>NC_092751.1:72525735-73847958 GCF_047496795.1 Chiloscyllium punctatum
AGATGGGGGGAAGGAGGGGGGAAGGAAGGAGATGGGGAAGGAGGGGGGAAGGAAGGAGATGGGGAGGAGGGGAAGGAAGGAGATGGGGGGAAGGAGAGGGGGGAAGGAGATAGTGGGGAAGGAGAGGAGGGAAGGAGAGGGGGGGAAGGAAGGGGGAAGTAGAGGGGGGAAGGAGAGGGAGGAAGGAAGGGGAAGGAAGGGGATGGGGGAGGAAGGAGATGGGGGAAGGAGGGAGGGAAGGAGAGGGGGAAGGAGAGGGGGGGAAGGAAGGGGTAGGAGATAGGGGGAAGGAGAGGGGGTGGGAAGGAGATAGGTGGGAAGGAGAGGGGGGAAGGAAGGTGGAGGTAGAGGGGGGAAGGAAGGGGGAAGGAGATGGGGGAAGGAGAGGAGGGGAGGAAGGGGGAAGGAGATAGGGGGAAAGGAGGGGGAGGAAGGGGAAGGAGAGGGTATAAAGGAAGGGGGAAGGAGAGGGGGAAGGAAGGGGGAAGGAGATAGGCGGGAAGGCAAGGGGGGAATGACAGGGGGAGGAAAGGAGACAGGGGGAAGGAGAGGGGGGTAAGGAGAGGGTGGGAAGGAAGGGGGGAAGGAGGGGGGGAAGGAGTTGGGGGAAGGAGAGGGTGGGAAGGGGATGGGGGAAGGAGAGGGTGGGAAGGGGATGGGGGAAGGAGAGGGGAGAAGGAGAGGGGGGAGGAGATCGGGGGAAAGGAGAGGGGGGAAGGAAGGGGGAAGGAGATAGGGGGGAAGGAGGGGGGGAAGGAAGGGGGAAGGAGATGCGGGAAAGGAGAGGGGGGAGGAGATCGGGGGAAAGGAGGGGGGGAAGGAAGGGGGAAGGGGATATGGGTAAGGAGAGTGGGGGAAGGAAGGGGGAAGGAGATAGGGGCGAAGGAGAGGTGGGGGAAGGAGGGGGAATGAGATGGGGTGAAGGAGAGGGGGGGCTAAGGAGAGGCTGGGGAAGGAGAGGGGGTAAGTAGATGGGGGAAGGGGAGGGTGAGGAAGGAGAGGGAGAAAGGAGATAGGGGGAAGGAGGGGGGGGAAGGAAGGGGGAAGGAGATGGGGGGGAAGGAGGGGTGAGAAGGAGATGGGGGGAAGGAGAGGGGTAAGGAGATGGGGGGAAGGAGAGAGGCGGTAAGGAGAGGGGGAGGAAGGGGAAGGTAGGAGATGGTGGGGAAGGAGAGGGGTGGGAAGGAAGAGGAAGGAAGGGTATGGGGGGAGGAAGGGGGGGAGGAAGGAAGGAAAGGGGGGAAGGAAGGGGGAAGGAGATAGGGTGAAGGAGAGGGGGTGGAAGGAAGGGGGAAGGAGATAGGGTGAAGGAGAGGGGGTGGAAGGAAGGGGGAAGGAGAGGGCGAAGGAGATAGGGGGAAGGAGAAGTGTAAAGGAGAGCAGGGGAAGGAAGGGGGAAGGAGATGGAGGGAAGGAGGGGGGAAGGAAGCAGGAAGGAGATAGGGGGTAAGGAGAGGGGGGAAGGAGACTGGGGGAAGTAGAGGGGGGGAAGGAGATAGGGGGAAGTAGAGGAGGTGGAAGCAAGGGGGAAGGAGATGGGGGGAAGGTGAGGGGGGATGGAGAGGGGGAAGGAGATAGGGGGAAGGAGATGGGGGGAAGGAGATGGTGGGGAAGGAGATGGTGGGGAAGGGGGGAGAGTGTGGAAGGAGAAGGAGCAAGGAGATGGGGGAAGGAGGGGGGTAAGGAAGGGGGAAGGAGATGGGGGGGAAGGAAGGGTGGGAAGGAGATGGGGGAAGGAGAGGGGGAAAGGAGATGGGGGGAAGGAGAGGAGGGGGAAGGAGAGGAGGGGGAAGGAGAGGAGGGGGAAGGAGAGAGGGCGGAAGGAGAGGGGGAAGGAGAGGGGACGGAAGGAGATAGGGGGAAGGAGAGGGGTGGAAGGAAGGGGGGAAGGAAGGAGATGGGGGGAAGGAGAGGAGGGTGAAGGAAGGGGGAAGGCAGGGATGGGGAGGAAGGGGGGAAGGGGATGGGGGAAGGGGGGAAAAGGAAGGGTGAAGGAGTTGGGGGGAAGGAGGATTGGGAAGGAGATGGGGGGAAGGAGAGGGGGTGGAAGGAGAGGAGGGGGAAGTAGATGGGGGGGAAGGAGAGGGTGGGGAAGGAGAGGGGTGAAAGGAGATGGGGGGAAGGAGATGGGGGAAGGAGAGGGGGGAAGGTGATGGGGGGAAGGAGAGGGGGAAGGAGATAGGGGGAAGGAGAGGGGGGGAGGAGAGCAGGGGGGAAGGAGAGGGGACAGAAGGAGATGGGGTGAAGGAGAGCGGGGGAAGGAAGGGGGAAGGAAGGAGATGGGGGGAAGGAGGGGGGAAGGAGGGGGGGAAGGAGGGGGGGAAGGGGGGGAAGGAGGGAAGGAAGGAGATGGGGCAAGGAGAGGGGGGGAACGAGATAGTGGGGAAGGAGAGGGTGGAAGGAGAGGGGGGAAGGAAGGGGGAAGTAGAGGGGGAAGGAAGGGGGAAGGAAGGGGGAAGGAGAGGGGGAAGGAAGGGGGGAAGGAAGGGGGAAGGGGATGGGGGGAAGGAGAGAGGGGAAAGAAGGGGGAAGGAGATGGGGGGAAGAAGGGGAAGGAAGGGGGAAGGAGATGGGGGAAGGAGAGTGGGGAAAGTAAGGGGGAAGGAGGTAGGGGGTAGGAGAGGGGGGAAGGAATTGGGAAGGAGATGGGGGGAAGGAAGTGGGAAGGAAAGGGGGGAAGAAAGGGGGAAGGAGATAGGCGGAAAGGAGAGGGGGGAGGAGATAGGGGAAGGAGGGGTGGAGGAGGGGGGGAAGGAGATAGGGGGCAAGGAGAGGGGGGAAGGAAGGGGGAAGGAGATAGGGGAAGGGGGGAAGGAAGCGGGAAGGAGATAGGTGGGAGGGGGGGAGGAGATAGGGGGAAGAAGAGGGGGGAAGGAAGGGGAAGGAAATGGAGTGAAGGAGATGGGGGAAGGAGAGGGGGGGAAGGAGAGGGGGGTAGGAGATTGGGAGGAGAGGGGGGGAAGGAGTTGGGGGGAAGGAGAGGAGGTGGAGGAAGGGGGAAGGAGAGGGGGAAGGAGATGGGGGAAGGCGAGGGGGGTGGAAGAAGTGGTGGGAAGGAGATAGGTGGGAAGGAGAGGGGGAAGGAGAGAGGGGGGAAGGAGAGGGGGGAAGGAAAGGGTAAGGGGGGAAAAGAAGGGCGGAATGGGGGGAAGGAAGGGGAAGCAGATAGGGGAGAAGGAAAGGGGGGAAGGAAGGGGGAAGGAGATAGGGGCGAAGGAGAGGTGGGGGAAGGAAGGGGGAAGGAGAGGGGGGAAGGGGGAGGGTGAGGAAGGAGAGGGCAGAAGGAGATGGGGGAAGGAGGGGGGAAGGAAGGGGAAAGGAGCAAGGGGGGAAGAAGGGGGGAAGGAGATAGCAGGAAAGGAGAGTTGGAAGGAGTTGGGGGAAGGAGAGGGGGAAGGAGATAGGTGGGAAGGAGAGGAGGGGGAAAGAGCGGAGAGGGGAAGGAGAGAGGTGGGAACGAAGGGGAAGGAAGGGGATGGGGCGAGGAAGGAGGAAGGAGATGAGGGAAGGCGGGGGAAGGAGAGGGGGGAAGGAAGGGGTAGGAGATAGGGGGAAGGAGAGGTGGTGGGAAGGAGATAGGTGGGAAGGAGAGGGGGGAAGGAAGGTGGAGGTAGAGGGGGGGAAGGAAGGGGGAAGGAGATGGGGGGAAGGAGAGTGGGGGAAGGAAGGGAGAAGGAGATAGGGGGGAGAAGGGGGGGGAAGGAGATGGGGGGGAAGTAGAGGGGGGAAGCAGAGGGGACGGATGGAGATAGGGGGAAGGAGAGGGGTGGAAGGAAGGTCGGGGAAGGAAGGGGGAAGGAAGGAGATGGGGGGAAGGAGAGGAGGGTGAAGGAAGGGGGAAGGCAGGGGATGGATGCGAAGGAGAGGGGTGGGTGGAAGGAAGGGGGAAGGAAGGGGATGTGGAGGAAGGGGGAAGGGGATGGGGGAAGGGGAGCAAAGGAATGGGGGAAGGAGATAGGGGGGAAGGAGGGTTGGGAAGGAGATGGGGGGAAGGAGAGGGGGTGGAAGGAGAGGAGGGGGAAGTAGATGGGGGAAGGAGAGGGTGGGGTAGAGAGAGGGTGAAAGGAGATGGGGGAAGGAAGGGGGAAGGAGATAGGGTAGAAGGAGGGGTGGGAAGGGAGATAGGGTAGAAGGAGGGGTGGGAAGGAGATAGGGTAGAAGGAGGGTGGGAAGGAGATGGGGGGAAGGAGAGGGGGGGGAAGGAGAGGGGGGAAGGAGATGGGGGGAAGGAGAGGGGGGGAAGGAGATAGGGGAAGGAGTGGGGGGAGGAGAGCAGGGGGGAAGGAGAGGAGACAGAAGGAGATGGGGGGGAAGGAGAGGGGGGAAGGAGATAGGGGAAGGGAGTGGGGGGAGGAGAGCAGGGGGGAAGGTGAGGAGACAGAAGGAGATGGGGGGAAGGAGAGCGGGGGAAGGAAGGTGGGGGAAGGAAGGAGATGGGGGGAAGGAGGGGGGAAGGAAGGAGATGGGGGGAAGGAGAGGGGTGGGAAGGAAGGGGAAAGAAGGGGGATGGGGGGTGGACGGGGGAAGTAGATAGTGGGAAGGAGAGGCGGGGAAAGAGAGGGGGGGAAGGAAGGTGTAGGAGATAGGGGGAAGGAGAGGGGGTGGGACGGAGATCCATGGGAATGAGAGGGGGGAAGAAAGGGGGAAGTAGAGGGGGGAACAAAGGGGGGAAGGAGATGGGGGTAGGAGAGGGTGGGAAGGAAGGGGGAAGGAGATAGGGGGGAAGGAGAGGGGGGGAAGGAGATAGGGGGGAAGGAGAGGGGGGAAAAGGGGGGAAGGAGATGGGGAAGGGGGTGGAAGGAAGGGGGAAGGAGATGGGGAAGGAGAGTGGGGGAAGGAGAGTGGGGGAAGGAAGGGGGAAAGAGATAGGGGAAGGGGAGGGGCGAAGGAAGTGGGTAGGAGATAGGGGCGAAGGAGAAGTGGGGGAAGGACGGGGGACGGAGATAGGGGGAAAGTGGGGGAGGAAGGGGGAAGGAGATAGGGTTGAAGGAGAGGGGGTTGAAGGAGATAGGGGGGAAGAAGAGGGCGGGAAGGAAGGGGGAAGGAGATGGGGGGAAGGAGAGGGGAAAGGAAGGGGGAAGGAGATGGGGGAGGAGAGGGGGGAAGGAAGCGGAAGGAGATGTGGGTGAAGAGAGGGGGGAAGGAAGGAAGGGGAAAGGAACGGAAGGAGATGGGGGGAAGGAGATGGGGGGAAAGGAGATGGGGGAAGGAAAGGGGGGGAGGAGAGGAGGGGTGAAGGAGACAAGGGGGAAGGAGATGGGGGAAGGAGATGGTGGGGAAGGGGAGGGTGAGGAAGGAGAGGGATGAAGGGAGATGGGGGAAGGAGGGGGTAAGGAAGGGGGAAGGAGATAGGGGGGAAGGAAGAGTGGGAAGGAGATGGGGAAGGAGGGGGGAAAGGAGATGGGGGAAGGAGAGGAGGGGGAAGGAGAGGAGGCGGAAGGAGAGGAGGCGGAAGGAGAGAGGGGGAAGGAGAGGGGGGAAGGAGAGGGGACGGAAGGAGATGGGGCGAAGTAGAGGGGTGGAAGGAAGGTCGGGGATGGAAGGGGGAAGGAAGGAGATGGGGGGAAGGAGAGGGGGGGGAAGGAAGGGGATGGGTGGGAAGGAGAGGGGGGGGAAGGAAGGGGGAAGGAAGGGGATGGGGGAGGAAGGGGAAGGGGATGGGGGAAGGGGAGCAAAGGAAGGGGGAAGGAGATAGGGGGAAGGAGGGTTGGGAAGTAGATGGGGGTGAAGGAAAGGGTGGGGAAGGAGAGGGTGAAAGGAGATAGCGGGGAAGGAGGGGGGAAGTAAGGGGGAAGGAGATAGGGTGGAAGGAGGGGTGGGAGGAGATGGGGGGAAGGAGATAGGCGGAAGGAGAGGGGGGAAGGAGATAGGGGGAGGAGAGGGGGGGGAGGGAGATAGGGGGAAGGAGAGGGGGGAGGAGAGCAGGGGGGAAGGAGAGGGGACAGAAGGAGATGGGGGGAAGGAGAGCGGGGGAAGGAAGGTGGGGGAAGGAAGGAAGGTGGGGGAAGGAAGGAGATGGGGGGAAGGAGGGGGGAAGGAAGGAGATGGGGGGAAGGAGGGGAAGGAAGGAGATGGGGGGAAGGAGAGCGGGGAAGGAAGGTGGGGGAAGAAGGGGATGGGGGGTGGAGGGGGGAAGGAAGGAGATGGGGGGAAGGAGTGGGGTGGGAAGGAAGGGGGAAAGAAGGGGATGGGGGGTGGAAGGGGGAAGTAGATCAGTGGGAAGGAGAGGCGGGGAAAGGGGGGGGGAAGGAAGGTGTAGGAGATAGGGGGAAGGAGAGGGGTGGGACGGAGATCCATGGGAATGAGAGGGGGGAAGTAAGGGGGAAGTAGAGGGGGGAACGAAGGAGGAAGGAGATGGGGGGTAGGAGAGGGGGGGGGGAAGGAAGGGGGAAGGAGATAGGGGGGAAGGAGAGGGGGGGAAGAAGGGGGAAGGAGATGGGGGAAGGGGGTGGAAGGAAGGGGGAAGGAGATGGGGGAAGGGGAGGGGCGAAGGAAGTGGGAAGGAGATAGGGGCGAAGGGAGAAGTGGGGGAAGGACTGGGGACGGAGATAGGGGAAAGTGGGGGAGGAAGGGGGGAAGGAGATAGGGTTGAATGAGAGGGGGTGAAGGATGATGGGGGGAAGAAGAGGGGGGAAGGAAGGGGGAAGGAGATGGGGGGAAGGAGAGGGGAAAGGAAGGGGGAAGGAGATGGGGGTAGGAGAGGGGGGAAGGAAGCGGGAAGGAGATAGGCGGGAAGGGGGGGAAAAGAGATGGGGGAAGGAGAGGGGGGAAGGAAGGGGGAAGGAGATGTGGGTAAAGAGAGGGGGGAAGGAAGGAAGGGGGAAAGGAAACGGGAAGGAGATGGGGAAGGAGATGGGGGGCAGGAGATGGGGGAAGGAAAGGGGGAGGAGAGGAGGGGTGAAGGAGAGGAGGGGTGAAGGAGACAAGGGGGAAGGAGATGGGGGAAGGAGATGGTGGGGAAGGGGAGGGTGAGGAAGGAGAGGGAGGAAGGGAGATAGGGGGAAGGAGGGGGGTAAGGAAGGGGGAAGGAGATAGGGGGGAAGGAAGGGTGGGAAGGAGATGGGGGAAGGAGAGGGGGAAAGGAGATGGGGGAAGGAGAGGAGGGGGAAGGAGAGGAGGCGGAAGGAGAGAGGGGGGAAGGAGAGGGGGGAAGGAGAGGGGACAGAAGGAGATAGGGGGGAAGTAGAGGGGTGGAAGGAAGGTCGGGGAAGGAAGGAAATGGGGGAAGGAGGGGGGGAAGGAAGTGGATGGGTGGGAGGAGAGGGGGGGAAGGAAGGGGGAAGGAAGGGGATGGGGGAGGAAGGGGGAAGGGGATGGGGGAAGGGGAGCAAAGGAAGGGGGAAGGAGATAGGGGGAAGAGGGTTGGGAAGTAGATGGGGGGGAAGGAAAGGGTGGGGAAGGAGAGGGTGAAAGGATATTGCGGGGAAGGAGGGGGGAAGTAAGGGGGAAGGAGATAGGGTGGAAGGACGGGTGGGAAGGAGATGGGGGAAGGAGATAGGGGGAAGGAGAGGGGGGAAGGAGATAGGGGAAGGAGAGGGGGGAAGGAGATAGGGGGAAGGAGAGGGGGGGAGGGAGATAGGGGGAAGGAGAGGGGGGAGGAGAGCAGGGGGGAAGGAGAGGGGACAGAAGGAGATGGGGGAAGGAGAGCGGGGGAAGGAAGGTGGGGAAGGAAGGAAGGTGGGGGAAGGAAGGAGATGGGGGGAAGGAGAGGGGTGGGAAGGAAGGGGAAAGAAGGGGATGGGGGGTGGAAGGGGGAAGTAGATAGTGGGAAGGAGAGGCGGGGAAAGGGGGGGGAAGGAAGGTGTAGGAGATAGGGGGAAGGAGAGGGGGTGGGGACGGAGATCCATGGGAATGAGAGGGGGGAAGAAAGGGGGAAGTAGAGGGGGGAACGAAGGAGGAAGGAGATGGGGGGTAGGAGAGGGGGGGAAGGAAGGGGGAAGGAGATAGGGGGAAGGAGAGGGGGGGAAGAAGGGGGAAGGAGATGGGGGGAAGGGGAGGGGCGAAGGAAGTGGGAAGGAGATAGGGGGGAAGGAGAAGTGGGGGAAGGACTGGGGACGGAGATAGGGGGAAAGTGGGGGAGGAAGGGGGAAGGAGATAGGGTTGAAGGAGAGGGGGTGAAGGAGATAGGGGGGAAGAAGAGGGGGGAAGGAAGGGGGAAGGAGATGGGGGAAGGAGAGGGGAAAGGAAGGGGGAAGGAGATGGGGGAGGAGAGGGGGGGAAGGAAGCGGGAAGGAGATAGACGGGAAGGGGGGGGAAGGAGATGTGGGTAAAGAGAGGGGGGAAGGAAGGAAGGGGGAAAGGAACGGGAAGGAGATGGGGGGAAAGAAGATGGGGGAAGGAGATGGGGGAAAGAAAGGGGGGAGGAGAGGAGGGGTGAAGGAGACAAGGGGGAAGGAGATGGGGGAAGGAAAGGGGATGGAAGGAGATGGGGGAATGAGAGGGGGGTAATGAAGGTGGGGAAGGAAGGGGGAAGGAACGAGATGGGGGAAGGAGGGGGGAATGAAGGAGATGGGGGAGGAGGGGGACGGAGATGGAGAAGCGGGGAAAGGAAGGGGGATGGAGATAGGGGAAAGGAGAGGGGGGAAGGAAGGGGGGAAGGAAGGGGGAAAGAGATAGGGGGAAAGGGGGAAGGAAGGGGAAAGGAGATAGTCGGGAATCAGAGGGGGGGGATTAGAGGGGGGAAGGAGGGGGAAGGAGGGGGGAAGGAGATGCGGATGAAGGAGAGGGGGGAAGGGGGAAGGAAGGGGGTAAGGAGAGGGGGGAAGGAAGCGGGAAGGAGATGGGGGAAGGAGAGGGGTGAAGGAGTGCAGGAAGGAGGGAGAGGAGAAGGAGAGAGGGGAAGGAGAGAGGGGAAGGAGAGAGGGGGGAAGGAGAGAAGGGACAAGGAGAGAGGGGAGAAAGGGGGGGGATGGACAGAAGGGGGAAGGAGAGAGTGGGGAAGGTGGGGGGAACGAGAGAGGGGGCAAGGTGGAAGGAGTGAGGGGAGAAGGAGAGATGGGAAAGGAGAGGGGGAAAGGAGAGGGGGAAAGGAGAGAGTTGGGAAGGAAAGAGGGGGAAGGAGAGAAGGGATACAGAGAGGGGGGAAGGAGAGAGGGAGAAGGAGGGAGGGAGGGAGAAGGAGGGGGAAAGGACAGGGGAGAAGGAGAGAGGGGAGAAGGAGTGAGGGGGAGAAGGAGCAAGGGGAAGAAATGGGAAGGGAAAGAGGGCGGAAGGAGAGGGTGGAAGGAAGGGGGTAGGAGAGGGGAGAAGGAGAGAGGGGAGAAGGAGAGGTGGGGAAGGAGAGAGGGGTGAAGGAGAGAGGGGAAGGAAGGAGGAAGGAGAGAGGGGAGAAGGAGAGAGGGGGAGAAGGAGAGGTGGGGAAGGAGAGAGGGGTGAAGGAGAGAGGGGAGAACGAGAGGTGGGGAAGGAGAGAGGGGTGAAGGAGAGAGGGGAAGGAAGGAGGAAGGAGAGAGGGGAGAAGGAGGGGGGAAGGAAGGGGGAAGGAGAGAGGGGAGAAGGAGAGAGGGGAGAACGAGAGGTGGGGAAGGAGAGAGGGGTGAAGGAGAGAGGGGAAGGAAGGAGGAAGGAGAGAGGGGAGAAGGAGGGGGGAAGGAAGGGGGAAGGAGAGAAGGGAGAAACAGAGTGGGGTGAAGGAGTGGGGAAGGAGGGAGGGGAGAAGGAGAGAGGAGAAGGAGAGAGGAGACAAGGAGAGAGGGGAGAAAGCGAGGGGGTAATAGAGGGGGATAGAGAGAGGGGGAAGGAGAGAGTGGGGAAGGAGGGGGGGGACGAGAGAGGGGGGAAGGGGGAAGGAGTGAGGGGAGGAGAGATGGGGAAAGGAGAGAGGGGAAGGAGGGAGGGGGGAAGGAGAGAGGGGAAGGAGAGGGGGGACGAGGAGGAGAGAGGGGAGAATACAAGGGGGGATTAGAGGGGGAGGATAGAGGGGGAAGGAGCGAGTGGGGAAGGAGGAGGTAACGGGAGAGGGGGGAAGGAATGAGGGGAGAAGGAGAGATGGGGGAAGGAGAGAGGGGGAAGGAGAGGGGTGAAGGAGCGGGGGGATGGATGGAGGGGAGAAGGGGAGAGGGGGGAAGGAAGGGGGAAGGAGAGAGGGGACAAGGAGAGGGGGAAGGAAGGGGGAAGGAGAGAGGGGACAAGGAGAGAGGGGAGAAAGAGGCGGGAAGGAGAGAGTGGGGAAGAAAGGGGGAATGAGAGAGCGGGGAAGGGGGGAAGGAGTGAGGGGAGAAGGGGAAAGGAGAGAGGGTGGAAGGAGACAGAGGGAAGGAGACAGTGGGGATGGATAGAGGGGGAAGGAGAGAGGGGAGACGGAGAGGAGGGAAGGACAGGGAAAAGAGAGAAGGGAGAAGGGGTGAAGGAGAGGGGAAAGGATTGAGGGGAGAAGGAGAGATGGGAGAAAGAGAGGGGGGAAGGAGAGGGTGACGGATAGAGGGGGAGGAGAGAGTGGGGAAGGGGGGGGAACGAGAGAGGGAGGAAGAGGGAAGGAGAGCGGGGAGGGGGGGGAAGGAGAGGGGGGAAGGAGAGAGGGGGAAGGAGAGAGGGGAGAAAGAGAATGGTGGAAGGAGAGGGGGAAGGAGAGAGTGGGGAAGGAAGGGGGAACAAGAGAGCGGGGAAGGGGGGGGGGAAGGAGTGAGGGGAGAAGGGGAGATGGGGAAAGGAGAGGGGGGGAAGGTGACAGGGGGAAGGAGAGAGTGGGGAAGGATAGAGGGGGAAGGAGAGGGGGTGAAGGAGAGAGGGGAGACGGAGGGGGGGAAGGAGGGGGGAAGGAGAGAGGGAGAAGGCGGACGAGGAAAGGAGAGGGGAAAGGAGAGAGGGGAAAAGGAGAGGGGGGGGAAGGAGAGGGGATGGAGAGAGGGGGGAAGGAAAGAGGTAGGAGAAAGGGGTGAAGGAGAGAGGGGAAGGAGGGTGCAAGGAGAGAGGGAAGAAGGAGGGAAGAAAGGGGGAATGGAGAGAGGGGGGAAGGAGAGAGGGGAAGAAACGGGGAAAGAGAGAGGAGGGCAGGGTAAGGAGAGGGGAAAGGAGAGAGGGGGAAGGAAGGGAGTAGGAGAGAGGGGTGATGGAGAGAGTGGGGAAGGGGGTAGGAGAGAGGGAAGAAGGAGGGAGAAAGGGGGATGGAGAGGGGGGAAGGAAGGCAAAAGGAGAGAGGGGTGAAGGCGAGAGGGGGGAATGAAGTGAGATGGAGATAGGGGAGAAGGAGAGAGGGGAAGGAAGGGGGAAGGAGAGGGGAGAAGGAGAGAGGGGAAGGAAGGTGGAAGGAGAGGGGAGAAGGAGAGAGGGGAAGGAAGGGGGAAGGAGTGGGGGATGGATAGAGAGGGGAAGGAGATAGTGGGGAAGGAGGGGGGGACGAGAGAAGGGAGAAGGAGAGATGGGGAAAGGAGAGATGGGGAAAGGAGAGGGGGGAGGGAGAGAGTGGGGAAGGATAGAGGGGGAAGGAGAGAGGGGAGAAGGAGAGGGGGGAGATGGAGAGGGGGAAAGGAGAGAGGGGAAGAAAGGGGGAAAGAGAGAGGGGAAGGAGAGAGGGGAGAAGGAGGGGGGAAGGAGAGAGGGGAGAAGGAGGGTGGAAGGAAGGGGAAAGGAGAGAGGGGAGGAGGAGAGAAGGGAGAAGGAGGGGGTAGGAATGGGGGAAGGAGAGAGGGGAGAAGGAGAGGGGGAAGGAGAGGGGGATGGATAGAGGGGAGAAGGAGAGAGGGAAGATGGAGGGGGGAAAGAGGGATGGAGAGATGGGGAAGGAGAGAGTGGGGAAGAATAGGGGGAAGGAGAGAGGGGAGAAGGAGAGAGGGGAAAGACGGGGGAAGGAGACAGGGGAGAAGGAGAGGGGTGAAGGAGCGGGGGAAGGAGGGAGGGGACAAGGATAGAGGGGGAAGGAGAGAGTGGGGAAGGATAGAGGGGGAAGGAAAGAAGGGATACGGAGAGGGGGAAGGAGAGAGGTAGAAGGAGAGGGGAAAGGCATGAGGGGGAAGGATAGAGGGATGAAGGAGAGAGGGGAAGAAACAGGGAAGGAAAGAGGGCGGAAGGAGAGGGTGGAAGGAGGGGGGTAGGAGAGAGGGGTGAAGGAGAGGGGGGAAGGAAGGATGAAGGAGAGAGGGGAGAAGGAGAGAGGGGAGAAGGAGAGGGGGGAAGGAGAGCACGGGCAAGGAGCAAGGGGAAGAAGGGGGAACAAAAGAGTGGAGAAGGAGAGGAGGGAAGGAAGGGGAAGGAGAGAGTAGGGAAGGATAGAGGGGGAAGGAGAGAGGGGGAAGGAGAGAGGGGGGAAGGAGGGAGGGGAGACGGAGAGAGGGAAAGGAGGGGGGAAGGAGAGAGGGGTGAAGGAGAGAGGGTAAGGAATGGGAAGGAGGGGAGAGTGAGAGAGCGGGCAACAAATGGGGAAGGGGAGATGGGGAGAATGAGAGAGGGCAAGGAAGGGGATAGGAGAGAGGGGAGAAGAGGGGAAGGAACGGGGGAGGAGAGAGGGGAGGGGGGAAAGGAAGGGGGAAGGAGAGAGGGGAGAAGGAGAGGGGGGAAGGGGGGCAAGGAGGGGGGAAGGAGAGAGGGGAAAGGAGGTCAGTGTAAATCAGTAACCACTGAGGGTTGGGTGAATTTCAAGTCAGTACAAATCGTAAGCAGTCTATGTTTGGAAAGTTAAAATCTCTGACCATAACCACCTTATTATTCTTACAGATAGCTGAGTACTCCTAACAAATTTGTTTCTCAATTTCCCTCTGACTATAATACAATCCCAATAAGGTGATCATCCCTTTCTTATTTCTCAGTTCCACCCAACTAATGTCCCTGGATGTATTTTCAGGAATATCCTCCCTCAGCACAGCTGTAATGCTGTCCGTTATCAGAAACATCACTCCCCCTCCTCTATTGCCTCCTTTTCTATCCTTCCTGTAGCATTTGTATCCTGGAACATTAAGCTGCCAGTCCTGCCCATCTCTGAGCCATGTTTCCATAATTTCTATGATATCTCACAAATGTGAGGTGATGCATTTAGGCAAGACTAATTCAAGAGCAAATTATATAATGAACAGAGGACCCTTGGGAAAAGTTGATGGGCAGAGAGATCTGGGAGTGCAGGTCCATTGTACCCTGAAGGTTGTTGCACAGGTGGATAGAGTGGTCAAGAAGGCATATAGTCTGCTTGTCTTCATTGGACGGGGTATTGAGTATAAGAGCTGGCAAGTCATGCTAAAATTGTACAAGACATTGGTTCAGCTGTATTTAGAATACTGTGTACAGTTCTGGTCACCACATTCCCAAAAGGATGTGGATACTTTGGAGATGGTACAGGGAAGGTTTATGAGGATGTTGCCTCGTATGGAAGATGCTAGTTATGAAGAGAGGTTGAGTAGGTTAGGTTTATTTTCATTAGAAAAAGGGAGATTGAGGGGGGCCGTGATTGAGGTTTACGAAATCATGAAGGGTATAGACAGGGTGGACAGAGATAAGCTTTTTCCCAGGGTGAAGGATTCAATAACGAGAGCTCACACTTTCAAGGTGAGAGGTGGAAAGTTTAAAGGGGATACACACGGCAAGTACATCACACAGAGTGTGGTGGGCGTTTGGAACGTGTTGCCAGCAGAGGTGGGTGGGGCAGGCACGGTTGGTACATTTAAGATGTGTCTGGACAGAGGCATGAGTAGGTGGGCAGCAGAGGGATACAGATCCTTAGGAATTGGGTGACAGGTTTAGACAGGACATTTGGATCAGCTCAGGCTTGTAGGGCAGAAGGGCCTGTTCTTTAACTGTACATTGTCTTTCTTTAATCCTCCCGAGCAGCGCTAGCAAATTTCCCTGCCAGTATATTAGATTACACCCCTTCCACATTTATGTAATCCATCCTTCTTGTACAGGTGACTTCTACCCCGAAAGAGATTCCAATGATCCAAAAATGTGAATACTTCTCTGATATAACAGTCCCACAACAGGAGAGAGAAGGAAAAGAGGGTGTGGGGGGATGGGGTTAAGGGGGAATGGAGGGGGGGGGGAAGGAGGGGGAAATGAGAGGTGGGGAAGGAGATGTGGAAAGGGAAGGGAGAGGGGTGGTAGGAGAAGGGGGGAGGAGGAAGGAAGGAGGGAGGGGTGAAGGAGGGGGGAATGAGGGAGGGGGAGGGAGTGGGGGAAGGAGATGTGCAGGAGTGAGGGGGGAAGGAGAGGGTGGAGGGGGAGGAGAGGGGTGAAGGAGAGGGGGAGGAGTAGGGTGAATGAGTGGGGGAATGAGGTAGAGACGAGGAGGAGGAGAGGGTGGGGAGGAGAGCGGACAGGAAAGGGAGAAAGGAGAGGATGGAAAGAGAGGGGGGAATGAGGGGATGTAAGGGGGGAAGGTGAGGTGGGGAAACGGGAAGGAGATGTGAGAAGATAGGGGAGGGGAAGGAGAGATGTGGAAGGAGAAGGTGGTAGGAGGGGGAAGGAGGGAGGAGAAGGAGGGGTGGAGGAGAGGGGGAAATGAGGGGGGCGCAGGAGAGGAGGGGAAGTATGTGGAGGGAAGGAGAGATGGGGAAGGAGAGAGTGGAGGAGAAGGGAAAGGAGAGGAGCAATGTAGAGGGGGAAGAAGAGGGTGAAGGGGAAGGTGAAGTGGAGGAAAGAGAGTCGGGGAAGGAAGGGGGAAGGAGGGGGGAAAGATGGGTGGAAGGAGAGGGGCGAAGGCGGAATGGGGAAGGAGAAGGGGTGAAGGAGAGGTGGGTAACGAGAGGGGGCAAGGAGCGGGGAGAAGGAGAGTGGTGGCAAGAGGGGAATAGGGTTGGAAGGAGAGTAGGGGAAGGGGAGGGGGAAAAGGGAGAAGGAGAAGGGGTTGAAGGAGAGAGGAAACAAAGAAACTGGGGAGGAGAGGGGGTGAAAGGGGATGGGAGGAGGGGGAGCAGTGGGGGGGAGCAGAAAGGGGTGAAGAAGAGGAGGTTTGAGAGGGGGGGGAGGAGAGGGCAGACTTGGGGAAAGCGATTGGCAGAGAAGGAGAGGGGGAAAGTAAGGGGAATGGAGGGGAGAAGCAGAGAGAGAGAGAAGAATGGGGAAATGGAGGGGGAGGAGAGGAGAGGGATGCAAAGGGGGTGATGGAGAGGAGAGAAGGAGGGGAGGGGAATGAAGTGGGGAAGGAGAGGAGGGAGGCGAGTAGAGGGGAAGGCGAGTGCTCGGGAACGAGGGGGAAGGCAAGGGTGATGGAGGGGAAGACAGAGAGAAGAGTGGGAGGAAGGAGTGGGGAGGAGAGGAGGAGGAGGAGGGGCAGGTGAGAGAGAAGAGAGGGAGAGAAGAGGAGGGGAGAAAAGAGTGAGAGAGACATAGAAATGTCCCTCAGTCCACCCTCTGCCCTCTCCCCTCTGACATGTGTTAGTGACATGTGCAGCCTCACCACATGGTACTGAGTCCAAATCTCCCTCAGGGACAGGAGGACAGGGAGGGAGGGGGGTGTGGTCTTCCCCAGTTTCCTCATTCCCCCTCCCCCCTGACCCCAGCTCCAACCTTCCAGCTCAGCCCCGCCCCCATGACCTGTCTCACCTGTCAATCTTCATTCCCACCAATCCGCTCCACCCTCCTGTGGCTGCTGAATCCTCCTCCCCGCCGCCAGAGGGAGCCGCTCTCCCTCTCCTCACGGCCCTGGTCTGAGTCACCTCTTCCCTCCTCCCGCTTCCTCCGTGTCAATCCTTCCCCTGTGCGGGCGGCCATCCTGGGGTGACGTCACCGCGCAGCCCCTTGCGCCTTTGCGTCACCCAGGTGATTAGATTAGATTACTTACAGTGTGGAAACAGGCCCTTCAGCCCAACAAGTCCACACCGCCCCGCCGAAGCGCAACCCACCCATACCCCTACATTTACCCCTTACCTAACACTACGGGCAATTTAGCATAGCCAATTCACCCCACCGTGGTGGGGAGGGAGGATTAATGTGATTGTGACGCTGTCAGTGAGTGAGAGTCCCCCTGAGTGTAACCATCTGTAACACAGTCTGGGTCCCATCAGCTGATTCCCAGCTTTTACAGATGGAATGTCCAGGAGAAAGTGTCACAGTCACGGGATGTCCCTCAGACCATTGTCAGGGAAGAGGGGAATCTGGTTACAATCTCATGGTCATTTGTACAATTTACAGATCCGTGTAATCACTGGGTGTCCGTCTGTGAAATGGATTGATGATGATGGAGAGGAGTTGGGTTCTCCAGAATTAGGTGGAATAAACTTGCAGTGCAGCTTGTTCAGCACCACAGCTACAAACATCCCCTGTCTCCACCACCGACACTCAGTAACAGCAGTGTGTACCATAGACAAGATGGTCTGGAGAAATTCCCCAAGGTTCCTTCCAGAGCAGCTTCCAGACCCACGGCACTATCCTGTGGAATGCTGAACACAGCAGATACACGGGAACACCACCAGGTGACAATTCCACATCAAACCACCCCCCACCCTGGCTTGGAAAAACATCTCAGTCCCACAAGTGCCATTGGTTGGAAATCCTGGAACTCCCTCCCTGACATCATTGTGGGTTTATCTGCACCAAATAAATGGCAGCAGTTCAAGGCAATAACTCACCGTCACCTTCACCAGAGCAATTATATCTGAGCAATCCGTGGTGACCCAGCGGCAATGACCCAAACACATTAATGAGTCACAAAATAAAGCTCAGTATTTAGAACCCATGTGCTCCAGTGCTGAGTATCTGAATATTCTATATTCTAGAAAATTGAGTGGACAGGAAACCGAATTTGAAATCTCAAACCAGCTCTGATTGGATTGACTGCCAGAACAAACTGAACAGTTTAAACAGGCTGTATAGTCTCCTCCTGCTCACATTTCCTGAGCTCTTAAATGTTTACTGAACCAATTCCCCATCCCTTTGGATTTGGTTCCATGAAATCGTTTATCATTAAATCTCTGCAGCCTCCACCCTATTACAAACCATCTCATTCTTTCTTCAGCGTTACCCCCATTCCAATTGCTCAGAAATCATTACTTTTCTAACTTCCTTCTGCTCTGCTGAATCCCCTCACCCTCATAACACACGGGTTAACCTTTCCCTTCTCCCTATAGATGCTGCCTGACCATTTCAGATTTCTCAGCATGGTTTGTGTTTATTTCAGATTGAATGACATCTCCCTGTTCCTGTTTCAGTGAGAGGCTACACTCCCCAATCTGACTCCTTGATATTCTGTTTATTCACAGAGAAAAGAGGGATCGTTCTGTCCAAATTAATAACATGCACAGAAGGGCATCAATATTTTGTGGTGGTATTAAGAATAAAGCATCTTCAACCAAATGAAATCCATGAGGAAATGGCATGTTGCAATGGGGTCTGTAAGGGGCAGGAATTCAATCCGCCCTCCCCCTGTTGTTATTGGGTATGATGCTCCTGACCCACCAATACACAGATCTGACTAAATGCACAAACAACCCCTCTCCATCCATTTCATTCAGAATAAGGTCAATAACAGGATGAATTAAAGCAAAATGCAAATAGTGATGAATGCTGCATCATTCGGCCCATCATTCACACACCAGTCTAACCGCCTGGACTCCCTCTCTAAACCTCTCCAATGCCCCAGATCCCTGTCTGATTGAAGACTGTCTGTGTGGGGTTTGCACATTCTCCCCGCGTCTGTGTGGGTTCCCTCCGGGTGCTCCGGTTTCCTCCCACAGTCCTGAGATGTGCAGGTTAGGGTGGGTTGGCCATGCTAAATTGTCCATAGTGACCAGGGATGTGTCGGTTCGGTGAATTACCCATGGAAAATCCGGGGTGACAGGTATAGGGTGGAGGGATGAGTCTTCGTGGGATGCATGATGGTCCGAATGGCCGGTTTCCACACTGTAGGGATTCTATGATTCCATGTTCCTTCCCATCTGCCTCTATGGATGAGGGAGACTATCACCTGACCCAATATTCCCTTCGGTGTCTCAACGTTTGCTTTGTTTCCAGATGCTGCAGATCTGAGAGACAGCACAGAAATTGCTGGGGAAACTCAGCAGGTCTGGCAGCATCTGTGGGGAGGGAAACTTTCGGATCCAGGGATTGGTCTTCAGAACTGAAGGCTTCTGATTCTGGTGCTGTCAGACCTGCTGAGCTTCCCCAGCAATTTCTTGTTTGGATTTCAGCCCCAATCCAGTTGGTGATGATCACGGCCTTGTTCAGTGTGTTTGGGAATGGGGAGGGAGCTGCTAGCAGAGTGATGGTGGGATAGTGGGGAGCATAGCTGCTTCCAAGCAGTTGACGTGGGTTCGATTCCCGGCCATCGCAGTTTGTAAACAGCATTTTAAAGGTAAGGCACTGGGATAAATCGAGGAAATGAATCTTTAGTTCTGTGGTAAAACGGATCTGTCAGATTGCTCCTGGCTTTTCCTGGTGATGGTTCCTGTGAATTGCAGTGTGGAACCGGGCAGCATTGCTCGGCATCTCGGAAGCTTTCCCCTCTGCTGCTTCCCATTTCTTATTGAAATATTGGTCACAGCACAAGGATGGGTTTGTTTTGTTCGAAAAGTGAGAGACTGTTCCCATCAGGACCCTGAAATAATTACAGAAGCCGCTGGAAACACTGAACAGTTCCAACAGCTTCTGCAGTGGTGGGGAGGGAGGATTAATGTGTCAAATCTACACAAGGATAAAATAAACTCCAGCCACAAAACAGTCAGAAATCCTGACTCTGCAAACATCCTTGTAAATCTTTTCTGCATCTTTACAATTTTCACACCATCCTCCCGATAGCAGAAAGACCAGAATTGTGTGGTTTATGGAATGTTACTATATCCGAACAGTTGCTGTTTATAGTTAAATAATGTTCATTTAGTTAAGGTTTCCAATCGAGTTCGGTTTGTCCAATCTTTCTTCCTTATGTTTGTGTTACAACGATAGTGTGGAGTAAAGTGTGTTTTGATTCAAGCCTGGCAGTTTGACCAATCACATTGTAATGCCTCACACTTGCCTTCAGGAAATCAGGAAAAGGGGTCTAGACCATTTTCTTAAGGCAGAGGAGTTTGGTCTGGTTCATAACATCCTCACTGTCATCAATCCATGTCCCTCCAGCCCTGAGCAATGATGTTTACAGATTAATGGAGGATACCCAGACACATTCATCGGTATTATCTTGGACAGTAGTCATTTGGGAATGATATTCCTCAGACCATCAACTCTCAGCTCGGCCAAGGAATCCGGCACAATTGGGATACAGCCCATTTCCCGGGAGACTGAGAGGTCACTAACAGAGCGGGAGGTGGAGAGTCAGGAACAGAATAACAGGGACAGTCCGCTCTGTTCACTGACCCTTCACCCCTCAGTGAATCCAGTGCCAGGAATGACTGCTATTAGTCAGATTGACAGAATGTGATCAGATACACACACTGTCCTTCCACATCATCAATATCGCCCAGCTCCCACTCTGTCTCAGCTCATCTGCCCCTCTGCCATCTTCAATATTTTAATCGGGGCAGCATTAAGTGCCGTGCTTTGAGCTGAGCTGTCTTACCTTCTGTACTCTCTCTCTAAATGGCTCCAATTCCCCCTGATCCCTCTCCGGTTTAAGATGCTCCTTGGCATCTGCCCCAATGAATGAGGTATTAGATTAGATTAGATTACTTACAGTGTGGAAACAGGCCCTTCGGCCCAACAAGTCCGCACCGCCCTGCCGAAGCGTAACCCACCCATACCCCTACATCTACATTTACCCCTTACCTAATACTATGGGCAATTTAGCATGGCCAATTCACCTGACCTGCACATCTTTGGACTGTGGGAGGAAACCGGTGCACCCGGAGGAAACCCACGCAGACACGGGGAGAACGTGCAAACTCCACACAGTCAGTCGCCTGAGGCGGGAAATGAACCCGGGTCTCAGGCGCTGTGAGGCAGCAGTGTTAACCACTGTGCCACCGTGCCGTCACCTGACCCAATATCCCCTTCGGTTGGTCAACATCTACTGTATTTAAAACAAGGAACTGCAGATCCTGGAGAGCTGACAGATAACACAGAAATTACTGGCGGGATTTTGTGGGAGGGGCCTCATTTGTGGGAGAAATCCGAGTGAACCTCTAGAGTCCAGGGATTGTCCTTCAGAACTGAAGGGATCTGATGCTGATGCTGTCAGACCGGCTGAGCTCCCCCAGCAGTTTCTGTTTGTATTTCAGTCCCAATCCAATTGGTCCTGATCACGGCCTCGGGAATAGCTTGCCAATTACTGGGAAAGGGTTGGACATGTCTCCTTCCCAGCAGTTAACCCGGGCTCGAACCCCTGCCATCTCACTGTTGTACTTTGAAAGCAATCTTAAACGGGGAAAACGCTGAGATGGAATGAATGAGATTGGACTCTCCGAGGTTTCCCAAACATGGCCACATTAGGGGGGACAGGGTGGGTCCCACCTGCTATTACATTCTCAGAGCTGGATTACAGGATTACTGCTCATGTGCCTGACTGAGATAGTTCAGCTGAGACAAGATGCTCTGTAGAAATTCCCCAAGGGTCCGGCCAGAGCAGCTTCCAGACCCACGGCACTATCATGTGGAATGCTGAACACAGCAGATACACGGGAACACCACCAGGTGACAATTCCACATCAAGACACTCCCCACCCTGACTTGGAAAAATATCTCAGTCCCACAAGTGCCATTGGTTGGAAATCATGGAACTCCCTCCCTTACATCATTGTGGGTTTATCTGCACCAAATAAATGGCAGCAGTTCAAGGCAATAACTCACCGTCACCTTCACCAGAGCAATTATATGTGAGCAATCCGTGGGGACCCAGCGGCAATGACCCAAACACATTAATGAATCACAGAATAAAGCACAGTATTTGGGACCCGTGTGCTCTAGGGCTGAGTATCTGAATAAATTGGGTCTATATTCTAGAAAATTGAAAGGTGGTTTCATTGGAATGTCTCAGATTGTGAAGAGGCTTGAGAGGGGAGATGCTGAGAAATTAATCCTGAGGGTCTGGGAATCTGAAACACAATAACACAGTCTCAGGAGTTGCTGGAAAAGCTCAGCAGGTCAGGCAGCATCTGTGCAGAGAAATCAGCGTTAAAGTTACAGCATCCACAGTTCATTCAGATGTGTTTCGGGTTGTCTGCTCAGTCTGCAGCATTGCAGGCCGTGGGAGCAGGGCAGTGGGAAAGGTACCTTGTGTGGACTGCAATAGGACTTTCAACACATTGTTCCAGGCCAGTTACAGAGCTCCAGGAATTCTGAATGAGGATCTGAAAAATGTATTGGTTGAAGGAGGAGGATCAGGAAAACAGGATAAAGCTGATGAAATCAGCAGGATTTCTCGGTCTAACTCTGTACCACACTTTATTCACTGCTTCATAGATCTACAGTCCAGAGCTCAACCCACTCAGAGCAATATAACCTCAGAAACAAATCATTCAGTCCAACACATCCATGCTGAACTGATATCCGATGTAAATCTCATCCTATTTGTCAGAATTTGGCCCATGTTCCTCTGAAACCTTTTTAATTCCTACACCCACCCAGATACCTTTTAAATGTTGTAATTGTACCAGCCTCCACTACTTCCTCTGGCAGCTCATGCACACAGTGCCCTCTGCTTGAAAAATGTTCATCTTAAGTTCCTTTTATGTTTCCCCTCTCAACTTTAACATATGTCATCTTTTTCTGGACTCCCCCACCACAGGGAAATCACCTTGTCTTTTTACCCTATTGAGGATCCTTCATGATTTTGTGAACCTCTATAAAGTTACCCTTCAGCTACTGATGCTCCAGGGATAATCGCCTCAACCTATACAGTCTTAACCTCCAGCACAAACCCTCCAAACCTGGCAACATCCATGTAAATCTTTTCTGAACCCTTTAAAGTTTCACAACACCCTTCTTCTAGGAGGGAGTCCAGAATTGCACGATATACCAAAAGTGGCTGAACCAATACCGCAACATGACCTCCCAACTCCTTTACACAATTAACTGACAAAAATGACTGACGCTTTCTTCACTATCCTATCAAAATGTTAGTCAACTTTCAACGATCTGTGAAGCTGTACTCCAGGTCTATTTGTTTAGGAACATCCCTAATACCTTGTCCATTCAGTGTAAATGTCCTGCTCTCTTTTGCTTTCCAAAATGCAGCACCTCACATTTATCAAAACTAATCTCCATCTGCCACTCCTCAGCCCATTGGCCCATCTGATCAAGATCCTCTACACCTCCAAATGTACTGTCATCTGCAAACTTACTATCCATTCGTCCTATGGTCACATCCGAATCATTTATATAAATGACAAAACAACAGTGGACCCAGCACCGATCCTTGTGGCACACCACTGGTCATAGGCCAACAGTCTGAAAAGCAACCCTCCCCCACCACCCTCTGTCTTCTACCTTTCAGCCAGTTCTCTACCCAAAGGGTAATTCTACTGCCCCAACATACAAATTTGACAAAATGACACCAGTCTCAAAAGTCCAACAAGAATCTATTCCTGATGACAACAGGCGGGTCAGTTTGCCACCGGTGCTGTTTACACTTGGAATATACCTGGAGCAGAACAACACAAACCCAACTGGAGAGGGTGGCTCTGTATAAGGAGAGTCAGTGTGGAGTTAAAATTCAACAAATGTAATGGAATAAAATCAAAGATGAATGAGGGTAAGGCCGTCCAATCTGTTTCACAACTTATTACATAAGAGGCTGGATAAAAACTGAAGTTATTGTAATAAATGGCTCAAGCTCACCATGGAGAATTAATGTGCTCGGACAGAAAAATGCTGAGTGATTATAAATTACTGCAACTTGCAAACAGCAGAATTAAAATCCAATTTGTTTTTTTTAACTGCAAGGATGAATATTTTAATCATGTTGTTCTCTATATATAAACGATACAGACGGTCATTTATTATCGAGGAAGAAAAGACAATCAATATTTTCTTTGACATCTAACTTGGATTTGGAGAAGATACTGTGGATGATCCCGGCCAACCGGATTGTTTGCACAGACAGGCGAATAATAATGTCTCCAGGAAATAGCAGAAGGTTGTGGAGGGAAATGAACAGACTGAAGCCCGCTGTGATGGAGTTTGGCATAAAAGGCTAAAGAGAGACAAACTCGACCGAACTACAGAGTGTGAAATGTGAACATGGATAGAGTTACCTTGGTGTTCATGTGCACAGGTCTTTTACTGTGACAAGATCTGCTGAAGGGGGAAATAGAAAACATGTGGGATCTTAAGTATCACAAATGACCCATTGAGTAAGAAGAAAGAAAATACATAAAGGGAAACCCCTGCTGTTCCTGGGGATCTGAAATCTAACCTCAGCAGGTCAGGCAGCATCTGTGAGAAGGGAACCAGAACCCATTTCTCCCACAGCAGTCTGCAAGGCCCCAAGGGAGCTCCCTGATCTGATTGGCTCTGTGCTAATTAACACTGCACACAGATATTAATCCAGTGGGTCAGCTTCTTAGTTAAACAGTGAGTTCCTGAGAGTGACGAGGCAGACCCTTGTATGTTGTTCACACCTACATGGTCAGTAAAATGGTATCCTGCCTGTCCCATTGCAATCTCAGCTTCAGCTCTGACCATATTTCCTGAAACCCAACATGGGGAGGAAACACTGCCTCCTGGTCTTAGGTTCTTTGCTGTAGGAAAAGGGGTCACTTCCTGTGATCTCCCTCTGACAACTCCATTGCTTTTAGTTTCTCTCACTTGATTGGCTTTCTGTTCCTTCTGGTTTCATGGTCTAGTCACACTTCGCAAAGCTGAGGCTCCTGCTAAATGGTAGAATCGGGCTCGGGCATCAGTCAATGGAAGAATTAGTGCAGAGGTATGAGTAAATGGGAGATTTGGTGGGAATCAATAAATGGGAGATTCAGTGCACAGAGGCATTACATTGGAAAACTGCTGTGAGTGTCAATATATGAGAGAATTGGAGCAGAGCATGTCTTAATAGGAGAATAGGGGCCAGGGAGACAATAAAAAGAAGAAATGTTGCATGCATCAGTTAATTGGAGATTCAGTTCAGTGCATCACTACATGAAAAAAATGCAGGTCGTCAATAATTGGAGAATTCATGCAAGTGCCATTAAATTCGAAGTGGGAGAATGGGGGCAATGGGAGAGTTGGTGCAGTTCCAGTATTTGTGCAGGATTGGAAAGTGGGAGAAATAGCCATACATAGAGTCATACAATCATAGAGATTGATAACACAGAAACAGATCCTTCGTTCTAACTTGTCCATGCCTCAAAGAATTCTGGCAGCGCTCCACTAAATTGGAGAACCATTGCAAGGAACTACTTACTGGGAGAATTGGGGAAGGGCTTATCGAAATGTGAGAAATGTAACGCTGCATCAGATAATGGGAGAATTGGTGCAGTGTAACACTAAATGGGAGAATTGAGGCAGGAAAACACTTGAGAGATTTAGAGTAGGGCACTGCTAAATTGTTTGAGGACATCAGTCAATATGAGGATTGGTGTCAGGCAACACTGTGAGGAGAACTGGTTCAGGACATCAGTAATTGGGGGAAATAGTGCTGAGCAACACTGAATTGGAGAATTGGTGTGGGGTATCAGTAAATGAAAGACCGGGTGCAGGGTGCTGATAACTTCAAGAATTGGAGCAAATGGGAGAACACGGGCAATGAATCAGTAAATAGGACAAATGTTGGAAAGGATTAGTGGCCCAGATTCAATACAGTGCACCACAAAATGGGGGAGTTGGTGCAGTTCACCACAAAATGGAGAATATGTGTAGCACCGGGAATTTAGAGATTTGATGCAGTGATCGCCAAGATGAATAAATGGGAGAGAAATACTGAATGGAAGACCTGGTGCACAGTGGGGCTAAATTCGAGAGTACGTCCATGGCACCAGGAAATGGGAGAATTAGAGTAGCGCCCCCTTTAATGGTAGAATCGGGTTCAGGCATCAGTAAATGGAAGAATTAGTACAAGGATATGAGTAAATGGGAGATTTAGTGGATTCAATAAATGGGAGATCTGGTGCACAGTGCCATTACACTAGGAAATTGGTGAGTGTGTCAATATATTGGAAAATTGGAGCAGAGCATGTCTAAATTGGGGAATAGGGTCCAGGGAATCAATGAAAAGAAATGTTGAAAGCATTGGTAAATTGGAGATTCAGTTCAGAGCATCACAAAATGAAAAAAAATTCAGCAGGGCACCCGTACGGGAAAGATGTGCATCAGGGAACGACTGGAAGGAGTTGATGTCGGGCAACAATAATTGGAGAATTCATGCAGGGGTGCCATTAAATTCTAAGTGGGAGGACTGGGGCAGGATAACCTCAATGGGTGAGTTGGTGATATTCCCGAATTAGTGCAGGATTGGGAAATGGGAGAATTGGTGCAGGGAAGCGGAGCAGTAATTAGAGCCTTCGAGATGCACAGCACGGAAACAGACCCTTCGTGTCCAACTTGTCCACGCCTAAATTTAAGAATCCTGGCAGCTCACCACTGAATTGGAGAATCATTGCAAGAACTTACTAAATGGAAAACTTGGGAAAGGGCTTATCGAAATGTGAGAATTTGCTTCAGGGCATCAGATAATTGGTGAATTAATGCAGTTCAGCACGAAATGGGTGAGTTATGCTGCGTTGCACTAAATGGGAGAATTGGGGCAGGACAATACCTTGTGAGAGATTTCGATTATAGCACCCCTAAATTGGGCGAGGGCATCAGTCAGTATGAGGGTTGGTGTAAGGCACCACTAAGTGGAGAACTTGTTCAGGACATCAGGAATTGGGGGAAAAGGTGCAGGGTACTGATAACTTTGAGAATTGGAGCAAATGGGAGAACACGGGCAGTGAAACACTAAATAGGACAAATATTGCAAAGGATTAGTGGTCCAGATTCAATACAGTGTAACACGAAATGGGGGAGTTGGTGCTGTTCACCACTAAAGGGAAGAAATGTGTAGGATCTGTAATTTGGAGATATGATGCAGGGATCGCAAGATGAGAGAAGTCTGGCAGCGGATTATGAAATGGGAAAATTGTGACAGGGAAATACTGAATGGAAGAACTGGTGCAGTGGAGCTAAATTAGAGATTGTGCACATGGCACCAGTAAATGGGACAATTAGAGTAGGCCTCCACTTCCCTGCACCAATTCTCCCATTTACCAATCCTGCATTAATTCGGGAATTTCACCCACTCACCCATTGAGGTTACCCTGCACCACTCCTGCACTGTAATAGTGCACCAGATCTCCCATTTACTGCTTTCACCAAATCTCCCATTTACTCATATCTCTGTAATAATTCTCCCATTTACTGGTGCCTGAGCCCGATTCTACCAGTTAAGGGTGCGCTACTCTAATTCTCCCATTTACTGTTACCATGCACCAATTCTCTAATTTAGCTCCACTGTGCACCAGGTCTCTCATTGACTGATGTCCCGCATCAATTCTCCAATTCAGTGTTGCTGAGCACCAATTCCCCAAATTCAGGACTTCCTGAATAAGTCCTCCATTCAGTTTTGCCTTACACCAATCTTCATATTGATTGATGCCCTCACCCAATTTAGTGGTGTCCTACTCCCACTGCTGAATTCTTCCATTTAGTATTTCCTTGGAATGATTCTCCAATTTCGTGGAGCACTGCCAGAATTCTAGTATTGAGTCACAGACAAGTTGGAGTGAAGTGTCTGTTTCCATGTTGTACATCTCTATGATTGTATGACTCTGTTTATGGCTCTGCTGCTCTGCACCATTTCTCCCATTTACCAATCCTGCACAAATCCTGAAACTGCACCAACTCTCCCATTGAGTATTGTCCTGCACAATTTAATGGCACCTGCATGAAGTCTCCAATTATTGTTGCCCTAAATCAATTCCTTCCATTTAAATTGTTTCCCTGCAACAATTCTCCCATTTCATAGTCCGCTGCCAGAATTCTCTAATCTTGCAATCCCTGCATCATATCTCCAAATTACCGATCCTACACATATCTTCCCTTTAGTGGTGAACAGCACCAACTCCCCCATTTCGAGGTACACTGTATTGAATCTCTACCACTAATTCCTTGCAACATTTGCCCTATTTACTGATTCACTGCCCGTGTTCTCCCATTTGCTCCAATTCTCGAAGTTATCAGCACCAGGTCTTTCATTTACTGATACCCCACACCAATTCTCCATTTCAGTGTTGTGAAGCAACCTTTACCCCAATTACTGATGTCCTGAACAAGTTCTCCACTCAGTGTTGCCTTCCACCAATCTTCATACTGACTGGTGCCCTCTCCCAATTTAGGGGTGCTCTAACTCTCAATCTCCTAAAATGTATCGTCCTGCCCCAAATCCCCCATTTAGTGCAACACAGCATAACTCCCCCATTTAGTGCTGAAATGCACTAATTCACCCATTATCTGATGCCCTGTTGCAAACTCTCACATTTCGAGAAGCAGTTTCCCAATTTTTCCATTTAGTAGTTCCTTGCAAAGATTCTCCAATTTTAGGAGAGCTGCCAGAATTCTTAAATTTAGGCACGGATAAGTTGGACTGAAGGGTCTGTTTCCATGCTGTACATCTCCAAGGCTGTAATTACTGCTCCGCTTCCCTGCACCAATTCTCCCATTTACCAATCCTGCACTAATTCGGGAATTTCACCAACTCACCCATTGAGGTTATCCTGCCCCAATCCACTCACTTAGAATTTAATGGCACCTGCATGAACTCTCCAATTATTGTTGCCCTACATCAATTCCTTACATTTATTTGTTCCCCAATTCACATCTTCCACGTATGGATGCCTTGCTTATTTTTTTCCCTTTTAGTGATGCACTGAACTGAATCTCCAATTTCCCAATTCTGGCAGCATTTCATCTTTTTTATTGATTCCCTGGCCCCTGCTCCCCAATTTAGACATGGTCTGCTCCAATTTTCTAATATATTGGCACTCCCACCAATATTCTAATGTAACGACAATGTGCACCAGATCTCCCATTTTTTGTTTCCACCAAATCTCCCATTTACTCATATCCCTGTACCAATCCTTCCATTTACTGATGCTCTAGCTGATTCTACCATTTAAGGGTGCGCCACTCTAATTCTCCCATTTACTGTTGCCATGCACCAACTCTCTCATGTAGCTCCATTGTGCAGCAGGTCTCTCATTTACAGATGGCCCGCCCCAATTCTCCAATTCAGCATTGCTTAGCACCATTCCCCCCAGTTGCTGATGTTCTGAATAAGTTCTCCACTCAGTGTTGCCTCACTCCAATCCTCATACTGACTGATACCCTCACCCAATTTAGGGGTGCGCTACTCTAAATCTTCTAAAATGCATTGTCCGGCCCCAATTCTCCCATTTAGTGCAACTTAGCATAACTCACCCATTTAGTGCTGAACAGCACTAATTCACCCATTATTTGATGCTCTGATGCAAATTCTCACATTTTGATAAGCCCTTTCCCAAATTTTTCCATTTAGTAAGTTCTTGCAATGATTCTCCAATTCAGTGGTGAGCTGCCAGGATTCTTAAATTTAGGCACGGATAAGTTGGACTGAAGGGTCTGTTTCCGTGCTGTACATCTCTATGGCTGTAATTACTGCTTCGCGTCCCTGCACCAATTCTCCCATTTACCAATCCTGCACTAATTCGGGAATTTCACCAACTCACCCATTGAGGTTATCCTGCCCCAGTCCTCACACTTCGAATTTAATGGCACCTGCATGAATTCTCCAATTATTGTTGCCCTGCATCATTTAGTTGTTCCCTGATACACATCTTCCACCTACGGATGACCTGCTGGGTTTTCTTTTTCATTTAGTGATGCTCTGAACTGAATCTCCAATTTACCGATGTTTGCAACATTTCTTCTTTTTATTGATTCCCTGGCCCCTATTCCCCAATTTAGACATGCTCTGCTACACTTTTCTTATATATTGGCACTCACCCCAGTTTTCCAATTTCCAACTTACTGATGCCTGAGCCTGATTCTACCATTTAAGGGTGCGCTACTCTAATTCTCCCGTTTACTGGTGCCATACACCCATTCTCTCATTGAGCTCCACTTCCAGTCAGTATTTCCCTGCAACAATTCTCCCATTTAGTTGACCGCTGACAGAATTCTGTAACCTTGCCAATCCCTGCATCAAATCTCCAAATTACTGATCCTACACATATCTCCCATTTAGTGGTGAACTGCACCAATTCCCCCATTTCGTGGTGCGCTGTATTGAATCTCGAACACTAATCCTTTGCAACATTTGTCCTATTTACTAATTCGCTGCCCGTGGTCTCCCATTTGCTCCAATTCTCGAAGTTATCAGCACCCTGCACCAGGTCTCTCATTTACTGATACCCCACACCAATTCTCCAATTCAGTGTTGCTTAGCACCATTTCCCCCAATTACTGATATCATGAACAAGTTCTCCACTCAGTGTTGCCTTACACCAATCCTCATACTGACTGATGCTCTCGCCCAATTTAGGGGTGCGCTACTCTAATTCTCCCAGCCCCAATTCTCCCATTTAGTGCAACACAGCATTACTCACCCATTTAGTGCTGAACTGCACTAATTCTCCCATTATCTGATGCCCTGTTGCAAATTCTCACATTTCAATCAGCCTTTTCCCAATTTTTCCATTTAGTAGTTTCTTGCAATGATTCTCCAATTTGGTGGAGAGCTTACAGAATTCTTAAATTTGGGCGTGGACAAGTTGGACTAAAGGGTCTGTTCCCGTGCTGTACATCTCTAAGTCTGTAATTAGTGCTCCGCTTCCCTGCACCAATTCTCCCATTTACCAATTCTGGACTAATTCGGGAATTTCACAAACTCACCCATTGAGGTTATCCTGCCCCAGTCCTTCCACTTAGAATTTAATGGCACCTGCATGAATTTTCCAATTATTGTTGCCCTACATCAATTCCTTACATTTATTTGTTCCCCAATACCCATCTTCCACGTACGGATGCCTTTCTGATTTTTTTTCCCTTTTAGTGATGCACTGAACTGAATCTCCAATTTCCCAATTCTGGCAACATTTCTTCTTTTCATTGATTCCCTGGACCCTATTCCCCAATTTAGACATGGTCTGCTCCAATTTTCCAACATATTGACACTCACACCAATATTCTAATGTAACGGCACTGTGCAGCAGATTTCCAACTTTTTTGTTTCCACCAAATCTCCCATTTACTCATATCCCTGTACTAATTCTTCCATTTATGATGCCTTATCCTGATTCTACAATTAAGGGTGCAATATGCTAATTCTCCCATTTACTGTTGTCCTGTACCAATTCTCTAATTTAGCTCCACTGTGTACCAGGTCTCTCATTTACTGATACCCCACACCAATTCTCCAATTCAGTGTTGCTTAGCACCATTTCCCCCAATTACTGACGTCCTGAACAAGTTCTCCACTCAGTTTTCTCTTACACCAATCCTCATACTGACTGATGCACTCGCCTAATTTATAGGTGCCCTACACTAAGTCTCCCAAAAGGTATTGTCCTGCCTCAATTCTCCCATTTAGTGCAACACAGCATAACACACCCATTTAGTGCTGAAATGCACTAATTCTCCCATTATTTGATGCCCTGTTGCAAACGTTTACATTTCGATAAGCTCTTTCCCAATTGTTTCCATTTAGTAGTTCCTTCCAAAAATTCTCCAATTTCGTGGAGAGCTGCCAGAATTCTTAAATTTAGGCATGGACAAGTCGGACTGAAGGGTCTATTTTCGTGCTGTCCATTTCTAAGGCTGTAATCACTGCTCCGCTTCCCTGCACCAATCCTGCACTAATTCGGGAATTTCACCAACTCACCCGTTGAGGTTATCCTGCCCCAGTCCTCACACTTAGAATTTAATGGCACCTACATGAATTCTCAAACTATTGTTGCCCTGTATCAATTCCTTCCATTTAATTGTTCCCTGAAACACTTCTTCCACGTACGGATGCCCTGCTGAAGTGTTTTCATTTAGTGATGCACTGAACTGAATCTACAATTTACCGATGCTTGCAACATTTCTTCTTTTTATTGATTCCCTGACCCCTATTCCCCAATTTAGACATGCTCTGCTCCAATGTTCCAATACATTGGCACTCCCACCAATTTTCTAAAGTAATGACAATGTGCACCAGATCTCCCATTTATTGTTTCATACCAAATCTCCCATTTACTCATATCCCTGTACTAATTCTCCCATTTACTGATGCCCGAGCCCGATTCTACCATTTAAGGGTGCGATACTCTAATTCTCCCATTTACTTTCGCCATGCACCAATTCTCTAATTTAGCTCCACTGTGTACCAGGTCTCTCATTTACTGATGTCCCGCATCAATTCTCCAATTCAGTCTTGCTTAGCACCTTTTCCCCAATTACTGACGTCCTGAACAAGTCCTCCATTCAGTTGTGCCTTATGCTGAATTCTTTTCATTTAGTGATGCACTGAACTGAAGCTCCAACTTACCAATATTGCAATATTTTTATTTTTATTGATTCCCTGGCCCCATTCCCCAATTTCAGTGCACAGTGCCATTACATTGGAAAACTGGTGTGAGTGTCAAGATATTAGAAAATTCAAGCAAAGCTTTTCGAATGTCCCATTTATTGATTCCCACCAAATCTCCCATTTACACATGTCCCTGAACTAATTCTTCCATTTACCTCATTCTCCCATTTCCTGATGCCATGCATTCACTCTCTAATTTAGCTCCACTGTGCACCAGGTCTTCCATTTAGAATTTCTCTGCAACAATTCTCTCATTTAGAAACCAGCTGCCAGAATTCTCTAATCTTGGCGATCCCTGCATCAAATCTCCAAACGACAGATCCTACACATATCTTCCCTTTAGTGGTGAGCTGCACCAACTCCCCCATTTCGTGGAACACTGTATTGAATCTCAACCACTAATCCTTTGTAACATTTGTCCTATTTACTGATTCACTGCCCGTGTTCTCCCATTTGCTCCAATTCTCGAAGTTATCAGCACCCTGCACCAGGTCTCTCATTTCCTGATGCCCCACGCCAATTCTCCAATTCAGTGTTGCTGAGCACCACTTCCCCCAATTAGTGAAGTCCTGAACCAGTTCTCGTCACAGTGTTGCCTTACCCCAATCTTCATATTTACTGAGGCCCTTGAACGCTTTTTGGGTGGCCTACTCTAAATCTCCCATCAAGTATTGTCCTGCCCGAATTCTCCCATCTAGTGTTACACTGCCCCAATTCTCCCATTATCTGATGCCTTGTTACATTTCTCACATTTCGATAAGCCCTTCCCCAATTCTCCCATTAAGTAGTTCCATGATTCTTCAATTTACTCGAGTGCTGCCAGAATTCTTAAATTGAGGTATGGACAAGTTGGACCGAAGGATCTGTTTCTGTGTTGTAAATCTCTATGATTGTATGACTCCATTTATGGCTATTTCTCCCACTTTCCAAACATGCACAAATCTTGGAACTGCACCAACTCTCCCATTGAGTGTTAACCCTTCGCCCCCCCCCCCCACCCCGACCCGACCCCCCCCCCGCCCCGCCCCTTTCTCCCACTTCGAATTTAATGGCACCTGAATGAATTATTGGCGACCTGCATATTTTTTTCATTTGACGGTGCACTGAACTGAATCTCCAATTAACTGATGCTTACAACAACGTTTCTTCTTATTGATTTCCTGCTCCTATTTCCCAATTTAGACATGCTCTGCTCCAATTCTCTCATATATTGACACTCACACCAGTTTTCCAATGTAATGCCTCTGTGCACTGAATCTCCCATTTATTGATTCCCACCGAATCTCCCATTTACTCATACCCCTGTACTAATTCTTCCATTGACTGATGCCCAGCCCGATTCTACCATTTAGCAGGAGCCTCAGCTTTGGGAAGTGTGACTAGACCATGAAACTAGAAGGAACAGAAAGCCCATCAAGTGAGAGAAACTAAAAGCAATGGAGTTGTCAGAGGGAGATCACAGGAAGTGACCCCTTTTCCTACATCAAAGAACCTAAGCCCAGGAGGCAGTGTTTCCTCCCCATGCTGGGTTTCAGGAAATATGGTCAGAGCTGAAGCTGGGTTTGCAATGGGACAGGCAGGATACCATTTTACTGACCATGTAGGTGTGAACAACATACAAGGGTCTGCCTCGTCACTCTCAGGAACTCACTGTTTAACTAAGAAGCTGACCCACTGGATTAATATCTGTGTGCAGTGTTAATTAGCACAGAGCCAATCAGATCAGGGAGCTCCCTTGGTGCCTTGCAGACTGCTGTGGGAGAAATGGGTTCTGGTTCCCTTCTCACAGATGCTGCCTGACCTGCTGAGGTTAGATTTCAGATCCCCAGGAACAGCAGGGGTTTCCCTTTATGTATTTTCTTTCTCCTTACTCAATGGGTCATTTGTGATACTTAAGATCCCACATGTTTTCTATTTCCCCCTTCAGCAGATCTTGTTACAGTAAAAGACCTGTGCATTGAACACCAAGGTAACTCTATCCATGTTCACATTTCACACTCTGTAGTTCGGTCGAGTTTGTCTCTCTTTACCCTTTTATACCAAACTCCATCACAGCGGCTTCAGTCTGTTCATTTCCCTCCACAACCTTCTGCTATTTCCTGGAGACATTATTATTCGCCTGTCTGTACAAACAATCCTGTTGGCCAGTATCATCCTCAGTATCTTCTCCAAATCCAAGTTAGATGTCAAAGAAAATATTGATTGTCTTTTCTGTCTCGATAATAAATGACCGTCTGTATCATTCATATATAGAGAACAACATAATTAAAATATTCATCCTTACAGAAAAAATGCAAATTGGATTTTAATTCTGCTGTTTGCAAGTTGCAGTAATTTATGATCTCTTTGCATTTTTCCGTCCGAGCACATTAATTCTCCATGGTGAGCTTGAGCCATTTATTAGAATATCTTCAGTTTTTATCCAGTCTCTTATGTAATAAGTTGTGAAAGAGATTGGAGGGCCTTACCTTCCTTAATCTTTGATTTTATTTCATCACATTTGTTGAATTTTAACTCCACACTGACTCTCCTTATACAGAGCCACCCTCTCCAGTTGGGTTTGTGTTGTTCTGCTCCAAGTATATTCCAAGTGTAAACAGCACCGGTGGCAAACTGACCCGCCTGTTGTCATCAGGAATAGATTCTTGTTGGATTTTTGAGACTGGTGTCATTTTGTCAAATTTGTATGTTGGGGCAGTAGAATTACCCTTTGGGTAGAGAACTGGCTCGAAGGTAGAAGACAGAGGGTAGTGGGGGAGAGTCAGAAAGATGCTATTTCACATTGGAAGTGTTTAAGGGGAATTGATGGCTCAGAATAATGTTATACAGATGTTTGTAAAACTTAGGAACTCTGACTGTTTTGTGGCTGGAGTTTATTTTATCCTTGTGTAGATTTGACACATTAATCCTCCCTCCCCACCACTACAGAAGCTGTTGGAACTGTTCAGTGTTTCCAGCGGCTTCTGTAATTATTTCAGGTTCCTGACGGGAGCAGTCTCTCACTTTTCAAACAAAAATAACCCATCATTGTGCTGCAACCAATATTTCAATAAGAAATGGGAAGCAGCAGAGGGGAAAGCTTCCGAGATGCCGAGCAATGCTGCCCGGTTCCACACTGCAATTCACAGGAACCATCGCCAGGAAAAGCAAGGAGCAATCGGACAGATCCATTTTACCACGGAATGAAAGATTTATTTGCTCGGTTCATTCTAGTGCGTTCCCTTTTAAAAGCTGTTTCCAAACCACCGCACTGCGATGGCCGGGAATCGAACCCAGGTCAACTGCTATTAACTGCTATAACCCAGGTCAACTGCTCCCCACTATCCCACCATCACCCTGGTAGCAGCTCCCTCCCCATTCCCAAACACACTTAACAAGGCCGTGATCATCACCAACTGGATTGGGGCTGAAATCCAAACAAGAAATTGCTGGGGAAGCTCAGCAGGTCTGACAGCACCAGAATCAGAAGCCTTCAGTTCTGAAGACCAATCCCTGGATCTGAAAGGTTCCCTCCCCACAGATGCTGCCAGACCTGCTGAGTTTCCCCAGCAATTTCTGTGCTGTCTCTCAGATCTGCAGCATCTGCAGTTCTTTGTTGGAAACAAAGCAAACCTTGAGCCACCGAAGGGGATATTGGGTCAGGTGATAGTCTCCCTCATCCATAGAGACAGATGGGAAGGAGCATGGAATCATAGAATCCCTACAGTGTGGAAACCGGCCATTCGGACCATCATGTAGCCCACGAAGACACACCCCTGCATTCCCCATGGGTAATCCACCTCACCTACACATCCCTGGATACTCCGGATAGTTTCCCATGGCCAACCCACCCTAACCGGCACGTGTCTGGACTGTGGGAGGAAACCGGAGCACCCGGAGGGAACCAACATAGACCCGGGGAGAATGTGCAAACCCCACACAGACAGTCCAGCTCCTTTATTTTCTATAATACAGGAGGAAGCAGTGACGCTGTTCCTGCTCCTTTATTTTCTATAATACAGGAGGAAGGAGTGACGCTGCTCCAGCTCCTTTATTTTCTATAATACAGGAGGAAGCAGTGACGCTGCTCCAGCTCCTTTATTTTCTATAATACAGGAGGAAGCAGTGACGCTGCTCCAGCTCCTTTATTTTCTATAATACAGGAGGAAGGAGTGACGCTGCTCCAGCTCCTTTATTTTTTATAATACAGGAGGAAGCAGTGACGCTGCTCCAGCTCCTTTATTTTCTATAATACAGGAGGAAGGAGTGACGCTGCTCCAGCTCCTTTATTTTCTATAATACAGGAGGAAGCAGTGACGCTGCTCCAGCTCCTTTATTTTCTATAATACAGGAGGAAGCAGTGACGCGGCTCCAGCTCCTTTATTTTCTATAATACAGGAGGAAGCAGAGACGCTGCTCCAGCTCCTTTATTTTCTATAATACAGGAGGAAGCAGTGAGGCTGCTCCAGCTTCTTTATTTTCTATAATTCAGGAGAAAGGAGTGACGCTGCTCCAGCTCCTTTATTTTCTATAATACTGGAGGAAGCAGTGACGCTGCTCCAGCTCCTTTATTTTCTATAATACAGGAGGAAGCAGTGAGGCTGCTCCAGCTCCTTTATTTTCTATAATACAGGAGGAAGCAGTGACGCTGCTCCAGCTCCTTTATTTTCTATAATACAGGAGGAAGCAGTGACGCTGCTCCAGCTCCTTTATTTTCTATAATACAGGAGGAAGGAGTGACGCTGCTCCAGCTCCTTTATTTTCTATAATACAGGAGGAAGCAGTGACGCTGCTCCAGCTCCTTTATTTTCTATAATACAGCAGGAAGCAGTGACGCTGCTCCAGCTCCTTTATTTTCTATAATACAGGAGGAAGGAGTGACGCTGCTCCAGCTCCTTTATTTTCTATAATACAGGAGGAAGCAGAGACGCTGCTCCAGATCCTTTATTTTCTATAATACAGGAGGAAGCAGTGACGCTGCTCCAGCTCCTTTATTCTCTATAATACAGGAGGAAGCAGTGACGCTGTTCCTGCTCCTTTATTTTCTATAATACAGGAGGAAGGAGTGACGCTGCTCCAGCTCCTTTATTTTATATAATACAGGAGGACGCAGTGACGCTGCTCCAGCTCCTTTATTTTCTATAATACAGGAGGAAGCAGTGACGCTGTTCCTGCTCCTTTATTTTCTATAATACAGGAGGAAGGAGTGACGCTGCTCCAGCTCCTTTATTTTCTATAATACAGGAGGAAGCAGTGACGCTGCTCCAGCTCCTTTATTTTTTATAATACAGGAGGAAGCAGTGACGCTGTTCCTGCTCCTTTATTTTCTATAATACAGCAGGAAGCAGTGACGCTGCTCCAGCTCCTTTATTTTCTATAATACAGGAGGAAGCAGTGACGCTGCTCCAGCTCCTTTATTTTCTATAATACAGGAGGAAGGAGTGACGCTGCTCCAGCTCCTTTATTTTCTATAATACAGGAGGAAGCAGAGACGCTGCTCCAGCTCCTTTATTTTCTATAATACAGGAGGAAGCAGAGACGCTGCTCCAGCTCCTTTATTTTCTATAATATAGGAGGAAGCAGTGACGCTGCTCCAGCTCCTTTATTTTCTATAACACAGGAGGAAGCGGTGACGCTGCTCCAGCTCCTTTATTTTCTATAATACAGGAGGAAGCAGTGACGCTGCTCCAGCTCCTTTATTTTCTATAATACAGGAGGAAGCAGTGACGCTGCTCCAGCTTCTTTATTTTCTATAATTCAGGAGAAAGGAGTGACGCTGCTCCAGCTCCTTTATTTTCTTTAATACAGCAGGAAGCAGAGATTCTGCTCCCGCTTTTTAATTTTCTATTATACAGGAGGAAGCAGAGACGCTGCTCCAGCTCCTTTATTTTCTATAATCCAGGAGGAAGCAGTGACGCTGCTCCAGCTCCTTTATTTTCTATAATCCAGGAGGAAGCAGTGACGCTGCTCCAGCTCCTTTATTTTCTATAATACAGGAGGAAGCAGGGACGCTGCTCCAGCTCCTTTATTTTCTATAATGCAGGAGGAAGCAGTGACGCTGCTCCAGCTCCTTTATTTTCTATTATACAGGAGGAAGCAGAGATTCTGCTCCAGCTCCTTTATTTTCTATAATGCAGGAGGAAGCAGTGACGCTGCTCCAGCTCCTTTATTTTCTATTATACAGGAGGAAGCAGAGATTCTGCTCCAGCTCCTTTATTTTCTATAATACAGGAGGAAGCAGAGATTTTGCTCCCGCTCCTTAATTTTCTATTATACAGGAGGAAGCAGTGACACTGCTCCAGCTCCTTTATTTTCTATAATACAGGAGGAAGCAGTGACGCTGCTCCAGCTCCTTTATTTTCTATAATACAGGAGGAAGCAGAGACGCTGCTCAAGCTCCTTTATTTTCGATAATACAGGAGGAAGCAGTGACGCTGCTCCAGCTCCTTTATTTTCTATAATACAGGAGGAAGCAGTGACGCTGCTCCGGCTCCTTTATTTTCTATAATACAGGAGGAAGCAGTGACGCTGCTCCAGCTCCTTTATTTTCTATAATACAGGAGAAAGCAGTGACGCTCCTCCAGCTCCTTTATTTTCTATAATACAGGAGGACGCAGTGACGCTGCTCCAGCTCCTTTATTTTCTATAATACAGGAGGAAGCAGTGACGCTGCTCCAGCTCCTTTATTTTCTATAATACAGGAGGAAGCAGTGACGCTGCTCCAGCTCCTTTATTTTCTATAATACAGGAGAAAGCAGTGACGCTCCTCCAGCTCCTTTATTTTCTATAATACAGGAGGACGCAGTGACGCTGCTCCAGCTCCTTTATTTTCTATAATACAGGAGGAAGCAGTGACGCTGCTCCAGCTCCTTTATTTTCTATAATACAGGAGGAAGCAGAGACGCTGCTCCAGCTCCTTTATTTTCTGTAATACAGGAGGAAGCAGAGACGCTGCTCCAGCTCCTTTATTTTCTATAATACAGGAGGAAGCAGTGACGCTGCTCCAGCTCCTTTATTTTCTATAATACAGGAGGAAGCAGTGACGCTGCTCCAGCTCCTTTATTTTCTATAATACAGGAGGAAGCAGAGACGCTGCTCCATCTCCTTTATTTTCTATAATACAGGAGGAAGCAGTGACGCTGCTCCAGCTCCTTTATTTTCTGTAATACTAGAGGAAGCAGTGACGCTGTTCCTGCTCCTTTATTTTCTATAATACAGGAGGAAGCAGTGACGCTGCTCCAGCTCCTTTATTTTCTATAATACAGGAGGAAGCAGAGACGCTGCTCAAGCTCCTTTATTTTCGATAATACAGGAGGAAGCAGTGACGCTGCTCCAGCTCCTTTATTTTCTATAATACAGGAGGAAGCAGAGACGCTGCTCAAGCTCCTTTATTTTCGATAATACAGGAGGAAGCAGAGACGCTGCTCAAGCTCCTTTATTTTCGATAATACAGGAGGAAGCAGTGACGCTGCTCCAGCTCCTTTATTTTCGATAATACAGGAGGAAGCAGAGACGCTGCTCAAGCTCCTTTATTTTCGATAATACAGGAGGAAGCAGTGACGCTGCTCCAGCTCCTTTATTTTCTATAATACAGGAGGAAGCAGAGACGCTGCTCAAGCTCCTTTATTTTCGATAATACAGGAGGAAGCAGTGACGCTGCTCCAGCTCCTTTATTTTCTATAATACAGGAGGAAGCAGAGACGCTGCTCAAGCTCCTTTATTTTCTATAATACAGGAGAAAGCAGTGACGCTGCTCCAGCTCCTTTATTTTCTGTAATACAGAAGGAAGCTGAGACGCTTCTCCAGCTCCTTTATTTTCTATAATACAGGAGAAAGCAGTGACGCTGCTCCAGCTCCTTTATTTTCTATAATACAGGAGGAAGCAGTGACGCTGCTCCAGCTCCTTTATTTTCTATAATACAGGAGGAAGCAGAAACGCGGCTCCAGCTCCTTTATTTTCTATAATACAGGAGGAAGCAGTGACGCTGCTCCAGCTCCTTTATTTTCTATAATACAGGATGATGCAGAGACGCTGCTCCAGCTCCTTTATTTTCTATAATACAGGAGGAAGCAGTGACGCTGCTCCAGCTCCTTTATTTTCTATAATACAGGAGAAAGCAGTGACGCTGCTCCAGCTCCTTTATTTTCTATAATACAGGGGGAAGCAGTGACGCTGCTCCAGCTCCTTTATTTTCTGTAATACAGAAGGAAGCTGAGACGCTTCTCCAGCTCCTTTATTTTCTATAATACAGGAGAAAGCAGTGACGCTGCTCCAGCTCCTTTATTTTCTATAATACAGGAGGAAGCAGTGACGCTGCTCCAGCTCCTTTATTTTCTATAATACAGGAGGAAGCAGAAACGCGGCTCCAGCTCCTTTATTTTCTATAATACAGGAGGAAGCAGTGACCCTGCTCAAGCTCCTTTATTTTCTATAATACAGGAGGAAGCAGTGACGCTGCTCCAGCTCCTTTATTTTCTATAATACAGGAGGAAGCAGTGACGCTGCTCCAGCTCCTTTATTTTCTATAATACAGGAGGAAGCAGTGACGCTGCTCCAGCTCCTTTATTTTCTATAATTCAGGAGGAAGCGGTGACGCTGCTCCAGCTCCTTTATTTTCTATAATTCAGGAGGAAGCGGTGACGCTGCTCCAGCTCCTTTATTTTCTATAATTCAGGAGGAAGCAGTGACGCTGCTCCAGCTCCTTTATTTTCTATAATACAGGAGGAAGCAGCGACGCTGCTCCAGCTCCTTTATTTTCTATAATACAGGAGGAAGCAGAGACGCTGCTCCAGTTCCTTTATTTTCTATAATACAGGAGGAAGCAGTGACGCTGCTCCAGCTCCTTTATTTTCTATAATACAGGAGGAAGCAGTGACGCTGCTCCAGCTCCTTTATTTTCTATAATACAGGAGGAAGCAGAGACGCTGCTCCAGTTCCTTTATTTTCTATAATACAGGAGGAAGCAGTGACGCTGCTCCAGCTCCTTTATTTTCTATAATACAGGAGGAAGCAGAGACGCTGCTCCAGTTCCTTTATTTTCTATAATACAGGAGGAAGCGGTGACGCTGCTCCAGCTCCTTTATTTTCTAGAATACAGGAGGAAGCAGTGACGCTGCTCCAGCTCCTTTATTTTCTATAATTCAGGAGGAAGCGGTGACGCTGCTCCAGCTCCTTTATTTTCTATAATTCAGGAGGAAGCAGTGACGCTGCTCCAGCTCCTTTATTTTCTATAATACACGAGGAAGCAGCGACGCTGCTCCAGCTCCTTTATTTTCTATAATACAGGAGGAAGCAGAGACGCTGCTCCAGTTCCTTTATTTTCTATAATACAGGAGGAAGCAGTGACGCTGCTCCAGCTCCTTTATTTTCTATAATACAGGAGGAAGCAGAGACGCTGCTCCAGCTCCTTTATTTTCTATAATACAGGAGGAAGCAGTGACGCTGCTCCAGCTCCTTTATTTTCTATAATACAGGAGGAAGCAGAGACGCTGCTCCAGTTCCTTTATTTTCTATAATTCAGGAGGAAGCTGTGACGCTGCTCCAGCTCCTTTATTTTCTGTAATACAGGAGGAAGCAGAGACGCTGCTCCAGCTCCTTTATTTTCTATAATACAGGAGGAAGCAGAGACGCTGCTCCAGATCCTTTATTTTCTATAATACAGGAGGAAGCAGTGACGCTGCTCCAGCTCCTTTATTTTCTATAATACAGGAGGAAGCAGTGACGCTGCTCCAGCTCCTTTATTTTCTATAATACAGCAGGAAGCAGTGACGCTGCTCCAGCTCCTTTATTTTCTATAATACAGAAGGAAGCGGTGACGCTGCTCCAGCTCCTTTATTTTCTATAATAAAGCAGGAAGCAGTGACTCTGCTCCAGCTCCTTTATTTTCTATAATACAGCAGGAAGCAGTGACGCTGCTCCAGCTCCTTTATTTTCTATAATACAGGAGGAAGCAGTGACGCTGCTCCAGCTCCTTTATTTTCTATAATACAGGACGAAGCAGAGACGCTGCTCCAGCTCCTTTATTTTCTATAATACAGGAGGAAGCAGTGACGCTGTTCCAGCTCCTTTATTTTCTATAATACAGGAGGAAGCAGAGACGCTGCTCCAGCTCCTTTATTTTCTATAATACAGGAGGAAGCAGTGACGCTGCTCCAGCTCTTTTATTTTCTATAATAAAGGAGGAAGGTGTGACGCTGCTCCAGCTCCTTTATTTTCTATAATAAAGCAGGAAGCAGTGACTCTGCTCCAGCTCCTTTATTTTCTATAATACAGCAGGAAGCAGTGACGCTGCTCCAGCTCCTTTATTTTCTATAATACAGGAGGAAGCAGTGACGCTGCTCCAGCTCCTTTATTTTCTATAATACAGGACGAAGCAGAGACGCTGCTCCAGCTCCTTTATTTTCTATAATACAGGATGAAGCAGTGACGCTGCTCCAGCTCCTTTATTTTCTATAATACAGGAGGAAGCGGTGACGCTGCTCCAGCTCCTTTATTTTCTATAATACAGGACGAAGCAGAGACGCTGCTCCAGCTCCTTTATTTTCTGTAATACAGGAGGAAGCGGTGACGCTGCTCCAGCTCCTTTATTTTCTATAATTCAGGAGGAAGCGGTGACGCTGCTCCAGCTCCTTTATTTTCTATAATACAGGACGAAGCAGAGACGCTGCTCCAGCTCCTTTATTTTCTGTAATACAGGAGGAAGCAGTGACGCTGCTCCAGCTCCTTTATTTTCTATAATACAGGACGAAGCAGAGACGCTGCTCCAGCTCCTTTATTTTCTGTAATACAGGAGGAAGCAGAGACGCTGCTCCAGCTCCTTTATTTTCTATAATTCAGGAGGAAGCAGAGACGCTGCTCCAGCTCCTTTATTTTCTGTAATACAGGAGGAAGCAGTGACGCTGCTCCAGCTCCTTTATTTTCTATAATTCAGGAGGAAGCAGTGACGCTGCTCCAGCTCCTTTATTTTCTATAATACAGGAGGAAGCAGAGACGCTGCTCCAGCTCCTTTATTTTCTCTAATACAGGATGAAGCAGTGACGCTGCTCCAGCTCCTTTATTTTCTATAATACAGGAGGAAGCAGAGACGCTGCTCCAGCTCCTTCATTTTCTATAATACAGGAGCAAGCAGAGAGGCTGCTCCAGCTCCTCTATTTTCTATAATACAGGAGGAAGCAGAGAGGCTGCTCCAGCTCCGTTATTTTGTATAATACAGCAGGAAGCAGTGACGCTGCTCCAGCTCCTTTATTTTCTATAATACCGGAGGAAGCAGTGACGCTGCTCCACCTCCTTCATTTTCTATAATACAGGATGAAGCAGTGACGCTGCTCCAACTCCTTTATTTTCTATAATACAGGATGAAGCAGTGACGCTGCTCCACCTCCTTCATTTTCTATAATACAGGAGGAAGCAGTGACGCTGCTCCAGCTACTTTATTTTCTACAATACAGGAGGAAGCTGTGACGCTGCTCCAGCTCCTTTATTTGGTGCAATCAATAAATGGGTCTGTTTCCGTGCTGTACATCTCTATGTTTGTATTTGAATGGCATCTGGATGGGCTGATGACAGGGCGGGTTTGGAGGGGTAAGGGACAAATGTTGCAAATATATCTAGATTAATTTTGGTTATCTGGTCAGCAGGGATGAGCTGGAATGGAGGGTCTGTTTCTGTGCTCGGCACCTCCGAAATCCTTATGAAGACCTTTACCCGAAACGTCGATTTTCCTGCTCCTCGGATACTGCCTGACCTGCTGTGCTTTTCCAGCACCACACTGATCTAAGCTCTGAAATGCACTCTTTCAGAGTTCCATCAATCTCATACCATGTACTTCTCATGCAGGCGACTTCTCCTGCCTTCTGAAGGTACACCGAGCCAACACACCAGGATGTCCCATCATTTTAGGCAATGGGACCCGATGTGGGAACCTCACTGCCGATGTCAAATACATCATGAAAGCCATGAGGCAGGGAACCTCCAGCTTCTGCCACGACAGAACATTGGGACACAGGCAGATTTCAACCTCACACCTTCAAGGCTGAATCTGAGCTGAGGGGGCACCTATTGTTAAAGATTTACCTGAGAATTTAGCTATTTTTACATACGGTTTACATGTGAAACAACAAAATCTAACATGTTATTTCTAACAGTATACAGACTGAACAGACAGTGCACTTTTACTTTTAAATATTTCATTTCAGTGGCATCACCCTGTAATCCTTTACTACAAATTCTGTGTCGTTTGATGTTATGCTCCATGAAGGAACAGCGCTCCAAAAGCTAGTACTATCAAATAAACCTGTTGGACTATAACCTGATGTTGTGTAATTATTTAATTTTGTCCACCCCAGTCCAACAACAGCACCTCCAAATCTTTACTACATATTGTTTACACTAACTCACACGCAGTTCAGGTCATTTTAGCACAATGACCCTGTTCCTCTTTTTGTGAGGTTCCCTGTGTATATTAACAGAGTTAATGGGCCCCGAGAGGATGAATACATTCTCTTTATCCTGTCAGTTTAAACAGTTGAACATATCAGTTTGAAGCCAATGGAAGAGGGGATTGTCTTTTTCTGTACAATTTCAGTGCAGAACGTTCAGCCATAAACTGTCTTTGCAAAAGTGGGGGTTGAATGCAATTCTCACTGAGCAGCATTAATACAGAAAACACAATTCCGAGTTCCTGTTATCAATTGGTTAAGGAACTGGGATGAGAAAACTACGTGTGGTGCCGTGCCTCAGTTTGTTAACCTGCCCACATCATAAACAGCCCACCAAGATTTCACATCGTAGTGGTGCCTGTGTATTTTACCAAATGCATGGTTGTTTCAAAATCTCCCAAGTCAGTGTAGCTCATCAGTCACCAATGCGTCCTGTTTGAGTGTCAGCCTGTTTTGGTGATCCTGATCTGCTCCCTGGTTTAGTTCCTCCAGTGGATATTGTTTCTTCCGAACTATTAATTCAATCTGGAGTTTCTTTCCTGTGTTTGACAAGAACTTCCGCTTCTACTCCTCCTTTATTACGCCACGTTCATTTCCAGTTTGTTGGGAATAACGAGGTGAGTGGAGATATGGCAGACCCGCCGGTGAATGTTGCAGTAATGGCGCAGACACCAAGAGCTGTTCACCCTAATTCTCTGCTGTCAACATTCATTCATTCCACACCAACAGGAAATACTTCATTGCTCTCCTATCGTTGTGGTTTGCACTGTGATTGTGGTTTCTTTTCTTGTGGATTATGAAGTCTATTTACAACTCGAAAGGATCATAATATTTGGAGGAAGGAATGACTCCTCCCCTCAGGCATAAGAGCCAGACACATTATTCGGAGAATGTGAGCCCAATCCCACACATCCTACCGAGGAGGCAGAAAGCCTGTTAGCTGGTCCACTCTCAATTTGTCTCCGAATGTCAGGCTTTTCAAAGATCAGAAATGGGAAATGAGGAATATGGGCAGACCGAGAGTCCGAGAATGTGAAAGAGGGTCAGGTACATTCACAGAGAAAGAAAGAAATATGGAGACGCATATTGAGGGAGATACTGAAAGGACCAATTCTCCAATCGACATGGCTGCTGACTGACAGAAACAAATAGGAATAAAAAGGGAACTATTAACCACAGCCTTTCACCAGCTCCGGGTAACGGAAGGATTCTTACAGCCAACAAAGTCAGTTTGAATTTTCAATATTGACGGTTGTAAGCTAATGAAAGATTTTGGTAAATATCCTGACAGGGAAAACTGATCATTTTACCAAAAATATAATCCAGAAATGACGAAGTAACCTCGCTCTGCCGATATGAAGCATTAACTCTGTTTCTCTCCACTGTCCTACTGAGTTTTTCTATCAAATCTTGGTTTTGGTTCAGATTTCAAACATCTGCAGTTCTTTGTTTCATGTTATTCTTAACAACGTTTGAGACAAAACCAACGACCTGACGGCTTCAGAAACTCGGTCAGAAACACTGTTAGCAAGATATCTTTGCAGAACACATCGCCCATTCCCTGACCAGGAATCACCCTTTCCCCCTTCAGAGAGTGCACCAACTCCTAACTGTGAGATTAAAAGGGAAGGTGACAGAAACTGTCGCATTTATTCTCAATGAAACCACTTATACATTTCATTTTGGATCATTTTCGCTGCACATTAGTTTCTCGTTGTTTTCGAGGTTTTTTTAACACAATAGGAAAATACCATTCGGCCCATCGTACAGTGTGGCTCATCAGATAGACATCTGTTTTCGATCCAGTGTCCAGCTTTGACACGATACCTTGTGTGTTCTGATGTTTTCAGCGCAAAATTCCGAAAAGATTATCCCTGTGATCTTAAACGAGACACCAATGGGAGGGAGTTATACACCGTCATATTGAAGTGAAATCCCCTCGAGCAACCCATTCACATTATCACCCATAGAGTGAGTCACAGACACACATGCCCGGAGGTGGGGGGAAGGAGGGCAGAGGTTTAGGGATTATACCAGCTCCTTGTGCTTCTGTTCCGCTCTCCACCTACGTAAGTTCCCCACACTCCCCCCTTTCCCCCCCCCCCCCCCCACACACAAGTTTCTCCGACAAAAGGCAGCTTTAGGTGCAACTGAAGCCAGTTTTACAGACAATGAGAGACGTTGCGATGAGCTGGAATTTAAAATGGACAATTGCCTCACATGCAACTTTCAAATTTGAAAACACACTGATGCAAAGTCTGCAGCTCCTCAAAATCTGTCGCACATTGAGATGCAATACTCCCAAATTCGGGACCCACTGATCCAATCCCTGCAGTACATTGCACACAAATCAGGAAGGATTCGAACCACCAAAACTCAGAGACATTATCCATGATGTCGGTGTCCCAATGTCAGCCGGAGGTCCGACAGGGAGTCGATATGAAACGGAAACACGGACATCGGGGGAAACAGTATTCACAAGGTGAACAATCAGTAAAAATAATTATCGTCACTGTTTCCCATCGGATGTCCCACTCCGTGAAGCAATGTCTTTCAATGCCCAAGGAAACATATTTACCCTCAGGGACCTGCTTCAGGGTCGCCTGAGCCTCTGCTGGAATTTGCCATCATTTTATTCACAGTCACTCCGCGATTTTTTGATTCACTCCAGTGAAATATCTTTTCATACCATGCGTCATGGCCTCTTCCAGTCAAGATCCTGAACCAGTCCAGTGAGAAACCTCTGTTGATTTGAATCCCGGGATGGAGAATCAGACGAGATGAACAGCGCCTTTTATTGGTGGAACCCCTTCACTTCAATCTCACGCCTCAAAACGGGTCTCTGTCCGCGTCAACCTTTTCTGTACATTCCTGCATTACACCGACTGACCAACATCAGATTACCACAGCTCCGCTTTCTTTACTTTGAAACCCAAGGCGATAATATGAAGCGTTTGCAAAATTGAAGAGAGAAACTTTGTTGCCGAAGGTGGTTATGAAGGGATGGACAGGCACAAGGGTGTGTACAATTCAGGTCGCTTTGGATACTGTCAGCATTACCGGGGGCCCATGCTGAGGAGTCAAAGTTTGTATCGTCCAGACATGGATACAGTTCCCATTCAGGGAATGTAGGTTTAATTCTCTTCATGTGAATTGTCTGAATGAAAACGCATTCCCCGTTCCACACAGAAGAGAGACCGGGATCCCTCCAGAATCAGCCCAGTGATTGCTTGAACCATGTAGAAGGACAATGACAGCGGACAGATACGATAGTGACCCCTTCAAATCTCCCTCCAATCATCTCATAGAACATAGAACATAGAAGAATACAGCGCAGTACAGGCCCTTCAGCCCTCGATGTTGCGCCGATCAAAGCCCACCTAACCTACACTAACCCACTATCCTCCATATACCTATCCAATGCCCGCTTAAATATCCATAAAGAGGGAGAGTCCACTACTGCTACTGGCAGGGCATTCCATGAACTTACGACTCGCTGAGTGAAGAACCTACCCCTAACATCAGTCCTATATCTACCCCCCCTTAATTTAAAGCTATGCCCCCTTGTAATAGCTGACTCCATACGTGGAAAAAGGTTCTCACTGTTAACCCTATCTAACCCCCTAATCATCTTGTACACCTCTATCAAATCACCCCTAAACCTTCTTTTCTCCAATGAAAACAACCCCAAGTGCCTCAGCCTTTCCTCATAGGATTTTCCTACCATACCAGGCAACATCCTGGTAAACTTCCTCTGCACCCGTTCCAGTGCGTCCACATCCTTCCTATAGTATGGCGACCAAAACTGCACACAATATTCCAGATGCGGCCGCACCAGAGTTTTATACAACTGCAGCATGACCTCAGGACTCCGGAACTCAATTCCTCTACCAATAAAAGCCAGTACGCCATATGCCTTCTTCACTGCACTATTTACCTGGGTGGCAACTTTCAGAGATCTGTGTACATGGACACCAAGATCCCTCTGCTCTTCCACACTACCAAGTAGTCTACCATTAGCCCAGTAATCCATCTTTTTATTACTCTTACCAAAGTGAATCACTTCACACTTAGCTACATTGAACTCCATTTGCCACCTTTCTGCCCAGCTCTGCAGCTTCTCTATATCCCGCTGTAACCTGCCATATCCTTCCTCACTGTCTACAACTCCTCCGACTTTCGTATCATCCGCAAACTTGCTCACCCAACCTTCTAACCCTTCCTCCAGGTCATTTATAAAAATGACAAACAGCAATGGTCCCAAAACAGATCCTTGCGGAACACCGCTAGTGACGGCACTCCAAGATGAACCTTTGCCATCAACTACTACCCTCTGTCTTCTTCCAGAGAGCCAATTCCTAATCCAAACCTCCAACTCACCCTCAATGCCATATCTCTGTATTTTCTGCAGTAGCCTACCATGGGGGACCTTATCAAACGCCTTACTAAAATCCATATATACCACATCTACCGCTTTCCCCTTATCTACCTCCTTAGTCACCTTCTCAAAGAATTCAATAAGGTTTGTGAGGCACGACCTGCCCTTCACAAAACCATGCTGACTATCCTTGATCACATCATTCTTATCCAGATGTGCATAAATCCTATCCCTTACAATTCTCTCTAAGACTTTGCCCACAACAGAAGTGAGACTCACTGGCCTATAGTTACTAGGATTATCTTCCTGAGGTGGAAATATGTTGGTGTTCCTTCAGTGTCTCTGGGTGTAAATCCAGGAAATCCCACACTTGCAGCATAATGGCAGTACCTCCGTGTGACGGAGTTCAATGGTTCACAAAAGCAACTCATCTCCTCCATCTCTGGGGATTTAGGGATGGACAGCGAGTCCTATTCCATTGAGTGATATCTTTATCCCAGGAATGCGTTTCTAACAGTGGGAGGTTCCAATCGGACACCTGCAGGAGATCGGTAGTAAGTTGGGAAGTGGAGCAGGGAAGTGAAATTGACGTGAATGACAATGAGGACTGGGAGGCATGAGGCAGGAAGTGAGTCTGGATCTGGTGGTGCAAGGCTCAGTGTCGCTGTTAATGGGTCAGCCTTTACTGCAAACTGTTTACATTGGCTCACACACCATTCCTGGGCAATTCATGGCAATGACACTGTTCCTCTTCGTGTGAGATTACCTCTGTGTGTATTAAAGCTGTCAATACGCTCCAAGAGGATGAAAAATGTCCCCTTTGTTCCGTCAGTTTAAACAGATACAAATATCTGTTTGAAGCCAATGTAAGAGAAGATTGCCATTTTATGTGACTTTGCATCGAAGAGTGTTCAATCGTGAAATGTCTGGTTTTGTAAAAGCGGGGTTTGATTGCAAATCACACTGAGTAATATTGATCCAGAAATGTATTTCCGAGTTACTGTGGTCATGTGGTTAAGGAACTGCACATATGGCCGTCCCTTAGTTATTTCAAACCCCTCCTTGGTTAGCAGCTGACCATAGGGTCCAATCACAGCTGCGCCCGCTTGTTGGTGTTCCGCAAGGATCTGTTTTGGGACCATTGCTGTTTGTCATTTTTATAAATGACCTGGAGGAAGGGTTAGAAGGTTGGGTGAGCAAGTTTGCGGATGATACGAAAGTCGGAGGAGTTGTAGACAGTGAGGAAGGATATGGCAGGTTACAGCGGGATCGTAGGGTCACCTTGTATTAAGGGTCGTGTTACTGATGAAGGGACTCAGCATCCTGTTTGAGTTCGAGCCTGTTATGGTTTGTCAAACCCACTCCTTTTTCCTGGTTTAGTTCCAGCAGTGCATGTTGTCCTTTCTAACCAATACTCCAACCTGGAGATTGTTGCTGCTGTTCCAAAAGCACTCCTTCTTCTCCTCCACTTTTATTCTCCCTCCTTCATTCCAAGTTTGGTGGGAATACCGAGGTGAGGCAGGAGACACTACAGAAAGGCCGTGGGATGTTGTGGTTATGGCACAGAAACCAGGAGTGGATCACCCTCATTCTCTGCTGTCGCCATTCATTCATTGTACAGCATCATTCATGTTTCCATGTTCTCCTATAGTTGTAGTTGTTTTTTCTATTGGATAAGGAATGCATGTTTACTTTCGAAAGGGTTCCACTATTTTAAGGAAGAAATGGCTCCTTGTATCACATCCAAGTGGCAGATATATTATCCGTTTTGTTTCAGATTTCCAACATCTGCATCTCTTGGTTTTCTGTTCAACTTTAAAACGGTTGACACAAAACCGATGTTCTGCCAGCTTTGGAAAAGTGGTCAGAAATATTCTTACAACGATGTGTGTGCACGCATTCCTTGACCGGGAATAGAACCCGTGTCACGGCGGCGAAAGCGCCAAATGCTGGCTACTAGACTACAAGGAAGGCAGAAGGCGAACCTTATATTTATTCAGAATGAAAACACTTTTGCCTTTTCATTTCTGATCAGTCTTGCTGCAGATTAGGTCCTCGTTGTCTTCGAGCTTTCACAGAGTGGGAAGAGACCGTTCGGCCCATCGAACATTGCAGCTCATCAGGTATCCATGTATTCCAGTCCCAGTTTCTAGTTTTGGCTCAAAATGTTATGTGTACTGATGTTTCCAGAGCAAATATCAGTGCGATTCTCACTGTGAATTTAAACGACACGACAATGGGACTGAGGTCTGACATGGTCACACTGTGTTGGAACCACCTTGAGGAACTGAACCTCATTTTCACCCACAGAGGGAGACACACAGAAACATATCCCGGGAGGAACAGATGTCTCAGGATCATACCAGCTCCTTGTGCTTCACTTCCGCTCTCTGCTCCACACAACAGCTTCTCTGACAAAGACAGCTTTAGGTGGAACACTCGCCAGTTTGACAGGCAATGAGAGATGTGGAGCTGAGCTGGAATTTAAAATGGACAATAGACCTAAATGCAAGTTTTAAATTCGACAGCACACTGATCCAAACCATTCAGATCCTCAGAACCTGACAAAACAGGACCAGCCATACACCTGTCTGACATTGAGCTGTAATGGACCCAAAAGTAACATTCCATTTGAATACACACTGATCCAATCCCTGCAGCTCGAAGGAACATAAGAAAATACCAACTGACAACATGCAATTGGCTGAACTAACACGTTACACTCGAGACATGTAAGATGTAAACCTACAATCGTCTGATTCAAAGTCAGATGTTTTATCTATTGCTTCACTAGCCGGATGCACACGCACACGCTGGACACCTTTCCATATGTGATGTAAACATGGAGATCTGGGAAACAACATTCATAAGGTGATCAACCAGCAAAGATAATCCACTTTGTGTAACAGGGCCTTTCAATGGCAAAGCAAATACATTTGTCCTCAGGTGCCTGCTTCTGTGTCGCCTGTTCTTCTGTTGGACGTCTCCAGCATTTTATTCACAGTCACTCCGCTATCTTATGATGCACTCCACTGAAATGTACTTTCATACTTGGATTTAGTGTCACTTCCAGTCAAGATCCTGAACAAATTCAGCGAGAAACCTCTGGTCATTTCCAACATGGAATTTGGAATCAGACGATTTGAACGAAGACTTTATTGGGGCCGCCCCATCACTGCAGATCAACGCCTCAAAACGAGCCGCTGTTAGTATCAAACTGTTCTGTACCTTCCTGCAGTAAATCAGGTTAGCACAGCTCCGCTTTCTTCACATTGAAACCAGGGCGGCAATCTGAATTGTTTGTAAACTTAGAGAGAGAAACATTGCTGCTGAAGAAGATGATAACGTGAAGATCATACACAGAGTCTGGACAGAGCAGGTCACAAGTGTTACTGTCAGCTTCAGTAGGGTCACTGGTTCAGAGTCTGAGTTTGTAATGCCCAGACCGGGATACAATTCCCAGTCAGGAAATGAAGATTTATTTTTCTTCTTGTGAGTTATCTTATTGAAAACTAACTCCTGCTTCCTTACAGAACACAGACCCAGACCAACCCAGTGATTGTTTGCATCTATCTAGAAGGACAATAGCAACAGATACACGAGAGAACTATATCCACAAATCACCCATCTAGGATCTCACCTTTCTGAGTTGGAAATATCTCGCTGCTCTTACAGTGCTTTGGGGTCGAGATCCTGGAACTCCCTCCCTAACAGTATCATGGCTGTACCTTGAGTTCTTCCAGGATCCTGTAAAGTAACTCAACATCTCAATCGCTGGAATAAATAGGGATGGACACTGATTCGTATCGCATCGAGTTTCGAACAGGGTCATTAGATTCACTATCGCGTGGAAACAGACCCTTCGGGCCAACACTGTCCCTCCAGACAGTAACCCACCCAGACCCACTTAATACTTTTGGCAATTCAGCCTGACCAATTCACCCTAAACTAAACATCTTTGAACTGCGGAACGAAGCCCACACAGACACGGGGAGAATGTGCAAACTCCATACAGACAGTGGCCGGAGGCTGGAATTGAATCCGAGACCCTACTGCTGTGAGGCTGCAGTGTTAACCACTGATCCACCGTGCGACCCCTGCGGTTTCAAGGTGGACACCTGCAAGTGATCGAGAGAAGTGATTCCGTGGAGCAGGGTGATTGATATAAAATGAAAGGTAAAGACGCCTGGAAGGCTTGAATCAGTAAGTGAGAGAGGAGCTGGTGGAGCAAGGCTCAATGTTAGAACTAAAAGATCAGCCTATACTGCCCACTGTTTATACTGACTCACACAACACTCCTGATCCATTCACCACAATAACCCTGTTCTCTTGGGGTAATATTCCCTCTGTGCATATTAACGCAGTTCATGGGCTCCAGGAGGATGAACATATCCTCTTTATCCTGTCAGTTTAATGAAGATGGAGGGATCAGTTTGAACCCAACGCAAGAAGAGATTGCCTCTTTCTGTGCATTTTCACTGGGGAATGTCCAGCTGTGAACTATTCTTTTCTGTATAAGGGGATGCTTATTTAAATTCTCACCGAGCAACTTTAACCCCGAAACAAATTACTCTGATTGACTAGTTAATGAACTGCAGATCTGGATTTGTAGAGCAGTGTCTGCGCTGTCTCCGTGGATTAATTAGTTAAAGTGCCTGGTAATAACCAGACCAGGACGGTGTCAAATCCTGGCCTTGCATGTCCTGTATATTGAAGGTTCGTTACTTAACCATCTCATAAATGCCATTGTGTTGACCCACCATACCGAAAGAGACGGCTCAGAATCCTTCTGGTGTTTGAGCTCAGCCCATTGGGATTTCATGTTCCCACGTCCTACCGCCTCTTGTGGTCCCATCAGTCAATGCTCTATCTTTCTAATTCCACTTTTATTCTCCATCCTTCATTCCCACTTTGTTGGGAATAACGAGGTGAGGCAGGAGACACTGCAGATATCCCAGCAATGTTGTGGGAATGGCACACCCACTGCAAGATGATACCCCTCCTTTTCTGCTGTCACCATTCATTCGTTTAATTGAAGCAAAGGCTTCACTTCAATCGGATAATTGGGGTGAAATTGTTTTTGTTTGGTGGATTATGAATTCTATTAAGAATTGTAAAAGCTCATCATATTTTGAGTGAAGAAATGTCACCTTACCACAGGCCTCAGTGACATATACTCTACCCGGAGAATGCGAGTACAGTTCTACACACTCCACCCAGGGGCGGGGAAAGCCCATTAGTAGGTCTACTCTCAAACTATCTCCGAATGTCAGACTTTTCAAAGAGCAGAAATGGAAAATAAGGGATATTGATAGACAGAGAGTGGGAGAATGTGGAAGAGAGTGAGGTGGATACGCAGAGGAAATGATAGACGAGTAGAGACGCATACTGAGGGAGAGCCTGAAAATAGAAACTCTCCATTTAAAATGGGTGCTCACTGACAGAAAGGGGAATAAAAAAGAACAATTGAAGGCCAGCGTTTCACCAGCTCAAGGCAACGGGATCAGCATTACACCCGGAAAGGTCGGTTGACATTCAGAAAGTTGACATTTCTCGGCTAATATAATATTCTGATAAATATGCTGACTTGCGAAGGAAAACTGACAATTAGTCTAGCATTAACACAATAAATTGCATAACTATCCTGGTTCTGTCGATCTGAAACATTAAACCTGTTTCTCTCCACAGATGCTGCCAAGTCTGCCGTTTCTCTGTCAATTTCCGTTTCTGATTCCGAATTCCAGCATTCACAGTGCTTTGTTTAAAGTTACTCTGCATTAAGTATGGGACAACACTTGATCAATTGTCAGCTCCATACTTCATTCCCTGCTTCGGGAAGGCTGTCCCCACGATTAATGGTACGAGGAAAACTCCACTTGCTGTAACAGTGAGAAAACTGAATCCTCACCAGGAGGCGAACAGGGAAAGCAAAAAGAAAAGGCACTGTGTGTTTTCATCATGAAACCGCTTTTGTCTTTTCATCTGTGATTATTTTTGCTGCAGATTAGTTTCTCCCTTTCTCCCGATTTTTATAGCGTGAATAAGACCTTTCGGCCCATCTGCAGTGCAAGTCATTGGACTGCCATCTATTCTAGTCCCAGTTCCCATAAACCTGCGTTTCTGATGTTACCAGGGTGAATCTAAATGGGATTCTCCCTGTGATCTTAAATGACACAACAATGGGACTGAAGGTGGACATGGTCACATTATGTTGTAACACCGCCAAGGAACTCAACCTCATATTCACCCACAGATGGGAACAAACAGAGGTCTCAGGATGAGTCCTGTTCCATATGCTTCACATCCGCCAGTTTCTCCGACCAGCTCACCGCAGCTGGTCAAAAAGGTCTGCAGCACAGAAAATGCCCTTCGGCCCATCAAGTCTGCACCAGTCGGAGACTGGCCCCTGACTGTTTTCATCTCGTTTTCCAACGGTCGGCTCGTAGCTCCAACAAAGTTAGGATGGAATTGTTCAATTCATAGTGTCTCAACTTTCTCTGGGGATTTCTGTGTGTTGTACCCTGAAAGGCAGAGGGTTGTGGATTGTCACTATTCCCAACCTGTCTGAAATGTCTTTTTTTCACCTTCTCCTGTGTTTTGTATGTGAAAGATGAAGACAGGGTGTAATCTCCCTTTTTATTTGGTGACATTACTGAATCGTAACCGGTAGGATTCCAGGCTGTGAGGGTAAAGCCAAATGAATTTCAAGTCCATTGCCTTAACCACGCATCGACGATTCCAGAACCACACTGTCCTCTTCATTTTCCAGGTGTCTCTCATTGTGGAGCTGAGGAAGAGTGAACCATTATCGGGTTTGTTTGAATCCAATCACTTCACAGTTTGCAAAAGCGTTACATTTTGGTGCATGGTGGGTCTGGTTGTATCATCCTGATAGATGGAACGGACATTCATTTATAACCAAGAACAGGAATTGCAAGAGAAACTCAGCAGATCTTACAGCATCTATGCAGAGAAAATCAGAGACAACATTTCAGAACTTCATCAGAACTCGGTAATCTCCCACAGGTCCTGCCAAACCCGTTAGATTCGACAGCAGCTTCTGTTTTTGCTTCAGATTCCAAGAATCCACAGTTCTTTACATGAACCATTAAAGCAATGCAGAAACTTCTTTGTGGTTCCTCACACGAAAGGGCTCCGTTTGGAGAACATTTTCCTGACCCCACTCGACACACGAAACTGTGCAGCATCCAAAACAGATGCAGCAAGAACAACCATCACTATCGCCCTGGGGGCTCTTGAACCAGGAACCTTTCAGTTAACAGTCGAATGCGCTGAAACTTCTAACCTAACACCTTGCACGATCCTCTAAAGCAGGTTGTGACTGACTCCCCACTTCAGTCTGCCCTTCCCAGAACGCCAACTGTCCTCTATCAGTTTTACTTTGCCAGAATATAGACTGAGACATGGGAACAGTCTGATCCCACCCACGACAGACACACCCATGGCACTGGGAACCAGCTCTCCTCCAACCGGGACCATCTCCCTTCGAGCCTCCCAGTGTCTTGTGTTGTCCCGAGTTATTTCATTGATCTAGAGTCCAGATGAGATTTGTATTCCTCATGTACAGGAACGAGAATTCTTTCAATGTCTCCGATCAGTTTATGTGGCGTCCTCTTAAAGAAGGGGAAGGTGTCTTGACTGTTTCTGCTCAGCCCGACAGTTCGCCCTTCTTCATCCTCCTCTGCTTCCATTTCCCAAAGAGTTCCCCAAGATTCACAAAGCTGGAAACTGTGTTATACGGGATGCGCCTTTAACATTTGTGCACCTGCCAACTGACAACATTTTCCCAAAATCTCTTCACAATCCTCTGTCTTACACCGTGTCCAGGGAGGAGAAATCCCGTTTTGTGGAGAGTTTCCCGAGGCTGGTGAGTTTCTCTTTGGACTAAAGATGGTTAACCGGCAATTTCCCGCGCCTGTTTATAATGATGGGAGTGGGAACCGTGGGCATGGGCACTTTGACGGGCAGGAGCAAGTGTTACCACTGACCAGAGGGAGTGAACAGAGGGACTGGGATTAAAGGAATCGAATGAAAAGCAGCACTTCTGTGCAGTACATTCAGAGAATACGGCAGGAGCTCGATGGGTCTAGCAGTATCTGTGAGAAGGGAAACAGAAAGAACGGTTGGAGTGTGGTATATTTCTGATTAAGAACTCGAGCAGCCTTTGTCGAATCAAATAACTAGCCTGGCCTTCCTGACATGGGATTTCTGAAGTCTGAGCGAGAATGTGCCCCACAGGAAGATGTTCAAAATTCCAGGAGACAGGATTTGACCCTGCGTGGGGAAACATCAATGGATGACAAACCCATCGCCTTAATCACTCTGCCCCGAATACCCTTGCTTACATGGGGCTTAATATTTCTTCTAGAATGGAGAGTTGTAACCTGAAACACCAGTATTTGGCTTGTCCTGTCCGCAGCATGACCCCAGTGTTCACTGTCACCCTCTCTTGGTTCAGAACGGAGGAGGATGCTGGGAGATCAAGTTGAATGACACACACATTGATGAGAGGTAAAGTGGTTGGGAAGGATCCATTTTCATGTGCAGAGAGATTCATAAACACAGCGGTGCACCGAGTGTCCTTGTGTTTGACTAGCACTTACACCACCAGCTGAATTACAGCCATTGAAGTGCTCTTGAGGAAGACTCTCCATTGGCCAATCTAATGTGCAAAATCAGCTCTAATTGGTTAATCAGATGTCAAAATATGAAATGTTTTCAAATACTCACAGCTGGCAGTAGAGAGTGTAGATCTACCTTCAGGGGTTCATTCTGCTCTGATTTACACCCAGGATAATGTGGGACTAGAGGGCCTCATCACAGCGGAAGGGGTCAAACATTGAAGACTCTGATGGGGAGGATATTCTCTCTATGAGAGGGGAGCAAATCAGTGGAATTCTTTCCAACAGACTTCCGTCAAGGCGAGGTATTTTCACAGCTGAGATAGATAGACATTTAGTCAATTCGTAATCAAGGGCCAGGGAGATAAGGCTGAGAAGGGGAGTTGAGGATTAAACAAATCAGCCCGTGATCCCATTGAAAACTCGCCGACTTGACAGGCGAAAATGCTTCCAACTACTCTCATATCTTTGCTGTCACTTGGAAGATGCTAAACCCCACTGTAAACGAAGAAAAGCACAAAGTTAGGAAGAGATGACTGCAGGCAAACGGAGTCACAATTATTTATTGCTAGGAAAATCAAACTGTCAATTTGCCAGATTTCTTTGCTAACGTGGGCGGTAGAGTTGATCAAGGGAGCTGTTGATTTGAGTGTTCTTGGATATGAAACAAATAAAGGTCAGTGACATTTGTTTTCTGGCAAAATACATGACCTCTCCTGATGCTCACAATGAAAGAGATGGTTTCCAAGAAAAGACAGAGACTAAGTCACCTGTAAAGTAATCGATGGCCAAGATATGACTCGCGTTGTTCTATGGGACATATGTGATTTACTGATTACTGTTCTCCAAACTTCCTTTACAATGTAACCGGGAGTGGGAGCGGGGAAATTAAACCCACCCATGTTTATTGCCATCTTTTATCACTCACACACAGTGTTTATTTCTTGTACATTTTATTTCACATTGTGGGTACTGCGAGTGGGCTTGTAAACGGCATCTGCTGGTGAGTTCTTTCCTCACTGTTCCTAATCTCTTCCAAAACACATTCCGCATCCTTACCTCCTGAATGAAGGTAATCTCTAACCATTGTGTAAGTGTCACTAAAACCTCTGCATTTCACACGCCTCTGTATGTCATCTCCCAATATTAACTGATACTTTACTGTGTTGCAATTGTGCATAATATGAGAAAAACGAAATAGAGACTGGTGGACCTGGGTTTCCAACGCACGTTATTGCAGCTAAACCGCAGATGACTGCCCACAATACGATCACGGAAACACACACCGATCCATCAGGCAACACAGAATAAGTTCAGCACTAGAGGACAATGTAAGGAATCCATCTGCTGACGAGGCAGAGTCCTCACAGTCAACACTTTTCTCTATTCTTCCTGCCAACAACTTTTCCCACTTCTTATTTGCGAGACAGGAGTTTTGTTTATGAAACGTTCCAAGAACAGGAACAATCCCCTGGAGCCATTTCCAATTTAAAGTGGAATGGTTGTCCCTTTCACACGGGAAGAGCCGTTCCTGGGGAAGGATTTTCCATGTGCTGTGTCCCAGTAGCCGCTTTCTGTTGGCAGCGGGGCCTTGGAGAGATTGGGGCCACATCCAGCTGCAGACTCATGTGTGTGTGCGTGTGCATCTGTGTGTGTGAGTGTGTGTGTGAGTATGTGTGTATGTGTGTGTGTGAGTGTGTGTGTGTGTGTTTGTGTGCGTATGTGTGTGTATGTGTGTGACTGTGTGTGTGTTTGTGTGTTTGTGTGTGTCTGTATGTGTGTGTGTGTGTATGTGTGTGTGTGTGTGTCAGTGTGTATGTGTATGAATATGTGAGTGTATGTGTGTGTGTGTGTGCGTGTGTGTGTGTATGTGTGTGTCAATGTGTATGTGTATGAATATGTGAGTGTATGTGTGTGTGTGCGTGTGTGTGTGTATGTGTGTGTGAGTGTGTGTGTGTGAGTATGTGTGTGTGTCAGTGTGTGTGAATGTGTGTGTCAGTGTGTATGTGTGTGTGAGTGTGTGTGTCAGTGTGAGTTTGAATGTGTGTGTCAGTGTGTATGTGTGTGTGTGAGAGTGTGTGTGTGTGAGAGTGTGTGTGAGAGTGTGTGTGTGTGTGTGTGTGTGTGTGTGTGTGTCAGTGTGAACTGGGTCAGCAATGAAGCTGCTGATGGCAACACTGAACAACTTCAAGGCAGCGAGCAGTCGGCGCCGACACACCATTGGGTAAAAACAGTGACTGCAGATGCTGGAAACCAGATACTGGATTAGTGGGGCTGGAAAAGCACAGCGATTCAGGCAGCATCCGAGGAGCAGTGAAATCGATGTTTCGGGCAAAAGCCCTTCATCAGCCGACACACCATTGCCCTTCTGCCCCTCTGTGTTCCTCACTCGGCCGAAACTCTCCAATTCCTGTGGAATTCGGCATCTCCAGACAGTTCGGGCTGGATCTTCCTGTTCCAGACACGGGAAGTTTCCCGCCAGAAAGGTTTTATTCGAATTGACGGCTCCGTTTTCCGTGTGAAACCCATTTTTGCTGCTGCTCTGATCGCGCTCTCTGAGCTGAGTGCTCACATTGTCGCTACTTTCCGACTGAAATCTTGAAATCAACAAATATATTGTCTTGAATTCTGCCTTTGGGGTTTAGGAGGGGAGCAAGGGGATAACTTCAAATGAAAACCTTTGATTTGCGCAAGAGAGACTCAGAGATTCAGTGATATGAACGTCCTCACAAACATAACTAGGTTGGACGAACCCACCCGCCCTCTTCCTCAGTCTGTCTTACACAATGTTCACACCCACACAATTCACAGGCCAGAAATATCACCAAATGTGAATGTGAATGAATAGAATGAAGGACAGTGACTATCTCAGCTGTAACACACCAGGATTGTTTCCAGGGTGAGTACTACATGTTCTGTCACTCACAAGAGCCGATGCAGCACCACGGAGAGTTGGGGCTGTGGATACAGTGAGGAGTTTGGATTTGAACCATGGGATTGCACATCAAGCATTCCCAATGTATCACTGTAAACCTGAGTGAAAACACTGCAGTGGAATGCACCATTAAAACAGTTTGTGAGGGTACCAGTCTCCTGGAGCAGATCATGGCCCAATTCGACAAGATCTGGAGAAAGGCAGCCTTGGGCTGCGAAATCACAAGGTTATATTCCCATCACAGAAATTACTGCAACACCCAGCTCCGATAAGAAACTGTCTCACCACAACATGTTTTAGAAAATAAGGTTTTGGTACCTGGACAGTTAGTGAACTTGCTCAGATCTGTACTCTTTTTACTTACAGATGGTAACTTAAATCTTTCATGCCTATCATACTCTATATTTACAGACAACCTCTTGGCTTATAGCTGAGGTGGCAGCAGGGCCCAACTACTGTATGCACACACTCTTATCCTTCGGCAGAGGGACCATACACGGTGGTCTTTCCCCACTGCGTCTTGGCAGCAGCTGCCCCAAGCTTCAGCGTGTCCCTCAGCATGTAATCCTGGACCTTGGAATATGCCAGTCTGCTACATTCAATCTGGGTTAATTCCTTCAACTGGAAGGCCAACAGGTTTCGGGCAGACCAAAGCGCACCTTTCACCATGTTAATCGTCCGTCAGGCACAATTGATATTCATCTCAGTGTTCATCCCAGCGAACACTGCATAGAGCAGTGTCTCATGTCACGGAGCTGCTCGGGACAAACCTCGACAAACTCCACTGCATTCTTCTCCAGATGTCCTTTGCATAGGCACATTCCAGAAGGAGATGTGTGACAATCTGGTCCCCTCCACAGCCGCTTTGAGGGCAGCGTGCGGTGGGGCAGAGAGTCCGGGCATACATAAAGTATCTCACAGGCAGTGCCTTTCTCCACACCAACCAAAGGATGTCTTCGTGCTTGGTTGAACGTTCTGGTGATGATGTATTCTGGCAATGAGTTTCAAAGACTGTGCAGTAAACTGCCCCAGGATTGGCCCTCTCCTTTTCCCAAAGCGTCACAAGGACACTATGTTTGATCACTTCCTGATGGACTTGTGGTCAGAGGTGTTATTCTTCACAAGTTTCTTCATGAAGGACAGTTAGTACGGAACAGTCCAACTACTTTGAGCATTCCACGGCAGTCCATCCTTCCCAACACTGGGGACAGGTAGAACCTCAGTACGTAGTGACACTTGGTGTTTGTGTGGAGGGGATCCACGCACAGCTTGATGCAGGCACACACAAAATTGGCCAAAAAGGGTGAGGGTAGGATTGAGTGTGTTTTTTCCCACTTTCTACAGATCTTTATGCATGGTGTCTCTTTGGACATGGTCCATCTTTGATCTGCACATGAAGTGGAAACAGCCAGGGGGACTGTGGCAGCACATTTTTGGGGAATAGGCCAGGCATGCACCACATACAACAACAAAGAGTACCTCACACCGAATGACCAGGTTTTTACCCAAGATGGAGAGCAACTGTTTCTCCCATCTCCTTAGTTTCTGCCTCGCTTTGGTGACATGTTCCTCCCAAGTCTTGGCACAAGCCCCAGCCCCTCTGAACCAAATACCCAGCACCTTCAGGTGGTCAGCCCTGACAGTGAAGAGGATAGGCGATTGATCAGCCCAGTTTCCGTCGATCATGGCCTCGTTCTTGCCTCAATTTACCTTGGCCCCCGGAGGCCCATTCAAACTGGTCACAGATGCACCTGAGTCTGTGCACTGGCAGTAGATCCAAGCAGAAAATAGTGACATCATCCATGTACAGGGAGGCCTTAATAGTCACCCCTCTCCGTTTCTGTTAGGCGAGGAGATTAGGACCCATGCGCACAGCCTTAGAATTAGAGGGGGTCAATTCAGAACAGAAATGCGGAGACATTTCTTCAGCTAGAGAGTGATGGGCCTATGGAATTCATTGCTGTGGAGTGCAGTGGAGGCCAGGACGCTAAATGTCTTCAAGGCAGAAACTGATAAATTCTTGATGTCACAAGGAATTAAGGGCTACGGGGAGAATGCGGTAAGTGGAGTTGAAATGCCCATCAGCCATGATTAAATGGTGGACTCGATGGGCCGAATGACCTTACTTCCACTCCTATGTCTTAAGGTCTTATGGTCTCTCAGAGTCGCATCCTTCTGATCGTCTCACTAAACGGCTCTCCACAACATACAGTTAAAGCAGGAGAGACTGGGCAGCCCCTCCTGACTCCGGATCTGACTGGGAAGCCTTCTAATTCCTACCCAGTGATTGAGACAATGCTCACAACGTTGGTGTAAAGCAGTCAGATCCAGTTGCAGATTCCCTCTGCAAAACCCATTTTGGCAAAGGCTTTCTCCTGGTCCAGGCTGATGAGGCAGGTGTGTGGTGGTTTACCGCACTTACCTGAATGAGCTCATAACATTTCAGACATTCAGGACAAAGCAGCGTCCATTTCATTGGCAGCATATTCTTAACCAACCATTCTCTCAAGCAGCAGCAACTTTTGGACGAGGTGGGACTTTAACCCGGGACTCCTGACCTACATCTAGGGAGACTACCACTGCACAATATGACACCTTCCAATAGTAGCGTTCCACCTTCGTAAAAACGTACAATTTATTCTATCTCTCTGCACAGTAGATTAGATTACTTACAGTGTGGAAACAGGCCCTTTGGCCCAACAAGTCCACACTGACCCGCCCAGACCCATTCCCCTACACTCACCTCTTCGCCTCACACTATGGGCAATTTAGCATGGCCAATTCAACTGACCTGCACATTTTTTGGACTGTGGGAGGAAACCGGAGCACCCGGAGGAAACCCACACAGACACGGGGAGAATGTGCAAACTCCACACAGAGAGCCGCTCTAGGCTGGAATCGAACCTGGTGCTGTGAGGCAGCAGTGCTAACCACTGATCCACCATGCTGCCCATTACTTTCGACAGGAGTTAATATTTATCGGACGAATGTCGGGAGCTTGGAATAATACATTTAATGGATCAATGAGATCAGACGAAATGTTACTGAATGTAGGAGCTTTATGGATGGACCGAAGAGCCGTCAGTGTCTCCAATTCCTCGTCAGACTCTCAGAGCGTCTGAGGGAGGAGTTGTTACCGTAACCCGGGTATGAGCGACATTGGATCTTCATTAAGGGGCAATGCCCCAATTTGAAACGGTCTCTGTCCCTTCCCCACAGTCCCAGGTCCTTTGTTCCCACTGGGAAAAAGAGGAATTGGGGGAAATGACTTATTGATGTTTGTTTCAGGGAATCATTTGGGAAAGCAGCACATGCGCGACGCTGTCCCTCTCCCCCACCCCCCACCCCCCCAGCCTGACACTTCCCGAACAGTGGAGCGCATGCGTGAGCACCCTCCCCCCACCCCCCCCCACACCGCCACCCTCCCCCCACCCCCCACCCCTCTCCAACCTCCGGGGGTTGTCAGTGAGGAGTATTTCCTCCGGGAGTGGAAGGGTCTTGTTAGAAACACACTGCAATGGAGAGATCAGCACGCTCCTTCCAGCAGCTCATCGGGATGTGAGCCTGGGACACAGAGGGGGCTCAGAGACCAGGACTGATTCAGGGTAAGGTCCGGGAGAATCGGGGGCTGTCTGTAAGAGGCCGAGAGGAGCAGACACTGGTCCCGGAACTTGGAGTGAGCGGCCTGGGGTGTAGAGAGAGGCTTTTCTCAGGCTGTATGTGGGCCTGCTGAGGGAGGCAGAGTGGGAAGAAGCTGCTGTGGATCATTCTGGTGGTTTTCAGTCCTTTAGACACTGAGGACAATTCATTGTTCAGTTTTTGTACCCACTGTGTGTTGGCATTGTGCAGGGAAATTATGGAAACGTGACAGTCCTGTAAATGAGATGTTTTGGAGGCGCTAGATTAACAGTTTCGAGTAAAAACATTTGAAGTGGCGTCTGTTGTTGTGCTCTTCAGTGGTTAGTGGATTGGGAGCTGGAGATCGAACTGGGTAAGCATTCCGGTTCCTCCGGATTCATGGTGCTGTGCATTTGTTGCTCAGTTTCTGCATTTCATTCCATTGGTGTAGAGTTATGAAAACCTACGCTAAAAATTTCACAACGCCAGATTATAGCCCAACAGGTTTATTTGGAAACTCTAGCTTTCGAAGTGCTGCTCCTTCATCAGGCACCTCCAAACCATGCCTTTTGATGAATGAACAGAGCTTCGAAAGCTCATGCTGCCAAATAAAGCTGTTGGGCTATAATCTGGCGTTGTGAGATTATTGGCTTTGTCTCCCCAACACCGGCACCTCCAAATTATGTAAAACAAGACAGTCACGAGGCGAGGAGCAGCTCGTGAAGGCAAGGATGGAATCAGACCAGTGGTTCTGTTAGAAGTGTTGGCTTAAATGAAAAAGAAACATCCAAATAATTATTGAACTGATCAATGTAACATTCAGTTAATATTGCCAAACTCAGCTGATGTTGATTTACAGGAGTTATCTCTTCACGCAAATACTTAAGGGGCCAAGACAATGGAATATTTTCAGGGTTCAAAGCCAGCACCTTTGAATAATCAGCAGGTATGTTCCCACTGCTAGAGTGCAGATCATCCACTCCACAGTCACATAGCCGATTGAGTCAGCCTACTTTCCAGAGAGATATGTTTAAACCAAGAGTCAAGCACCATGTTAGCAATGTAAGTTTTTTCCCCTCCATTCACAATGCACACTGCCCCAGTTCCAATAAACGTCATCATTCATAGGCCATTGATGTTCTCACTGCTTTTGAAAAGGGGCAGACTTATTCCCGGTCTAAAATAGATACTTGGGATCAGCAGTAAGTCGACATTAATTCTAAGCCTTTTTAAATTTAGAAACAAGATAAACAAATAGATCATTCTGTTGCATAGTTTCAACAACCTTACATGCGGTAGATGTTAAATACTGACAGAGAAGGAAACTATGCTCAGAGGCAGGACAAGAGTCACAAAAGTGGATGCTGAAAATCAGAATTAATCCTTTAGTGAATAGATGAGATGTATATAGATACAACATTAAGTAAAGTGAATTCAAAACACACATTGTTAGCCAATGTCTGATAAAATGGGAGAAAACACATATTCACACACACACATTGTATTAAAATAAGTCCCAAGTACACACACTGACCCCAAGACACATTATAAAATTGAACAGCTGTGTTGCATAAACTGGCAGGTGTAGTTTGGTAACTACATTTTTGGAAGGTCAAATTTGAACGAACAATACTGGGTTAGAGGCAGGATGCTTGGCAGTGTGGAGGAACAGAGGATCTTGGGGTCCAAGTCCATAGATCCCTCAAACTTGCCACCCAAGTTGAAGGGATTGTGAAGAAGGTGTATGGTGTGTTGGCTTCAATGAGCAGGGGAATTGAGTTTAAAAGCCGTGAGGTCATGCAGCTGTATAGACCCCTGGTTCGACCACACTTGGAATATTTTGTTCAGTTCTGGTTGCCTCATTATAGGAAAGATATGGAAGCTTTAGAGAGGGTGCAGAGGAGGATTCCCAGGATGCTGTCTGGATTGGAGGACATGTGTTATGGAGCTAGGGCTTTTCTCATTGGAGCAAAGAAGGATGAGGGTGAGTTGCCAGAGGTGTACAAGATGTTGAGAGGCATAGATAGAGTGGATAGCCGGAGACCTTTTGCCATGGCAGAAATGTCTGTCACGATGCGGCATGATTTTAAGGTGATTGGAGGCAGGTTTCGGGGAGATGTCAGAGGAGGTTCTTTACACAGAGAGTGATGGGTACTTGGATTGCACAGACAGCAGTGGGAGCCGAGTCAGAGACATTAGGGACATTTAAGCGACTTTGGGTAGGCACATGGAAGATAGCACAATGCAGGGTATGTGGGTTAGTCTGAGCTTAGAGGAGGAGAAAAGTTTGGCACAACATTGACAGCTGAATGGCCTGTATTGTGTTGTACTGTTTTATGTTCTAAGTACACTCACGTATTCGCAGAGCTAAATCTGACCATAAAAATTCATAACTACACTCACATACAGATTGAGCAGAAGCTGATAGGCATAGATAGATAATCGCACTCACATATTGACATAGCCAAATCTGACAGGTATAAATTGACATCTAACTGCACACATTCACTTCTGAGAAACTGACAGGTACTGATTGACAACTACATTTACATATTTGTGCAGCAGGCTCTGACAAGGACAGATTTATAATTAATCTCACATATTGAAAAACAAAGTCCTAGCTGGAGACGAATAATAACACTTGCATTCCCAGAGCAAAAAAAAATCACAGGTATCAAACCATAAGTGCTTTAGCTTGTTCATAAACCCAGCAATGGATTGATGTATTCATTCACATGCATAGGGCAGAATCTGTAAGGAAGACGTGCAGAACATCACTCATGCTTTCAGATGGCATAAACTGATATGTACAATTTGATCACCACCAGACGCCTGGAGGAAGAACGCCTCATCTTCCGCCTCGGAACACTTCAACCCCAAGGCATCAATGTGGACTTCAACAGTTTCCTCATTTCCCCTTCCCCCACCTCACCCTAGTTCTAAACTTCCAGCTCAGTAACTGTCTCCATGACTTGTCCGGACTTGTCCGACCTACCTATCTCCTTTTCCACCTATCCACTCCACCCTCTCCTCCTTGACCTATCACCTTCATCCCCTCCCCCACTCACCCATTGTACTCTATGCTACTTTCTCCCCACCCCCACCCTCCTCTAGCTTATCTCTCCATGCTTCAGGCTCACTGCCTTTATTCCTGATGAAGGGCTTTTGCCCGAAACATCGATTTCGAAGCTACTTGGATGCTGCCTGAACTGCTGTGCTCTTCCAGCACCACTATTCCAGAATGTACAATTTGATAACTATACTCAGAGTCACAGAATCTGACAGGTTAAAAAATTGATAACTAAGGACGTAGGTTTGCTTGCTGAGCTGGAAGGTTCACTTTCAGAAGTTTCATCACCATACCGGGTAACATCTTCAGATAGCCTCCAGTTTCATCTGACAGAGCAAGTGAGGACTGCAGGTGCTGGAAATCGGAGTCGAGATTAGAATGGTGCTGGAAAAGCACGGCAGGTTTTGGGCAAAACATCGGTTTTCCTGCTACTCGGATGCTGCCTGACCTGCTGTGCTTTTCCAGCGCCACTCTAATCTGGAAACTGACAGAGACAGTTGATAAAAAGAATCAAATATTAGAGAATAACAGGTACAACTTTACTGTTACACTAAGCAGAAACTGACAGTTTCAGATTGATACTAACACTCATATATTGGGGATATTCACAAAGTAGAAACTGATAGGTACATGTTGATGATTGCACCTAAATATTCACATGGCAAGATGAACATATCATGATTTGGAGATGCCGGTGTTGGACTGGGGTGTACAAAGTTAAAAATCACACAACACCAGGTGATAGTCCAACAGGTTTAATTGGAAGCACACTAGCTTTCGGAGCGATGCTCCTTCATCAGGTGGTTGTGGAGCCTGTTCAGCATCTCACTATCGCTCAAATCCTCCAACCCTGGCAACATCCTTGTAAATCTTTTCTGAATCCTTTCAAGTTTCACAACATCCTTCCAATAGGAAGGAGATTCCACATGTGGCCTAGCAAATGTCCTGTACAGCCATAACATGACCTCCCAGCTCCCATACTCAATGTTCTGACCTATAAAGTAAAGGATAACAAATGCCTTCTTCACTGCAACTCTACTTACAGGGAACTTTGAATCTGCACTCCAAAGTCCCTTTGTTCAGCAACACTCCCTAGGATCTCAGCATTAAGTGTATACGTCCTGCTCTGATTTGCTTTTCCAAATTGCAGCACCTCACATTTATCTAAATTAAACTCCATCTGCCACTCCTCAATCCATTTGCCCATCTAAACAAGTTGTCCATTCTACTCTGAGGTAACTTTCTTCTTGTCCATTACACCTCTAATTTTAGTCTAATTTTAGCAAACTCACTAACTATACCTATGTTCACATCCAAATCATTTATATAAATGACGAGAAATATTGGATCCAACATCAATCCTTGTGGCACTCCACTGGTCACAGGCCTCCAATATGAAAACCAACCCTCCACTACCACCCTCTGTCTTCTACCTTTGAGCAGATTCTGTATCCAATGGCTAATTCTCCCTATATTCCATGAGATCTTTCCTTGCTAACCAGCCTCCCATGAGGAACCTTGTCAAGCACCTTACTGAAGTCCAAATACATCACATCTAATGTTCTGCCCTCATCAATCCTCTATTATTTCTTTGAAGAACGAAATCAAGTTTGTTCGACATGATTTCCCAGACACAAAGCCATAAGGACTATCCTTAATCTGTCCTTGCCTTTACAAATACATATAAATCCTGTCCCTCAGGATTGCCTCCAACAACTTGCTCATCACCAATGTCAGGCTCATCAGTCTATAGTTCCCTGGCTTTCCCTTATTACCTATCTTTGATTAAGCAGTTTTAAAATAAATTATCACCCTATAATGAAAAAAACAATGGTATCATTCTGATGACCAGACTGTGATATCCCGAGTCCTAGTTGGACCCTGCACTATAACATTTTCAAAGGTCCATTGCTTTCCCCTATTCTACTCTGAAGAACAACGCAGATTTATTTCTGTTGCAATTTGTTGTGTTTTCACTTGACTATTAATCCTTTTGGCACAAACAGCGTGGGCTTTTTCCAGCCAAAACAGAAGACATGAATTGAGAACTCTCTCCTCTCTCACTTTGGTAACTGGCTTTCTACTTTACAGGCAGTATTTAAACTGCTCAGTAATGCAGAGTAGGTAGATTAAAGTTGATCAATCCAATGTGGGCATCCCTCTTGTATGAAAAGAATGGCTCCTTTAAAATAACATTTTTTAAAGATAAAATCAGTGCATTTGCACAGCAGAGAGGAACCTTCGGCCTCTATGTTAAAATTTAGTTTCCAAGATCTTCTTACGGTTCAAACATTCTTACGGTTCTCTATTGACAGTCTGTCACATATGAGCGGAGTTTTGCAGGACAATAAACTGATTCCTACAGTCCCACTGAATAACATATAATGACAGATAGAGAATTAATTAGTGAGTGCACAAAGTATACAAGCAAAGGGAACAAACAAACTTAATTCTGCATTCACTTAGAATATCAAACAGATCTTGAAGAATCTGCCAGTTATTCTTCTTATTCATGCATTTAAGGACTAAAGTGTTAGGTTCTTTTTCCTGAGATTCATACACACTTGATGCAACTGCAATACGCTAACTTCTATGAAGCCAGTACAGTACAAACTTTCTGGAGGAACACTTTCACAGGCTCCTGCGAAGGGGTTATTCTGCTGAGCGTGTGGGTGCTGGAGCGCTGGTCTATCTGGCTGCGGTGCTCGAGTATCTGGCAGCTGACAACCTTGAAGTGGTGGGTGACACTGGTCTGGACAATAAGAAACCCGCATCCTCCCCTGACTCCTCCATAATGACAATAAACTCAACAAGCTGCTGGGATGAGTGACCATCGTTCATGGCGGGGTGCTGCCTAATCTTTAGGCCATGCTGCTGCTCGAGAAAACCACCACTGGGGACACCACTAAAAGGTGAAGAGACCATTCTTTATTCTGACAACCCAAAGGCTCTTTTCAGAGCCACTCACGACATCAGTGAAAGAAATGAGGCCCTTACCCTGATTGAATTAGACTCCTAGACCAGATATCCAACATAAGCTGGTAAATGGCCCACATTTATGGCCCACATCCCATTCATCTACCTATCCTGATGCCTTTTAAATGCTGTAAATGTACTAGTGTCCACCACTTCCTCTCAGAGCTCATTCCATATATGCACCACTCTCTGTGTTCAAAAAGTCCTTTTGGTCCTTTTTAAACATTTTCCTCTCTCACCTCAAGCCCATGGCCTCTCATTTTGGACTCTGGATAAGATATTGGGGAATCAACACTCCCACACCATGAGGGAAGAAAGACTTTGGCTGTCCATTCTATCTGTGTCCCTCATGAACTTATAAACCTTGGTAAAATGACCCTTCAGCCTCCGATGCTTCGGGGACATCATCCCCAGCCTATTCAGACCCTCACAACAGCTCAAACCCTCCAACCCCGCCAATATCTTTGTAATTATTTTTGAACCCTCTCGAGTTTAACAACATCTTTCGTATAATTGGGAGATGAGAATTGAACATGATATTCCAAAAGTTGCCCAATCAATGTCTTGTACAGTTCCAACATGATATCACAACCCTTCTACTCACTGCACTAACTACATTCTTCACTACTCCATCACCTGCGAGTCCATTTTCAAGGAACAATAAACCTGCACTTCAAGGTTTAATTAAAGCCCTGCCCGAATTTGTGATACCAAAATGCAGTACTTCACTTTTAGTTGACATAATCTCCATCTGCCATTCCTCGCTCTTCTGATCAACATCCCGCTGTACTCTGAGATAATCTTCTTCACTGTCAACAACATCAATCTTGATGTCATCGGAAAACTTACGAACCATGCCTCCTTTATTCACATCCAAATCACTTATTTCGTGTCAAAAATGAGTGGACCCAGTACACCACTGCTCAGAGGCCTCCAGTCTGAAAAATACCCTTCTACTATCCTGACTCCAAATTAATTTTGTATCCAAATGACTAGCCCTCCCTGGAATCCATGTGATCTAACCTTGCAGAACCTTGTCAAATACCTTGCCAAAGTTCATATTGACCACGTGCACCACCCTGGATTAATTAATCTTCTTTGTCACACCTTCAAGATCGTAATCAGATTACTGAGACATAACTTCGCACAAACAAAGCCATGCAGACCACCCCTAATCAACCACTGCCTTTCCAAATGCATGTTAATCCTGTCTCACACAATGGGGTGACATGATGGATCAGTGGTTAGCACTGATGCCAAACAGCACCAGGGACCCAGGTTCAATTCCAGCCTCAGGTGACTGTCCAAAATCCACACAGACATTCTCCTAGTGTCTGTGTGGGTTTCCTCTGGGTGTTCTGATTTCTTCTCACGATCCAAAAATGTGCAGATTTGGTGAATTAGACATGTTAAATTGCCCATAGTGCTTCAGGGATGTGTGGTGCATTGATCCAGAGTAAATGTAGAGTAGTAGGGGAATAGTCTGGGTGGTTTACTCTTCAGAGGGTTGGTGTGGATTTGTTAGCCCAAATGGCCTGTTTCCACACTGTAGGAATTCTATGACCCATGTCCACTATTGGCCCACTGGTCTACTCTTCCCCAGCTTTTCCTTGCCACCTTCCTGAAGTAATAACATCACGTTAGCCACCCTCCAGTCTTCTGGAACCTCACCCATGGCTATCCATAATACAGTTATCACAAAGTGCAACTTTTTCACGCAGAGGGTGGTACGTGTATGGTATGAGCTGCCAGAGGAAGTGGTGGAGGCTGGTACAATTGCAACATTTAAGAGGCATTGGATGGGTGTATGAATAGGAAGGGTTTGGAGGGATATGGGCCGGGTGCTAGTAGGTGGGACTAGATTGAGTTGGGATATCTGGTCGGCATGGACGGGTTGGACTGATGGGTCTGCTTCCATGCTGGTCACCTCTGACTCTATGACCAGGTTATAGTCCATCAGGTTTATTTGGAAGCACGAGTTTGTGAAGTAATGCTCCTCCAACCACCTCCTGAAGGAGCAGCGCTTCGAAAGCTAGTGCTTCCAAATAAACCTGGTGTTGTGTGATTTTTAAACTTCATCCACCCCAGTCCAACACCGGCATTTAGAAATCACAGTTATCTCAGGAATGTGTCCAGCAATCCCTTTCCTACATTTCCACGGAGTTGTCGGATACACCTGATCATATCCCGTTAGTTTCCCTTTTATTGTGGGACTTTATTGACCGTTTTAATCGCATGGATATTGGACGTTATAGTCAGAATCCAACATCCGCATCCCTTCAACCCCTGCACTCAGCCAGGTTCACAGTGAGGACTGGGAGACAAGGGGATTGAGGTGTTTATCATGGAGTATCATATAAAGCTCCATTGTAATAACGTCAATAGATGATGCATTATTTGTTACTGCACTGTACGGGCCTCTGCGGTACAGGTCTTTATTTATGCATCACTGAGCTCCTATACACCTCGATCACAGCCAGTTTCACATTCCCTTTTAGCACATTAGAAAGAGCTGAAATGACCCAGTGTAGCAAATAGTAAGGCCATGAGCTTATCTCAATGAGTGGCCTCTGACCTCTGCACTCAGCCTCGGGTGTGTTCATCTCCAAGGTAAAAACAATGACTGCAGATGCTGAAAACCAAATACTGGATTAGTGGTGCTGGAAGAGCACAGCAGTTCAGGCAGCATCCAACGAGCAGCGAAATCGACGTTTCGGGCAAAAGCCTCCTGATGCTGCCTGAACTGCTGTGCTCTTCCAGCACCACTAATCCAGTATCCTGTGTTTATCTCCAGCCTCTTTTCCCTGTCCACAGAAAGGGAGCTTATTAAAAGCTATTGAGTCATTTTCAGCTCCTTTCATGTGTTCCTGTTCCTCTTTACTCCAACGGCTCTTTTCAGAGCCACCCACCACTTCCCTGAGATAGTTGAACCGTTTTAGTTTGCAAGTGATTCTGGGAATGTATAACTAACGATATTTATCTCGACGCTATCTCTGTTTTTTTTAATGTTCCCTACATTAAGAGTGCCCGCTGACCATACCTTCATCTCTAAGCATTCGGATTAAACCCTGTTTTCCCTGCCTGTTAGAGAGCATAGGGAGTCATTTTTCAGCGTCTTCCCCAGTCCACGTTGCTCTGACACTCGGTCAGTTCAGGAGCGATCCTGGTGGGGAATGAACCGTAAATTTCACCCAGAGCAAACAAGGAAAACGTCCCCTCTCCTCGAGTCCCACGGATAGATTTTACATTTGAGTTCTTTTTTTTTCTTTTATTTTCAAAACTCCACGCGGGTTTTGTCCCGTTGCAGAATGCTATCAATGAGAGACTTTCAAACTGAACCGAGATAAAACTGGAGCCGCAAAGGGGAGCTTTTGCTGAAGTCAGATCGAGTGCAAGAAAACACGGCCCCTGAAAGTCGTCTCGAAAGATGCTGTTAATACGCTCACCTGGAGCAATATTGTCTGATGTATTATCAACATATCGCATTTTATGAAATACGAAATAAAAGGGATTAGTTGTGGAGTGCAATTTTTGTCGCGTTTTTGTTTGTTTTAAAGGTTCTGAGAACGGCACTTAGTGTCAGAAATGGAGAGATTCAAGTAGACAAGGGAAAGAGATAAAGGCAGATTCTATATTTGTAACCTAAAGTAAATAATCGCTAAAGTATTGATACATTGTACTTTGTAAAATTTCCTGTTTTGTACATATTGACAGGTTTTTAAATTGGAGAGATTAGACAATGTCTGGAAGAGGAAAGGGCGGTATGAAAGCGCGCACCAAGGCGAAGTCTCGGTCGTCCCGGGCTGGCCTGTCGTTCCCGGTGGGCCGTATTCACAGATTCCTGAGAAAGGGGAACTATGCTGAGCGTGTGGGGGCCGGAGCGCCGGTCTATCTGACTGCGGTGCTGGAGTATCTGGCGGCTGAAGTCCTCGAACTGGCCGGGAACGCGGCCCGGGACAACAAGAAAACCCGCATCATCCCCAGGCACCTGCAGCTGGCCGTGCGCAACGACGAGGAGCTCAACAAGCTGCTGGGAGGGGTGACCATCGCTCAGGGAGGGGTGCTGCCTAATATCCAGGCCGTGCTGCTGCCCAAGAAAACCGCCCCCACGAAAAAGTGAAGAGACTGATCTTGATTCTGACAACCCAAAGGCTCTTTTCAGAGCCGCTCACAATATCAGAGAAAGAAACTAGACCCCCACCTCTGTCAGGTTGATTTTTATTTTTGCATTTTTAATACGAGGAGCTTGGGCCTGAAGCGTACATCGTGGTTTATTATAACTCGCTGTTGTAGTAGAGTGCTGTGTGTATTATTTGCTGGAGTGCTATACCTACCTGTGCGGTCTCTGAATTTAACCCTGGTCATATACATACACCGCCCAGCCCCTGAGATCCTCGTTCACTGCCAGTTTCACACATCAGCTCTTCCTCATGCGGTTGAAGGAAACGACCCAGTACAAGAAACAGTAAGACCATGAGCTTATCATAATCAGTCCCACTGCGGTTTATTCTCTGGTGTGTTCACATCAAGCCTCTTTTTTTAAAATTCCCTGTTCACACAGAGAGAAGATATTATCCAATACTGAGTTATTTTCAGCTCCTTCAGTGTGTTCATGTATCTCTTTAACACTCGATCATTTCAGGAGCTCCAGCTCCCAGTGGGGCACGGCGGAGGGAAACGCTGTCCGGCCAATTCAAGAAGTGTCCCATCTTTGAGTCCGAAAGGACAGAGATATTGTACGTATTGTTACTTAATTCCCAAAACTCCGTGCGTGCTCTGTCCGGTTGCAGAATGAAGCTTTCTGCTGTTAGATAGAAACTTTCAAAATGGACCGAGAGCAAAGCAGAACAGCTGCGAGACTGCAATACTTAATGTGGTGTCAATTTGCAAGGAAGGAGGGGTCTTAAAAACAGTGTCCATATTAATATGCTCCCCGGGAAGAATGTTGGTGGACTCCCTGCGAATCAGACAGGGAACTCGGCCCATCGAGTTTGTGGGTGGCACGGTGGTTCAATTCCCGCCTCAGGCTACTCTCTGTGTGGAGTTTGCACATTCTCCCCATGTCTGCGTGAGTTTCCTCCGGGTGCTCCGGTTTCCTCCCACAGTCCAAAAATGTGCAGGTCAGGTGAATTGGCCATGCTAAATTGCCCATAGTGTTAGGTGAAGGGGTAAATGTAGGGGAATGGGTCTGGGCGGGTCAATGTGGATTTGTTGGGCCGAAGTAATCTAATCTAATCGTCCGTCCATAGAGCACCTACTCAAGGAGACTGGGTATGGAGAGGTTGGAGAACAAGTGTATAGATTTGTAATGTCAAAACTAATCAGTCATTGAGCACCAATGTATTCTTCCCCGTAAAACTACCATCTTATTTCCTCATATCAAATCGGAAAGAAAGCGGTTGATGATTTGGGGCCAATCTGTTTCCATCGCCCCCCACCCCCAATCAGCAGAGGTTTTCCCGAGAATTTATCATCTCCTGCCCGCATTGAGATTATAACGATGTCCGCAGAACATCATTGAAGCGCTGGTGTCCCGGTGAAACTGAACTAAGATTGCTAAACATGTGTCTTTAACTCATGGGACATAAATGCCGAGGTACTGAATTCTCAGCCAGGCTCAGCTCCTTCAATAACACCTGGATTGTTCCAGTGCAACAGCAGCAGCAACTCTTGGGTTTATCATGAGGAGACCAATGTGCCCTGTGGGGTCCTGCTCTCTCTCTCTCTCTCTCTCCATGGTTCCGTGGCTCTGGTTTCTCGGGGTGAGTGTGCAGGGTCGGCCGGGCTCCCATTTCCGCGGATCCGGCCACCCAGCTTGATGTCTTTGGGTGTGGATGGCGCCCAGGTTGGTGTCCTCAAAGAGCCCCCACCAGGGTAAAGTCCCGCTGGCCTCCTGCAGGGCTATCACGGCCGAGCTCTGGAAGCGCAGGGCGCTGTTGAAATCCTGAGCGATCTGTCGCCCCAGGCCCTGGGTCAGCAGCTCCCGGGGGAGATTTCTGGGAGTTCCCGCAGAGCCACCGAGCCAGACCTGGAGCCATGAGGCTCCTTCCCTCCGCCAAGCCCCGGCCTCTCTCTAACAAGACACCGCTGTTCCCATTTCAATACCAGCTTCTCCTCCTGCCGCTGAATTCCACCAAGTCATTTCTTGGGGACTCTGTGTGAAGCGGGGTTTCTGTCCCAGTGTTCCTCTCTCAAGGCACTGTTTCTCTGAATGTGGGAAATGGAAACACTGGAAGTGTCCCTGAGCTGGTAGTCAGTGACAGTGAGAACGGGACCTCACGCTGATTTATAGAGAGGCCGGGGCATGGGCGTTTCAATGAAACAAACTGTTTTTATGAAGCTCTTGTTTTTCCTCTCTATGAACATGAGGCTGAAGTCTGTGGGTTTCCCGCTGAGCACTGAGTTCCCGGCCACTGTGCGGAAAGGTTCCGTTACAGACACAGTTCGGGGCTGGAGGAGGAGCTGGATGGTCAGAGCCATTTCTGGGCTCTGTCTGTCCCTCACTTTCCTGCCGGGACTGTCTCTCACTCTCTGTCCCTTTCTCAGTCAGGGCCCGAGTCAGGCTGTATCATCAGGGAAGGGGAGGCAGCTCCGCTCTCATTCAGCAGCGGTTTGAGTGAAGAAGCGTGATGTCTGGGAGAACATTACAGCCCTGCAGCAGGCCCTTCGGCCCTCCAATCCTGTGCTGATCCACATCCTTTATCTAAACCTGTCACCTATTTTCTAAGGATCTGTATCCCCCGCTCCCTGCCCATTCATGTATCTGTCTCGATGCATCATAAATGACGTTGTTGCGCCCTCCCACACCACTTCCGCTGATAATACATTCCATGCACCCACCACCCTCTGCCTAAAGAACTCTCTATGCATATCTCCTTTAAACTTTTCCCCCTCTCACATTGAACTCCTGACTCTTAGTAATGAGTTCCCCACTCTGGGAAAATGCTTCTTGCTATCCACCCTGTCTATACCCATCATGACTTTGTCGACCTCAATCAGATATCCCCTCAATCTCCATTCCTCTAATGAAAATAATCCTAATATAATCAATTTCTTTTAATAGCTAGCATGCTCCATATCCTGGTGAACCTCCTCTCCATCCTCTCCAAAGCATCCACATCCTTTTGTTAATGTGGTAACCAGAACTGTAGGCCGTATTTCAAATGTGGCTGAACCAAAGTGCGGCCACTGTAACATGACCTGCCAACTCTTGTACTCAATACCGCGTCTGATGAAAGAAAGCATGCCGTATGCCTTCTAGACCAATCCATTACCTGCATTGCTGCCACTTGGACCTGAGCACCTGGATCTCTCTGTACATCAATTTGCCCCCGGGCTTTCCCATTTACTGTATTGTTTGCTCTTGAATTGGATATTCCAAAATGCATCACCTCGCATTTGCCCCGATTTCTCTGTTCAGCTCTCCAATTTATCTATATTCTGCATTATTCTCTGACAGTCCCCTTCACTATCCGCTACTCCACCAATCTTACTGTCATCTGCAAATTTGCTGATCAGACCACCTATATCTTCCACCAGATCATTTATATATATCACAAACAACAGTGATCCCAACATGGATCCCTGTGGAACACCACTGGTCACAGTTCTCCATTTTGAGAAATTCAACTTTGTCACTTCCTCAAAGAATTCTATTAACTTGGTAAAACATGACTTACCCCGCACAAAATCATGTTGCCCATCTCTGATAAGCCCATTTTCTTCCAAATGTAAATAGATCCTATCCTTCGTATCTTCTCCAGCAGCTTCCTTACCACTGACATCAGGCTCACTGGTCTAAGTACCTGGATCATCCCTGCTACCTTTCCAAAACAAAGGGAAAACATTAGCGCAACTCCAACCCTCTGGGACTTCACCCGTGTTCAAGGATGCTGCAAAGGGATCTGTTATGACCCCAGCTATTTCCTCTCTCAGTAACCTGGGATAGATCCCATCTGCACCTGGGGACTTGTCCACCTTAATGCCTTTTGGAATATCCAGCACTTCCTCCCACCTTATGCCGTCTTGACCGAGAATAAATCAGACATCTATCCCTAACCTCAACATCCATCATATCCTTCTCCTCTGTGAATAGCAATGCAAAGTACTCATTAAGAATCTCACCTATTTTCTCTAACTCCACACATAACTTTCCTCCTTTTTCCTTGAGTGGGCCAACCCTTTCTCTAGCTGTCCTCTTGCGCCTTATATATAAATAAAAGGCTTTGGGATTTTGCTTAACCCTGTTTGCTAAAGATATAGAACATAGAACATTACAGCACAGTACAGGCCCTTCAGCTCTCGATGTTGCGCCGCCCTGTCATACTAATCTGAAGCCCATCCCACCTACACTATTCCATGCACATCCATATGTCTGTCCAATGATGACTTAAATGCACTTAAACTTGGTGAATCTACTACCATTGCAGGCAAAGCATTCCATACCTTTACTACTCTCTGAGTAAAGATATTTCATGACCCCTTTTAGCCCTCTGAATTCATCATTTCAGATTGGTCCTACATTCCCGATAACCTTTCAAAGCTTCGGCTGTCCTCAGTCACCTAGACCTTATGTATGCTTCCTTTTTCCTTTTCGCTATCATCACAATTTCACCTGTCATCCATGGTTCCCTAATCTTGCCATTTCTATCCCTCTTTTTCACAGGGCCAAGTCTATCCTGCATGCTAATCAACCTCTCTTTCAAACCCTCCCCACATATCAAATGTGGATTTATCTTCGAACAGCTACTCCCAATCTACATTCCCCAGCTCCTGTCGAACTTTGGTATAATTGGCCTTCCCCCAATTTAGCACTCTTCCTTTAGGACCACCTTTGTCTTTGTCCATGAATATTGTAAAACTTACGGAATTGTGATCACTATTCCAAAGTCAGCCCCTACTTAAACTTCAACCACCTGACCACGCTCAGTCCCCAACACCAGGTCCACTATGGACCCTTCCCAAGTTTGAACAACCGCCAAACCTCAAACAGATCATTGTTTGTAGCAGGCTGCCCAGCTCTCAGGACAACTCCATACAACCCTGTCATGGTAGGCGCTGCAAGATGTGTCAGAGTGTGGACATGGATACCAACATTACACGTGGGGACACTTCCCACCTTGTATGTGGCAGGTACTCGTGACTCAGTCAACGTTGTCTATCTTATATGTTGCAGGCAAGGATGACCTGTGGTGTGGTGCATTGGGGAAACCGAGCAAAGGCTACGATAACGGATGAATGGGCACCGCAATCAACAGACAGGAAGGTTCCCTCCCAGCTGGGGAACACTTCACTGGTCCAGGACATTCGACCTTGGACTTTTGGGACAGGCAGCCGTGAAAAGTGGCCAAGTAGAGACTGATAGTTAAGTTCAGTACCCATAGGGAGGGCCTCAGCTGGGACCTTGGGTTCATGTCACATTACAGGTGATTACCATAGCATTATACACACAGACTCTCTCTCTCTCTCACTCTCACTCTCACTCTCACACTCACACTCACACTCACACTCACACTCACTCACACTCACACTCACACTCACACTCACACTCACACTCACGCGGACGGACATACATATATACAGGTGCTCACACAGACACACACACCCTTACAGACACACACACTCCTACACTCACACATGCACCCCCTCACAGACTTAAGACACTCTGCACTCGCTACATGCACATAGACTTTCTCACACTCACAACCCCCACCCCAGACAGACACACACACACAGACAGACAAAGACCCACATGCACACATATATTTTGTGGGGTGAATTTGTACTTGCAGAGTCACATTGTACTTTGCTCAAAAACTGCATACATTCATGTCGAACTCTGAGCTCAAAAACTGCACAAATTTATGTAAAGCTCCGTTATCTCACTTTTTAGATTAGAATCAACTAAACATCATGGCACAGACAGAGAACACAGGGGGCTAACACCTTCAACATATTGTCTAGCTATCACCCATTATTAACAACTAACCCGAGAATGCAACTTTGAAAAAAAAGGTTTTGTGATTTACACATGAAAGAAGTGAAACTATCACTGTATTCTAACAGATGAAAGACTCAACAGACAATCAAGTTATCAATGCATAGTTTCAGTTACATCACACTAAACTTTTTGCTATAAATCCTGTGTGTTAGGATTGAGCCCTCCACTACCATCTGATGAAGGAGCGATGCTCCAAAAGCTAGTGTGCTTCCAATTAAACCTGTTGGACTATAACCTGGTGTTGTGTGATTTTTAACTTTTTACCCCCCAGTCCAACATCGGCATCTCCATTTCGTGGATACAGATTGCTAGTTTTCTGCCTGTTTGTCCTATATTGTGTGTCTTGCAGTCTTTGGATGGAATCGTGTAAGTTTGTTTGTTTTCCATATGATGGGTATGGGGTCTTTTGTCCTGCTGAGTTGTTGTCTGAGCTTGACTGTCAGTTCAGGAGCTGTCACGGATCCCTTTGGATGGAGAAGTCTGGCTGTCAGTTCTGAGATATGTCTTAATGTAAGATGAAGTTGCATGTCCTCATTGCGTTATTTGTCTGTTAGGTAGGTGCGGATGAAGTTGTGAGAATATCTGTTCTTGGCGAATACTCTATAGAGGTGTTGTTCTTCTTCCCTTCGTAGGTCAGCAGCGCTCAGTGTGTGGAGCCCTTTTGTGCATGGTCCTAATGCAGCTTCTCTTGTGAGCGTGTTCAGTGCAGGATCTTGTTGGTGTGTATGGTACAGTTTTGTGGTGCATTCACTGTTTTATGTTCTTTCAACCATCCCATCCATGGGAGTTGATTGTTATAGAACATAGAACAATACAGCGCAGAACAGGCCCTTTGGCCCTCGATATTGCGCAGACCTGTGGAATTTTCTCAGCTCGTCCCGCTACACTATCCCAAAATCATTCATAAGTTTATCTAAGGATTGTTTAAATCTCCCTAATGTGGCTGAGTTGACTACCTTAGCAGGTAGGGCATTCCACGTCCTTACCACTCTCTGTGTAAAGAACGTGCCTCTGACATCAGTCTTTAATCTATCAACCCTCAATTTGTAATTACACGCTGATGTCATCATCCGAGGAAAAAGACTTTCACTGTCTACCCTATCTAATCCTCTGATCATCTTGTATGTCTCTATCAAATCCCCCCTTAGCCTTCTTCTTTCCAATGAGAACAGACCCAGGTCTCTCAGCCTTTCCTCATAAGACCTTCCCTCCAGATCAGGCAACATCCTCATAAATCTCCTCTGCACCTTTTCCAATGCTTCCACATCCTTCCCGAAATATGGCGACCAGAACTGTACACAATATTCCAAGTGTGACCGCATCAGCGTTTTGTATATTTGCAGCATGAATTTGTGGCTCCGGAACACAATCCCTCTACCAATGAAACCGAACACACCATATGGGCCGCCTTAACAGCACTATCCACCTGGTTGGCAACTTTCAGGGATCTATGGACTCCAAGATCCCTCTGCACATCCACACTACCAAGAATCTTTTCATTGACCAAGTACCCTGCCATCCTGTTATTCTTCCCAAAGTGCATCACCTCACATTTAGCTGCATTGAACTCCATTTGCCACCTCTCAGCCCAATTCTGCGGTTTATCCAAATCCCCCTGCAACCTGTAACATTCTTCCAAACTGTCCACGAGTCCACTGACTTTATTCTCATCTGCAAATTTACTAATCCACCCATCGATGCCTGTGTCTAAGTCACTTTTAAAAATGACAAACAGCAGTGGTCCCAAAACAGACCCTTGTGGAACACCACTAGTAACTGGACTCCAGACTGAATATTTTCCATCAACCATCACTCACTGCCTGCTTCCAGAAAGCCAGTTTCGAATCCAAACTGCTAAATCACCCTCAATTCCATGCCTCTGCATTTTCTCCATCAGCCTACCATGTGGAACCTTGTCAAAGGCTTTACTGAAGTCCATGTGTACCACATCAACTGCCCTACCCTCATCTACATGCTTGGTCACCTTGTCAAAAAACTCAATGAGGTTTGTGAGACATGACCTGCTCTTGACGAAACCATGTTGACTATCTGAAATCAAATTGTTGCTTGCTAGATGATTATAAATCTCATCTCTTATAATCCATTCCAAAACCTTTCCTACAATAGAAGTAAGGCTCACTGGTCTATAATTACCTGAGTCATCTCTGCTACCCTTCTTGAACAAGGGCACAAGATTTGCAATCCTCCAGTCCTCAGGTACTAAACCCATAGACAATGACGACTCAAATATCAAAGCCAACCACTCTGCTATCTCCTCCCTAACTTCTCAGAGAATCCTCAGATAAATCGCATCCACCCCAGGGGACTTGTCTACTTTCACTCCTTCTAGAATTGATAACACCTGCGCGTAACCATCCTCAATCCTTTCTAGTCTAATATCTTGTACCTCATTCTTCTCCTGTACAATATTCTGCTTATCCTGAGTAAACACTGATGGGAAATGTTCGTTTAGCACCTCTCCAATCTCTACAGGGTCTACCTTCAACTTCCCACTTCTGTCTTTGACTGGCCTTATTCCTACCCTAATCATCCTTTTATTCCTCACATACCTATAGAAAGCTTTAGGGTTCTCCTTTATTCTATTTGCTAAAGACTGCTTGTGTCCTCTCTTTGCTCTTCTTAACTCTCTCTTTAAATCCTTCCTAGCTGATCTGTAACTCTCCATCGCATCATCTGAACCACCTTGCCTCATCAATACATAAGCCTCCTTCTTCTGCTTAACCAGAGATGCAATTTCTGTAGTAAACCATGGTTCTGTAGTAAACCTTATCACTTCCTCCCTGCCTGACAGGGACATACCTATCAAGGATAAGCAATATCTGTTCCTTAAACCAGCTCCACATTTTGATTGTCTGCAGTTTATCCAAATCCTACCCCATTCTATGCATCCTAATTCTTGCCTAATAGCATTCTAATTGCCCTTGCCCCATTGGTAACTCTTGACCTGTGGCATGTACCTATCCCTTTCCATCACTAAACTACACGTAACTGAATTATGGTCACTCTTTCCAAAGTGCTCACCTACAACTAAATCAAACACCTGGCCTGGGTCATTACCAAGCACCAGATCCAGTGTGGCCTCCCCTCTTGTCAGCCCTTTGACATACTGTGTCAGGAAACCCTCCTGTACACATTGGACAAAAACTGATCCAACCGACGTACTAGAGCTATAATATTTCCAGTCAATGTTGGGGAAGTTAAAGTCCCCCATAATGACCACCCTGTTCCTTTCACTCCTACCCAGAATAATTTTGCTAATCCTCTTTTCCACTTCCCTGGAACTCTGCGGAGGCCTATAAAAAAATCCAAGCAGTGTGACCACTCCTCTCCTGTTTCTAACCTCAGCCCACACTACCTCAGTCGACGAGTCCTCAGCAAAAGTTCTCTCAGCCACCGTTATACTATCTTTGACTAATAAGGCCTTGCCTCCACCTCTTTTACTGCCTTGCTTGTATTTAATGAAAGATCTAAACCCTGGAACCTGCAACATCCATTCCTCACCCTGCTCTATCCATATCTCTGAAGTGCCTACAACATCGAAGTCCCAGGTACCTATCCGTGCTGCAAGTTCACCTACCTTATTTTGGATACTTCTGGCGTTGAAGTAGACACACTTCAAACCACTTTGTTGTCTGCCAGCACATTCCTGTGACCCTGAAATCCTGTCCCTGTCCTTCCTACTCTCATTCCTCTCTGCACTGCAATGACACCTCCGGCTCCCATGCCCCTGCTGAGCTAGTTTAAGCCCACCTGAATAGCATCAGCAAATGTCCCACCCAGGATATTAGTACTCCTCTGGTTCAAGTGAAGACCATCCTGTTTGTACAGGTCCCACCTTCTCCAGAATGAGCCCCAATTATCCAAGTACCTGAAACCCTCCCTCCTGCACCATCCTTGTAGCCATGTGTTCAGCTGATATCTCTCCCTATTCCTTGCCTCGCCAACCGTGAGTCTCGTTCGTTCCCAACAAACCTTCTATCTGAGCCTCTAACTATTGAGTCCACAATGACTAACACTCTCCTAATTTCCCTCCTTCCCTTCTGTGCAACAGGGATAGGCTCTGTGCTAGAGACCTGGGCCCTACTGCATACCCCTGTAAGTCGTCCCCAAACAGTATCCAAAACGGTATACATGTTTTTCAGGGGAACGACCACAGGGGAACCTTCCACTGACTGTTTTTTCCCGTTTCAAACTGTCACCCTGTTGGTTTCCTCTTCTCTCATAATAATCAAGTTCAGAATAATCAAGGATTAATTTTAGTTGAAAAATCTAGAGATTGAAAGTTTTTTATTCAATTTGAAGGAGATCTGACTGGACTCAGAATCAAGTTTAGTTTCTCTGCTGCATAGAGCTCAGAACAATTCAGGAAAAGCTGTCACCTCCGGTAGAATAGTGTAGTTTGTGCAACTTCTCATCCAGGAGCATCTGGTTTGAGCTCTGAAAGTTTGAGAAGCAGAAAATGTTTAACATCTGAAATTTGAGAGTATTCATGAAAGAAACTTGTATAGTTCACAGGAAACATCTGGGACAAATCAATGTTAGCTTACAGATTTGATAGTGAGGTGTAATTTCTCTGTGTACATCACCTGCTACACCTGTGTGCTGGCATCAATCAGAAGGGCTAGTGGAATATCAGTCCTTATTCCAAGGGGAGTGGGTGGGAGGGTGATGGAGATGAATAGGAAAGTCTTACTGCAACTGTAGAAGGTGTCAGGGGGGCCTAATAGGAGAAAGTGAGGACTGCAGATGCTGGAGATCAGAGCTGAAAAATGTGTTGCTGGAAAAGCGCAGCAGGTCAGGCAGTATCCAAGGAGTGGGAGAATCGACGTTTCGGGCATAAGCCCTTCTTCAGGAATATTTCAGGCTTATGCCCGAAACGTCGATTCTCCTGCTCCTTGGATGCTGCCTGACCTGCTGCGCTTTTCCAGCATTACATTTTTCAGCTCAGGGGGACCTAATGTCAAGTACTGATAGTAGTTTTGGTTCCCTTTTTAAAAGAAAGATCCTTTTATTGGAGGCAAGTTCCGAGAATGTTCTTTAGGATGACCCTGGTATGGAGGGATTGTCTTATGAGAAAAGACTAAACAGATTGGGGTTTTGAACTGGAGTTTTAAAGAGTGAGAGGTGATCTCATTCGGGGTTGACAGGGTAAATGCTGAGAGGGCTGTTTCCACCTTATGGAAGAGTTTCTAGTCAGCGGGCATCGTTTCCAAATGTAGGGCTGCCAATTCAAGACAGAGATGAGGAGGCATTTCTTCTCTCAGAGTGTATAAGTGTTTGGAATTCGTTGCCACAGAGAGTCGTAGTCAGCCAGGCTGCCCAGGTATCCTGAACTGAACTAGTTCCATTTGCCTGCCTTTGGCCCATATTTCTCGAAATCTTTTCCTATTCATGAACCTGTCCAAATGTCTTTTCAATGTTGTAATAGTACCCACCTTTACCACTTCATCTGGTAGCTCATTCCATACACACATCACTTTCTGTGTGAAAAGGTTGCCCATCAGGTCCCTTTTAAATCTTTCCCCTCTCACCTTAAACCTATACTCTCTCCTTTCAGACTCCCGTACCTTTGGCTATTCACCTTATCTATGCTCCTCATGATTTTATAAACCTCTAATAAAGTCACCTCTCAGTCTCTGATGCTCCAGGGGACCAAGTCCCAGTCTTTCCTTATGATGTAAATCCTTGTGTACATGGAAGGCTGAAATAGATAGATGCTTAAACAAGATTTATGGGGCAATTCACAAAGTGGACATCAAGAGTGTCAGATCAGCCATAAACCTGTTGATTGGCAGAACAGGCTCAAAGAATTGAATGGAGAGTGTGTTGCTGGGTAAACACAGCAGGTCAGACAGCATTCAAGGAGCAGGAGAATTGATGTTTCAGGCATAAGCCCCTCAGCAGGAGGGGCTGAATGGCTACTGTTCCTATTCATGGTCTTACTATTGATGCCATTGGGAAACAGGCTGTAAACATTGTTTTACTGTGTTTAAACAATTGTTCAAATGATCTTTTGTTTCTCAACAGTTTTGTTTCTCTGTTTGTCTTGTGACTAATACACATCTGCTTTTTCTTTGGTAAAGAATCCTTGCAGCCTCTCATGACTCTGTTTCAGTGACTGACTGTCACATTAACCGAATTGAATGAAGTTAAATATCACACAACACCAGGTTACAGTCCAACAGGTTTAATTAAAAGCACACTAGCTTTCAGAGCGACGCTCCTTCGTTAGGCAGTTGTCCTGATGAAGGAGCGTCGCTCCGAAAGCTAGCGTGCTTCCAATTAAACCTGTTGGACTATAACCTGGTGTTGTGTGATTTTTAAATTTGTACACCCCAGTCCAACCCCAGCATCTCCAAATCAGAATTAAATGAAAACTGTTATCCGTCAAGCTGGGATGACAAGGAAGAAACAGTCAAATGTTTGTGGTATTTGTAAGAGAAGCCAGTGGGCACAGTGGTTTTGATCAGTGAGGTGAGAGAGTGGTGGTTTGAGTTTGGAAGGATTCCACAAAAATATTCCAGCAGACCTTGTATTTACATGGGTGTCAGGTATCTTAATACGTAAGCAGCAGTAATTCTGGTAGATACCTCTGATATCACAAACAGATAGTCTTGTTTACGGAGAGGGCAAATGAGAACATAGAACATAGAACATAGAAAAATACAGCGTAGTACAGGCCCTTCGGCCCTCGATGTTGTGCCGACCGAAGCCTACCTAACCTACACTAGCCCAATAACCTCCATATACCTATCCAATACCCGCTTAAATGACCATAAAGAGGGAGAGTCCACCACTGATACTGGCAGGGCATTCCATGAACTCACAACCTGCTGAGTAAAGAATCTACCCCTAACATCTGTTCTATACCAACCTCCCCTTAATTTAAAGCTGTGTCCCCTAGTAACCGCTGACTCCATATGCGGAAAAAGGTTCTCACTGTCAACCCTGTCTAAACCCCTAATCATCTTGTACACCTCTATCAAATCTCCCCTAAACCTTCTTTTCTCCAATGAGAACAGCCCCAAGTGCCTCAGCCTTTCCTCATACGATCTTCCTACCATGCCAGGCAACATCCTGGTAAACCTCCTCTGCACCCGTTCCAGTGCCTCCACATCCTTCCTATAGTATGGCGAACAAAACTGTACACAACACTCCAGATAAGGCCGCACCAGAGTCTTATACAACTGCAACATGACCTCAGGACTCCGGAACTCAATTCCTCTACCAATAAAGCCAGTACGCCATATGCCTTCTTCACAGCACTATTTACCTGGGTGGCAACTTTCAGAGATCTGTGTACATGTCAAAGATAGTAGTGGGAAGTTGTGCTTGGAGGCAGAGGAGATTGGAGAGACACTAAATCAATACTTTTCGTCAGTATTCACTCAGGAACAGGACATTGTTGCTGATGTGAATATTGAGTCACAAGTGATTAGAATGGATGGCTTTGAGGTATGTAGGGAAGAAGTCCGGGGAATACTGGAAAGGATGAAAATAGATAAGTCCTCTGGGCCTGATGGCATTTATCCTAGGATCCTCTGGGAAGCTAGGGAGGAGATAGCGGAGCCATTGGCCTTGATTTTTATGTCGTCGTTGTCTACAGGAATAGTGCCAGAAGACTGGAGGAGAGCGAATGTGGTCCCCTTGTTCAAGAAGGGGAGTAGGGACAGCCCTAGTAACTATAGGCCAGTGAGTCTCACTTCTGTTGTGGGAAAAGTCTTAGAAAGAGTTGTAAGGGATAGGATTTATTAACATATGGATAGGAATAATGTGATCAAGGATAGTCAGCATGGTTTTGTGAAGGGCAGGTCGTGCCTCACAAACCTTATTGAGTTCTTTGAGAAGGTGACTAAGGAAGTGGACAAGGGTAAAGCAGTAGATGTGGTGTATATGGATTTTAGCAAGGCGTTCGATAAGGTACCCCATGGTAGGCTACTGCAAAAAGTACGGAGGTATGGCATTGAGGGTGCATTAGAGGTTTGGATTAGGAATTGGCTGGCTGGAAGGAGACAGAGGGTAGTAGTTGATGGTAAAGGTTCATCTTGGAGTGCAGTTACTAGCGGTGTTCCGCAAGGATCTGTTTTGGGACCATTGCTGTTTGTCATTTTTATAAATGACCTGGAGGAGGGGCTTGAAGGCTGGGTGAGCAAGTTTGCGGATGATACGAAAGTCGGTGGAGTGGTGCACAGCAAAGAAGGATGTGGCAGGTTACAGTGAGATATAGATTAGTTGCAGAGCTGGGCAGAAAGGTGGCAAATGGAGTTGAATGTAGCTAAGTATGAAGTCATTTACTTTGGTAGGAGTAATAAGAAGATGGATTACTGGGCTAATTGGTAGTGTGGAAGAGCAGAGGGATCTTGGTGTCCATGTACACAGATCTCTGAAAGTTGCCACCCAGGTAAATAGTGCAGTGAAGAAGGCATATGGCGTACTGGGCTTTATTGGTAGAGGAATTGAGTTCCAGAGTCCTGAGGTCATGCTGCAGTTGTATAAGACTCTGGTGTGGCCTTATCTGGAGTATTGTGTACAGTTTTGGTCGCCATACTATAGGAAGGATGTGGAGGCACTGGAACGGGTGCAGACGAGGTTTACCAGGATGTTGCCTGGCATGGTAGGAAGATCGTATGAGGAAAGGCTGAGGCACTTGGGGCTGTTCTCATTGGAGAAAAGAAGGTTTAGGGGAGATTTGATAGAGGTGTACAAGATGATTAGGGGTTTAGATAGGGTTGACAGTGAGAACCATTTTTCAGGTATGGAGTCAGCTGTTACTAGGGGACACAGCTTTAAATTAAGGGGAGGTTGGTATAGGACAGATGTTAGGGGTAGATTCTTTACTCAGCAGGTTGTGAGTTCATGGAATGCCCTGCCAGTATCAGTGGTGGACTCTCCCTCTTTATGGTCATTTAAGCGGGTATTGGATAAGCATATGGAGGTTATTGGGCTAGTGTGGGTTAGGTAGGCTTCGGTCGGCGCAACATCGAGGGCCGAAGGGCCTGTACTACGCTGTAATTTTCTATATTCTATGTTCTATGTTCTGTCTGCAACTCCACTTTCAAGGAGCTATGAACCTGCACTCCAAGGTCTCTTTGTTCAGCAACGCACCCTAGGACCTTACCACGAAATGTATAAGTCTTGCTAAGATTTGTTTTCCCAAAATGCAGCACCTTGCATTTATCTAAGTTAAACTCCATCTGCCACTTCTCAGCCCATTGGCTCATCTGATCAAAATCCCATTGTAACTTGAGGTAATCTTCTTCACTGTCCACTATACCTCCAGTTTTGGCATAATCTGCAAACTACTGACTATACCTCTCATGCTCACATCCAAATCATTTATATAAATTATGAAAAATAGTGGATGCAGCACCGATCCTTGTTGCACTCCACTGGTCACAGGCCTCCAATCTGAAAACAACTCTCGATCACCACCTTCGTGCCAGTTTTGCATCCAACTGGCTAGTTTTCCCTGCATTCCATGAGATCTAACCTTGCAAACCAGTCTCCCATGGTGAACCTTGTCGAATGCCTTACTGAAGTCCAGATAGATCACATCTACCGCTCCGCCCTCATCAACACTCTTCATTATTTCTTCCAAAAACTCAATCATGTTCGTGAGACATGATTTCCAACGCACAAAGCCAAGTTGACTATCCCTAATCAGTCCTTGCCTTTCCAAATACATGTAATTCCTGTCCCTCAGGATTCCCTCCAACAACATGCCCACCAGCATCGTCCAGCTCACTGGTCAATAGTTCCCTGGCTTGTCCTTCCCACCCTTCTTAAATAATGGCACCACGTTAGCCAACCTCCAACACCTCACCTGTGAGTAGTGATGATACAAATATCAAGAGGTCCAGCATTCACTGTGGCAAAAGTTTGATTCAATCTCTGTCTCAGTGCTGTATGAGAATGTGGAATGGATTCTATATATGGAAAAAAAATGAAGGAAGAATTATTCTGCACCTGAAAACCTCTCTCACTCTGTAGAAATGAGACTTGTATGATGAATATCAGTCTGTCAGGTTGTTCCAGATTTATCGGAATGGCACTTTTCAGTCTTATTAAACTGCATTTATTTCAATGCAAGAGGCCTAACAGGGAAGGCAGATAAACTCAGGGCATGGTTAGGAACATGGGACTGGGATATCATAGCAATTACAGAATCATGGCTCAGGGATGCACAGGACTGGCAGCTTAATGTTTCAGGATATAAATGCTACAGGAAGGATAGAAAGGGAGACAAGAGAGGAGGGAGAGTGGTGCTTTTGATAAGGAATAGCATTATACAGCTGTGCTGAGGGAGGATATTCCCAGAAATACTTCCAGGGAAGTTATTTGGGTGGAACTGAGAAATAAGAAAGGGATGATCACCTTTTTGGGATTGTATTATAGACCCCCCAATAGTCAGAAGGAAATTGTGAAACAAACTTGTAAGGAGATCTCAGTTATCTGAAAGAATAATAGAGTGGTTATGGTAGGGAATTTTGACTTTTCAAACATCGAATGGGACTGCCATAGTGTTAAGGGTTTAGATGGAGAGGAATTTTTTAAGCATTTACAAGAAAATGTTCTGATTCAGTATGTGGATGTACCTACTAAAGAAAGTGCAAAACTTGACCTACTCTTGGGAAATAAGGCAGGGCAGGTGACTGAGGTGACAGTGGGGGAGCACTTTAGGGCCAGCGACCATAATTCTATTAGTTTTAAAATAGTGATGGAAAAGGGTAGACCAGATCTAAAAGTTGAAGTTCGAAATTGGAGAAAGGCCAATTTTGACAGAATTAGGCAAGAACTTTCAAAAGCTGATTGGAGGCAGATGTTCACAGGTAAAGGGACGGCTGGAAAATGGGAAGCCTTCAGAAATGAGATAACGAGAATCCAGAAAAAGTATATTCATGTTACAGTGAAAGGAAAGACTTTTAGGTAAAGAGAATGCTGAATGACTAAAGAAATTGAGGGTTTGGTTAAGAAAAAGAACAAAGAATATGTCAAGTATAGACAGGATGAATCGAGTGAATCCTTAGAAGAGCTAAAGGCGGTAGGGGTATATTTAAAAGGGAGGGCAAAAAGGGAACATGAGATAGCTTTGGCAAATAGAATTAAGGAGCATCCAAAGGGTTTTTACAAATACATGAAGGACAAAAGGGTAACTAGGGAGAGAATAGGGCCACTCAAAGTTTCTGAATCCTGATGAAGGGTTTTTGCCTGAAACATTGATTTTCCTGCTTCTCGGATGCTGCCTGACTTGCTGCGCTTTTCCAGCACACTTTCATCATGACCCTTCAAAGATCAGCAAGGCAGCCTTTGTGTGGAACTGCAGGCGTTGGGGGAGATACTAAACAAATATTTTGTATTAGTGTTTACTGTGGAAAAGGACTTGGAAGATATAGAATGTAGGGGAATAGGTGTTGATATCTTGAAAAATGTCCATATTACAGAGAAGGATATCTTGAAATGCATAAAAGTGGATAAATCCCCAGGACCCTTACCTGTGAACATCTGCCTCCAATCAGCTTTTGAAAGTTCTTGCCTAATTCTGTCAAAATTGGCCTTCCTCCAATTTAGAACTTCAACTTTTAGATCTGCTCTAACCTTTTCCATCACTATTTTAAATCTAATAGAATTATGGTCGCTGGCCCCAAAGTGCTCCCCCACTGACACCTCAGTCACCTGCTCTGCCTTATTTCCCAAAAGTAGATCAAGTTTTGCACTTTCTTTAGTAGGTACATCCATATACTGAATCAGAACATTTTCTTGTAAATGCTTAAAAAATTCCTCTCCATCTAAACCCTTAACACTATGGCAGTCCCAGTCGATGTTTGAAAAGTCAAAATTCCCTACCATAACCACTCTATTATTCTTTCAGATAACTGAGATCTCCTTACAAGTTTGTTTCACAATTTCCTTCTGACTATTGGGGGGTCTACAATACAATCCCAATAAGGTGATCATCCCTTTCTTATTTCTCAGTTCCACCCAAATAACTTCCCTGGAAGTATTTCTGGGAATATCCTCCCTCAGCACAGCTGTAATGCTATTCCTTATCAAAAGCACCACTCTCCCTCCTCTCTTGTCTCCCTTTCTATCCTTCCTGTAGCATTTATATCCTGAAACATTAAGCTGCCAGTCCTGTGCATCCCTGAGCCATGATTCTGTAATTGCTATGATATCCCAGTCCCATGTTCCTAACCATGCCCTGAGTTTATCTGCCTTCCCTGTTAGGCCTCTTGCATTGAAATAAATGCAGTTTAATAAGACTGAAAAGTGCCATTCCGATAAATCTGGAATAACCTGACAGACTGATATTCATCATACAAGTCTCATTTCTACAGAGTGAGAGAGGTTTTCAGGTGCAGAATAATTCTTCCATCATTTTTTTTCCATATATAGAATCCATTCCACATTCTCATACAGCACTGAGACAGAGATTGAATCAAACATATATCAGACATTTCCCAAATTTAACATTCATTTCTGCACTGTGTCAGAATGATAGGTAGAGAGTGAATCAGAAAATTGAAGATACAGATAATATATCCACTCAGAGACTGAAGCAGATAGCAATTGATTCAGTCTGAGACTGGAATTCTCATAAAATTCCAAAGATTAACAGAAACTTCAGTAAAGCAACACTTTCAAAGAAATTGACACCGACAGAATAAAATGTACAAAATCCATTTGACTCAAACTGAACTGACTCAAAATCACAATCACATTGAGGACTAGACACTGATAGATACAGGATAATACCCGTACTTGCCCTCAGGGGAAGGCACAGGATCAACCCCATGTTCACAAAGAATGTGTGTGATAAATCTCAAAAAAAAAGTGTCACACAATCACAATTACTTGCATTTACTTAACAAACATGTAATCTCACTCAGAGACAGACAGATACATGATTAAACTGTCAAACAGTGTTCCAACATGGGTGGAATAAATAATTTGTTACAAACACGCTCCAACCTCTGTGAAAAGACTTTGCCTATTCATCTTATCTATGCCCCTCATGATTTTATAAACTTCTGTAACGTCTCCTTTGCTCCAGGGAAAAATGTCCCGGCCGATCCAGCCTCTCCTTATAACTCCAACCCTCTAGTTTCAGGAATATCCTTGTAAATATTTCCCATGTATTAACATTAAGAAAGATTAGGGTGAATCCAAAGGGGTACTTTAAGTATATTAATGGAAAAAGAATATCTAGAGAGAGAGAATAGGTCCCCTCAAGGGCCAAAGTGGACTTGCATGAGCAGGAGATGGGCAAGATCCTCAGTGAATATTTCCCCTCTGTATTCACTGTGGAACTTGGAGATGTTAGTGGTCATATTTTTGGAACAGTATCACAGCAAAGAAGGTGTTGTATGTATCAGAATAAATGAAGGTTGATGGATTAGATTAGATTAGATTAGATTCCCTACATTATGGAAAAAGACCCTTCAGCCCAACAAGTCCACACCAACCCTCCAAAAAGTAACCCATCCAGACCCATTTCCCTACCCGATATTTAACCCTGACTAATGGACAATTAAGCATGGCCAATTCACCTGACCTGCATATCTTTGAATTGTGGGTGGAAACCCACATAGACACAGGGAGAATGTGTAAATTCCAGACAGACAGTTGTCCAAGGCAGGAATCCTGGCCCTGTGAGACAGCAGTGCTAATCACTGAGCCACTGTGCTGCCCCAAATATCCTGGTCCTGACCAGATATATCCAAGGACACTGCAAGAGGCTAGAGAAGAAAAAAATGCAGTGGCCCTGGCTGATATTTTTGCATCATCATTAACCATGAGTAAGGTCCTGGGAGACTGGAGAGTGGCAAATATTGTGTCCTTATTCTAGAAAGACCGTAAAGAAAAAACTGGAAACTATAGACTCGGAAGCCTAACATCTGTAGTGGGTGGGTGTTCTGAAGTTGAAGGTGCGTACTGGACCTTTAAGAGAATGAATGCTGTTCTGAATTGAGAGATTACAAGCACCTGTGTATATGACTAGATAGCAGTTCCAGGGTGTACTGGAATATTGAAAATATGTAACATTTGGCTGTGAAATGGATACCTGAGTTTTGGTTACTGTTTTGACAGCAATTCAAATTTAACCAATCAGTTTAAATTATGCTCAAACATAACCAAGTTTGAATTTATTGTTTTGCCAACATCGTGCGATCAGCTGTTGAGGATATAAAAATGTGGACATTTTGAAAACTGGTGAGGGAGCCGCTACCATCAAGACAAATCCAAGAAATTATGAAACACTCTGTTTCAAGGGTACCTTGTCACATGAAGCATACTCATGGTAAAATGAAAGAAGGCAACCCAGGGAATTGAGCAGCTGGAAGAGTCAGCAGAAGGTGGCAGCAGCTGTGTGATTTTGAAATTAAGTTGATTTAATTTTACTAAGTGTTTTATTAGAACAGTATATTGTTATAGAGTTGGAGGCAAGTAATACGTAGTTAAGAGAAAGGGGAGCTTAGAGTTGTGAATAGTTGTTGTTTAATGTTCAGTTTTAGAATGAAAGAATAAATTGATATTTTCTTTAAATAGTGGAATTTCAAAGTTCTCGGACACTCATGTTTTAACAGATTACGAGGTGAGGTGAGCTTTACTGGGTTTTTGGTTTAATTAACAGAGAGGTTCACCTCCATGTTATAACATAAGTTACTTGAGAAGATTCTGAGAGATAAGATGTACATGCATTTGGAAAGACAGGGTTTGGTTGGGAGCAATCAGCACTGCTCTGTGCATGGGAGATCCTGCCTCTCAAATTTGTGAGAGTTCTTCAATGAAGTGACCAGGAAGATTGATAAGAGCAGGGCGGTCAACATAGTCTATATGGATTTCAGTAAGTCTTTATTAAGGTTCCACATGGTAGGCTGCTCTGGAAAGTTAGATTCATGGAATCCAGGGGGAACTGGCAAATTGGATACACAATTGGCTTGACGGTAGGAAGCAGAGGGTAATAGTTGAAGGATGCTTGTCAGACTGCAGGTCTGTGACTAGTGGAGTGCCTTGGGTAATGCTCAATCCATTGATCTATGTTATAAATATTAATGATTTGGATGAGAATGTACAAATCATGGTTAGTAACTTTGCAGATGACACTAAAGTAGGTGATATCATGGACAGTGAGGAAGGTCATCAGAAGTTGCAGCAGGACCTTGATTAGCTGGGGAAGTGGGCTGAGAAATGGCAAATGGAGTTTAATATAGATAAGTGCAAGGTCTTGCATTTTGGAAAGTCTAATCAAGATAGGAGTTTCATGGTGAATGGTAGGACCTTAAGGAGTTTAGTGGAACAGAGGAACATTGGAGTACAGGTGCATGATTCTGTGAAAGTGGAGTCACAGATGGACAGAGCAGTGAAGAAGGCTTTTGGCACAATGGCCTTCTTGAGTCAGGGCATTGAGTAGAGAGGTTGGGAAGTTATGTTGCAATTGGTGAGGACGCAATTAGAGTGTTATGTTCAGTTTTTGTCACCGTGCTATGGGAAGGATGTTATTAAACTGGAAAGAGTGCAGAAGAAATTGACAAGGATATTTCCTGAACTCAATGATCTGAGTTATAGAGAGAGGTTGGACAAGCTAGGACATTTTTCCTTAAAGCATAAGAGACTGAGAGGGGATCTTTATAGAAGTGTATAAGATCACGAGAGGCATGGATGGGGGAATGCACTCAGTCTGTCCCCCATGTTTGGGGAATCAAGGACCATAGGGTATCAGTTTAAGGTTAGAGGGAAAGAATAAAAGGGAACCTGAGGGGCAACTTCTTCACACAGGATGGTATGTACAAATATGGAATAAGCGCCAGTGGAAGTTATTGAGATGGGTCCATTAACAACATTTGAAAGGCATTTGGACAAATATGTGGACAGGAAAGGTTTAGAAGGATATGGGCCAAGTGCAGGGAAATGGGGTTCGTGTGGATGGACGTTTTGGTCAGCTTAGACCAGTTTGAGTCAATGGGCCTTTCTCTGTACTGTATGACTCGATGACTCAAGCATCCTTCCTATATCAGGGCAACCAGAACTGTCCACAGTATTCCACAAGTGGCTCCTTGTAGATAATGTCTACCCTGCACTGTCTCAACTATCTTGATCACCTCTTCAAAACCTCAATCAAGTTAATGAGACACTATTTCCCATGCACGAAGCCATGCTGACTATCCCTCATCAGTTCTCAAAATTCATGTAAATCCTATCTCTCAGAATCCTCACCAAACCTACCCATCACTGATATCAGACTCACTGGCCTACAGTTCCCAAGCTTGTCTTTGTAGCCTTTCATAAATAGTGGCACAACTTTAGATTTTAGAAAGGCCTTCGACAAATTCTGGTAGACTTGACTACATTGCAGCACACCTCAATATTTGTCTTTCAAATGATTCTGTTCATGCCTCAAGGTAAGTTAAATGTAAGGTGATACATTTTCAAAGAAGATGCAAGACAATGGAATACTCAATGAATGGCTGGACATTAGGAAGCTCAAAGGAGCAGAGGGATCTTGGGCAGATTGTCCAGAGAATCCAGAAGGTGGCAGGACAGTTAAGAATACACAAGGACACTTGCCTTTATCAGTTGCGGTGTAGATTATAAGATGGAGGAGGTGATGTTGGAACTGGACCGGACTTTGGTGAGGCCACAGCTGGAGCAATGTGTGTGGTTTTGGTCTCCACACTATAGGAAGATTAGATTAGATTAGATTCCCTACAGTATGGAAACAGGCCCTTTGGCACAATAAGTCCGCACCAACCTTCCGAGGAGTAATCCCCTATCCTATTTTAACCCCTGACACTATGGGCAATTTAGCATGGCCAATTCATCTGACCTGCAGATCTTTGGATTGTGGGAGGGGGTGCAGAGGAGATTAGCCAGAATGTTGCCAGGGATGGAGCAGTTCAGCAATGAAGAGAGGCCAGAAAAGCTCAGGCTATTTTCTTTGAAGCAGAGAAGGTTGAGGGAGGACCTACTGCAGGTGTGTAAAATTATGAGGGGCATGGACACGGGAATGGGAGGCAGCTGTTCCCTGAGGGTCAACAGCAAAGAGAAAAAAAATTAACCCAGAGGGTGGAGGATTTGAGGATTTGTATTTTTACCCAGAGTCTGCAGTGCATTGCCTGGGAGGGTGGGTGAGGCAGGAAACCTCACAATCTTTAAAAAGCACTTGGGTGAGAACTCGAAGTGTTAGAATATTCAAGGCTACGGGAACCTAGTGCTGAAAAGTGGGCCACAGGATGTCTCGTGTACTGTGCTATTCTATTCTCTGAAGTGTGAGGAGACAAAACATTTGATGAAAAGTGTCATTTCCTCGCCAGTTGATTTGGTATCTGCAGCTATACCTGCTGCACTAAATGGAAGACTTGACTACATTGCAGCACACCTCAATATTTGTCTTTCAAATGATTCTGTTCATGCCTCAAAGTAATTGCCTCACTGCTATTGCCCCTTCTTCCAGCTGGCTGTGTCCACCCTACCTTCTGGAATCCAATCTCCAAATCCTTTATCTTTCTCTATTTCTGAGGACTGTTTTACAATCAAATAGTGGAAATACCATGGTCGGACACAGACATGGTGCGCTTGAAGGGCTTGTTCCTGTGTTCTGTGACAGTGTCCATATTTACACCTGTCTGCCTCCATAGGGAAACACACAGATAGGAGCTATTTTCCATTTTGCAATGGCTAATTACAAATCGATAGCAAATGAACATTTTTGCTCCTGGAGTTTGGCTATATCAGGAGAGAAAAGTGGTCATTCAAAATGTTTTTAAAAATTCAGTATTGTATCATTAAAATAACTAATAAATGACCCGTGCTCACTTTCTCTGTAAATAGATTGTTGTGACTGTAGTGCCTTTAAACACACAGCTTTGTGAATCCATGTGGACATTATTTGATGAGCTACTTTGTCATTACTTCAAAGGACAAAGGATTTGCGTCCAATCTGTATATTACAGACAAATCTTTTTGGTAATATTGTGTGAACAGGATATTGGAACTTCATAGACTTGTTGGCTTAAAGACTTGTTCTCTGAGTTAATGCAGTGGCTATGAAAATGTAGTGTGTGAGATTAGACCTGAGCTCTCCTTTAACTCAGGGAGGGATTGAGGATTAGCAACGACTGAGTCAGGCCTCATTGAAGCAAGTATGTCAAGTAGAGATATCCAACAAGTATGTGTTTCTACAAATGATAGATTCAACACATTATTATTTAACTCCTGGCCCAGAAAAGCAGCATTTGCAACTTTTTTTTAGTTCTTGTAAACTGCAAGTAAATTGGAGTCTCGCTGAAGAAATGACATTAAAACTCACACAATACCAGGTTATAGTCCAACAAGCTTATTTGGAAACACTAGCATTCGGAGCACAGATCCTTCATCAGGTGGTCATGCATGGGCCCAACCACTTGGTGAAGGAGCAGTGCTCTGAAAGCTGGTGCTTCGAAATAAACCTGTTAAACTAAAACCTGGTGTTTTGTGAGTTTTAACTTTGTACACCCCAGTGCAACACCGGCATCTCCAAATTAAGAAGAAATGATGCATATGAATATAGATAGACAGACAGACAGAAAGAAGAAAAAGTTTGTTAGTTATTCAAAATCAAGCAGCAGGCTGTTTTCTTTCGAAGGTCAGAAAATTGCTGACTGGTCACAACCACAAACTGTACCCTGTCCGATGACTGAGTGCACCTTCTCTGTTTGACTGCAACCACAGACAGGAAGTCAAACCAAACTGCTGTCAGACTGTGCGATCACAGAAGGTGGAACACTTGCCCACTTACTTCCTCCTGTCTCACTAACCAAGACTCAGACAGTAGTAATTGACCTGCACTTTACTGAAAGTATATTCATTGCTCACAATCAGGTCTTCCGTACACTGGGAAGATGAACCACAGACTGGCGACTGCTTTGCACAGCACCGATGTTCCATCTGCGGAGCTGCAGTGAAGCTCAGGCCAAGCTGCAAGAACAGCATCTCATCTCCCACAGCCTGCAGGACTCAATATCAAGTTCAATTGTTTCAGAGCCTGATACACCATCTTCCATGTCCTTTTTCCCCTTCCCTGGTTTATTGTCAATCATCCCTTTCTCTGTTAAATTCTTTCTTCTGCATTCTGTCTCCACCTATCCTTCACACCTTCATCTCTGCCACCCCCACCCATCCAAATTTCCTGACATCACTTCTTCTGAGCAATAATCAATTCTGAATTGCCGGTCTGATATCTTCTGTTGTGTCACTGTGTCCTGGTATTTTGTGCATTTTCCTCCTTTCTAAACTCTGAAACACCTGAAGATCATGAAATCTTAACTCCTCTGAAGCCCTTGTGGTATACCTTGTCATCAAGGGAAGAAGAACTCCTTATTATCAGTAACCCACTTCCTGAATCCCCAAAACCTGTCCACCGTCTACAAGGCACAAGGCAGGAGTGTGATGGGATACCCCCCCCATCTTCCTGGATGGGGGCAGCTCCAACACTCAAAGCTTGACACCTTCCAGGTCAAAGTAGCCTGTTTGATTGGCACCACACCCACAAATGTCCATTCCCTCCACACCTGACATCCAGCTGAGTCCTGCATGTTGCAACCTTCAGGAAACTTGCTTCCTTCCAGATGACATGCCAATTCTGGAAATGCGTAGGTGAGTGAAGGGGACTGGGGGAGGGGAGGTGCAGTTACTCAGGCGGCTGGTTTGAAATGCAGAGGAAGGCCAGTAGCATGGGTTCAAATCCCATGGGAGCTGAGGATACCATGAATGGGGGGACATCATTTCAAGTTGAAAGGAAGGAGAGTTAGAGGGGGATTTGAGGATTGCTTCACCCAAGGGGTAGTGGGGATCCGGAATGCACTGCCTGGGAGGGTAGTTGAGGCGGGAATTTTGGCAGTGACTTCCACACCCTGGGAATGATTTTTTTTAAAAAACACACAATGTGGATTTGAGTTCAAATATTGTTACCTTGTAAGCTGATACTCAAGGTCACTGGTCCTATTTATTGTCCCCTATTTAATAATAATGAGCTATCTTGTGGTTGTTTTTTGCCTTGTTAAAACAAAATACAGTATCAAACATGTTAATCTGTGACTAATTTGAAGAATATCAGCTTTTCCGAATCGTTCAAGAATCCCTCCCTCAGTGTCGACAAATTCTAGGCACTACATCATACATGAACCTTTTCACATCTCTGAATTTGCTTCCATCCAGTTCAAACTATTGAATAACTCATTAGAGGTGAGTCCTGGTCCTCAGTGGTTAGGTTACAAGGAGAGATTATATGAATTAGGTCTGTTTATAAAATCACGAGGGGCATGGTTAAGTCACCTCTCAGCCTCTAATGCTCCAGAGAACAAAATCCCAGCTTATTCAGCCTCTCCTTATAACTCAAATCTTCAAGTCCTGGCAACATCCTTGTAAATCTTTCCTGAACCCTTTCAAGTTTAACAACATTGTTCCGGCAGCAGAGAGACCAGAAAAGAACACAGTAGCTAAAACTGGCCTCACTAATACCCTGTACAGCTGCACTATGACCTCCCAACTCCTAAACTCGATGCACGACCAATGATTGCAAGTGTGCCAAATGTCTTTTTCCCCACCTTATCTACCTACACCTCCACTTTCAAGGAACTAGGCAGCTGCACCTTAAGGTCACTCTACTCAACAACACTCCCTTAGGCCCTAACTGTGCAACTCCTGCCCTGGCTTGCCTTACCAAAATGCATCTACTCATGTTTATCTAAACTAAACTCTATCTGGCTCTCCTTAGCCCATTGGCCCATCTGATCAAGGTCCCATTGTACTCTTGGATAATCTTTTTCACTATCCATAACATCACCAATTTTGGTGTAATCTGCAAACTTAATCTTACCTCCTATATTCATATCTAAGACATTTATATAAATGGCAAAATGCAGTGCACCCAACACAGATCCTTGCGGCACACCACTGGGCACAAGCCTCCATTCTGAAAAACAAACATGCGACTCCTGCTTTCAAGCCAATTTTACATCCAATTGTCTAGCTGTCCCAGGATCACATGTGTTCTAACCTTGCTAACCAGTCTACCATGGGGAAACTTGTGAAATGCCTTGCTGAAGTTTATATTGACAACCTCACTTCTTTCCCTTCATCAGTCTTTTGTCCCTTCTACAAAACACTCCATCAGGTTAGTGAGACACAATTTTCCATGCACAAAGCCATGTTGACTATCCCTAATGAGTCCTTGTGTTTCCAAATTCATGTAAATCATGTCCCTCAGTATCCCTTCCAACAACTTGCCCACTATTGACATCAGGGTCTATAGTTCTCTGACTTTTCCTTCCCATCTTTCTTGGCACCACATTATTTAGTCTTCAAGCCACTCATCCGTACCTATCAATGATAGAAATATCTCAGCAAGAGGCCCAGCAATCCCTTTCCTAGCTTCCCACATAGTTCTGGGATACACCTGATGAGTTCCTGAGGGTTTATCCACCTTTGTGCATTTTCAATCGACATGTACTCTTTGAATACATCAGGATTTGGGGCACTAAAGAATCAGAGGCCTGCTGGTATACTCACTGGACTTATTAATCCAGCGCCCCTGGTAATGTTCTAGGGACCTGGGCTCAAATCCTGCCGCAGCAGATGAATGAGTTTTAAAAACAAATCTGGTTTTAAGAGTCTAAAGATGGCCATTGTCAGGGGAAGCAGAACAGCTGGTTCACTAATGTCCGTGAGGGAAGGAAGTCTGCTCACCTTCCCTGGTCAAGCCTACATGTGACTGCAGACCCCACAACAATCCAGCTGCCCTCTGGTAATTAGGGATGCACTTGTCAGCAAGGCCCACATGCTGTGAATCAACAACCCATCAAATGACGTGATAATGAGACATCCTTGAAATAAAAGGAGGAAGCAGGGTGTACACTTTGATTTGCAGAATATTTAGAGAAGCTGAACTCTGTAGAATAGTTGGTTTTCACAATTGTAACTCTTTTGCCAACATAGTTGGACATTGTCCTGGTGACTAATTCCCCCAGCAACTTCAGGTAAGTGGATAATTTGTATGTCTATCTCTACATGTTTATCCTCAGTCTACCTAACCACTTGACTATATATTGTGTACCCATAGTCTTACCAGACCACAGGGCTGGTCTCTCAATAGAGAGAGGTGACTGTTGGTAATTTAACCTGAGGGCCACCAGACCTCAGGCAAGGGAAGAGAGGTTGAGAAGGAGAGACCTTCATGGTAATCTCAAATCGGATTTGAAACCACACTGTTGGTATCACACTGTTCTGCAAGCCAACAATCCAGCCAACTGAGCTTAACTGATTCCCACCTGATTTTCTCTCCTGTCTGTCTACCTCTGTAACCATTTGTCTATATGTCTGTCTATCTATCTATGTAATTTATAAAAGCAATTTGAAGTTGGCTAAAAATGTACAGTGAATGAAGAGATTTTCACCAATTATATGCGGCTTTGATATCATGTTTGTGCTTCTCCTAAGCCGAGGCATGTGAGCAGTGAATACAGTGTGAGACTGTTTCTGAAAGGGATGGAACAGCTGAATTATTGTTTATTGTAGTACATTTCTGCACTGGGTGGTACCTCATGTTTTTTCACGTATCTTACTTGCCATCGAATAGATTGTAGAATCATACATTCAGGCAGTACAGAAGAGGCCTTTGGCCCATCCAGTCTGTACTACCAAAGCTACACTATCAGCTGGGATGGTATTGAATGGTGGAGCAGGCTTGAGGAGCTGAATGGCCTCCTGCCACTCCTATTTCTTCTGGACTAACCCAACATGAGTCTCACTTTCCAATGCTTTGATTCTTATTGGAAGCTAGTAACATTACAGTGAATGATTTCCTTCATTGAATAGTACATTAAACCCATTGTCCTCAGATTCCACATGAGAAATTCACAAATTCCCATGTCACCAGTTTCCAGTTTGCTTTTTCCTTTGGCCTCTCTTGTGTCACTGATCCTGATCTGCTAATCCCAAAATTAGATGAAGCGTCTTAGTGAGGAGATGAAACCGCATAAGATTCTTCCCTGTCCTCTTTATCTAACCATAAGTTGTCTGCTGTATTCGTTCAGCAAATAAAATTTGTGTTATGCACTAACAATCTGGATGAAGGAACTGAGGACATTGTTGCTAAGTTTGCAGATGATACAGAGATAGGTGAGGGTACAGGTCATGTTGGGGAGGTGGGAAAACTGCAGAAGGATTCAACAGACCAAGAGAGTGGGCAAAGAATTGGCAGATGGAATGCAATTAGGAAAGGACGAGGTTATGCACTTTGAGAGAAATAACGTGTAGACTGCTTTCTAAAAGGCCTTCAGGAATTTGAAGTACAAAGGGACTTCATAAACTGTAAACTTTGTAACCTTAACCTCTCTCCCTCTGCCCTGCTTCTCATTCAATCTCAGCCTCCATCTCTTCCAATTCACCCGAAACCAGTACTCTTTGCCTCCTGCTCTCTCAAAAACCCTATATATCACAAATTTCTATTACTTACCTGCAATAATTCCCCTCTTGTGTTTTAGGTTAAAAAGAACAATGAATTATGCCATTTAGTCTCACAATTCCACAATCTTATTCTTGTATCAATGAATATCTCAAAGTGGAATTTTCAAATCTTGGCTATAATACAACTGCAGAAGGGTGACCTAAACATTGAGTTGTATAGACCATTATGAATCTAGTCAAAAATACAGTGAGTCGAACAGAGTTTGCGAATGAGTGGCATTGCTATTACTATGATATATGTCAGTGACAAATGTAGACACAACCTGTCCTGAACTGGACTCAGATTACTCTTGTAAAATCTACTGCAGAAAATTAGAAGTGATTTAATTTCGATCAGGGTTTGTGGTGAGTTTCTGCAGTGCGTCTGGTAGATGGTACACACTACTGCTCTTGAGTGTCAGAATGTGGTGCCAAACAAGCAGGGGGCTGCTTTGCCTTTGGATGGTATTGAGTTTCTCAAGTGTTGTTGGAGCTTCACTGATCCAGGCAGGTGGGGAGTATTCCAGCACACTCCTGACTTGGCTTGTCAATGGTGGACAGGTCTTAGGGAATCAGGAGATGAGTTACTTGCTGTAGGATTCTGACCCTCTGACCTGCTCTTGTAGCCCCTGTTTTTATGTGAAGAGTCCAGTTGAGATTCTGGTGAATGGTAATACCCCCACGATCTTGATAATTGAGGGATTAAGTGATTGTAACATCATTAAATGTCAAAGGTTGATGGTTACATTCTCTCTCAATGGTAACCCCTGGGATGCTTATAGTGAGGGGATTCAGTGATGTAACATAATTTAAAGTCAAGGAGGGATGGTTAGATTCTCTCTTACAGGTCATAGACTGGTATTTGTGTGGCACTTGTCAGCTCATAGCCTGGATATTGTCCAGAGTTTGAAGTATTTGAATGTGATCTGCTTCAGTATCTGAGGACTGGCAGATGGTGCTAAACATTATGTAATCATCAGAGAATGTCCCACTTTGGACCTTATGATGGAGGCAAGATCATTGATGAAGCACAGTTGGATACTAGCCTGAAGAACTACTACAAAGATGTCCTGGAGCTGAGATGACAGACCTCCAACAAACACAACCATCTTTCTGTGTGTCAGATATGGTTCCAACCACCAGAGAGTTTGCCCCCGGTACCCATTGATTGCAGTTTTGCCAGGGCTCCTTGATGCCACACTCAGTCAAGTACAGCCTTGATGTCAAGGGCTGTCACTCTCACCTCCCTGCTGGAATTCAGCTCTTTTGTTCACATTTGAACGAAGACTGTAATGAGGTCAGGAGCTAAGTGACCCTTATGGAATCCAAACTGGGGGTCACTGAGCAAGTTATTCTTGCTGTCCTGCTGTCCATTTGCATCATTTCCTTAATAAAAACTCCCCTGCTCCCAATCCAATCTGATGGGACAGAACCAGTCTTTTGGGAAAATGGTTCACTGCAGAATTTTAAGGGAAGAAAATCCTCTTCCAAGTGACTCCAGGTCAAAAGTGTTGGAGCTGCATCTCAGAAATGTCCCAGTGAGCCACACAGTGACAGTGACAGAAAAAAAGGACAAAGTCAGTCTTCATTTTTTTTCTCCCTGCGTGCTGTTCTCTCAAAGTTGTCCCCCATGCATTCTCACAGAGATAACATCAAACTTCAGAAGAGTTACTTATGTTTGAAACCGCTCAGTTCAGACCAGGGTCGGTTAAAAAAAAAAGGGAATTAAACCTTTCTCTCATTATCACTGCAGCATCCACAATTTCTGCATCCCTCCTTCCCTTGCTCAATGTTAAATCCCTCGCTGATTTTTCATGCTTTTTAGTTTTATTTTATCAATATTGTTATTGTGAGCTGGAAATGGCCTGTGAACTTTGATAAACAGCTTGACTTAGACTGGAGGGTTGACTCAGTGCCAACATTTCTTAGTGCAGTCTCAGTGACCCAGCATCAAATAAAGGCACGAGAACGTCACAGGTAACACTCTTAAATAATTGCTCACCTTTGCAGCAAAAGTAGGGGAGATTTACCACAGACTAATCAAGCAACAGTCTGATAGAATCACACTGAATAATTCATTCCTGATGAAGGGTTTTTGCCTGAAACATTAATTCCCCTGCTCCTTGGATGTTACCTGACCTGCTGTGCTTTTCCAGCACCACACTCTCGATCCTGAATAATTCATAGCTGACATACCAGAGACCAAAAGCAAAACATCATTGTTATGGTTGTGACCATGCCCTCCTCATCAACCATAATCAAGTGCCTACTGGTTTCTCAGCTTGTGCAATGATTGATTTTGATTCAATGAAGAGTTGAGGGAGGAAGCCAACTCCAACAATAGGCGCCCATTATAATGAGATGTCCCCAAGCCCAGAAGGATTGCACACCAAGTATCAGAATGAGGATGCACTGGACAGAAGTATGGGATCTCCTAGACAATGGTCAGATCTACGCAGCCCTGAAAAGATTGTGAAAGATGGTGAACAATTGAAGAGCTCACTGAGCCATAGAGTCATACAGCACTGAAACAGACCCTTTGACCCAACCTCTCCATGCTGACTAAGTTTCTCCAAACTAAACTAGTCCTGTTTGCCTGTATTTGGCCTGTATCCCTCTAAAAATTCATGGCCCTGTCCAAATGTCTTTTTAATGTTGTCATTGTGTCTGCATCTACCTCACTTGGCAGTTCATTCCATGTACGAGCCACCCTCTGTGAAAAAGCTGTCTCTCACGTCCCTTTTAAACCTTCTCCTCTCACCTTAAAAATATGCCTCCGAGGTTTGAACCTCCCCCTCCCCGCCCACCTCAGGGAAAAGACCTTTGCTATTCACCTTATCTATGCCTCTCATGAATTTACAAGCCTTTATAAGCTCAACCCTCAACCTGCTATCCTCCAGCGTAAAAAAAGTCCCAGCCTTTCCCGATAACTCAAACCCTCCATTGCGACAACATCCTTGTAAATCCTTTCTAAACTCTCACCAATTTAATCATATCCTCCCTGTGGAAGGGTGAGCAGAGCTGTACACTATATTCCCTCACCAATGTCCAGCTTATGAAGCAGTAACTGCTTCATAACATTGTTGAGAATACCTTCCATCACTTTAAGATCATCGAGAGGAGTCTGATGGGGACATAATTGCCAGGTTGGATTTGTCGTGCTCATTGTATACAGGGCATATCTGAATAGTTTTCCATACTGTTGGTAGATGCCAATCACATTTCAAATGATATTTACTATGGTTTGAACTTCAGGCTAGAGCGAGAGTAATAAAAGGCTATCTGCACTCATCAGGTGAATTTTAAAAATCTGGTAAAAGCTGAAAACTTGACATTTCATGTCAAAATCATCACTTCAAAGCACCTGACCTTGAGATAGAAACCACCAATTTCATGTTAAAGCTTGTAAAATGGGAAGGGGATATTTATCTAGATACATTCTGACAAAACAAAGTTTGTTAAATACTACCTTGCAAAAATGTGGTTGTTGCAAATGACCAGAATCATAGAATCGTACAGTGCAATAGAGGCCCATTTAATCTGTGCTGTCATAGCTACAATAAACAGAGTCACAGAACCGTTGATTTGGATTTTACTGACAGCTGCCACTAATTCCAGAATCTTCCCTTTTACAAATGTCCATGCAACAGTCTATGAGACCATAAGACATAGGAGCAGAAATTAGGCCATTCAGCCCATTGAATTTGTTCTGCCATTTAATCATGGCTGACAACCCCAGATGTCAACCCATTCACACGCTTTCTCCCCGTAACCCTTGATCCCCTTGATATTCAAGAACCTATTTATCTATCTTAAATATGCTCAATGAGTTGGTTTCGACAGCCACCTGTGGCAAGGAATTCTATAGATTCACCATTCTCTGGCCGAAGAAGTGTCTCTTTACCTTCATTCTGAAAGGTCTTCCCTTTACTCTAAGGCTATGACCTTGGGTCCTTGTCTCTCCTACTTTCCAGCATCTACTCTGTCAAGGCCATTGAGTATGCTGTGCATTTCAATTAGATGTCCATGACTCCATCTAGTATAAATCCAGAATCGTCAAACATTCCTCATAAGTTAAGCTTTTCATTCCTGGGACCATTCTCATGAACCTTCTCTGAACACACACAACTGTACATCCTTCCTGAGGTATGGGCCCAAAACTGCACGCAATACTCCAAATGTGGTCTGACCAGAGCATTATACAGCCTCATCCCTGCTTTTATATTCATGTCCTTTCAAAATAAATGCCAGAATTGCATTTGCTTTCCTAACTACTGACTCAACCTGCAAGTTTATTGAGAGAATCATAGAATCCGTACGATGAGAAATAGGTCATTTGGCCCAACAAGTCCACCCCGACCCTCCAACGAATAACCCACTGAGACCCATTCCCGTACCCTATTACTCTACACTTACCTCTGACTAATGTACTTAACCTACAGATCCCTACACTATGGGCAATTTAGCATGGCTAATCCACCTGACCTGCACATCTTTGGACTGTGGGAGGAAACCAGAGCACCCGGAGGAAACCCACGCAGACACAGGGAGAATGTGCAAACTCCACACAGACAGTCACACAAGGCTGGAAGCTAACTGGGATCTCTGATGCTGTGCTAATCACTAAGCCAGTGTGCCACCCATGCTGAGCCACCATGCCATCCTGGATAAGAACTCCTAACTCTTTGCATTTCAGACTCCTGAATTTTCTCCCCATTTAGAAAATTGTATGTGCATTTATTCCTCTGATCAAAGTGCATGACCTCACATTTCCCCACATTGTTCTCTATCAACACTTCTTTGCCCACTCTCCAAACCTGGCCAAATTCATCTGCAATCTCCCCACTCCTTAACACTACTGGTTCCTCTATCTTTGAATTATCTGCAAACTTGGCCAGAATACCCTCAGTTTTTCCATCTAGACTGTTAATATATAAAGCCCTTCTGTCAGTATGCATTACTTCCTTAATAGTGACCCCCTTCACCTCCACTCCTGCACCCAATTCAATCTGATGGGAATCATCGAAATACCAGTCATTTGGGTAAATGGTTCATTGTAGAAGGAAAATCCACCAGCTCTGGCTTACAAGTGACTCCAGGTCTGAAAGTGTTGGAGGTGAATTTCAAATGTGCTCTGACAGCTCGCAGTGAGCCACACAGTGATAGGTCTACACAGTCCAATAAAGTGACAGAAAAAAGGGCAAATCTATCTTCATTTTTTTCTCCCTGTGTGCTGTACCTTCAAAGTTGTCCCCCATGTACTCTCACAGAGATAGCATCAAACTTCAGAAGAGTTATTTATGTTTGAAACCACACAGTTCAAACCAGGGTTGGTTAAGAAAAAAGGGAAGTAAACCTTTCTTATTTTCACTGCAGCATCTGCATTTTCTGTATTCCTCCTTTCCTTGCTTAATGTTAGAGCCCTCGCTGATTTTTCATGCTTTTTAGTTTTATTTTATCAATATTGCATTGCGAGCTGGAAATGGCCTGTGGACTTTGGGAAACAGCCTAGCTGAGATTGCCAATGTTACTTACTGAAGGTTTAGTGCAGTCTCCCAGTGATTTGCGGAGTGACTCAGATCAAATAAAGGGACGGGGAACGAGAATGTCACACATAACACTCTTAAATAATTGCCCATGGCTTTACAGCAAAACTGAGGCAGCTTTACCATAGGTTAATCAATGTTCATATCCCTGTAAATGTTGTAACTGTTTCTGCAGCTACCTGTCTCTGGCAGTTCATTATATGTATTGACCACTCTCGGTGAAAAGGCTACTCCTCCAGTCCACCTTAAATCTTCTCCTCTCACCTCAAAGATATGCTCCCTAGTTTTGAACCAGCTCAGGGGAATGACCTTTGCTATTCACCTTATCTATACCCCTTGTGATTTTATAAACCGCTATAAGGTCATCCCTCAACATCCTATGCTCCGGGAAAGGGATAAAGTCTCAGCCTTTCCAGCCTCTCCTGAGAACTCGAACCCTCCATTCAGGCAACATCCTTTCTAAACTCTCTCCAATTTAGTAATATCCTTCCTACAGCAGCTTCCTACAGAGCTGTACACATTACTCCAAACATACCCTCACCAATGTCCTGTATAACCTCAACATGACATCCCAACTCCTTTACTTAATACTCTGACCAATGAAAACAAATGTGCTCAACATCTTCTTCCTGTTGACCATGATGCCATTTTCATGGAACTGTATCCCTGAGTCCTTAGGTCTCTATGTGTGAAACACTCCCCAGGGCCCTACCATTAACTGTACTAGTCCTGCCCTTTCTCATTTTTTCTGAATTTGCAAATATCCTATCGTGGATGAGGGCAGCATGCATAACCACAGCAAAAGACAAGGTTGACACACTGCAAAAGCCTTTCGCCAGAAGTGCGGGTTATCTGGAGGACTGTAAGCAGTTTTGCTCCCCTTACGGAAGGGAAGATATCATTTTATTCAGAGGCAGTTCGGAGAAGGTTCACAATGATGAGCCCCAGGATGCAGGGATCATCTTATGAGCAAAAGTTAAACAGGTTGGGATTCTACTGACTGTAGTTTAGAAGTGTGAGAGGTGATCTCCCATATGTGGGCCTGACAGGGTCAATGCTGAGAGGATACTTCCCCATCATGGGAGAGTCTAGGGCAGAGGACACAATCTCAGAATAATGGGACTCCAATTGAAGACTCAAATGAGGAGAAATTTCTTCTCTCAGAGGGTTGTCTTTGGGACTCCTTGCCATAGAGAGCTGTGTGTGGGGACAGAGTCCCTGTGTATATTTAAGACTGAAACAGATCGATTCTTGATTATTGGGGAATCAAGGGTAAGGGCAGGAAAATGGACATGAGGAACGTCGCATCATCCACAATCCAATTGAAAGATGGAATCCAATTGAGGGGCCGAATATCCTACTCCTGTTTCTATTTTGTATGGTCTGAGGAGACAGCACAGTCTTCTCTTGAAAGCCCAGACCTGCTGAAATGCTCCCCTCAGCTAATTTAATTCTTTTGTCAAGACAGACAGACCAGAGATGGAGTCATTAACCTTTCTAGTTGGAAGAAGTCTTCAAATTCTGGATGAGTGTGCTGGAAGAGCACAGCAGTTTAGGCAGCATCCGAGGAGCAATAAAATCAACGTTTCGGGCAAAAGCCCTTCATCAAGAATACAGGCAGAGAGCCTGAACAGTGGAGAGATAAGTGAGAGGAGGGTGGGGGTGGGGAGAAAGTAGCATAGGGTACAATAGGTGAGTGGGGGTGGGGATGAAGGTGATAGGTTAGGGGCAAGTGGAGGGTGGAGTGGATAGGTGGAAAAGAAGATAGGCAAGTAGAACAAGTCATGGGGACAGTGCTGAACTGAAAGTTTGGAACTGGGGTGAGGTGGGGGAAGGGGAAATAAGGAAACTGTTGAAGTCCACATTGATGCCCTGGTGTTCCGAGGTGGAAGATGAGGCGTTCTTCCTTCAGGCGGCAGGTGGTGAGGGAGCAGCGGTGAAGGAGGCCCAGGACCTCCATGTCCTTGGCATTGTGGGAGAGAGAGTTGAAATGTTGGGCCACAGGGCGGTGTGGTTGATTGGTGTGGGCGTCCCGGAGATGTTCCCTAAATCGCTCTGCTAAGAGGCGTTCAGTCTCCCCAATGTAGAGGAGATCGCATCGGAAGCAACGGATACGATAAATGATATTAGTGGATGTGCAGGTAAAACTTTGATGGATGTGGAAGGCTCCTTTAGGGCCTTGGATGGAGATGAGAGAGGAGGGGTGGGCCCAGGTTTTGCAATTCCTGCAGTGGCAGGGGAATGTGCCAGGATGGGAGGGTGGGTTGTAGTGGGGTGGACCTAACCAGGTAGTCACGGAGGGAACGGTCTTTGCAGAAGGCGGAAAGGGGTGGGGAGGGAAATATATCCCTGGTAGATGGGTCTTTTTGGAGGTGGCGGAAATGTCGGCAGATGATTTGGTTTATGCGAAAGTTGGTAGGGTGGAAGGTGAGCACCAGGGGCGTTCTGTCCTTGTTACGGTTGGAGGGGTGGGGTCTGAGGGTGGAGGTCCGGGATGTGGATGAGATGCGTTGTAGGGCATCTTTAAGCATGTGGGAAGGGAAATTGTGGTCTCTAAAGAAGGAGGCCATCTGGTGTGTTCTGTGGTGGAACTGGTCCTCCTGGGAGCAGATACGGCGGAGGCAGAGGAATTGGGAATACGGGATGGCATTTTTGCAGGAGGTAGGGTGGGAAGAGGTGTAATCCTAGAAGTCCCCAAATGTCATTTGAGACCCCCATCTGGCATCAGGTCAAATTTGGACATGGAATTTCTCTGCTCATTCCCTTCCCGTGAACCCACTGAGGAGTTAGCAGCTTGTGGAATGCAGAAAGATCTGGACACAGTTAAAATGGACAACTGCTTTGAGTCTTCAAGGGCACATTGGAAGATGTTGGTGGTTGTTACAGACCACGATCAGCATCAACCATGATTCCTCAGAAAATGAATCTTTATTTGAATGCAGCCGGACCCAGAGAGTATTGGTGGTTGGGCTGATAAATCATCACACAATTGTCAATCAATGGTGGACTATTGAAAAGGAGAATTCAACCATTCACCCCTTCCACTTATTATGTGCTGAATTTGTTCTGTATGGAACCATTGATCAGGAAATGGCCTTATAAATATCGTGGCCACAGGAACAATCAGAAAATGAGTATTCTCATAGAAACTATGAGCAGGAGTAGGCTATCCAGCCCCTCCAGCCTGCTCCACCTTCCTGTACAATAATGACAGATCATCAAGCTCAATACCCTCATCCCACCCTCCCTTCGTATACCTTGGTCCCTTTCGCCACAAGAACTCGATCCATCTCTATGAACAAAGTTCAATGTTCTGGCCCTGATCACTTTCTGTGGCACAGATGTTTCCAGGCTCCCCACTCTCTGGGTGAAGATATTTCTCCTCATCCCAGTCTGACCACATTCTGTTTAGACTGTGACTTCCTGGTTCTGCACCTCCCCTCCCCCATAGGAAACATCCTTCCTGTATTTGTCATGTCTAGTCTTGTTCGAATTTGACAGGTTTCTTTCAGATTCCCTCATCATTTTTCTCAATTTCCCTGAATATAATACCAATGGATCCATTCTCTCTTTATGCATGAGGCCCTGCCATCCCATGAATCAGTCTGGTCAACCTTCACTGGTCTTCCTCCGTACCCAGAACATCCTTCCTCAGATAAGGAGACCCAAACTGCACACAATACTCCAGGGTATACTCTCACCCTGTACAATTGGAGCAAGACATTCCTGCTCTTAGCCTTGAATCCTCTCGCTACGTAGGCCAACATCCCATTTGCCTTCTTCACTGCCTGCTACTCCTGCAATGCTCAATTTCAGTGACTAGTGTACAAGGGACACCCAGCTCTCTGCCTTTGTCAGTTTACAGCCATTTGGAAACAATCGTTTTGCTCCCCGAGTGGATAACCTCACATTGATCCACGTTAAACTGCATCTGCCCTGCACTGGCCCACTCCCAGCTTGTGCAGGTCACATTGAAGCATCTCTGCATCCTCCTTCACAGCTACCCCTCCCTCCCAGCTTTGTGCAAACTCTGGACTGGATTGAATTGAATTGAAGTTATTGTTACGTGTACCAAGGCACAGTGAAAAGCTTTGACTCATGAGCAACACAGGCAGATCACAGAGTTAAGCAGTAAAGATAGTAAATAATAGGTAAACAGCGGCAAAAATAAAACACAGGTACAGGCGAATGTTAAGAGTTTGTGAGTCCATTCAGTATTCTAACAGAAGGGTAGAAACGGTTGTGAAATCAGCTGGTGCGCGTGTTCAGGATTCTGTACCTTCTCCCCAATGGTAGAGGTTGTAGAAAAACATTGCCAGGGTGGGATGGATCTATGAGAATGCTGGTGGCCTTTCCTTGACAGCGGGCCTGGTAGATGGATTCTGTAGATGGGAGGTTGGTCTTTGTGTTTGTCCAGGCCAAGTTCACCATTCTCTGTAACCGTCTCCAATCTTGAATGGTACAGTTGCCATACCAGATAGTGATACACCCAGTCAGATGGCACACCTATAAAAGTTAGCAAGGTATTCCCATCATTCTGAATTTCCTCAGCTGCCTGAGGGAGAAGAGACGTTGTTGGGCCTTTGTAACCAGTACGTCCACATGAAGAGTCCAAGGAAGCTTGTTGTGGATAACTACTCCCAGGAGCTTGACACTCTCCATTTGTTCCATCGCTGTGCAGTTAAGGTATGGGGGGGGGGGGGGGGGGGGGGGGTCATGAGTAACATCCTGCCGAAAGTCAATAATGAGTACACCATTTGGCCCCTTGAGCCTGCTCCAGCAATCACTGGGATTGTGGCAGATCTCTGAGATCAATACCCTAATCGCATCCTCTCCCCATTGCCCTTGGTTCCTTTTGCCTGAGGTGCTACATCTCCCTTCTCCTTGAAAACACAATATTTTGGTCTCAGCCACTTCCGGGTGAACCATTTGAAAATGCATAGCAATAGCACCTCAAGGTCACTTAGGCAGTCTCGGCTAAAATTGAGATATCCAGCATCTTGAAATGCAAAATCATTTCCTTATTTGGCTTTTATAAATCTCGTGACTGATTCTCAGCTAACGTTAACATCCTGATCTCCATTGGGCTCAAGCTAACCTCAGCTAAACTTAGGGCTGTTTTTTTTCTCTCTCTCTCTCTCTCTCTCTCTCTTTCTCTGAGTCCATTGACCCTCACAGTTGACTCAGTCTAATGTGTGATACAATGCAATTTGTGATTGCTGTTTGTCAATCACCTAGCTCAGTTGGCTGTATGCTTACAAAACCATAGAATTTTATAGTACCGGAGGCCATTCAACCCATTGTATCTGTACCAGCTCCCGAAGGAGGTACCCAGCTACTCCTGTTCTCCAGTCATATCTACATAGCCCTTTAATGTCATCACTTTCAAATATTCATACAGCTCTCTTTTGAAACCTCCTAAATATCCACCTCCACCACTCTCTCAGGCAATGCAGTCCAAATCCTAACACTCTCTGAGTAAAGAAGTTTCTCCTCATCCTTCTCCTTACTGACCCTTACTGATATATCCATGTGTTGAAACAGAACATCCTTCTTTCCCCTTCATCAAGCTGAATACCTCAATAAGGTCACCTCTTAATCTACTCTGCTCCAAGGAGAACAAGCCCAATTTCTCTAATCTTTCCTTGTATATAAAATGCTTCATTCCTGCATCATTTTTGTAAATTTCCTTTGAACTCTTCCCAGGGTTTTAACATCCTTCCTTAAATTATGTGTCCAGAACTGAACACAATGCTCCACATGTGGCCCCATCAATGATTTCTTCGTTGCTTTTATACTTAATGATACAATTTATAATCCCGAGGTTCCTATAAGCCTTCTTAACAACTGTTTCAACTTCCCTGGTTACCTTCAGAGAATCACGTAAGTGAATCCTGAGATCACTCTGCTCAAAGATGGATCACTGAACCTGGATTGTCTCTCAGTGTTTCTTTTACCAAACTGCATGACCAAAGTGAATGGTGAATGATGCTTAAAATTGTGGGTTCAATTCCCACACCAGCTGAGGTTACCGTGACAAACTCTCCTTCTCAACCCCTCCCCTCACCCAAACCATAATGACCCTCAGTGAAACCACCACCCAATTGTCTCTCTTCCTGCTAATGAAAAATTAGGACATCAATGACTTTACTTTTTAGGAAATCGATGGGTTGTAAGCAATTTGTTTATTGAGTTTTCAGTAGTTTAGATACGGTACATGAGTTAGCTAAATAAAGTATAAGATAGTGACAGTTGAGGCTGGCTCACTGATATCGGGAGACAAGTCGGCTGTTGGTACAGTGGATGCTCATCTTGTTAACGTTCGAGGTGGCATGTTTCTGTCATTACTGAAGTGTTGGGAAACATTTTCCTGGATCTTTCTGCTCTCTTTCTGATCCGTCTTCTATCTGTCACAGACTGATTTAGCATGGAGACAGGTCCTTCGGCCCAACTCATCCATGCTGATCAGGTTTCCTAAACTGAACAAGTCCCATTTACCTGCATTTGGCCGATGTCTGTCTAAACCTTTCCTACTCATGTACGTTTCCAAATGTCTTGTAGTTCTTCCAGTCCACCACTTCCTCTGGCAGGTCACTCCATACAAGCACCACCCTCTGTAAGAAATAATTGCTGCTCATGTTCCTTTTAAATCTTTCCCCTCTCATCTGAAACCTTTTCTCTCAAGTTTTGGATTCCCCTACTCTGGGGAAAAGAGCTTGGATTTCACCTTGTCTATGCCCCTTGTCATTTTTTAAACCTCTACAAGGTCACTTCTCAGCCTCCTATGCTCCAGGGAAAGAGGCCCAATCCTATCCAGCCTCTCCTTCTAACTCAAACCCTGCAGTCCCAGCACGGTGGCACAGTGGATAGCACTGCTACCTCACAGCGCCAGAGACCCGGGTTCAATTCCCGCCTCAGGCAACTGACTGTGTGGAGTTTGCACATTCTCCCCGTGTCTGCGTGGGTTTCCTCCGGGTGCTCCGGTTTCCTCCCGCAGTCCAAAGATGTGCAGGTCAGGTGGATCGGTCCATGCTAAATTGCCCGTAGTGTTAGGGAAGGGGTAGATGTAGGGGTATGGGTGGGTTGCACTTCGGCGGGGCGGTGTGGACTTGTTGGGCCGAAGGGCCTGTTTCCACACTGTAAGTAAGCTAATCTATCTTGGTAAATCTTTTCTGAACTCTCTCCAATTTAATAACATTCTCCCTACAGTAGGTCAATCAGAGCTGCACACAATAACCCACTCCGGCCAGCTGGGGGTAAGAAAGGTGTCTTCAGGGTCTGCCTGAGGAGCACTGCTCTCTGAGAGGCCTCCCCCTACTGCCCGTGGCCAGTGTAACTAGCCAAGGTGTGGGCTCACCTCTGTGGGTTTTCCTTGGCGCCTCCTGTCCTGAGTAATCCCATCCTTTGAGCCTGGCACCTTATTGGAATGAATACAGTGACGGAGTACAATGTGGATCAGTGTGACGTTACATACTTTGGCAGGAAGAATAGATGGGTCAATTTTTTCAAAATGGGAAAAGGGTGCAGAAATCTGAAGCACAAAGGGACTTCGGAGTCTGAATTCAGGATTCATTTCAAGTTAACAGGCAGCTTCAGTTGGCAGTTAAGAAGGCAAATGCAATGTCAGCATTCATTTTGAGAGGGTTAGAATACAAGAGCAGAGATGCCCTGTTGAGGCTGTATAAGGCCGTGGTCAGACCATATTTGGAATATTGGGAGTAGTTGTCATGTGTTGCCTCCCATCCCCTCTCTCAACCTCCTTTGCACTGTGGAAAAATACTCCAGTCTATCCATCTCTCTCCATCACTGAATCTCTCCAACCCTAAGACAACATCCTGATTAATCTCCCTCGCGACACAGTGGCTCAGTGGTTAGTACTGCAGCCTCACAGCACCAGAGACCTAAGTTCAATTCTAGCCTCGGACAACTGTCTGTGCAGAGTTTGCATATTCTTCCTGTATCTGTGTGGGTTTCCTCCTGCAGGTTAGGTGAATTGATCATGCTAAATTGCCCACAGTGTTAGGTCCATTAGTCAGAGGGTAATGGGTCTGGTTGGGTTACTCTTCAGGGGGTCAGTGTGGACTGTTTGGGCCAAAGGGCCTGTTTCCACACTGTAGAGAATCTAGTCTCTAATCTTCTCCATATCACATTTCTCCTATAATGTGGATTCCAGAACAGTTGAAGAGGAAGAGCATGCATTAACTTATGGAGTGCTAAAACAAGACTGGGGTTCAAAACGGCCAGACTTGTTCCCATTTAGTGAATCTTTCTCTGCAACAATGTTGCTTGTAAAGAACATTGTAAAGGGAAAAATAAGAAGTTAAGCAGCTTAAATAGAGAGTTCCCAAATTTCACCTCAAACATTATTATTGTGTTCATGATGGGCGCTGAGAGTAAAGTCAGAGTTATCAAAGAGAGAAGAAGTATAAGGATATAATTGGACACTGGTCTTTAACATGAAGATTCTATTCCAGTGATGCAGACAGAACTCTGATGACGACTTTGTGTAAAAGAATATAGCAATTTGCAGGAGGATCGGAGCATAGCGACAGGAGTAGGCCATTCAGTCCCTCAATCATGTTCCACCATTCAATTGGCTCATCTGTGGTCTAACTCCACATCCCTGTCTTTTGTCCCTATTCCTTAATACCTTTGCTCAACAAAAACGTGTCTCTCTCTGATTTAAAATACAGCATCCACTGCAGTTTGTGGAAGAGAGTTCCAAACCTCTATGACCCTTTGTGTAGAGAAGAGCTTCCTCACATCTCCCCTGAAAGGTTTGCCCGAATTGTCTGACTATACCCTTCCTAGTGCTAGAATCCTCAACCAGTGTCTCTTTATCTACCCTGCCTTTAACTGTTAACATTTCAAAGATGTCAATCAGATTACATCTTAAATATCTAAATTCGAGAGAAAACAGCCCTAATTTGTGTAATGGTTCCTCATAATTTAACCCCTGAAGTCCAGGAATCATTCTTGTCAACATTGTTCTCCCTCTTGGCCAATGTATCCTTCCTAAAGTGTGGTGCCTGGATCAGCTCCAAGTGGAGTCTAACCAGGGTTTGTGTCACTGCAGCAGAACCTCTACATCTTTGTATTCCAGTCCTCGAGACATAAAGGCCAGCATTCCATTAGCCGCTTTGATTATTTTATGATTTGGAGATGCCAGTGTTGGACTGGGGTGTACAAAATTAAAAATCACACAACACCAGGTTATAGTCCAACAGGTTTAATTGGAAACACTAGCTTTCGGAATGCCACCTGATGAAGGAGCGTCGCTCCGAAAGCTAGTGTGCTTCCAATTAAACCTGTTGGACTATAACCTGGTGTTGTGTGATTTTTAACTTTGATTATTTTAGCTACCTCTGAACCTGAACTCCCAAATCTCTGTGGATCTCCACTGCATTTAACACTGTACCATCAGGAAAGTACCCTGATCCTTTCTCAATCCATAATGGAGAACGTCACACTTGCTTGCATTGATCTCCACCTGCTACAGTTTTGCCCATTCACTTAGACTATCAATATCCATTTCAAATAAACCAGTCAATACTTTGCAGTGTATTTTATTCATTTCTTCAGGTTAACTGTCTGTCAGCATCTCAAAGTGACAGTGCAAAGTAAGGGAAACTAAAGTGAAATTTGTAACAAACGAATCAGGGATATTAAAAGACTGAACAATATGACACTACAAATTGTCATACATGTACAATATTGAGTAATGTATGAAGATATCATTTGAAAATCTTGTCACCACAAAGTTATGTCACATATCCATAAGTGTAAGACTCATCGGCTAATTTTCAAAATAGTTGGGAAACTGGCTGCTTTATAATATTTGAACAGACTAATTATGTAGCTGCAAAAATAGAATGCAAGTTCCTATACCTCTCTGTCGCTTTCTTTGTTAATTATTGGATCAGGTCACTCTTTTCACTCATGCATTGCTGTTCCTGAAAATGAATACATTTTGCTTCATGCATATTGCCAAACATATTGCTCGCAAGGGCCTAATACTGGAATCAGGGCAGTTAGTTCCATGATGAGTCTTGCAGGAATGTGACAAAATCAGTTCAGATACATTTTTCCCTGACAACATTATCATGAATACTGCCCCTTGCCGTCAAACTATGCCCCAACGTAGTCACTGATCCCTCCATCCAGGGGGAGAGGTTACTTCCTAACTACCCAATCAATCCCCCTCATGATTTTATGTACTCCTCTCTCAATCTCCTCTGCAAATAGGATAACAACCACAGACTGTCCAATCTCTCTCCATCATTGAAATTCTCCAGTCCCAAGGCAACATCCTGGTAAATCTCCCTCTGCATCTTCTTCCATTACTATCATATTGTTCTGATAATGTACATTCCAGAACAGCACACAATACGCTACTCATGGCATTCTTAACATAATTTTGGCGATGCAGACATAGAATCATAGAATCCCTGCAGTGTGGAAACAGGCCATTCAGCCCAACAAGCCCACATCAACCCTCAGAAGAGTATCCCACCTGGACCCATTCCCCTACCCGAATACTCTACATTTACCTCTGACTAATGCACCTAACCTGCATATCCCTGAACACAATGGGGAATTTAGCATGGCCAATTCACTTAACCTGCACATAGAACATAGAACATTATGGTGCAGTACAAGCCCTCCTGCCGTCGATGTTGCACCGACCTGTGGAACCAATCTGAAGCCCATCTATCTGGCCCTATTCATTTTCATCCATATGTTTATCCAATGATCATTTAAATGCCATTGAAGTTGAAGGCAGTGTGGTTCACGTCCTACTACTCTCTGAGTAAAGAAAATACCTCTGACATCTGTCCTCTATCTATCACCCCTCAATTTAAACCTATGTCCTCTAGGGCTAGCCGTCACCATACTTGAAAAAGGCTCTCCCTGTACATCCTATCTAACCCTCTAGTTATCTTGTATATCTCAATTAAGTAACCTCTCAACCTTCTTCTCTCTAATGAAAACAGCCTCAAGTCCCTCAATCTTTCCTAGTAAGACCTTCCCTCCATACCGGGCAACATGCTAGTAAATCTCTTCTGCACCCTTTCCAAAGCTTCCACATCTTTCTATAATGTGGTGACCAGAACTGTACGTAATACTCCAATTGTGGCCGCACCAGAGTTTTGTACAGCTGCAGCATGACTCATGGATCCAAAACGCAATTACTCTACAAATAAAAGCTAACATATTTTTCTAGTGGATGACAACTTTCAGGAATCTATATTCATGCACACCAAAATCTCTCTGCTCATCTACACTACCAAGAATCTTACCATTAGCCCAGTACTCTATATTCCTGCTGCTGCTTCCAGTGTGAATCACCTCACACCATTCCACATTAAACTCCATTTGCCTCCATCTAACCCAGTTCATCTATGCCCCTCTGTAACATCCTTCAGCATTATCCACATCTTTGGACTGTGGGAGGAAACCAGAGTACCCAAGGAAATCCATGCAGACACACAGAGAATGTGCATACGCCACTCAGACAGTCACCCGAGGCTCGAATTGAACTCGGGTTCCTGACACTGTGAGGCAGCACTGCTGGCCACTGAACCACAGTGCCATGCAGTCTTCTGTGATTCTATGATCATATTGGGAAGTGAAGTCATATGTTATCGGCAATTTTCCATTATCGTCACAATGAAGCCTTTATATTTTGTCATTCAGATACAGAAAAAAATTGAGCGAATGTGCGAGTATATTTTTGGTTTACACTGGAGTTTAACCTCGATAGGTGTGAGATGATGCACTTTAGAAGAAAGAACAAGATGAGGGAGTACTCAATGAATGACACTGCACTTGGAGGTTCAGAGGAACAGAAGGTGCTTGGGCTAATAGTTTACAGGTTAACGGGGGGGGGGGTGGTGGGTATTAAGAAGGCAGATGGGATACTTGTCTTTGTCAGTGGAGGCATGGATTATAAGAGTGAGGAGGTGGTGTTGGATCTGAACAGGACTTTGGTGGGGCCATAGTTGGAGGCCACTGTGTGCAGTTCCCATCTCCGCAATATGGGAAGGATGTGATTGTAATCGAAGGGGTGCAGAGGAGATTCACCAGGATGCTGCCTAGGATGGAGCCGTGTGGTGATGTAGCGAGGCTGGATAAGCTCAGGTTGTTTTCTTGGGAGTAGAGAAGGCTGAGGGGGGGGGATCCTGATGGAGGTGTGTAAGAATATGAGGGATATATTTAGCGTGGATAGGAAGCAGCTGCTCCCTTGGTTGAAGGGTGAATAACATGATAGGGGGCATCACTTTAAAGTGAAAGGCAGAGGTTTAGAGGGGGATTTGAGGATTATTTCACCCAGACCGTGGGGTGAGTCTGGAATGTAGTGCCTGGGAGGGTAGTTGAGGCAGGAAACCTTGCAACATCTAAAAATTACTTGGATGAGCGTTTTAACATGCAAGGCTGCGGGGTCTAGTCCGAGAAAGTGGGACTATTGTAGATAGTAGTATATTTTTGGTGTTAAAGACTCAGTAGGCCAAAGGATCTCTTTTGTGCTGTATAATTCTGTAAGTCTATGAAAAGATGCAATTCTCATATTTATTTTGAAATTACTAGAATATGCAAAAGACCACTTTCAGAGTCTCGTTAGAGTCAGGACTTTAACTCTGTTTCCTGTTCCACAGGATATGCCTGACTTACTGCTTACTTCCAGCACTTTCTGTTTCCTACAAATTATTCAATTTTCAGACCTTCCCTTATCCACAGTCAGAGTGCTCTGACCAGCTCTGGGCAAAATATTATCCAAAGGACAGATCAAACTGAGAGCTGTGCAGAGTCAATTTGATAGAAATGAATCACTGGACTCTAGAACGTAAACTGATGTTTTTTCTAGAGGAAACAATAATTCAAAAGAGGGCAATATCGACATAAACTGTAATAGTATTCTGTGATTTGTTGGAAATTTTAACATTCCTCATTCCTGAAGAAGGGCTTATGCCCGAAACGTCTATTCTCCTTCTCCTTTGATGCTGCCTGACCTGCTGCGCTTTTCCAGCAACACATTTTTAAGGAAATTTTAACACCATGAAATTGAAAAGTAAGCTTTCAAACATAGTATTAATGTGTTGTACTTGGATTCTAAAGCACAGGAAGTGGATATTCGGTTTTAAATGTATCTGTCTTTCTCTCTCTGTCTGTTTGTCTGTCTATCCATCCATCTGTCTGGTCTGACTGTCTATCCATCTGTCTGTCTGTCTATCTATCTACTTATCTATCTATCTACCTATCTGTCTATCAGTCTATCAGTCTGTCAATCTGTCAATTTATGCATCCATCCAACCAAACAAATCTGACAGGGTAATATGATTGCCTTCTTTAAAAACATAAGAAATAGGAACAGGAATAGGCTATTCAGCCCATCGAGCCTGTTCCATTCAATAGGATCGTAGTTGATTCCACGTTCCTCATGTCCACTTTCCTGTCCTTTCCCCGTAATTCTTCATTCCCCGACTGATCAAGAATCTATGTCAGCCTTTAATATGTCCAAGCATGCTGACCACCCCCTTCTGCACAGCTCTCTGTGACAAGGAGTTCCAAAAACCCACAACCCTCTGAGAGAAGAAATTTCTCCTCATCTCAGTCTTCAATTGATGCCCCTTTATTCTGAGACTGTGCCCTCTGGTCAAGATTAGAATGGTGCTGGTAAAGTACAGCAGGTCAGGCAGCATCTGAGGAGCAGGAATTTCATCATTTCGGCAAAAGACTTCATCAGAAACTTCCGTGATGGGGAGACATTTTATCAGATTGACCCTGTCAGGACTCTATATGTTTCATTGAGATCTTCTAAATTCCAGTGAGTACACCCAAACCTGTTTGGCCTTTGCTCATTGAACAGTCCCTCCACACCAGGAACTATCCTATGCATTGTCACTATGGATACACCATTTAAAAATTATTGGTGATGTATTGAACAGATTAATCCTGGAATCGAGAGTGAAGATGCTGGATACCTGGATAAGGATGTGATATCACACCATTTACAATGTCAACCAAATTCTGAGGGGCAAAGAATTTACCAATTGCATTCTTGTTCAGTCGGGGTATTAAGGGTGACAGATGGGAAGGGCTGGAAGGTGGACACGGGGAATGCCAGCTCCTACTGAATGGTGGGGCAGACAAGAGGGCCTAATGATGTTTCCAAAAATGAGGAGGGTTGAAGTCTCTGGGTCTGTACTCCATGGAGTTTAGACGGGTGAGGGGAAATCTAATTGAGACTTGCAGAATACTGAGAGGCCTGGATAGAATGGACATGGAGAAGTCCACTAGGAGGGACTAGGACCCTAGGGTACAGCCCCAGAGTAAAGGGATGATGCTTTAGAACTGAGCACATAGAATATTACAGCACAGTACAGGCCCTTCGGCCCTCAATGTTATGCCGACCTGTGAAACCAACTTGAAGCCCATCTAACCTACACTATTCCATTCTCATCCATATGCCTATCCCATGACCTTTTAAATGCCCTTAAAGTTGGCAAGTCTACTACTGTTGCAGGCAGTGCGTTCCATGCCTATTACTCTCTCAGTAACGAATCTACCTCTGACATCTGTCCTATATCTATCATCCCTCAATTTAAATGTCCCCTCGTGCTAGCCATCACCATCCAAAGAAAAAGGCTTTCACTGTCCAACCTATCTAGCCTTCTTATTATCTTATATGTCTCAATGTGATGGGATGTATTAGAGATCGGGAGAAACTTCTTTAGCCAAATGGTGGTGAATCTGTGGAACCCATTGCCACAGACGGCAAGTCATTGAGTTTATTTAAGACAGAGATAGATAGATTCTCAACTGGTTAGGGAAACAAGGGATCTGGGGAGAAAGCAGGAGAATGGGGTTGAGGAACATACTGGCCATGATCGAATGATGGAGCAGATTCGATGGGCCAAATGGCCTAATTCTGCTCCTGTGTTTTATCAACTGATGCTCATAAGATGCTCTTGCAGGTCAGATGCTAGACTGTGGACATACACCAACTCAGCCTGTGTGTAGGCCGAATTTGGACAGGCAAATCTGATTGGAAGGAGACAAAATCAAGCTAATTGCAGGGAGAATATAAAGACAGCAATGGAGGGAACATGCCTGCTACTTGTTCAAATTAACAAAAAAAAGTCACTTAATTCTCACTGACAATTTTAACAGTGGAGGGAGAATGTCAAAATCAATTACCAGTTGCCAAATGAACACTATCCCATTTTATCCAGTTAAAAATCACACAACACCAGGTTATAGTCCAACAGGTTTAATTGGAAGCACACTCGCTTTCGGACTATCACCTGATGAAGGAGCGTTGCTCCGAAAACTATTGTGCTTCCAATTAAACCTGTTGGACTATAATCTGGTGTTGTGTGATTTTTAACTTTGTAAACCCCAGTCCAACACCGGCATCTCCAAACCATTGTATCCACAATGTGAGATTGGCACAATAGTGACTGTGGTGAGAGGTTACACTGATTCAAAGAAATGTTGTTTAATTTCTGGGAGAGTCTTGGACCAGAGCAGCATCATCTCAGCATGAGCGGCTTTATGACAGGGACGAGGAGGAATTCCTTCTCTTCCAGGGGAGCGAATCTGTGAAATTCTTTACTGCAGAAAGCTGTTGAGACTGGAGCATTGAGCATATTTCAAGGATAAGATTTTTAATCAGGAAGGGAAATTGTGGGCTATGGAGAGAGAAGGCAGGAAAGTGGAGTTGTCGATAATCAGAATTGATATCTCACCTCTGGATCCAAGAGAAAGCAATGGTCTGATATGTACAGAGGGGAAGGGACAATGTACACAGGGGGCTGCAACACAAAGGGCTCTTGTACATGAAACACAGAAAGCTAGCACACGGGGGCAGCAGGTAATCAGGAAGGCTATTATTTCGAGGGTGTTGGAGTATATGTGTAGGGAAGTCTTACTGCAACTGTACAAGGTGCTGGGGAGACCACATCTGGAGCACTGGGTTTGTTCCCATTTTTTAAAGAAAGGTACCATTTCATTGAAGGCCGTTCAGTGAAAGTTCACTGGGATGATCCCGGGTTGAGGGATTGTCTTATGAGCAAAAGTTAACCAGGTTGGGAGTTTGCTCACTGGAGCTTAGAAGAATGGGAGGTGATCACTGACTCTGTCTGGCCCCTCAATGTTTCAATGCTGAGAGGATGTTTCCCCCTCATGGGAGGGTCTAGGAACAGAGGGCATAGTCTCGCAATAAAGGGACACCAATTGAAGACTGAGATGAGCTAGAATATCTTCTCTCAAAGGGATGTGGGTCTTCAGAACTCTTTACCACAGAGAGCCGTACTTGTAGGAAAGGGCACAGACCTTGTGTATGTTTAAGGCTGAGACAAAGAGATTCTTGATCAGCTGGGGAATGAAGGGTTACGGGAATAGTGGACATGAGGAAAGTTGGATCCTTAAGGGACTTGACAGAGTCAGTGCTGAGACTGTAATAAATGCAAAGTCCTGGAAAAGTTCAGCAGGTCTGGCAGAGACAGACAGAAAGCAGAGGTCATGTCTTGGGTCCAGTGATCCTTCATCAAAACATTGGAACCTCTTAAGAAGAGACCAGCTGGACTGAAAATGCTAACTCTCTCTCACTCTCTCTCCCTCAGCACAGATACTAACAAGCCTGCTGAGCTTCTCCAGTATTTTCTGTGTATAGTTATGAGGTATGTGGTTTAGTCCATGAGACCATAAAAAATAGCAACAGGAATAGGCCATTCAGCCCCTCGAGCTTGCTTCACCATTTAATTGGATCATGGCTGAGTCCACTCCTCTGCCCTTTCCCATGATTCCTGGACGAGGCAAATATCTATCTATCTCAGCTTTCAATATACACAATGTACCCTCACCTATAACTGTCTGTGGCAAGGAGTTCCAAAGACTCACAACCATCTGAGAGAAGAACTTCCTCCTCATCGCAGTCTGAAATCGGTGTCCCTTTATTCTGAGACTGTGCCCTCTGCTCCAAGACTCTCCCATGAGGGGGAAGCATCCTCTCAGCATTGAAACATAGAGGGGCCTGACAGGGTCAATGTGATCACCTCCCATTCTTCTAAACTCCTGTGAGTACACTCCCAACCTGGTTAACCTTTGCTCATAAGACAATCCCTCTACTCCAGGGGCCATCCTTGTAAACTTTCTTTGAACTGCCTCTGGTGAAATGATTTCTTTCCTTAAATATGTGTTTGAACATAGAACATAGAACAATACAGCACAGAACAGGCCCTTCGGCCCACGATGTTGTGCCAAACATTTGTCCTAGCTTAAGCATCTATCCATGTACCTATCCAATTGCTGCTTAAAGGTCACCAATAATTCTGACTCTGCCACTCCCACAGGCAGCGCATTCCATGCCCCCACCACTCTTTGGTTAATGCATCTAGTGCCTTCACTGATGAGGTGTCCTAAGTATTTTACCTCTTTTTCTACATATTGTAACTTGTTCTTGGATACCTTTAGACCCTGTTTCCCTGGGAAATCTAACAGTCTATTGGTAGTCTCGCTCCCCTTATTTCTCTTTAGTCCAGATACAAGTAGATCATTCACATATTGTAATAGTATCATCCCCTTGGGCATTGTAAATTGTTCAAGGACTTGCTCCAGTACTTGTCCAAACAAATTAGGTGATTCCATGAATCCCTGGGGAAGTACCGTCCAGCGGAACTGCTGTTTTCTACCCGTTTGTGGATCCTCCCATTCGAAAGCAAAGATGTCTCAGCTTTGTGTGGCGAGAGGACAAGCCCAGAATGCATCTTTTAAATCTATCACACTAAACCAGCGATGGTCACATGGTATTTTAGGTAAACATGGTATTTTACCTAACAAATTTTTTTTTCATCACTCGGTGTTAACATGACCATTCTTACGGTCACATTACGATTTTCTACCTCTATTTTTAGGCCTAATTTAATAATCAAATCTCTACCCAGTAGATTACTCCCAAGGTCAGGGATATATAAGAACTGTCCTGTTATTTCTTCACTACTTCCCTTAATTAAAGTTGGCTCAAAAATGGGTACTAAAAATGCTTCTGATTCTTTGGTTAGTTAATTTAACGCCAGCAGGTCTAAAATTTAGCGATGACCAGGCCGCTCCCGTATCTACCAAAAATACTGTCTCCTCCCCTTTCGGTTCCATCTTTAGATTTACCAAGGGTTCCTGGTGGGTCTCAAGAGGAAGGAGCCCCTGACCCCCTTATTTGTCCTCAAAAATCATCAGGGAAATTGTTTCTTTTTCCCTTTGGAGATCTGGACAATCTCGTCTGAAATGTCCCACTTCGCTGCAATAATAACATCCTGCCTGTTGTCTCCTTTCCTTAATGCTTGGCTTTTGTTTTTCGTATTTCCCCTTTTTCTTCCTGTCATCCTCATGTTCTTGTTGCCATTTTGTTATTTCTTCTACTGCAGCCACCATCATTCTGGCTTCTCGTCTTCCCTTTTTACATAGACTTTCTGTGCCTCACGTAGCAGTTCTTCTATTGGTTTTTCACTCCATCCCTCTAATTTCTGTAATTTCTTTTGAATGTCTGGCGGTGATTTAGTTACAAACTGGACCTTTACGAGTCCCTGTGCTACCAGATTATCGGGATCCATTCCCGAATACTTCCTTGTGGCCTCTTTGAGCCTTTGAAGAAATGCAGAAGGGGTTTCATCCTTCTCTTGTCATACCTCAAAGGCCTTAACAAAGTTTTGTGATCTAGGTACTGTCTATTTAATTCCTAATATTACCATTTCTCTGAGATCTCGCATTGACTCCCTATCATCTCTGTCATTATTTTTCCAATGTGAGTCAACATTTGAGAATTTTCATTTCCTTTTTAAAGGCCCTAATTTCCCTGCTAGTTAAGGGAGCGTTTACATATCTGATTGTACCTTCCCCAATCGGAACCTCTCGTAAGGGACATAATTTTACATTTTCCATTATCTCTGCCCCTCCTTTACGTGTAGTGGCTCGAGTGATTCTGAGCCCCCCCAGGTTCTGCATCTTGTAGTTCAGAGTCCGTTCCCCCTTTCTGTGTCTGGACTCGGTTTTACTTCGGGAGCTGTAGGCTCGTTCTGGGGAGTAGTATATGGAGGCGACAAACACATTAATGGATCCCATTGTAGCTTCCCTTTTTCATTCTTTTTCTTTTGTTCTTTCCCTGATTCCTCCGTATTCATGGGACATAATTTTACTCCTGCGCTCCCTATCCAACAAGCCGCATAATAGGACTCTTTTTGACTGTAGGTCCTTTTCAATTGACATTGCTATTAAAATCTTGACACAACCAATCCTCATCAGACCCATCCTTGGGCCAAAAAAAAAATACCAGGTGCCTTAATACTTTCTCTAATCCAAAGGAAACACCAATATTTTATCATTGTAGTCTTTCTTTTCCCCGCGTCCGGGGATTATTTTCCCAAGTCATCAACATTCTCCCCAATGGAGTGTCTGGTGATATATATCCGAGCTTGTCGCTACTTACAGATCGATCTTTAATCAGGCAACTTCCTCTGCCTCTCATTATTGCAAATTTTAATTAATCTTAACAAGGTCCGGTGTCACCCTCTTCCACACTCCCTTCAGGGTCCTGACCAGGCACCGTACTCGTACGATTAATCTGTCCAATTATATGCTTTATGAGGCTTCAACTGTTAACATTCAATCACCATCAAACAAATGTACATTCAAACTGGATCACAAAGGGTTGAAGTTTCTACCAGCTGTACAGCTTCTCTCTCTCTCTCTCACACACACACACACACACACACACACACAGAGACTATCTCACAGACACAAGCTACTCACAACAAGTCTTCTAACTTTTTCCTATTTTTCTAGACGTCTGGCCATAAGTTAATTACAAAGTGCACCCTCAGTAGCCCTTCAGCTACGAGCCCTTCTGACATGGGCTATTTTCCATTGACATATGCTTTAATTTAGATCTCGCCAATTCCCCCATACTTCTCGTACGTTTCCCGACCACTTAAGGTTGTCCCGACCACCAAGGAAATACTTAAAGATCACGTTTCTTACCTTGGTCAGTGCACACAGTTACCTGGTCGCAACCGGTTCCTAACCTGCACAACACTCCACTGCAGCTCTTTATGGTCACTGCAAAACCACTACAGATCTTTATGGTCACTGTAAAACCACAACAGCTCTTTATGGTCACTGTAAAACCACTGCGGATCTTTATGATCACTGTAAAACCACTACAGCTCTTTATGGTCAGTGTAAAACCACTGCAGCTCTTTATGGTCACTGTAAAACCACTACAGCTCTTCATGGTCAGAGTAAAACCACTGCAGCTCTTTATGGTCACTATAAAACCACTACAGCTCTTTATGGTCAGTGTAAAACCACTGCAGCTCTTTATGGTCATGTAAAACCACTGCAGCTCTTTACGGTCACTGTAAAACCACTACAGCTCTTTATGGTCAGTGTAAAACCACTGCAGCTCTTCATGGTCTCTGTAAAACCACTACAGCTCTTTATGGTCACTGTAAAACCACTGCAGCTCTTTATGGTCTCTGTAAAACCACTACAGCTCTTTATGGTCACTGTAAAACCACTGCAGCTCCTTATGGTCTCTGTAAAACCACTACAGCTCTTTATGGTCACTGTAAAACCACTGCAGCTCTTTATGGTCACTGTAAAACCACTACAGCTCTTTATGGTCACAGTAAAAGCACTACAGCTCTTTATGGTCACTGTAAAACCACTGCAGCTCTTTATGGTCACTGTAAAACCACTGCGGCTCTTATGGTGACTGTAAAACCACTACAGCTCTTTATGGTCGGAGTAAAACCACGACAGCTCTTTACGGTCACTTTACAAACACTGCAGCTCTTTAAGATCATAGTACAACCAATACAGATCTTTATGGTCACTGTGTAACCAATACAGCTCTTTATGGTCACTGTAAAACCACTACAGCTCTTTATGGTCACTGTAAAGCCACTGCAGCTCTTTATGGTCACAGTAAAACCACTGCAGCTCTTTATGGTCACTGTAAAACCACTACAGCTATTTATGGTCACTGTAAACCATTACAGCTCTTTCTGGTCACAGTAAAACCACTGCAGCTCTTTATGGACACAGTAAAACCACTGCAGCTCTTTATGGTCACTGTAAAACCACTACAGCTATTTATGGTCAATATAAACCATTACAGCTCTTTCTGGTCACAGTAAAACCACTGCAGATCTTTATGGTCACTGTAAAACCACTACAGCTCATTATGGTCACTGTAAAAACACTGCTGCTCTTTATGGTCACTGTAAAAACACTACAGCTCTTTATGGTCACTGTAAAATCACTACAGCTATTTATGGTCACTGTAAAACCACTACAGCTCTTCATGGTCACTGTAAAAACACTCCAGCACTTTTTGGTCACTGTAAAACCACTACAGCTCTTTATGGTTACTGTAATACCACTGCAGCTCTTTATGGTCACTATAAAACCACTACAGCTCTTTATGGTCACTGTAAAACCACTGCGGCTCTTAGGGTCAAGGTAAAACCACTGCAGCTCTTTATGTTCACTGTAAAACCACTGCGGCTCTTATGGTCACTGTAAAACCACGACACCTCTTTATGGTCACTGTGAAACCACTACAGCTCTTTATGGTCACAGTAAAACCACTGCAGCTCTTTATGGTCACTATAAAACCACTACAGCTCTTTACGGTCACTGTAAAACCACTGCAGATCTTTATGGTCACTGTAAAATCACTGCGGCTCTTATGGTCACTATAAAAGCACTGCAGCTCTTTATGGTCACAGTAAAACCACTACAGCTCTTTCTGGTCACTGTAAAACCACTTCGGCTCTTATGGTCACTGTAAAACCACTACACCTCTTTATGGTCACTGTGAAACCACTACAGCTCTTTATGGTCACAGTAAAACCACTACAGCTCTTTATGTTCACTCTAAAACCACTACAGCTCTTTACGGTCACTGTAAAACCACTGCAGCTCTTTATGGTCACTGTAAAACCACTACAGCTATTTATGGACACAGTAAAACCACTGCAGCTCTTTCTGGTCACAGTAAAACCACTACAGCTCTTTATGGTCACTGTAAAACAACTGCTGCTCTTTATGATCACAGTAAAACCACTACAGCTCTTTATGGTCACTGTAAAACCACTACAGCTCTTTATGGTCACTTTAAAACCACTACAGCTATTTATGGTCACTGTAAAACCATTGCAGCTCTTTATGGTCACTGTAAAACCACTACAGCTCTTTATGGTCACTTTAAAACCACTACAGCACTTCATGGTCACTGTAAAATCACAGCAGCTCTTTATGGTCACTGTAAAACCACTACAGCTATTTATGGACACAGTAAAACCACTGCAGCTCTTTCTGGTCACAGTAAAACCACTACAGCTCTTTATGGTCACTGTAAAACCACTACAGCTCTTTATGGTCCCTGTAAAACCACTGCGGCTCTTATGGTCACTGTAAAAACACTCCAGCACTTTTTGGTCACTGTAAAACCACTACAGCTCTTTATGGTTACTGTAAAACCACTACAGATCTTTATGGTCACTGTAAAATCACTGCTGCTCTTTCTGGTCACTTAAAACCACTTCGGCTCTTATGGTCACTGTAAAACTACTACAGCTCTTTATGGTCACTGTAAAACCACTGCGGCTCTTTATGGTCCCTGTAAAACCACTGCAGCTCTTTATGGTCACTGTAAAACCAATGCGGCTCTTATGGTCACTGTAAAACTACTACAGCTCTTTATGGTCACTGTAAAACCACTACAGCTCCTTTATGGTAACTGTAAAACCACTACAGCTCTATATGGTCTCAGTAAAACCACTACAGCTCTTTATGGTCATTGTAAAACTACTACAGCTCTTAAGGTCAGTGTAAAACGAATGCATCTCTTTATGGTCATTCTAAAATCACTGCGGCTTTTTATGGGCACTGGAAAACCGCTACAGATGTTTATGCTCACTGAAAAACCACTGCGTCACTTATGGTCACTGTAAAACCATTACAGCTCTTTATGGTCACTGTAAAAACACTGCAGCTTTTTCTGGTCACAGTAAAACCACTGCAGCTCTTTATGGTCTCTGTAAAACCACGACAGCTCTTTATGGTCACTGTAAAACCACTGCAGCTCTTTATGGTCACAGTAAAACCACTGCAGCTCTTTATGGTCACTCTAAAACCACTACAGCTCTTTATGGTCACTATAAAACCACTGCGGCTCTTATGGTCACTTTAAAAGCACTATAGCTCTTTATGGTCACTGTGAAACCACGACAGCTCTTTCTGGTCACTGTAAAACCACTGCAGCTCTTTATGGTCACTGTAAAACCACTACAGTTATTTATGGACACAGTGAAACCACTGCAGCTCTTTCTGGTCACAGTAAAACCACTGCAGCTCTTTATGGTCACTGTAAAACCACTACAGCTCTTTATGGTCCCTGTAAAACCACTGCGGCTCTTATGGTCACTGTAAAACCACTGCAGCTCTTTATGGTCACTGTAAAACCACTGTGGCTCTTATGGTCACTGTAAAACCACTGCGGATCTTGTGGTCACGTAAAACCACTACAGCTCTTTATGGTCACTCTAAAAACACTACAGCGCTTTTTGGTCACTGTAAAACCACTGCAGCTCTTTATGGTCACAGTAAAACCAGTGCAGCTCTTTATGGTCACTGTAATACAACTGCAGCTCTTTATGGTCACTGTAAAACCACTGCAGCTCTTTATGGTCACTGTAAAAACACTCCAGCTCTTTATGGTCACAGTAAAACCAGTGCAGCTCTTTATGGTTACTGTAAAACCACTGCAGCTCTTTATGGTCACTGTAAAACCACTGCGGCTCTTTCTGGCCACAGTAAAACCACTACACCTCATTCTGGACACTGTAAAACTACAAAAGCTCTTTATGGTCACTGTAAAACCACTGCTGCTCTTTCTGGTCACTGTAAAACCACTGCAGCTCTTCATGATCACTGTAAAACCACTGCAGCTCTTTATGGTCACAGTAAAACCACTGCAGGTCTTTATGATAACTGTAAAACCACTACAGCTCTTTATGGTCACTGTAAAACCATTACAGCTCTTTCTGGTCACAGTAAAACCACTGCAGATCTTTATGGTCACTGTAAAACCACTGCTGCTCTTTATGATCACTGTAAAAACACTACAGCTCTTTATGGTCACTGTAAAACCACTACAGCTCTTTCTGGTCACAGTAAAACCACTGCAGATCTTTATGGTCACTGTAAAACCACTACAGCTCTTTATGGTCACTGTAAAACCACTGCTGCTCTTTATGGTCACTGTAAAACCACTACAGATCTTCATGGTCACTGTAAAACCACTCCAGCACTTTTTGGTCACTGTAAAACCACTACAGCTGTTTATGGTTACTGTAATACCACTACAGCTCTTTATGGTCACTATAAAACCACGACAGATCTTTATGGTCACTGTAAAACAACTGCTGCTCTTTATGATCACAGTAAAACCACTACAGCTCTTTATGGTCACTGTAAAACCACTGCGGCTCTTTATGGTCACTGTAAAAACACTACAGCTCTTTATGGTCACTGTAAAACCACTACAGCTCTTTCTGGTCACAGTAAAACCACTGCAGATCTTTATGGTCACTATAAAACAACTGCAGATCTTTATGGTCACTGTAAAACAACTGCTGCTCTTTATGATCACAGTAAAACCACTACAGCTCTTTATGGTCACTGTAAAACCACTGCGGCTCTTATGGTCAAGGTAAAACCACTGCAGCTCTTTATGTTCACTGTAAAACCACTGCGGCTCTTATGGTCACTGTAAAACCACTACAGCTCTTTATGGTCACAGTAAAACCACTGCAGCTCTTTATGGTCACTCTAAAACGACTACAGCTCTTTACGGTCACTGTAAAACCATTGCGGCTCTTATGGTCACTTTAAAAGCACTACAGCTCTTTATGGTCAGAGTAAAACCACTACAGCTCTTTCTGGTCATTGTAAAACTAATTCGGCTCTTATGGTCACAGTAAAACCACTACACCTCTTTATGGTCACTGTGAAACCACTACAGCTCTTTATGGTCACAGTAAAACCACTACAGCTCTTTATGCTCACTCTAAAACCACTACAGCTCTTTACGGTCACTGTAAAACCACTGCAGCACTTTATGGTCACTGTAAAAGCACTACAGCTATTTATGGACACAGGAAAACCACTACAGCTCTTTCTGGTCACAGTAAAATCACTGCGGCTCTTTATGGGCACTGTAAAACCACTGCGGCTCTTATGGTCACTGTAAAACCACTGCAGCTCTTTATGGTCACTGTAAAACCACTTCAGCTCTTTATGGTCACTGTAAAACCACTGTGGCTCTTGTGGTCACTGTAAAACCACTGCGGCTCTTATGGTCACTGTAAAACCACTGCAGCTCTGTATGGTCACTGTAAAACCACTGTGGCTCTTGTGGTCACTGTAAAACCACTGCGGCTCTTGTGGTCACTGTAAAACCACTACAGCTCTTTATGGTCACTGTAAAACCACTGTGGCTCTTGTGGTCACTGTAAAACCACTGCAGCTCTTTATGGTCACTGTAAAACCACTGCAGCTCTTTATGGTCACAGTAAAACCATGAAAGCTCTTTCCGGTCACTGTACAACCACTACAGCTCTTTATGGTCACAGTAAAACCACTGCAGCTCTTTATGGTCACTGTAAAACCACTGCAGGTCTTATGGTCACTGTACAAACACTGCAGCTCTTTAAGATCATAGTACAACCAATACAGATCTTTATGGTCACTGTGTAACCAATACAGCTCTTTATGGTCACTGTAAAACCACTGCAGGTCTTTATGATCACTGTAAAACCACTACAGCTCTTTATGGTCACTGTAAAACCATTACAGCTCTTTCTGGTCACAGTAAAACCACTGCAGATCTTTATGGTCACTGTAAAAACACTACACCTCTTTATGGTCACTGTAAAACCACTGCTGCTCTTTATGGTCACTGTAAAATCACTACAGCTATTTATGATCACTGTAAAACCACTGCTGCTCTTTATGGTCACTGTAAAAACACTACAGCTCTTTATGGTCACTGTAAAACCACTACAGCTATTTATGATCACTGTAAAACCACTACAGCTCTTTATGGTCACAGTAAAACCACTGCAGATCTTTATGGTCACTGTAAAACCACTGCAGCTCTTTATGGTCACAGTAAAACCACTACAGATCTTTATGGTCACTGTAAAACCACTGCTGCTCTTTATGATCACAGTAAAACCATTACAGCTCTTTATGGTCACTGTAAAACCACTGCGGCTCTTATGGTCAAGGTAAAACCACTGCAGCTCTTTATGTTCACTGTAAAACCACTGCGGCTCTTATGCTCACTGTAAAACCACTACACCTCTTTATGGTCACTGTGAAACCACTACAGCTCTTTATGGTCACAGTAAACCCACTGCAGCTCTTTATGGTCACTCTAAAACCACTACAGATCTGTACGGTCACTGTAAAACCACTGCGGCTCTTATGGTCACTTTAAAAGCACTACAGCTCTTTATGGTCAGAGTAAAACCACTACAGCTCTTTCTGGTCACTGTAAAACCACTTCGGCTCTTATGGTCACTGTAAAACCACTACACCTCTTTATGGTCACTGTGAAACCACTACAGCTCTTTATGGTCACAGTAAAACCACTACAGCTCTTTATGGTCACTCTAAAACCACTACAGCTGTTTACGGTCACGGTAAAACCACTACAGCTATTTATGGACACAGTAAAACCACTGCAGCTCTTTCTGGTCACAGTAAAACCACTGCAGCTCTTTATGGTCACTGTAAAACCACTACAGCTCTTTATGGTCCCTGTAAAACCACTGCGGCTCTTATGGTCACTGTACAACCACTGCAGCTCTTTATGGTCACTGTAAAACCGCAGCAGCTCTTTATGGTCACTGTAAAACCACTACAGCTCATTATGGTCCCTGTAAAACCACTGTGGCTACTATGGTCAATGTAAAACCACTGCGGCTCTTGTGGTAACTGTAAAACCACTACAGCTCTTTATGGTCACTGAAAAACCACAGCAGCTCTTTATGGTCACTGTAAAACCACTACAGCTCATTATGGTCACTGTAAAACCACTGTGGCTACTATGGTCAATGTAAAACCACTGCGGCTCTTGTGGTAACTGTAAAACCACGACAGCTCTTTATGGTCACTGTAAAAACACTACAGCGCTTTATGGTCACTGTAAAACGACTACAGCTCTTTATGGTCACTTTAAAACCACTGCAGCTCTTTATGTTCACAGTAAAACCAGTGCAGCTCTTTATGGTTACTGTAAAACCATTACAGCTCTTTCTGGTCACAGTAAAACCACTGCAGATCTTTATGGTCACTGTAAAACCACTACAACTCTTTATGGTCAGTGTAAAAACACTACAGCTCTTTATGGTCACTGTAAAACCACTGCTGCTCTTTATGGTCACTGTAAAAACACTACAGCTCTTTATGGTCACTGTAAAACCACTACAGCTATTTATGATCACTGTAAAACCACTACAGCTCTTTATGGTCACAGTAAAACCACTGCAGATCTTTATGGTCACTGTAAAACCACTACAGATCTTTATGGTCACTGTAAAACCACTGCTGCTCTTTATGATCACAGTAAAACCATTACAGTTCTTTATGGGCACTGTAAAACCACTGCGGCTCTTATGGTCAAGGTAAAACCACTGCAGCTCTTTATGTTCACTGTAAAACCACTGCGGCTCTTATGGTCACTGTAAAACCACTACACCTCTTTATGGTCACTGTGAAACCACTACAGCTCTTTATGGTCACTGTAAAACCACTGCAGCTCTTTATGGTCACTCTAAAACCACTACAGCTCTGTACAGTCACTGTAAAACCACTGCGGCTCTTATGGTCACTTTAAAAGCACTACAGCTCTTTATGGTCACTGTAAAACCACTTCGGCTCTTATGGTCACTGGAAAACCACTACACCTCTTTATGGTCACTGTGAAACCACTACAGCTCTTTATGGTCACTGGAAAACCACTACAGCTATTTATGGACACAGTAAAACCACTGCAGCTCTTTCTGGTCACAGTAAAGCCACTGCAGCTCTTTATGGTCACTGTAAAACCACTACAGCTCTTTATGGTCCCTGTAAAACCACTGCGGCTCTTATGGTCACTGTACAACCACTGCAGCTCTTTATGGTCACTGTAAAACCACTGCAGCTCTTTATGGTCACTGTAAAACCACTACAGCTCTTTATGGTCCCTGTAAAACCACTGCGGCTCTTATGGTCACTGTAAAACCACTGCAGCTCTATATGGTCACTGTAAAACCACTGTGGCTATTATGGTCAATGTAAAACCACTGTGGCTCTTGTGGTAACTGTAAAACCACTACAGCTCTTTAGGTCACTGTAAAAACACTACAGCGCTTTATGGTCACTGTAAAACCACTGCAGCTCTTTATGGTCACTGTAAAACCACTGCAGCTCTTTATGGTCACTGTAATACAATTGCGGCTCTTTATGGTCTCCGTAAAACCACTACAGCTCTTTCTGGTCACTGTAAAACCACTGCGGCTCTTTATGGTCACTGTAAAACCACTACAGCTCTTCATGGACAAAGTAAAACCACTGCAGCTCTTTATGGTCATTGTAAAGCCACTACAGCTCTTTCTGGTCACAGTAAAACCACTACAGCTCTTTCTGGTCACTGTAAAACCACTGCGGCTCTTTATGGTCACTGTAAAACCACTACAGCTCTTTCTGGTCACTGTAAAAACACTGCGGCTCTTTATGGTCCCTGTAAAACCACTACAGCTCTTGATGGTTACTGTAAAACCACTGCAGCTCTTTATGGTCACTGTAAAACCACTACAGCTCTTTCTGGCCACAGTAAAACCACTACAGCTCTTTATGGTCACTGTAAAACCACTGCGGCTCTTTCTGGCCCCAGTAAAACCACTACATCTCTTTATGGTCACTGTAAAACCACTACAGCTCTTGATGGTCACTGTAAAACCACTACAGCTCTTTATGGGCACTGTAAAACCACTGCGGCTCTTTATGATCAGTGTAAAACCACTACACCTCATTCTGGTCACTGTAAAACCACGAAAGCTCTTGTGGTCACTGTAAAACCACTGCAGCTCTTTATGGTCAGAGTAAAACCACTCGCGGTCTTTATGGTCACGGTAAAACCACTGCAGCTATTCATGGACACAATAAAACCACTCCAGCTCTTTATGGTCACTGTAAAACCACTACAGCTCTTTATGGTTACGTTAAAACCACTGCAGCTCTTTATGGTCACTGTAAAACCACTACAGCTCATTATGGTCACTGTAAAACCACTACAGCTCTTTATGGTCAGTGTAAAACCACTACAGCTCTTTATGGTTACTGTAAAACCACTGCAGCTCTTTATGGTCACTGTAAAACCACTACAGCTCATTATGGTCACTGTAAAACCACTACAGCTCTTTATGGTCAGTGTAAAACCACTACAGAGTTTTATTGTCACTGTAAAACCACTGCGGCTCTTTATGGTCACTGTAAAACCTCTGGAGCTCTTTATGGTCACTGTAAAATCAAGGCGGCTGTTATGGTCACTGTAAAACTACTACAGCTCTTTATAGTCACTGTAAAACCACTACAGCTCTTTATGGTCACTGTAATACCACTGAGGCACTTATGGTCACTGTAAAACCACTACAGCTCCTTTATGGTAACTGTAAAACCACTACAGCTCTATATGGTCTCAGTAAAACCACTACAGCTCTTTATGGTCATTGTAAAATCACTGCGGCTCTTTATGGGCACTGTAAAACCACTACAGCTCTTTATGGTATCTGTAAAACCACTACAGCTCTTTATGGTCACTGTAAAACCACTCCAGCACTTTATGGTCACTGTAAAACCACTGCAGGTCTTTATGGTCTCTGTAAAACCACTACAGCTCTTTATGGTCACTGTAAAAACACTGCAGCTCTTTATGGTCACAGTAAAACCACTGCAGCTCTTTATGGTCTCTGTAAAACCACTACAGCTCTTTATGGTCACTGTAAAACCACTACAGCTCTTTATGGTTACTGTAAAATCACTGCAGCTCTTTATGGTCTCTGTAAATCCACTACAGCTCTTTATGGTCACTGTAAAACCACTACACCTCTTTATGGTCACTGTGAAACCACTACAGCTCTTTATGGTCACTGTAAAACCACTGCAGCTCTTTATGGTCACTCTAAAACCACTACAGCTCTGTACAGTCACTGTAAAACCACTGCGGCTCTTATGGTCACTTTAAAAGCACTACAGCTCTTTATGGTCAGAGTAAAACCACTACAGCTCTTTCTGGTCACTGTAAAACCACTTCGGCTCTTATGGTCACTGTAAAACCACTACACCTCTTTATGGTCACTGTGAAACCACTACAGCTCTTTATGGTCACAGTTAAACCACTACTGCTCTTTATGGTCACAGTAAAACCACTACAGCTCTTTACCGTCACTGTAAAACCACTGCAGCTCTTTATGGTCACTGGAAAACCACTACAGCTATTTATGGACACAGTAAAACCACTGCAGCTCTTTCTGGTCACAGTAAAACCACTGCAGCTCTTTATGGTCACTGTAAAACCACTACAGCCCTTTATGGTCACTGTAAAAACACTACAGCGCTTTATGGTCACTGTAAAACCACTGCAGCTCTTTATGGTCACAGTAAAACCAGTGCAGCTCTTTATGGTCACTGTAATACAACTGCGGCTCTTTATGGTCTCCGTAAAACCACTACAGCTCTTTATGGTTACTGTAAAACCACTGCAGCTCTTTATGGTCACTGTAAAACCACTACAGCTCTTGATGGTTACTGTAAAACCACTGCAGCTCTTTATGGTCACTGTAAAACCTCTACAGCTCTTTCTGGCCACAGTAAAACCACTACAGCTCTTTATGGTCACTGTAAAACCACTGCGGCTCTTTCTGGCCCCAGTAAAACCACGACATCTCTTTATGGTCACTGTAAAACCACTACAGCTCTTTATGGTCACTGTAAAACCACTACAGCTCTTTATGGGCACTGTAAAACCACTGCGGCTCTTTATGATCAGTGTAAAACCACTACACCTCATTCTGGTCACTGTAAAACCACGAAAGCTCTTGTGGTCACTGTAAAACCACTGCAGCTCTTTATGGTCAGAGTAAAACCACTCGCGGTCTTTATGGTCACGGTAAAACCACTGCAGCTATTTATGGACACAATAAAACCACTCCAGCTCTTTATGGTCACTGTAAAACCACTACAGCTCTTTATGGTTACTGTAAAACCACTGCAGCTCTTTATGGTCACTGTAAAACCACGACAGCTCATTATGGTCACTGTAAAACCACTACAGCTCTTTATGGTCAGTGTAAAACCACTACAGCTCTTTATGGTTACTGTAAAATCACTGCAGCTCTTTATGGTCACTGTAAAACCACTACAGCTCATTATGGTCACTGTAAAACCACTACAGCTCTTTATGGTCAGTGTAAAACCACTACAGAGTTTTCTTGTCACTGTAAAACCACTACAGCTCTTTATGGTATGTGTAAAACCACTACAGCTCTTTATGGTCACTGTAAAACCACTCCAGCACTTTATGGTCACTGTAAAACCACTGCAGGTCTTTATGGTCTCTGTAAAACCACTACAGCTCTTTATGGTCACTGTAAAACCACTACAGCTCTTTATGGTCACTGTAAAATCACTGCAGCTCTTTATGGTCTCTGTAAAACCACTACAGCTCTTTATGCTCACTGTAAAACCACTGTAGCTCTTTATGCTCACTGTAAAACCACTGCGGCTCTTTATGGTCTCAGTAAAACCACTGCAGCTCTCTATGGTTACTGTAAAACCACGACAGCTGTTTATGGTCACAGTAAAAGCACTACAGCTCTTTACGGTCACTGTAAAACCACTGCAGCTCTTTATGGTCACTGTAAAACGACCGCGGCTCTTATGGTGACTGTATAATCACTACAGCTTTTTATGGTCAGAGTAAAACCACGAAAGCTCTTTACGGTCACTGCACAACCACTACAGGTCTTTATGGTCACAGTAACCACGACAGATCTTTATGGTCACTGTAAAACCACTGTAGGTCTTATGGTCACTGTAAAACCACTACAGCACTTTATGGTCACAGTACAATCACTGCAGCTCTTAATGATCACTGTAAAACCACTGCAGCTCTTTATGGTCCCAGTAACACCACTGCAGGTCTTTATGATCACTGTAAAACCACTACATCTCTTTATGGTCACTGTAAAACCATTACAGCTCTTTCTGGTCACAGTAAAACCACTGCAGATCTTTATTCTCACTGTAAAACCACTACAGCTTTTTATGGTCACTGTAAAACCACTGCTGCTCTTTATGGTCACTGTAAAACCACAACAGCTCGTTATGGTCACTGTAAAAACACTACAGGTCTTTATGGTCACTTTAAAACCACTACAGCTATTTATGGTCACTGTAAAACCACTACAGCTCTTCATGGTCACTGTAAAAACACTCCAGCACTTTTTGGTCACTGTAAAACCACTACAGCTCTTTACGGTCACTGTAAAACCACTGCGGCTCTTATGGTCAAGGTAAAACCACTGCAGCTCTTTATGTTCACTGTAAAACCACTGCGGCTCTTATGGTCACTTGAACACCACTACAGCTCTTTATGGTCAGAGTAAAACCACTACAGCTCTTCCTGGTCACTGTAAAAACACTTCGGCTCTTATGTTCACTGTAAAACCACTACACCTCTTTATGGTCACTGTGAAACCACTACAGCTCTTTATGGTCACAGTAAAACCACTGCAGCTCTTTATGGTCACTCTAAAACCACTACAGCTCCTTACGGTCACTGTAAAACCACTGCAGCTCTTTATGGTCACTGTAAAACCACTACAGCCATTTATGGACACAGTAAAACCACTGCAGCTCTTTCTGGTCACAGTAAAACCACTGCAGCTTTTTATGGTCACTGTAAAACCACTGTGGTCCTTATGGTCACTGTTGAACCACTGCGGCTCTTGTGGTCACTGTAAAACCACTACAGCCATTTATGGACACAGTAAAACCACTACAGCTCTCTCTGGCCGCAGTAAAACCACTACAGCTCTTTATGGTCACTGTAAAACCACTGCGGCTCTTTCTGGCCACAGTAAAACCACTGCATCTCTTTATGGTCACTGTAAAACCACTACAGCTCTTTATGGTCACTGTAAAACCACTGCAGCTCTTTATGGTCACTGTAAAACCACTGTGGCTCTTTATGGTCAGAGTAAAACCACTAGAGGTCTTTATGGTCACTGTAAAACCACTACAGCTATTTATGGAATCAGTAAAACCACTCCCGCTCTTTATGGTCACTGTAGAACCACTGCAGCTCTTTATGGTCACTGTAAAACCACTACAGCTCTTTATGGTTACTGTAAAACCACTACAGCTCTTTATGGCCACAGTAAAACCACTATAGCTCTTTATGGTCACTGTAAAACCACTGCGGCTCTTTCTGGCCACAGTAAAACCACTGCATCTCTTTATGGTCACTGTAAAATCACTACACCTCATTCTGGTCACTGTAAAACCACGAAAGCTCTTGTGGTCACTGTAATACCACTGCAGCTCTTTATGGTCAGAGTAAAACCACTACAGCTCTTTATGGTCACTGTAATACCACTACAGCTCTTTATGGTCACTGTAAAACCACTACAGCTCTTTATGGTCACTGTAAAACCACTACAGCTCTTTATGGTCACTGTAAAACCACTACAGCTTTTTATGGTCACTGTAAAATGACTGCGGCTCTTTATCATCACTTTAAAACCACTACAGCTCTTTATGGTCACTGCAAAACCACTGCGGCTCTTTATGGTCATTGTAAAACCACTAAAGCACTTTATGGTCACTCTAAAACCACGACAGCTCTTTATGGTCACTGTGACATCAGTGCAGATCTTTATGGTCACTCTAAAACCACTACTGCTCTTTATGTTTACTGTAAGACCACTACAACTCTCTTATGGTCACTGTAAAACAACTGCAGCTCTTTATGGTCACTGTAAAACCACAACAGCTCTTTATGGTCACTGTAAAAACACTCCAGCACTTTTTGGTCACTGTAAAACCACTACAGCTCTTCATGGACACAGTAAAACCACTGCAGCTCTTTATGGTCATTGTAAAGCCACTACAGATCTTTCTGGTCACAGTAAAACCACTACAGCTCTTTCTGGTCACTGTTTGACAACTGCGGCTCTTTATGGTCACTGTCAAACCACTACAGCTCTTTCTGGTTACTGTAAAACCACTGCAGCTCTTTATGGTCACTGGTAAACCACTACAGCTCTCTCTGGCTGCAGTAAAACCACTACAGCTCTTTATGGTCACTGTAAAACCACTGCGGCTCTTTCTGGACACAGTAAAACCACTACATGTCTTTATGGTCACTGTAAAACCACTACAGCTCTTTATGGTCACTGTAAAACCACTGCAGCTCCTTATGGTCACTGTAAAACCACTGTGGCTCTTTATGGTCAGCGTAAAACCACTAGAGGTCTTTATGGTCACTGTAAAACCACAACAGCTCTTTCTGGTCACTGTAAAACCACTATAGCTCTTTATGGCTACTGTAAAACCACTACAGCTCTTCATGGACACAATAAACCCACTACAGCTCTTTCTGGTCACTGTAAAACCACTATAGCTCTTTATGGTCACTGTAAAACCACTGCGGCTCTTTCTGGCCACAGTAAAACCACTGCATCTCTTTATGGTCACTGTAAAACCACTACACCTCATTCTGGTCACTGTAAAACCACTACAGCTTTTTATGGTCACTGTAAAATGACTGCGGCTCTTTATCATCACTTTAAAACCACTACAGCTCTTTATGGTCACTGCAAAACCACTGCGGCTCTTTATGGTCATTGTAAAAGCACTAAAGCACTTTATGGTCACTGTAACATCAGTGCAGCTCTTTATGGTCACTGTAAAACCACTACAGCTCTTTATGGTTACTGTAAAACCACTACTGGTCTTTATGGTCACTGTAAAAACACTCCAGCACTTTTTGGTCACTGTAAAAAAGCTACAGCTCATTATGGTCACTGTAAAACCACTGCGGCTCTTTATGGTAACAGTAAAACCACTACAGCTCTTTACGGTCACTGTAAAACCACTGCGGCTCTTATGGTCACTGTAAAACCACTGTAGCTCTTTATGGTCAGTGTAAAACCACGACAGAACTTTATGGTCACTGTAAAACCACTGCGCCTCTTATGGACATTGTAAAACCACGACAGCTCTTATGGTCACTGTAAAATCACTGCAGCTCTTTATGGTCACTGTAAAACCTCTGCAGGTCTTTCTGGTCACTTTAAAACCACTGCAGCTCTTTATGGTCACTGTAAAACCTCTACAGCTCTTCTGGTCACTTTAAAACCACAGCAGCTCTTTATGGGCAATGTAAAACCACTACAGCTCTTTATGGTCAGTGTAAAACCACTACAGATTTTTATGGTCACTGTAAAACCACTACAGCTCTGTATGGTCACTGTAAAACCAGTGCAGCTCTTTATGGTAACTGTAATGCCACTGCGGCACTTATGGTCACTGTAAAAACACTACAGCTCTTTATGGTCACTGTAAAACCACTGCAGCTTTTTATGGTCACTGTAAAACCACTGCAGCTCTTTATGGTCACTGTAAAACCACTGCGGCTCTTATGGTCACTATAAAACCACTACAGCTATTTATGGACACAGTAAAACCACTGCAGTTCTTTCTGGTCACAGTAAAACCACTGCAGCTCTTTATGGTCACTGTAAAACCACTACAGCTCTTTATGGTCACTGTAAAAACACTGCGGCTCTTACGGTCACTGTGAAACCACAGCAGCTCTTTATGGTCACTGTAAAACCACTGTGGCTCTTATGGTCACTGTAAAACCACTGCTGCTCTTTACGGACACTGTAAAACCACTGCAGCTCTTTATGGTCACAGTAAAACCAGTGCAGCTCTTTGTGGTCACTGTAATACAATTGCGGCTCTTTATGGTCACTGTAAAACCACGACAGCTCTTTATGGTTACTGTAAAACCACTGCAGCTCTTTATGGTCACTGTAAAACCACTACAGCTATTTATGGACACAGTAAAACCACTGCAGCTCTTTATGGTCATTGTAAAACCACTACAGCTCTTTATGGTCAGTGTAAAAACACTACAGCACTTTATGGTCACTGTTAAACCACTACAGCTCTTTATGGTCACTGTAAAACCACTGCAGCTCTTAATGGTCACAGTAAAACCAGTGCAGCTCTTTGTGGTCACTGTAATACAATTGCGGCTCTTTATGGTCACTGTAAAACCACGACAGCTCTTTATGGTTACTGTAAAACCCCTGCAGCTCTTTATGGTCACTGTAAAACCACTACAGCTATTTATGGACACAGTAAAACCACTGCAGCTCTTTATGGTCATTGTAAAACCACTACAGCTCTTTCTGGTCACAGTAAAACCACTACAGCTCTTTCTGGTCACTGTAAAACCACTGCGGCTCTTTATGGTCACTGTAAAACCACTACAGCTCTTTATGGTTATTGTAAAACCACTGTAGCTCTTTATGGTCACAGTAAAACCAGTGCAGCTCTTTATGGTCACTGTAAAACCACTACAGCTCTTTATGGTCACTGTAAAACCACCACAGCTCTTTATGGTCACTGTAAAACCACTACTGCTCTTTATGTTTACTGTAAGAACACTACAGCTATTTATGGACACAGTAAAACCACTGCAGCTCTTTATGGGCACTGTAAAACCACTACAGCTCTTCATGGACACAGTAAAACCACTGCAGCCCTTTATGATCATTGCAAAGCCACTACAGCTCTTTCTGGTCACAATAAAACCACTACAGCTCTTTCTGGTCACTGTTTGACAACTGCGGCTCTTTATGGTCACTGTAAAACCACTACAGCTCTTTATGGTTACTGTAAAACCACTGCAGCTCTTTATGGTCACTGTAAAACCACTACAGCTCTTTATGCTCACAGTAAAACCACTGCAGCTGTTTATGGTCACTGTAAAACCACTACAGCTATTTATGGACACAGTAAAACCACTGCAGCTCTTTATGTGCACTGTAAAACCACTACAGCTCTTCATGGACACAGTAAAACCACTGCAGCCCTTTATGGTCATTGCAAAGCCACGACAGCTCTTTCTGGTCACAGTAAAACCACTACAGCTCTTTCTGGTCACTGTTTGACAACTGCGGCTCTTTCTGGTCACAGTAAAACCAGTGCAGCTCTTTATGGTTACTGTAAAACCACTGCAGCTCTTTATGGTCACTGTAAAAACACTACAGCTCTCTCTGGCCACAGTAAAACCACTACAGCTCTTTATGGTCACTGTAAAACCACTGCTGCTCTTTATGGTCAGAGTAAAACCACTAGAGGTCTTTATGGTCACTGTAAAACCACTGCGGCTCTTTCTGGCCACAGTAAAACCACTGCATCTCTTTATGGTCACTGTAAAACCACTACAGCTCTTTATGGTCACTGTAAAACCACTGCAGCTCTTTATGGTCACAGTAAAACCACTAGAGGTCTTTATTGTCACTGTAAAACCACTACAGCTATTTATGGAATCAGTAAAACCACTCCCGCTCTTTATGGTCACTGTAGAACCACTGCAGCTCTTTATGGTCACTGTAAAACCACTACAGCTATTTATGGACACAGTAAAACCACTGCAGCTCTTTATGTGCACTGTAAAACCACTACAGCTCTTCATGGACACAGTAAAACCACTGCAGCCCTTTATGGTCATTGCAAAGCCACTACAGCTCTTTCTGGTCACAGTAAAACCACTACAGCTCTTTCTGGTCACTGTTTGACAACTGCGGCTCTTTATGGTCACTGTAAAACCACTACAGCTCTTTATGGTTACTGTAAAACCACTGCAGATCTTTATGGTCACTGTAAAACCACTACAGCTCTCTCTGGCCACAGTAAAACCACTACAGCTCTTTATGGTCACTGTAAAACCACTGCGGCTCTTTATGGTCAGAATAAAACCACTAGAGGTCTTTATGGTCACTGTAAAACCACTGCGGCTCTTTCTGGCCACAGTAAAACCACTGCATCTCTTTATGGTCACTGTAAAACCACTACAGCTCTTTATGGTCACTGTAAAACCACTGCAGCTCTTTATGGTCAGAGTAAAACCACTAGAGGTCTTTATGGTCACTGTAAAAACACAACAGCTATTTATGGAATCAGTAAAACCACTCCCGCTCTTTATGGTCACTGTAGAACCACTACAGCTCTTTATGGTCACTGTAAAACCACTGCAGCTCTTTATGGTCACTGTAAAATCACTACAGCTCTCTCTGGCCACAGTAAAACCACTACAGCTCTTTATGGTCACTGTAAAACAACTGCAGCTTTTTATGGTGACTGTAAAACCACTGCGGCACTTTATCGTCACTGTAAAACCAATGCAGCTCTTTATGGCCACTGTAAAACCACTACAGCTCTTTATGGTAACTGTAAAACCACTACATCTCTACATGGTCTCAGTAAAACGACTACAGCTCTTTGTGGTCATTGTAAAACTACTACAGCTCTTATAGTCAGTGGAAAACGAATGCATCTCTTTATGGTCATTGTAAAATCACTGCGGCTCTTGATGGTCACTTAAAAACCACTGCGGCTCTTATGGTCACTGTAAAGCCAATGCGTCACTTATGGTCACTGTAAAACTACGACAGCTCTTTATGGTCACTGTAAAAACCCTGCAGCACTTTATGGTCACAGTAAAACCACTGCAGCGCTTTATGGTCACTGTAAAACCACTGCAGCTTTTTATGGTCACTGTAAATCCCCTGCTGCACTTTTTCATCACTGTAAAACCAATGCAGCTCTTTATGGCCACTGTAAAACCACTGCGGCTCTTTATGGTCACTGTAAAACCTCTGCAGGTATTTCTGGTCACTTTAACACCACTGCAGCTCTTTATGGTCACTGTAAAACCACTGCAGCTCTTTCTGGTCACTGTAAAACCACTACAGCTCTATATGGTCACTGTAAAACCAGTGCAGCTCTTTATAGTAACTGTAATGCCACTGCGGCACTTATGGTCACTGTAAAAACACTGCAGCTCTTTATGGTTACAGTAAAAATACTGCAGCTCTTTATGGTCACTGTAAAACCACTGCAGCTTTTAATGGTCACTGTAAAACCACTGCAGCACTTTATCGTCACTGTAAAACCAATGCAGCTCTTTATGGCCACTGTAAAACCACTGCGGCACATTATGGTCACTGTAAAACCACTGCAGCTCTTTATGGTCACTGTAAAACCACTACAGCTCTTTATGGTCACAGTAAAAGCTTTACAGCTCTTTACGGTCACTGTAAAACCACTGCAGCTCTTTATGGTCACTGTAAAACCACCGCGGCTCTTATGGTGACTGTATAATCACTCCAGCTCTTTACGGTCACTGTAAAAATACTACAGCTCTGTATGGTCACTGTAAAAAAACTGCTGCTCTTTATGGTCACTGTTAAAGCACTGCAGGTCTTACGGTCACTGTACAAACACTGCAGCTCTTTAAGATCATAATACAACCAATGCAGATCTTTATGGTCACTGTAAAACCACTACAGCTCTTTATGGTCACAGTAAAACCACTGCAGCTCTTTATGGTCACTGTAAAACCACTGCAGCTTTTTATGGTGACTGTAAAACCACTGCGGCTCTTTATCGTCACTGTAAAACCAATGCAGCTCTTTATGGCCACTGTAAAACCACTGCGCCTCTTATGGTCACTGTAAAACTACTACAGCTCTTTATTGTCACTGTAAAACCACTGAAGCTCTTTATGGTCACTGTAATACCACTGCGGCACTTATGGTCACTGTAAAACCACTACAGCTCTTTATGGTCACTGTAAAACCAATGCAGTTCTTTATGGTCACTGTAAAACCACTGCGGCTCTTATGGTCACTGTAAAACCACTACAGCTCTTTATGGTAACTGTAAAACCACTGCAGCTCTTTATTGTCACTGTAAAACCACTCTGGCTCTTTATGGTTACAGTAAAACCACTGCAGCTCTTTATGGTCACAGTAAAACCACTACAGCTCTTTATGGTCAATGTAAAACCTCTGCAGGTCTTTCTGGTCACTTTAAAACCACTACAGCTCTTTCTGGTCACTGTAAAACCTCTACAGCTCTTTATGGTTACTGTAAAACCACTGCAGCTCTTTATGGTCACTGTAAAACAACTACAGATCTTTCTGGCCACAGTAAAACCACTACAGCTCTTTATGGTCACTGTAAAACCACTGCGGCTCTTTCTGGCCACAGAAAAACCACTGCATCTCTTCATGGGCACTGTAAAACCACTACAGCTCTTTATGGTCACTGTAAAACCACTACCGCTCTTTATGGTCACTGTAAAACCACTACAGCTCTTTATGGTCACAGTAAAATCACTGCAGCTCTTTATGGTTACAGTAAAACCACTGCGGCTCTTTATGGTCAATGTAAAACCTCTGCAGGTCTTTCTGGTCACTTTAAAACCACTGCAGCTCTTTATGGTCACTGTAAAACCTCTACAGCTCTTTCTGGCCACAGTAAAACCACTACAGCTCTTTATGGTCACTGTAAAATCACTGCGGCTCTTTCTGGCCACAGTAAAACCACTGCATCTCTTCATGGGCACTGTAAAACCACTACAGCTCTTTATGGTCACTGTAAAACCACTACAGCTCTTTATGGTCACTGTAAAACCACTGCTGCTCTTTATGATCACTGTAAAACCACTACAGCTCTTTATGGTCACTGTAAAACCACTACAGCTCTTTATGGTCACTGGAAAAGCACTGCAGCTATTTATGGACACAGTAAAACCACTGCAGCTCTTTCTGGTCACAGTAAAACCACTGCAGCTCTTTATGGTCCATGTAAAACCACTGCAGCTCTTTCTGGTCACAGTAAAACCACTGCGGCTCTTTATGGTCACTTTAAAACCACTACAGCTCTTTACGGTTACTGTAAAACCACTGCAGGTCTTTATGGTCACTGTAAAACAACTACAGCTCTTTATGGTCAGTGTAAAACCACCACAGATTTTTATGGTCACTGTAAAACCACGACAGCTCTTTATGGTCACTGTAAAAACACTGCAGCTCTTTATGGTCACAGTAAAACCACTGCAGCTCTTTATGGTCACTGTAAAACCACTGCAGCTTTTTATGGTGACTGTAAAACCACTGCGGCACTTTATCGTCACTGTAAAACCAATGCAGCTCTTTATGGCCACTGTAAAACCACTGCGGCTCTTATGGTCACTGTAAAACTACTACAGCTCTTTATTGTCACTGTAAAACCACTGAAGCTCTTTATGGTCACTGTAATACCACTGCGGCACTTATGGTCACTGTAAAACCACTACAGCTCTTTATGGTCACTGTAAAACCAATGCAGCTCTTTATGGTCACTGTAAAACCACTGCGGCTCTTATGGTCAGTGTAAAACCACTACAGCTCTTTATGGTAACTGTAAAACCACTGCAGCTCTTTATGGTCACAGTAAAACCACTACAGCTCTTTATGGTCAATGTAAAACCTCTGCAGGTCTTTCTGGTCACTTTAAAACCACTGCAGCTCTTTATGGTCACTGTAAAACCTCTACAGCTCTTTATGGTTACTGTAAAACCACTGCAGCTCTTTATGGTCACTGTAAAACAACTACACTCTTTCTGGCCACAGTAAAACCACGACAGCTCTTTATGGTCACTGTAAAACAACTACAGATCTTTCTGGCCACAGTAAAACCACTACAGCTCTTTATGGTCACTGTAAAACCACTGCGGCTCTTTCTGGCCACAGAAAAACCACTGCATCTCTTCATGGGCACTGTAAAACCACTACAGCTCTTTATGGTCACTGTAAAACCACTACCGCTCTTTATGGTCACTGTAAAACCACTACAGCTCTTTATGGTCACAGTAAAATCACTGCAGCTCTTTATGGTTACAGTAAAACCACTGCGGCTCTTTATGGTCAATGTAAAACCTCTGCAGGTCTTTCTGGTCACTTTAAAACCACTGCAGCTCTTTATGGTCACTGTAAAACCTCTACAGCTCTTTCTGGCCACAGTAAAACCACTACAGCTCTTTATGGTCACTGTAAAATCACTGCGGCTCTTTCTGGCCACAGTAAAACCACTGCATCTCTTCATGGGCACTGTAAAACCACTACAGCTCTTTATGGTCACTGTAAAACCACTACAGCTCTTTATGGTCACTGTAAAACCACTGCTGCTCTTTATGATCACTGTAAAACCACTACAGCTCTTTATGGTCACTGTAAAACCACTACAGCTCTTTATGGTCACTGGAAAAGCACTGCAGCTATTTATGGACACAGTAAAACCACTGCAGCTCTTTCTGGTCACAGTAAAACCACTGCAGCTCTTTATGGTCCATGTAAAACCACTGCAGCTCTTTCTGGTCACAGTAAAACCACTGCGGCTCTTTATGGTCACTTTAAAACCACTACAGCTCTTTACGGTTACTGTAAAACCACTGCAGGTCTTTATGGTCACTGTAAAACAACTACAGCTCTTTATGGTCAGTGTAAAACCACCACAGATTTTTATGGTCACTGTAAAACCACGACAGCTCTTTATGGTCACTGTAAAAACACTGCAGCTCTTTATGGTCACAGTAAAACCACTGCAGCTCTTTATGGTCACTGTAAAACCACTGCAGCTTTTTATGGTGACTGTAAAACCACTGCGGCACTTTATCGTCACTGTAAAACCAATGCAGCTCTTTATGGCCACTGTAAAACCACTGCGGCTCTTATGGTCACTGTAAAACTACTACAGCTCTTTATTGTCACTGTAAAACCACTGAAGCTCTTTATGGTCACTGTAATACCACTGCGGCACTTATGGTCACTGTAAAACCACTACAGCTCTTTATGGTCACTGTAAAACCAATGCAGCTCTTTATGGTCACTGTAAAACCACTGCGGCTCTTATGGTCAGTGTAAAACCACTACAGCTCTTTATGGTAACTGTAAAACCACTGCAGCTCTTTATGGTCACAGTAAAACCACTACAGCTCTTTATGGTCAATGTAAAACCTCTGCAGGTCTTTCTGGTCACTTTAAAACCACTGCAGCTCTTTATGGTCACTGTAAAACCTCTACAGCTCTTTATGGTTACTGTAAAACCACTGCAGCTCTTTATGGTCACTGTAAAACAACTACACTCTTTCTGGCCACAGTAAAACCACGACAGCTCTTTATGGTCACTGTAAAACCACTGCGGCTCTTTCTGGCCACAGTAAAACCACTGCATCTCTTCATGGGCACTGTAAAACCACTACAGCTCTTTATGGTCACTGTAAAACCACTACAGCTCGTTATGGTCACTGTAAAACCACTGCTGCTCTTTATGATCACTGTAAAACCACTACAGCTCGTTATGGTCACTGTAAAACCACTGCTGCTCTTTATGATCACTGTAAAACCACTACAGCTCTTTATGGTCACTGTAAAACCACTACAGCTCGTTATGGTCACTGTAAAACCACTACAGCTCTTTATGGTCACTGTAAAACCACTACAGCTCGTTATGGTCACTGTAAAACCACTGCTGCTCTTTATGATCACTGTAAAACCACTACAGCTCTTTATGGTCACTGTAAATGCACTGCAGCTATTTATGGATACAGTAAAACCACTGCAGCTCTTTCTGGTCACAGTAAAACCACTGCAGCTCTTTATGGTCACTGTAAAACCACTGCGGCTCTTTATGGTCACTTTAAAACCACTACAGCTCTTTATGGTTACTGTAAAACCACTGCAGCTCTTTATGGTCACTGTAAAACAACTACAGCTCTTTCTGGCCACAGTAAAACCACTACAGCTCTTTATGGTCACTGTAAAACCACTGCGGCTCTTTCTGGCCACAGTAAAACCACTGCATCTCTTCATGGGCACTGTAAAACCACTACAACTCTTTATGGTCACTGTAAAACCACTACAGCTCTTTATGTTTACTGTAAAACCACTGCAGATCTTTCTGGTCACTGTAAAACCAGTGCAGCTCTTTATGGTCACTGTAAAACCAGTGCAGCTCTTTATGATCACTGTAATACAACTGCGGCTCTTTATGGTCACTGTAAAACCACTGCAGCTCTTTATGGTCAGAGTAAAACCACTAGAGGTCTTTATTGTCACTGTAAAACCACTACAGCTATTTATGGAATCAGTAAAACCACTCCCGCTCTTTATGGTCACTGTAGAACCACTGCAGCTCTTTATGGTCACTGTAAAAACACTACAGCTATTTATGGACACAGTAAAACCACTGCAGCTCTTTATGGACACAGTAAAACCACTGCAGCCCTTTATGGTCATTGCAAAGCCACTACAGCTCTTTCTGGTCACAGTAAAACCACTACAGCTCTTTCTGGTCACTGTTTGACAACTGCGGCTCTTTATGGTCACTGTAAAACCACTACAGCTCTTTATGGTTACTGTAAAACCACTGCAGATCTTTATGGTCACTGTAAAACCACTACAGCTCTCTCTGGCCACAGTAAAACCACTACAGCTCTTTATGGTCACTGTAAAACCACTGCGGCTCTTTATGGTCAGAATAAAACCACTAGAGGTCTTTATGGTCACTGTAAAACCACTGCGGCTCTTTCTGGCCAAAGTAAAACCACTGCAGCTCTTTATGGTCACTCTAAAACCACTACAGCTCTTTATGGTCACTGTAAAACCACTGCAGCTCTTTATGGTCAGATTAAAACCACTAGAGGTCTTTATGGTCACTGTAAAACCACTACAGCTATTTATGGAATCAGTAAAACCACTCCCGCTCTTTATGGTCACTGTAGAACCACTACAGCTCTTTATGGTCACTGTAAAACCACTGCAGCTCTTTATGGTCACTGTAAAACCACTACAGCTCTCTCTGGCCACAGTAAAACCACTACAGCTCTTTATGGTCACTGTAAAACCACTGCGGCTCTTTATGGTCAGAGTAAAACCACTAGAGGTCTTTATGGTCACTGTAAAACCACTGCGGCTCTTTCTGGCCACAGTAAAACCACTGCATCTCTTTATGGTCACTGTAAAACCACTACAGCTCTTTATGGTCACTGTAAAACCACTGCAGCTCTTTATGGTCAGAGTAAAACCACTAGAGGTCTTTATGGTCACTGTAAAACCACTACAGCTATTTATGGAATCAGTAAAACCACTCCCGCTCTTTATGGTCACTGTAGAACCACTACAGCTCTTTATGGTCACTGTAAAACCACTACAGCTCTTTATGGTTACTGTAAAACCACTACAGCTCTTCATGGACACAGTAAAACCACTACAGCTCTTCATGGACACAGTAAAACCACTACAGCTCTTTCTGGTCACTGTAAAGCCACTACAGCTCTTTATGGTCACAGTAAAACCACTATAGCTCTTTATGGTCACTGTAAAACCACTGCGGCTCTTTCTGGCCACAGTAAAACCACTGCATCTCTTTATGGTCACTGTAAAACCACTACACATCATTCTGGTCACTGTAAAACCACGAAAGCTCTTTATGGTCACTGTAAAACCACGACAGCTTTTTATGGTCAATGTAAAATGACTGCGGCTCTTTATCATCACTTTAAAACCACTACGGATCTTTATGGTCACTGCAAAACCACTGCGGCTCTTTATGGTCATTGTAAAACCACGAAAGCACTTAATGGTCACTCTAAAACCACGACAGCTCTTTATGGTCACTGTAACATCAGTGCAGATCTTTATGGTCACTGTAAAACCATTACAGCTCTTTATGGTCACTGTAAAACCACTGCTGCTCTTTATGTTTACTGTAAGAGCACTACAACTCTCTTATGGCCACTGTAAAACAACTGCAGCTCTTTATGGTCACTGTAACACCACAACAGCTCTTTATGGTCACTGTAAAAACACTCCAGCACTTTTTGGTCACTGCAAAAAAGCTACAGCTCATTATGGTCACTGTAAAACCACTGCGGCTCTTTTTGGTCACTGTAAAACCACTGCAGCTCTTTATGGTCACAGTAAAACTACTGCGGCTCTTTATGGTAACAGTAAAACCACTACAGCTCTTTATGATCACTGTAAAACCACTGCGGCTCTTATGGTCACTGTAAAACCACTGTAGCTCTTTATGGTCAGTGTTAAACCACTACAGCTCTTCTGGTCACTTTAAAACCACAGCAGCTCTTTATGGTCACTGTAAAACCACGACAGCTCTTTATGGTCACTGTAAAAACACTGCAGCTCTTTATGGTCACAGTAAAACCACTGCAGCTCTTTATGGTCACTGTAAAACCACTGCAGCTTTTTATGGTGACTGTAAAACCACTGCGGCACTTTATCGTCACTGTAAAACCAATGCAGCTCTTTATGGCCACTGTAAAACCACTGCGGCTCTTATGGTCACTGTAAAACTACTACAGCTCTTTATTGTCACTGTAAAACCACTGAAGCTCTTTATGGTCACTGTAATACCACTGCGGCACTTATGGTCACTGTAAAACCACTACAGCTCTTTATGGTCACTGTAAAACCAATGCAGCTCTTTATGGTCACTGTAAAACCACTGCGGCTCTTATGGTCACTGTAAAACCACTACAGCTCTTTATGGTAACTGTAAAACCACTGCAGCTCTTTATTGTCACTGTAAAACCACTCTGGCTCTTTATGGTTACAGTAAAACCACTGCAGCTCTTTATGGTCACAGTAAAACCACTACAGCTCTTTATGGTCACAGTAAAACCACTACAGCTCTTTATGTTTACTGTAAAACCACTGCAGCTCTTTCTGGTCACTGTAGAACCACGACAGCTGTTTATGGTCACTGTAAAACCACTGCAGCTCTTTCTGGTCACTGTAGAACCACGACAGCTGTTTATGGTCACTGTAAAACCACTACAGCTATTTCTGGCCACAGTAAAACCACTACAGCTCTTTATGGTCACTGTAAAACCACTGCGGCTATTTCTGCCCACAGTAAAACCACTGCATCTCTTCATGGGCACTGTAAAACCACTACAGCTCTTTATGGTCACTGTAAAACAACTACAGCTCTTTATGGTCACTGTAAAACCACTGCTGCTCTTTATGATCACTGTAAAACCACTACAGCTCATTATGGTCACTGTAAAAGCACTGCAGCTATTTATGGACACAGTAAAACCACTACAGCTCTTTCTGGTCACAGTAAAACCACTGCAGCTCTTTATGGTCACTGTAAAACCACTACAGCTCTTTATGGTCCCTCTAAAACCACTGCGGCTCTTATGGTCACTGTAAAAGCACTGCAGCTCTTTATGGTCACTGTAAAAGCACTGTGGCTCTTATGGTCACTGTAAAACCACTACAGCTCTTTATGGTCACTGTAAAAACACTACAGCGCTTTATGGTCTCTGTAAAACCACTACAGCTCTTATGGTCATTTTAAAACCACTACACCTCTTTATGGTTACTGTGAAACCACTACAGCTCTTTATGGTCACAGTAAAACAACTGCAGCTCTTTATGGTCACTCTAAAACCACTGCAGCTCTTTATGGTCCTTGTAAAACCACTACAGCTATTTGTGGACACAGTAAAACCACTGCCGCTCTTTCTGGTCACTGTAAAACCACTACAGCTCTTTATGGTCCCTGTAAAACCACTGCGGCCCTTATGGTCACTGTAAAACCACTGCAGCTCTTTAAGGTCACTGCAAAACCACTGTGGCTCTTATGGTCACTGTAAAACCACTGCGGCTCGTGTGGTCACTGTAAAACCACTAAAGATCTTTATGGTCACTGTAAAACTGCTGCAGCTCTTTATGGTCACAGTAAAACCAGTGCCGCTCTTTATGGTCACTGTAATACAACTGCGGCTCTTTATGGTTACTGTAAAACCACTACAGCTCTTTATGGTCACAGTAAAACCACGACAGCTCTTTATGGTTACTGTAAAACCACTGCAGCTCTTTCTGGTCACTGTAAAACCACGACAGCTCTTTATGCTCATAGTAAAACCACTGCAGCTCTTTATGGTCACTGTAAAACCACTACAGCTCTTTGTGGTCACTGTTAAACCACTGCAGCTCTTCATGGTCATTGTAAAAACACTACAGCTCTTTCTGGTCCATGTAAAACCACTGCGGCTCTTTATGGTCACTTTAAAACCACTACAGCTCTTTATGGACACAGTAAAACCACTGCAGCTCTTTATGCTCACAGTAAAACCACTACAGCTCTTTATGGTTACTGTAAAACCACTGCAGCTCTTTATGGTCACTGTAAAACCACTGCAGCTCTTTATGGTCACTGTAAAACCACTACAGCTCTTTATGGTCACTGTAAAACCACTGCAGCTCTTTATGGTCCATGTAAAACCACTGCGGCTCTTATGGTCACTGTAAAACCACTACATCTCCTTATGGTCACTGTAAAACAACTGTGGCTCTTATGGTCACTGTAAAACCACTGATGCTCTTGTGGTCACTGTAAAACCACTACAGCTCTTTATGGTCACTGTAAAAACACTACAGCGCTTTATGGTCACTCTAAAACCACTGCAGCTCTTATGGTCACTGTAAAACCACTGCAGCTCTTTATGGTCACTCTAAAACCACTACAGCTCTTTACGGTCACGGTAGAACCACTGCAGCTCTTTATGGTCACTGTGAAATCACTACAGCTATTTGTGGACACAGTAAAACCACTGCAGCTCTTTCTGGTCACAGTAAAACCACTGCAGCTCTCTATGGTCACTTTAAAACCACTACAGCTCTTTATGGTCACTTTAAAACCACTGCGGCTCTTTCTGGCCACAGTAAAACCACTGCATCTCTTCATGGTCACTGTAAAACCACTACAGCTCTTTATGGTCACTGTAAAACCACTGCTGCTCTTTATGATCACTGTAAAACCACTACAGTGCTTTATGGTCACTGTAAAAGCACTGCAGCTATTTATGGACACAGTAAAACCACTGCAGCTCTTTCTGGTCACAGTAAAACCACTGCAGCTCTTTATGATCACTGTAAAACCACTACAGCTCTTTATGGTCACTGTAAAACCACTACTGCTCTTTATGATCACTGTAAAACCACTACAGCTCATTATGGTCACTGTAAAAGCACTACAGATATTTATGGACACAGTAAAACCACTGCAGCTCTTTCTGGTCACAGTAAAACCACTGCAGCTCTTTATGGTCACTGTAAAACCACTACAGCTCTTTATGGTCCCTGTAAAACCACTGCGGCTCTTATGGTCACTGTAAAACCACTGCAGCTCTTTATGGTCACTGTAAAACCACTGCGGCACTTATGGTCACTGTAAAACCACTGCGACTCTTGTGGTCACTGTAAAACCACTGCTGCTCTTTATGATCACTGTAAAACCACTGCAGCTCTTTATGGTCACTGTAAAAACACTACAGCGCTTTATGGTTACTGTAAAACCACTGTGGCTCTTATGGTCACTGTAAAACCACTGCTGCTCTTTATGATCACTGTAAAACCACTGCAGCTCTTTATGGTCACTGTAAAACCACTGCGGCTCTTATGGTCACTGTAAAACCACTGCGACTCTTGTGGTCACTGTAAAACCACTGCTGCTCTTTATGATCACTGTAAAACCACTGCAGCTCTTTATGGTCACTGTAAAAACACTACAGCGCTTTATGGTCTCTGTAAAACCACTACAGCTCTTATGGTCATTGTAAAACCACTACACCTCCTTATGGTCACTGTGAAACCACTACAGCTCTTTATGGTCACAGTAAAACCACTGCAGCTCTTTATGGTCACTCTAAAACCACTACAGCTCTTTACGGTCACGGTAAAACCACTGCAGCTCTTTATGGTCACTGTAAAACCACTACAGCTATTTGTGGACACAGTAAAACCACTGCAGCTCTTTCTGGTCACTGGAAAACCACTACAGCTCTTTATGGTCCCTGTAAAACCACTGCGGCTCTTATGGTCACTGTAATACCACTGCAGCTCTTTAAGGTCACTGCAAAACCACTGTGGCTCTTATGGTCACTGTAAAACCACTGCGGCTCTTGTGGTCACTGTAAAACCACTAAAGATCTTTATGGTCACTGTAAAACCACTGCGGCTCTTTCTGGCCACAGTAAAACCACTGCATCTCTTCATGGTCACTGTAAAACCACTACAGCTCTTTATGGTCACTGTAAAACCACTGCTGCTCTTTATGATCACTGTAAAACCACTACAGTGCTTTATGGTCACTGTAAAAGCACTGCAGCTATTTATGGACACAGTAAAACCACTACAGCTCTTTCTGGTCACAGTAAAACCACTGCAGCTCTTTATGGTCGCTGTAAAACCACTACAGCTAGTTGTGGACACAGTAAAACCACTGCCGCTCTTTCTGGTCACTGTAAAACCACTACAGCTCTTTATGGTCCCTGTAAAACCACTGCGGCCCTTATGGTCACTGTAAAACCACTGCAGCTCTTTAAGGTCACTGCAAAACCACTGTGGCTCTTATGGTCACTGTAAAACCACTGCGGCTCGTGTGGTCACTGTAAAACCACTAAAGATCTTTATGGTCACTGTAAAACTGCTGCAGCTCTTTATGGTCACAGTAAAACCAGTGCCGCTCTTTATGGTCACTGTAATACAACTGCGGCTCTTTATGGTTACTGTAAAACCACTACAGCTCTTTATGGTCACAGTAAAACCACGACAGCTCTTTATGGTTACTGTAAAACCACTGCAGCTCTTTCTGGTCACTGTAAAACCACGACAGCTCTTTATGCTCATAGTAAAACCACTGCAGCTCTTTATGGTCACTGTAAAACCACTACAGCTCTTTGTGGTCACTGTTAAACCACTGCAGCTCTTCATGGTCATTGTAAAAACACTACAGCTCTTTCTGGTCCATGTAAAACCACTGCGGCTCTTTATGGTCACTTTAAAACCACTACAGCTCTTTATGGTTACTGTAAAACAACTGCAGCTCTTTATGGTCACTGTAAAACCACTGCAGCTCTTCATGGACACAGTAAAACCACTGCAGCTCTTTATGCTCACAGTAAAACCACTACAGCTCTTTATGGTCACTGTAAAACCACTGCAGCTCTTTATGGTCACTGTAAAACCACTACAGCTCTTTATGGTCACTGTAAAACCACTGCAGCTCTTTATGGTCCATGTAAAACCACTGCGGCTCTTATGGTTACTGTAAAACCACTACATCTCCTTATGGTCACTGTAAAACAACTGTGGCTCTTATGGTCACTGTAAAACCACTGATGCTCTTGTGGTCACTGTAAAACCACTACAGCTCTTTATGGTCACTGTAAAACCACTGCAGCTCTTTATGGTCACTCTAAAACCACTACAGCTCTTTATGGTCACGGTAAAACCACTGCAGCTCTTTATGGTCACAGTAAAACCACTGCAGCTCTTTATGGTCACTTTAAAACCACTACAGCTCTTTATGGTCCCTGTAAAACCACTGCGGCTCTTATGGTCACTGTAAAACCACTGCATCCTCTTTAAGGTCACTGTAAAACCACTGTGGCTCTTATGGTCACTGTAAAACCACTGCGACTCTTGTGGTCACAGTAAAACCACTGCAGCTCTTTATGGTCACTTTAAAACCACTACAGTTCATTATGGTCCCTGTAAAACCACTGCGGCACTTATGGTCACTGTAAAACCACTGCAGCTCTTTAAGGTCACTGTAAAACCACTACAGCTCTTTATGGTCACTGTAAAACCACTGCGGCTCTTTCTGGCCATAGTAACACCACTGCATCTCTTCATGGGCAGTGTAAAACCACTACAGCTCTTTATGGTCACTGGAAAACCACTACAGCTCTTTATGGTCACTGTAAAACCACTGCTGCTCCTTATGATCACTGTAAAACCACTACAGCTCTTTATGGTCCATGTAAAAGCGCTGCAGCTATTTATGGACACAGTAAAACCACTGCAGATCTTTCTGGTCACAGTAAAACCACTGCAGCTCTTTATGGTCACTGTAAAACCAGTACAGCTCTTTATGGTCCCTGTAAAACCACTGCGGCTCTTATGGTCACTGTAAAACCACTGCAGCTCTTTATGGTCACTGTAAAACCACTGTGGCTCTTATGGTCACTGTAAAACCACTGCGACTCTTGTGGTCACTGTAAAAACCACGACAGCTCTTTATGGTCACTGTAAAAACACGACAGCGCTTTATGGTCTCTGTAAAACCACTACAGCTCTTATGGTCATTGTTAAACCACTACACCTCTTTATGGTCACTGTGAAACCACTACAGCTCTTTCTGGTCACAGTAAAACCACTGCAGCTCTTTATGGTCACTCTAAAACCACTACAGCTCTTTACGGTCTCGGTAAAACCACTGCAGCTCTTTATGGTCACTGTAAAACCACTACAGCTATTTGTGGACACAGTAAAACCACTGCAGCTCTTTCTGGTCACTGTAAAACCACTGCAGCTCTTTATGGTCCCTGTAAAACAACTGCGGCTCTTATGGTCACTGTAATACCACTGCAGCTCTTTAAGGTCACTGCAAAACCACTGTGACTCTTATGGTCACTGTAAAACCACTGCGGCTCTTGTGGTCACTGTAAAACCACTAAAGATCTTTATGGTCACTGTAAAACCACTGCGGCTCTTTCTGGCCACAGTAAAACCACTGCATCTCTTCATGGGCACTGTAAAACCACTACAGCTCTTTATGGTCACTGTAAAACCACTACAGCTCTTTATGGTCACTGTTAAACCACTGCTGCTCTTTATGATCACTGTAAAACCACTACAGTGCTTTATGGTCACTGTAAAAGCACTGCAGCTATTTATGGACACAGTAAAACCACTGCAGCTATTTCTGGTCACAGAAAAACCACTGCAGCTCTGTATGGTCACTGTAATACAACTGCGGCTCTTTATGGTCACTGTAAAACCACTAAAGATCTTTATGGTCACTGTAAAACCGCTGCAGCTCTTTATGGTCACAGTAAAACCAGTGCAGCTCTTAATGGTCACTGTAATACAACTGCGGCTCTTTATGGTCACTGTAAAACCACTACAGCTCTTTATGGTCACAGTAAAACCACTACAGCTCTTTATGGTTACTGTAAAACCACTGCAGCTCTTTATGGTTACTGTAAAACCACTGCAGCTCTTTATGGTCACTGTAAAACCACTACAGCTATTTGTGGTCACTGTAAAACCACTGCAGCTCTTTATGGTCATTGTAAAAATACGACAGCGCTTTCTGGTCCATGTAAAACCACTGCGGCTCTTTATGGTCACTTTAAAACCACTACAGCTCTTTATGGTTACTGTAAAACAACAGCAGCTCTTTATGGTCACTGTAAAACCACTGCAGCTCTTCATGGATACAGTAAAACCACTGCAGCTCTTTATGCTCACAGTAAAACCACTACAGCTCTTTATGGTTACTGTAAAACAACTGCAGCTCTTTATGGTCACTGTAAAACCACTGCAGCTCTTTATGGACACAGTAAAACCACTGCAGCTCTTTCTGCTCACAGTAAAACCACTACAGCACTTTATGGTTACTGTAAAACCACTGCAGCTCTTTATGGTCACTGTAAAACCACTGCAGCTCTTTATGGTCACTGTAAAACCACTACAGCTCTTTATGGTCACTGTAAAACCACTGCAGCTCTTTATGGTCCATGTGAAACCACTGCGGCTCTTATGGTCACTGTAAAACCACTACATCTCCTTATGGTCACTGTAAAACAACTGTGGCTCTTATGGTCACTGTAAAACCACTGTGGCTCTTGTGGTCACTGTAAAACCACTACAGCTCTTTATGGTCACTGTAAAAACACTACAGCGCTTTATGGTAACTCTAAAACCACTGCAGCTCTTATGGTCACTGTAAAACCACTGCAGCTCTTTATGGTCACTCTAAAACCACTACAGCTCTTATGGTCACTGTAAAACCACTACACCTCTTTATGGTCACTGTGAAACCACTGCAGCTCTTTATGGTCACTCTAAAACCACTACAGCTCTTTACGGTCACGGTAAAACCACTACAGCTATTTGTGGACACAGTAAAACCACTGCAGCTCTTTCTGGTCACTTTAAAACCACTACAGCTCTTTATGGTCCCTGTAAAACCACTGCGGCTCTTATGGTCACTGTAAAACCACTGCAGCTCTTTAAGGTCACTGTAAAACCACTGTGGCTCTTATGGTCACTGTAAAACCACTGCGACTCTTGTGGTCACAGTAAAACCACTGCAGCTCTTTATGGTCACTTTAAAACCACTACAGCTCTTTATGGTCCCTGTAAAACCACTGCGGCACTTATGGTCACTGTAAAACCACTGCAGCTCTTTAAGGTCACTGTAAAACCACTACAGCTCTTTATGGTCACTGTAAAACCACTGCGGCTCTTTCTGGTCACTGTAAAACCACTACAGCTCTTTATGGTCCCTGTAAAACCACTGCGGCTCTTATGGTCACTGTAATACCACTGCAGCTCTTTAAGGTCACTGTAAAACCACTACAGCTCTTTCTGGTCACAGTAAAACCACTGCAGCTCTTTCTGGTCACTGTAAAACCACGACAGCTCTTTATGGTCCCTGTAAAACCACTGCGGCTCTTATGGTCACTGTAAAACCACTGCAGCCCTTTAAGGTCACTGGAAAACCACTGTGGCTCTTATGGTCATTGTAAAACCACTGCGGCTCTTGTGGTCACTGTATAACCACCAAAGCTCTTTATGGTCACTGTAAAACCGCTGCAGCTCTTTATGGTCACACTAAAACCAGTGCAGCTCTTTATGGTCACTGTAATACAACTGCGGCTCTTTATGGTCACTGTAAAACCACTACAGCTCTTTATGGTTACTGTTAAACCACTGCAGCTCTTTATGGTCACTGTAAAACCACTACAGCTCTTTATGCTCACAGTAAAACTACTGCAGCTCTTTATGGTCCATGTAAAACCACTGCGGCTCTTTATGGTCACTTTAAAACCACTACAGCTCTTTATGGTTACTGTAAAACCACTGCAGCTCTTTATGGTCACTGTAAAACCACTACAGCTCTTCATGGACACAGTAAAACCACTGCAGCTCTTTATGGTCACAGTAAAACCACTACAGCTCTTTATGGTTACTGTAAAACCACTGCAGCTCTTTCTGGTCACAGTAAAACCACTGCAGCTCTTTATGGTCACTGTAAAACCACTACAGCTATTTGTGGACACAGTAAAACCACTGCAGCTCTTTCTGGTCACTGTAAAACCACTACAGCTCTTTATGGTCCCTGTAAAACCACTGCGGCCCTTATGGTCACTGTAAAACCACTGCAGCTCTTTAAGGTCACTGCAAAACCACTGTGGCTCTTATGGTCACTGTAAAACCACTGCGGCTCGTGTGGTCACTGTAAAACCACTAAAGATCTTTATGGTCACTGTAAAACCGCTGCAGCTCTTTATGGTCACAGTAAAACCAGTGCCGCTCTTTATGGTCACTGTAATACAACTGCGGCTCTTTATGGTTACTGTAAAACCACTACAGCTCTTTATGGTTACTGTAAAACCACTGCAGCTCTTTCTGGTCACTGTAAAACCGCGACAGCTCTTTATGCTCATAGTAAAACCACTGCAGCTCTTTATGGTCACTGTAAAACCACGACAGCTCTTTGTGGTCACTGTTAAACCACTGCAGCTCTTCATGGTCATTGTAAAAACACTACAGCTCTTTCTGGTCCATGGATAACCACTGCGGCTCTTTATGGTCACTTTAAAACCACTACAGCTCTTTATGGTTACTGTAAAACAACTGCAGCTCTTTATGGACACAGTAAAACCACTGCAGCTCTTTATGCTCACAGTAAAACCACTACAGCTCTTTATGGTTACTGTAAAACCACTGCAGCTCTTTATGGTCACTGTAAAACCACTGCAGCTCTTTATGGTCACTGTAAAACCACTACAGCTCTTTATGGTCACTGTAAAACCACTGCAGCTCTTTATGGTCCATGTAAAACCACTGCGGCTCTTATGGTCACTGTAAAACCACTACATCTCCTTATGGTCACTGTAAAACAACTGTGGCTCTTATGGTCACTGTAAAACCACTGTGGCTCTTGTGGTCACTGTAAAACCACTACAGCTCTTTATGGTCACTGTAAAAACACTACAGCGCTTTATGGTCACTCTAAAACCACTACAGCTCTTATGGTCACTGTAAAACCACTGCAGCTCTTTATGGTCACTCTAAAACCACTACAGCTCTTATGGTCACTGTAAAACCACTACACCTCTTTATGGTCACTGTGAAACCACTGCAGCTCTTTATGGTCACTCTAAAACCACTACAGCTCTTTACGGTCACGGTAAAACCACTACAGCTATTTGTGGACACAGTAAAACCACTGCAGCTCTTTCTGGTCACAGTAAAACCACTGCAGCTCTTTATGGTCACTTTAAAACCACTACAGCTCTTTATGGTCCCTGTAAAACCACTGCGGCTCTTATGGTCACTGTTAAACCACTGCAGCTCTTTAAGGTCACTGTAAAACTACTGTGGCTCTTATGGTCACTGTAAAACCACTGCGACTCTTGTGGTCACAGTAAAACCACTGCAGCTCTTTATGGTCACTTTAAAACCACTACAGCCCTTTATGGTCACTGTAAAACCACTGCAGCTCTTTAAGGTCACTGTAAAACTACTACAGCTCTTTATGGTCACTGTAAAACCACTGCGGCTCTTTCTGGCCATAGTAACACCACTGCATCTCTTCATGGGCAGTGTAAAACCACTACAGCTCTTTATGGTCACTGGAAAACCACTACAGCTCTTTCTGGTCACTGTAAAACCACTGCTGCTCTTTATGATCACTGTAAAACCACTACAGCTCTTTATGGTCCATGTAAAAGCACTGCAGCTATTTATGGACACAGTAAAACCACTGCAGATCTTTCTGGTCACAGTAAAACCACTGCAGCTCTTTATGGTCACTGTAAAACCAGTACAGCTCTTTATGGTCCCTGTAAAACCACTGCGGCTCTTATGGTCACTGTAAAACCACTGCAGCTCTTTATGGTCACTGTAAAACCACTGCAGCTCTTTATGGTCACTGTAAAACCACTACAGCTATTTGTGGACACAGTAAAACCACTGCAGCTCTTTCTGGTCACTGTAAAACCACTACAGCTCTTTATGGTCCCTGTAAAACCACTGCGGCTCTTATGGTCACTGTAATACCACTGCAGCTCTTTATGGTCACTGTAAAACCACTACAGCTCTTTATGGTCACTGTAAAACCACTGCAGCTCTTTATGGTCCATGTAAAACCACTGCGGCTCTTATGGTCACTGTAAAACCACTACATCTCCTTATGGTCACTGTAAAACAACTGTGGCTCTTATGGTCACTGTAAAACCACTGTGGCTCTTGTGGTCACTGTAAAACCACTACAGCTCTTTATGGTCACTGTAAAAACACTACAGCGCTTTATGGTCACTCTAAAACCACTACAGCTCTTATGGTCACTGTAAAACCACTGCAGCTCTTTATGGTCACTCTAAAACCACTACAGCTCTTATGGTCACTGTAAAACCACTACACCTCTTTATGGTCACTGTGAAACCACTGCAGCTCTTTATGGTCACTCTAAAACCACTACAGCTCTTTACGGTCACGGTAAAACCACTACAGCTATTTGTGGACACAGTAAAACCACTGCAGCTCTTTCTGGTCACAGTAAAACCACTGCAGCTCTTTATGGTCACTTTAAAACCACTACAGCTCTTTATGGTCCCTGTAAAACCACTGCGGCTCTTATGGTCTCTGTAAAACCACTGTAGCTCTTTAAGGTCACTGTAAAACCACTGTGGCTCTTATGGTCACTGTAAAACCACTGCGACTCTTGTGGTCACAGTAAAACCACTGCAGCTCTTTATGGTCACTTTAAAACCACTACAGCTCTTTATGGTCACTCTAAAACCACTACAGCTCTTTACGGTCACGGTAAAACCACTACAGCTATTTGTGGACACAGTAAAACCACTGCAGCTCTTTCTGGTCACAGTAAAACCACTGCAGCTCTTTATGGTCACTTTAAAACCACTACAGCTCTTTATGGTCCCTGTAAACCCACTGCGGCTCTTATGGTCACTGTAAAACCACTGCAGCTCTTTAAGGTCACTGTAAAACCACTGTGGCTCTTATGGTCACTGTAAAACCACTGCGACTCTTGTGGTCACAGTAAAACCACTGCAGCTCTTTATGGTCACTTTAAAACCACTACAGCTCTTTATGGTCCCTGTAAAACCACTGCGGCACTTATGGTCACTGTAAAACCACTGCAGCTCTTTAAGGTCACTGTAAAACCACTACTGCTCTTTATGGTCACTGTAAAACCACTGCGGCTCTTTCTGGCCATAGTAACACCACTGCATCTCTTCATGGGCAGTGTAAAACCACTACAGCTCTTTATGGTTACTGGAAAACCACTACAGCTCTTTCTGGTCACTGTAAAACCACTGCTGCTCTTTATGATCACTGTAAAACCACTACAGCTCTTTATGGTCCATGTAAAAGCACTGCAGCTATTTATGGACACAGTAAAACCACTGCAGATCTTTCTGGTCACAGTAAAACCACTGCAGCTCTTTATGGTCACTGTAAAACCACTACAGCTCTTTATGGTCCCTGTAAAACCACTGCGGCACTTATGGTCACTGTGAAACCACTGCAGCTCTTTATGGTCACTGTAAAACCACTGTGGCACTTATGGTCACTGTGAAACCACTGCAGCTCTTTATGGTCACTGTAAAACCACTGCAGCTCTTTATGGTCACTGTAAAACCAGTACAGCTCTTTATGGTCCCTGTAAAACCACTGCGGCTCTTATGGTCACTGTAAAACCACTGCTGCTCTTTATGATCACTGTAAAACCACTACAGCTCTTTATGGTCCATGTAAAAGCACTGCAGCTATTTATGGACACAGTAAAACCACTGCAGATCTTTCTGGTCACAGTAAAACCACTGCAGCTCTTTATGGTCACTGTAAAACCAGTACAGCTCTTTATGGTCCCTGTAAAACCACTGCGGCTCTTATGGTCACTGTAAAACCACTGCAGCTCTTTATGGTCACTGTAAAACCACTGTGGCTCTTATGGTCACTGTAAAACCATTGCGACTCTTGTGGTCACTGTAAAACCACTACAGCTCTTTATGGTCACTGTAAAAACACTACAGCGCTTTATGGTCTCTGTAAAACCACTACAGCTCTTATGGTCATTGTAAAACCACTACACCTCATTATGGTCACTGTGAAAACACTACAACTCTTTATGGTCACAGTAAAACCACTGCAGCTCTTTATGGTCACTCTAAAACCACTACAGATCTTTACGGTCACGGTAAAACCACTGCAGCTCTTTATGGTCACTGTAAACCCACTACAGCTATTTGTGGACACAGTAAAACCACTGCAGCTCTTTCTGGTCACAGTAAAACCACTGCAGCTCTTTATGGTCACTGTAAAACCACTACAGCTCTTTATGGTCACTCTAAAACCACTACAGATCTTTACGGTCACGGTAAAACCACTGCAGCTCATTATGGTCACTGTAAACCCACTACAGCTATTTGTGGACACAGTAAAACCACTGCAGCTCTTTCTGGTCACTGTAAAACCACTACAGCTCTTTATGGTCCCTGTAAAACCACTGCGGCTCTTATGGTCACTGTAAAACCACTGCAGCTCTTTAAGGTCACTGCAAAACCACTGTGGCTCTTATGGTCACTGTAAAACCACTGCGGCTCTTGTGGTCACTGTAAAACCACTAAAGATCTTTATGGTCACTGTAAAACCGCTGCAGCTCTTTATGGTCACAGTAAAACCAGTACAGCTCTTTATGGTCCCTGTAAAACCACTGCGGCTCTTATTGTCACTGTAATACAACTGCTGCTCTTTATGGTCACTGTAAAACCACTACAGCTCTTTATGGTCACAGTAAAACCACTACAGCTCTTTATGGTTACTGTAAAACCACTGCAGCTCTCTCTGGTCACTGTAAGACCACTACAGCTCTTTATGCTCATAGTAAAACCACTGTAGCTCTTTATGGTCACTGTAAAACCACTACAGCTCTTTGTGGTCTCTGTAAAACCACTGCAGCTCTTTATGGTCATTGTAAAAACACTACAGCTCTTTCTGGTCCATGTAAAACCACTGCGGCTCTTTATGGTCACTGTAAAACCACAGAAGCTCTTTAAGGTCACTGCAAAACCACTGTGGCTCTTATGGTCACTGTAAAACCACTGTGGCTCTTGTGGTCACTGTAAAACCACTAAAGATCTTTATGGTCACTGTAAAACCGCTGCAGCTCTTTATGGTCACAGTAAAACCAGTACAGCTCTTTATGGTCCCTGTAAAACCACTGCGGCTCTTATGGTCAGTGTAATACAACTGCTGCTCTTTATGGTCACTGTAAAACCACTACAGCTCTTTATGGTCACAGTAAAACCACTACAGCTCTTTATGGTTACTGTAAAACCACTGCAGCTCTCTCTGGTCACTGTAAGACCACTACAGCTCTTTATGCTCATAGTAAAACCACTGTAGCTCTTTATGGTCACTGTAAAACCACTACAGCTCTTTGTGGTCTATGTAAAACCACTGCAGCTCTTTATGGTCATTGTAAAAACACTACAGCTCTTTCTGGTCCATGTAAAACCACTGCGGCTCTTTGTGGTCACTTTAAAACCACTGCAGCTCTTCATGGTCACTCTAAAACCACTACAGCTCTTTACGGTCACGGTAAAACCACTGCAGCTCTTTATGGTCACTGTGAAACCACGACAGCTATTTGTGGACACAGTAAAACCACTGCAGCTCTTTCTGGTCACAGTAAAACCACTGCAGCTCTTTATGGTCACTGTAAAACCACTACAGCTCTTTATGGTCCCTGTAAAACAACTGCGGCTCTTATGGTCACTGTAAAACCACTGCAGCTCTTTAAGGTCACTGTAAAACCACTGTGGCTCTTGTGGTCACTGTAAAACCACTAAAGCTCTTTATGGTCACTGTAAAATCGCTGCAGCTCTTTATGGTCACAGTAAAACCAGTGCAGCTCTTTATGGTCACTGTAAAACAACTGCGGCTCTTTATGGTCACTGTAAAACCACGACAGCTCTTTATGGTCACTGTAAAAACACTCCAGCACTTTTTGGTGACTGTAAAAACTCTACATCTCATTATGGTCACTGTAAAACCACTGCGGCTCTTTATGGTCACTGTAAAACCACTGCAGCTCTTTATGGTAACTGTAAAACCACTGCGGCTCTTTATGGTCAATGTAAAACCTCTGCAGGTCTTTCTGGTTACTTTAAAACCACTGCAGCTCTTTATGGTCACTGTAAATCCTCTACAGCTCTTCTGGTCACTTTAAAACCACAGCAGCTCTTTATGGTCAATGTAAAACCACTACAGCTCTCTATGGTCACTGTAAAACCACTGCAGCTCTTTATGGTCACTGTAAAACCACTACAGCTCTGTATGGTCACTGTAAAACCAGTGCAGCTCTTTATGGTAACTGTAATGCCACTGCGGCACTTATGGTCACTGTAAAAACACTACAGCTCTTATGATCAGTGTAAAACCACTACAGCTCTTTATGGTCACTGTAAAACCACTACAGCTCTTATGATCAGTGTAAAACCACTACAGCTCTTTATGGTCAGTGTAAAACCACTACAGATTTTTATGGTACTGTAAAACCACTGCAGCTCTTTCTGGTCACTGTAAAATCGCTGCAGCTCTATATGGTCACAGTAAAACCAGTGCAGCTCTTTATGGTCACTGTAAAACAACTGCGGCTCTTTATGGTCACTGTAAAACCACGACAGCTCTTTATGGTCACTGTAAAAACACTCCAGCACTTTTTGGTGACTGTAAAAACTCTACATCTCATTATGGTCACTGTAAAACCACTGCAGCTCTTTATGTTCACTGTAAAACCACTGCAGCTCTTTATGGTCACAGTAAAACCACTGCAGGTCTTTATGATCACTGTAAAACCACTACAGCTCTTTATGGTACTGTAAAACCACTGCTGCTCTTTATAATCACAGTAAAGCCACTGCAGGTCTTTATGGTCACAGTAAAACCACTGCTGCTCTTTATGGTCACAGTAAAACCACTGCAGGTCTTTATGGTCACTGTAAAACCACTGCAGCTCTTTATGGTCACAGTAAAACCACTGCAGGTCTTTATGATCACTGTAAAACCACTACAGCTCTTTATGGTACTGTAAAACCACTGCTGCTCTTTATAATCACAGTAAAGCCACTGCAGGTCTTTATGGTCACAGTAAAACCACTGCTGCTCTTTATGGTCACAGTAAAACCACTGCAGGTCTTTATGGTCACTGTAAAACCACTGCAGCTCTTTATGGTCACAGTAAAACCACTGCAGGTCTTTATGATCACTGTAAAACCACTACAGCTCCTTAAGGTCACTGTAAAACCACTGCAGCTCTTTATGGTCACTGTAAAACCACTACAGCTCTTTATGGTTACTGTAATACCACTGCAGCTCTTTATGGTCACAGTAAAACCACTGCAGGTCTTTATGATCACTGTAAAACCACTACAGCTCCTTAAGGTCACTGTAAAACCACTACAGCTCTTTATGGTTACTGTAATACCACTGCAGCTCTTTATGGTCACTGTAAAACCACTACAGATTTTTATGGTCACTGTAAAATGACTGCGGCTCTTTATCATCACTTTAAAACCACTACAGCTCTTTATGGTCACTGCAAAACCACTGTGGCTCTTTATGGTCACTGTAAAACCACTACAGCTCTTTATGGTCACTGTAACATCAGTGCAGCTCTTTATGGTCACTGTAAAAACACTACAGCTCTTTGTGGTCACTGTAAAACCACTACAGATTTTTATGGTCACTGTAAAACCACTGCGGCTCTTTATGGTCACTGTAAAACCACTGCAGCTCTTTATGGTCACTGTAATACCACTGAGGCACTTATGGTCACTGTAAAACCACTGCAGCTGTTTATGGTCACAGTAAAAACACTGCAGGTCTTTATGATCACTGTAAAACCACTACAGCTCTTTATGGTACTGTAAAACCACTGCTGCACTTTATGGTCACAGTAAAACCACTGCAGGTCTTCATGGTCACTGTAAAACCACTGCAGCTCTTTATGGTCACAGTAAAACCACTTCAGCTCTTTATGGTCACAGTAAAACCACTGCAGCTCTTTATGGTCACAGTAAAACCACTACAGCTCTTTATGATCACTGTAAAACCACTACAGCTCTTTATGGTCACTGTAAAACCACTGCAGCTCTTTATGGTCACTGCAAAAACCACTGCAGCTCTTTATGGTCACTGTAAAACCACTACAGCTCTTTATGGTTACTGTAATACCACTGCAGCTCTTTATGGTCACTGTAAAACCACTACAGCTTTTTATGGTCACTGTAAAATGACTGCGGCTCTTTATCATCACTTTAAAACCACTACAGCTCTTTATGGTCACTGCAAAACCACTGCGGCTCTTTATGGTCACTGTAAAAACACTACAGCTCTTTGTGGTCACTGTAAAACCACTACAGATTTTTATGGTCACTGTAAAACCACTGCAGCTCTTTATGGTCACTGTAAAACCATTACAACTCTTTCTGGTCACAGTAAAACCACTGCAGATCTTTATGGTCACTGTAAAACCACTACAGCTCTTTATGGTCACTGTAAAACCACTACAGCTCTTTATGGTCACTGTAAAAACACTACAGCTCTTTGTGGTCACTGTAAAACCACTACAGATTTTTATGGTCACTGTAAAACCACTGCAGCTCTTTATGGTCACTGTAAAACCATTACAACTCTTTCTGGTCACAGTAAAACCACTGCAGATCTTTATGGTCACTGTAAAACCACTACAGCTCTTTATGGTCACTGTAAAACCACTACAGCTCTTTATGGTCACTGTAAAAACACTACAGCTCTTTGTGGTCACTGTAAAACCACTACAGCTCTTTATGGTTACTGTAATACCACTGCAGCTCTTTATGGTCACTGTAAAACCACTACAGCTCTTTATGGTCACAGTAAAACCACTACAGCTTTTTATGGTCTCAGTAAAACCACTGCGGCTCTTTATGGTCACTGTAAAACCACTGCGACTCTTTATGGTCACTGTAAAACTACTGCGGCTCTTTCTGGTCACTGTAAAACCACTGCGGCTCTTTCTGGCCACAGTAAAACCACTGCGGCTCTTTATGGTCACTGTAAAACCACTGCGGCTCTTTCTGGTCACTGTAAAACCACTACAGCTCTTTATGATTACTGTAAAACCACTGCGGCTCTTTATGGTCACTGTAAAACCACTGCAGTTCTTTATGGTTACTGTAAAACCACTACAGCTTTTCATGGACACAGTAAAACCCCTACAGCTCTTTCTGGCCACAGTAAAACCACTACAGCTCTTTATGGTCACGGTAAAACCAATGCATCTCTTTATGGTCATTGTAAAACCAATGCATCTCTTTATGGCCACTGTAAAACCACTGCGGCTCTTATGGTCACTGTAAAACTACTACAGCTCTTTATTGTCACTGTAAAACCACTGCAGCTCTTTATGGTCACTGTAATACCACTGCGGCACTTATGGTCACTGTAACACCACTACAGCTCTTTATGGTCACTGTAAATCCAATGCATCTCTTTATGGTCACTGTAAAACCACTGCGGTTCTTATGGTCACTGTAAAACCAATGCAGCTCTTTATGGTAACTGTAAAACCAATGCAGATCTTTATGGTCACTGTAAAACCACTGCGGCTCTTATGGTCACTGTAAAACTACTACAGCTCTTTATGGTAACTGTAAAACCACTGCAGCCCTTTATTGTCACTGTAAAACCACTGCAGCTCTTTATGGTCATTGTAAAACCACTAAAGCTCTTTATGGTCACTCTAAAACCACTACAGCACTTTATGGTCACTGTAAAACCACTGCAGCTCTTTATGGTCACAGTAAAACCACTGCAGCTCTTCATGGTCACTGTAAAAACACTCCAGCACTTTTTGGTCACTATAAAACCACTACAGCTCTTTATGGTTACTGTAATACCACTGCAGCTCTTTATGGTCACTGTAAAACCACTACAGATCTGTATGGTCACTGCAAAACTACTGCGGCTCTTATGGTCACTGTAAAACCACTGCGGCTCTTGTGGTCACTGTAAAACCACTACAGCTCTTTATAGTCAGAGTAAAACCACGAAAGCTGTTCACGTTCACTGTAAAATTACTGCAGCTCTTTATGGTCACTGTAAAACCACTCCCGCTCTTTATGGTCACTGTAAAACCACTACAGTCTTTATGGTCACTGTAAAACCACTGCAGCTCTTCATGGTCACAGTAAAACCAGTGCAGCTCTTGTGGTCACTGTAAAACCACTACACATTTTTATGGTCACTGTAAAACCACAACAGCTCTTTATGGTCACTCTAAAACCACTACAGCTCTTTATGGTCACTGTAAAACCACAACAGCTCTTTATGGTCAAAGTAAAACCACTGCAGCACTTTATGGTCACTGTAAAACCACTACAGCTCTTTATGGTCACTCTAAAACCACTACAGCACTTTATGGTCACAGTAAAACCACTGCAGCTCTTTATGGTCACTGTAAAACCACTACAGCTCTTTATGGTTACTGTAAAACCACTACAGCTCTTTCTGGCCACAGTACAACCACTGCAGCTCTTTATGGTCTCAGTAAAACCACTGCGGACCTTTCTGGCCACAGTAAAACCACTGCGGCTCTTTATGATCACTGTAAAACCACTAGAGGTCTTTATGGTCACAGTAAAACCACTGCAGATCTTTATGGTCGCTGTAAAAACACTGCGGCTCTTTATGGGCACTGTAAAACCACTACAGCTCTTTATGGTAACTGTAAAACCACTGCAGCTCTTTATTGTCACTGTAAAACCACTGCGGCTCTTTATGGTCACAGTAAAACCACTGCTGCTCTTTATGGTCACTGTAAAAACACTACAGCTCTTTATGGTCAATGTAAAACGACTGCGGCTGTTTTTGGTCACTGTAAAAACACTACAGCTCTTTATGGTCAATGTAAAACCACTACAGCTCTTTATGGTCACTGTAAAACCACTACAGCTCTTTCTAGTCACAGTAAAAGCACGACAGCTCTTTACGGTCACTGTAAAACCACTGCAGCTCTTTATGGTCACTGTAAAACCACCGTGGCTCTTATGGTGACTGTATCATCACTCCAGCTCTTTATGGTCACTGTAAAAACACTGCTGCTCTTCATGGTCACAGTAAAACCACTGCAGCTCTTTATGGTCACAGTAAATCCACTGCAGGTCTTTATGATCACTGTAAAACCACTCCAGCTCTTTATGGTCACTGTAAAACCATTACAGCTCTTTCTGGTCACAGTAAAACCACTGCAGTTCTTTATGGTCACTGTAAAACCACTACAGCTCTTTATGGTCACTGTAAAACCACTACAGCTCTTTATGGTCTCTCCACTGCATCTCTTCATGATCACTGTAAAACCACTGCAGCTCTTTATGGTCACTGTAAAACCACTACAGCTCTTCATGGTCACTGTAAAAACACTCCAGCACTTTTTGGTCACTGTAAAACCACTACAGCTCTTTATGGTTACTGTAATACCACTGGAGCTCTTTATGGTCACTGTAAAACCACTACAGATCTGTATGGTCACTGCAAAACCACTGCGGCTCTTGTGGTCACTGTAAAACCACTGCAGCTCTTTATAGTCAGAGTAAAACCACGAAAGCTCTTTATGTTCACTGTAAAACTACTGCAGCTCTTTATGGTCACTGTAAAACCACTACCGCTCTTTATGATCACTGTAAAACCACTACAGCTCTTTATGGTCACTGTAAAACCACTGCAGCTCTTTATGGTCACAGTAAAACCACTGCAGCTCTTTATGGTCACTGTAAAACCACTACAGCTCTTTATGGTCACTCTAAAACCACTACAGCACTTTATGGTCACTGTAAAACCACTACAGATCTTTATGGTTACTGTAAAACCACTGCGGCTCTTTATGGTCACAGTAAATCCACTACAGCACTTTATGGTTACTGTAAAAGCACTGCAGCTCTTTATGGTCACTGTAAAACCACTGCAGCTCTTTATGGTCACTGTAAAACAACTACAGCTCTTCATGGACACAGTAAAACCACTACAGCTCTTTCTGGCCACAGTAAAACCACTACAGCTCTTTATGGTCTCAGTAAAACCACTGCGGCTCTTTCTGGCCACAGTAAAACCACTGCGGCTCTGTATGGTCACTGTAAAACCACTGCGGCTCTTTATGGTCACTGTAAAACCACTGCGGCTCTTTCTGGTCACTGTAAAACCACTACAGCTCTTTATGGTCACTGTAAAACCACTGCGGCTCTTATGGTCACTGTAAAACCACTACAGCTCTTTATGGTCACTGTAAAACCAATGCAGCTCTTTATGGTCACTGTAAAACCACTCTGGCTCTTTATGGTCACAGTAAAACCACTGCAGCTCTTTATGGTCACAGTAAAACCACTGCAGCTCTTTATGGTCACAGTAAAACCACTACAGCTCTTTATGGTCAATGTAAAATGACTGCGGCTGTTTTTGGTCACTGTAAAAACACTACAGCTCTTTCTGGTCACTGTTAAACCACTGCAGCTCTTATGGTCACAGTAAAACCACTGCAGCTCTTTAAGATCATAGTACAACCAATACAGATCTTTATGGTCACTGTTAAACCACGGCAGGTCTTATGGTCACTGTAAAAACACTGCAGCTCTTTAAGATCATAGTACAACCAATACAGATCTTTATGGTCACTGTAAAACCACTACAGCTCTTTATGGTCACTCCACTGCAGCTCTTCATGATCACTGTAAAACCACTGCAGCTCTTTATGGTCACAGTAAAACCACGTAGGACTTTATGATCACTGTAAAACCACTACAGCTCTTTATGGTCACTGTAAAACCATTACAGCTCTTTATGGTCACAGTAAAACCACTGCAGATCTTTATGGTCACTGTAAAACCACTGCTGCTCTTTATGGTCACTGTAAAAACACTGCTGCTCTTTATGGTCACTGTAAAAACACTACAGCTCTTCATGGTCACTGTAAAACCACTACAGCTCTTCATGGTCACTGTAAAAACACTCCAGCACTTTTTGGTCACTGTAAAACCACTACAGCTCTTTATGGTTACTGTAAAACCACTACAGATCAGTATGGTCACTGCAAAACCACTGCGGCTGTTATGGTCACTGTAAAACCACTGCGGCTCTTGTGGTCACTGTAAAACCACTGCAGCTCTTTATAGTCAGAGTAAAACCACAAAAGCTCTTTATGTTCACTGTAAAACTACTGCAGCTCTTTATGGTCACTGTAAAACCACTACCGCTCTTTATGGTCACTGTAAAAACACTACAGTTCTTTATGGTCACTGTAAAACCACTGCAGCTCTTCATGGTCACTGTAAAACCACTGCGGCTCTTGTGGTCACTGTAAAACCACTGCAGCTCTTTATGGTCACTGTAAAACCACTACAGATCAGTATGGTCACTGCAAAACCACTGCGGCTGTTATGGTCACTGTAAAACCACTGCGGCTCTTGTGGTCACTGTAAAACCACTGCAGCTCTTTATAGTCAGAGTAAAACCACGAAAGCTCTTTATGTTCACTGTAAAACTACTGCAGCTCTTTATGGTCACTGTAAAACCACTACCGCTCTTTATGGTCACTGTAAAAACACTACAGCTCTTTATGGTCACTGTAAAACCACTGCAGCTCTTCATGGTCACTGTAAAACCACTGCGGCTCTTGTGGTCACTGTAAAACCACTGCAGCTCTTTATGGTCACTGTAAAACCACTACAGATCAGTATGGTCACTGCAAAACCACTGCGGCTGTTATGGTCACTGTAAAACCACTGCGGCTCTTGTGGTCACTGTAAAACCACTGCAGCTCTTTATAGTCAGAGTAAAACCACGAAAGCTCTTTATGTTCACTGTAAAACTACTGCAGCTCTTTATGGTCACTGTAAAACCACTACCGCTCTTTATGGTCACTGTAAAAACACTACAGCTCTTTATGGTCACTGTAAAACCACTGCAGCTCTTCATGGTCACTGTAAAACCACTGCGGCTCTTGTGGTCACTGTAAAACCACTACACCTCTTTATGGTCACTGTAAAACCACTACAGCTCTGTATGGTCACTGTAAAACCAGTGCAGGTCTTTATGGTAACTGTGATGCCACTGCGGCACTTATGGTCACTGTAAAAACACTACAGCTCTTTGTGGTCACTGTAAAACCACTACAGATTTTTATGGTCACTGTAAAACCACTGCGGCTCTTTATGGTCACTGTAAAACCACTGCAGCTCTTTATGGTCACTGTAATACCACTGAGGCACTTATGGTCACTGTAAAACCACTACAGCTCTTTATGGTAACTGTAAAACCACTACATCTCTACATGGTCTCAGTAAAACCACTACAGCTCTTTATGGTCATTGTAAAACTACTACAGCTCTTATAGTCAGTGGAAAACGAATGCATCTCTTTATGGTCATTGTAAAATCACTGAGGCTCTTGATGGTCACTTAAAAACCACTGCGGCTCTTATGGTCACTGTAAAGCCAATGCGTCACTTATGGTCACTGTAAAACTACGACAGCTCTTTATGGTCACTGTAAAAACCCTGCAGCACTTTATGGTCACAGTAAAACCACTGCAGCGCTTTATGGTCACTGTAAAACCACTGCAGCTTTTTATGGTCACTGTAAAACCCCTGCGGCACTTTTTCATCACTGTAAAACCAATGCAGCTCTTTATGGCCACTGTAAAACCACTGCGGCTCTTTATGGTCACTGTAAAACCTCTGCAGGTCTTTCTGGTCACTTAGAAACCACTGCAGCTCTTTATGGTCACTGTAAAACCTCTACAGCTCTTCTGGTCACTTTAAAACCACAGCAGCGCTTTATGGTCAATGTAAAACCACTACAGCTCTTTATGGTCACTGTAAAACCACTGCAGCTCTTTCTGGTCACTGTAAAACCACTACAGCTCTGTATGGTCACCGTAAAACCAGTGCAGCTCTTTATAGTAACTGTAATGCCACTGCGGCACTTATGGTCAATGTAAAAACACTGCAGCTCTTTATGGTTACAGTAAAACCACTGCAGCTCTTTATGGTCACTGTAAAACCACTGCAGCTTTTTATGGTCACTGTAAAACCACTGCGGCACTTTATCGTCACTGTAAAACCAATGCAGCTCTTTATGGCCACTGTAAAAACACTGCGGCACATTATGGTCACTGTAAAACCACTGCGGCTCTTATGGTCACTGTAAAACCACTACAGCTCTTTATGGTCACTGTAAAACCAATGCAGCTCTTTATGGTCAATGTAAAACCACTGCAGCTCTTTATGGTCACTGTAAAACCACTACAGCTCTTTATGGTCACAGTAAAAGCACTACAGCTCTTTACGGTCACTGTAAAACCACTGCAGCTCTTTATGGTCACTGTAAAACCACCGCGGCTCTTATGGTGACTGTATAATCACTCCAGCTCTTTACGGTCACTGTAAAAATACTACAGCTCTGTATGGTCACTGTAAAAAAACTGCTGCTCTTTATGGTCACTATTAAAGCACTGCAGGTCTTACGGTCACTGTACAAACACTGCAGCTCTTTAAGATCACAGTACAACCAATGCAGATCTTTATGGTCACTGTAAAACCACTACAGCTCTTTATGGTCACTGTAAAACCACTGCTGCTCTTTATGGTCACTGTAAAAACACTACAGCTCTTTATGGTCACTGTAAAACCACTACAGCTCTTCATGGTCACTGTAAAAACACTCCAGCACTTTTTGGTCACTGTAAATCCACTACAGCTCTTATGGTCACTGAAAAATCACTGCAGCTCTTTATGGTCACTGTAAAACCTCTGCAGGTCTTTCTGGTCACTGTAAAACCACTGCGGCTCTTTATCGTCACTGTAAAATCACTACAGCTCTTTATGGTAACTGTAAACCAATGCAGCTCTTTATGGTCAATGTAAAACCACTGCGGCTCTTATGGTCACTGTAAAACCACTACAGCACTTTATGGTCACTGTAAAACCAATGCATCTCTTTATGGCCACTGTAAAACCACTGCGGCTCTTATGGTCACTGTAAAACTACTACAGCTCTTTATTGTCACTATAAAACCACTGCAGCTCTTTATGGTCACTGTAATACCACTGAGGCACTTATGGTCACTGTAAAACCACTACAGCTCTTTATGTTCACTGTAAAACCAATGCATCTCTTTATGGCGACTGTAAAACCACTGCGGCTCTTATGGTCACTGTAAAACTACTACAGCTCTTTATTGTCACTGTAAAATCACTGCAGCTCTTTATGGTCACTGTAATACCACTGCGGCACTTATGGTCACTGTGAAACTACTACAGCTCTTTATGGTAACTGTAAAACCAATGCAGATCTTTATGGTCACAGTAAAACCACTGCGGCTCTTATGGTCACTGTAAAACTACTACAGCTCTTTATGGTAACTGTAAAACCACTGCAGCTCTTTATTTTCACTGAAAAACCACTCTGGCTCTTTATGGTCACAGTAAAACCACTGTAGCTCTTTATGGTCATTGTAAAACCACTATAGCTCTTTATGGTCACTCTAAAACCACTACAGCTCTTTATGGTCACTGCAAAACCACTGCGGTTCTTTATGGTCATTGTAAAACCACGAAGGCTCTTTATGGTCACTCTAAAACCACTATAGCTCTTTATCGTCACTTTAAAAACACTACAGCTCTTTATGGTCACTGCAAAACCACTGTGGCTCTTTATGGTCATTGTAAAACCACTGTGGCTCTTTATGGTCACTCTAAAACCACGACAGCACTTTATGGTCACTGTAAAACCACTGCAGCTCTTTATGGTCTCAGTAAAACCACTGCAGCTCTTTATGGTCACTGTAAAACCACTACAGCTATTTATGGACACAGTAAAACCACTGCAGCTCTTTATGGTCACTGTAATACCACTGCGGCCCTTATGGTCACTGTAAAACCACTACAGCTCTTTATGGTCACTGTAAAATCAATGCATCTCTTTATGGCCACTGTAAAACCACTGTGGCTCTTATGGTCACTGTAAAACTACTACAGCTCTTTATTATCACTGTAAAACCACTACAGCTCTTTATGGTTACTGTAAAACCACTACAGCACTTCATGGACACAGTAAAACCCCTACAGCTCTTTCTGGCCACAGTAAAACCACTACAGCTCTTTATGGTCACTGTAAAACCAATGCATCTCTTTATGGTCACTGTAAAACCACTGCGGCTCTTATGGTCACTGTAAAACCACTACAGCTCTTTATGGTCACTGTAAAACCAATGCAGCAATTTATGGTCACAGTAAAACCACCGCGGCTCTTATGGTCACTGTAAAACTACTACAGCTCTTTATGGTAACTGTAATACCACTGCGGCTCTTATGGTCACTGTAAAACCACTACAGCTCTTTATGGTAACTGTAAAACCACTGCAGCTCTTTATTGTCACTGTAAAACCGCTGCAGCTCTTTATTGTCACTGTAAAACCGCTGCAGCTCTTTATGGTCACTGTAAAACCACTGCGGCTCTTATGGTCACTGTAAAACCACTACAGCTCTTTATGGTAACTGTTAAAGCAATGCAGATCTTTATGGTCACTGTAAAACCAATGCAGCTCTTTATGGTAACTGTAGAACCACTGCAGCTCTTTATGGTCACTGTAAAACCACTGCGGCTCTTATGGTCACTGTAAAACCACTACAGCTCTTTATGGTAACTGTTAAACCAATGCAGATCTTTATGGTCACTGTAAAACCAATGCAGCTCTTAATGGTAACTGTAAAACCGCTGCAGCTCTTTATGGTCACTGTAAAACCACTGCGGCTCTTATGGTCACTGTAAAACCACTACAGCTCTTTATGGTAACTGTTAAACCAATGCAGATCTTTATGGTCACTGTAAAACCAATGCAGCTCTTTATGGTAACTGTAAAACCACTGCAGCTCTTTATTGTCACTGTAAAACCGCTGCAGCTCTTTATGGTCACTGTAAAACCACTGCGGCTCTTATGGTCACTGTAAAACCACAACAGCTCTTTATGGTATCTGTAAAACCAATGCAGATCTTTATGGTCACTGTAAAACCACTGTGGCTCTTATGGTTACTGTAAAACCACTACAGCTTTTCATGGACACAGTAAAACCCCTACAGCTCTTTCTGGCCACAGTAAAACCATTACAGCTCTTTATGGTCACTGTAAAACCAATGCATCTCTTTATGGTCACTGTAAAACCACTGCGGCTCTTATGGTCACTGTAAAACCACTACAGCTCTTTATGGTCACTGTAAAACCAATGCAGCTCTTTATGGTCACTGTAAAACCACTGCGGCTCTTTTGGTCACTGTAACACCACTACAGCTCTTTGTGGTAACTGTAAAACCACTGCAGCTCTTTATTGTCACAGTAAAACCACTGCAGCTCTTTATGGTCACAGTAAAACCACTGCAGCTCTTTATGGTCACAGTAAAACCACTACAGCTCTTTATGGTCAATGTAAAATGACTGCGGCTGTTTTTGGTCACTGTAAAAACACTACAGCTCTGTATGGTCACTGTTAAACCACTGCAGCTCTTATGGTCACAGTAAAACCACTGCAGCTCTTTAAGATCATAGTACAACCAATACAGATCTTTATGGTCACTGTTAAACCACGGCAGGTCTTATGGTCACTGTAAAAACACTCATAGTACAACCAATACAGATCTTTATGGTCACTGTAAAACCACTACAGCTCTTTATGGTCACTCCACTGCAGCTCTTCATGATCACTGTAAAACCACTGCAGCTCTTTATGGTCACAGTAAAACTACTGCAGGTCTTTATGGTCACTGTAAAACCATTACAGCTCTTTATGGTTAGTGTAAAACCACTACAGCTCTTCATGGACACAGTAAAACCCCAACAGCTCTTTCTGGCCACAGTAAAACCACTACAGCTCTTTATGGTCACTGTAAAACCAATGCATCTCTTTATGGTCACTGTAAAACCACTGCGGCTCTTATGGTCACTGTAAAACCACTACAGCTCTTTATGGTCACTGTTAAACCACTGCAGCTCTTTATGGTCACTGTAAAACCACTACAGCTCTTCATGGTCACTGTAAAAACACTCCAGCACTTTTTGGTCACTGTAAAACCACTACAGCTCTTTATGGTTACTGTAATACCACTGCAGCTCTTTATGGTCACTGTAAAACCACTACAGATCAGTATGGTCACTGCAAAACCACTGCGGCTGTTATGGTCACTGTAAAACCACTGCGGCTCTTATGGTCACTGTAAAACTACTGCAGCTCTTTATAGTCAGAGTAAAACCACGAAAGCTCTTTATGTTCACTGTAAAACTACTGCAGCTCTTTATGGTCACTGTAAAACCACTACCGCTCTTTATGGTCACTGTAAAAACACTGCTGCTCTTTATGGTCACTGTAAAAACACTACAGCTCTTCATGGTCACTGTAAATCCACTACAGCTCTTCATGGTCACTGTAAAAACACTCCAGCACTTTTTGGTCACTGTAAAACCACTACAGCTCTTTATGGTTACTGTAATACCACTGCAGCTCTTTATGGTCACTGTAAAACCACTACAGATCAGTATGGTCACTGCAAAACCACTGCGGCTGTTATGGTCACTGTAAAACCACTGCGGCTCTTGTGGTCACTGTAAAACCACTGCAGCTCTTTATAGTCAGAGTAAAACCACGAAAGCTCTTTATGTTCACTGTAAAACTACTGCAGCTCTTTATGGTCACTGTAAAACCACTACCGCTCTTTATGGTCACTGTAAAACCACTGCGGCTCTTGTGGTCACTGTAAAACCACTGCAGCTCTTTATGGTCACTGTAAAAACACTACAGCTCTTCATGGTCACTGTAAAACCACTGCAGCTCTTCATGGTCACTGTAAAACCACTGCGGCTCTTGTGGTCACTGTAAAACCACTGCAGCTCTTTATGGTCACTGTAAAACCACTACAGATCAGTATGGTCACTGCAAAACCACTGCGGCTGTTATGGTCACTGTAAAACCACTGCGGCTCTTAAAAGTCAGAGTAAAACCACGAAAGCTCTTTATGTTCACTGTAAAACCACTACCGCTCTTTATGGTCACTGTAAAACCACTGCAGCTCTTCATGGTCACTGTAAAACCACTGCTGCTCTTGTGGTCACTGTAAAACCACTGCAGCTCTTCATGGTCACAGTAAAACCACTGCAGCACTTTATGGTCACTGTAAAACCACTAGGGGTCTTTATGGTCACTGTAAAACCACTGCGGCTCTTTATGGTCACTGTAAAACCACAACAGATCTTTATGGTCACTGCAAAACCACTGCGGCTCTTTATGGTCATTTTAAACCATTAAAGCTCTTTATGGTCACTCTAAAACCACGACAGTTCTTTATGATCAGTATAAAACCACTAGAGGTCTTTATGTTCACTGTAAAACCACTACAGCTCTTTATGGTCACTGTAAAACCACTGCGGCTCTTATGGTCACTGTAAAACCACTACAGCTCTTTATGGTCACTGTAAAACCAATGCAGCTCTTTATGGTCACTGTAAAACCACTCTGGCTCTTTATGGTCACAGTAAAACCACTGCAGCTCTTTATGGTCACAGTAAAACCACTGCGGCTCTTTATGGTCACAGTAAAACCACTACAGCTCTTTATGGTCAATGTAAAATGACTGCGGCTGTTTTTGGTCACTGTAAAAACACTACAGCTCTTTCTGGTCACTGTTAAACCACTGCAGCTCTTATGGTCACAGTAAAACCACTGCAGCTCTTTAAGATCATAGTACAACCAATACAGATCTTTATGGTCACTGTTAAACCACGGCAGGTCTTATGGTCACTGTAAAAACACTGCAGCTCTTTAAGATCATAGTACAACCAATACAGATCTTTATGGTCACTGTAAAACCACTACAGCTCTTTATGGTCACTCCACTGCAGCTCTTCATGATCACTGTAAAACCACTGCAGCTCTTTATGGTCACAGTAAAACCACGTAGGACTTTATGATCACTGTAAAACCACTACAGCTCTTTATGGTCACTGTAAAACCATTACAGCTCTTTATGGTCACAGTAAAACCACTGCAGATCTTTATGGTCACTGTAAAACCACTGCTGCTCTTTATGGTCACTGTAAAAACACTGCTGCTCTTTATGGTCACTGTAAAAACACTACAGCTCTTCATGGTCACTGTAAAACCACTACAGCTCTTCATGGTCACTGTAAAAACACTCCAGCACTTTTTGGTCACTGTAAAACCACTACAGCTCTTTATGGTTACTGTAAAACCACTACAGATCAGTATGGTCACTGCAAAACCACTGCGGCTGTTATGGTCACTGTAAAACCACTGCGGCTCTTGTGGTCACTGTAAAACCACTGCAGCTCTTTATAGTCAGAGTAAAACCACAAAAGCTCTTTATGTTCACTGTAAAACTACTGCAGCTCTTTATGGTCACTGTAAAACCACTACCGCTCTTTATGGTCACTGTAAAAACACTACAGTTCTTTATGGTCACTGTAAAACCACTGCAGCTCTTCATGGTCACTGTAAAACCACTGCGGCTCTTGTGGTCACTGTAAAACCACTGCAGCTCTTTATGGTCACTGTAAAACCACTACAGATCTGTATGGTCACTGCAAAACCACTGCGGCTGTTATGGTCACTGTAAAACCACTGCGGCTCTTGTGGTCACTGTAAAACCACTGCAGCTCTTTATAGTCAGAGTAAAACCACGAAAGCTCTTTATGTTCACTGTAAAACTACTGCAGCTCTTTATGGTCACTGTAAAACCACTACCGCTCTTTATGGTCACTGTAAAAACACTACAGCTCTTTATGGTCACTGTAAAACCACTGCAGCTCTTCATGGTCACTGTAAAACCACTGCGGCTCTTGTGGTCACTGTAAAACCACTGCAGCTCTTTATGGTCACTGTAAAACCACTACAGATCAGTATGGTCACTGCAAAACCACTGCGGCTGTTATGGTCACTGTAAAACCACTGCGGCTCTTGTGGTCACTGTAAAACCACTGCAGCTCTTTATAGTCAGAGTAAAACCACGAAAGCTCTTTATGTTCACTGTAAAACTACTGCAGCTCTTTATGGTCACTGTAAAACCACTACCGCTCTTTATGGTCACTGTAAAAACACTACAGCTCTTTATGGTCACTGTAAAACCACTGCAGCTCTTCATGGTCACTGTAAAACCACTGCGGCTCTTGTGGTCACTGTAAAACCACTACACCTCTTTATGGTCACTGTAAAACCACTACAGCTCTGTATGGTCACTGTAAAACCAGTGCAGGTCTTTATGGTAACTGTGATGCCACTGCGGCACTTATGGTCACTGTAAAAACACTACAGCTCTTTGTGGTCACTGTAAAACCACTACAGATTTTTATGGTCACTGTAAAACCACTGCGGCTCTTTATGGTCACTGTAAAACCACTGCAGCTCTTTATGGTCACTGTAATACCACTGAGGCACTTATGGTCACTGTAAAACCACTACAGCTCTTTATGGTAACTGTAAAACCACTACATCTCTACATGGTCTCAGTAAAACCACTACAGCTCTTTATGGTCATTGTAAAACTACTACAGCTCTTATAGTCAGTGGAAAACGAATGCATCTCTTTATGGTCATTGTAAAATCACTGAGGCTCTTGATGGTCACTTAAAAACCACTGCGGCTCTTATGGTCACTGTAAAGCCAATGCGTCACTTATGGTCACTGTAAAACTACGACAGCTCTTTATGGTCACTGTAAAAACCCTGCAGCACTTTATGGTCACAGTAAAACCACTGCAGCGCTTTATGGTCACTGTAAAACCACTGCAGCTTTTTATGGTCACTGTAAAACCCCTGCGGCACTTTTTCATCACTGTAAAACCAATGCAGCTCTTTATGGCCACTGTAAAACCACTGCGGCTCTTTATGGTCACTGTAAAACCTCTGCAGGTCTTTCTGGTCACTTAGAAACCACTGCAGCTCTTTATGGTCACTGTAAAACCTCTACAGCTCTTCTGGTCACTTTAAAACCACAGCAGCGCTTTATGGTCAATGTAAAACCACTACAGCTCTTTATGGTCACTGTAAAACCACTGCAGCTCTTTCTGGTCACTGTAAAACCACTACAGCTCTGTATGGTCACCGTAAAACCAGTGCAGCTCTTTATAGTAACTGTAATGCCACTGCGGCACTTATGGTCAATGTAAAAACACTGCAGCTCTTTATGGTTACAGTAAAACCACTGCAGCTCTTTATGGTCACTGTAAAACCACTGCAGCTTTTTATGGTCACTGTAAAACCACTGCGGCACTTTATCGTCACTGTAAAACCAATGCAGCTCTTTATGGCCACTGTAAAAACACTGCGGCACATTATGGTCACTGTAAAACCACTGCGGCTCTTATGGTCACTGTAAAACCACTACAGCTCTTTATGGTCACTGTAAAACCAATGCAGCTCTTTATGGTCAATGTAAAACCACTGCAGCTCTTTATGGTCACTGTAAAACCACTACAGCTCTTTATGGTCACAGTAAAAGCACTACAGCTCTTTACGGTCACTGTAAAACCACTGCAGCTCTTTATGGTCACTGTAAAACCACCGCGGCTCTTATGGTGACTGTATAATCACTCCAGCTCTTTACGGTCACTGTAAAAATACTACAGCTCTGTATGGTCACTGTAAAAAAACTGCTGCTCTTTATGGTCACTATTAAAGCACTGCAGGTCTTACGGTCACTGTACAAACACTGCAGCTCTTTAAGATCACAGTACAACCAATGCAGATCTTTATGGTCACTGTAAAACCACTACAGCTCTTTATGGTCACTGTAAAACCACTGCTGCTCTTTATGGTCACTGTAAAAACACTACAGCTCTTTATGGTCACTGTAAAACCACTACAGCTCTTCATGGTCACTGTAAAAACACTCCAGCACTTTTTGGTCACTGTAAATCCACTACAGCTCTTATGGTCACTGAAAAATCACTGCAGCTCTTTATGGTCACTGTAAAACCTCTGCAGGTCTTTCTGGTCACTGTAAAACCACTGCGGCTCTTTATCGTCACTGTAAAATCACTACAGCTCTTTATGGTAACTGTAAACCAATGCAGCTCTTTATGGTCAATGTAAAACCACTGCGGCTCTTATGGTCACTGTAAAACCACTACAGCACTTTATGGTCACTGTAAAACCAATGCATCTCTTTATGGCCACTGTAAAACCACTGCGGCTCTTATGGTCACTGTAAAACTACTACAGCTCTTTATTGTCACTATAAAACCACTGCAGCTCTTTATGGTCACTGTAATACCACTGAGGCACTTATGGTCACTGTAAAACCACTACAGCTCTTTATGTTCACTGTAAAACCAATGCATCTCTTTATGGCGACTGTAAAACCACTGCGGCTCTTATGGTCACTGTAAAACTACTACAGCTCTTTATTGTCACTGTAAAATCACTGCAGCTCTTTATGGTCACTGTAATACCACTGCGGCACTTATGGTCACTGTGAAACTACTACAGCTCTTTATGGTAACTGTAAAACCAATGCAGATCTTTATGGTCACAGTAAAACCACTGCGGCTCTTATGGTCACTGTAAAACTACTACAGCTCTTTATGGTAACTGTAAAACCACTGCAGCTCTTTATTTTCACTGAAAAACCACTCTGGCTCTTTATGGTCACAGTAAAACCACTGTAGCTCTTTATGGTCATTGTAAAACCACTATAGCTCTTTATGGTCACTCTAAAACCACTACAGCTCTTTATGGTCACTGCAAAACCACTGCGGTTCTTTATGGTCATTGTAAAACCACGAAGGCTCTTTATGGTCACTCTAAAACCACTATAGCTCTTTATCGTCACTTTAAAAACACTACAGCTCTTTATGGTCACTGCAAAACCACTGTGGCTCTTTATGGTCATTGTAAAACCACTGTGGCTCTTTATGGTCACTCTAAAACCACGACAGTTCTTTATGATCAGTATAAAACCACTAGAGGTCTTTATGTTCACTGTAAAACCACTACAGCTCTTTATGGTCACTGTAAAACCACTGCGGCTCTTATGGTCACTGTAAAACCACTACAGCTCTTTATGGTCACTGTAAAACCAATGCAGCTCTTTATGGTCACTGTAAAACCACTCTGGCTCTTTATGGTCACAGTAAAACCACTGCAGCTCTTTATGGTCACAGTAAAACCACTGCGGCTCTTTATGGTCACAGTAAAACCACTACAGCTCTTTATGGTCAATGTAAAATGACTGCGGCTGTTTTTGGTCACTGTAAAAACACTACAGCTCTTTCTGGTCACTGTTAAACCACTGCAGCTCTTATGGTCACAGTAAAACCACTGCAGCTCTTTAAGATCATAGTACAACCAATACAGATCTTTATGGTCACTGTTAAACCACGGCAGGTCTTATGGTCACTGTAAAAACACTGCAGCTCTTTAAGATCATAGTACAACCAATACAGATCTTTATGGTCACTGTAAAACCACTACAGCTCTTTATGGTCACTCCACTGCAGCTCTTCATGATCACTGTAAAACCACTGCAGCTCTTTATGGTCACAGTAAAACCACGTAGGACTTTATGATCACTGTAAAACCACTACAGCTCTTTATGGTCACTGTAAAACCATTACAGCTCTTTATGGTCACAGTAAAACCACTGCAGATCTTTATGGTCACTGTAAAACCACTGCTGCTCTTTATGGTCACTGTAAAAACACTGCTGCTCTTTATGGTCACTGTAAAAACACTACAGCTCTTCATGGTCACTGTAAAACCACTACAGCTCTTCATGGTCACTGTAAAAACACTCCAGCACTTTTTGGTCACTGTAAAACCACTACAGCTCTTTATGGTTACTGTAAAACCACTACAGATCAGTATGGTCACTGCAAAACCACTGCGGCTGTTATGGTCACTGTAAAACCACTGCGGCTCTTGTGGTCACTGTAAAACCACTGCAGCTCTTTATAGTCAGAGTAAAACCACAAAAGCTCTTTATGTTCACTGTAAAACTACTGCAGCTCTTTATGGTCACTGTAAAACCACTACCGCTCTTTATGGTCACTGTAAAAACACTACAGTTCTTTATGGTCACTGTAAAACCACTGCAGCTCTTCATGGTCACTGTAAAACCACTGCGGCTCTTGTGGTCACTGTAAAACCACTGCAGCTCTTTATGGTCACTGTAAAACCACTACAGATCTGTATGGTCACTGCAAAACCACTGCGGCTGTTATGGTCACTGTAAAACCACTGCGGCTCTTGTGGTCACTGTAAAACCACTGCAGCTCTTTATAGTCAGAGTAAAACCACGAAAGCTCTTTATGTTCACTGTAAAACTACTGCAGCTCTTTATGGTCACTGTAAAACCACTACCGCTCTTTATGGTCACTGTAAAAACACTACAGCTCTTTATGGTCACTGTAAAACCACTGCAGCTCTTCATGGTCACTGTAAAACCACTGCGGCTCTTGTGGTCACTGTAAAACCACTGCAGCTCTTTATGGTCACTGTAAAACCACTACAGATCAGTATGGTCACTGCAAAACCACTGCGGCTGTTATGGTCACTGTAAAACCACTGCGGCTCTTGTGGTCACTGTAAAACCACTGCAGCTCTTTATAGTCAGAGTAAAACCACGAAAGCTCTTTATGTTCACTGTAAAACTACTGCAGCTCTTTATGGTCACTGTAAAACCACTACCGCTCTTTATGGTCACTGTAAAAACACTACAGCTCTTTATGGTCACTGTAAAACCACTGCAGCTCTTCATGGTCACTGTAAAACCACTGCGGCTCTTGTGGTCACTGTAAAACCACTACACCTCTTTATGGTCACTGTAAAACCACTACAGCTCTGTATGGTCACTGTAAAACCAGTGCAGGTCTTTATGGTAACTGTGATGCCACTGCGGCACTTATGGTCACTGTAAAAACACTACAGCTCTTTGTGGTCACTGTAAAACCACTACAGATTTTTATGGTCACTGTAAAACCACTGCGGCTCTTTATGGTCACTGTAAAACCACTGCAGCTCTTTATGGTCACTGTAATACCACTGAGGCACTTATGGTCACTGTAAAACCACTACAGCTCTTTATGGTAACTGTAAAACCACTACATCTCTACATGGTCTCAGTAAAACCACTACAGCTCTTTATGGTCATTGTAAAACTACTACAGCTCTTATAGTCAGTGGAAAACGAATGCATCTCTTTATGGTCATTGTAAAATCACTGAGGCTCTTGATGGTCACTTAAAAACCACTGCGGCTCTTATGGTCACTGTAAAGCCAATGCGTCACTTATGGTCACTGTAAAACTACGACAGCTCTTTATGGTCACTGTAAAAACCCTGCAGCACTTTATGGTCACAGTAAAACCACTGCAGCGCTTTATGGTCACTGTAAAACCACTGCAGCTTTTTATGGTCACTGTAAAACCCCTGCGGCACTTTTTCATCACTGTAAAACCAATGCAGCTCTTTATGGCCACTGTAAAACCACTGCGGCTCTTTATGGTCACTGTAAAACCTCTGCAGGTCTTTCTGGTCACTTAGAAACCACTGCAGCTCTTTATGGTCACTGTAAAACCTCTACAGCTCTTCTGGTCACTTTAAAACCACAGCAGCGCTTTATGGTCAATGTAAAACCACTACAGCTCTTTATGGTCACTGTAAAACCACTGCAGCTCTTTCTGGTCACTGTAAAACCACTACAGCTCTGTATGGTCACCGTAAAACCAGTGCAGCTCTTTATAGTAACTGTAATGCCACTGCGGCACTTATGGTCAATGTAAAAACACTGCAGCTCTTTATGGTTACAGTAAAACCACTGCAGCTCTTTATGGTCACTGTAAAACCACTGCAGCTTTTTATGGTCACTGTAAAACCACTGCGGCACTTTATCGTCACTGTAAAACCAATGCAGCTCTTTATGGCCACTGTAAAAACACTGCGGCACATTATGGTCACTGTAAAACCACTGCGGCTCTTATGGTCACTGTAAAACCACTACAGCTCTTTATGGTCACTGTAAAACCAATGCAGCTCTTTATGGTCAATGTAAAACCACTGCAGCTCTTTATGGTCACTGTAAAACCACTACAGCTCTTTATGGTCACAGTAAAAGCACTACAGCTCTTTACGGTCACTGTAAAACCACTGCAGCTCTTTATGGTCACTGTAAAACCACCGCGGCTCTTATGGTGACTGTATAATCACTCCAGCTCTTTACGGTCACTGTAAAAATACTACAGCTCTGTATGGTCACTGTAAAAAAACTGCTGCTCTTTATGGTCACTATTAAAGCACTGCAGGTCTTACGGTCACTGTACAAACACTGCAGCTCTTTAAGATCACAGTACAACCAATGCAGATCTTTATGGTCACTGTAAAACCACTACAGCTCTTTATGGTCACTGTAAAACCACTGCTGCTCTTTATGGTCACTGTAAAAACACTACAGCTCTTTATGGTCACTGTAAAACCACTACAGCTCTTCATGGTCACTGTAAAAACACTCCAGCACTTTTTGGTCACTGTAAATCCACTACAGCTCTTATGGTCACTGAAAAATCACTGCAGCTCTTTATGGTCACTGTAAAACCTCTGCAGGTCTTTCTGGTCACTGTAAAACCACTGCGGCTCTTTATCGTCACTGTAAAATCACTACAGCTCTTTATGGTAACTGTAAACCAATGCAGCTCTTTATGGTCAATGTAAAACCACTGCGGCTCTTATGGTCACTGTAAAACCACTACAGCACTTTATGGTCACTGTAAAACCAATGCATCTCTTTATGGCCACTGTAAAACCACTGCGGCTCTTATGGTCACTGTAAAACTACTACAGCTCTTTATTGTCACTATAAAACCACTGCAGCTCTTTATGGTCACTGTAATACCACTGAGGCACTTATGGTCACTGTAAAACCACTACAGCTCTTTATGTTCACTGTAAAACCAATGCATCTCTTTATGGCGACTGTAAAACCACTGCGGCTCTTATGGTCACTGTAAAACTACTACAGCTCTTTATTGTCACTGTAAAATCACTGCAGCTCTTTATGGTCACTGTAATACCACTGCGGCACTTATGGTCACTGTGAAACTACTACAGCTCTTTATGGTAACTGTAAAACCAATGCAGATCTTTATGGTCACAGTAAAACCACTGCGGCTCTTATGGTCACTGTAAAACTACTACAGCTCTTTATGGTAACTGTAAAACCACTGCAGCTCTTTATTTTCACTGAAAAACCACTCTGGCTCTTTATGGTCACAGTAAAACCACTGTAGCTCTTTATGGTCATTGTAAAACCACTATAGCTCTTTATGGTCACTCTAAAACCACTACAGCTCTTTATGGTCACTGCAAAACCACTGCGGTTCTTTATGGTCATTGTAAAACCACGAAGGCTCTTTATGGTCACTCTAAAACCACTATAGCTCTTTATCGTCACTTTAAAAACACTACAGCTCTTTATGGTCACTGCAAAACCACTGTGGCTCTTTATGGTCATTGTAAAACCACTGTGGCTCTTTATGGTCACTCTAAAACCACGACAGCACTTTATGGTCACTGTAAAACCACTGCAGCTCTTTATGGTCTCAGTAAAACCACTGCAGCTCTTTATGGTCACTGTAAAACCACTACAGCTATTTATGGACACAGTAAAACCACTGCAGCTCTTTATGGTCACTGTAATACCACTGCGGCCCTTATGGTCACTGTAAAACCACTACAGCTCTTTATGGTCACTGTAAAACCAATGCATCTCTTTATGGCCACTGTAAAACCACTGTGGCTCTTATGGTCACTGTAAAACTACTACAGCTCTTTATTATCACTGTAAAACCACTACAGCTCTTTATGGTTACTGTAAAACCACTACAGCACTTCATGGACACAGTAAAACCCCTACAGCTCTTTCTGGCCACAGTAAAACCACTACAGCTCTTTATGGTCACTGTAAAACCAATGCATCTCTTTATGGTCACTGTAAAACCACTGCGGCTCTTATGGTCACTGTAAAACCACTACAGCTCTTTATGGTCACTGTAAAACCAATGCAGTAATTTATGGTCACAGTAAAACCACCGCGGCTCTTATGGTCACTGTAAAACTACTACAGCTCTTTATGGTAACTGTAATACCACTGCGGCTCTTATGGTCACTGTAAAACCACTACAGCTCTTTATGGTAACTGTAAAACCACTGCAGCTCTTTATTGTCACTGTAAAACCGCTGCAGCTCTTTATTGTCACTGTAAAACCGCTGCAGCTCTTTATGGTCACTGTAAAACCACTGCGGCTCTTATGGTCACTGTAAAACCACTACAGCTCTTTATGGTAACTGTTAAAGCAATGCAGATCTTTATGGTCACTGTAAAACCAATGCAGCTCTTTATGGTAACTGTAGAACCACTGCAGCTCTTTATGGTCACTGTAAAACCACTGCGGCTCTTATGGTCACTGTAAAACCACTACAGCTCTTTATGGTAACTGTTAAACCAATGCAGATCTTTATGGTCACTGTAAAACCAATGCAGCTCTTTATGGTAACTGTAAAACCGCTGCAGCTCTTTATGGTCACTGTAAAACCACTGCGGCTCTTATGGTCACTGTAAAACCACTACAGCTCTTTATGGTAACTGTTAAACCAATGCAGATCTTTATGGTCACTGTAAAACCAATGCAGCTCTTTATGGTAACTGTAAAACCACTGCAGCTCTTTATTGTCACTGTAAAACCGCTGCAGCTCTTTATGGTCACTGTAAAACCACTGCGGCTCTTATGGTCACTGTAAAACCACTACAGCTCTTTATGGTATCTGTAAAACCAATGCAGATCTTTATGGTCACTGTAAAACCACTGTGGCTCTTATGGTTACTGTAAAACCACTACAGCTTTTCATGGACACAGTAAAACCCCTACAGCTCTTTCTGGCCACAGTAAAACCATTACAGCTCTTTATGGTCACTGTAAAACCAATGCATCTCTTTATGGTCACTGTAAAACCACTGCGGCTCTTATGGTCACTGTAAAACCACTACAGCTCTTTATGGTCACTGTAAAACCAATGCAGCTCTTTATGGTCACTGTAAAACCACTGCGGCTCTTTTGGTCACTGTAACACCACTACAGCTCTTTGTGGTAACTGTAAAACCACTGCAGCTCTTTATTGTCACAGTAAAACCACTGCAGCTCTTTATGGTCACAGTAAAACCACTGCAGCTCTTTATGGTCACAGTAAAACCACTACAGCTCTTTATGGTCAATGTAAAATGACTGCGGCTGTTTTTGGTCACTGTAAAAACACTACAGCTCTGTATGGTCACTGTTAAACCACTGCAGCTCTTATGGTCACAGTAAAACCACTGCAGCTCTTTAAGATCATAGTACAACCAATACAGATCTTTATGGTCACTGTTAAACCACGGCAGGTCTTATGGTCACTGTAAAAACACTCATAGTACAACCAATACAGATCTTTATGGTCACTGTAAAACCACTACAGCTCTTTATGGTCACTCCACTGCAGCTCTTCATGATCACTGTAAAACCACTGCAGCTCTTTATGGTCACAGTAAAACTACTGCAGGTCTTTATGGTCACTGTAAAACCATTACAGCTCTTTATGGTTAGTGTAAAACCACTACAGCTCTTCATGGACACAGTAAAACCCCAACAGCTCTTTCTGGCCACAGTAAAACCACTACAGCTCTTTATGGTCACTGTAAAACCAATGCATCTCTTTATGGTCACTGTAAAACCACTGCGGCTCTTATGGTCACTGTAAAACCACTACAGCTCTTTATGGTCACTGTTAAACCACTGCAGCTCTTTATGGTCACTGTAAAAACACTCCAGCACTTTTTGGTCACTGTAAAACCACTACAGCTCTTTATGGTTACTGTAATACCACTGCAGCTCTTTATGGTCACTGTAAAACCACTACAGATCAGTATGGTCACTGCAAAACCACTGCGGCTGTTATGGTCACTGTAAAACCACTGCGGCTCTTATGGTCACTGTAAAACTACTGCAGCTCTTTATAGTCAGAGTAAAACCACGAAAGCTCTTTATGTTCACTGTAAAACTACTGCAGCTCTTTATGGTCACTGTAAAACCACTACCGCTCTTTATGGTCACTGTAAAAACACTACAGCTCTTTATGGTCACTGTAAAAACACTACAGCTCTTCATGGTCACTGTAAATCCACTACAGCTCTTCATGGTCACTGTAAAAACACTCCAGCACTTTTTGGTCACTGTAAAACCACTACAGCTCTTTATGGTTACTGTAATACCACTGCAGCTCTTTATGGTCACTGTAAAACCACTACAGATCAGTATGGTCACTGCAAAACCACTGCGGCTGTTATGGTCACTGTAAAACCACTGCGGCTCTTGTGGTCACTGTAAAACCACTGCAGCTCTTTATAGTCAGAGCAAAACCACGAAAGCTCTTTATGTTCACTGTAAAACTACTGCAGCTCTTTATGGTCACTGTAAAACCACTACCGCTCTTTATGGTCACTGTAAAAACACTACAGCTCTTCATGGTCACTGTAAAACCACTGCTGCTCTTGTGGTCACTGTAAAACCACTGCAGCTCTTCATGGTCACAGTAAAACCACTGCAGCACTTTATGGTCACTGTAAAACCACTAGGGGTCTTTATGGTCACTGTAAAACCACTGCGGCTCTTTATGGTCACTGTAAAACCACAACAGATCTTTATGGTCACTGCAAAACCACTGCGGCTCTTTATGGTCATTTTAAACCATTAAAGCTCTTTATGGTCACTCTAAAACCACGACAGTTCTTTATGATCAGTATAAAACCACTAGAGGTCTTTATGTTCACTGTAAAACCACTGCAGCTCTTTATGGACACTGTAAAACCACTGCAGCTCTTTATGGTCACAGTAAAACCAGTGCAGCTCCTTATGGTCACTGTAAAACCAGTGCAGCTCCTTATGGTCACTGTAAAACCACTACAACTCTTCATGCTACAAGGAAAGCCTCTGCAGCACTTTATGGTCACTGTAAAACCACGACGGCTATTTATGGACACATAAAACCAACTGCAGCTCCTTATGGTCACTGTAAAACCACTACAGCTCTCTCTGGTCACTGTAAAACCACTACAGCTCTTTGTGGTTACTGTAAAACCACTGCAGCTCTTTATGGTCACTGTAAAACCACTACAGCTCTTTATGCTCACAGTAAAACCACTACAGCTCTTTATGGTCACTATAAAACCACTACAGCTATGTATGGACACAGGAAAACCACTGCAGCTCTTTATGGTCACTGTAAAACCACGACAGCTATTTATGGACACAGTAATTCCACTGCAGCTCTTTATGGTCATTGTAAAACCACTGCGGCTCTTTATGGTCACTGTAAAACCCCTACAGCTCTTCATGGACACAGTAAAACCACTACAGCTTTTTATGGTCACTGTAAAACCACTGCGGCTCTTTCTGGTCACTGTAAAACCAATGCATCACTTTATGGTCACTGTAAAACCACTGCGGCTCTTATGGTCACTGTAAAACCACTACAGCTCTTTATGGTCACTGTAAAACCAATGCAGCTCTTCATGATCAATGTAAAACCACTGCGGCTCTTATGGTCACTGTAAAACCACTACAGCTCTTTATGGTAACTGTAAAACCACTGCAGCTCTTTATTGTCACTGTAAATCCACTCTGGCTCTTTATGGTCACAGTAAAACCACGACAGCTCTTTATGGTCACAGTAAAACCACTACAGCTCTTTATGGTCACTGTAAAACCACTGCAGCTCTTTATTGTCACTGTAAAACCACTCTGGCTCTTTATGGTCACAGTAAAACGACTGCGGCTGTTTATGGTCACTGTAAAACCACTACAGCTCTTTATGGTCAATGTAAAACCACTGCAGCTCTTTATGGTCACTGTAAAACCACTACAGCTCTGTATGGTCACTGTAAAACCAGTGCAGGTCTTTATGGTAACTGTGATGCCACTGCGGCACTTATGGTCACTGTAAAAACACTACAGCTCTTTGTGGTCACTGTAAAACCACTACAGATTTTTATGGTCACTGTAAAACCACTGCGGCTCTTTATGGTCACTGTAAAACCACTACAGCTCTGTATGGTCACTGTAAAACCACTGCAGCTCTTTATGGTCACTGTAATACCACTGAGGCACTTATGGTCACTGTAAAACCACTACAGCTCTTTATGGTAACTGTAAAACCACTACATCTCTACATGGTCTCAGTAAAACCACTACAGCTCTTTATGGTCATTGTAAAACTACTACAGCTCTTATAGTCAGTGGAAAACGAATGCATCTCTTTATGGTCATTGTAAAATCACTGCGGCTCTTGATGGTCACTTAAAAACCACTGCGGCTCTTATGGTCACTGTAAAGCCAATGCGTCACTTATGGTCACTGTAACACTACGACAGCTCTTTATGGTCACTGTAAAAACCCTGCAGCACTTTATGGTCACAGTAAAACCACTGCAGCGCTTTATGGTCACTGTAAAACCACTGCAGCTTTTTATGGTCACTGTAAAACCCTGCGGCACTTTTTCGTCACTGTAAAACCAATGCAGCTCTTTATGGCCACTGTAAAACCACTGCGGCTCTTTATGGTCACTGTAAAACCTCTGCAGGTCTTTCTGGTCACTTTAAAACCACTGCAGCTCTTTATGGTCACTGTAAAACCTCTACAGCTCTTCTGGTCACTTTAAAACCACAGCAGCGCTTTATGGTCAATGTAAAACCACTACAGCTCTTTATGGTCACTGTAAAACCACTGCAGCTCTTTCTGGTCACTGTAAAACCACTACAGCTCTGTATGGTCACCGTAAAACCAGTGCAGCTCTTTATAGTAACTGTAATGCCACTGCGGCACTTATGGTCACTGTAAAAACACTGCAGCTCTTTATGGTTACAGTAAAACCACTGCAGCTCTTTATGGTCACTGTAAAACCACTGCAGCTTTTTATGGTCACTGTAAAACCACTGCGGCACTTTATCGTCACTGTAAAACCAGTGCAGCTCTTTATGGCCACTGTAAAACCACTGCGGCACATTATGGTCACTGTAAAACCACTGCGGCTCTTATGGTCACTGTAAAACCACTACAGCTCTTTATGGTCACTGTAAAACCAATGCAGCTCTTTATGGTCAATGTAAAACCATTGCAGCTCTTTATGGTCACTGTAAAACCACTACAGCTCTTTATGGTCACAGTAAAAGCACTACAGCTCTTTACGGTCACTGTAAAACCACTGCCGCTCTTTATGGTCACTGTAAAACCACCGCGGCTCTTATGGTGACTGTATAATCACTCCAGCTCTTTACGGTCACTGTAAAAATACTACAGCTCTGTATGGTCACTGTAAAAAAACTGCTGCTCTTTATGGTCACTGTTAAAGCACTGCAGGTCTTACGGTCACTGTACAAACACTGCAGCTCTTTATGGTCACTGTAAAAACACTACAGCTCTTTATGGTCACTGTAAAACCACTACAGCTCTTCATGGTCACTGTAAAAACACTCCAGCACTTTTTGGTCACTGTAAATCCACTACAGCTCTTATGGTCACTGTAAAATCACTGCAGCTCTTTATGGTAACTGTAAAACCTCTGCAGGTCTTTCTGGTCACTGTAAAACCACTGCGGCTCTTATGGTCACTGTAAAACCACTACAGCACTTTATGGTCACTGTAAAACCAATGCATCTCTTTATGGCCACTGTAAAACCACTGCGGCTCTTATGGTCACTGTAAAACTACTACAGCTCTTTATTGTCACTGTAAAACCACTGCAGCTCTTTATGGTCACTGTAATACCACTGCGGCACTTATGGTCACTGTAAAAGCACTACAGCTCTTTATGTTCACTGTAAAACCAATGCATCTCTTTATGGCGACTGTAAAGCCACTGCGGCTCTTATGGTCACTGTAAAACTACTACAGCTCTTTATTATCACTGTAAAATCACTGCAGCTCTTTATGGTCACTGTAATACCACTGCGGCACTTATGGTCACTGTGAAACCACTGCAGCTCTTTATGGTAACTGTAAAACCAATGCAGATCTTTATGGTCACAGTAAAACCACTGCGGCTCTTATGGTCACTGTAAAACTACTACAGCTCTTTATGGTAACTGTAAAACCACTGCAGCTCTTTATTTTCACTGAAAAACCACTCTGGCTCTTTATGGTCACAGTAAAACCACTGCAGCTCTTTATGGTCATTGTAAAACCACTATAGCTCTTTATGGTCACTCTAAAACCACTACAGCTCTTTATGGTCACTGCAAAACCACTGCGGTTCTTTATGGTCATTGTAAAACCACGAAGGCTCTTTATGGTCACTCTAAAACCACTATAGCTCTTTATCGTCACTTTAAAAACACTACAGCTCTTTATGGTCACTGCAAAACCACTGTGGCACTTTATGGTCATTGTAAAACCACTGTGGCTCTTTATGGTCACTCTAAAACCACGACAGCACTTTATGGTCACTGTAAAACCACTGCAGCTCTTTATGGTCACAGTAAAACCACTGCAGCTCTTTATGGTCACTGTAAAACCACTACAGCTATTTATGGACACAGTAAAACCACTGCAGCTCTTTATGGTCACTGTAATACCACTGCGGCCCTTATGGTCACTGTAAAACCACTACAGCTCTTTATGGTCACTGTAAAACCAATGCATCTCTTTATGGCCACTGTAAAACCACTGTGGCTCTTATGGTCACTGTAAAACTACTACAGCTCTTTATTATCACTGTAAAGCCACTACAGCTCTTTATGGTTACTGTAAAACCACTACAGCTCTTCATGGACACAGTAAAACCCCTACAGCTCTTTCTGGCCACAGTAAAACCACTACAGCTCTTTATGGTCACTGTAAAACCAATGCATCTCTTTATGGTCACTGTAAAACCACTGCGGCTCTTATGGTCACTGTAAAACCACTACAGCTCTTTATGGTCACTGTAAAACCAATGCAGCAATTTATGGTCACAGTAAAACCACCGCGGCTCTTATGGTCACTGTAAAACTACTACAGCTCTTTATGGTAACTGTAAAACCACTGCAGCTCTTTATTGTCACTGTAAAACCACTGCAGCTCTTTATGGTCACTGTAAAACCACTACAGCTCTTTATGGTCACAGTAAAAGCACTACAGCTCTTTACGGTCACTGTAAAACCACTGCAGCTCTTTATGGTCACTGTAAAACCACCGCGGCTCTTATGGTGACTGTATAATCACTCCAGCTCTTTACGGTCACTGTAAAAATACTACAGCTCTGTATGGTCACTGTAAAAAAACTGCTGCTCTTTATGGTCACTGTTAAAGCACTGCAGGTCTTACGGTCACTGTACAAACACTGCAGCTCTTTAAGATCATAGTACAACCAATGCAGATCTTTATGGTCACTGTAAAACCACTACAGCTCTTTATGGTCACTGTAAAACCACTGCTGCTCTTTATGGTCACTGTAAAAACACTACAGCTCTTTATGGTCACTGTAAAACCACTACAGCTCTTCATGGTCACTGTAAAAACACTCCAGCACTTTTTGGTCACTGTAAATCCACTACAGCTCTTATGGTCACTGTAAAATCACTGCAGCTCTTTATGGTCACTGTAAAACCTCTGCAGGTCTTTCTGGTCACTGTAAAACCACTGCGGCTCTTTATCGTCACTGTAAAATCACTACAGCTCTTTATGGTAACTGTAAAACCAATGCAGCTCTTTATGGCCAATGTAAAACCACTGCGGCTCTTATGGTCACTGTAAAACCACTACAGCACTTTATGGTCACTGTAAAACCAATGCATCTCTTTATGGCCACTGTAAAACCACTGCGGCTCTTATGGTCACTGTAAAACTACTACAGCTCTTTATGGTAACTGTAAAACCACTGCAGCTCTTTATTTTCACTGAAAAACCACTCTGGCTCTTTATGGTCACAGTAAAACCACTGCAGCTCTTTATGGTCATTGTAAAACCACTATAGCTCTTTATGGTCACTCTAAAACCACTACAGCTCTTTATGGTCACTGCAAAACCACTGCGGTTCTTTATGGTCATTGTAAAACCACGAAGGCTCTTTATGGTCACTCTAAAACAACTATAGCTCTTTATCGTCACTTTAAAAACACTACAGCTCTTTATGGTCACTGCAAAACCACTGCGGTTCTTTATGGTCATTGTAAAACCACTGTGGCTCTTTATGGTCACTCTAAAACCACGACAGCACTTTATGGTCACTGTAAAACCACTGCAGCTCTTTATGGTCACAGTAAAACCACTGCAGCTCTTTATGGTCACTGTAAAACCACTACAGCTATTTATGGACACAGTAAAACCACTGCAGCTCTTTATGGTCACTGTAATACCACTGCGGCCCTTATGGTCACTGTAAAACCACTACAGCTCTTTATGGTCACTGTAAAACCAATGCATCTCTTTATGGCCACTGTAAAACCACTGTGGCTCTTATGGTCACTGTAAAACTACTACAGCTCTTTATTATCACTGTAAAACCACTACAGCTATTTATGGTTACTGTAAAACCACTACAGCTCTTCATGGACACAGTAAAACCCCTACAGCTCTTTCTGGCCACAGTAAAACCACTACAGCTCTTTATGGTCACTGTAAAACCAATGCATCTCTTTATGGTCACTGTAAAACCACTGCGGCTCTTATGGTCACTGTAAAACCACTACAGCTCTTTATGGTCACTGTAAAACCAATGCAGCAATTTATGGTCACAGTAAAACCACCGCGGCTCTTATGGTCACTGTAAAACTACTACAGCTCTTTATGGTAACTGTAAAACCACTGCAGCTCTTTATTGTCACTGTAAAACCGCTGCAGCTCTTTATGGTCACTGTAATACCACTGCAGCTCTTATGGTCACTGTAAAACCACTACAGCTCTTTATGGTAACTGTAAAACCACTGCAGCTCTTTATTGTCACTGTAAAACCGCTGCAGCTCTTTATTGTCACTGTAAAACCGCTGCAGCTCTTTATGGTCACTGTAAAACCACTGCGGCTCTTATGGTCACTGTTAAACCACTACAGCTCTTTATGGTAACTGTTAAACCAATGCAGATCTTTATGGTCACTGTAAAACCAATGCAGCTCTTTATGGTAACTGTAAAACCACTGCAGCTCTTTATGGTCACTGTAAAACCACTGCGGCTCTTATGGTCACTGTAAAACCACTACAGCTCTTTATGGTAACTGTTAAACCAATGCAGATCTTTATGGTCACTGTAAAACCAATGCAGCTCTTTATGGTAACTGTAAAACCGCTGCAGCTCTTTATGGTCACTGTAAAACCACTGCGGCTCTTATGGTCACTGTAAAACCACTACAGCTCTTTATGGTAACTGTTAAACCAATGCAGATCTTTATGGTCACTGTAAAACCAATGCAGCTCTTTATGGTAACTGTAAAACCACTGCAGCTCTTTATTGTCACTGTAAAACCGCTGCAGCTCTTTATGGTCACTGTAAAACCACTGCGGCTCTTATGGTCACTGTAAAACCACGACAGCTCTTTATGGTAACTGTAAAACCAATGCAGATCTTTATGGTCACTGTAAAACCACTGTGGCTCTTATGGTCACTGTAAAACCACTACAGCTCTTCATGGTCACTGTAAAACCAATGCATCTCTTTATGGCCACTGTAAAACCACTGCGGCTCTTGTGGTCACTGTAAAACTACTACAGCTCTTTATTGTCACTGTAAAACCACTGCAGCTCTTTATGGTCACTGTAATACCACTGCGGCACTTATGGTCACTGTAACACCACTACAGCTCTTTATGGTCACTGTAAAACGAATGCATCTCTTTATGGTCACTGTAAAACCACTGCGGTTCTTATGGTCACTGCAAAACCACTACAGCTCTTTACGGTAACTGTAAAACCAATGCAGATCTTTATGGTCACTGTAAAACCACTACAGCTCTTTATGGTAACTGTAAAACCACTGCAGCTCTTTATTGTCACTGTAAAACCACTCTGGCTCTTTATGGTCACAGTAAAACCACTGCAGCTCTTTATGGTCACAGTAAAACCACTGCAGCTCTTTATGGTCACAGTAAAACCACGACAGCTCTTTATGGTCAATGTAAAATGACTGCGGCTGTTTTTGGTCACTGTAAAAACACTACAGCTCTTTATGGTCACTGTTAAACCACTGCAGCTCTTATGGTCACAGTAAAACCACTGCAGCTCTTTAAGATCATAGTACAACCAATACAGATCTTTATGGTCACTGTTAAACCACGGCAGGTCTTATGGTCACTGTAAAAACACTGCAGCTCTTTAAGATCATAGTACAACCAATACAGATCTTTATGGTCACTGTAAAACCACTACAGCTCTTTATGGTCACTCCACTGCAGCTCTTCATGATCACTGTAAAACCACTGCAGCTCTTTATGGTCACAGTAAAACCACTGCAGGACTTTATGATCACTGTAAAACCACTACAGCTCTTTATGGTCACTGTAAAACCATTACAGCTCTTTCTGGTCACAGTAAAACCACTGCAGATCTTTATGGTCACTGTAAAACCACTGCTGCTCTTTATGGTCACTGTAAAAACACTACAGCTCTTCATGGTCACTGTAAAACCACTACAGCTCTTCATGGTCACTGTAAAACCACTACAGCTCTTTATGGTCACTGTAAAAACACTCCAGCACTTTTTGGTCACTGTAAAACCACTACAGCTCTTTATGGTTACTGTAAAACCACTACAGATCAGTATGGTCACTGCAAAACCACTGCGGCTGTTATGGTCACTGTAAAACCACTGCGGCTCTTGTGGTCACTGTAAAACCACTGCAGCTCTTTATAGTCAGAGTAAAACCACGAAAGCTCTTTATGTTCACTGTAAAACTACTGCAGCTCTTTATGGTCACTGTAAAACCACTACCGCTCTTTATGGTCACTGTAAAAACACTACAGCTCTTTATGGTCACTGTAAAACCACTGCAGCTCTTCATGGTCACTGTAAAACCACTGCGGCTCTTGTGGTCACTGTAAAACCACTGCAGCTCTTTATGGTCACTGTAAAACCACTACAGATCAGTATGGTCACTGCAAAACCACTGCGGCTGTTATGGTCACTGTAAAACCACTGCGGCTCTTGTGGTCACTGTAAAACCACTGCAGCTCTTTATAGTCAGAGTAAAACCACGAAAGCTCTTTATGTTCACTGTAAAACTACTGCAGCTCTTTATGGTCACTGTAAAACCACTACCGCTCTTTATGGTCACTGTAAAACCACTGCAGCTCTTCATGGTCACTGTAAAACCACTGCGGCTCTTGTGGTCACTGTAAAACCACTACACCTCTTTATGGTCACTGTAAAACCACTACAGCTCTGTATGGTCACTGTAAAACCAGTGCAGGTCTTTATGGTAACTGTGATGCCACTGCAGCACTTATGGTCACTGTAAAAACACTACAGCTCTTTGTGGTCACTGTAAAACCACTACAGATTTTTATGGTCACTGTAAAACCACTGCGGCTCTTTATGGTCACTGTAAAACCACTGCAGCTCTTTATGGTCACTGTAATACCACTGAGGCACTTATGGTCACTGTAAAACCACTACAGCTCTTTATGGTAACTGTAAAACCACTACATCTCTACATGGTCTCAGTAAAACCACTACAGCTCTTTATGGTCATTGTAAAACTACTACAGCTCTTATAGTCAGTGGAAAACGAATGCATCTCTTTATGGTCATTGTAAAATCACTGAGGCTCTTGATGGTCACTTAAAAACCACTTATGGTCACTGTAAAGCCAATGCGTCACTTATGGTCACTGTAAAACTATGACAGCTCTTTATGGTCACTGTAAAAACCCTGCAGCACTTTATGGTCACAGTAAAACCACTGCAGCGCTTTATGGTCACTGTAAAACCACTGCAGCTTTTTATGGTCACTGTAAAACCCCTGTGGCACTTTTTCGTCACTGTAAAACCAATGCAGCTCTTTATGGCCACTGTAAAACCACTGCGGCTCTTTATGGTCACTGTAAAACTTCTGCAGGTCTTTCTGGTCACTTTAAAACCACTGCAGCTCTTTATGGTCACTGTAAAACCTCTACAGCTCTTCTGGTCACTTTAAAACCACAGCAGCGCTTTATGGTCAATGTAAAACCACTACAGCTCTTTATGGTCACTGTAAAACCACTGCAGCTCTTTCTGGTCACTGTAAAACCACTACAGCTCTGTATGGTCACCGTAAAACCAGTGCAGCTCTTTATAGTAACTGTAATGCCACTGCGGCACTTATGGTCACTGTAAAACCACTGCGGCACTTTATCGTCACTGTAAAACCAATGCAGCTCTTTATGGCCACTGTAAAAACACTGCGGCACATTATGGTCACTGTAAAACCACTGCGGCTCTTATGGTCACTGTAAAACCACTACAGCTCTTTATGGTCACTGTAAAACCAATGCAGCTCTTTATGGTCAATGTAAAACCACTGCAGCTCTTTATGGTCACTGTAAAACCACTACAGCTCTTTATGGTCACAGTAAAAGCACTACAGCTCTTTACGGTCACTGTAAAACCACTGCAGCTCTTTATGGTCACTGTAAAACCACCGCGGCTCTTATGGTGACTGTATAATCACTCCAGCTCTTTACGGTCACTGTAAAAATACTACAGCTCTGTATGGTCACTGTAAAAAAACTGCTGCTCTTTATGGTCACTGTTAAAGCACTGCAGGTCTTACGGTCACTGTACAAACACTGCAGCTCTTTAAGATCATAGTACAACCAATGCAGATCTTTATGGTCACTGTAAAACCACTACAGCTCTTTATGGTCACTGTAAAACCACGGCTGCTCTTTATGGTCACTGTAAAAACACTACAGCTCTTTATGGTCACTGTAAAACCACTACAGCTCTTCATGGTCACTGTAAAAACACTCCAGCACTTTTTGGTCACTGTAAATCCACTACAGCTCTTATGGTCACTGTAAAATCACTGCAGCTCTTTATGGTCACTGTAAAACCTCTGCAGGTCTTTCTGGTCACTGTAAAACCACTGCGGCTCTTTATCGTCACTGTAAAATCACTACAGCTCTTTATGGTAACTGTAAACCAATGCAGCTCTTTATGGTCAATGTAAAACCACTGCGGCTCTTATGGTCACTGTAAAACCACTACAGCACTTTATGGTCACTGTAAAACCAATGCATCTCTTTATGGTCACTGTAAAACCTCTGCAGGTCTTTCTGGTCACTGTAAAACCACTGCGGCTCTTTATCGTCACTGTAAAATCACTACAGCTCTTTATGGTAACTGTAAACCAATGCAGCTCTTTATGGTCAATGTAAAACCACTGCGGCTCTTATGGTCACTGTAAAACTACTACAGCTCTTTATTGTCACTATAAAACCACTGCAGCTCTTTATGGTCACTGTAATACCACTGCGGCACTTATGGTCACTGTAAAACCACTACAGCTCTTTTTGTTCACTGTAAAACCAATGCATCTCTTTATGGCGACTGTAAAACCACTGCGGCTCTTATGGTCACTGTAAAACTACTACAGCTCTTTATTGTCACTGTAAAATCACTGCAGCTCTTTATGGTCACTGTAATACCACTGCGGCACTTATGGTCACTGTGAAACTACTACAGCTCTTTATGGTAACTGTAAAACCAATGCAGATCTTTATGGTCACAGTAAAACCACTGCGGCTCTTATGGTCACTGTAAAACTACTACAGCTCTTTATGGTAACTGTAAAACCACTGCAGCTCTTTATTTTCACTGAAAAACCACTCTGGCTCTTTATGGTCACAGTAAAACCACTGCAGCTCTTTATGGTCATTGTAAAACCACTATAGCTCTTTATGGTCACTCTAAAACCACTACAGCTCTTTATGGTCACTGCAAAACCACTGCGGTTCTTTATGGTCATTGTAAAACCACGAAGGCTCTTTATGGTCACTCTAAAACCACTATAGCTCTTTATCGTCACTTTAAAAACACTACAGCTCTTTATGGTCACTGCAAAACCACTGTGGCTCTTTATGGTCATTGTAAAACCACTGTGGCTCTTTATGGTCACTCTAAAACCACGACAGCACTTTATGGTCACTGTAAAACCACTGCAGCTCTTTATGGTCACAGTACAACCACTGCAGCTCTTTATGGTCACTGTAAAACCACTACAGCTATTTATGGACACAGTAAAACCACTGCAGCTCTTTATGGTCACTGTAATACCACTGCGGCCCTTATGGTCACTGTAAAACCACTACAGCTCTTTATGGTCACTGTAAAACCAATGCATCTCTTTATGGCCACTGTAAAACCACTGTGGCTCTTATGGTCACTGTAAAACTACTACAGCTCTTTATTATCACTGTAAAACCACTACAGCTCTTTATGGTTACTGTAAAACCACTACAGCTCTTCATGGACACAGTAAAACCCCTACAGCTCTTTCTGGCCACAGTAAAACCACTACAGCTCTTTATGGTCACTGTAAAACCAATGCATCTCTTTATGGTCACTGTAAAACCACTGCGGCTCTTATGGTCACTGTAAAACCACTACAGCTCTTTATGGTCACTGTAAAACCAATGCAGCAATTTATGGTCACAGTAAAACCACCGCGGCTCTTATGGTCACTGTAAAACCACTGCAGCTCTTTATTGTCACTATAAAACCGCTGCAGCTCTTTATTGTCACTGTAAAACCGCTGCAGCTCTTTATGGTCACTGTAAAACCACTGCGGCTCTTATGGTCACTATAAAACCACTACAGCTCTTTATGGTAACTGTTAAACCAATGCAGATCTTTATGGTCACTGTAAAACCAATGCAGCTCTTTATGGTAACTGTAAAACCACTGCAGCTCTTTATGGTCACTGTAAAACCACTGCGGCTCTTATGGTCACTGTAAAACCACTACAGCTCTTTATGGTAACTGTTAAACCAATGCAGATCTTTATGGTCACTGTAAAACCAATGCAGCTCTTTATGGTAACTGTAAAACCGCTGCAGCTCTTTATGGTCACTGTAAAACCACTGCGGCTCTTATGGTCACTGTAAAACCACTACAGCTCTTTATGGTAACTGTTAAACCAATGCAGATCTTTATGGTCACTGTAAAACCAATGCAGCTCTTTATGGTAACTGTAAAACCACTGCAGCTCTTTATTGTCACTGTAAAACCGCTGCAGCTCTTTATGGTCACTGTAAAACCACTGCGGCTCTTATGGTCACTGTAAAACCACTACAGCTCTTTATGGTATCTGTAAAACCAATGCAGATCTTTATGGTCACTGTAAAACCACTGTGGCTCTTATGGTTACTGTAAAACCACTACAGCTTTTCATGGACACAGTAAAACCCCTACAGCTCTTTCTGGCCACAGTAAAACCACTACAGCTCTTTATGGTCACGGTAAAACCAATGCATCTCTTTATGGTCACTGTAAAACCACTGCGGCTCTTTATGGTCACAGTAAAACCACTACAGCTCTTTATGGTCAATGTAAAATGACTGCGGCTGTTTTTGGTCACTGTAAAAACACTACAGCTCTTTATGGTCACTGTTAAACCACTGCAGCTCTTATGGTCACAGTAAAACCACTGCAGCTCTTTAAGATCATAGTACAACCAATACAGATCTTTATGGTCACTGTTAAACCACGGCAGGTCTGATGGTCACTGTAAAAACACTGCAGCTCTTTAAGATCATAGTACAACCAATACAGATCTTTATGGTCACTGTAAAACCACTACAGCTCTTTATGGTCACTCCACTGCAGCTCTTCATGATCACTGTAAAACCACTGCAGCTCTTTATGGTCACAGTAAAACCACTGCAGGACTTTATGATCACTGTAAAACCACTACAGCTCTTTATGGTCACTGTAAAACCATTACAGCTCTTTCTGGTCACAGTAAAACCACTGCAGATCTTTATGGTCACTGTAAAACCACTGCTGCTCTTTATGGTCACTGTAAAAACACTGCTGCTCTTTATGGTCACTGTAAAAACACTACAGCTCTTCATGGTCACTGTAAAACCACTACAGCTCTTCATGGTCACTGTAAAAACACTCCAGCACTTTTTGGTCACTGTAAAACCACTACAGCTCTTTATGGTTACTGTAAAACCACTACAGATCAGTATGGTCACTGCAAAACCACTGCGGCTGTTATGGTCACTGTAAAACCACTGCAGCTCTTTATAGTCAGAGTAAAACCACGAAAGCTCTTTATGTTCACTGTAAAACTACTGCAGCTCTTTATGGTCACTGTAAAACCACTGCAGCTCTTTATGGTCACTGTAAAACCACTGCAGCTCTTCATGGTCACTGTAAAACCACTGCGGCTCTTGTGGTCACTGTAAAACCACTACCGCTCTTTATGGTCACTGTAAAAACACTACAGCTCTTTATGGTCACTGTAAAACCACTGCAGCTCTTCATGGTCACTGTAAAACCACTGCGGCTCTTGTGGTCACTGTAAAACCACTGCAGCTCTTTATGGTCACTGTAAAACCACTACAGATCAGTATGGTCACTGCAAAACCACTGCGGCTGTTATGGTCACTGTAAAACCACTGCGGCTCTTGTGGTCACTGTAAAACCACTGCAGCTCTTTATAGTCAGAGTAAAACCACGAAAGCTCTTTATGTTCACTGTAAAACTACTGCAGCTCTTTATGGTCACTGTAAAACCACTACCGCTCTTTATGGTCACTGTAAAAACACTACAGCTCTTTATGGTCACTGTAAAACCACTGCAGCTCTTCATGGTCACTGTAAAACCACTGCGGCTCTTGTGGTCACTGTAAAACCACTACACCTCTTTATGGTCACTGTAAAACCACTACAGCTCTGTATGGTCACTGTAAAACCAGTGCAGGTCTTTATGGTAACTGTGATGCCACTGCGGCACTTATGGTCACTGTAAAAACACTACAGCTCTTTGTGGTCACTGTAAAACCACTACAGATTTTTATGGTCACTGTTAAACCACTGCGGCTCTTTATAGTCACTGTAAAACCACTGCAGCTCTTTATGGTCACTGTAATACCACTGAGGCACTTATGGTCACTGTAAAACCACTACAGCTCTTTATGGTAACTGTAAAACCACTACATCTCTACATGGTCTCAGTAAAACCACTACAGCTCTTTATGGTCATTGTAAAACTACTACAGCTCTTATAGTCAGTGGAAAACGAATGCATCTCTTTATGGTCATTGTAAAATCACTGAGGCTCTTGATGGTCACTTAAAAACCACTGCGGCTCTTATGGTCACTGTAAAGCCAATGCGTCACTTATGGTCACTGTAAAACTACGACAGCTCTTTATGGTCACTGTAAAAACCCTGCAGCACTTTATGGTCACAGTAAAACCACTGCAGCGCTTTATGGTCACTGTAAAACCACTGCAGCTTTTTATGGTCACTGTAAAACCCCTGCGGCACTTTTTCGTCACTGTAAAACCAATGCAGCTCTTTATGGCCACTGTAAAACCACTGCGGCTCTTTATGGTCACTGTAAAACCTCTGCAGGTCTTTCTGGTCACTTTAAAACCACTGCAGCTCTTTATGGTCACTGTAAAACCTCTACAGCTCTTCTGGTCACTTTAAAACCACAGCAGCGCTTTATGGTCAATGTAAAACCACTACAGCTCTTTATGGTCACTGTAAAACCACTGCAGCTCTTTCTGGTCACTGTAAAACCACTACAGCTCTGTATGGTCACCGTAAAACCAGTGCAGCTCTTTATAGTAACTGTAATGCCACTGCGGCACTTATGGTCACTGTAAAACCACTGCGGCACTTATGGTCACTGTAAAACCACTGCGGCACTTTATCGTCACTGTAAAACCAATGCAGCTCTTTATGGCCACTGTAAAAACACTGCGGCACATTATGGTCACTGTAAAACCACTGCGGCTCTTATGGTCACTGTAAAACCACTACAGCTCTTTATGGTCACTGTAAAACCAATGCAGCTCTTTATGGTCAATGTAAAACCACTGCAGCTCTTTATGGTCACTGTAAAACCACTACAGCTCTTTATGGTCACAGTAAAAGCACTACAGCTCTTTACGGTCACTGTAAAACCACTGCAGCTCTTTATGGTCACTGTAAAACCACCGCGGCTCTTATGGTGACTGTATAATCACTCCAGCTCTTTACGGTCACTGTAAAAATACTACAGCTCTGTATGGTCACTGTAAAAAAACTGCTGCTCTTTATGGTCACTGTTAAAGCACTGCAGGTCTTACGGTCACTGTACAAACACTGCAGCTCTTTAAGATCATAGTACAACCAATGCAGATCTTTATGGTCACTGTAAAACCACTACAGCTCTTTATGGTCACTGTAAAACCACTGCTGCTCTTTATGGTCACTGTAAAAACACTACAGCTCTTTATGGTCACTGTAAAACCACTACAGCTCTTCATGGTCACTGTAAAAACACTCCAGCACTTTTTGGTCACTGTAAATCCACTACAGCTCTTATGGTCACTGTAAAATCACTGCAGCTCTTTATGGTCATTGTAAAACCTCTGCAGGTCTTTCTGGTCACTGTAAAACCACTGCGGCTCTTTATCGTCACTGTAAAATCACTACAGCTCTTTATGGTAACTGTAAACCAATGCAGCTCTTTATGGTCAATGTAAAACCACTGCGGCTCTTATGGTCACTGTAAAACCACTACAGCACTTTATGGTCACTGTAAAACCAATGCATCTCTTTATGGCCACTGTAAAACCACTGCGGCTCTTATGGTCACTGTAAAACTACTACAGCTCTTTATTGTCACTATAAAACCACTGCAGCTCTTTATGGTCACTGTAATACCACTGCGGCACTTATGGTCACTGTAAAACCACTACAGCTCTTTATGTTCACTGTAAAACCAATGCATCTCTTTATGGCGACTGTAAAACCACTGCGGCTCTTATGGTCACTGTAAAACTACTACAGCTCTTTATTGTCACTGTAAAATCACTGCAGCTCTTTATGGTCACTGTAATACCACTGCGGCACTTATGGTCACTGTGAAACTACTACAGCTCTTTATGGTAACTGTAAAACCAATGCAGATCTTTATGGTCACAGTAAAACCACTGCGGCTCTTATGGTCACTGTAAAACTACTACAGCTCTTTATGGTAACTGTAAAACCACTGCAGCTCTTTATTTTCACTGAAAAACCACTCTGGCTCTTTATGGTCACAGTAAAACCACTGTAGCTCTTTATGGTCATTGTAAAACCACTACAGATCAGTATGGTCACTGCAAAACCACTGCGGCTGTTATGGTCACTGTAAAACCACTGCGGCTCTTGTGGTCACTGTAAAACCACTGCAGCTCTTTATAGTCAGAGTAAAACCACGAAAGCTCTTTATGTTCACTGTAAAACTACTGCAGCTCTTTATGGTCACTCTAAAACCACTACCGCTCTTTATGGTCACTGTAAAAACACTACAGCTCTTTATGGTCACTGTAAAACCACTGCAGCTCTTCATGGTCACTGTAAAACCACTGCGGCTCTTGTGGTCACTGTAAAACCACTACACCTCTTTATGGTCACTGTAAAACCACTACAGCTCTGTATGGTCACTGTAAAACCAGTGCAGGTCTTTATGGTAACTGTGATGCCACTGCGGCACTTATGGTCACTGTAAAAACACTACAGCTCTTTGTGGTCACTGTAAAACCACTACAGATTTTTATGGTCACTGTAAAACCACTGCGGCTCTTTATAGTCACTGTAAAAACACTGCAGCTCTTTATGGTCACTGTAATACCACTGAGGCACTTATGGTCACTGTAAAACCACTACAGCTCTTTATGGTAACTGTAAAACCACTACGTCTCTACATGGTCTCAGTAAAACCACTACAGCTCTTTATGGTCATTGTAAAACTACTACAGCTCTTATAGTCAGTGGAAAACGAATGCATCTCTTTATGGTCATTGTAAAATCACTGAGGCTCTTGATGGTCACTTAAAAACCACTGCGGCTCTTATGGTCACTGTAAAGCCAATGCGTCACTTATGGTCACTGTAAAACTACGACAGCTCTTTATGGTCACTGTAAAAACCCTGCAGCACTTTATGGTCACAGTAAAACCACTGCAGCGCTTTATGGTCACTGTAAAACCACTGCAGCTTTTTATGGTCACTGTAAAACCCCTGCGGCACTTTTTCGTCACTGTAAAACCAATGCAGCTCTTTATGGCCACTGTAAAACCACTGCGGCTCTTTATGGTCACTGTAAAACCTCTGCAGGTCTTTCTGGTCACTTTAAAACCACTGCAGCTCTTTATGGTCACTGTAAAACCTCTACAGCTCTTCTGGTCACTTTAAAACCACAGCAGCGCTTTATGGTCAATGTAAAACCACTACAGCTCTTTATGGTCACTGTAAAACCACTGCAGCTCTTTCTGGTCACTGTAAAACCACTACAGCTCTGTATGGTCACCGTAAAACCAGTGCAGCTCTTTATAGTAACTGTAATGCCACTGCGGCACTTATGGTCACTGTAAAACCACTGCGGCACTTTATCGTCACTGTAAAACCAATGCAGCTCTTTATGGCCACTGTAAAAACACTGCGGCACATTATGGTCACTGTAAAACCACTGCGGCTCTTATGGTCACTGTAAAACCACTACAGCTCTTTATGGTCACTGTAAAACCAATGCAGCTCTTTATGGTCAATGTAAAACCACTGCAGCTCTTTATGGTCACTGTAAAACCACTACAGCTCTTTATGGTCACAGTAAAAGCACTACAGCTCTTTACGGTCACTGTAAAACCACTGCAGCTCTTTATGGTCACTGTAAAACCACCGCGGCTCTTATGGTGACTGTATAATCACTCCAGCTCTTTACGGTCACTGTAAAAATACTACAGCTCTGTATGGTCACTGTAAAAAAACTGCTGCTCTTTATGGTCACTGTTAAAGCACTGCAGGTCTTACGGTCACTGTACAAACACTGCAGCTCTTTAAGATCATAGTACAACCAATGCAGATCTTTATGGTCACTGTAAAACCACTACAGCTCTTTATGGTCACTGTAAAACCACTGCTGCTCTTTATGGTCACTGTAAAAACACTACAGCTCTTTATGGTCACTGTAAAACCACTACAGCTCTTCATGGTCACTGTAAAAACACTCCAGCACTTTTTGGTCACTGTAAATCCACTACAGCTCTTATGGTCACTGTAAAATCACTGCAGCTCTTTATGGTCATTGTAAAACCTCTGCAGGTCTTTCTGGTCACTGTAAAACCACTGCGGCTCTTTATCGTCACTGTAAAATCACGACAGCTCTTTATGGTAACTGTAAACCAATGCAGCTCTTTATGGTCAATGTAAAACCACTGCGGCTCTTATGGTCACTGTAAAACCACTACAGCACTTTATGGTCACTGTAAAACCAATGCATCTCTTTATGGCCACTGTAAAACCACTGCGGCTCTTATGGTCACTGTAAAACTACTACAGCTCTTTATTGTCACTATAAAACCACTGCAGCTCTTTATGGTCACTGTAATACCACTGCGGCACTTATGGTCACTGTAAAACCACTACAGCTCTTTATGTTCACTGTAAAACCAATGCATCTCTTTCTGGCGACTGTAAAACCACTGCGGCTCTTATGGTCACTGTAAAACTACTACAGCTCTTTATTGTCACTGTAAAATCACTGCAGCTCTTTATGGTCACTGTAATACCACTGCGGCACTTATGGTCACTGTGAAACTACTACAGCTCTTTTTGGTAACTGTAAAACCAATGCAGATCTTTATGGTCACAGTAAAACCACTGCGGCTCTTATGGTCACTGTAAAACTACTACAGCTCTTTATGGTAACTGTAAAACCACTGCAGCTCTTTATTTTCACTGAAAAACCACTCTGGCTCTTTATGGTCACAGTAAAACCACTGCAGCTCTTTATGGTCATTGTAAAACCACTATAGCTCTTTATGGTCACTCTAAAACCACTACAGCTCTTTATGGTCACTGCAAAACCACTGCGGTTCTTTATGGTCATTGTAAAACCACGAAGGCTCTTTATGGTCACTCTAAAACCACTACAGCTCTTTATGGTCACTCTAAAACCACTACAGCACTTTATGGTCACTGTAAAACCACTACAGCTCTTTATGGCCACAGTAAAACCACTACAGCTTTTTATGGTCATTGTAAAACCAGTGCGGTTCTTTATGGTCATTGTAAAACCACTGCGGTTCTTTATGGTCATTGTAAAACCACGAAGGCTCTTTATGGTCACTCTAAAACCACTATAGCTCTTTATCGTCACTTTAAAAACACTACAGCTCTTTATGGTCACTGCAAAACCACTGTGGCTCTTTATGGTCATTGTAAAACCACTGTGGCTCTTTATGGTCACTCTAAAACCACGACAGCACTTTATGGTCACTGTAAAACCACTGCAGCTCTTTATGGTCACAGTAAAACCACTGCAGCTCTTTATGGTCACTGTAAAACCACTACAGCTATTTATGGACACAGTAAAACCACTGCAGCTCTTTATGGTCACTGTAATACCACTGCGGCCCTTATGGTCACTGTAAAACCACTACAGCTCTTTATGGTCACTGTAAAACAAATGCATCTCTTTATGGCCACTGTAAAACCACTGTGGCTCTTATGGTCACTGTAAAACTACTACAGCTCTTTATTATCACTGTAAAACCACTACAGCTCTTTATGGTTACTGTAAAACCACTACAGCTCTTCATGGACACAGTAAAACCCCTACAGCTCTTTCTGGCCACAGTAAAACCACTACAGCTCTTTATGGTCACTGTAAAACCAATGCATCTCTTTATGGTCACTGTAAAACCACTGCGGCTCTTATGGTCACTGTAAAACCACTACAGCTCTTTATGGTCACTGTAAAACCAATGCAGCAATTTATGGTCACAGTAAAACCACCGCGGCTCTTATGGTCACTGTAAAACTACTACAGCTCTTTATGGTAACTGTAAAACCACTGCAGCTCTTTATTGTCACTGTAAAACCGCTGCAGCTCTTTATGGTCACTGTAATACCACTGCGGCTCTTATGGTCACTGTAAAACTACTACAGCTCTTTATGGTAACTGTAAAACCACTGCAGCTCTTTATTGTCACTGTAAAACCGCTGCAGCTCTTTATTGTCACTGTAAAACCGCTGCAGCTCTTTATGGTCACTGTAAAACCACTGCGGCTCTTATGGTCACTGTAAAACCACTACAGCTCTTTATGGTAACTATTAAACCAATGCAGATCTTTATGGTCACTGTAAAACCAATGCAGCTCTTTATGGTAACTGTAAAACCACTGCAGCTCTTTATGGTCACTGTAAAACCACTGCGGCTCTTATGGTCACTGTAAAACCACTACAGCTCTTTATGGTAACTGTTAAACCAATGCAGATCTTTATGGTCACTGTAAAACCAATGCAGCTCTTTATGGTAACTGTAAAACCGCTGCAGCTCTTTATGGTCACTGTAAAACCACTGCGGCTCTTATGGTCACTGTAAAACCACTACAGCTCTTTATGGTAACTGTTAAACCAATGCAGATCTTTATGGTCACTGTAAAACCAATGCAGCTCTTTATGGTAACTGTAAAACCACTGCAGCTCTTTATTGTCACTGTAAAACCGCTGCAGCTCTTTATGGTCACTGTAAAACCACTGCGGCTCTTATGGTCACTGTAAAACCACTACAGCTCTTTATGGTATCTGTAAAACCAATGCAGATCTTTATGGTCACTGTAAAACCACTGTGGCTCTTATGGTTACTGTAAAACCACTACAGCTTTTCATGGACACAGTAAAACCCCTACAGCTCTTTCTGGCCACAGTAAAACCACTACAGCTCTTTATGGTCACGGTAAAACCAATGCATCTCTTTATGGTCACTGTAAAACCACTGCGGCTCTTATGGTCACTGTAAAACCACCACAGCTCTTTATGGTCACTGTAAAACCAATGCAGCTCTTTATGGTCACTGTAAAACCACTGCGGCTCTTTTGGTCACTGTAAAACCACTACAGCTCTTTATGGTAACTGCAAAACCACTGCAGCTCTTTATTGTCACTGTAAAACCACTCTGGCTCTTTATGGTCACAGTAAAACCACTGCAGATCTTTATGGTCACAGTAAAACCACGACAGCTCTTTATGGTCAATGTAAAATGACTGCGGCTGTTTTTGGTCACTGTAAAAACACTACAGCTCTTTATGGTCACTGTTAAACCACTGCAGCTCTTATGGTCACAGTAAAACCACTGCAGCTCTTTAAGATCATAGTACAACCAATACAGATCTTTATGGTCACTGTTAAACCACGGCAGGTCTTATGGTCACTGTAAAAACACTGCAGCTCTTTAAGATCATAGTACAACCAATACAGATCTTTATGGTCACTGTAAAACCACAACAGCTCTTTATGGTCACTCCACTGCAGCTCTTCATGATCACTGTAAAACCACTGCAGCTCTTTATGGTCACAGTAAAACCACTGCAGGTCTTTATGATCACTGTAAAACCACTACAGCTCTTTATGGTCACTGTAAAACCATTACAGCTCTTTCTGGTCACAGTAAAACCACTGCAGATCTTTATGGTCACTGTAAAACCACTGCTGCTCTTTATGGTCACTGTAAAAACACTGCTGCTCTTTATGGTCACTGTAAAAACACTACAGCTCTTCATGGTCACTGTAAAACACTCCAGCACTTTTTGGTCACTGTAAAACCACTACAGCTCTTTATGGTTACTGTAATACCTCTGCAGCTCTTTATGGTCACTGTAAAACCACTACAGATCAGTATGGTCACTGCAAAACCACTGCGGCTGTTATGGTCACTGTAAAACCACTGCGGCTCTTGTGGTCACTGTAAAACCACTGCAGCTCTTTATAGTCAGAGTAAAACCACGAAAGCTCTTTATGTTCACTGTAAAACTACTGCAGCTCTTTATGGTCACTGTAAAACCACTACCGCTCTTTATGGTCACTGTAAAAACACTACCGCTCTTTATGGTCACTGTAAAAACACTACAGCTCTTTATGGTCACTGTAAAACCACTGCAGCTCTTCATGGTCACTGTAAAACCACTGCAGCTATTTATGGTCACTGTAAAACCACTGCAGCTATTTATGGTCACTGTAAAACCACTACAGCTCTTTATGGTCACTGTAAAACCACTACAGATCAGTATGGTCACTGCAAAACCACTGCGGCTGTTATGGTCACTGTAAAACCACTGCGGCTCTTTATAGTCAGAGTAAAACCACGATAGCTCTTTATGTTCACTGTAAAACTACTGCAGCTCTTTATGGTCACTGTAAAACCACTACCGCTCTTTATGGTCACTGTAAAAACACTACAGCTCTTTATGGTCACAGTAAAACCACTGCAGCTCTTTATGGACACTGTAAAACCACTGCAGCTCTTTATGGTCACAGTAAAACCAGTGCAGCTCCTTATGGTCACTGTAAAACCAGTGCAGCTCCTTATGGTCACTGTAAAACCACTACAACTCTTTATGCTACAAGGAAAACCTCTGCAGCACTTTATGGTCACTGTAAAACCACGACGTCTATTTATGGACACATAAAACCAACTGCAGCTCCTTATGGTCACTGTAAAACCACTACAGCTCTCTCTGGTCACTGTAAAACCACTACAGCTCTTTGTGGTTACTGTAAAACCACTGCAGCTCTTTATGGTCACTGTAAAACCACTACAGCTTTTTATGCTCACAGTAAAACCACTACAGCTCTTTATGGTCACTATAAAACCACTACAGCTATGTATGGACACAGGAAAACCACTGCAGCTCTTTATGGTCACTGTAAAACCACGACAGCTCTTTATGGACACAGTAATTCCACTGCAGCTCTTTATGGTCATTGTAAAACCACTGCGGCTCTTTATGGTCACTGTAAAACCCCTACAGCTCTTTATGGTTACTGTAAAACCACTGCAGCTCTTTATGGTCACTGTAAAACCACTACAGCTCTTCATGGACACAGTAAAACCACTACAGCTTTTTATGGTCACTGTAAAACCACTGCGGCTCTTTCTGGCCACAGTAAAACAACTGCATCTCTTTATGGTCACTGTAAAACCAATGCATCACTTTATGGTCACTGTAAAACCACTGCGGCTCTTATGGTCACTGTAAAACCACTACAGCTCTTTATGGTCACTGTAAAACCAATGCAGCTCTTCATGATCAATGTAAAACCACTGCGGCTCTTATGGTCACTGTAAAACCACTACAGCTCTTTATGGTAACTGTAAAACCACTGCAGCTCTTTATTGCCACTGTAAATCCACTCTGGCTCTTTATGGTCACAGTAAAACCACTACAGCTCTTTATGGTCACAGTAAAACCACTACAGCTCTTTATGGTCACTGTAAAACCACTGCAGCTCTTTATTGTCACTGTAAAACCACTCTGGCTCTTTATGGTCACAGTAAAACGACTGCGGCTGTTTATGGTCACTGTAAAAACACTACAGCTCTTTATGGTCAATGTAAAACCACTGCAGCTCTTTATGGTCACTGTAAAACCACTACAGCTCTTTCTGGTCACAGTAAAAGCACTACAGCTCTTTACGGTCACTGTAAAATCAATGCAGCTCTTTATGGTCACTGTAAAACCTCTGCAGGTCTTTCTGGTCACTTTAAAACCACTGCAGCTCTTTATGGTCACTGTAAAACCACTACAGCTCCTCTGGTCACTTTAAAACCACAGCAGCTCTTTATGGTCAATGTAAAACCACTACAGCTCTTTATGGTCACTGTAAAACCACTACAGCTCTGTATGGTCACTGTAAAACCAGTGCAGGTCTTTATGGTAACTGTGATGCCACTGCGGCACTTATGGTCACTGTAAAAACACTACAGCTCTTTGTGGTCACTGTAAAACCAATGCATCTCTTTATGGCGACTGTAAAACCACTGCGGCTCTTATGGTCACTGTAAAACTACTACAGCTCTTTATTGTCACTGTAAAATCACTGCAGCTCTTTATGGTCACTGTAATACCACTGCGGCACTTATGGTCACTGTGAAACTACTACAGCTCTTTATGGTAACTGTAAAACCAATGCAGATCTTTATGGTCACAGTAAAACCACTGCGGCTCTTATGGTCACTGTAAAACTACTACAGCTCTTTATGGTAACTGTAAAACCACTGCAGCTCTTTATTTTCACTGAAAAACCACTCTGGCTCTTTATGGTCACAGTAAAACCACTGCAGCTCTTTATGGTCATTGTAAAACCACTATAGCTCTTTATGGTCACTCTAAAACCACTACAGCTCTTTATGGTCACTGCAAAACCACTGCGGTTCTTTATGGTCATTGTAAAACCACGAAGGCTCTTTATGGTCACTCTAAAACCACTATAGCTCTTTATCGTCACTTTAAAAACACTACAGCTCTTTATGGTCACTGCAAAACCACTGTGGCTCTTTATGGTCACTCTAAAACCACGACAGCACTTTATGGTCACTGTAAAACCACTGCAGCTCTTTATGGTCACAGTAAAACCACTGCAGCTCTTTATGGTCACTGTAAAACCACTACAGCTGTTTATGGACACAGTAAAACCACTGCAGCTCTTTATGGTCACTGTAATACCACTGCGGCCCTTATGGTCACTGTAAAACCACTACAGCTCTTTATGGTCACTGTAAAACCAATGCATCTCTTTATGGCCACTGTAAAACCACTGTGGCTCTTATGGTCACTGTAAAACTACTACAGCTCTTTATTATCACTGTAAAACCACTACAGCTCTTTATGGTTACTGTAAAACCACTACAGCTCTTCATGGACACAGTAAAACCCCTACAGCTCTTTCTGGCCACAGTAAAACCACTACAGCTCTTTATGGTCACTGTAAAACCAATGCATCTCTTTATGGTCACTGTAAAACCACTGCGGCTCTTATGGTCACTGTAAAACCACTACAGCTCTTTATGGTCACTGTAAAACCAATGCAGCAATTTATGGTCACAGTAAAACCACCGCGGCTCTTATGGTCACTGTAAAACTACTACAGCTCTTTATGGTAACTGTAAAACCACTGCAGCTCTTTATTGTCACTGTAAAACCGCTGCAGCTCTTTATGGTCACTGTAATACCACTGCGGCTCTTATGGTCACTGTAAAACTACTACAGCTCTTTATGGTAACTGTAAAACCACTGCAGCTCTTTATTGTCACTGTAAAACCGCTGCAGCTCTTTATTGTCACTGTAAAACCGCTGCAGCTCTTTATGGTCACTGTAAAACCACTGCGGCTCTTATGGTCACTGTAAAACCACTACAGCTCTTTATGGTAACTGTTAAACCAATGCAGATCTTTATGGTCACTGTAAAACCAATGCAGCTCTTTATGGTAACTGTAAAACCACTGCAGCTCTTTATGGTCACTGTAAAACCACTGCGGCTCTTATGGTCACTGTAAAACCACTACAGCTCTTTATGGTAACTGTTAAACCAATGCAGATCTTTATGGTCACTGTAAAACCAATGCAGCTCTTTATGGTAACTGTAAAACCGCTGCAGCTCTTTATGGTCACTGTAAAACCACTGCGGCTCTTATGGTCACTGTAAAACCACTACAGCTCTTTATGGTAACTGTTAAACCAATGCAGATCTTTATGGTCACTGTAAAACCAATGCAGCTCTTTATGGTAACTGTAAAACCACTGCAGCTCTTTATTGTCACTGTAAAACCGCTGCAGCTCTTTATGGTCACTGTAAAACCACTGCGGCTCTTATGGTCACTGTAAAACCACTACAGCTCTTTATGGTATCTGTAAAACCAATGCAGATCTTTATGGTCACTGTAAAACCACTGTGGCTCTTATGGTTACTGTAAAACCACTACAGCTTTTCATGGACACAGTAAAACCCCTACAGCTCTTTCTGGCCACAGTAAAACCACTACAGCTCTTTATGGTCACGGTAAAACCAATGCATCTCTTTATGGTCACTGTAAAACCACTGCGGCTCTTTATGGTCACAGTAAAACCACTACAGCTCTTTATGGTCAATGTAAAATGACTGCGGCTGTTTTTGGTCACTGTAAAAACACTACAGCTCTTTATGGTCACTGTTAAACCACTGCAGCTCTTATGGTCACAGTAAAACCACTGCAGCTCTTTAAGATCATAGTACAACCAATACAGATCTTTATGGTCACTGTTAAACCACGGCAGGTCTTATGGTCACTGTAAAAACACTGCAGCTCTTTAAGATCATAGTACAACCAATACAGATCTTTATGGTCACTGTTAAACCACTACAGCTCTTTATGGTCACTCCACTGCAGCTCTTCATGATCACTGTAAAACCACTGCAGCTCTTTATGGTCACAGTAAAACCACTGCAGGACTTTATGATCTCTGTAAAACCACTACAGCTCTTTATGGTCACTGTAAAACCATTACAGCTCTTTCTGGTCACAGTAAAACCACTGCAGATCTTTATGGTCACTGTAAAACCACTGCTGCTCTTCATGGTCACTGTAAAAACACTCCAGCACATTTTGGTCACTGTAAAACCACTACAGCTCTTTATGGTTACTGTAAAACCACTACAGATCAGTATGGTCACTGCAAAACCACTGCGGCTGTTATGGTCACTGTAAAACCACTGCAGCTCTTTATAGTCAGAGTAAAACCACGAAAGCTCTTTATGTTCACTGTAAAACTACTGCAGCTCTTTATGGTCACTGTAAAACCACTACCGCTCTTTATGGTCACTGTAAAAACACTACAGCTCTTTATGGTCACTGTAAAACCACTGCAGCTCTTCATGGTCACTGTAAAACCACTGCGGCTCTTGTGGTCACTGTAAAACCACTACACCTCTTTATGGTCACTGTAAAACCACTACAGCTCTGTATGGTCACTGTAAAACCAGTGCAGGTCTTTATGGTAACTGTGATGCCACTGCGGCACTTATGGTCACTGTAAAAACACTACAGCTCTTTGTGGTCACTGTAAAACCACTACAGATTTTTATGGTCACTGTAAAACCACTGCGGCTCTTTATGGTCACTGTAAAACCACTGCAGCTCTTTATGGTCACTGTAATACCACTGAGGCACTTATGGTCACTGTAAAACCACTACAGCTCTTTATGGTCATTGTAAAACTACTACAGCTCTTATAGTCAGTGGAAAACGAATGCATCTCTTTATGGTCATTGTAAAATCACTGAGGCTCTTGATGGTCACTTAAAAACCACTGCGGCTCTTATGGTCACTGTAAAGCCAATGCGTCACTTATGGTCACTGTAAAACTACGACAGCTCTTTATGGTCACTGTAAAAACCCTGCAGCACTTTATGGTCACAGTAAAACCACTGCAGCGCTTTATGGTCACTGTAAAACCACTGCAGCTTTTTATGGTCACTGTAAAACCCCTGCGGCACTTTTTCATCACTGTAAAACCAATGCAGCTCTTTATGGCCACTGTAAAACCACTGCGGCTCTTTATGGTCACTGTAAAACCTCTGCAGGTCTTTCTGGTCACTTTAAAACCACTGCAGCTCTTTATGATCACTGTAAAACCTCTACAGCTCTTCTGGTCACTTTAAAACCACAGCAGCGCTTTATGGTCAATGTAAAACCACTACAGCTCTTTATGGTCACTGTAAAACCACTGCAGCTCTTTCTGGTCACTGTAAAACCACTACAGCTCTGTATGGTCACCGTAAAACCAGTGCAGCTCTTTATAGTAACTGTAATGCCACTGCGGCACTTATGGTCACTGTAAAACCACTGCGGCACTTTATCGTCACTGTAAAACCAATGCAGCTCTTTATGGCCACTGTAAAAACACTGCGGCACATTATGGTCACTGTAAAACCACTGCGGCTCTTATGGTCACTGTAAAACCACTACAGCTCTTTATGGTCACTGTAAAACCAATGCAGCTCTTTATGGTCAATGTAAAACCACTGCAGCTCTTTATGGTCACTGTAAAACCACTACAGCTCTTTATGGTCACAGTAAAAGCACTACAGCTCTTTACGGTCACTGTAAAACCACTGCAGCTCTTTATGGTCACTGTAAAACCACCGCGGCTCTTATGGTGACTGTATAATCACTCCAGCTCTTTACGGTCACTGTAAAAATACTACAGCTCTGTATGGTCACTGTAAAAAAACTGCTGCTCTTTATGGTCACTGTTAAAGCACTGCAGGTCTTACGGTCACTGTACAAACACTGCAGCTCTTTAAGATCATAGTACAACCAATGCAGATCTTTATGGTCACTGTAAAACCACTACAGCTCTTTATGGTCACTGTAAAACCACTGCTGCTCTTTATGGTCACTGTAAAAACACTACAGCTCTTTATGGTCACTGTAAAACCACTACAGCTCTTCATGGTCACTGTAAAAACACTCCAGCACTTTTTGGTCACTGTAAATCCACTACAGCTCTTATGGTCACTGTAAAATCACTGCAGCTCTTTATGGTCATTGTAAAACCTCTGCAGGTCTTTCTGGTCACTGTAAAACCACTGCGGCTCTTTATCGTCACTGTAAAATCACTACAGCTCTTTATGGTAACTGTAAACCAATGCAGCTCTTTATGGTCAATGTAAAACCACTGCGGCTCTTATGGTCACTGTAAAACCACTACAGCACTTTATGGTCACTGTAAAACCAATGCATCTCTTTATGGCCACTGTAAAACCACTGCGGCTCTTATGGTCACTGTAAAACTACTACAGCTCTTTATTGTCACTATAAAACCACTGCAGCTCTTTATGGTCACTGTAATACCACTGCGGCACTTATGGTCACTGTAAAACCACTACAGCTCTTTATGTTCACTGTAAAACCAATGCATCTCTTTATGGCGACTGTAAAACCACTGCGGCTCTTATGGTCACTGTAAAACTACTACAGCTCTTTATTGTCACTGTAAAATCACTGCAGCTCTTTATGGTCACTGTAATACCACTGCGGCACTTATGGTCACTGTGAAACTACTACAGCTCTTCATGGTAACTGTAAAACCAATGCAGATCTTTATGGTCACAGTAAAACCACTGCGGCTCTTATGGTCACTGTAAAACTACTACAGCTCTTTATGGTAACTGTAAAACCACTGCAGCTCTTTATTTTCACTGAAAAACCACTCTGGCTCTTTATGGTCACAGTAAAACCACTGCAGCTCTTTATGGTCATTGTAAAACCACTATAGCTCTTTATGGTCACTCTAAAACCACTACAGCTCTTTATGGTCACTGCAAAACCACTGCGGTTCTTTATGGTCATTGTAAAACCACGAAGGCTCTTTATGGTCACTCTAAAACCACTATAGCTCTTTATCGTCACTTTAAAAACACTACAGCTCTTTATGGTCACTGCAAAACCACTGTGGCTCTTTATGGTCACTCTAAAACCACTACAGCACTTTATGGTCACTGTAAAACCACTGCAGCTCTTTATGGTCACAGTAAAACCACTGCAGCTCTTTATGGTCACTGTAAAACCACTTCAGCTATTTATGGACACAGTAAAACCACTGCAGCTCTTTATGGTCACTGTAATACCACTGCGGCCCTTATGGTCACTGTAAAACCACTACAGCTCTTTATGGTCACTGTAAAACCAATGCATCTCTTTATGGCCACTGTAAAACCACTGTGGCTCTTATGGTCACTGTAAAACTACTACAGCTCTTTATTATCACTGTAAAACCACTACAGCTCTTTATGGTTACTGTAAAACCACTACAGCTCTTCATGGACACAGTAAAACCCCTACAGCTCTTTCTGGCCACAGTAAAACCACTACAGCTCTTTATGGTCACTGTAAAACCAATGCATCTCTTTATGGTCACTGTAAAACCACTGCGGCTCTTATGGTCACTGTAAAACCACTACAGCTCTTTATGGTCACTGTAAAACCAATGCAGCAATTTATGGTCACAGTAAAACCACCGCGGCTCTTATGGTCACTGTAAAACTACTACAGCTCTTTATGGTAACTGTAAAACCACTGCAGCTCTTTATTGTCACTGTAAAACCGCTGCAGCTCTTTATGGTCACTGTAATACCACTGCGGCTCTTATGGTCACTGTAAAACTACTACAGCTCTTTATGGTAACTGTAAAACCACTGCAGCTCTTTATTGTCACTGTAAAACCGCTGCAGCTCTTTATTGTCACTGTAAAACCGCTGCAGCTCTTTATGGTCACTGTAAAACCACTGCGGCTCTTATGGTCACTGTAAAACCACTACAGCTCTTTATGGTAACTGTTAAACCAATGCAGATCTTTATGGTCACTGTAAAACCAATGCAGCTCTTTATGGTAACTGTAAAACCACTGCAGCTCTTTATGGTCACTGTAAAACCACTGCGGCTCTTATGGTCACTGTAAAACCACTACAGCTCTTTATGGTAACTGTTAAACCAATGCAGATCTTTATGGTCACTGTAAAACCAATGCAGCTCTTTATGGTAACTGTAAAACCGCTGCAGCTCTTTATGGTCACTGTAAAACCACTGCGGCTCTTATGGTCACTGTAAAACCACTACAGCTCTTTATGGTAACTGTTAAACCAATGCAGATCTTTATGGTCACTGTAAAACCAATGCAGCTCTTTATGGTAACTGTAAAACCACTGCAGCTCTTTATTGTTACTGTAAAACCGCTGCAGCTCATTATGGTCACTGTAAAACCACTGCGGATCTTATGGTCACTGTAAAACCACTACAGCTCTTTATGGTATCTGTAAAACCAATGCAGATCTTTATGGTCACTGTAAAACCACTGTGGCTCTTATGGTTACTGTAAAACCACTACAGCTTTTCATGGACACAGTAAAACCCCTACAGCTCTTTCTGGCCACAGTAAAACCACTACAGCTCTTTATGGTCACGGTAAAACCAATGCATCTCTTTATGGTCACTGTAAAACCACTGCGGCTCTTATGGTCACTGTAAAACCACCACAGCTCTTTATGGTCACTGTAAAACCAATGCAGCTCTTTATGGTCACTGTAAAACCACTCTGGCTCTTTATGGTCACAGTAAAACCACTGCAGCTCTTTATGGTCACAGTAAAACCACGACAGCTCTTTATGGTCAATGTAAAATGACTGCGGCTGTTTTTGGTCACTGTAAAAACACTACAGCTCTTTATGGTCACTGTTAAACCACTGCAGCTCTTATGGTCACAGTAAAACCACTGCAGCTCTTTAAGATCATAGTACAACCAATACAGATCTTTATGGTCACTGTTAAACCACGGCAGGTCTTATGGTCAATGTAAAAACACTGCAGCTCTTTAAGATCATAGTACAATCAATACAGCTCTTTATGGTCACTCCACTGCAGCTCTTCATGATCACTGTAAAACCACTGCAGCTCTTTATGGTCACTGTAAAACCACTGCAGGTCTTTATGATCGCTGTAAAACCACTACAGCTCTTTATGGTCACTGTAAAACCATTACAGCTCTTTCTGGTCACAGTAAAACCACTGCAGATCTTTATGGTCACTGTAAAACCACTGCTGCTCTTTATGGTCACTGTAAAAACACTGCTGCTCTTTATGGTCACTGTAAAAACACTACAGCTCTTCATGGTCACTGTAAAAACACTCCAGCACTTTTTGGTCACTGTAAAACCACTACAGCTCTTTATGGTTACTGTAATACCTCTGCAGCTCTTTATGGTCACTGTAAAACCACTACAGATCAGTATGGTCACTGCAAAACCACTGCGGCTGTTATGGTCACTGTAAAACCACTGCGGCTCTTGTGGTCACTGTAAAACCACTGCAGCTCTTTATAGTCAGAGTAAAACCACGAAAGCTCTTTATGTTCACTGTAAAACTACTGCAGCTCTTTATGGTCACTGTAAAACCACTACCGCTCTTTATGGTCACTGTAAAAACACTACAGCTCTTTATGGTCACTGTAAAACCACTGCAGCTCTTCATGGTCACTGTCAAACCACTGCTGCTCTTTATGGTCACTGTAAAAACACTGCTGCTCTTTATGGTCACTGTAAAACCACTACAGCTCTTCATGGTCACTGTAAAAACACTCCAGCACTTTTTGGTCACTGTAAAACCACTACAGCTCTTTATGGTTACTGTAATACCACTGCAGCTCTTTATGGTCACTGTAAAACCACTACAGATCAGTATGGTCACTGCAAAACCACTGCGGCTGTTATGGTCACTGTAAAACCACTGCGGCTCTTGTGGTCACTGTAAAACCACTGCAGCTCTTTATAGTCAGAGTAAAACCACGAAAGCTCTTGTGGTCACTGTAAAACCACTGCAGCTCTTTATGGTCACTGTAAAACCACTACAGATCAGTATGGTCACTGCAAAACCACTGCGGCTGTTATGGTCACTGTAAAACCACTGCGGCTCTTTATAGTCAGAGTAAAACCACGAAAGCTCTTTATGTTCACTGTAAAACTACTGCAGCTCTTTATGGTCACTGGAAAACCACTACCGCTCTTTATGGTCACTGTAAAAACACTACAGCTCTTTATGGTCACAGTAAAACCACTGCAGCTCTTCATGGTCACTGTAAAACCACTGCGGCTCTTGTGGTCACTGTAAAACCACTACACCTCTTTATGGTCACTGTAAAACCACAACAGATCTTTATGGTCACTGCAAAACCACTGCGGCTCTTTATGGTCATTGTAAAACCATTAAAGCTCTTTATGGTCACTCTAAAACCACGACAGTTCTTTATGATCAGTATAAAACCACTAGAGGTCTTTATGTTCACTGTAAAACCACTGCAGCTCTTTATGGACACTGTAAAACCACTGCAGCTCTTTATGGTCACAGTAAAACCAGTGCAGCTCCTTATGGTCACTGTAAAACCAGTGCAGCTCCTTATGGTCACTGTAAAACCACTACAACTCTTTATGCTACAAGGAAAACCTCTGCAGCACTTTATGGTCACTGTAAAACCACGACGTCTATTTATGGACACATAAAACCAACTGCAGCTCCTTATGGTCACTGTAAAACCACTACAGCTCTCTCTGGTCACTGTAAAACCACTACAGCTCTTTGTGGTTACTGTAAAACCACTGCAGCTCTTTATGGTCACTGTAAAACCACTACAGCTTTTTATGCTCACAGTAAAACCACTACAGCTCTTTATGGTCACTATAAAACCACTACAGCTATGTATGGACACAGGAAAACCACTGCAGCTCTTTATGGTCACTGTAAAACCACGACAGCTCTTTATGGACACAGTAATTCCACTGCAGCTCTTTATGGTCATTGTAAAACCACTGCGGCTCTTTATGGTCACTGTAAAACCCCTACAGCTCTTTATGGTTACTGTAAAACCACTGCAGCTCTTTATGGTCACTGTAAAACCACTACAGCTCTTCATGGACACAGTAAAACCACTACAGCTTTTTATGGTCACTGTAAAACCACTGCAGCTCTTTCTGGCCACAGTAAAACCACTGCATCTCTTTATGGTCACTGTAAAACCAATGCATCACTTTATGGTCACTGTAAAACCACTGCGGCTCTTATGGTCACTGTAAAACCACTACAGCTCTTTATGGTCACTGTAAAACCAATGCAGCTCTTCATGATCAATGTAAAACCACTGCGGCTCTTATGGTCACTGTAAAACCACTACAGCTCTTTATGGTAACTGTAAAACCACTGCAGCTCTTTATTGTCACTGTAAATCCACTCTGGCTCTTTATGGTCACAGTAAAACCACTACAGCTCTTTATGGTCACAGTAAAACCACTACAGCTCTTTATGGTCACTGTAAAACCACTGCAGCTCTTTATTGTCACTGTAAAACCACTCTGGCTCTTTATGGTCACAGTAAAACGACTGCGGCTGTTTATGGTCACTGTAAAAACACTACAGCTCTTTATGGTCAATGTAAAACCACTGCAGCTCTTTATGGTCACTGTAAAACCACTACAGCTCTTTCTGGTCACAGTAAAAGCACTACAGCTCTTTACGGTCACTGTAAAATCACTGCAGCTCTTTATGGTCACTGTAAAACCTCTGCAGGTCTTTCTGGTCACTTTAAAACCACTGCAGCTCTTTATGGTCACTGTAAAACCACTACAGCTCCTCTGGTCACTTTAAAACCACAGCAGCTCTTTATGGTCAATGTAAAACCACTACAGCACTTTATGGTCACTGTAAAACCACTGCAGCTCTTTATGGTCACTGTAAAACCACTACAGCTCTGTATGGTCACTGTAAAACCAGTGCAGGTCTTTATGGTAACTGTGATGCCACTGCGGCACTAATGGTCACTGTAAAAACACTACAGCTCTTTGTGGTCACTGTAAAACCACTACAGATTTTTATGGTCACTGTAAAACCACTGCGGCTCTTTATGGTCACTGTAAAACCACTGCAGCTCTTTATGGTCACTGTAATACCACTGAGGCACTTATGGTCACTGTAAAACCACTACAGCTCTTTATGGTAACTGTAAAACCACTACATCTCTACATGGTCTCAGTAAAACCACTACAGCTCTTTATGGTCATTGTAAAACTACTACAGCTCTTATAGTCAGTGGAAAACGAATGCATCTCTTTATGGACATTGTAAAATCACTGCGGCTCTTGATGGTCACTTAAAAACCACTGCGGCTCTTATGGTCACTGTAAAGCCAATGCGTCACTTATGGTCACTGTAAAACTACGACAGCTCTTTATGGTCACTGTAAAAACCCTGCAGCACTTTATGGTCACAGTAAAACCACTGCAGCGCTTTATGGTCACTGTAAAACCACTGCAGCTTTTTATGGTCACTGTAAAACCCCTGCGGCACTTTTTCGTCACTGTAAAACCAATGCAGCTCTTTATGGCCACTGTAAAACCACTGCGGCTCTTTATGGTCACTGTAAAACCTCTGCAGGTCTTTCTGGTCACTTTAAAACCACTGCAGCTCTTTATGGTCACTGTAAAACCTCTACAGCTCTTCTGGTCACTTTAAAACCACAGCAGCGCTTTATGGTCAATATAAAACCACTACAGTTCTTTATGGTCACTGTAAAACCACTGCAGCTCTTTCTGGTCACTGTAAAACCACTACAGCTCTGTATGGTCACTGTAAAACCAGTGCAGCTCTTTATAGTAACTGTAATGCCACTGCGGCACTTATGGTCACTGTAAAAACACTGCAGCTCTTTATGGTTACAGTAAAACCACTGCAGCTCTTTATGGTCACTGTAAAACCACTGCAGCTTTTTATGGTCACTGTAAAACCACTGCGGCACTTTATCGTCACTGTAAAACCAATGCAGCTCTTTATGGCCACTGTAAAACCACTGCGGCACATTATGGTCACTGTAAAACGACTGCGGCTCTTATGGTCACTGTAAAACCACTACAGCTCTTTATGGTCACTGTAAAACCAATGCAGCTCTTTATGGTCAATGTAAAACCATTGCAGCTCTTTATGGTAACTGTTAAACCACTACAGCTCTTCATGGTCACTGTAAAAACACTCCAGCACTTTTTGGTCACTGTAAATCCACTACAGCTCTTATGGTCACTGTAAAATCACTGCAGCTCTTTATGGTCACTGTAAAACCTCTGCAGGTCTTTCTGGTCACTGTAAAACCACTGCGGCTCTTTATCGTCACTGTAAAATCACTACAGCTCTTTATGGTAACTGTAAAACCAATGCAGCTCTTTATGGTCAATGTAAAACCACTGCGGCTCTTATGGTCACTGTAAAACCACTACAGCACTTTATGGTCACTGTAAAACCAATGCATCTCTTTATGGCCACTGTAAAACCACTGCGGCTCTTATGGTCACTGTAAAACTACTACAGCTCTTTATTGTCACTGTAAAACCACTGCAGCTCTTTATGGTCACTGTAATACCACTGCGGCACTTATGGTCACTGTAAAAGCACTACAGCTCTTTATGTTCACTGTAAAACCAATGCATCTCTTTATGGCGACTGTAAAACCACTGCGGCTCTTTTGGTCACTGTAAAACTACTACAGCTCTTTATTGTCACTGTAAAATCACTGCAGCTCTTTATGGTCACTGTAATACCACTGCGGCACTTATGGTCACTGTGAAACCACTACAGCTCTTTATGGTAACTGTAAAACCAATGCAGATCTTTATGGTCACAGTAAAACCACTGCGGCTCTTATGGTCACTGTAAAACTACTACAGCTCTTTATGGTAACTGTAAAACCACTGCAGCTCTTTATTTTCACTGAAAAACCACTCTGGCTCTTTATGGTCACAGTAAATCCACTGCAGCTCTTTATGGTCATTGTAAAACCACTATAGCTCTTTATGGTCACTCTAAAACCACTACAGCTCTTTATGGTCACTGCAAAACCACTGCGGTTCTTTATGGTCATTGTAAAACCACGAAGGCTCTTTATGGTCACTCTAAAACCACTATAGCTCTTTATCGTCACTTTAAAAACACTACAGCTCTTTATGGTCACTGCAAAACCACTGTGGCTCTTTATGGTCATTGTAAAACCACTGTGGCTCTTTATGGTCACTCTAAAACCACTACAGCACTTTATGGTCACTGTAAAACCACTGCAGCTCTTTATGGTCACAGTTAACCACTGCAGCTCTTTATGGTTGTGCGAGATAAGTGGCTATCCAGCCCCATCTACGGCACTTTTTATTTCCCTTCCCAGGAACAAAGACACGGAGGAGTCAGTCCAAAACTTTTCATTCAACTTTGCAAAGTCGGGTGCTGTTCCCAAAGGTACACACACACAAGCATAGTAATCTCCACACATTATATACATGTATATGTGGGCTGGGTCTACTACTGCTGCCTTGACCAACGAGTGCTAGGATTCCCCACTGTTTTCCTTATTTGGGTTCTGGTGCCTGGGATTCTTTTATCATTCACTTGGCCAATCAGTGTTTGAGCTTCCCATTCTTCCCTTATATGGATGATGTTGTACAACTGTGGTTAAGGGCGGTCTCTCAACTATCGAGGAAAGCTGTTACAACTGTTTCATTCATATAAACATGGGGGAGGTCCGGCAACAGTTTCGAGTGTCTGCTTGTGTTTACTATGAGGTAGAAAAGACTAAAAGGCAGCTAATCGTTTAAAAATTACACTACCCCCTACAAATCCCCCGTGTCTTTTCTTACGGCCTGTAATTTTTCAACTGTAAGTTTCTTCTCCAGGGCATTTAATAACTCCCGAGCTTGTTCATCAAACTGCCCTTCTCTAATACTACCCCCGCCCAAGAGGGATTCACGTTGTTCCATCTCGAGATTTATTCGTTCAACCTGCCCATAGGGAACATCTTTCTTAGTAAGGGCGGTTTCGATCAGTCGTTGAGTTAATCCCCGGACACAGGGAATAACGCAACACCCAAGGGCAGTGAGTACTCCTGCCACCACTATACATGAGACAAGAAAGGGAACGACCACCCCCGTCCATTTACCGAACCAAGCTTCCAACCAGTCCGTGAGGCCAGAGTCAATGCCCGAGTTTTCGGCCAGTTCGTCCGCCAATGTGGTGAGTCCATCCAGGGCGCGGGTGATGGACCCATCAGGGGCTGTGTTGTTTGGGATGAAAGTGCAGCACTGAGTGCCTATCATGACACAAACACCCCCCTTTTCTGCCAACATCATGTCTAAGGCCAACCTATTTTCCCACGCCATCCTACTAGTGGCGTCCAGTTGTTCTGCTATTCCTTTCACTGCATCCCGGGTATAATTAATGAACCTCTGCTGATTGTAGTAAATATAATTAATCCAATCCACATTCTTATTGATGGTCACCCACCAGAACAGTGACGACTCAAAACCCGCCGCTATCTGGTTCCTAGCCTTGTATTCGTCAGGAACACCCCTGGGGACACCTATGGCATCTAAATATATGTTATCATCGAAAGAGGTCTCCAAAGTTCTCTCAGTTCTTCCACTAGAACGGGGTCGCTCTTGTTTTTCGAATACCAGGGTGAATGGGATGGCCAATTGAACGATCGCACAAGTGCCCGTCCATTTTTGGGGCAGGGTCGGTCGCAGAACCCTCCCACCACAGTACCACCAGAGGTCTGCCCTAGGTACATGAATGTGGGAGTAATTCCCGCCCCCGGTAGTTTCATTGACCAGCCGAATTGATCCGCTGCACTTGTCAAATGTCCCCACATCGTCGTCCCACTGTAGTCCCGTCCGAGAGACGCAGGCCTGGTGCGTACCCGTTACCCCTGAGAATGATGGCGGGCGGGGCGCCCCCTCAGACCTGACGGGGGGAAACTTCAAACTCAAGGGTCGACAAGTGGGGTCGTTCCAGGCCTCTCGGTCCTGGTACAGCCTTATCATGCAGTTCATGGCTCGTGGGTGTTTCTCCCATCCCAGCGGGAATGGGACCACCTGAGCGTTAGGGCGGGCACTCGTGCATGCGTAGCAATCACTCTTTTTCATGCTCCTCACAGTATATTTGACCCATTCCATCCAGGCATTCGCCTCCCCGTATCCCGTTTCTATTTCAAAGGTCTTTTCCAAATCCGTTGTCTCAATTATTCTAATCTTTTCCTGCTTACCAGTGGTGGATGAGCCCCCAGACTCAGCTTCAATGACCGTGATATACGTGCAGCACAGCTGCATTCCCCCCCCATCCTGCCTGGCCCCCAACTCTAATACCCACTATTGTTCTATTAAGTCTCGCCTCGTTCTTTTCCAAGTTCTTTATGGTCAGATAAAGCGGATTGCACCGATTATGCCCACAATCTCGTCCAGGGGTGATGGGATCACGGACAACTGACACCATAGCCTGGACCCCGGGGGCTGGAGGCCTATTTAGGCCTTCCCTACCATACAATTGTAATACTAACGTCTGACCCTGGAATCCCCTTTCTCTCTCTAGATTCTGCTTAGTTTGATTCAGTTGACTTTTAGTCCTACAGGGCACCAACTCACATAGGTCTAAGCTAAGTGTCTGTGTTGATTGGTTGGCAAGCACGGAGATGGTGAACCACTGACGGTCCTCTATTTGTTTCATCCGGAGGCCAAATTGGGTAACACGCACACTATGACCCAGCCCAAGGACAATGGCATAGCAAGTTAACAATACGATTGACCGCATTTTGTCGCGACACCCGTAGCCCGAGGGCACAGTTCCTTTAGACTCGCCAAAGTCCGATTAGTTCGTTCTCAGAGTCTCTGTTCCTTAGATGCCTTTGTCAGAGAGGTTCGTTCGTCCTCCGTCGGTTGTGGCACTGGTCCCTTGACTCGAGTGTAATGTGTCCAGCCCTTTTCGGCCGTACGGACAGCCGTTTCGGTCGTCAAAAGTACCAGGAAGGGACCGTCCCAAGTTGGTTCGAGGGTACGTTGCTTCCAGCTTTTAATCAGGACCCACTGACCCGGCTTGACGGTGTGCACCGCAAACTCGAGCGGCGGCGTCTGTGCCAAAAGTCCCTGTTGGCGTAAACGAGATAGAGCAGACCCCAGAGCCACCACATATTTTTGCACAAACATATCCCGAGACTCAAATACAGGAGGTTCCCCCTTCGGCCCATGGAACGGGAGGCCAAATAACATTTCGAAAGGGGAGACGCCCAAATCCCGCCTTGGCTGGGTGCGAATTTGCAACAGGGCAAGGGGTAGGCATTTGGTCCAAGGCAGGCCGATTTCACTAGTGAGCTTGGTTAGCTGCTTTTTGATGGTCTGGTTCATTCTTTCGACCTTGCCCGAGGAGGAGGGATGCCAGGGGGTGTGCAAATCCCAGTCAATCCCCATTGCTTGCACTACATTCTGGAGGACGGTCGAGGTGAAGTGGCTCCCCTGGTCAGAGTCAATAGCGCGGGGTAGCCCAAATCGTGGGATGATTTGCTCGAGTAGAATCTTGCTAACCTGAGTTGCCGTTGCCGTGGTAGTGGGGAAAGCTTCCACCCATCCTGTCAGGTGATCTACCACTACTAATAGATACTTCAGGCGACCTATGGGGGGGAGCTCAGTGTAATCTACCTGGACATACTCAAACCGCCTATAGGCCGGACACCTACCCCCTTGTCTTGCATGCTGCCGCAGCCCCCTTTTGTTAATCTTTCGACATGTTATACAATCTCCTGTGACCTGCTTGGCTACCGTGTACAGACCAGGGTGAGCATATCGGCGCAGGAAGGCATCACACAGTGCCTGGGCGCCCCAGTGACTCCCTTGGTGTAAACGGGCAATAATGTCCCGCGTCAACGGTCGATTTAGTAGCTGGCGGCCATCGGGTAAGGTCCACTTGCCTTCCCTATCCTTTGTACCCCCCAGAGACGCGAGAAGAGTTTCTTCTTTGTCAGTAAACGTGGGCACTTCGGTAATTTCGGATATCTGTGGAATCCTTACCAGGCAGTTTATTACTTCCTTCCCCATCCCAGCCAATTTTGCCTGTTCATCTGCCAATTGATTCCCCAGGGTCTCTATTTTATCGTCTTTCTGGTGTCCTTTCACATGTACTACTGCAATCTCTTGTGGCAGCAACAAATCCTCCAAGATCATGGCTACTAGTTCCTCGTGGACCAACTCCTTTCCTCTACTATTTATCATTCCCCTTTCTTTCCAGATCTTCCCAAAGGTGTGTACTACCCCAAAGGCATACTTAGAGTCAGTGTAGATTGTCCCGGCTATTCCCTTTAAATTCCTCAGAGCCCGGTGCAAGGCGTACAATTCGCACGTTTGTGCCGACCAGGCATTCGGTAGCCGTCCACTTTCCACTAATTCCCAACCAGTCTCACTAATGACTGCATAACCGTTGTGTCTCTTCCCATCTATCACTCGAGAGGACCCATCAATGTACCACCGCCTACCTGCATGTAAGGGGGTATCCCTCAGATCTTCCCTCACTTTACTCTGGTACTCTATTATGTCTGAACAGCAGTGTTCCAGTTCCTCCTCCCCTTCCTCTTTCCAAAGAAAGTCCGCCGGGTTCTGGCAGCCCCCGACTTCTATTCGGAGGTCTTCTCGGTCTAACAATATGGCTTCATATTTCAGAATTCTCGAGTCAGTCAGCCACCTCCCGGCCTTCTGATTCAGGATAGTTCGAACCTGGTGGGGAGTAGTGACTGTCAAGGGGGCCCCGAAAGTCAACTTCCTGCTTTCCTCTACCAGCTTTGCCGTGGCTGCCACCGCTTGGACACACTCCGGCCACCCTCGGGAGACTGGATCCAGAATTTTTGATAGGAAAGCCGCGGGCTTCCTTTTACCCCCCCAGTCCTGGGTCAATACTCCAAGAGCGGTTCCCTCTCAGGAGTTCACAAAGAGGCGAAATGTCTTACTAAAATCCGGCAAGCTTAAAACAGGTGCGGCCATCAATTTTCCTTTTAGGATTTCAATTAACTTTTTCTCCTCCTCCTCCCATTTTATTCTGTTGGGTGCCTCCTCAATGAGTTTTAGGTACAAGTCTTTAGTAAGGGGGGCATAGTCGTCTATCCATAACTGACAATAGCCTAAGAGTCCCAAGAACTTCCGCAACTCCCTTTTGGTCGTTAGGAGGCCTAGTTCGATTATTGCCCGCACTCTTTCCGGACTTATTCGTTTCTGTCCCTGGCTTATCAAGTGTCCCAGGTACTTAACCTCTTTCTCGACATATTGGAGCTTCTTCTGACTCACTCTTAACCCCTTCTCAGCTAGGTAATTTAACAGGGCATTAGTCCCAAGTAGGACGTCCTCCTCCGCCGGTCCGGATAAAAGGAGATCGTCCACGTATTGTATAAGCTTAAGGGCCGGGGACAAGGTTAGTCCCTCCAATAATTGTTCCAGAATCTGCCCGAACAGAGTCGGGGACTCAGTGAATCCTTGGGGGAGTACGGTCCACCTGTACTGTTGTTTTCTGCCAGTATCAGGATCCTCCCATTCAAAAGCAAAAAGATCCCTACTGTCCTTGTCCAGGGGACACGCCCAGAAGGCATCCTTTAAGTCTATAACACTAAACCAGCCGTGGTCCGGGGGGATTCGCCCCAGAATAGTGTATGGGTTCGGTACCACAGGGTGCCGTACTTGGACAATTTTATTTACCTCCCTTAGGTCTTGGACCATTCGGTAGCTCCCATCCGACTTCCGGACCGGCAGGATGGGAGAATTGTATCGTGACATACAGGGCTCTACCAATCCATCTTTTATTAGGTCTTCCATAACTGTCTTCAGGCCCTGCCTCCCTTCCCAAGAGATGGGGTATTGGCGCACTCTGACGTCGGGGCTCTGGGGCTTTAATTTTACCTCCACAGGTCGAATTGCGAGTCCCCCCCGGTTCCCTTTGGCGACCCAAACCCTAGGGTCTATCTCTGTCAATCGGGACTCACTAAGGTATGACATGGTAACGGCTAATTCTTCCTCTTCTCCCACTTCTATTCGCAATCCGAAACGGACTATCAAATCCCGTCCCAACAACCCATAGGGAAGATGGGGGAGGTGAAGGAGTTCAACCTGGAGTTCCTCCTCCTCCAGCCGCAAGGGTTGTGGTTCGAGTATTCTCGCACTAAAAACCCCACCCTTAACTCCTGAAATGTTTAATGTTTTAGCTTGGAAGCCAACCCCCCTCGGATGGAGGGGAATTGAGGACCTGCCAGCGCCTGTGTCAACTAAGAAGGTAACATCTTGTCTAAATGGGCCCACCCGTAAATTTACCAGGGGTTCTTGGTAGGCCCGTGTTCCGATCCTCCCCTGACTTCCCTAATCCATTTGTTCACACTCCATTTCATACATCCCTTCCCTTTCCCTTTTAAACTCGGGACAATCCCTTTTGAAGTGTCCCAGTTTCCCGCAATGGTAACATCCGGCCTTCTGAGGGCGCTCAATTCCATAAGATCCTCCTCTCTCACTTCTGCCCCGTCTCGTTTCTCTCCCTCTCCAACTTTTCTTCGACGTTCCTCTTTCCACCCCATAATCTCCCTCCCCCATTCCGGTGGACTTACAAGCTTCCCGTACGGCTGCCACCATCATTTTTGTCTTATGTTTCTCCCTTATTACATCCCTCTGAACGTACACCTTCTGTGCTTCCCGTAATAATTCTGCAACATCCTTTTCAGCCCAATCCTCCACTTTCTGTAATTTCTTCTGAATGTCAGGCCATGACTTAGTCACAAAGTGCACCTTAAGCATGCCCTTACCTATTTCCCCATCAGGGTCTAAACCTGAATACTTTCGCATGGACTCCCGCAAACTGTCTAAAAACTCACTCGGGGATTCATCCTTTTTCTGTCCAACTTCAAATGCTTTTGCTAAATTCCGCTGTTTGGGCACGCAGGTTTGGATCCCCCTGATTATAAGGCTTCTGAGGTCTGTCATATTGGCCCTTCCCCCCGCGTCGTTATGATCCCACTGGGGGTCCTCTAAGGGGTACTTCTGCTCTCCACGCTGAGGGCCGTCCTGATGCTCCCTATCCCAAATGGCCATTGCACTATTCCGGATCATAACAATTTCATCGTAATTAAATAGTATTCTCATCATGGCCTGCAGTTCAGCCCATGTGTATATACTGGGCCCCAGAAATTGGTCCAGTTGTATTCCCACACTGACGGGGTCGTCCAGTAGACGGGGTCGTTCATTACGGAGTTGCCGGATATCCCCAGAATTTAAAGGTTGTACTACAAACCCGGTCCGTTCGTTCCCAAACGGCACCTCTCGTAAGGGGTTCAGCTGTTCAATATTATCACTCCTCCCAGCTCTCAATCCCTCTTCTCGACCTCTCCGCATCTCGAGTCGGACTGATTTCCTAGTGCCTGGGGTGAGTTCTGTGCCCCCTCCTGTGCCCCCCCAGCAGTCCCTTCCTCACTGGTCGTAGCCTGCTGGGACTCGGAATTATCCATCGCAGGAGGGAGGTCCGCGCTGGACGCCTGGTCGTGCGCGGGTGGTATATACGGGGGCGGGGAAGACGGTGGCAAACCGTCGGTGAGGATGTCCCAAGACTTCTGGGGCTTCCTCGGGTCTGTTTGGGGAGTCAGAGGATAGAGACGCGTGGGACTCTCGCCGTCTCCCGCCAACCAGGCGGCGGCATATTTGCTCTCCTCTGGGTCAAACGGTTGTTTTCTGTTAACATATACATTTAGGATTTGACACACCCAGTCTTCATCAGACCCATACTCGGGCCAAACTACCGAGGGGGCGCGGATAGGTTCTTTGGACCATATAAAACAACAATATTTTATCATGGTCTCTTTCTTTAAGTCCTTCGTTCTACTACTGTCCGTCCATAGACTTAACTTCCGACCTAATGGACTATCGGGGGGTATTTCTTTCCCATTTGCAGTCTTCCCTGACTTTTCCTTAGTAAATCTAGAAGTCTGATTTCCCATGGTTTATCTTCGGTCCTGGTCTTAAACGCCCAAAGCGTTTTCACAGATGACCGTCAAAACCACAATTTCCCGTGGTTTATCTTCAGTCCTGGTCTTAAACGCCCAAAGCGTTTTCACAGATGACCGTCAAAACCACAATTTCCCGTGGTTTATCTTCAGTCCTGGTCTTAAACGCCCAAAGCGTTTTCACAGATGACCGTCAAAACCACGCGGCCAACAAGGAAGAACAAAAGAATCTCTTACCTTGATCCGTGCACGGAGTTGTCTGGCCTTTTTAAATGTGTGTACCCCCGTGTATAGTCACTAACCGGTCGTCCCAGCACTCGTCCGTGTGTTCCTTTTCCAGGATTCAAAATTATTTTTAAATGAGCCGGGTCACATCGTCCCTTGGCCGACGGCCAACGGACCAAGCCGATCAGTGAGAAGTATAAATATATACTAGACGCGTCTTTGTTGTAATCAGGCTTGATCCGTGAGCCGAAGAGACTGCCCCCCCCGGCAATAATTCTTTCATCCCGGACGAGCCCCCAATTGTGCGAGATAGGTAGCTATCCAGCCCCATCTACGGCACTTTTCATTTCCCTTCCCAGGAACAAAGACACGGAGGAGTCAGTCCAAAACTTTTCATTCAACTTTGCAAAGTCGGGTGCTGTTCCCAAAGGTACACACACACAAGCATAGTAATCTCCACACATTATATACATGTATATGTGGGCTGGGTTTACTACTGCTGCCTTGACCAACGAGTGCTCGGATTCCGCACTGTTTTCCTTTTTTGGGTTCTGGTGCCTGCGATTCTTTTATCATTCACTTGGCCAATCAGTGTTTGAGCTTCCCGTTCTTCCCTTATATGGATGATGTTGTACAACTGTGGTTAAGGGCGGCCTCTCAACTATCGAGGAAAGCTGTTACAACTGTTTCATTCATATAAACGTGGGGGAGGTCCGGCAACAGTTTCGAGTGTCTGCTTGTGTTTACTATGAGGTAGAAAAGACTAAAAGGCAGCTAACCGTTTAAAAATTACACTACCCCCTACACAGCTACTTATGGTCACTGTAAAACCACTACAGCTACTTTTGGTCACTGTAAATCCACTACAGCTCTTTATGATCACTGTAAAACCACTGCAGCTCTTTATGGTCACTGTAAAACCACTACAGAAATTAATGGTCTCTGTGAAATGACTGCTGCTCTTTATGGTCACTGGAAAACCACTACAGCTCTTTCTGGTCACAGTAAAACCACTGCAGCTCTTCATGGTCACTGTAAAACCACTACAGCTATTTATGGTCACTGTAAAACCACTGTGGCTCTTATGGTCACTGTAAAACCACTACAGCTACTTATGTTCACTGTAAAACCACTACAGCTACTTTTGGTCACTGTAAATCCACTAAAGCTCTTTATGATCACTGTAAAACCACTGCAGCTCTTTATGGTCATTGTAAAACCACTACAGAAATTAGTGGTCTCTGTGAAATGACTGCTGCTCTTTATGGTCACTGGAAAACCACAGCGGCTCTTGTGGTCAAGGTAAAACCACTGCTCTTTTTGGTCACGCTAAAACCGCTACAGCTCTTTCTGGTTACTGTTAAACCCCTGCGGCTCTTATGGTCACTGTAAAACCACTGCAGCTCTTTATGGTCACTGTAAAACCAGTGCGGCTCTTATGGTCACTGTAAAACCACTGCAGCTCTTCTGGTCACTGTAAAACCCCTACAGCTCTTTATGTCACTGTAAAACCACTACAACACTTTACGGTCACTGGAAAACCACCACAGCTCTTTCTGGTCACAGTAAAACCACTGCAGCTCTTTATGGTCACTGTAAAACCACTACAGCTCTTTATGGTCACTGTAAAACCATATGTGGCTCTTATGGTCACTGTAAAACCACTGCAGCTCTTTATGGTCACTGTAAAACCACTGCGGATCTTATGGTCACTGTAAAACCACAGCGGCTCTTGTGGTCACTGTAAAACCACTACAGCTCCTTAACGTCAGAGTAAAATCATGAAAGCACTTTATGGTCACTGTAAAACTACTGCGGCTCTTTATGGTCGCTGTAAATCCACGACAGCTCTTTATGGTCACAGTAAAACCACTGCAGCTCTTTCTGGTCACAGTAAAACCACTGCAGCTCTTTATGGTCACTGTAAAACCACTACAGCTCTTTATGGTCACAGTTAAACCACTGCGGCTCTTTATGGTCATTGGAAAACCAACAAAGCTCTTTATGGTCACTCCAAAATTACTACAGGTCTTTATGGTCACTGTAAAACTACTGCAGATCTTTATGGTCATTGTAAAACCACTGCAGCTCTGATGGTCACTGTAAAACCACTGCAGCTCTTTATGGTTTTTGTAAAACCACTACAGCTCTTTATGGGCATTGAAAAACCACTGCAGCTCTTTATGGTCACTGTAAATACACTACAGCTCTTTATGGTCACTGTAAAATCGCTGCGGCTTTTTATGGTCATTGTAAAACCACTACAGCTCTTTATGGTCACTGTAAAACCACTGCAGGTCTTTGTGGTCTCTGTAAAAACACTACAGCTCTTTATGGTCACTGTAAAATCGCTGTGGCTTTTTATGGTCACTGTAAATCCACTACAGCTCTTTATGGTCACTGTTAAACCACAGCGGCTCTTATGGTCACTGTAAAACCACTGCAGCTCTTTATGGTCACTGTAAAACCACTGCGGCACTTATAGTCACTGTAAAACCACTGCAGCTATTTATGGTCACTTTAAAACCACTGCAGCTCTTTATGGTCACTGTAAAACCACTACAGCTATTTATGGTCACTGCAAAACCACTGCGTCTCTTTATGGTCATTGTAAAACCACGATAGCTCTTTATGGTCACTGTAAAACCACTGCAGCTCTTTATGGTCAATGTAAAACCACTGCAGCTCTTTATGGTCACTGTAAAACCACTGCAGCTATTTATGGCCACTATAATACCACTGCAGCTCTTTATGGTCACTGTAAAACCACTGCGGCTCTTTATGGTCATTGTAAAACCACTATAGCTCTTTATGGTCACTCTAAAACCACTGCAGCTCTTTATGGTCACTGTAAAACCACTGCAGCTCTTTATGGTCACAGTAGAACTACTGCAACTCTTTATGGTCACTGTAAAACCACAGTGGCTCTTTATGGTCACTGTAAATCCACGACAGCTATTTATGGACACAGTAAAACCACTGCAGCTCGTTATGGTCACTGTAAAACCACAGTGGCTCTTTATGGTCACTGTAAATCCACGACAGCTCTTTATGGTCACAGTAAAACCACTGCAGCTCTTTATGGTCACTGTAAAACTACTACAGGTATTTATGGACACTGTAAAACTACGACAGCTCTTTATGGTCACAGAAAAACCACTGCAGCACTTTACAGTCACTGTAAAACCACTACAGCTCTTTATGGTCACTGTAAAACCACTGCAGATCTTTATGGTCACTGTAAATCCACTGCGGCTCTTATGGTCACTGTAAAACCACTGCAGCTCTTTATGGTCACAGTAAAACCACTACAGCTCTTTATCGTCAGAGTAAAGCCACGAAAGCTCTTTATGGTCACTGTAAAACCACTAGAGGTCTTTATGGTCACTGTAAAACCACTGCGGCTGTTTATGGTCACTGTAAAACCACAACAGATCTTTATGGTAACTGTAAAACTACTGCGGCTCATTATGGTCATTGTAAAACCAGAACAGCTCTTTATGGTCACTGCAAAACCACTGCGGCCCTTTATGGTCACTGTAAAACCACTATAGCACTTTATGGTCACTCTAATTCCACTGCAGCACTTTATGGTCACTGTAAAACCACTAGAGGTCTTTATGGTCACTGTAAAACCACTGCGGCTCTTTATGGTCACTGTAAAACCACAACAGATCTTTATGGTCACTGCAAAACCACTGCGGTTCTTTATGGTCATTGTAAAACCACTGCAGCTCTTTATGGTCACTCTAAAACCACAGCAGTTCTTTATGGTCAATGTAAAACCACTGCAGCTCTTTACGGTCAATGTAAAACCACTACAGCTCTTTATGGTCACTGCAAAACCACTGCGTCTCTTTATGGTCATTGTAAAACCACGATAGCTCTTTATGGTCACTCTAAAACCACTGCAGCTCTTTATGGTCAATGTAAAACCCCTGCAGCTCTTTATGGTCACTGTAAAACCACTGCAGCTATTTATGGCCACTATAATACCACTAGTGGTCTTTATGGTCACTGTAAAACCACTGCGGCTCTTTATGGTCACTTTAAAAACACAACAGCTCTTTATGGTCACTGCAAAACCAGTGCGGCTCTTTATGGTCATTGTAAAACCACTGCAGCTCTTTATGGTCACTGTAAAACCACTGCAGCTCTTTATGGTCACAGTAAAACTACTGCAACTCTTTATGGTCACTGTAAAACCACAGTGGCTCTTTATGGTCACTGTAAATCCACGACAGCTATTTATGGACACAGTAAAACCACTGCAGCTCGTTATGGTCACTGTAAAACCACAGTGGCTCTTTATGGTCACTGTAAATCCACGACAGCTCTTTATGGTCACAGTAAAACCACTGCAGCTCTTTATGGTCACTGTAAAACTACTACAGGTATTTATGGACACTGTAAAACCACGACAGCTCTTTATGGTCACAGAAAAACCACTGCAGCTCTTTACAGTCACTGTAAAACCACTACAGCTCTTTATGGTCACTGTAAAACCACTGCAGATCTTTATGGTCACTGTAAATCCACTGCGGCTCTTATGGTCACTGTAAAACCACTGCAGCTCTTTATGGTCACAGTAAAACCACTACAGCTCTTTATCGTCAGAGTAAAGCCACGAAAGCTCTTTATGGTCACTGTAAAACCACTAGAGCTATTTATGGACACAGTAAAACCACTGCGGCTCTTTATGGTCACTGTAAATCCACTACAGCTCTTTATGGTCACTGCAAAACCACTGCGGCTCTTTATGGTCATTGTTACACCACTATAGCTCTTTATGGTCGCTCTAAAACCACTGCAGTTCGTTATGGTCAATGTAAAACCACTGCAGCTCTTTATGGTCACTGTAAAACCACAGTGGCTCTTTATGGTCACTGTAAATCCACTACAGCTCTTTATGGTCACAGTAAAACCACTGCAGCTCTTTATGGTCACTGTAAAACTACGACAGGTATTTATGGACACTGTAAAACCACTACAGCTCTTTATGGTCACAGAAAAACCACTGCAGCTCTTTACAGTCACTGTAAAACCACTGCAGCTCTTTATGGTCACAGTAGAACTACTGCAACTCTTTATGGTCACTGTAAAACCACAGTGGCTCTTTATGGTCACTGTAAATCCACGACAGCTATTTATGGACACAGTAAAACCACTGCAGCTCGTTATGGTCACTGTAAAACCACAGTGGCTCTTTATGGTCACTGTAAATCCACGACAGCTCTTTATGGTCACAGTAAAACCACTGCAGCTCTTTATGGTCACTGTAAAACTACTACAGGTATTTATGGACACTGTAAAACTACGACAGCTCTTTATGGTCACAGAAAAACCACTGCAGCACTTTACAGTCACTGTAAAACCACTACAGCTCTTTATGGTCACTGTAAAACCACTGCAGATCTTTATGGTCACTGTAAATCCACTGCGGCTCTTATGGTCACTGTAAAACCACTGCAGCTCTTTATGGTCACAGTAAAACCACTACAGCTCTTTATCGTCAGAGTAAAGCCACGAAAGCTCTTTATGGTCACTGTTAAACCACTAGAGGTCTTTATGGTCACTGTAAAACCACTGCGGCTGTTTATGGTCACTGTAAAACCACAACAGATCTTTATGGTAACTGTAAAACTACTGCGGCTCATTATGGTCATTGTAAAACCAGAACAGCTCTTTATGGTCACTGCAAAACCACTGCGGCCCTTTATGGTCACTGTAAAACCACTATAGCACTTTATGGTCACTCTAATTCCACTGCAGCACTTTATGGTCACTGTAAAACCACTAGAGGTCTTTATGGTCACTGTAAAACCACTGCGGCTCTTTATGGTCACTGTAAAACCACAACAGATCTTTATGGTCACTGCAAAACCACTGCGGTTCTTTATGGTCATTGTAAAACCACTGCATCTCTTTATGGTCACTCTAAAACCACAGCAGTTCTTTATGGTCAAGGTAAAACCACTGCAGCTCTTTACGGTCAATGTAAAACCACTACAGCTCTTTATGGTCACTGCAAAACCACTGCGTCTCTTTATGGTCATTGTAAAACCACGATAGCTCTTTATGGTCACTGTAAAACCACTGCAGCTCTTTATGGTCAATGTAAAACCCCTGCAGCTCTTTATGGTCACTGTAAAACCACTGCAGCTATTTATGGCCACTATAATACCACTAGTGGTCTTTATGGTCACTGTAAAACCACTGCGGCTCTTTATGGTCACTTTAAAAACACAACAGCTCTTTATGGTCACTGCAAAACCAGTGCGGCTCTTTATGGTCATTGTAAAACCACTGCAGCTCTTTATGGTCACTGTAAAACCACTGCAGCTCTTTATGGTCACAGTAAAACTACTGCAACTCTTTATGGTCACTGTAAAACCACAGTGGCTCTTTATGGTCACTGTAAATCCACGACAGCTATTTATGGACACAGTAAAACCACAGCAGCTCGTTATGGTCACTGTAAAACCACAGTGGCTCTTTATGGTCACTGTAAATCCACGACAGCTCTTTATGGTCACAGTAAAACCACTGCAGCTCTTTATGGTCACTGTAAAACTACTACAGGTATTTATGGACACTGTAAAACCACGACAGCTCTTTATGGTCACAGAAAAACCACTGCAGCTCTTTACAGTCACTGTAAAACCACTACAGCTCTTTATGGTCACTGTAAAACCACTGCAGATCTTTATGGTCACTGTAAATCCACTGCGGCTCTTATGGTCACTGTAAAACCACTGCAGCTCTTTATGGTCACAGTAAAACCACTACAGCTCTTTATCGTCAGAGTAAAGCCACGAAAGCTCTTTATGGTCACTGTAAAAACACTAGAGCTATTTATGGACACAGTAAAACCACTGCGGCTCTTTATGGTCACTGTAAATCCACTACAGCTCTTTATGGTCACTGCAAAACCACTGCGGCTCTTTATGGTCATTGTTACACCACTATAGCTCTTTATGGTCGCTCTAAAACCACTGCAGTTCGTTATGGTCAATGTAAAACCACTGCAGCTCTTTATGGTCACTGTAAAACCACAGTGGCTCTTTATGGTCACTGTAAATCCACTACAGCTCTTTATGGTCACAGTAAAACCACTGCAGCTCTTTATGGTCACTGTAAAACTACGACAGGTATTTATGGACACTGTAAAACCACTACAGCTCTTTATGGTCACAGAAAAACCACTGCAGCTCTTTACAGTCACTGTAAAACCACTACAGCTCTTTATGGTCACAGTAAAACCACTGCAGCTCTTTATGGTCACTGTAAAACTACGACAGGTATTTATGGACACTGTAAAACCACTACAGCTCTTTATGGTCACAGAAAAACCACTGCAGCTCTTTACAGTCACTGTAAACCCACTGCGGCTCTTATGGTCACTGTAAAACCACTGCAGCTCTTTATCGTCAGAGTAAAATCACGAAAGCTCTTTATGGTCACTGTAAAACTACTGCGGTTCTTTATGGTCCAATTAAAACCACTGCAGGTCTTTATGGTCACTGTAAAACCACTACAGCTCTTTCTGGTCACAGTAAAACCACTGCCGCTCTTGATGGTCATTGGAAAACCACCAAAGCTCTTTATGGTCACTCTAAAACCACTACAGCTCTTTCTGGTCACTGTAAAACCACTGCAGCTCTTTATGGTCATTGTAAAACCACTGCAGCTCTTATGGTCATTGTAAAACCACTGCAGCTCTTTATGGTCAATGTAAAACCCCTGCAGCTCTTTATGATCATTGTAAAACCACTGCAGCTATTTATGGCCACTGTGAAACCACTAGTGGTCTTTATGGTCACTGTAATACCACTGCGGCTCTTTATGGTTATTGTAAAACCACTATAGCTCTTTATGGTCACTCTAAAACCACTGCAGCTCTTTATGGTCACTGTAAAACCACTGCAGCTCTTTATGGTCATTGTAAAACCACTATAGCTCTTTATGGTCACTCTAAAACCACTGCAGCTCTTTATGGTCAATGTAAAACCACGAAAGCTCTTTCTGGTCACTGTAAAACTACTGCGGCTCTTTATGCTCCCATTAAAACCACTGCAGCTCTTTATGGTCACTGTAAAACCACTACAGATATTTATGGTCACTGTAAAACCACTGCTGCTCTTTATGGTTACTGTAAAACCACTACAGCTGTTATGGTCACTGTAAAACCTCTGCAGCTCTTTATGGTCATTGTAAAACCACTATAGCTCTTTATGGTCACTCTAAAACCACTGCAGCTCTTTCTGGTCACAGTAAAACAACTGCAGCTCTTTCTGGTCACAGTAAAAACACTGCAGCTCTTTATGGTCACAGTAAAAACACTGCAGCTCTTTATGGTCACTGTAATACCACTAGTAGTATTTATGGTCACTGTAAAACCACTGCGGCTCATTATGGTCACTGTAAAAACACAACAGCTCTTTATGGTCACTGAAAAACCACTGTGGCTCTTTATGGTCATTGTAAACCACTATAGCTCTTTATGGTCACTCTAAAACCACTGCAGCTCTTTATGGTCACTGTAAAACCACTGCAGTTCTTTATGGTCACAGTAAAACCACTGCAACTCTTATGGTCACTGTAAAACCACTGCAGCTCTTTATGGTCACTGTAAAACCACTGCAGCTCTTTATGGTCACTGTAAAACCACTACAGCTCTTATGGTCACTGTAAAACCACTACAGCTCTTTATGGTCACAGTAAAACCACTGCAGCTCTTTATGGTCACTGTAAAACCACTACAGCTCTTATGGTCACTGTAAAACCACTACAGCTCTTTATGGTCACAGTAAAACCACTGCAGCTCTTTATGGTCATTGTAAAACCACTACAGCTGTTACGGTCACTGTAAAACCTCTGCAGCTCTTTATGGTCATTTTAAAACCACTATAGCTCTTTATGGTCACTTTAAAACCACTGCAGCTCTTTATGGTCAATGTAAAACCACTACAGCTCTTTATGGTCACTGTCAAACCACTGTGGCTCTTATGGTCACAGTAAAACCACTACAGCTCTTTACGGTCACTGTAAAACCACTACAGCTCTTTATGGTCACAGTAAAATCACTGCAGGTCTTTATGGTCACTGTAAAACCACTACAGCTCTTTATGGTCACTGTAAAACCACTGTGGCTCTTATGGTCACTGTAAAACCACTACAGCTCTGTATCGTCAGAGTAAAATCATGAAAGCTCTTTATGGTCACTGTAAAATTACTGCGGCTCTTTATGGTCCAATTAAAACCACTGCAGCACTTTATGGTCACTGTAAAACCACTACAGCTCTTTATGGTCACAGAAAAACCACTACAGCTCTTTATGGTCACTGTAAAACCACAACATCTCTTTATGGTCACTGTAAAACCACTGCGGCTCTTATGGTCACTGTAAAACCACTGCAGCTCTTTATCGTCAGAGTAAAACCACGAAAGCTCTTTATGGTCACTGTAAAACTACTGCGACTCTTTATGGTCACTTCAAAAACACAACAGCTCTTTATGGTCACTGCAAAACCACTGCAGCTCTTTATGGTCATTGTAAAATCACTATAGCACTTTATGGTCACTCTAAAACCACTGCAGCTCTTTATGGTCACTGTAAAACCACGACAGCTCTTTCTGGTCACAGTAAAACCACTGCCGCACTTCATGGTCATTGGAAAACCACCAAAGCTCTTTATGGTCACTCTAAAATGACTGCAGGTCTTTATGGTCACTGTAAAACCACTGCAGCTCTTTATGGTCATTGTAAAACCACTGCAGCTCTTATGGTCACTGTAAAACCACTGCAGCTCTTTATGGTCACTGTAAAACCCCTACAGCTCTTTATGTCACTGTAAAACCACTACAACACTTTACGGTCACTGTGAACCCACTGCAGCTCTTTCTGGTCACTGTAAAACCACTACAGCTCTTTATGGTCACTGTAAAACCACTGCGGCTCTTTCTGGCCACAGTAAAACCACTGCAGCTCTTTATGGTTAGTGTAAAACCACTGCGTCTCTTGTGGTCACTGTAAAACCACTACAGCTCTTTATGGTCACTGTAAAAACACTGCAGCTCTTTATGGTCACTGTAAAACCACTGCGACACCTTATAGTCACAGTAAAACCACTACAGCTCTTTCTGGCCACAGTAAAACCACTGCAGCTCTTTATGGTAACTGTAAAACCACTGCGGCTCTTGTGGTCACTGTAAAACCACTGCAGCTCTTTATGGTAACTGTAAAACCACGAAAGCTCTTGTGGACAATGTAAAACCACTACAGCTCTTCATGGTCACTGTAAAACTACTGCGGCTCATTATGGTCATTGTAAAACCAGAACAGCTCTTTATGGTCACTGCAAAACCACTGCGGCTCTTTATGGTCACTGTAAAACCACTGCAGCACTTTATGGTCACTGTAAAACCACTAGAGGTCTTTATGGTCACTGTAAAACCACTGCGGCTCTTTATGGTCACTGTAAAACCACAACAGCTCTTTATGGTCACTGCAAAACCACTGCAGCTCTATATGGTCATTGTAAAACCACGATAGCACTTTATGGTCACTCTAAAACCACTGCAGCTCTTTATGGTCACTGTAAAACCACTGCCGCTCTTTATGGTCACAGTAAAACCACTGCAACTCTTATGGTCACTGTAAAACCACTGCAGCTCTTTATGGTCACTGTAAAACTACATCAGCTCTTATGGTCACTGTAAAACCACTACAGCTCTTTATGGTCACAGTAAAACCACTGCAGCTCTTTATGGTCACTGTAAAACCACTACAGCTGTTACGGTCACTGTAAAACCACTGCGGCTCTTGATGGTCAATGTAAAACCACTACAGCTCTTTATGGTCACTGTAAAACCACTGCAGCTATTTATGGTCACTGTAAAACCACTGCGGCTCTTCATGGTCACTTTAAAAACACAATAGCTCTTTATGGTAACTGCAAAACCACTGCAGCTCTTTAAAGTCACTGCAAAACCACTGCAGCTCTTTATGGTCATTGTAAAACCACTGCAGCTCTTTATGGTCACTGTAAAACCACTGCAGCTATTTATGGTCACTGTAAAACCACTAGTGGTCTTTATGGTCACTGTAAAACCACTGCGGCTCTTGATGGTCACTGTAAAACCACTACAGCTCTTTACGGTCACTGTAAAACCACTACAGCTGTTACGGTCACTGTAAAACCACTGCGGCTCTTGATGGTCACTGTAAAACCACTACAGCTCTTTATGGTCACTGTAAAACCACAGCAGCTCTTTATGGTCACTGTAAAACCACTGCTGCTCTTTATGGTTACTGTAAAACCACTACAGCTGTTATGGTCACAGTAAAACCACTGCCGTTCTTTATGGTCATTGTAAAACCACCATAGCTCTTTATGGTCACTCTAAAACCACTGCAGCTCTTTCTAGTCACAGTAAAACCACTGCAGCTCTTTCTGGTCACTGTAAAACCACTGCAGCTATTTATGGTTACTGTAAAACCACTAGTGGTCGTTATGGTCACTGTAAAACCACTGCGGCTCTTGATGGTCACTGTAAAAACACAACAGCTCTTTATGGTCACTGCAAAACCACTGCGGCTCTTATGGTCACAGTAAAACCACTACAGCTATTTACGGTCACTGTAAAACCTCTACAGCTCTTTATGGTCTCTGTAAGACCACTGCAGCTCTTTATGGTCACTGTAAAACCACTACAGCTCTTTATGGTAACTGTAAAACCACTGTGGCTCTTATGGTAACAGTAAAACCACTACAGCTCTGTATCGTCAGAGTAAAATCACGAAAGCTATTTATGGTCACTGTAAAACTACTACGGCTCTGTATGGTCCAATTAAAACCACTGCTGCTCTTTATGGTCACTGTAAAACCACTACAGCTATTTATGGACACATTAAAACCACTGCAGCTCTTTATGGTCACTGTAAAACCACTGTGGCTCTTTATGGTCACTGCAAATCCACTACAGCTCTTTCTGGTCACAGTAAAACCATGACAGCTATTTATGGACACAGTACAACCACTGCAGCTCTTTATGGTCACTTTAAATCCACTACAGCTTTTTATGGTCACTGTAAAACCACTACAGCTATTTATGGACACAGTAAAACCACTGCAGGTCTTTATGGTCAGTGTAAAACCACTACAGCTCTTTATGGTCACTTTAAATCCACTACAGCTCTTCATGGTCACTGTAAAACCACTGTGGCTCTTATGGTCACAGTAAAACCACGACAGCTCTTTACGGTCACTGGAAAACCACTGCAGCTCTTTATGGTCACTGTAACACCACTTCAGCTCTTATGGTCACTGTAAAACCACTGCAGCTCTTTATGGTCACAGTAAAACCACTGCAGCTCTTTATGGTCACTGTAAAACTACTACAGCTGTTACGGTCACTGTAAAACCACTGCGGCTCTTGGTGGTCACTTTAAAACCACTGCAGCTCTTTATGGTCACTGTAAAACCACTGCAGCTCTTTATGGTCACTGTAAAACCACTGCTGCTCTTTATGGTTACTGTAAAACCACTACAGCTGTTATGGTCACTGTAAAACCTTTGCAGCTCTTTATGGTCATTGTAAAGCCACTATAGCTCTTTATGGTCACTCTAAAACCACTGCAGCTCTTTCTGGTCACAGTAAAAACACTGCAGCTCTGTATGGTCACTGTAAAACCACGAGTGGTATTTATGGTCACTGTAAAAAAACTGCGGCTCTTTATGGTCACTGTAAAAACACAACAGCTCTTTTTGGTCACTGCAAAACCACTGTGGCTCTTCATGGTCATTGTAAACCACTATAGTTCTTTATGGTCACTCTAAAACCACTGCAGCTCTTTATGGTCACTGTAAAACCACTGCAGTTCTTTATGGTCACAGTAAAACCACTGCAACTCTTATGGTCACTGTAAAACCACTGCAGCTCTTTACGGTCACTGTAAAACCACTTCAGCTCTTATGGTCACTGTAAAACCACTACAGCTCTTTATGGTCACAGTAAAACCACTGCAGCTCTTTATGTTCATTGTAAAACCTCTACAGCTGTTACGGTCACTGTAAAACCACTGCAGCTTTTTATGGTCATTGTAAAACCACTATAGCTCTTTATGGTCACTCTAAAACCACTGCAGCTCTTTATGGTCAATGTAAAACCACTGCAGCTCTTTATGGTCATTGTAAAACCACTGCAGCTCTTTTTGGTCACTGTAAAAACACTTCAGCTCTTATGGTCACTGTAAAACCACTGCAGCTCTTTATGGTCACAGTAAAACCACTGCAGCTCTCCATGGTCATTGTAAAACCTCTACAGCTGTTACGGTCACTGTAAAACCACTGCAGCTCTTTATGGTCATTGTAAAACCACTATAGCTCTTTATGGTCACTCTAAGACCACTGCAGCTCTTTATGGTCAATGTAAAACCACTGCAGCTCTTTATGGTCATTGTAAAACCACTGCAGCTCTTTACGGTCACAGTAAAACCACTACAGCTCTTTATGGTCACTGTAAAACCACTGTGGCTCTTATGGTCACATAAAACCACTACAGCTATTTACGGTCACTGTAAAACCACTACAGCTCTTTATGGTCTCTGTAAGACCACTGCAGCTCTTTATGGTCACTGTAAAACCACGACAGCTCTTTATGGTAACTGTAAAACCACTGTGGCTCTTATGGTAACAGTAAAACCACTACAGCTCTGTCTCGTCAGAGTAAAATCACGAAAGCTATTTATGGTCACTGTAAAACTACTGCGGCTCTTTATGGCCCAATTAAAACCACTGCAACTCTTTATGGTCACTGTAAAACTACTATAGCTATTTATGGACACAGTAAAACCACTGCAGCTCTTTATGGTCACTGTAAAACCACTATGGCTCTTTATGGTCACTGTAGATCCACTACAGCTCTTTCTGGTCACAGTAAAACCATGACAGCTATTTATGGACACAGTAAAACCACTGCAGCTCTTTATGATCACTGTAAAACCACTACAGCTCTTTATGGTCACTTTAAATCCAGTACAGCTCTTTATGGTCACTGTAAAACCACTACAGCTATTTGTGGACCCAGTAAAACCACTGCAGGTCTTTCTGGTCACAGGAAAAACCACTACAGCTCTTTATGGTCACTGTAAAACCACTGTGGCTCTTATGGTCACAGTAAAACCAATACAGCTCTGTATCGTCAGAGTAAAATCACAAAAGCTCTTTATGGTCACTGTAAAATTCCTGCGGCTCTTTATGGTCCAATTAAAACCACTGCAGCACTTTATGGTCACTGTAAAACAACTACAGCTCTTTATGGTCACAGAAAAACCACGACAGCTCTTTATGGTCACTGTAAAACCACGACAGCTCATTATGGTCACTGTAAAACCACTGCGGCTCTTATGGTCACTTTAAATCCACTACAGCTCTTTATGGTCACTGTAAAACCACTACAGCTATTTGTGGACCCAGTAAAACCACTGCAGGTCTTTCTGGTCACAGGAAAAACCACTACAGCTCTTTATGGTCACAGAAAAACCACTACAGCTCTTTATGGTCACTGTAAAACCACTGTGGCTCTTATGGTCACAGTAAAACCACTACAGCTATTTACGGTCACTGTAAAACCACTACAGCTCTTTATGGTCACAGTAAAATCACTGCAGGTCTTTATGGTCACTGTAAAACCACTGTGGCTCTTATGGTCACAGTAAAACCACTACAGCTCTGTATCGTCAGAGTAAAATCACGAAAGCTCTTTATGGTCACTGTAAAATTACTGCGGCGCTTTATGGTCCAATTAAAACCACTGCAGCACTTTATGGTCACTGTAAAACCACTACAGCTCTTTATGGTCACAGAAAAACCACTACAGCTCTTTATGGTCACTGTAAAACCACGACATCTCTTTATGGTCACTGTAAAACCACTGCGGCTCTTATGGTCACTGTAAAACCACTGCAGCTCTTTATCGTCAGAGTAAAACCACGAAAGCTCTTTATGGTCACTGTAAAACTACTGCGGCTCTTTATGGTCACTTCAAAAACACAACAGCTCTTTATGGTCACTGCAAAACCACTGCAGAAATTTATGGTCATTGTAAAACCACTATAGCACTTTATGGTCACTGTAAAACCACTACAGCTCTTATGGTCACTGTAAAACCACTACAGCTCTTTATGGTCACAGTAAAACCACTGCAGCTCTTTATGGTCATTGTAAAACCACTACAGCTGTTACGGTCACTGGAAAACCACTGCAGCTCTTTATGGTCATTGTAAAACCACTATAGCTCTTTATGGTCACTTTAAAACCACTGCAGCTCTTTATGGTCAATGTAAAACCACTGCAGCTCTTTATGGTCACTGTAAAACCACTGCAGCTCTTTATGGTCACTGTAAAACCACTACAGCTCTTTATGGTCACTGTAAAACCACTGTGGCTCTTATGGTCACAGTAAAACCACTACAGCTCTGTATCGTCAGAGTAAAATCACGAAAGCTATTTATGGTCACTGTAAAACTACTGCGGCCCTTTGTCGTCCAATTAAAACCACTGCTGCTCTTTATGGTCACTGTAAAACCACTACAGCTATTTATGGACACATTAAAACCACTGCAGCTCTTTATGGTCACTGTAAAACTACTGTGGCTCTTTATGGTCACTGGAAATCCACTACAGCTCTTTCTGGTCACAGTAAAACCATGACAGCTATTTATGGACACAGTAAAACCACTGCAGCTCTTTATGGTCACTGTAAAACCACTACAGATCTTTATGGTCACTTTAAATCCACTCCAGCTCTTTATGGTCACTGTAAAACCACTACAGCTATTTATGGACACAGTAAAACTACTGCAGGTCTTTCTGGTCACAGGAAAAACCACTACAGCTCTTTATGGTCACAGAAAAACCACTACAGCTCTTTATGGTCACTGTAAAACCACTGTGGCTCTTATGGTCACAGTAAAACCACTACAGCTCTTTACGGTCACTGGAAAACCACTGCAGCTCTTTATGGTCACTGTAACACCACTTCAGCTCTTATGGTCACTGTAAAGCCACTGCAGCTCTTTATGGTCACAGTAAAACCACTGCAGCTCTTTATGGTCACTGTAAAACCACTACAGCTGTTACGGTAACTGTAAAACCACTGTGGCTCTTGGTGGTCGCTTTAAAACCACTACAGCTCTTTATGGTCACTGTAAAACCACAGCAGCTCTTTATGGTCACTGTAAAACCACTGCTGCTCTTTATGGTTACTGGTAAACCACTACAGCTGTTATGGTCACTGTAAAACCACTGCAGCTTTTTATGGTCATTGTAAAACCACTATAGCTCTTTATGGTCACTCTAAAACCACTGCAGCTCTTTCTGGTCAGAGTAAAAACACTGCAGCTCTTTCTGGTCACAGTAAAAACACTGCAGCTCTTTATGGTCACAGTAAAAACACTGCAGCTCTTTATGGTCACTGTAAAACCACTAGTGGTATTTATGGTCACTGTAAAACCACTGCGGCTCTTTATGGTCACTGTAAAAACACAACAGCTCTTTATGGTCACTGCAAAACCACTGTGGCTCTTCATGGTCATTGTAAACCACTATAGTTCTTTATGGTCACTCTAAAACCACTGCAGCTCTTTATGTTCACTGGAAAACCACTGCAGTTCTTTATGGTCACAGTAAAACCACTGCAACTCTTATGGTCACTGTAAAACCACTGCAGCTCTTTATGGTCACTGTTAAGCCACTTCAGCTCTTATGGTCACTGTAAAACCACTACAGCTCTTTATGGTCACAGTAAAACCACTGCAGCTCTTTATGGTCATTGTAAAACCTCTACAGCTGTTACGGTCACTGTAAAACCACTGCAGCTCTTTATGGTCATTGTAAAACCACTATAGCTCTTTATGGTCACTCTAAAACCACTGCAGCTCTTTATGGTCAATGTAAAACCACTGCAGCTCTTTATGGTCATTGTAAAACCACTGCAGCTCTTTATGGTCACTGTAAATCCACTACAGCTCTTTATGGTCATTGAAAAACCACTGCAGCTCTTTATGGTCACTGTAAAAACACAACAGCTCTTTATGGTCACTGTAAAATCACTGCGGCTTTTTATGGTCACTGTAAAACCACTACAGCTCTTTATGGTAACTGAAAAACCACTGTGGCTCTTATGGTAAAAGTAAAACCACTCCAGCTCTGTATCGTCAGAGTAAAATCACGAAAGCGATTTATGGTCACTGTAAAACTACTGCGGCTCTTTATGGCCCAATTAAAACCACTGCAGCTCTTTATGGTCACTGTAAAACTACTATAGCTATTTATGGACACAGTAAAACCTCTGCAGCTCTTTATGGTCACCGTAAAACCACTGTGGCTCTTTATGGTCACTTTAAATCCACTACAGCTCTTTATGGTCACTGTAAAACCACTACAGCTATTTGTGGACCCAGTAAAACCACTGCAGGTCTTTCTGGTCACAGGAAAAACCACTACAGCTCTTTATGGTCACAGAAAAACCACTACAGCTCTTTATGGTCACTGTAAAACCACTGCGGCTCTTATGGTCACTGTAAAACCACTGCAGCTCTTTATCGTCAGAGTAAAACCACGAAAGCTCTTTATGGTCACTGTAAAACTACTGCGGCTCTTTATGGTCACTTCAAAAACACAACAGCTCTTTATGGTCACTGCAAAACCACTGCAGAAATTTATGGTCATTGTAAAACCACTATAGCACTTTATGGTCACTGTAAAACCACTACAGCTCTTATGGTCACTGTAAAACCACTACAGCTCTTTATGGTCACAGTAAAACCACTGCAGCTCTTTATGGTCATTGTAAAACCACTACAGCTGTTACGGTCACTGGAAAACCACTGCAGCTCTTTATGGTCATTGTAAAACCACTATAGCTCTTTATGGTCACTTTAAAACCACTGCAGCTCTTTATGGTCAATGTAAAACCACTGCAGCTCTTTATGGTCACTGTAAAACCACTGCAGCTCTTTATGGTCACTGTAAAACCACTACAGCTCTTTATGGTCACTGTAAAACCACTGTGGCTCTTATGGTCACAGTAAAACCACTACAGCTCTGTATCGTCAGAGTAAAATCACGAAAGCTATTTATGGTCACTGTAAAACTACTGCGGCCCTTTGTCGTCCAATTAAAACCACTGCTGCTCTTTATGGTCACTGTAAAACCACTACAGCTATTTATGGACACATTAAAACCACTGCAGCTCTTTATGGTCACTGTAAAACTACTGTGGCTCTTTATGGTCACTGGAAATCCACTACAGCTCTTTCTGGTCACAGTAAAACCATGACAGCTATTTATGGACACAGTAAAACCACTGCAGCTCTTTATGGTCACTGTAAAACCACTACAGATCTTTATGGTCACTTTAGATTAGATTAGATTAGATTAGATTACTTACAGTGTGGAAACAGGCCCTTCGGCCCAACAAGTCCACACCGCCCCGCCGAAGCGCAACCCACCCATACCCCTACATTTACCCCTTACCTAACACTACGGGCAATTTAGATTGGCCAATTCACCTGGCCTGCACATCTTTGGACTGTGGGAGGAAACCGGAGCACCGGAGGAAACCCACGCAGACACGGGGAGAATGTACAAACTCCACACAGACAGTCGCCTGAGGTGGGAATTGAACCCAGGTCTCTGGCGCTGTGAGGCAGCAGTGCTAACCACTGTGCCACCGTGCCGCCCTTTAAATCCACTCCAGCTCTTTATGGTCACTGTAAAACCACTACAGCTATTTATGGACACAGTAAAACTACTGCAGGTCTTTCTGGTCACAGGAAAAACCACTACAGCTCTTTATGGTCACAGAAAAACCACTACAGCTCTTTATGGTCACTGTAAAACCACTGTGGCTCTTATGGTCACAGTAAAACCACTACAGCTCTTTACGGTCACTGGAAAACCACTGCAGCTCTTTATGGTCACTGTAACACCACTTCAGCTCTTATGGTCACTGTAAAGCCACTGCAGCTCTTTATGGTCACAGTAAAACCACTGCAGCTCTTTATGGTCACTGTAAAACCACTACAGCTGTTACGGTAACTGTAAAACCACTGTGGCTCTTGGTGGTCGCTTTAAAACCACTACAGCTCTTTATGGTCACTGTAAAACCACAGCAGCTCTTTATGGTCACTGTAAAACCACTGCTGCTCTTTATGGTTACTGGTAAACCACTACAGCTGTTATGGTCACTGTAAAACCACTGCAGCTTTTTATGGTCATTGTAAAACCACTATAGCTCTTTATGGTCACTCTAAAACCACTGCAGCTCTTTCTGGTCAGAGTAAAAACACTGCAGCTCTTTCTGGTCACAGTAAAAACACTGCAGCTCTTTATGGTCACAGTAAAAACACTGCAGCTCTTTATGGTCACTGTAAAACCACTAGTGGTATTTATGGTCACTGTAAAACCACTGCGGCTCTTTATGGTCACTGTAAAAACACAACAGCTCTTTATGGTCACTGCAAAACCACTGTGGCTCTTCATGGTCATTGTAAACCACTATAGTTCTTTATGGTCACTCTAAAACCACTGCAGCTCTTTATGTTCACTGTAAAACCACTGCAGTTCTTTATGGTCACAGTAAAACCACTGCAACTCTTATGGTCACTGTAAAACCACTGCAGCTCTTTATGGTCACTGTTAAGCCACTTCAGCTCTTATGGTCACTGTAAAACCACTACAGCTCTTTATGGTCACAGTAAAACCACTGCAGCTCTTTATGGTCATTTTAAAACCTCTACAGCTGTTACGGTCACTGTAAAACCACTGCAGCTCTTTATGGTCATTGTAAAACCACTATAGCTCTTTATGGTCACTCTAAAACCACTGCAGCTCTTTATGGTCAATGTAAAACCACTGCAGCTCTTTATGGTCATTGTAAAACCACTGCAGCTCTTTATGGTCACTGTAAATCCACTACAGCTCTTTATGGTCATTGAAAAACCACTGCAGCTCTTTATGGTCACTGTAAAAACACAACAGCTCTTTATGGTCACTGTAAAATCACTGCGGCTTTTTATGGTCACTGTAAAACCACTACAGCTCTTTATGGTAACTGAAAAACCACTGTGGCTCTTATGGTAACAGTAAAACCACTCCAGCTCTGTATCGTCAGAGTAAAATCACGAAAGCGATTTATGGTCACTGTAAAACTACTGCGGCTCTTTATGGCCCAATTAAAACCACTGCAGCTCTTTATGGTCACTGTAAAACTACTATAGCTATTTATGGACACAGTAAAACCTCTGCAGCTCTTTATGGTCACCGTAAAACCACTGTGGCTCTTTATGGTCACTGTAAATCCACTACAGCTCTTTCTGGTCACAGTAAAAGCATGACAGCTATTTATGGACACAGTAAAACCACTGCAGCTCTTTATGGTCACTGTAAAACCACTGCAGCTCTTTATGGTCACTTTAAATCCACTACAGCTCTTTATGGTCACTGTAAAACCACTACAGCTATTTGTGGACCCAGTAAAACCACTGCAGGTCTTTCTGGTCACAGGAAAAACCACTACAGCTCTTTATGGTCACAGAAAAACCACTACAGCTCTTTATGGTCACTGTAAAACCACTGTGGCTCTTATGGCCACAGTAAAACCACTACAGCTATTTACGGTCACTGTAAAACCACTACAGCTCTTTATGGTCACTGTAAAATCACTGCAGGTCTTTATGGTCACTGTAAAACCACTGTGGCTCTTATGGTCACAGTAAAACCACTACAGCTCTGTATCGTCAGAGTAAAATCACGAAAGCTCTTTATGGTCACTGTAAAATTACTGCGGCTCTTTATGGTCCAATTAAAACCACTGCAGCACTTTATGGTCACTGTAAAACCACTACAGCTCTTTATGGACACAGAAAAACCACTGCGGCTCTTATGGTCACTGTAAAACCACTGCAGCTCTTTATCGTCAGAGTAAAACCACGAAAGCTCTTTATGGTCACTGTAAAACTACTGCGGCTCTTTATGGTCACTTCAAAAACACAACAGCTCTTTATGGTCACTGCAAAACCACTGCAGCTCTTTATGGTTATTGTAAAACCACTATAGCACTTTATGGTCACTCTAAAACCACTGCAGCTCTTTATGGTCACTGTCAAACCACTACAGCTGTTACGGTCACTGTAAAACCACTGCGGCTCTTGATGGTCAATGTAAAACCACTACAGCTCTTTATGGTCACTGTAAAACCACTGCAGCTATTTATGGTCACTGTAAAACCACTAGTGGTCTTTATGGTCACTGTAAAACCACTGCGGCTCTTTATGGTCACTGTAAAAACACAATAGCTCTTTATGATCACTGCAAAATCACTGCAGCTCTTTATGGTTATTGTAAAACCACTGCAGCTCTTTATGGTCACTGTAAAACCACTGCAGCTATTTATGGTCACTGTAAAACCACTAGTGGTCTTTATGTTCACTGTAAAACCACTGCGGCTCTTGATGGTCACTGTAAAAACACTACAGCTCTTTATGGTCACTGTAAAACTACTACAGCTGTTACGGTCACTGTAAAACCACTGCGGCTCTTGATGGTCACTGTAAAACCACTACAGCTCTTATGGTCACTGTAAAACCACAGCAGCTCTTTATGGTCACTGTAAAACCACTGCTGCTCTTTATGGTTACTGTAAAACCACTACAGCTGTTATGGTCACTGTAAAACCACTGCAGCTCTTTATGGTCATTGTAAAACCACCATAGCTCTTTATGGTCACTCTAAAACCACTGCAGCTCTTTCTGGTCACAGTAAAACCACTGCAGCCTTTTATGGTCACTGTAAAATCACTGCAGCTATTTATGGTCACTGTAAAACCACTAGTGGTCTTCATGGTCACTGTAAAACCACTGCGGCTCTTTATGGTCACTGTAAAAACACAACAGCTCTTTATGGTCACTGCAAAACCACTGCGGCTCTTTATGGTCATTGTAAACCACTATAGCTCTTTATGGTCACGCTAAAACCACTGCAGCTCTTTATGGTCACTGTAAAACCACTGCAGTTCTTTATGGTTACAGTAAAACCACTGCAACTCTTATGGTCACTGTAAAACCACTGCAGCTCTTTATGGTCACTGTAAAACCACTTCAGCTCTTATGGTCACTGTAAAACCACTACAGCTCTTTATGGTCACAGTACAACCACTGCAGCTCTTTATGGTCATTGTAAAACCACTACAGCTGTTACGGTCACTGTAAAACCACTGCAGCTCTTTATGGTCTTTGTTAAACCACTATAGCTCTTTATGGTCACTCTAAAACCACTGCAGCTCTTTATGGTCACTGTAAAACCACTGCAGCTCTTTATGGTCACTGGAAAACCACTACAGCTCTTTATGGTCACTGTAAAACCACTGTGGCTCTTATGGTCACAGTAAAACCACTACAGCTATTTACGGTCACTGTAAAACCACTACAGCGCTTTATGGTCTCTGTAAGACCACTGCAGCTCTGTATGGTCACTGTAAAACCACTGCAGCTCTGTATGGTCACTGTAAAACCACTGTCGCTCTTATAGTAACAGTAAAACCACTACAGCTCTGTATCGTCAGAGTAAAATCTACGAACGCTATTTATGGTCACTGTAAAACTACTGCGGCTCTTATGTTCACTGTAAAACCACTGCAGCTCTTTTTCGTCAGAGTAAAACCACAAAAGCTCTTTATGGTCACTGTAAAACTACTGCGGCTCTTTATGGTCCAATTAAAACCACTGCATCTCTTTATGGCCACTGTAAAACCACTGCAGCTCTTTATGGTCACTGCAAAACCACTGCGGCTCTTATGGTCACTGTAAAACCACTGCGGCTCTTGTGGTCACTGTAAAACCACTACAGCTCTTTATCGTCAAAGTAAAACCACGAAAGCTCTTTCTGGTCACTGTAAAACTACTGCGGCTCTTTATTCTCCCATTAAAACCACTGCAGCTCTTTATGGTCACTGTAAAATTACTGCGGCTCTTTATGGTCACAGAAAAACCACTACAGCTCGTTATGGTCACTGTAAAACCACGACAGCTCTTTATGGTCACTGTAAACCCACTGCGGCTCTTATGATCCCTGTAAAACCACTGCAGCTCTTTATCGTCAGAGTAAAACCACGAAAGCTCTTTATGGTCACTGTAAAACTACTGCGGCTCTTTATGGTCACTTCAAAAACACAGCAGCTCTTTATGGTCACTGCAAAACCACTGCAGCTCTTTATGGTCATTGTAAAACCACTATAGCACTTTATGGTCACTCTAAAACCACTGCAGCTCTTTATGGTCACTGTAAAACCACTGCAGCTCTTTATGTTCACAGTAAAACCACTGCAACTCTTATGGTCACTGTAAAACCACTGCAGCTCTTTATGGTCACTGTAAAACTACTTCAGATCTTATGGTCACTGTAAAACCACTACAGCTCTTTATGGTCACAGTAAAACCACTGCAGCACTTTATGGTCACTGTAAAACCACTACAGCTGTTACGGTCACTGTAAAACCACTGCGGCTCTTGATGGTCAATGTAAAACCACTACAGCTCTTTATGGTCACTGTAAAACCACTGCAGCTATTTATGGTCACGGTAAAACCACTCGTGGTCTTTATGGTCACTGTAAAACCACTGCGGCTCTTTATGGTCACTGTAAAAACACAATAGCTCTTTATGGTCACTGCAAAATCACTGCAGCTCTTTATGGTCATTGTAAAACCACTGCAGCTCTTTATGGTCACTGTAAAACCACTGCAGCTATTTATGGTCACTGTAAAACCACTAGTGGTCTTTATGGTCACTGTAAAACCACTGCGGCTCTTGATGGTCACTGTAAAACCACTACAGCTCTTTATGGTCACTGTAAAACCACTACAGCTGTTACGGTCACTGTAAAACCACTGCGGCTCTTGATGGTCACTGTAAAACCACTACAGCTCTTTATTGTCACTGTAAAACCACAGCAGCTCTTTATGGTCACTGTAAAACCACTGCTGCTCTTTATGGTTACTGTAAAACCACTACAGCTGTTATGGTCACTGTAAAACCACTGCCGTTCTTTATGGTCATTGTAAAACCACCATAGCTCTTTATGATCACTCTAAAACGACTGCAGCTCTTTCTGGTCACAGTAAAACCACTGCAGCTCTTTATGGTCACTGTAAAACCACTGCAGCTATTTATGGTCACTGTAAAACCACTAGTGGTCTTTATGGTCACTGTAAAACCACTGCGGCACTTTATGGTCACTGTAAAAACACAACAGCTCTTTATGGTCACTGCAAAACCACTGCTGCTCTTTATGGTCATTGTAAACCACTATAGCTCTTTATGGTCACTCTAAAAGCACTGCAGCTCTTTATGGTCACTGTAAAACCACTGCAGTTCTTTATGGTTACAGTAAAACCACTGCAACTCTTATGGTCACTGTAAAACCACTGCAGCTCCTTATGGTCACTGTAAAACCACTTCAGCTCTTATGGTCACTGTAAAACCACTGCAGCTCTTTATAGTCAATGTAAAACCACTGCAGCTCTTTATGGTCACTGTAAAACCACTGCAGCTCTTTATGGTCACTGTAAAACCACTACAGCTCTTTATGGTCACTGTAAAACCACTGTGGCTCTTATGGTCACAGTAAAACCACTACAGCTCTTTATGGTCACTGTAAAACCACTGTGGCTCTTATGGTCACAGTAAGACCACTACAGCTATTTACGGTCACTGTAAAACCACTACAGCTCTTTATGGTAACTGTAAAACCACTGTGGATCTTATGGTAACAGTAAAACCACTACAGCTCTGTATCGTCAGAGTAAAATCTACGAACGCTATTTATGGTCACTGTAAAACTACTGCGGCTCTTATGTTCACTGTAAAACCACTGCAGCTCTTTATCGTCAGAGTCAAACCACGAAAGCTCTTTATGGTCACTGTAAAACTACTGCGGCTCTTTATGGTCCAATTAAAACCACTGCAGCTCTTTATGGTCACTGTAAAACCACTGCAGCTCTTTATGGTCACTGTAAAACCACTGCGGCTCTTATGGTCACTGTAAAACCACTGCGGCTCTTGTGGTCACTGTAAAACCACTACAGCTCTTTATCGTCAGAGTAAAACCACGAAAGCTCTTTCTGGTCACTGTAAAACTACTGCGGCTCTTTATTCTCCCATTAAAACCACTGCAGCTCTTTATGGTCACTGTAAAACCACTACAGATATTTATGGTCACTGCAAAACCACTGTGGCTCTTTATGGTCATTGTAAAACCACGATAGCTCTTTATGGTCACTCTAAAACCACTGCAGCTCTTTATGGTCAATGTAAAACCACTGCAGCTCTTTATGGTCACTGTAAAACCACTGCAGCTATTTATGGTCACTGTAAAACCACTAGGGGTCTTTATGGTCTCTGTAAAACCACTGCGGCTCTTTATGGTCACTTTAAAAACACAACAGCTCTTTATGGTCATGGCAAAACCACTGCAGCTCTTTATGGCCATTGTAAAACCACTTTAGCACTTTATGGTCACTCTAAAACCACTGCAGATCTATATGGTCACTGTAAAACTACTTCAGCTTTTATGGTCACTGTAAAACCACTACAGCTCTTTATGGTCACAGTAAAACCACTGCAGCTCTTTATGGTCACTGTAAAACCACTACAGCCCTTTATGGTCACTGTAAAACCACTGCGTCTCTTTCTGGCCACATTAAAACTACTGCAGCTCTTTATGGTTAGTGCAAAACCACTGCGGATCTTGTGGTCACTGTAAAACCACTACAGCTCTTTATGGTCACTGTAAAACCATGAAATCTCTTGTGGACAATGTAAAACCAAGACAGCTCTTTATGGTCAGACTAAAACTACTGCGGCTCATTATGGTCACAGTAAAATCACTGCAGCACTTTATGGTCATTGTAAAACCACTAGAGGTCTTTATGGTCACTGTAAAACCACTGCGGCTCTTTATGGTCACTGTAAAACCACTATAGCTCTTTATGATCACTCTAAAACCACTACAGTTCTTTATGGTCACTGAAAAACCACTGCACATATTTATGGTCACTGCAAAACCACTGCGGCTCTTTATGGTCATTGTAAAACCACTATAGCTCTTTATGGTCACTCTAAAACCACTGCAGTTCTTTATGGTCACTGTAAAACCACTGCAGCCATTTATGGTCACTGCAAAACCACTATAGCTCTTTATGGTCACTCTAAAACCACTGCAGCTCTGTATGGTCACGGTAAAACCACGGCAGCTCTTTACGGTCAATGTAAAACCACTGCAGCTCTTCATGGTCACTGTAAAACCACTGCAGCTATTTATGGTCAATGTAAAACCACTAGTGGTCTTTATGGTCACTGTGCAACCACTGCGGCTCTTTATGGTCACAGTAAAACCACTGCAGCTCTTTATGGTCACTGTAAAACCACTACAGCTCTTTATGGTCACAGTAAAACCACTGCAGCTCTTTATGGTCACTGTAAAACCACTGCAGCTCTTTATGGACACAGTAAAACCACTGCAGCTCTTTATGGTCACTGTAAAATCACTACAGCTCATTATGGTCTCTGTAAAAACACTCCAGCACTTTAAGGTCACTGTAAAAACATTACAGCTCTTTATGGTCACTGTAAAACTACTACAGCTCTTTATGGTCACTGTAAAACCACTGCAGCTCTTTATGGTCACTGTAGAACCACTACAGCTCCTTATGGTCACTCTAAAACCACTGCAGCTCTTTATGGTCAATGTAAAACCACTGCAGCTCTTTATGGTCACTGTAAAACCACTGCAGCTCTTTTTGGTCACTGTAATACCACTACAGCTCTTTATGGTCACTCTAAAACCACTGCAGCTCTTTATGGTCACTGTAAAACCACTGTGGCTCTTATGGTCACTGTAAAACCACTACAGCTCTTTATGCTCTCTGTAAGACCACTGCAGCTCTTTATGTTCACTGTAAAACAACTACAGCTCTTTCTGGTCACAGTAAAACCACTGCAGCTCTTTATGGTCACTGTAATACCACTACAGCTCTTTATGGTCACTGTAAAACCACTGTGGCTCTTATGGTCACTGTAAAACCACTACAGCTCTTTATGCTCTCTGTAAGACCACTGCAGCTCTTTATGTTCACTGTAAAACAACTACAGCTCTTATGGTCACAGTAAAACCACGACAGATCTGTATCGTCAGAGTAAAATCACGAAAGTGCTTTATGGTCACTCTAAACCTACTGCGGCTCTTTATGGTCCAATTAAAACCACTGCAGCTCTTTATGGTCACTGTAAAACCACTACAGCTATTTATGGACACATAAAAACACTGCAGCTCTTCATGGTCACTGTAAAACCACTGTGGCTCTTTATGGTCACTGTAAATCCACTACAGCTCTTTATGGTCACAGCAAAACCACGACAGCTATTTATGGACACAGTAAAACCACTGCAGTTCTTTATGGACACTGTAAAAACATTGTGGCTCTTTTTGGTCACTTTAAATCCACTACAGCTCTTTATGGTCACTGTAAAACCACTACAGCTATTTATGGACACAGTAAAACCACTGCAGCTCTTTCTGGTCACAGGAAAAACCACGGCAGCTCTTTACGGTCAATGTAAAACCACTGCAGCTCTTCATGGTCACTGTAAAACCACTGCAGCTATTTATGGTCACTGTAAAACCACTAGTGGTCTTTATGGTCACTGTGGAACCACTGCGGATCTTTATGGTCACAGTAAAACCACTGCAGCTCTTTATGGTCACTGTAAAACCACTACAGCTCTTTATGGTCACAGTAAAACCACTGCAGCTCTTTATGGTCACTGTAAAACCACTGCAGCTCTTTATGGACACAGTAAAACCACTGCAGCTCTTTCTGGTCACAGTAAAACCATGCAGCTCCTTATGGTCACTGTAAAACCACTACAGCTCTTGATGGTCACAGTAACACCACTGCAGCTCTTTATGGTCACTGTAAAACCACGAGAGCTCTTTATGGTCACTGTAAAACCATTACAGCTCTTTATGGTCACTGTAAAACCACTGCAGCTCTTTTTGGTCACTGTAATACCACTACAGCTCTTTATGGTCACTGTAAAACCACTGTGGCTCTTATGTTCACTGTAAAACAACTATAGCTCTTTCTGGTCACAGTAAAACCACTGCAGCTCTTATGGTCACTGTAAAACCACTACAGCTCTTTATGGTCACTGTAAAACCACTGTGGCTGTTATGGTCACAGTAAAACCACAACAGCACTTTATGGTCATTGTAAAACCACTATAGCTCTTTATGGTCACTCTAAAACCACTGCAGTTCTTTATGGTCACTGTAAAACCACTGCAGCTATTTATGGTCAATGCAAAACCACTGTGGCTCTTTATGGTCTCTGTAAAACCACTATAGCTCTTTATGGTCACTCTAAAACCACTGCAGCTCTTTATGGTCACGGTGAAACCACTGCAGCTCTTTACGGTCAATGTAAAACCACTGCAGCTCGTTACGGTCACTGTAAAACAACTACAGCTCTTTATGGTCAGAGTAAAACCACGACAGCTCTTTATGATCACTGTAAAACTACTGCGGCTCATTATGGTCACAGTTAAACCACTGCAGCATTTTATGGTCATTGTAAAACCACGAGGGGTCTTTATGGTCACTGTAAAAGCGCTGCGGCTTTATATGGTCACTGTAAAACCACAACAGCTCTTTATGGTCACTGCAAAACCACTGTGGCTCTTTATGGTCATTGTAAAACCACTATAGCTCTTTATGGTCACTCTAAAACCACTACAGCTCTTTATGGTCACTGTAAAAGCACTGCGGCTTTTTATGGTCACTGTAAAACCACAACAGCTCTTTATGGTCACTGCAAAACCACTGCGGCTCTTTATGGTCATTGTAAAACCACTGCGGCTTTTTATGGTCATTGTAAAACCACTGTAGCTCTTTATGGTCACTCTAAAACCACTGCAGCTCTTTACGGTCACTGTAAAACTACTACAGTGACGAAAGTCGGAGGAGTTGTAGACAGTGAGGAAGGATATGGCAGGTTACAGCGGGATATAGAGAAGCTGCAGAGCTGGGCAGAAAGGTGGCAAATGGAGTTCAATGTAGCTAAGTGTGAAGTGATTCACTTTGGTAAGAGTAATAAAAAGATGGATTACTGGGCTAATGGTAGACTACTTGGTAGTGTGGAAGAGCAGAGGGATCTTGGTGTCCATGTACACAGATCTCTGAAAGTTGCCACCCAGGTAAATAGTGCAGTGAAGAAGGCATATGGCGTACTGGCTTTTATTGGTAGAGGAATTGAGTTCCGGAGTCCTGAGGTCATGCTGCAGTTGTATAAGACTCTGGTGCGGCCGCTTCTGGAATATTGTGTGCAGTTTTGGTCGCCATACTATAGGAAGGATGTGGAGGCACTGGAACGGGTGCAGAGGAGGTTTACCAGGATGTTGCCTGGTATGGTAGGAAGATCCTATGAGGAAAGGCTGAGACACTTGGGGTTGTTTTCTTTGGAGAAAAGAAGGTTTAGGGGTGATTTGATAGAGGTGTACAAGATGATTAGGGGGTTAGATAGGGTTGACAGTGAGAACCTTTTTCCGCGTATGGAGTCAGCTATTACAAGGGGGCATAGCTTTAAATTAAGGGGGGGTAGATATAGGACTGATGTTAGGGGTAGGTTCTTCACTCAGCGAGTCGTAAGATCATGGAATGCCCTGCCAGTAGCAGTAGTGGACTCTCCCTCTTTATGGGTATTTAAGCGGGCATTGGATAGGTATATGGAGGATAGTGGGTTAGTGTAGGTTAGGTGGGCTTTGATCGGCGCAACATCGAGGGCCGAAGGGCCTGTACTGCGCTGTATTGTTCTATGTTCTATGTTCTATGTTCTACAGCTCTTTATGGTCACTGTAAAACCATTGCGGCTTTTTATGGTCACTATAAAACCACTACAGCTCTTTATGGTCACTGTGAAACCACTGCGGCTCTTTATGGTCATTGTAAAACCACTATATCTCTTTATGGTCACTCTAAAACCACTACAGCTCTTATTGGTCACTGCAAAACCACTGCAGCTCTTTATGGTCATTGTAAAACCACTGTAGCTCTTTACCGTCACTCCAAAAACACTGCAGTTCTTTATGGTCACAGTAAAACCACTGCAGCTCTTTATGGCCACTGTAAAACCACTAGTGGTCTTTATGGTCACTGTACAACCACTGCGGCTCTTTATGGTCACTGTAAAAACACAACAGCTCTTTATGGTCACTGCAAAACCACTGCGGCTCTTTATGGTCATTGTAAAACCACGATAGCTATTTATGGTCACTCTAAAACCACTGCAGCTCTTTATGGTCATTGTAAAACCACTGCAGCTCTTTATGGTCACTCTAAAACCACTGCAGCTCTTTATGGTCACTGTAAAACCACTGCAGCTCTTTATGGTCACAGTAAAACTACTGCGGCTCTTTATGGTCACTGTAAAACCACTACAGCTCTTTATGGTCACTGTAAAACCACTGCAGCTCTTTATGGTCACTGTAAAACCACTGCAGCTATTTATGGTCATTGTAAAACCACGATAGCTATTTATGGTCACTCTAAAACCACTGCAGCTCTTTATGGTCACTGTAAAACCACTTCAGCTCTTTATGGTCACAGTTAATCCACTGCAGCTGTTATGGTCACTGTAAAACCACTGCAGCTCTTTATGGTCGCTGTAAAACCATTACAGCTCTTTATGGTCACTGTAAAACCACGACAGCTCTTTATGGTCATTGAAACATCACTGCAGCTCTTTATGGTCATTGTAAAATCACTACAGCTCTTTATGGTCAATGTAAAATCACTGCGGCTTTTTTTGGTCACTGTAAAACCACTACAGCTCTTTATGGTCACTGTAAAACCACTGCAGCTCTTTGTGGTCGCTGTAAAACCACTACAGCTCTTTCTGGCCACAGTAAAATCAGCACAGAATTTTATTGTCACTGTAAAAATACCGCGGCTCATTCTGGCCACAGTAAAACCACTGTAGCTCTTTATGGTCACTGTAAAACCACTGCGGCTCTTGTGGTCACTGTAAAACCACTACACCTCTCTCTGGTCACTGTAAAACCACTGCAGCTCTTTATGGTCATTGTAAAGCCACAACAGCTCTTTATGGTCACTGTAAAACCACTACAGCTCTTTATGGTCACTGTAAAACCACTGCAGCTCTTTATGGTCACTGTAAAACCTCTACAGCTCTTTATGGTTAGTGTAAATCCACTGCGGCTCTTGTGGTCACTGTAAAACCACTACAGCTCTTTATGGTAACTGTAAAACCACGAAAGCTCTTGTGGACAATGTAAAACAACTACAGCTCTTTATGGTCAGAGTAAAACCACGACAGCTCTTTATGGTCACTGTAAAACTATTGCGGCTCATTATGGTCACAGTTAAACCATTGCAGCACTTTATGGTCATTGTAAAACCACGAGGGGTCTTTATGGTCACTGTAAAAGAGCTGCGGCTTTATATGGTCACTGTGAAACCACAACAGCTCTTTATGGTCACTGAAAAACCACTGTGGCTCTTTATGGTCATTATAAAACCACTATAGCTCTATATGGTCACTCTAAAACCACTGCGGCTCTTTATGGTCATTGCAAAACCATTGCGGCTTTTTATGGTCATTGTAAAACCACTGTAGCTCTTTATGGTCACTCTAAAACCACTGCAGCTCTTTACGGTCACTGTAAAACCACTGCGGCTTTTCATGGTCACTATAAAACCACCACAGCTTTTTATGGTCACTGCAAAACCACTGCGGCTCTTTATGGTCATTGTAAAACCACTATAGCTCTTTATGGTCACAGTAAAACCACTGCAGCTCTTTATGGTCACTGTAAAACTACTTCAGCTCTTATGGTCACTGTAAAACCACTACAGCTCTTTATGGTCACAGTAAAACCACTGCAGCACTTTATGGTCACTGTAAAACCACTACAGCTGTTACGGTCACTGTAAAACCACTGCGGCTCTTGATGGTCAATGTAAAACCACTACAGCTCTTTATGGTCACTGTAAAACCACTGCAGCTATTTATGGTCACGGTAAAACCACTCGTGGTCTTTATGGTCACTGTAAAACCACTGCGGCTCTTTATGGTCACTGTAAAAACACAATAGCTCTTTATGGTCACTGCAAAATCACTGCAGCTCTTTATGGTCATTGTAAAACCACTGCAGCTCTTTATGGTCACTGTAAAACCACTGCAGCTATTTATGGTCACTGTAAAACCACTAGTGGTCTTTATGGTCACTGTAAAACCACTGCGGCTCTTGATGGTCACTGTAAAACCACTACAGCTCTTTATGGTCACTGTAAAACCACTACAGCTGTTACGGTCACTGTAAAACCACTGCGGCTCTTGATGGTCACTGTAAAACCACTACAGCTCTTTATTGTCACTGTAAAACCACAGCAGCTCTTTATGGTCACTGTAAAACCACTGCTGCTCTTTATGGTTACTGTAAAACCACTACAGCTGTTATGGTCACTGTAAAACCACTGCCGTTCTTTATGGTCATTGTAAAACCACCATAGCTCTTTATGATCACTCTAAAACGACTGCAGCTCTTTCTGGTCACAGTAAAACCACTGCAGCTCTTTATGGTCACTGTAAAACCACTGCAGCTATTTATGGTCACTGTAAAACCACTAGTGGTCTTTATGGTCACTGTAAAACCACTGCGGCACTTTATGGTCACTGTAAAAACACAACAGCTCTTTATGGTCACTGCAAAACCACTGCTGCTCTTTATGGTCATTGTAAACCACTATAGCTCTTTATGGTCACTCTAAAAGCACTGCAGCTCTTTATGGTCACTGTAAAACCACTGCAGTTCTTTATGGTTACAGTAAAACCACTGCAACTCTTATGGTCACTGTAAAACCACTGCAGCTCCTTATGGTCACTGTAAAACCACTTCAGCTCTTATGGTCACTGTAAAACCACTGCAGCTCTTTATAGTCAATGTAAAACCACTGCAGCTCTTTATGGTCACTGTAAAACCACTGCAGCTCTTTATGGTCACTGTAAAACCACTACAGCTCTTTATGGTCACTGTAAAACCACTGTGGCTCTTATGGTCACAGTAAAACCACTACAGCTCTTTATGGTCACTGTAAAACCACTGTGGCTCTTATGGTCACAGTAAGACCACTACAGCTATTTACGGTCACTGTAAAACCACTACAGCTCTTTATGGTAACTGTAAAACCACTGTGGATCTTATGGTAACAGTAAAACCACTACAGCTCTGTATCGTCAGAGTAAAATCTACAAACGCTATTTATGGTCACTGTAAAACTACTGCGGCTCTTATGTTCACTGTAAAACCACTGCAGCTCTTTATCGTCAGAGTAAAACCACGAAAGCTCTTTATGGTCACTGTAAAACTACTGCGGCTCTTTATGGTCCAATTAAAACCACTGCAGCTCTTTATGGTCACTGTAAAACCACTGCAGCTCTTTATGGTCACTGTAAAACCACTGCGGCTCTTATGGTCACTGTAAAACCACTGCGGCTCTTGTGGTCACTGTAAAACCACTGCAGCTCTTTATCGTCAGAGTAAAACCACGAAAGCTCTTTCTGGTCACTGTAAAACTACTGCGGCTCTTTATTCTCCCATTAAAACCACTGCAGCTCTTTATGGTCACTGTAAAACCACTACAGATATTTATGGTCACTGCAAAACCACTGCGGCTCTTTATGGTCATTGTAAAACCACGATAGCTCTTTATGGTCACTCTAAAACCACTGCAGCTCTTTATGGTCAATGTAAAACCACTGCAGCTCTTTATGGTCACTGTAAAACCACTGCAGCTATTTATGGTCACTGTAAAACCACTAGGGGTCTTTATGGTCTCTGTAAAACCACTGCGGCTCTTTATGGTCACTTTAAAAACACAACAGCTCTTTATGGTCATGGCAAAACCACTGCAGCTCTTTATGGCCATTGTAAAACCACTTTAGCACTTTATGGTCACTCTAAAACCACTGCAGATCTATATGGTCACTGTAAAACTACTTCAGCTTTTATGGTCACTGTAAAACCACTACAGCTCTTTATGGTCACAGTAAAACCACTGCAGCTCTTTTATGGTCACTGTAAAACCACTACAGCCCTTTATGGTCACTGTAAAACCACTGCGTCTCTTTCTGGCCACATTAAAACTACTGCAGCTCTTTATGGTTAGTGCAAAACCACTGCGGATCTTGTGGTCACTGTAAAACCACTACAGCTCTTTATGGTCACTGTAAAACCATGAAATCTCTTGTGGACAATGTAAAACCAAGACAGCTCTTTATGGTCAGACTAAAACTACTGCGGCTCATTATGGTCACAGTAAAATCACTGCAGCACTTTATGGTCATTGTAAAACCACTAGAGGTCTTTATGGTCACTGTAAAACCACTGCGGCTCTTTATGGTCACTGTAAAACCACTATAGCTCTTTATGATCACTCTAAAACCACTACAGTTCTTTATGGTCACTGAAAAACCACTGCACATATTTATGGTCACTGCAAAACCACTGCGGCTCTTTATGGTCATTGTAAAACCACTATAGCTCTTTATGGTCACTCTAAAACCACTGCAGTTCTTTATGGTCACTGTAAAACCACTGCAGCCATTTATGGTCACTGCAAAACCACTATAGCTCTTTATGGTCACTCTAAAACCACTGCAGCTCTGTATGGTCACGGTAAAACCACGGCAGCTCTTTACGGTCAATGTAAAACCACTGCAGCTCTTCATGGTCACTGTAAAACCACTGCAGCTATTTATGGTCAATGTAAAACCACTAGTGGTCTTTATGGTCACTGTGCAACCACTGCGGCTCTTTATGGTCACAGTAAAACCACTGCAGCTCTTTATGGTCACTGTAAAACCACTACAGCTCTTTATGGTCACTGTAAAACCACTGCAGCTCTTTATGGTCACTGTAAAATCACTACAGCTCATTATGGTCTCTGTAAAAACACTCCAGCACTTTAAGGTCACTGTAAAAACATTACAGCTCTTTATGGTCACTGTAAAACTACTACAGCTCTTTATGGTCACTGTAAAACCACTGCAGCTCTTTATGGTCACTGTAGAACCACTACAGCTCCTTATGGTCACTCTAAAACCACTGCAGCTCTTTATGGTCAATGTAAAACTACTGCAGCTCTTTATGGTCACTGTAAAACCACTGCAGCTCTTTTTGGTCACTGTAATACCACTACAGCTCTTTATGGTCACTCTAAAACCACTGCAGCTCTTTATGGTCACTGTAAAACCACTGTGGCTCTTATGGTCACTGTAAAACCACTACAGCTCTTTATGCTCTCTGTAAGACCACTGCAGCTCTTTATGTTCACTGTAAAACAACTACAGCTCTTTCTGGTCACAGTAAAACCACTGCAGCTCTTTATGGTCACTGTAATACCACTACAGCTCTTTATGGTCACTGTAAAACCACTGTGGCTCTTATGGTCACTGTAAAACCACTACAGCTCTTTATGCTCTCTGTAAGACCACTGCAGCTCTTTATGTTCACTGTAAAACAACTACAGCTCTTATGGTCACAGTAAAACCACGACAGATCTGTATCGTCAGAGTAAAATCACGAAAGTGCTTTATGGTCACTGTAAACCTACTGCGGCTCTTTATGGTCCAATTAAAAACACTGCAGCTCTTCATGGTCACTGTAAAACCACTGTGGCTCTTTATGGTCACTGTAAATCCACTACAGCTCTTTATGGTCACAGCAAAACCACGACAGCTATTTATGGACACAGTAAAACCACTGCAGTTCTTTATGGACACTGTAAAAACATTGTGGCTCTTTTTGGTCATTTTAAATCCACTACAGCTCTTTATGGTCACTGTAAAACCACTACAGCTATTTATGGACACAGTAAAACCACTGCAGCTCTTTCTGGTCACAGGAAAAACCACGGCAGCTCTTTACGGTCAATGTAAAACCACTGCAGCTCTTCATGGTCACTGTAAAACCACTGCAGCTATTTATGGTCACTGTAAAACCACTAGTGGTCTTTATGGTCACTGTGGAACCACTGCGGATCTTTATGGTCACAGTAAAACCACTGCAGCTCTTTATGGTCACTGTAAAACCACTACAGCTCTTTATGGTCACAGTAAAACCACTGCAGCTCTTTATGGTCACTGTAAAACCACTGCAGCTCTTTATGGACACAGTAAAACCACTGCAGCTCTTTCTGGTCACAGTAAAACCATGCAGCTCCTTATGGTCACTGTAAAACCACTACAGCTCTTGATGGTCACAGTAACACCACTGCAGCTCTTTATGGTCACTGTAAAACCACGAGAGCTCTTTATGGTCACTGTAAAACCATTACAGCTCTTTATGGTCACTGTAAAACCACTGCAGCTCTTTTTGGTCACTGTAATACCACTACAGCTCTTTATGGTCACTGTAAAACCACTGTGGCTCTTATGTTCACTGTAAAACAACTACAGCTCTTTCTGGTCACAGTAAAACCACTGCAGCTCTTATGGTCACTGTAAAACCACTACAGCTCTTTATGGTCACTGTAAAACCACTGTGGCTGTTATGGTCACAGTAAAACCACAACAGCACTTTATGGTCATTGTAAAACCACTATAGCTCTTTATGGTCACTCTAAAACCACTGCAGTTCTTTATGGTCACTGTAAAACCACTGCAGCTATTTATGGTCAATGCAAAACCACTGTGGCTCTTTATGGTCTCTGTAAAACCACTATAGCTCTTTATGGTCACTCTAAAACCACTGCAGCTCTTTATGGTCACGGTGAAACCACTGCAGCTCTTTACGGTCAATGTAAAACCACTGCAGCTCGTTACGGTCACTGTAAAACAACTACAGCTCTTTATGGTCAGAGTAAAACCACGACAGCTCTTTATGATCACTGTAAAACTACTGCGGCTCATTATGGTCACAGTTAAACCACTGCAGCACTTTATGGTCATTGTAAAACCACGAGGGGTCTTTATGGTCACTGTAAAAGCGCTGCGGCTTTATATGGTCACTGTAAAACCACAACAGCTCTTTATGGTCACTGCAAAACCACTGTGGCTCTTTATGGTCATTGTAAAACCACTATAGCTCTTTATGGTCACTCTAAAACCACTACAGCTCTTTATGGTCACTGTAAAAGCACTGCGGCTTTTTATGGTCACTGTAAAACCACAACAGCTCTTTATGGTCACTGCAAAACCACTGCGGCTTTTTATGGTCATTGTAAAACCACTGCGGCTTTTTATGGTCATTGTAAAACCACTGTAGCTCTTTATGGTCACTCTAAAACCACTGCAGCTCTTTACGGTCACTGTAAAACTACTACAGCTCTTTATGGTCACTGTAAAACCATTGCGGCTTTTTATGGTCACTATAAAACCACTACAGCTCTTTATGGTCACTGTGAAACCACTGCGGCTCTTTATGGTCATTGTAAAACCACTATATCTCTTTATGGTCACTCTAAAACCACTACAGCTCTTATTGGTCACTGCAAAACCACTGCAGCTCTTTATGGTCATTGTAAAACCACTGTAGCTCTTTACCGTCACTCCAAAAACACTGCAGTTCTTTATGGTCACAGTAAAACCACTGCAGCTCTTTATGGCCACTGTAAAACCACTAGTGGTCTTTATGGTCACTGTACAACCACTGCGGCTCTTTATGGTCACTGTAAAAACACAACAGCTCTTTATGGTCACTGCAAAACCACTGCGGCTCTTTATGGTCATTGTAAAACCACGATAGCTATTTATGGTCACTCTAAAACCACTGCAGCTCTTTATGGTCATTGTAAAACCACTGCAGCTCTTTATGGTCACTCTAAAACCACTGCAGCTCTTTATGGTCACAGTAAAACTACTGCGGCTCTTTATGGTCACTGTAAAACCACTACAGCTCTTTATGGTCACTGTAAAACCACTGCAGCTCTTTATGGTCACTGTAAAACCACTGCAGCTATTTATGGTCATTGTAAAACCACGATAGCTATTTATGGTCACTCTAAAACCACTGCAGCTCTTTATGGTCACTGTAAAACCACTTCAGCTCTTTATGGTCACAGTTAATCCACTGCAGCTGTTATGGTCACTGTAAAACCACTGCAGCTCTTTATGGTCGCTGTAAAACCATTACAGCTCTTTATGGTCACTGTAAAACCACGACAGCTCTTTATGGTCATTGAAACATCACTGCAGCTCTTTATGGTCATTGTAAAATCACTACAGCTCTTTATGGTCAATGTAAAATCACTGCGGCTTTTTTTGGTCACTGTAAAACCACTACAGCTCTTTATGGTCACTGTAAAACCACTGCAGCTCTTTGTGGTCGCTGTAAAACCACTACAGCTCTTTCTGGCCACAGTAAAATCAGCACAGAATTTTATTGTCACTGTAAAAATACCGCGGCTCATTCTGGCCACAGTAAAACCACTGTAGCTCTTTATGGTCACTGTAAAACCACTGCGGCTCTTGTGGTCACTGTAAAACCACTACACCTCTCTCTGGTCACTGTAAAACCACTGCAGCTCTTTATGGTCATTGTAAAGCCACAACAGCTCTTTATGGTCACTGTAAAACCACTACAGCTCTTTATGGTCACTGTAAAACCACTGCAGCTCTTTATGGTCACTGTAAAACCTCTACAGCTCTTTATGGTTAGTGTAAATCCACTGCGGCTCTTGTGGTCACTGTAAAATCACTACAGCTCTTTATGGTAACTGTAAAACCACGAAAGCTCTTGTGGACAATGTAAAACAACTACAGCTCTTTATGGTCAGAGTAAAACCACGACAGCTCTTTATGGTCACTGTAAAACTATTGCGGCTCATTATGGTCACAGTTAAACCATTGCAGCACTTTATGGTCATTGTAAAACCACGAGGGGTCTTTATGGTCACTGTAAAAGAGCTGCGGCTTTATATGGTCACTGTGAAACCACAACAGCTCTTTATGGTCACTGAAAAACCACTGTGGCTCTTTATGGTCATTATAAAACCACTATAGCTCTATATGGTCACTCTAAAACCACTGCGGCTCTTTATGGTCATTGCAAAACCATTGCGGCTTTTTATGGTCATTGTAAAACCACTGTAGCTCTTTATGGTCACTCTAAAACCACTGCAGCTCTTTACGGTCACTGTAAAACCACTGCGGCTTTTCATGGTCACTATAAAACCACCACAGCTTTTTATGGTCACTGCAAAACCACTGCGGCTCTTTATGGTCATTGCAAAACCACTATAGCTCTTTATGGTCACAGTAAAACCACTGCAGCTCTTTATGGTCACTGTAAAACTACTTCAGCTCTTATGGTCACTGTAAAACCACTACAGCTCTTTATGGTCACAGTAAAACCACTGCAGCACTTTATGGTCACTGTAAAACCACTACAGCTATTTATGGTCACGGTAAAACCACTCGTGGTCTTTATGGTCACTGTAAAACCACTGCGGCTCTTTATGGTCACTGTAAAACTACTTCAGCTCTTATGGTCACTGTAAAACCACTGCGGCTCTTGATGGTCAATGTAAACCACTACAGCTCTTTATGGTCACTGTAAAACCACTGCAGCTATTTATGGTCACGGTAAAACCACTCGTGGTCTTTATGGTCACTGTAAAACCACTGCGGCTCTTTATGGTCACTGTAAAAACACAATAGCTCTTTATGGTCACTGCAAAATCACTGCAGCTCTTTATGGTCATTGTAAAACCACTGCAGCTCTTTATGGTCACTGTAAAACCACTGCAGCTATTTATGGTCACTGTAAAACCACTAGTGGTCTTTATGGTCACTGTAAAACCACTGCGGCTCTTGATGGTCACTGTAAAACCACTACAGCTCTTTATGGTCACTGTAAAACCACTACAGCTGTTACGGTCACTGTAAAACCACTGCGGCTCTTGATGGTCACTGTAAAACCACTACAGCTCTTTATTGTCACTGTAAAACCACAGCAGCTCTTTATGGTCACTGTAAAACCACCGCTGCTCTTTATGGTTACTGTAAAACCACTACAGCTGTTATGGTCACTGTAAAACCACTGCCGTTCTTTATGGTCATTGTAAAACCACCATAGCTCTTTATGATCACTCTAAAACGACTGCAGCTCTTTCTGGTCACAGTAAAACCACTGCAGCTCTTTATGGTCACTGTAAAACCACTGCAGCTATTTATGGTCACTGTAAAACCACTAGTGGTCTTTATGGTCACTGTAAAACCACTGCGGCACTTTATGGTCACTGTAAAAACACAACAGCTCTTTATGGTCACTGCAAAACCACTGCTGCTCTTTATGGTCATTGTAAACCACTATAGCTCTTTATGGTCACTCTAAAAGCACTGCAGCTCTTTATGGTCACTGTAAAACCACTGCAGTTCTTTATGGTTACAGTAAAACCACTGCAACTCTTATGGTCACTGTAAAACCACTGCAGCTCCTTATGGTCACTGTAAAACCACTTCAGCTCTTATGGTCACTGTAAAACCACTGCAGCTCTTTATAGTCAATGTAAAACCACTGCAGCTCTTTATGGTCACTGTAAAACCACTGCAGCTCTTTATGGTCACTGTAAAACCACTACAGCTCTTTATGGTCACTGTAAAACCACTGTGGCTCTTATGGTCACAGTAAAACCACTACAGCTCTTTATGGTCACTGTAAAACCACTGTGGCTCTTATGGTCACAGTAAGACCACTACAGCTATTTACGGTCACTGTAAAACCACTACAGCTCTTTATGGTTACTGTAAAACCACTGTGGATCTTATGGTAACAGTAAAACCACTACAGCTCTGTATCGTCAGAGTAAAATCTACGAACGCTATTTATGGTCACTGTAAAACTACTGCGGCTCTTATGTTCACTGTAAAACCACTGCAGCTCTTTATCGTCAGAGTAAAACCACGAAAGCTCTTTATGGTCACTGTAAAACTACTGCGGCTCTTTATGGTCCAATTAAAACCACTGCAGCTCTTTATGGTCACTGTAAAACCACTGCAGCTCTTTATGGTCACTGTAAAACCACTGCGGCTCTTATGGTCACTGTAAAACCACTGCGGCTCTTGTGGTCACTGTAAAACCACTGCAGCTCTTTATCGTCAGAGTAAAACCACGAAAGCTCTTTCTGGTCACTGTAAAACTACTGCGGCTCTTTATTCTCCCATTAAAACCACTGCAGCTCTTTATGGTCACTGTAAAACCACTACAGATATTTATGGTCACTGCAAAACCACTGCGGCTCTTTATGGTCATTGTAAAACCACGATAGCTCTTTATGGTCACTCTAAAACCACTGCAGCTCTTTATGGTCAATGTAAAACCACTGCAGCTCTTTATGGTCACTGTAAAACCACTGCAGCTATTTATGGTCACTGTAAAACCACTAGGGGTCTTTATGGTCTCTGTAAAACCACTGCGGCTCTTTATGGTCACTTTAAAAACACAACAGCTCTTTATGGTCATGGCAAAACCACTGCAGCTCTTTATGGCCATTGTAAAACCACTTTAGCATTTATGGTCACTCTAAAACCACTGCAGATCTATATGGTCACTGTAAAACTACTTCAGCTTTTATGGTCACTGTAAAACCACTACAGCTCTTTATGGTCACAGTAAAACCACTGCAGCTCTTTATGGTCACTGTAAAACCACTACAGCCCTTTATGGTCACTGTAAAACCACTGCGTCTCTTTCTGGCCACATTAAAACTACTGCAGCTCTTTATGGTTAGTGCAAAACCACTGCGGATCTTGTGGTCACTGTAAAACCACTACAGCTCTTTATGGTCACTGTAAAACCATGAAATCTCTTGTGGACAATGTAAAACCAAGACAGCTCTTTATGGTCAGACTAAAACTACTGCGGCTCATTATGGTCACAGTAAAATCACTGCAGCACTTTATGGTCATTGTAAAACCACTAGAGGTCTTTATGGTCACTGTAAAACCACTGCGGCTCTTTATGGTCACTGTAAAACCACTATAGCTCTTTATGATCACTCTAAAACCACTACAGTTCTTTATGGTCACTGAAAAACCACTGCACATATTTATGGTCACTGCAAAACCACTGCGGCTCTTTATGGTCATTGTAAAACCACTATAGCTCTTTATGGTCACTCTAAAACCACTGCAGTTCTTTATGGTCACTGTAAAACCACTGCAGCCATTTATGGTCACTGCAAAACCACTATAGCTCTTTATGGTCACTCTAAAACCACTGCAGCTCTGTATGGTCACGGTAAAACCACGGCAGCTCTTTACGGTCAATGTAAAACCACTGCAGCTCTTCATGGTCACTGTAAAACCACTGCAGCTATTTATGGTCAATGTAAAACCACTAGTGGTCTTTATGGTCACTGTGCAACCACTGCGGCTCTTTATGGTCACAGTAAAACCACTGCAGCTCTTTATGGTCACTGTAAAACCACTACAGCTCTTTATGGTCACAGTAAAACCACTGCAGCTCTTTATGGTCACTGTAAAACCACTGCAGCTCTTTATGGACACAGTAAAACCACTGCAGCTCTTTATGGTCACTGTAAAATCACTACAGCTCATTATGGTCTCTGTAAAAACACTCCAGCACTTTAAGGTCACTGTAAAAACATTACAGCTCTTTATGGTCACTGTAAAACTACTACAGCTCTTTATGGTCACTGTAAAACCACTGCAGCTCTTTATGGTCACTGTAGAACCACTACAGCTCCTTATGGTCACTCTAAAACCACTGCAGCTCTTTATGGTCAATGTAAAACCACTGCAGCTCTTTATGGTCACTGTAAAACCACTGCAGCTCTTTTTGGTCACTGTAATACCACTACAGCTCTTTATGGTCACTCTAAAACCATTGCAGCTCTTTATGGTCACTGTAAAACCACTGTGGCTCTTATGGTCACTGTAAAACCACTACAGCTCTTTATGCTCTCTGTAAGACCACTGCAGCTCTTTATGTTCACTGTAAAACAACTACAGCTCTTTCTGGTCACAGTAAAACCACTGCAGCTCTTTATGGTCACTGTAATACCACTACAGCTCTTTATGGTCACTGTAAAACCACTGTGGCTCTTATGGTCACTGTAAAACCACTACAGCTCTTTATGCTCTCTGTAAGACCACTGCAGCTCTTTATGTTCACTGTAAAACAACTACAGCTCTTATGGTCACAGTAAAACCGCGACAGATCTGTATCGTCAGAATAAAATCACGAAAGTGCTTTATGGTCACTGTAAACCTACTGCGGCTCTTTATGGTCCAATTAAAACCACTGCAGCTCTTTATGGTCACTGTAAAACCACTACAGCTATTTATGGACACATAAAAACACTGCAGCTCTTCATGGTCACTGTAAAACCACTGTGGCTCTTTATGGTCACTGTAAATCCACTACAGCTCTTTATGGTCACAGCAAAACCACGACAGCTATTTATGGACACAGTAAAACCACTGCAGCTCTTTATGGACACTGTAAAAACATTGTGGCTCTTTTTGGTCACTTTAAATCCACTACAGCTCTTTATGGTCACTGTAAAACCACTACAGCTATTTATGGACACAGTAAAACCACTGCAGCTCTTTCTGGTCACAGGAAAAACCACGGCAGCTCTTTACGGTCAATGTAAAACCACTGCAGCTCTTCATGGTCACTGTAAAACCACTGCAGCTATTTATGGTCACTGTAAAACCACTAGTGGTCTTTATGGTCACTGTGGAACCACTGCGGATCTTTATGGTCACAGTAAAACCACTGCAGCTCTTTATGGTCACTGTAAAACCACTACAGCTCTTTATGGTCACAGTAAAACCACTGCAGCTCTTTATGGTCACTGTAAAACCACTGCAGCTCTTTATGGACACAGTAAAACCACTGCAGCTCTTTCTGGTCACAGTAAAACCATGCAGCTCTTTATGGTCACTGTAAAACCACGAGAGCTCTTTATGGTCACTGTAAAACCATTACAGCTCTTTATGGTCACTGTAAAACCACTGCAGCTCTTTTTGGTCACTGTAATACCACTACAGCTCTTTATGGTCACTGTAAAACCACTGTGGCTCTTATGTTCACTGTAAAACAACTACAGCTCTTTCTGGTCACAGTAAAACCACTGCAGCTCTTATGGTCACTGTAAAACCACTACAGCTCTTTATGGTCACTGTAAAACCACTGTGGCTGTTATGGTCACAGTAAAACCACAACAGCACTTTATGGTCATTGTAAAACCACTATAGCTCTTTATGGTCACTCTAAAACCACTGCAGTTCTTTATGGTCACTGTAAAACCACTGCAGCTATTTATGGTCAATGCAAAACCACTGTGGCTCTTTATGGTCTCTGTAAAACCACTATAGCTCTTTATGGTCACTCTAAAACCACTGCAGCTCTTTATGGTCACGGTGAAACCACTGCAGCTCTTTACGGTCAATGTAAAACCACTGCAGCTCGTTACGGTCACTGTAAAACAACTACAGCTCTTTATGGTCAGAGTAAAACCACGACAGCTCTTTATGATCACTGTAAAACTACTGCGGCTCATTATGGTCACAGTTAAACCACTGCAGCACTTTATGGTCATTGTAAAACCACGAGGGATCTTTATGGTCACTGTAAAAGCGTTGCGGCTTTATATGGTCACTGTAAAACCACAACAGCTCTTTATGGTCACTGCAAAACCACTGTGGCTCTTTATGGTCATTGTAAAACCACTATAGCTCTTTATGGTCACTCTAAAACCACTACAGCTCTTTATGGTCACTGTAAAAGCACTGCGGCTTTTTATGGTCACTGTAAAACCACAACAGCTCTTTATGGTCACTGCAAAACCACTGCGGCTCTTTATGGTCATTGTAAAACCACTGCGGCTTTTTATGGTCATTGTAAAACCACTGTAGCTCTTTATGGTCACTCTAAAACCACTGCAGCTCTTTACGGTCACTGTAAAACTACTACAGCTCTTTATGGTCACTGTAAAACCATTGCGGCTTTTTATGGTCACTATAAAACCACTACAGCTCTTTATGGTCACTGTGAAACCACTGCGGCTCTTTATGGTCATTGTAAAACCACTATATCTCTTTATGGTCACTCTAAAACCACTACAGCTCTTATTGGTCACTGCAAAACCACTGCAGCTCTTTATGGTCATTGTAAAACCACTGTAGCTCTTTACCGTCACTCCAAAAACACTGCAGTTCTTTATGGTCACAGTAAAACCACTGCAGCTCTTTATGGCCACTGTAAAACCACTAGTGGTCTTTATGGTCACTGTACAACCACTGCGGCTCTTTATGGTCACTGTAAAAACACAACAGCTCTTTATGGTCACTGCAAAACCACTGCGGCTCTTTATGGTCATTGTAAAACCACGATAGCTATTTATGGTCACTCTAAAACCACTGCAGCTCTTTATGGTCATTGTAAAACCACTGCAGCTCTTTATGGTCACTCTAAAACCACTGCAGCTCTTTATGGTCACTGTAAAACCACTGCAGCTCTTTATGGTCACAGTAAAACTACTGCGGCTCTTTATGGTCACTGTAAAACCACTACAGCTCTTTATGGTCACTGTAAAACCACTGCAGCTCTTTATGGTCACTGTAAAACCACTGCAGCTATTTATGGTCATTGTAAAACCACGATAGCTATTTATGGTCACTCTAAAACCACTGCAGCTCTTTATGGTCACTGTAAAACCACTTCAGCTCTTTATGGTCACAGTTAATCCACTGCAGCTGTTATGGTCACTGTAAAACCACTGCAGCTCTTTATGGTCGCTGTAAAACCATTACAGCTCTTTATGGTCACTGTAAAACCACGACAGCTCTTTATGGTCATTGAAACATCACTGCAGCTCTTTATGGTCATTGTAAAATCACTACAGCTCTTTATGGTCAATGTAAAATCACTGCGGCTTTTTTTGGTCACTGTAAAACCACTACAGCTCTTTATGGTCACTGTAAAACCACTGCAGCTCTTTGTGGTCGCTGTAAAACCACTACAGCTCTTTCTGGCCACAGTAAAATCAGCACAGAATTTTATTGTCACTGTAAAAATACCGCGGCTCATTCTGGCCACAGTAAAACCACTGTAGCTCTTTATGGTCACTGTAAAACCACTGCGGCTCTTGTGGTCACTGTAAAACCACTACACCTCTCTCTGGTCACTGTAAAACCACTGCAGCTCTTTATGGTCATTGTAAAGCCACAACAGCTCTTTATGGTCACTGTAAAACCACTACAGCTCTTTATGGTCACTGTAAAACCACTGCAGCTCTTTATGGTCACTGTAAAACCTCTACAGCTCTTTATGGTTAGTGTAAATCCACTGCGGCTCTTGTGGTCACTGTAAAACCACTACAGCTCTTTATGGTAACTGTAAAACCACGAAAGCTCTTGTGGACAATGTAAAACAACTACAGCTCTTTATGGTCAGAGTAAAACCACGACAGCTCTTTATGGTCACTGTAAAACTATTGCGGCTCATTATGGTCACAGTTAAACCATTGCAGCACTTTATGGTCATTGTAAAACCACGAGGGGTCTTTATGGTCACTGTAAAAGAGCTGCGGCTTTATATGGTCACTGTGAAACCACAACAGCTCTTTATGGTCACTGAAAAACCACTGTGGCTCTTTATGGTCATTATAAAACCACTATAGCTCTATATGGTCACTCTAAAACCACTGCGGCTCTTTATGGTCATTGCAAAACCATTGCGGCTTTTTATGGTCATTGTAAAACCACTGTAGCTCTTTATGGTCACTCTAAAACCACTGCAGCTCTTTACGGTCACTGTAAAACCACTGCGGCTTTTCATGGTCACTATAAAACCACCACAGCTTTTTATGGTCACTGCAAAACCACTGCGGCTCTTTATGGTCATTGTAAAACCACTATAGCTCTTTATGGTCACTCTAAAACCACTACAGCTCTTATTGGTCACTGCAAATCCACTGCAGCTCTTTATGGTCATTGTAAAACCACTGTAGCTCTTTACCGTCACTCTAAAAACACTGCAGTTCTTTATGGTCACAGTAAAACCACTGCAGCTCTTTATGGTCACTGTAAAACCACTAGTGGTCATTTGGTCACTGTACAACCACTGTGGCTCGTTATGGTCACTGTAAAAAAACAACAGCTCTTTATGGTCACTCTAAAACCACTGCAGCTCTTTACGGTCACTGTAAAACCACTGCGGCTTTTCATGGTCACTATAAAACCACCACAGCTTTTTATGGTCACTGCAAAACCACTGCGGCTCTTTATGGTCATTGTAAAACCACGATAGCTATTTATGGTCACTCTAAAACCACTGCTGCTCTTTATGGTCATTGTAAAACCACAATAGCTCTTTATGGTCACTCGAAAACCACTGCAGCTCTTTATGGTCACTGTAAAACCACTGCAGCTCTTTATGGTCACAGTAAAACTACTGCGGCTCTTTATGGTCACTGTAAAACCACTACAGCTCTTTATGGTCACTGTAAAACCACTACAGCTCTTTATGGTCACTGTAAAACCACTGCGGCTCTTTATGGTCACCGTAAAAATACAACAGCTCTTTATGGTCACTGCAAAACCACTGCCGTTCTTTATGGTCATTGTAAAACCACTGCGGCTCTTTATGGTCACCGTAAAAATACAACAGCTCTTTATGGTCACTGCAAAACCACTGTGGCTCTTTATGGTCATTGTAAAACCACTATAGCTCTTTATGGTCATTCTAAAACCACTACAGCTCTTTATGGTCACTGTAAAAGCACTGCGGCTTTTTATGGTCACTGTAAAACCACAACAGCTCTTTATGGTCACTGCAAAACCACTGCGGCTCTTTATGGTCATTGTAAAACCACTTTAGCATTTATGGTCACTCTAAAACCACTGCAGATCTATATGGTCACTGTAAAACTACTTCAGCTTTTATGGTCACTGTAAAACCACTACAGCTCTTTATGGTCACAGTAAAACCACTGCAGCTCTTTATGGTCACTGTAAAACCACTACAGCCCTTTATGGTCACTGTAAAACCACTGCGTCTCTTTCTGGCCACATTAAAACTACTGCAGCTCTTTATGGTTAGTGCAAAACCACTGCGGATCTTGTGGTCACTGTAAAACCACTACAGCTCTTTATGGTCACTGTAAAACCATGAAATCTCTTGTGGACAATGTAAAACCAAGACAGCTCTTTATGGTCAGACTAAAACTACTGCGGCTCATTATGGTCACAGTAAAATCACTGCAGCACTTTATGGTCATTGTAAAACCACTAGAGGTCTTTATGGTCACTGTAAAACCACTGCGGCTCTTTATGGTCACTGTAAAACCACTATAGCTCTTTATGATCACTCTAAAACCACTACAGTTCTTTATGGTCACTGAAAAACCACTGCACATATTTATGGTCACTGCAAAACCACTGCGGCTCTTTATGGTCATTGTAAAACCACTATAGCTCTTTATGGTCACTCTAAAACCACTGCAGTTCTTTATGGTCACTGTAAAACCACTGCAGCCATTTATGGTCACTGCAAAACCACTATAGCTCTTTATGGTCACTCTAAAACCACTGCAGCTCTGTATGGTCACGGTAAAACCACGGCAGCTCTTTACGGTCAATGTAAAACCACTGCAGCTCTTCATGGTCACTGTAAAACCACTGCAGCTATTTATGGTCAATGTAAAACCACTAGTGGTCTTTATGGTCACTGTGCAACCACTGCGGCTCTTTATGGTCACAGTAAAACCACTGCAGCTCTTTATGGTCACTGTAAAACCACTACAGCTCTTTATGGTCACAGTAAAACCACTGCAGCTCTTTATGGTCACTGTAAAACCACTGCAGCTCTTTATGGACACAGTAAAACCACTGCAGCTCTTTATGGTCACTGTAAAATCACTACAGCTCATTATGGTCTCTGTAAAAACACTCCAGCACTTTAAGGTCACTGTAAAAACATTACAGCTCTTTATGGTCACTGTAAAACTACTACAGCTCTTTATGGTCACTGTAAAACCACTGCAGCTCTTTATGGTCACTGTAGAACCACTACAGCTCCTTATGGTCACTCTAAAACCACTGCAGCTCTTTATGGTCAATGTAAAACCACTGCAGCTCTTTATGGTCACTGTAAAACCACTGCAGCTCTTTTTGGTCACTGTAATACCACTACAGCTCTTTATGGTCACTCTAAAACCACTGCAGCTCTTTATGGTCACTGTAAAACCACTGTGGCTCTTATGGTCACTGTAAAACCACTACAGCTCTTTATGCTCTCTGTAAGACCACTGCAGCTCTTTATGTTCACTGTAAAACAACTACAGCTCTTTCTGGTCACAGTAAAACCACTGCAGCTCTTTATGGTCACTGTAATACCACTACAGCTCTTTATGGTCACTGTAAAACCACTGTGGCTCTTATGGTCACTGTAAAACCACTACAGCTCTTTATGCTCTCTGTAAGACCACTGCAGCTCTTTATGTTCACTGTAAAACAACTACAGCTCTTATGGTCACAGTAAAACCGCGACAGATCTGTATCGTCAGAATAAAATCACGAAAGTGCTTTATGGTCACTGTAAACCTACTGCGGCTCTTTATGGTCCAATTAAAACCACTGCAGCTCTTTATGGTCACTGTAAAACCACTACAGCTATTTATGGACACATAAAAACACTGCAGCTCTTCATGGTCACTGTAAAACCACTGTGGCTCTTTATGGTCACTGTAAATCCACTACAGCTCTTTATGGTCACAGCAAAACCACGACAGCTATTTATGGACACAGTAAAACCACTGCAGCTCTTTATGGACACTGTAAAAACATTGTGGCTCTTTTTGGTCACTTTAAATCCACTACAGCTCTTTATGGTCACTGTAAAACCACTACAGCTATTTATGGACACAGTAAAACCACTGCAGCTCTTTCTGGTCACAGGAAAAACCACGGCAGCTCTTTACGGTCAATGTAAAACCACTGCAGCTCTTCATGGTCACTGTAAAACCACTGCAGCTATTTATGGTCACTGTAAAACCACTAGTGGTCTTTATGGTCACTGTGGAACCACTGCGGATCTTTATGGTCACAGTAAAACCACTGCAGCTCTTTATGGTCACTGTAAAACCACTACAGCTCTTTATGGTCACAGTAAAACCACTGCAGCTCTTTATGGTCACTGTAAAACCACTGCAGCTCTTTATGGACACAGTAAAACCACTGCAGCTCTTTCTGGTCACAGTAAAACCATGCAGCTCTTTATGGTCACTGTAAAACCACGAGAGCTCTTTATGGTCACTGTAAAACCATTACAGCTCTTTATGGTCACTGTAAAACCACTGCAGCTCTTTTTGGTCACTGTAATACCACTACAGCTCTTTATGGTCACTGTAAAACCACTGTGGCTCTTATGTTCACTGTAAAACAACTACAGCTCTTTCTGGTCACAGTAAAACCACTGCAGCTCTTATGGTCACTGTAAAACCACTACAGCTCTTTATGGTCACTGTAAAACCACTGTGGCTGTTATGGTCACAGTAAAACCACAACAGCACTTTATGGTCATTGTAAAACCACTATAGCTCTTTATGGTCACTCTAAAACCACTGCAGTTCTTTATGGTCACTGTAAAACCACTGCAGCTATTTATGGTCAATGCAAAACCACTGTGGCTCTTTATGGTCTCTGTAAAACCACTATAGCTCTTTATGGTCACTCTAAAACCACTGCAGCTCTTTATGGTCACGGTGAAACCACTGCAGCTCTTTACGGTCAATGTAAAACCACTGCAGCTCGTTACGGTCACTGTAAAACAACTACAGCTCTTTATGGTCAGAGTAAAACCACGACAGCTCTTTATGATCACTGTAAAACTACTGCGGCTCATTATGGTCACAGTTAAACCACTGCAGCACTTTATGGTCATTGTAAAACCACGAGGGGTCTTTATGGTCACTGTAAAAGCGTTGCGGCTTTATATGGTCACTGTAAAACCACAACAGCTCTTTATGGTCACTGCAAAACCACTGTGGCTCTTTATGGTCATTGTAAAACCACTATAGCTCTTTATGGTCACTCTAAAACCACTACAGCTCTTTATGGTCACTGTAAAAGCACTGCGGCTTTTTATGGTCACTGTAAAACCACAACAGCTCTTTATGGTCACTGCAAAACCACTGCGGCTCTTTATGGTCATTGTAAAACCACTGCGGCTTTTTATGGTCATTGTAAAACCACTGTAGCTCTTTATGGTCACTCTAAAACCACTGCAGCTCTTTACGGTCACTGTAAAACTACTACAGCTCTTTATGGTCACTGTAAAACCATTGCGGCTTTTTATGGTCACTATAAAACCACTACAGCTCTTTATGGTCACTGTGAAACCACTGCGGCTCTTTATGGTCATTGTAAAACCACTATATCTCTTTATGGTCACTCTAAAACCACTACAGCTCTTATTGGTCACTGCAAAACCACTGCAGCTCTTTATGGTCATTGTAAAACCACTGTAGCTCTTTACCGTCACTCCAAAAACACTGCAGTTCTTTATGGTCACAGTAAAACCACTGCAGCTCTTTATGGCCACTGTAAAACCACTAGTGGTCTTTATGGTCACTGTACAACCACTGCGGCTCTTTATGGTCACTGTAAAAACACAACAGCTCTTTATGGTCACTGCAAAACCACTGCGGCTCTTTATGGTCATTGTAAAACCACGATAGCTATTTATGGTCACTCTAAAACCACTGCAGCTCTTTATGGTCATTGTAAAACCACTGCAGCTCTTTATGGTCACTCTAAAACCACTGCAGCTCTTTATGGTCACTGTAAAACCACTGCAGCTCTTTATGGTCACAGTAAAACTACTGCGGCTCTTTATGGTCACTGTAAAACCACTACAGCTCTTTATGGTCACTGTAAAACCACTGCAGCTCTTTATGGTCACTGTAAAACCACTGCAGCTATTTATGGTCATTGTAAAACCACGATAGCTATTTATGGTCACTCTAAAACCACTGCAGCTCTTTATGGTCACTGTAAAACCACTTCAGCTCTTTATGGTCACAGTTAATCCACTGCAGCTGTTATGGTCACTGTAAAACCACTGCAGCTCTTTATGGTCGCTGTAAAACCATTACAGCTCTTTATGGTCACTGTAAAACCACGACAGCTCTTTATGGTCATTGAAACATCACTGCAGCTCTTTATGGTCATTGTAAAATCACTACAGCTCTTTATGGTCAATGTAAAATCACTGCGGCTTTTTTTGGTCACTGTAAAACCACTACAGCTCTTTATGGTCACTGTAAAACCACTGCAGCTCTTTGTGGTCGCTGTAAAACCACTACAGCTCTTTCTGGCCACAGTAAAATCAGCACAGAATTTTATTGTCACTGTAAAAATACCGCGGCTCATTCTGGCCACAGTAAAACCACTGTAGCTCTTTATGGTCACTGTAAAACCACTGCGGCTCTTGTGGTCACTGTAAAACCACTACACCTCTCTCTGGTCACTGTAAAACCACTGCAGCTCTTTATGGTCATTGTAAAGCCACAACAGCTCTTTATGGTCACTGTAAAACCACTACAGCTCTTTATGGTCACTGTAAAACCACTGCAGCTCTTTATGGTCACTGTAAAACCTCTACAGCTCTTTATGGTTAGTGTAAATCCACTGCGGCTCTTGTGGTCACTGTAAAACCACTACAGCTCTTTATGGTAACTGTAAAACCACGAAAGCTCTTGTGGACAATGTAAAACAACTACAGCTCTTTATGGTCAGAGTAAAACCACGACAGCTCTTTATGGTCACTGTAAAACTATTGCGGCTCATTATGGTCACAGTTAAACCATTGCAGCACTTTATGGTCATTGTAAAACCACGAGGGGTCTTTATGGTCACTGTAAAAGAGCTGCGGCTTTATATGGTCACTGTGAAACCACAACAGCTCTTTATGGTCACTGAAAAACCACTGTGGCTCTTTATGGTCATTATAAAACCACTATAGCTCTATATGGTCACTCTAAAACCACTGCGGCTCTTTATGGTCATTGCAAAACCATTGCGGCTTTTTATGGTCATTGTAAAACCACTGTAGCTCTTTATGGTCACTCTAAAACCACTGCAGCTCTTTACGGTCACTGTAAAACCACTGCGGCTTTTCATGGTCACTATAAAACCACCACAGCTTTTTATGGTCACTGCAAAACCACTGCGGCTCTTTATGGTCATTGTAAAACCACTATAGCTCTTTATGGTCACTCTAAAACCACTACAGCTCTTATTGGTCACTGCAAATCCACTGCAGCTCTTTATGGTCATTGTAAAACCACTGTAGCTCTTTACCGTCACTCTAAAAACACTGCAGTTCTTTATGGTCACAGTAAAACCACTGCAGCTCTTTATGGTCACTGTAAAACCACTAGTGGTCATTTGGTCACTGTACAACCACTGTGGCTCGTTATGGTCACTGTAAAAAAACAACAGCTCTTTATGGTCACTCTAAAACCACTGCAGCTCTTTACGGTCACTGTAAAACCACTGCGGCTTTTCATGGTCACTATAAAACCACCACAGCTTTTTATGGTCACTGCAAAACCACTGCGGCTCTTTATGGTCATTGTAAAACCACGATAGCTATTTATGGTCACTCTAAAACCACTGCTGCTCTTTATGGTCATTGTAAAACCACAATAGCTCTTTATGGTCACTCGAAAACCACTGCAGCTCTTTATGGTCACTGTAAAACCACTGCAGCTCTTTATGGTCACAGTAAAACTACTGCGGCTCTTTATGGTCACTGTAAAACCACTACAGCTCTTTATGGTCACTGTAAAACCACTACAGCTCTTTATGGTCACTGTAAAACCACTGCAGCTATTTATGGTCACTGTAAAACCACTGCGGCTCTTTATGGTCACCGTAAAAATACAACAGCTCTTTATGGTCACTGCAAAACCACTGCCGTTCTTTATGGTCATTGTAAAACCACTGCGGCTCTTTATGGTCACCGTAAAAATACAACAGCTCTTTATGGTCACTGCAAAACCACTGTGGCTCTTTATGGTCATTGTAAAACCACTATAGCTCTTTATGGTCATTCTAAAACCACTACAGCTCTTTATGGTCACTGTAAAAGCACTGCGGCTTTTTATGGTCACTGTAAAACCACAACAGCTCTTTATGGTCACTGCAAAACCACTGCGGCTCTTTATGGTCATTGTAAAACCACTGTGGCTTTTTATGGTCATTGTAAAACCACTGTAGCTCTTTATGGTCACTCTAAAACCACTGCAGTTCTTTATGGTCACTGTAAAACCACTGCAGCTCTTTACGGTCACTGTAAAACCACTACAGCTCTTTATGGTCACTGTGAAACCACTGCGGCTTTTTATGGTCACTATAAAACCACCACAGCTCTTTATGGTCACTGCAAAACCACTGCGGCTCTTTATGGTCATTGTAAAACCACTATATCTCTTTATGGTCACTCTAAAACCACTACAGCTCTTATTGGTCACTGCAAAACCACTGCAGCTCTTTATGGTCATTGTAAAACCACTGTAGCTCTTTACTGTCACTCTACAAACACTGCAGTTCTTTATGGTCACAGTAAAACCACTGCAGCTCTTTATGGTCACTGTAAAAACACAACAGCTCTTTATGGTCACTGCAAAACCACTGCGGCTCTTTATGGTCATTGTAAAACCACGATAGCTATTTATGGTCACTCTAAAACCAATGCAGCTCTTTATGGTCATTGTAAAAACACAATAGCTATTTATGGTCACTCTAAAACCACTGCAGCTCTTTATGGTCACTGTAAAACCACTGCAGCTCTTTATGGTCACAGTAAAACTACTGCGGCTCTTTATGGTCACTGTAAAACCACTGCCCCTATTTATGGTCACTGTAAAACCACTAGTGGTCTTCATGGTCACTGTACAACCACTGCGGCTCTTTATGGTCACCGTAAAAATACAACAGCTCTTTATGGTCACTGCAAATCCACTGCGGCTCTTTATGGTCATTGTAAAACCACTTAAGCTCTTTATGGTCACAGTTAATCCACTGCAGCTGTTATGGTCACTGTAAAACCACTACAGCTCTTTATGGTCACAGTAAAACCACTGCAGATCTTTATGGTCACTGTAAAACCACTACAGCTGTTACGGTCACTTTAAAACCACTGCGGCTCTTTATGGTCATTGTAAAACCACGATAGCTATTTATGGTCACTCTAAAACCACTGCAACTCTTATGGTCATTGTAAAACCACAATAGCTATTTATGGTCACTCTAAAACCACTGCAGCTCTTTATGGTCACTGTAAAACCACTGCAGCTCTTTATGGTCACAGTAAAACTACTGCAGCTCTTATGGTCACTGTAAAACCACTACAGCTCTTTATGGTCACTGTAAAACCACTACAGCTCTTTATGGTCACAGTAAAACGACTGCAGATCTTTATGATCACTGTAAAACCACTACAGCTGTTACGGTCACTGTAAAACCACTGCGGCTCTTGATGGTCACTCTAAAACCACTACAGCTCTTATTGGTCACTGCAAAACCATTGCAGCTCTTTATGATCATTGTAAAACCACTGTAGCTCTTTACGGTCACTCTAAAAACACTGCAGGTCTTTATGGTCACAGTAAAACCACTGCAGCTCTTTATGTCACTGTAAAACCACTAGTGGTCTTTTGGTCACTGTACAACCACTGCGGCTCTTTATGGTCACTGGAAAAACACGAAGGCTCTTTATGGTCACTGCAAAACCACTGCGGCTCTTTATGGTCATTGTAAAACCACGATAGCTATTTATGGTCACTGTAAAACCACTGCAGCTCTTTATGGTCATTGTAAAACCACAATAGCTATTTATGGTCACTCTAAAACCACTGCAGCTCTTTATGGTCACTGTAAAACCACTGCAGCTCTTTATGGTCACAGTAAAATTACTGCGGATCTTTATGGTCACTGTAAAACCACTACAGCTCTTTATGGTCACTGTAAAACCACTGCAGCTATTTATGGTCACTGTAAAACCACTAGTGGTCTTTATGGTCACTGTACAACCACTGCGGCTCTTTATGGTCACTGTAAAAACACAACAGCTCTTTATGGTCACTGCAAATCCACTGCGGCTCTTTATGGTCACTGTAAAACCACTACAGCTGTTACGGTCACTTTAAAACCACTGCAGCTATTTATGGTCACTGTAAAACCACTTCAGCTCTTTATGGTCACAGTTAATCCACTGCAGCTCTTATGGTCACTGTAACACCACTACAGCTCTTTATGGTCACAGTAAAACCACTGCAGATCTTTATGGTCACTGTAAAACCACTACAGCTGTTACGGTCACTGTAAAACTACTGCAGCTCTTGATGATCACTGTAAAACCACTACAGCTCTTTATGGTCACTGTAAAACCTCAGCAGCTCTTTATGGTCATTGTAAAACCACTGCTGCTCTTTATGGTTAGTGTAAAACCACTACAGCTGTTATGGTCACTGTAAAACCACAGCAGCTCTTTATGGTCACTGTAAAACCACTGCAGCTCTAACGTCACAGTAAAACCACTACAGCTCGTTATGGTCACTGTAAAACCACTACAGCTCTTTATGGTCGGTGTAAAACCACGACATCTCTTTATGGTCACTGTAAAAACACTTCAGCACTTTTTCGTCACTGTAAAACCACAGCAGCTCTTTACGGTCACTGTAAAAACACTCCAGCTCTTTATGGTCACTGTAAAACCACTGCAGCTCTTTATGGTCACTGTAAAAACACTCCAGCTCTTTATGGTCACTGTAAAACCACTACAGCTCTTTATAGTCACTGTAAAAACTGCAGCGCTTTATGATCACTGTAAAAGCACTCCAGCTCTTTATGATCTCTGAAAAACCACTGCAGCTTTTTATAGTCATTGTAAAACCACTTCAGATCTTTATGGTCACTGTAAAACCACTACAGCTCTTTATAGTCACTGTAAAAACACTGCAGCGCTTTATGATCACTGCAAAACCACTGAGGCACTTTATGGTCATTGTAAAACCACTATAGCTCTTTATGGTCACTCTAAAACCACTACAGCTCTTATTGGTCACTGCAAAACCATTGCAGCTCTTTATGATCATTGTAAAACCACTGTAGCTCTTTACGGTCACTCTAAAAACACTGCAGTTCTTTATGGTCACAGTAAAACCACTGCAGCTCTTTATGTCACTGTAAAACCACTAGTGGTCTTTTGGTCACTGTACAACCACTGCGGCTCTTTATGGTCACTGGAAAAACACGAAGGCTCTTTATGGTCACTGCAAAACCACTGCGGCTCTTTATGGTCATTGTAAAACCACGATAGCTATTTATGGTCACTGTAAAACCACTGCAGCTCTTTATGGTCATTGTAAAACCACAATAGCTATTTATGGTCACTCTAAAACCACTGCAGCTCTTTATGGTCACTGTAAAACCACTGCAGCTCTTTATGGTCACAGTAAAACTACTGCGGATCTTTATGGTCACTGTAAAACCACTACAGCTCTTTATGGTCACTGTAAAACCACTGCAGCTATTTATGGTCACTGTAAAACCACTAGTGGTCTTTATGGTCACTGTACAACCACTGCGGCTCTTTATGGTCACTGTAAAAACACAACAGCTCTTTATGGTCACTGCAAATCCACTGCGGCTCTTTATGGTCACTGTAAAACCACTACAGCTGTTACGGTCACTTTAAAACCACTGCAGCTATTTATGGTCACTGTAAAACCACTTCAGCTCTTTATGGTCACAGTTAATCCACTGCAGCTCTTATGGTCACTGTAACACCACTACAGCTCTTTATGGTCACAGTAAAACCACTGCAGATCTTTATGGTCACTGAAAAACCACTACAGCTGTTACGGTCACTGTAAAACTACTGCAGCTCTTGATGATCACTGTAAAACCACTACAGCTCTTTATGGTCACTGTAAAACCTCAGCAGCTCTTTATGGTCATTGTAAAACCACTGCTGCTCTTTATGGTCACTGTAAAACCACTGCAGCTCTAATGTCACATTAAAACCACTACAGCTCGTTATGGTCACTGTAAAACCACTACAGCTCTTTATGGTCAGTGTAAAACCACGACATCTCTTTATGGTCACTGTAAAAACACTTCAGCACTTTTTGGTCACTGTAAAACCACAGCAGCTCTTTATGGTCACTGTAAAAACACTGCAGCGCTTTATGATCACTGTAAAAGCACTCCAGCTCTTTATGATCTCTGAAAAACCACTGCAGATTTTATAGTCATTGTAAAACCACTTCAGATCTTTATGGTCACTGGAAAACCACTGCAGCTCTTTATGGTCTGTGTAAAACCACTACAGCTCTTTATGGTCAGAGTAAAACCACGACAGCTCTTTATGGTCACTGTAAAACTACTGCGGCTCATTATGGTCACAGTTAAACCACTGCAGCACTTTATAGTGACTGTAAAACCACTGCCGCTCTTTATGATCACTGTAAAAGCACTACAGCTCTTTTGGTCACTGTAAAACCACTGCTGCTCTTTATGGTCACTGTAAAACAACTACAGCTCTTTATGGTCAGAGTCAAACCACGACAGCTCTTTATGGTCACTGTAAAACTACTGCGGCTCATTATGGTCACAGTTAAACCACTGCAGCACTTTATGGTCATTGTAAAACCACGAGAGGTCTTTATGGTCACTGTAAAAGCACTGCGGCTTTTTATGGTCACTCTAAAACCACTACAGCTCTTTATGGTCACTGTAAAAGCACTGCGGCTTTTTATAGTCACTATAAAACCACAACAGCTCTTTATGGTCACTGCAAAACCACTGAGGCACTTTATGGTCATTGTAAAACCACTATAGCTCTTTATGGTCACTCTAAAACCACTACAGCTCTTATTGGTCACTGCAAAACCATTGCAGCTCTTTATGATCATTGTAAAACCACTGTAGCTCTTTACGGTCACTCTAAAAACACTGCAGTTCTTTATGGTCACAGTAAAACCACTGCAGCTCTTGATGTCACTGTAAAACCACTAGTGGTCTTTTGGTCACTGTACAACCACTGCGGCTCTTTATGGTCACTGGAAAAACACGAAGGCTCTTTATGGTCACTGCAAAACCACTGCGGCTCTTTATGGTCATTGTAAAACCACGATAGTTATTTATGGTCACTCTAAAACCACTGCAGCTCTTTATGGTGATTGTAAAACCACAATAGCTATTTATGGTCACTCTAAAACCACTGCAGCTCTTTATGGTCACTGTAAAACCACTGCAGCTCTTTATGGTCACAGTAAAATTACTGCGGATCTTTATGGTCACGGTAAAACCACTACAGCTCTTTATGGTCACTGTAAAACCACCGCAGCTATTTATGGTCACTGTAAAACCACTAGTGGTCTTTATGGTCACTGTACAACCACTGCGGCTCTTTATGGTCACTGCAAATCCACTGCGGCTCTTTATGGTCACTGTAAAACCACTACAGCTGTTACGGTCACTTTAAAACCACTGCAGCTATTTATGGTCACTGTAAAACCACTTCAGCTCTTTATGGTCACAGTTAATCCACTGCAGCTCTTATGGTCACTGTAACACCACTACAGCTCTTTATGGTCACAGTAAAACCACTGCAGATCTTTATGGTCACTGTAAAACCACTACAGCTGTTACGGTCACTGTAAAACCACTGCAGCTCTTGATGATCACTGTAAAACCACTACAGCTGTTATGGTCACTGTAAAACCACTGCAGCTCTTTATGGTCACTGTAAAACCACTGCAGCTCTAATGTCACATTAAAACCACTACAGCTCGTTATGGTCACTGTAAAACCACTACAGCTCTTTATGGTCAGTGTAAAACCACGACATCTCTTTATGGTCACTGTAAAAACACTTCAGCACTTTTTGGTCACTGTAAAGCCACAGCAGCTCTTTACGGTCACTGTAAAAACACTCCAGCTCTTTATGGTCACTGTAAAACCACTGCAGCTCTTTATGGTCACTGTAAAACACTCCAGCTCTTTATGGTCACTGTAAAACCACTACAGCTCTTTATAGTCACTGGAAAAACACTGCAGCGCTTTATGATCACTGTAAAAGCACTCCAGCTCTTTATGGTCACTGGAAAACCACTGCAGCTCTTTATGGTCTGTGTAAGACCACTACGTCTCTTCATGGTCACTGTAAAACCACTGCAGCTCTTTATAGTGACTGTAAAACCACTGCCGCTCTTTATGATCACTGTAAAACCACTACAGCTCTTTCGGTCACTGTAAAACCACTGCTGCTCTTTATGGTCACTGTAAAACCACTACAGCTCTCTATGGTCACAATAAAACCACTGCAGCTCTTTCTGTTCACTGTACAACCACTGCGGCTCTTTCTGGCCACAGTAAAATCACTGCAGCTCTTTATGGTTAGTGTAAAACCACTGCGGCTCTTGTGGTCACTTTAACACCACTACAGCTCTTTATGGTCACTGTAAAACCACGAAAACTCTTGTGGACACTGTAAAACCACTACAGCTCTTTATGTTCACTGTAAAACCACTACAGCTCTTTATGGTCACAGTAAAACCACTGCAGCTCTGTATGGTTAGTGCAAAACCACTGCGGCTCTTGTGGACAATGTAAAACCACGACAGCTCTTTATGGTCAGACTAAAACTACTGCGGCTCATTATGGTCACAGTAACACCACTGCAGCACTTTATGGTCACTGCAAAACTACTGCGGCTCTTTATGGTCACTGTAAAACCACAACAGCACTTTATGGTCACTGCAAAACTACTGCGGCTCTTTATGGTCATTGTAAAACCACTATAGCTCTTTATGGTCACTCTAAAACCACTGCAGTTCTTTATGGTCACTGTACAACCACTGCGGCTCTTTATGTTCACTGTAAAAACACAACAGCTCTTTATGGTCACTGCAAATCCACTGCGGCTCTTATGGTCACTGTAAAACCACTACAGCTCTTTCTGGTCACAGTAAAACCACTGCAGATCTTTATGGTCACAGTTAATCCACTGCAGCTCTTATGGTCACTGTAAAACCACTACAGCTCTTTATGGTCACAGTAAAACCACTGCAGATCTTTATGGTCACTGTAAAACCACTACAGCTGTTACAGTCACTGTAAAACCACTGCGGCTCTTGATGGTCACTGTAAAACCACTACAGCTCTTTATGATCACTGTAAAACCTCGGCAGCTCTTTATGGTCACTGTGAAACCACTGCTGCTCTTTATGGTTAGTGTAAAACCACTACAGCTGTTATGGTCACTGTAAAACGACTGCAGCTCTTTATGGTCACTGTAAAACCTCGGCAGCTCTTTATGGTCACTGTGAAACCACTGCTGCTCTTTATGGTTAGTGTAAAACCACTACAGCTGTTACAGTCACTGTAAAACCACTACAGCTCTTTATGGTCAGTGTAAAACCACGACATCTCTTTATGGTCACTGTAAAAACACTCCAGCTCTTTATGGTCACTGTAAAACCACAGCAGCTCTTTATAGTCACTGTAAAACCACTGCAGCTCTTTATGGTCACTGTAAAAACACTCCAGCTCTTTATGGTCACTGTAAAACCACAGCAGCTCTTTACGGTCACTATAAAAACACTCCAGCTCTTTATGGTCACTGTAAAACCACTGCAGCTCTTTATGGTCACTGTAAAAACACTCCAGCTCTTTATGGTCACTGTAAAACCACTACAGCTCTTTATAGTCACTGTAAAAACACTGCAGCGCTTTATGATCACTGTAAAAGCACTCCAGCTCTTTATGATCTCTGAAAAACCACTGCAGCTTTTTATACTCATTGTAAAACCACTTCAGATCTTTATGGTCACTGGAAAACCACTGCAGCTCTTTATGGTCTGTGTAAAACCATTACGTCTCTTCATGGTCACAGTAAAACCACTGCAGCTCTTTATAGTGACTTTAAAACCACTGCCGCTCTTTATGATCACTGTAAAACCACTACAGCTCTTTATGGTCACAATAAAACCACTGCAGCTCTTTATGGTCTGTGTAAAACCATTACGTCTCTTCATGGTCACAGTAAAACCACTGCAGCTCTTTATAGTGACTTTAAAACCACTGCCGCTCTTTATGATCACTGTAAAATCACTACAGCTCTTTTGGTCACTGTAAAACCACTGCTGCTCGTTATGGTCACTTTAAAACCACTGCAGCTCTTTATGGTCACTGTAAAACCACTGCAGCTCTTTATGGTCACAATAAAACCACTGCAGCTCTTTATGTTCACTGTACAACCACTACGGCTCTTTCTGGCCACAGTAAAACCACTACAGCACTTTATGGTCACAGTTAAACGACTGCAGCTCTTTATGTTCACTTTAAAACCACTGTGGGTCTTATGGTCACTGTAAAACCACTGCGGCCCTTGTGGTCACTGTAAAACGACTACAGCTCTTTAGTGTCAGAGTAAAACCACGAAAGCTCTTTATGGTCACTGTAAAACTATTGCGGCTCTTTATGCTCCAATTAAAACCACTGCAGCTCTTTATGGTCACGGTAAAAACACTACAGCTCTTTCTGGCCACAGTAAAATCACTACAGAATTTTATGGTCACTGTAAAAACACTGCGGCTCTTTCTGGCAACAGTAAATCCACTGCAGCTCTTTATGGTCACTGTAAAACCACTACACCTCTCCATGGTCACTGTAAAACCACTGCAGCTCTTTATGGTCATTGTAAAGCCACAACAGCTCTTTATGGTCACTGTAAAACCACTACAGCTCTTTATGGTCACAGTAAAACCACAGCAGCTCTTTCTGGCCGCAGTAAAACCACTATAGCTCTTTATGGTCACTGTAAAACAACTGCAGCTCTTTATTCTCACTGTAAAACCACTACAGCTCTTTATGGTCACTGTAAAACCACTGCGTCTCTTTCTGGCCACAGTAAAACCACTGCATCTCTTTATGGTTAGTGTAAATCCACTGCGGCTCTTGTGGTCACTGTAAAACCACGAGAGCTCTTTATGGTAACTGTAAAACCACGAATGCTCTTGTGGACAATGTAAAACCACTACAGCTCTTTATGGTCAGAGTAAAACCACGACAGCTCTTTATGGTCACTGTAAAACTACCACGGCTCATTATGGTCACAGTTAAACCACTGCAGCACTTTATGGTCATTGTAAAACAACGATGGGCCTTTATGGTCACTGTAAAAGCACTGCGGCTTTTTATGGTCATTGTAAAACCACAACAGCTCTTTATGGTCACTGCAAAACCACTGTGGCTCTTTATGGTCATTGTAAAACCACTATAGCTCTTTATGGTCACTCTAAAACCACTACAGGTCTTTATGCTCACTGTAAAACCACTGCAGCTCTTTATGGTCATTGTAAAACCACTATAGCTCTTTATGGTCACTGTAAAACCACAACAGCTCTTTATGGTCAATGTAAAACCACTGCAGCTCTTTATGGTCACTGTAAAACCACTGCAGCTATTTATGGTCACTGTAAAACCACTATAGCTCTTTATCGTCACTCTAAAACCAGTACAGCTCTTTATGGTCACAGTAAAACCACTGCAGCTCTTTATGGTCACTGTAAAACCACTGCAGCTCTTTATGGACACAGTAAAACCACTGCAGCTCTTTATGGTCACTGTAAAACCACTGCAGCTCTTTATGGACACAGTAAAACCACTGCAGCTTTTTATGGACACAGTAACACCACTGCAGCTCTTTATGGTCACTGTAAAACCACGACAGCTCTTTATGGTCACTGTAAAACCACTGCGGCTCTTATGGTCATTGTAAAACCACTGCAGCTCTTTATCGTCAGAGGAAAACCACGAAAGCTCTTTATGGTCACTGTAAAACTACTGCGGCTCTTTATGGTCCAATTAAAACCACTGCAGCTCTTTATGGTCTCTGTAAAAGCACTACAGCTATTTATGGACACGGTAAAACCACTGCGGCTCTTTATGCTCATTGGAAAACCACCAAGGCTCTTTATGGTCACTCTAAAAATACTACAGGTCTTTATGGTCACTGTAAAAGCACTGCAGCTCTTTATGGTCATTGTAAAACCACTGCCGCTCTTATGGTCACTGTAAAACCACTGCAGCTCTTTATAGTCACTGTAAAACCACTGCAGCTATTTATGGTCATTGAAAAACCACTGCAGCTCTTTATGGTCACTGTAAAAACACGACAGCTCTTTATGGTCACTGCAAAATCACTGCGACTTTTTTTGGTCACTGTAAAACCACTACAGCTCTTTATGGTCACAGTAAAACCACAGCAGCTCTTTGTGGTCTCTGTAAAACCACTACAGCTCTTTATGTTCACTTTAAAACCACTGTGGGTCGTATGGTCCATGTAAAACCACGACAGCCCTTTCTGGTCACAGTAAAACCACTGCGGCTCTTTATGGTCATTGGAAAAACACCAAAGCTCTTTATGGTCACTCTAAAAATACTACAGGTCTTTATGGTCACTGTAAAACCACTGCAGCTCTTTATGGTCATTGTAAAACCACTACAGCTCTTTATGGTCACAGTAAAACCACAGCAGCTCTTTGTGGTCTCTGTAAAACCACTACAGCTCTTTATGTTCACTTTAAAACCACTGTGGGTCGTATGGTCCATGTAAAACCACGACAGCCCTTTCTGGTCACAGTAAAACCACTGCGGCTCTCTATGGTCATTGGAAAAACACCAAAGCTCTTTATGGTCACTCTAAAAATACTACAGCTCTTTATGGTCACTGTAAAACCACTGCAGCTCTTTATGGTCATTGTAAAACCACTGCAGCTCTTTATGGTCACTGTAAATCCACTACAGCTCTTTATGGTCATTGAAAAACCACTGCAGCTCTGTATGGTCACTGTAAAAACACAACAGCTCTTTATGGTCACTGTAAAATCACTGCGGCTTTTTATGGTCACTGTAAAACCACTACAGCTCTTTATGGTCACTGTAAAACCACTACAGCTCTTTATGGTCACTGTAAAACCACGACAGCTCTTTATGGTCACTGTAAAACCACTGCGGCTCTTATGGTCACTGTAAAACCACTGCAGCTCTTTACCGTCAGAGTAAAACCACGAAAGCTCTTTATGGTCACTGTAAAACTACAGCGGCTCTTTATGGTCCAATTAAAACCACTGCAGCTCTTTATGGTCACTGTGAAACCACTACAGCCCTTTCTGGTCACAGTAAAACCACTGCGGCTCTTATGGTCATTGGAAAACCACCAAAGCTCTTTGTGGTCACTCTAAAACGACTACAGGTCTGTATGGTCACTGTAAAACCACTGCAGCTCTTTATGGTCATTGTAAAACCACTGCAGCTCTTTATGGTCACTGTAAATCCACTACAGCTCTTTATGGTCATTGAAAAACCACTGCAGCTCTTTATGGTCACTGTAAAAACACTACAGCTCTTTATGTTCACTTCAAAACCACTGTGGCTCTTATGGTCACTGTAAAACTACTGCTGCTCTTGTGGTCACTGTAAAACCACTACAGCTCTTTATCGTCAGAGTAAAACCACGAAAGCTCTTTATGGTCACTGTAAAACTACTGCGGCTCCTTATGCTCCAATTAAAACCACTGCAGCTCTTTAAGGTCACTGTAAAAACACTACAGCTCTTTCTGGCCACAGCAAAATCAGTACAGAATTTTATGGTCACTGTAAATCCACTGCGGCTCTTGTGGTCACTGTAAAACCACAACACCTCTCTATGGTCACTGTAAAACCACTGCAGCTCTTAATGGTCATTGCAAAGCCACAACAGCTCTTTATGGTCACTGTAAAACCACAACAGCTCTTTATGGTCACTGTAAAACCACTGCAGCTCTTTATGGTCACTGTAAAACCACTACAGCTCTTTATGGTCACAGTAAAACCACTGCAGATCTTTCTGGCCACAGTAAAACCACTACAGCTCTTTATGGTCACTGTAAAACCACTGCAGCTCTTTATGGTCACTGTAAAACCACTACAGCTCTTTATGGTCACTGTAAAACCACTGTGTCTCTTTCTGGACACAGTAAAACCACTGCAGCTCTTTATGGTTAGTGTAAATCCACTGCGACTCTTATGGTCACGGTAAAACCACTACAGCTCTTAATGGTAACTGTCAAACCACGAAAGATTTTGTGGATAATGTAAAACCACTACAGCTCTTTATGGTCAGAGTAAAACCACGACAGCTCTTTATGGTCACTGTCAAACTACTGCGGCTCATTATGGTCCCAGTAAAACCACTGCAGCACTTTATGGTCATTGTAAAACCACAAGGGGTCTTTATGTTTACTGTAAAAGCACTGCGGCTTTTTATGGTCACTGTAAAACCACAACAGCTCTTTATGGTCACTGCAAAACCACTGCGGCTCTTTATGGTCATTATAAAACCACTATAGCTCTTTATGGTCACTCTAAAACCACTACAGCTCTTTATGGTCACTGTCAAACCACTGCGGCTTTTTATGGTCACTGTAAAACCACAACAGCTCTTTATGGTCACTGTAAAACCACTGCAGCTCTTTACGGTCACTGTAAAACGACTACAGTTCGTTATGGTCACTGTAAAACCCCACAGCACTTTATGGTCACTGCAAAACCACTGCGGATCTTTATTGTCATTGTAAAACCACTATAGCTCTTTATGGTCACTCTAAAACCACTACAGCTCTTTTTGGTCACTGCAAAACCACTGCAGCTCTTTATGGTCATTGTAAAATCACTATAGCTCTTTATGGTCACTCTAAAAACACTGCAGTTCGTTATGGTCACTGTAAAACCACTGCAGCTCTTTATGGTCACTGTAAAACCACTGCAGCTATTTATGGTCACTGTAAAACCACGAGTGGTCTTTATGGTCACTGTACAACCACTGCGGCTCTTTATGGTCACTGTAAAAACACAACAGCTCTTTCTAGTCACTGCAAAACCACTACGGCTCTTTATGGTCATTGTAAAACCACGATAGCTCTTTATGGTCACTCTAAAACCACTGCAGCTCTTTATGGTCACTGTAAAACCACTTCAGCTCTTTATGGTCACAGTAAAACTACTACAGCTCTTTATGGTCACAGTAAAACCGCAGCAGCTGTTCCGGTCACTGTAAAACCAATGCGGCTCTTGATGGTCACTGTAAAACCACTACAGCACTTTATGGTCCCTGTAAAACCTCAGCAGCTCTTTATGGTCACTGTAAAACCACTGCTGCTCTTTATGGTTACTGTAAAACCACTACAGCTGTTATGGTCACTGTAAAACCACTGCAGTTCTTTATGGTCACTGTAAAACCACTGCAGCTCTAATGTCACAGTAAAACCACTACAGCTCTTTATGGTCGCTGTAAAACCACTGCAGCTCTTTATGGTCACAATAAAACCACTGCAGCTCTTTATAGTGACTGTAAAACCACTGCCGCTCTTTATGATCATTGTAAAACCACTACAGCTCTTTTGGTCACTGTAAAACCACTGCTGCTCTTTATGGTCACTGTAAAACCAATGCAGCTCTTTATGGTCACTGTAAAACCACTACAGCTCTTTATGGTCTCAATAAAACCACTACAGCTCTTTATGGTCACTGTTAAACCACTGCGGCTCTTATGCTCAAGGTAAAACCACTGCAGCTCTTTCTGTTCACTGTACAACCATTGCGGCTCTTTATGGTCACAGTAAAACGACTGCAGCTCTTTATGGTCACTGTAAAACCACTGCAGCTCTTCATGGACACAGCAAAACCACTGCAGCTCTCTCTGTTCACAGTAAAACCACTGCAGCTCTTTATGGTCACTGTAAAACCACTGCAGCTCTTTATGGTCACTGTAAAACCACTACAGCTCTTTATGGTCACTGTAAAACCACTGTGTCTCTTTATGGACACAGTAAAACCACTGCAGCTCTTTATGGTTAGTGTAAATCCTCTGCGACTCTTATGGTCACGGTAAAACCACCACAGCTCTTAATGGTAACTGTCAAACCACGAAAGCTTTTGTGGATAATGTAAAACCACTACAGCTCTTTATGGTCAGAGTAAAACCACGACAGCTCTTTATGGTCACTGTAAAACTACTGCGGCTCATTATGGTCACAGTAAAACCACTGCAGCACTTTATGGTCATTGTAAAACCACGAGGGGTCTTTATGTTCACTGTAAAAGCACTGCGGCTTTTTAAGGTCACTGTAAAACCACAACAGCTCTTTATGGTCACTGCAAAACCACTGCGGCTCTTTATGGTCATTGTAAAACCACTATAGCTCTTTATGGTCACTCTAAAACCACTACAGCTCTTTATGGTCACTGTCAAACCACTGCGGCTTTTTATGGTCACTGTAAAACCACAACAGCTCTTTACGGTCACTGCAAAACCACTGCGGCTCTTTATGGTCATTGTAAAACCACTGCGGCTTTTTATGGTCATTGTAAAACCACTGTAGCTCTTTATGGTCACTCTAAAACCACTGCAGTTCTTTATGGTCACTGTAAAACCACTGCAGCTCTTTACGGTCACTGTAAAATGACTACAGCTCTTTATGGTCACTGTAAAACCACTGCGGCTTTTTATGGTCACTGTAAAACCCCACAGCACTTTATGGTCACTGCAAAACCACTGCGGATCTTTATGGTCATTGTAAAACCATTCTAGCTCTTTATGGTCACTCTAAACCCACTACAGCTCTTTTTGGTCACTGCAAAACCACTGCAGCTCTTTATGGTCATTGTAAAATCACTATAGCTCTTTATGGTCACTCTAAAAACACTGCAGTTCGTTATGGTCACTGTAAAACCACTGCAGCTCTTTATGGTCACTGTAAAACCACTGCAGCTATTTATGGTCACTGTAAAACCACTAGTGGTCTTTATGGTCACTGTACAACCACTGCGGCTCTTTATGGTCACTGTAAAAACACAACAGCTCTTTATAGTCACTGCAAAACCACTGCGGCTCTTTATGGTCATTGTAAAACCACGATAGCTCTTTATGGTCACTCTAAAACCACTGCAGCTCTTTATGGTCACTGTAAAACCACTTCAGCTCTTTATGGTCACAGTAAAACCACTACAGCTCTTTATGGTCACAGTAAAACCGCAGCAGCTGTTCCGGTCACTGTAAAACCACTGCGGCTCTTGATGGTCACTGTAAAACCACTACAGCACTTTATGGTCCCTGTAAAACCTCAGCAGCTCTTTATGGTCACTGTAAAACCACTGCTGCTCTTTATGGTTACTGTAAAACCACTACAGCTGTTATGGTCACTGTAAAACCACTGCAGCTCTTTATGGTCACTGTAAAACCACTGCAGCTCTAATGTCACAGTAAAACCACTACAGCTCGTTATGGTCACTGTAAAACCACTACAGCTCTTTATGGTCAGTGTAAAACCACTACATCTCTTTATGGTCACTGTAAAAACACTTCAGCACTTTTTGGTCACTGTAAAACCACTGCAGCTCTTTATGGTCGTGTAAAAACACTCCAGCTCTTTATGGTCACTGTAAAACCACTGCAGCTCTTTATCGTCACTGTAAAACCACTACAGCTCTTTATAGTCACTGTAAAAACACTGCAGCGCTTTATGATCACTGTAAAAGCACTCCAGCTCTTTATGATCTCTGTAAAACCACTGCAGCTTTTTATAGTCATTGTAAAACCACTACAGCTCTTTATGGTCACTGTAAATACACTGCAGCGCTTTATGGTCACTGTAAAATCACTGCAGCTCTTTATGGACACTGAAAATCACTACAGCTCTTTACGGTCACTTTAAAAACACTGCAGCACTTTACGGTCACTGTAAAAACACTGCAGCTTTTATGGACACTCTAAAAACACTGCAGCTCTTTATGGTCGCTGTAAAACCACTGCAGCTCTTTATGGTCACAATAAAACCACTGCAGCTCTTTATAGTGACTGTAAAACCACTGCCGCTCTTTATGATCATTGTAAAACCACTACAGCTCTTTTGGTCACTGTAAAACCACTGCTGCTCTTTATGGTCACTGTAAAACCAATGCAGCTCTTTATGGTCACTGTAAAACCACTACAGCTCTTTATGGTCTCAATAAAACCACTACAGCTCTTTATGGTCACTGTTAAACCACTGCGGCTCTTATGCTCAAGGTAAAACCACTGCAGCTCTTTCTGTTCACTGTACAACCATTGCGGCTCTTTATGGTCACAGTAAAACGACTGCAGCTCTTTATGGTCACTGTAAAACCACTGCAGCTCTTCATGGGCACAGCAAAACCACTGCAGCTCTTTCTGGTCACAGTAAAACCACTGCAGCTATTTATGTTCACTGTACAACCACTGCGGCTCTTTATGGACACAGTAAAACCACTGCGGCTCTTTATGGTCACAGTAAATCAACTACAGCTCTTTATGGTCACTGTAAAACCACTGCAGCTCTTCTGGTCACTGTAAAACCACTGCAGCTCTTTTTCGTCAGAGTAAAACCACGAAAGCTCTTTATGGTCACTGTGAAACTACTGCGGCTCTTTACGGTCCAATTAAAACCACTGCAGCTCTTTATGGTCACTGTAAAACCACTACAGCCCTTTCAGGTCACAGTAAAACCACTGCGGCTCTTTATGGTCATTGGAAAACCACCAAAGCTCTTTCTGGTCACTCTAAAAATACTACAAGTCTTTATGGTCACTGTAAAACCACCAGAGCTCTTTATGGTCACTGTCAAACCACTGTGGCTTTTTATGGTCACTGTAAAACCACAACAGCTCTTTATGGTCACTGCAAAACCACTGCGGCTCTTTATGATCATTGTAAAACCACTGCGGCTTTTTATGGTCATGGTAAAACCACTGTAGCTCTTTATGGTCACTCTAAAACCACTGCAGTTCGTTATGGTCACTGTAAAACCACTGCAGCTCTTTACGGTCACTGTAAAACCACTACAGCTCTTTATGGTCACTGTAAAACCACTGCGGCTCTTTATGGTCATTGTAAAAACACTGCGGCTTTTTATGGTCATTGTAAAACCACTGTAGCTCTTTATGGTCACTCTAAAACCACTGCAGTTCTTTATGGTCACTGTAAAACCACTGAAGCTCTTTACGGTCACTGTAAAACCACTGCAGCTATTTATGGTCACTGTAAAACCACTAGTGGTCTTTATGGTCACTGTAAAACCACTGCGGCTCTTTATGGTCACTGTAAAACCACTACAGCTCTTTCTGGTCACTGTAAAACCAATGCGGCTTTTTATGGTGACTGTAAAAACACAACAGCTCTTTATCGTCACTGCAAAACCACTGCGGCTCTTTATGGTCATTGTAAAACCATGATAGCTCTTTATGGTCACTCTAAAACCACTGCAGCTCTTTATGGTCACTGTAAAACCACTTCAGCTCTTTATGGTCACAGTAAAACCACTACAGCTCTTTATGGTCACAGTAAAACCGCAGCAGCTGTTCCAGTCACTGTAAAACCACTGCGGCTCTTGATGGTCACTCTAAAACCACTGCAGCTCTTTATGGTCACTGTAAAACCACTGCTGCTCTTTATGGTTACTGTAAAACCACTACAGCTGTTATGGTCACTGTAAAACCACTGCAGCTCTTTATGGTCACTGTAAAACCACTGCAGCTCTAATGTCACAGTAAAACCACTACAGCTCGTTATGGTCACTGTAAAACCACTACAGCTCTTTATGGTCAGTGTAAAACCACTACATCTCTTTATGGTCACTGTAAAAACACTTCAGCACTTTTTGGTCACTGTAAAACCACTGCAGCTCTTTATGGTCACTGTAAAAACACTCCAGCTCTTTATGGTCACTGTAAAACCACTGCAGCTCTTTATCGTCACTGTAAAACCACTCCAGCTCTTTATAGTCACTGTAAAAACACTGCAGCGCTTTATGATCACTGTAAAAGCACTTCAGCTCTTTATGATCTCTGTAAAACCACTGCAGCTTTTTATAGTCATTGTAAAACCACTACAGCTCTTTATGGTCATTGTAAAAACACTGCAGCGCTTTATGGTCACTGTAAAACCACTACAGCTCTTTATGGTCACTAAAAATACACTGCAGCGCTTTACGGTCACTGTAAAAACACTGCAGCTTTTATGGACACTAGAAAAACACTGCAGCTCTTTATGGTCACTGTGAAACCACTACAGCTCTTTATGGTCAGTGTAAAACCACAACAGCTCTTTATGGTCGCTGTTAAACCACTGCAGCTCTTTATGGTCACAATAAAACCACTGCAGCACTTTATGGTCACTGTAAAACCACTGCGGCTCTTTATGGTCACTGTAAAACCACTACAGCTCTTTCTGGTCACTGTAAAACCAATGCGGCTTTTTATGGTGACTGTAAAAACACAACAGCTCTTTATCGTCACTGCAAAACCACTGCGGCTCTTTATGGTCATTGTAAAACCATGATAGCTCTTTATGGTCACTCTAAAACCACTGCAGCTCTTTATGGTCACTGTAAAACCACTTCAGCTCTTTATGGTCACAGTAAAACCACTACAGCTCTTTATGGTCACAATAAAACCGCAGCAGCTGTTCCAGTCACTGTAAAACCACTGCGGCTCTTGATGGTCACTCTAAAACCACTGCAGCTCTTTATGGTCACTGTAAAACCACTGCTGCTCTTTATGGTTACTGTAAAACCACTACAGCTGTTATGGTCACTGTAAAACCACTGCAGCTCTTTATGGTCACTGTAAAACCACTGCAGCTCTAATGTCACAGTAAAACCACTACAGCTCGTTATGGTCACTGTAAAACCACTACAGCTCTTTATGGTCAGTGTAAAACCACTACATCTCTTTATGGTCACTGTAAAAACACTTCAGCACTTTTTGGTCACTGTAAAACCACTGCAGCTCTTTATGGTCACTGTAAAAACACTCCAGCTCTTTATGGTCACTGTAAAACCACTGCAGCTCTTTATGGTCACTGTAAAACCACTGCAGCTCTTTATCGTCACTGTAAAACCACTCCAGCTCTTTATAGTCACTGTAAAAACACTGCAGCGCTTTATGATCACTGTAAAAGCACTTCAGCTCTTTATGATCTCTGTAAAACCACTGCAGCTTTTTATAGTCATTGTAAAACCACTACAGCTCTTTATGGTCATTGTAAAAACACTGCAGCGCTTTATGGTCACTGTAAAACCACTACAGCTCTTTATGGTCACTAAAAATACACTGCAGCGCTTTACGGTCACTGTAAAAACACTGCAGCTTTTATGGACACTAGAAAAACACTGCAGCTCTTTATGGTCACTGTGAAACCACTACAGCTCTTTATGGTCAGTGTAAAACCACAACAGCTCTTTATGGTCGCTGTTAAACCACTGCAGCTCTTTATGGTCACAATAAAACCACTGCAGCACTTTATGGTCACTGTAAAACCACTGCAGCTCTTTATGGTCACTGTAAAACCACTGCAGCTCTTTATGGTCTCAATAAAACCACTACAGCTCTTTATGGTCACTGTTAAACCACTGCGGCTCTTATGTTCAAGGTAAAACCACTGCAGTTCTTTATGTTCACTGTACAACCACTGCGGCTCTTTATGGTCACAGTAAAACGACTGCAGCTCTTTATCGTCACTGTAAAACCACTACAGCTCTTTATGGACACAGTAAAACCACTGCAGCTCTTTCTGGTCACAGTAAAATCACTGCAGCTCTTTATGTTCACTGTACAACCGCTGCGGCTCTTTATGGACACAGTAAAACCACTGCGGCTCTTTATGGTCACTGTAAAACCACTGCAGCTCTTTTTCGTCAGAGTAAAACCACGAAAGCTCTTTATGGTCACTGTAAAACCACTGCAGCTCTTTATGGTCACTGTAAAACCACTGCAGCTCTAATGTCACAGTAAAACCACTACAGCTCGTTATGGTCACTGTAAAACCACTACAGCTCTTTATGGTCAGTGTAAAACCACTACATCTCTTTATGGTCACTGTAAAACCTCAGCAGCTCTTTATGGTCACTGTAAAACCACTGCTGCTCTTTATGGTCACTGTAAAACCACTGCAGCTCTAATGTCACAGTAAAACCACTACAGCTCGTTATGGTCACTGTAAAACCACTACATCTCTTTATGGTCACTGTAAAAACACTTCAGCACTTTTTGGTCACTGTAAAACCACTGCAGCTCTTTATGGTCTCTGTAAAAACACTCCAGCTCTTTCTGGTCACTGTAAAACCACTGCAGCTCTTTATCGTCACTGTAAAACCACTCCAGCTCTTTATAGTCACTGTAAAAACACTGCAGCGCTTTATGATCACTGTAAAAGCACTCCAGCTCTTTATGATCTCTGTAAAACCACTGCAGCTTTTTATAGTCATTGTAAAACCACTACAGCTCCTTATGGTCACTGTAAAAACACTGCAGCCGTTTATGGTCACTGTAAAACCACTACAGCTCTTTATGGTCACTGTAAATACACTGCAGCGCTTTATGGTCACTGTAAAATCACTACAGCTCTTTATGGACACTGAAAATCACTACAGCTCTTTACGGTCACTTTAAAAACACTGCAGCACTTTACGGTCACTGTAAAAACACTGCAGCTTTTATGGACACTCTAAAAACACTGCAGCTCTTTCTGGTCACTGTAAAACCTCTGCAGCTCTTTATGGTCACTGTGAAACCACTACAGCTCTTTATGGTCAGTGTAAAACCACTACAGCTCTTTATGGTCGCTGTAAAACCACTGCAGCTCTTTATGGTCACAATAAAACCACTGCAGCTCTTTATAGTGACTGTAAAACCACTGCCGCTCTTTATGATCACTGTAAAACCACTACAGCTCTTTTGGTCACTGTAAAACCACTGCTGCTCTTTATGGTCACTGTAAAACCACTACAGCTCTTTATGGTCACTGTTAAACCACTGCGGCTCTTATGCTCAAGGTAAAACCACTGCAGCTCTTTATGTTCACTGTACAACCATTGCGGCTCTTTATGGTCACAGTAAAATGACTGCAGCTCTTTATGTTCACTGTACAACCATTGCGGCTCTTTATGGTCACAGTAAAACGACTGCAGCTCTTTATGGTCACTGTAAAACCACTGCAGCTCTTCATGGACACAGCAAAACCACTGCAGCTCTTTCTGGTCACAGTAAAACCACTGCAGCTCTTTATGTTCACTGTACAACCACTGCGGCTCTTTATGGACACAGTAAAACCACTGCGGCTCTTTCTGGTCACAGTAAAACAACTACAGCTCTTTATGGTCACTGTAAAACCACGACAGCTCTTTATGGTCACTGTAAAACCACTGCGGCTCTTCTGGTCACTGTAAAACCACTGCAGCTCTTTTTCGTCAGAGTAAAACCACGAAAGCTCTTTATGGTCACTGTGAAACTACTGCGGCTCTTTACGGTCCAATTAAAACCACTGCAGCTCTTTATGGTCACTGTAAAACCACTGCAGCCCTTTCAGGTCACAGTAAAACCACTGCGGCTCTTTATGGTCATTGGAAAACCACCAAAGCTCTTTCTGGTCACTCTAAAAATACTACAGGTCTTTATGGTCACTGTAAAACCACCAGAGCTCTTTATGGTCACTGTCAAACCACTGCGGCTTTTTATGGTCACTGTAAAACCACAACAGCTCTTTATGGTCACTGCAAAACCACTGCGGCTCTTTATGGTCATTGTAAAACCACTGAGGCTTTTTATGGTCATTGTAAAACCACTAAAGCTCTTTATGGTCACTCTAAAACCACTGCAGTTCATTATGGTCACTGTAAAACCACTGCAGCTCTTTACGGTCACTGTAAAACCACAACAGCTCTTTATGGTCACTGTAAAACCACTACAGCTCTTTATGGTCACTGTAAAACCACTGCAGCTCTTTATTGTCACTGTAAAACCACCACAGCTCTTTATGGTCACTGTTAAACCACTGCAGCTCTTTCTGGCCACAGTAAAACCACTACAGCTCTTTATGGTCACTGTAAAACAACTGCAGCTCTTTATGGTCATTGTAAAACCACTACAGCTCTTTATGGTCACTGTAAAACCAATGCGTCTCTTTCTGGCCACAGTAAAACCACTGCAGCTCTTTATGGTTAGTGTAAAACCACTGCGGCTCTTGTGGTCACTGTAAAACCACTGCAGCACTTTATGGTCACAGTAAAACCACTGCAGCTCTTTATGGTCACTGTAAAACCACTAGTGGTCTTTATGGTCACTGTACAACCACTGCGGCTCTTTATGGTCACTGTAAAAACACAACAGCTCTTTAGGTTAATTTTAAAAGCACTAGAGCTTTTTATGGTAACTCTAAAACACTGCAGCTCTTTATGGTCACTGTAAAACCACTGCAGCACTTTATGGTCACAGTAAAACCACTGCAGCTCTTTAGGGTCACTGTAAAACCACTGCAGCTCTTATGGTCACTGTAAAAACACAACAGCTCTTTATGGTCACTGCAAAACCACTGCGGCTCTTTATGTTCATTGTAAAACCACGAAAGCTATTTATGGTCACTCTAAAACCACTGCAGCTCTTAATGGTCATTGTAAAACCACAATAGCTATTTATGGTCACTCTACAACGACTGCAGCTCTTTATGGTCACGGTAAAACCACTGCAGCTCTTTATGGTCACTGTAAAACCACTGCAGCTCTTATGGTCACTGTAAAAACACAACAGCTCTTTATGGTCACTGTAAAACCACAGCAGCTCTTTATAGTCACTGCAAAACCACTGCGGCTCTTTATGGTCATTGTAAAACCACGATAGCTCTTTATGGTCACTCTAAAACCACTGCAGCTCTTTATGGTCACTGTAAAACCACTTCAGCTCTTTATGGTCACAGTAAAACCACTACAGCTCTTTATGGTCACAGTAAAACCGCAGCAGCTGTTCCGGTCACTGTAAAACCACTGCGGCTCTTGATGGTCCCTGTAAAACCTCAGCAGCTCTTTATGGTCACTGTAAAACCACTGCTGCTCTTTATGGTTACTGTAAAACCACTACAGCTGTTATGGTCACTGTAAAACCACTGCAGCTCTTTATGGTCACTGTAAAACCACTGCAGCTCTAATGTCACAGTAAAACCACTACAGCTCGTTATGGTCACTGTAAAACCACTACATCTCTTTATGGTCACTGTAAAAACACTTCAGCACTTTTTGGTCTCTGTAAAACCACTGCAGCTCTTTATGGTCGTGTAAAAACACTCCAGCTCTTTATGGTCATTGTAAAACCACTGCGTCTCTTTCTGGCCACAGTAAAACCACTGCAGCTCTTTATGGTTAGTGTAAAACCACTGCGGCTCTTGTGGTCACTGTAAAACCACTGCAGCACTTTATGGTCACAGTAAAACCACTGCAGCTCTTTATGGTCACTGTAAAAACACTTCAGCACTTTTTGGTCACCGTAAAACCACTGCAGCTCTTTATGGTCACTGTGAAAACACTCCAGCTCTTTATGGTCACTGTAAAACCACTGCAGCTCTTTATCGTCACTGTAAAACCACACCAGCTCTTTATAGTCACTGTAAAAAACACTGCAGCGCTTTATGATCACTGTAAAAGCACTCCAGCTCTTTATGATCTCTGTAAAACCACTGCAGCTTTTTATAGTCATTGTAAAAGCACTACAGCTCTTTATGGTCACTGTAAAAACACTGCAGCGCTTTATGGTCACTTTAAAACCACTACAGCTCTTTATGGTCACTGTCAAACCACTGCGGGTTTTTATGGTCACTGTAAAACCACAACAGCTCTTTATGGTCACTGCAAAACCACTGCGGCTCTTTATGGTCATTGTAAAAACACTGCGGCTTTTTATGTTCATTGTAAAACCACTGTAGCTCTTTATGGTCACTGTAAAACCACTGCAGCTATTTATGGTCACTGTAAAATCACTAGTGGTCTTTATGGTCACTGTAAAACCACTGCGGCTCTTTATGGTCACTGTAAAACCACTACAGCTCTTTATGGTCTGAATAAAACCACTACAGCTCTTTATGGCCACTGTTAAACCACTGCGGCTCTTATGTTCAAGGTAAAACCACTGCAGCTCTTTATGGTCACTGCAAAACCACTGCGGCTCTTTATGGTCATTGTAAAAACACTGCAGCTTTTTATAGTCATTGTAAAACCACTACATCTCTTTATGGTCATTGTAAAAACACTGCAGCGCTTTATGGTCACTGTAAAACCACGACAGCTCTTTATGGTCACTAAAAATACGCTGCAGCGCTTTACGGTCACTGTAAAAACACTGCAGCTTTTATGGACACTAGAAAAACACTGCAGCTCTTTATGGTCACTGTAACACCTCTGCAGCTCTTTATGGTCACTGTGAAACCACTACAGCTCTTTATGGTCAGTGTAAAACCACTACAGCTCTTTATGGTCGCTGTAAAACCACTGCAGCTCTTTATGGTCACAATAAAACCACTGCAGCTCTTTATGGTGACTGTAAAACCACAGCCGCTCTTTATGATCACTGTAAAACCACTACAGCTCTTTTGGTCACTGTAAAACCACTGCTGCACTTTATGGTCACTGTAAAACCACTGCTGCTCTTTATGGTCACTGTAAAACCACTACAGCTCTTTATGGTCTCAATAAAACCACTACAGCTCCTTATGGTCACTGTTAAACCACTGCGGCTCTTATGTTCAAGGTAAAACCACTGCAGCTCTTTATGTTCACTGTACAACCACTGCGGCTCTTTATGGTCACAGTAAAACGACTGCAGCGCTTTATGGTCACTGTAAAACCACTACAGCTCTTTATGGTCACTGTAAATACACTGCAGCGCTTTATGGTCACTGTAAAATCACTACAGCTCTTTATGGACACTGAAAATCACTACAGCTCTTTACGGTCACTTTAAAAACACTGCAGCACTTTACGGTCACTGTAAAAACACTGCAGCTTTTATGGACACTCTAAAAACACTGCAGCTCTTTATGGTCATTGTAAAACCTCTGCAGCTCTTTATGGTCACTGTGAAACCACTACAGCTCTTTATGGTCAGTGTAAAACCACTACAGCTCTTTATGGTCGCTGTAAAACCACTGCAGCTCTTTATGGTCACAATAAAACCACTGCAGCGCTTTATAGTGACTGTAAAACCACTGCCGCTCTTTATGATCACTGTAAAACCACTACAGCTCTTTTGGTCACTGTAAAACCACTGCTGCTCTTTATGGTCACTGTAAAACCAATGCAGCTCTTTATGGTCACTGTAAAACCACTACAGCTCTTTATGGTCTCAATAAAACCACTACAGCTCGTTATGGTCACTGTTAAACCACTGCGGCTCTTATGCTCAAGGTAAAACCACTGCAGCTCTTTATGGTCACTGTTAAACCACTGCGGCTCTTATGCTCAAGGTAAAACCACTGCAGCACTTTCTGTTCACTGTACAACCATTGCGGCTCTTTATGGTCACAGTAAAATGACTGCAGCTCTTTATGGTCACTGTAAAACCACTGCCGCTCTTTATGATCACTGTAAAACCACTACAGCTCTTTTGGTCACTGTAAAACAACTGCTGCTCTTTATGGTCACTGTAAAAACACTGCAGCGCTTTATCGTCACTGTAAAACCACTACAGCTCTTTATGGTCTCAATAAAACCACTACAGCTCGTTATGGTCACTGTTAAACCACTGCGGCTCTTATGCTCAAGGTAAAACCACTGCAGCTCTTTATGGTCACTGTTAAACCACTGCGGCTCTTATGCTCAAGGTAAAACCACTGCAGCACTTTCTGTTCACTGTACAACCATTGCGGCTCTTTATGGTCACAGTAAAATGACTGCAGCTCTTTATGGTCACTGTAAAACCACTGCCGCTCTTTATGATCACTGTAAAACCACTACAGCTCTTCATGGACACAGCAACACCACTGCAGCTCTTTCTGGTCACAGTAAAACCACTGCAGCTATTTATGTTCACTGTACAACCACTGCGGCTCTTTATGGACACAGTAAAACCACTGCGGCTCTTTATGGTCACAGTAAAACAACTACAGCTCTTTATGGTCACTGTAAAACCACTACAGCTCTTTATGGTCACTGTAAAACCACGACAGCTCTTCTGGTCACTGTAAAACCACTGCAGCTCTTTTTCATCAGAGTAAAACAACGAAAGCTCTTTATGGTCACTGTGAAACTACTGCGGCTCTTTACGGTCCAATTTAAACCACTGCAGCTCTTTATGGTCACTGTAAAACCACTACAGCCCTTTCAGGTCACAGTAAAACCACTGCGGCTCTTTATGGTCATTGGAAAACCACCAAAGCTCTTTCTGGTCACTCTAAAAATACTACAGGTCTTTATGGTCACTGTAAAACCACCAGAGCTCTTTATGGTCACTGTCAAACCACTGCGGCTTTTTATGGTCACTGTAAAACCACAACAGCTCTTTATGGTCACTGCAAAACCACTGCGGCTCTTTATGGTCATTGTAAAACCACTGTAGCTCTTTATGGTCACTCTAAAACCACTGCAGTTCGTTATGGTCACTGTAAAACCACTGCAGCTCTTTACGGTCACTGTAAAACCACTACAGCTCTTTATGGTCACTGTAAAACCACTGCGGCTCTTTATGGTCATTGTAAAAACAATGCGGCTTTTTATGGTCATTGTAAAACCACTGTAGCTCTTTATGGTCACTCTAAAACCACTGCAATTCTTTATGGTCACTGTAAAACCACTGCAGCTCTTTACGGTCACTGTAAATCCACTGCGGCTTTTTATGGTGACTGTAAAAACACAACAGCTCTTTATCGTCACTGCAAAACCACTGCGGCTCTTTATGGTCATTGTAAAACCATGATAGCTCTTTATAGTCACTCTAAAACCACTGCAGCTCTTTATGGTCACTGTAAAACCACTTCAGCTCTTTATGGTCACAGTAAAACCACTACAGCTCTTTATGGTCACAGTAAAACCGCAGCAGCTGTTCCGGTCACTGTAAAACCACTGCGGCTCTTGATGGTCACTGTAAAACCACTACAGCACTTTATGGTCCCTGTAAAACCTCAGCAGCTCTTTATGGTCACTGTAAAACCACTGCTGCTCTTTATGGTTACTGTAAAACCACTACAGCTGTTATGGTCACCGTAAAACCACTGCAGCTCTTTATGGTCACTGTAAAACCACTGCAGCTCTAATGTCACAGTAAAACCACTACAGCTCGTTATGGTCACTGTAAAACCACTACAGCTCTTTATGGTCAGTGTAAAACCACTACATCTCTTTATGGTCACTGTAAAAACACTTCAGCACTTTTTGGTCACTGTAAAACCACTGCAGCTCTTTATGGTCACTGTAAAAACACTCCAGCTCTTTATGGTCACTGTAAAACCACTGCAGCTCTTTATCGTCACTGTAAAACCACTCCAGCTCTTTATAGTCACTGTAAAAACACTGCAGCGCTTTATGATCACTGTAAAAGCACTTCAGCTCTTTATGATCTCTGTAAAACCACTGCAGCTTTTTATAGTCATTGTAAAACCACTACAGCTCTTTATGGTCATTGTAAAAACACTGCAGCGCTTTATGGTCACTGTAAAACCACTACAGCTCTTTATGGTCACTAAAAATACACTGCAGCGCTTTATGGTCACTGTAAAATCACTACAGCTCTTTATGGACACTGAAAATCACTACAGCTCTTTACGGTCACTGTAAAAACACTGCAGCGCTTTACGGTCACTGTAAAAACACTGCAGCTTTTATGGACACTAGAAAAACACTGCAGCTCTTTATGTTCACTGTAACACCTCTGCAGCTCTTTATGGTCACTGTGAAACCACTACAGCTCTTTATGGTCAGTGTAAAACCACTACAGCTCTTTATGGTCGCTGTAAAACCACTGCAGCTCTTTATGGTCACAATAAAACCACTGCAGCTCTTTATGGTGACTGTAAATCCACAGTCGCTCTTTATGATCACTGTAAAACCACTACAGCTCTTTTGGTCACTGTAAAACCACTGCTGCCCTTTATGGTCACTGTAAAACCACTGCAGCTCTTTATGGTCACTGTAAAACCACTACAGCTCTTTATGGTCTGAATAAAACCACTACAGCTCTTTATGGTCACTGTTAAACCACTGCGGCTCTTATGTTCAAGGTAAAACCACTGCAGCTCTTTATGTTCACTGTACAACCACTGCGGCTCTTTATGGTCACAGTAAAACGACTGCAGCTCTTTATCGTCACTGTAAAACCACTGCAGCTCTTTATGGACACAGTAAAACCACTGCAGCTCTTTCTGGTCACAGTAAAACCACTGCAGCTCTTTATGTTCAGTGTACAACCGCTGCGGCTCTTTATGGACACAGTAAAACCACTGCGGCTCTTTATGGTAACTGTAAAACCACTACAGCTCTTTATGGTCACTGTAAAACCACGACAGCTCTTTATGGTCACTGTAAAACCACTGCGGCTCTAATGGTCACTGTAAAACCACTGCAGCTCTTTTTCGTCAGAGTAAAACCACGAAAGCTCTTTATGGTCACTGTGAAACTACTGCGGCTCTTTACGGTCCAATTAAAACCACTGCAGCTCTTTAAGGTCACTGTAAAACCACTACAGCCCTTTCTGGTCACAGTAAAACCACTGCGGCTCTTTATGGTCATTGGAAAACCACCAAAGCTCTTTATGGTCACTCTAAAAATACTACAGGTCTTTATGGTCACTGTAAAACCAATGCAGCTCTTTATGGTCATTGTAAAACCACTGCAGCTCTTTATAGTCACTGTAAAACCACTACAGCTCTTTATGGTCATTGAAAAATCACTGCAGCTCTTTATGGTCACTGTAAAAACACTACACCTCTTTATGGTCACTGTAAAATCACTGCGGCTTTTTATGGTCACTGTAAAACAACTACAGCTCTTTATGGTCACTGTAAGACCACGACAGCTCCTTATGGTCACTGTAAAACCACTGCGGCTCATATGGTCACTGTAAAACCACTGCAGCTCTTTATCGTCAGAGTAAAACCACGAAAGCTCTTTATGGTCACTGTAAAACGACAGCGGCTCTTTATGGTCCAATTAAAACCACTGCAGCTCTTTATGGTCACTGTAAAACCACTACAGCCCTTTCTGGTCACAGTAAAACCACTGCGGCTCTTTATGGTCATTGGAAAACCACCAAAGCTCTTTCTGGTCACTCTAAAAAGACTACAGGTCTTTATGGTCACTGTAAAACCACTGCAGCTCTTTATGGTCATTGTAAAACCACTGCAGCTCTTTATAGTCATTGTAAATCCACTACAGCTCTTTATGGTCATTGTAAAACCACTGCAGCTCTTTGTGGTCTCTGTAAAACCACTACAGCTCTTGATGGTCACTGTTAAACCACAGCGGCTCTTTGGTCACTGTAAAACCACTGCAGCTCTTGTGGTCACTGTAACACCACTACAGCTCTTTCTGGCCACAGTAAAACCACTGCAGCTCTTTTTGGTCACTGTAAAACCACTGCGGCTCTTGTGGTCACTGTAAAACCACTACATCTCTCTATGGTCACTGTAAAACCACTGCAGCTCTTTATGGTTACTGTAAAACCACAACAGCTCTTTATGGTCACTGTAAAACCACTACAGCTCTTTATGGTCACTGTAAAACCACTGCAGCTCTTTATGGTCACTGTAAAACTACCACAGCTCTTTATGGTCACTGTTAAACCACTGCAGCTCTTTCTGGCCACAGTAAAACCACTACAGCTCTTTATGGTCACTGTAAAACAACTGCAGCTCTTTATGGTCATTGTAAAACCACTACAGCTCTTTATGGTCACTGTAAAACCACTGCGTCTCTTTCTGGCCACAGTAAAACCACTGCAGCTCTTTATGGTTCGTGTAAAACCACGAAAGCTCTTGTGGACAATGTAAAACCACTACAGCTCTTTATGGTCAGAGTAAAACCACTACAGCTCTTTATGGTCACTGTATAACCACTGCAGCTCTTTATGGTCACTGTAAAACCACTGCAGCTCTTTATGATCACTGTAAAACCACTGCAGCTCTTTATGGTCACTGTAAAACCACTACAGAAATTAATGGTCTCTGTGAAATGACTGCTGCTCTTTATGGTCACTGGAAAACCACAGCGGCTCTTGTGGTCAAGGCAAAACCACTGCAGCTCTTTATGTTCACTGTAAAACCACTACAGCTCTTTCTGGTCACAGTAAAACCACTGCAGCTCTTTATGGTCACTGTAAAACCACTGCAGCTCTTTATGGTCACTGTAAAACCACTGCGGCTCTTATGGTCACTGTAAAAACACTGCGGCTCTTGTGGTCACTGTAAAACCACTACAGCTCCTTATCGTCAGAGTAAAATCACGAAAGCTCTTTATGGTCACTGTAAAACTACTGCGGCTCATTATGGTCACTGTAAATCCACTACAGCTCTTTATGGTCACAGTAAAACCACTGCAGCTCTTTATGGTCACTGTAAAACCACTGTGGCTCTTTATGGTCACTGTAAATCCACTACAGCTGTTTATGGTCACTGTAAAACCACGAGAGCTCTTTATGGTCACTGTAAACCTACTGCGGCTCTTATGGTCACTGTAAAAACACTGCAGCTCTTTTTGGTCCAATTAAAACCACTGCAGCTCTTTATGGTCACTGTAAAAGCACTACAGCTATTTATGGACACAGTAAAAGCACTGCAGCTCTTTTTGGTCACTGTAAAACCACTACAGCTCTTTCTGGTCACAGTAAAACCACTGCGGCTCTTTATGGTCATTGGAAAACCACCAAAGCTCTTTATGGTCACTCTAAAATGACTACAGGTCTTTATGGTCACTGTAAAAACACTGCAGCTCTTTATGGTCATTGTAAAACCACTGCAGCTCTGATGGTCACTGTAAAACCACTGCAGCTCTTTATGGTCATTGTAAAACCACTACAGCTCTTTATGGTCACTGTAAAACCACTACAGCTCTTTATGGGCATTGAAAAACCACTGCAGCTCTTTGTGGTCTCTGTAAAACCACGACAGCTCTTTATGGTCACTGTTAAACCACAGCGGCTCTTTGGTCACTGTAAAACCACTGCAGCTCTTTATGGTCACTGTAAAACCACTGCGTCTCTTATGGTCACTGTAAAAACACTGCAGCTCTGATGGTCGATGTAAAACCACTGCAGCTCTTTATGGTCACTGTAAAACCACAACAGCTCTTTATGGTCACCGTAAAACCACTACAGCTCTTTCTGGGCATTGAAAAACCACTGCAGCTCTTTAAGGTCACTGTAAATCCACTACAGCTCTTTATGGTAACTGTAAAACTACTGCGGCTCATTATGGTCATTGTAAAACCAGAACAGCTCTTTGTGGTCACTGCAAAACCACTGCGGCTCTTTATGGTCACTGTAAAACCACTATAGCACTTTATGGTCACTCTAAAACCACTGCAGCACTTTATGGTCACTGTAAAACCACTAGAGGTCTTTATGGTCACTGTAAAACCACTGCGGCTCTTTATGGTCACAGTAAAACCACAACAGATCTTTATGGTCACTGCAAAACCACTGCGGCTCTTTATGGTCATTGTAAAACCACTATAGCTCTTTATGGTCACTCTAAAACCACTGCAGTTCTTTATGGTCAACGTAAAACCACTGCAGCTCTTTACGGTCACTGTAAAACCACTACAGCTATTTCTGGTCACTGCAAAACCACTGCGGCTCTTTATGGTCATTGTAAAACCACGATAGCTCTTTATGGTCACTGTAAAACCACTGCAGCTCTTTATGGTCAATGTAAAACCACTGCAGCTCTTTATGGTCACTGTAAAACCACTGCAGCTATTTATGGCCACTGTAAAACCACTAGTGGTCTTCATGGTCACTGTAAAACCACTGCGGCTCTTTCTGGTTAGTGTTAAACCCCTGCGGCTCTTATGGTCACTGTAAAACCACTGCAGCTCTTTATGGTCACTGTAAAACCAGTGCGGCTCTTATGGTCACTGTAAAAACACAACAGCTCTTTATGGTCACTGTAAAACAACTGCGGCTCTTATGGTCAATGTAAAACCACTACAGCTATTTATGGTCACTGTAAAACCACTACAGCTACTTTTGGTCACTGTAAATCCACTACAGCTCTTTATGATCACTGTAAAACCACTGCATCTCTTTATGGTCACTGTAAAACCAGTGCGGCTCTTATGGTCACTGTAAAAACACTGCAGCTCTTTATGGTCACTGTAAAACAACTGCGGCTCTTATGGTCAATGTAAAACCACTACAGCTATTTATGGACACAGTAAAACCAATGCAGCTCTTTATGGTCACTGTAAAACCACTACAGCTACTTATGGTCACTGTAAAACCACTACAGCTACTTTTGGTCACTGTAAATCCACTACAGCTCTTTATGATCACTGTAAAACCACTGCAGCTCTTTATGGTCACTGTAAAACCACTACAGAAATTAATGGTCTCTGTGAAATGACTGCTGCTCTTTATGGTCACTGGAAAACCACTACAGCTCTTTCTGGTCACAGTAAAACCACTGCAGCTCTTCATGGTCACTGTAAAACCACTACAGCTATTTATGGTCACTGTAAAACCACTGTGGCTCTTATGGTCACTGTAAAACCACTACAGCTACTTATGTTCACTGTAAAACCACTACAGCTACTTTTGGTCACTGTAAATCCACTAAAGCTCTTTATGATCACTGTAAAACCACTGCAGCTCTTTATGGTCATTGTAAAACCACTACAGAAATTAATGGTCTCTGTGAAATGACTGCTGCTCTTTATGGTCACTGTCAAACCACTACAGCTCTTTCTGGTCACAGTAAAACCACTGCAGCTCTTTATGGTCACTGTAAAACCACTACAGCTCTTTATGGTCACTGTAAAACCACTACAACTCATTATGGACACTGTAAAAACACTCCAGCACATTGAGGTCACTGTAAAAACACTACAGCTCTTTATGGTCACTGTTAAACCACTACAGCTCTTTATGGTCACTGTAAAACCACTGCAGTTCTTTATGGTCAATGTAAAACCACTGCAGCTCTTTATGGTCACTGTAGAACCACTACAGCTCCTTATGGTCAGAGTAAAACCACAACAGCTCTTTATGGTCACTGCACAACCACGACAGCTCTTTATGGTCACTGTAAAACCACTGCAGCTCTTTGTGGTCTCTTTAAAACCACTACAGATCTTTATGGTCACTGTTAAACCACTGCGGCTCTTATGTTCACTGTAAAACCACTGCAGCTCTTTATGGTCACTGTAAAACCAGTGCGGCCCTTATGGTCACTGTAAAACCGCTACAGCTCTTTATCGTCAGAGTAAAACCACGAAAGCTCTTTATGGTCACTGTAAAACTACTGCGGCTCTTCATGGACCAATTAAAACCACTGCAGCACTTTATGGTCACTGTAAAAACACTACAGCATTTTCTGGCCACAGTAAAATCACTACAGAATTTTATGGTCACTGTAAAAACACTGCGGCTCTTTCTGGCAATAGTAAAACCACTGTAGCTCTTTATGGTCACTGTAAAACCACTGCGGCTCTTGTGGTCACTGTAAAACCTCTACACCTCTTTCTGGTCACTGTAAAACCACGAAAGCTCTTGTGGTCACTGTAAAACCACAAAACCTCTTTATGGTCACTGTAAAACCACTACAGCTCATTATGGACACTGTAAAAATACTCCAGCACATTGAGGTCACTGTAAAACCACTACAGCTCTTTATGGTCACTGTAAAACCACTGCAGCTCTTTATGGTCACTGTAAAACCACTGCAGCTCTTTATGGTCACTGTAGAACCACTACAGCTCCTTATGGTCAGAGTAAAACCACTACAGCTCTTTCTGGTCACTGTAAAACCACTGCAGCTCTTATGGTCACTATATAACCACTACAGCTCTTTATGGTCACTTTAAAACCACTACAACTCTTTACGGTCACTGTGAACCCACTGCAGCTCTTTATGGCCACTGTAAAACCACTAGAGCTCTTTACGGTCACTGTAAAACCACTACAGCTCTTTATGGTCACTGTAAAGCCACTTCGGCTCGTTCTGGCCACAGTAAAACCACTGCAGCTCTTTATGATTAGTGCAAAATCACTGCGGCTCTTGTGGTCACTGTAAAACCACGACAGGTCTTTATGGTCGCTGTAAAACCACTAGGGGTCTTTATGGTCACTGTAAAGCCACTGCGGCTCTTGTGGTCACTGTAAAACCACTACAGCTCTTTATGGTAACTGTAAAACCACGAAAGCTCTTGTGGACAATGTAAAACCACTACAGCTCTTTATGGTCAGAGTAAAACCACGAAAGCTCTTTATGGTCACTGTAAAACCACTGCTGCTCTTTATGGTCACTGTAAAACCACTGCAGCTCTTTATGGTTAGTGTAAAGCCACTGCGGCTCTGGTGGTCACTGTAAACCCACTACGGCTCTTTATGGTAACAGTAAAACCACGAAAGCTCTTGTGGACAATGTAAAACCACTACAGCTCTTTATGGTCAGAGTAAAACCACGAAAGCTCTTTATGGTCACTGTAAAACTACTGTGGCTCATTATGGTCACAGTAAAACCACTGCAGCACTTTATGGTCACTGTAAAACCACTAGGGGTCTTTATGGTCACTGTAAAACCACTGCGGCTCTTTATGGTCACTGTAAAACCACAACAGCTCTTTATGGTCACTGCAAAACCACTGCGGCTCTTTATGGTTATTGTAAAACCACTATAGCTCTTTATGGTCACTCTAAAACCACTGCAGTTCTTTATGGTCACTGTAAAAGCACTGCAGCTCTTTACGGTCACTGTAAAACCACTGCAGCTCTTTATGGTCTCTGTAAGACCACTGTGACTCTTTATGGTCACTGTAAAACCACTACTGCACTTTATGGTCACAGGAAAACCAATGCAGCTCTTTATGGTCACTGTAAAACAACTACAGCTATTTACGGACACCGTAAAACCACTGCAGCTATTTGTGGTCACTGTAAAACCACCACAGCTCATTATGGTCACTGTAAAACCACTACAACTCTTTCTGGTCACTGTAAAACCACTACAGCTCTTCATGGTCACTGTAAAACCACTACAGCTCTTTATGGTCAGTGTAAAACCACTGTGGCTCTTAATGTCACTGTAAAAACACTGCAGCTCTTTATGGTCACTGTAAAACCACTGCGGCTCTTATGGTCACTGTAAAACCACTGCAGCTCTTTATGGTCACTGCAAAACCACTACAGCTCTTTATGGTCATTGAAAAGCTACCGTGGCTCTTTATGGTCACTGTAAAATCACTGCGGCTTTTTATGGTTAGTGTAAAGCCACTGCGGCTCTTGTGGTCACTGTAAAACCACTACAGCTCTTCATGGTCACTGTAAAACCACTACAGCTCTTTATGGTCAGTGTAAAACCACTGTGGCTCTTAATGTCACTGTAAAAACACTGCAGCTCTTTATGGTCACTGTAAAACCACTGCGGCTCTTATGGTCACTGTAAAACCACTGCAGCTCTTTATGGTCACTGTAAAACCACTGCGGCACTTATGGTCACTGTAAAACCACTGCAGCTCTTTATGGTCAATGTAAAACCACTGCAGCTCTTTATGGTCACTGTAAAACCACTGCAGCTATTTATGGCCACTGTAAAACCACTAGTGGTCTTCATGGTCACTGTAAAACCACTGCGGCTCTTTATGGTCACTTAAAAACACAACAGCTCTTTATCTTCACTGCAAAACCAGTGCGGTTCTTTATGGTCATTGTAAAACCACTATAGCTCTTTCTGGTCACTCTAAAACCACTACAGCTCTTTCTGGTTAGTGTTAAACCCCTGCGGCTCTTATGGTCACTGTAAAACCACTGCAGCTCTTTATGGTCACTGTAAAACCAGTGCGGCTCTTATGGTCACTGTAAAAACACAACAGCTCTTTATGGTCACTGTAAAACAACTGCGGCTCTTATGGTCAATGTAAAACCACTACAGCTATTTATGGTCACTGTAAAACCACTACAGCTACTTTTGGTCACTGTAAATCCACTACAGCTCTTTATGATCACTGTAAAACCACTGCATCTCTTTATGGTCACTGTAAAACCAGTGCGGCTCTTATGGTCACTGTAAAAACACTGCTGCTCTTTATGGTCACTGGAAAACCACTACAGCTCTTTCTGGTCACAGTAAAACCACTGCAGCTCTTCATGGTCACTGTAAAACCACTACAGCTATTTATGGTCACTGTAAAACCACTGTGGCTCTTATGGTCACTGTAAAACCACTACAGCCACTTATGTTCACTGTAAAACCACTACAGCTACTTTTGGTCACTGTAAATCCACTAAAGCTCTTTATGATCACTGTAAAACCACTGCAGCTCTTTATGGTCATTGTAAAACCACTACAGAAATTAGTGGTCTCTGTGAAATGACTGCTGCTCTTTATGGTCACTGTAAAACCACTACAGCTCTTTCTGGTCACAGTAAAACCACTGCAGCTCTTTATGGTCACTGTAAAACCACTACAGCTCATTATGGACACTGTAAAAACACTCCAGCACATTGAGGTCACTGTAAAAACACTACAGCTCTTTATGGTCACTGTTAAAACCACTACAGCTCTTTATGGTCACTGTAAAACCACTGCAGTTCTTTATGGTCAATGTAAAACCACTGCAGCTCTTTATGGTCACTGTAGAACCACTACAGCTCCTTATGGTCAGAGTAAAACCACAACAGCTCTTTATGGTCACTGCACAACCACGACAGCTCTTTATGGTCACTGTAAAACCACTGCAGCTCTTTGTGGTCTCTTTAAAACCACTACAGATCTTTATGGTCACTGTTAAACCACTGCGGCTCTTATGTTCACTGTAAAACCACTGCAGCTCTTTATGGTCACTGTAAAACCAGTGCGGCCCTTATGGTCACTGTAAAACCGCTACAGCTCTTTATCGTCAGAGTAAAACCACGAAAGCTCTTTATGGTCACTGTAAAACTACTGCGGCTCTTCATGGACCAATTAAAACCACTGCAGCACTTTATGGTCACTGTAAAAACACTACAGCTTTTTCTGGCCACAGTAAAATCACTACAGAATTTTATGGTCACTGTAAAAACACTGCGGCTCTTTCTGGCAATAGTAAAACCACTGTAGCTCTTTATGGTCACTGTAAAACCACTGCGGCTCTTGTGGTCACTGTAAAACCTCTACACCTCTTTCTGGTCACTGTAAAACCACGAAAGCTCTTGTGGTCACTGTAAAACCACAAAACCTCTTTATGGTCACTGTAAAACCACTACAGCTCATTATGGACACTGTAAAAATACTCCAGCACATTGAGGTCACTGTAAAACCACTACAGCTCTTTATGGTCACTGTAAAACCACTGCAGCTCTTTATGGTCACTGTAAAACCACTGCAGCTCTTTATGGTCACTGTAGAACCACTACAGCTCCTTATGGTCAGAGTAAAACCACTACAGCTCTTTCTGGTCACTGTAAAACCACTGCAGCTCTTATGGTCACTATATAACCACTACAGCTCTTTATGGTCACTTTAAAACCACTACAACTCTTTACGGTCACTGTGAACCCACTGCAGCTCTTTATGGCCACTGTAAAACCACTAGAGCTCTTTACGGTCACTGTAAAACCACTACAGCTCTTTATGGTCACTGTAAAGCCACTTCGGCTCGTTCTGGCCACAGTAAAACCACTGCAGCTCTTTATGATTAGTGCAAAATCACTGCGGCTCTTGTGGTCACTGTAAAACCACGACAGGTCTTTATGGTCGCTGTAAAACCACTAGGGGTCTTTATGGTCACTGTAAAGCCACTGCGGCTCTTGTGGTCACTGTAAAACCACTACAGCTCTTTATGGTAACTGTAAAACCACGAAAGCTCTTGTGGACAATGTAAAACCACTACAGCTCTTTATGGTCAGAGTAAAACCACGAAAGCTCTTTATGGTCACTGTAAAACCACTGCTGCTCTTTATGGTCACTGTAAAACCACTGCAGCTCTTTATGGTTAGTGTAAAGCCACTGCGGCTCTGGTGGTCACTGTAAACCCACTACGGCTCTTTATGGTAACAGTAAAACCACGAAAGCTCTTGTGGACAATGTAAAACCACTACAGCTCTTTATGGTCAGAGTAAAACCACGAAAGCTCGTTATGGTCACTGTAAAACTACTGTGGCTCATTATGGTCACAGTAAAACCACTGCAGCACTTTATGGTCACTGTAAAACCACTAGGGGTCTTTATGGTCACTGTAAAACCACTGCGGCTCTTTATGGTCACTGTAAAACCACAACAGCTCTTTATGGTCACTGCAAAACCACTGCGGCTCTTTATGGTTATTGTAAAACCACTATAGCTCTTTATGGTCACTCTAAAACCACTGCAGCTCTTTATGGTCTCTGTAAGACCACTGTGACTCTTTATGGTCACTGTAAAACCACTACTGCACTTTATGGTCACAGGAAAACCAATGCAGCTCTTTATGGTCACTGTAAAACAACTACAGCTATTTACGGACACCGTAAATCCACTGCAGCTATTTGTGGTCACTGTAAAACCACCATAGCTCATTATGGTCACTGTAAAACCACTACAACTCTTTCTGGTCACTGTAAAACCACTACAGCTCTTCATGGTCACTGTAAAACCACTACAGCTCTTTATGGTCAGTGTAAAACCACTGTGGCTCTTAATGTCACTGTAAAAACACTGCAGCTCTTTATGGTCACTGTAAAACCACTGCGGCTCTTATGGTCACTGTAAAACCACTGCAGCTCTTTATGGTCACTGCAAAACCACTACAGCTCTTTATGGTCATTGAAAAACTACCGTGGCTCTTTATGGTCACTGTAAAATCACTGCGGCTTTTTATGGTTAGTGTAAAGCCACTGCGGCTCTTGTGGTCACTGTAAAACCACTGCAGCTCTTTATGGTCACTGTAAAACCACGAAAGCTCTTTATGGTCACTGTAAATCCACTACAGCTCTTTATGGTCACAGTAAAACCACGAAAGCTCTTTATGGTCACTGTAAAACTACTGTGGCTCATTATGGTCACAGTAAAACCACTGCAGCACTTTATGGTCACTGTAAAATTACTGCGGCTTTTTATGGTTTGTGTAAAGCCACTGCGGCTCTTGTGGTCACTGTAAAACCACTGCAGCTCTTTATGGTAACTGTAAAACCACGAAAGCTCTTGTGGACAATGTAAAACCACTACAGCTCTTTATGGTCAGAGTAAAACCACTGCAGCACTTTATGGTCACTGTAAAACCACTAGGGGTCTTTATGGTCACTGTAAAACCACTGCGGCTCTTTATGGTCACTGTAAAAGCACAACAGCTCTTTATGGTCACTGCAAATCCACTGCGGCTCTTTATGGTCATTGTAAAACCAGTATAGCTCTTTATGGTCACTCTAAAACCACTGCAGTTCTTTATGGTCACTGTAAAAGCACTGCAGCTCTTTACGGTCACTGTAAAACCACTGCAGCTCTTTATGGTCTCTGTAAGACCACTGTGACTCTTTATGGTCACTGTAAAACCACCAAGCTCCTTATGGTCACTGTAAAACCACTACAGCTCTTTCTGGTCACTGTAAAACCACTACAGCTCTTCATGGTCACTGTAAAACCACTACAGCTCTTTATGGTCAGTGTAAAACCACTGTGGCTCTTAATGTCACTGTAAAAACACTGCAGCTCTTTATGGTCACTGTAAAACCACTGCGGCTCTTATGGTCACTGTAAAACCACTGCAGCTCTTTATGGTCACTGCAAAACCACTACAGCTCTTTATGGTCATTGAAAAACCACTTCAGCTCTTTATGGTCACTGTAAAATCACTGCGGCTTTTTATGGTTAGTGTAAAGCCACTGTGGCTCTTGTGGTCACTGTAAAACCACTGCAGCTCTTTATGGTCACTGTAAAACCACTGCAGCTCTTTATGTTCACTGTAAATCCACGACAGCTCTTTATGGTCACAGTAAAACCACTGCAGCTCTTTATGGTCACTGTAAAAACACTGTGGCTCTTTATGGTCACTTTAAATCCACTACAGCTCTTTATGGTCACTGTAAAACCACTACAGCTCTTGATGGTCACAGAAAAACCACTGCAGCTCTTTACGGTCACTGTAAAACCACTACAGCTATTTATGGACACAGCAAAACCACTGCAGCTCTTTCTGGTCACAGGAAAACCACTACAGCTCTTTCTGGTCACAGTAAAACCACTGCGGCTCTTTATGGTCATTGAAAAACCACCAATGCTCTTTATGGTCACTCTAAAACGACTACAGGTATGTTTGGTCACTGTAAAACCACTGCAGCTCTTTATGGTCACTGTATAACCACTGCAGCTCTTTATGGTCACTGTAAAACCAGTACAGCTCTTTATGGTAACTGTAAAACCACGAAAGCTCTTGTGGACAATGTAAAACCACTACAGCTCTTTATGGTCAGAGTAAAACCACGAAAGCTCTTTATGGTCACTGTAAAACAACTGTGGCTCATTATGGTCATGGTAAAACCACTGCAGCACTTTATGGTCACTGTAAAACCACTAGGGGTCTTTATGGTCACTGTAAAACCACTGCGGCTCTTTATGGTCACTGTAAAACCACAACAGCTCTTTATGGTCACTGCAAAACCACTGCGGCTCTTTATGGTCATTGTAAAACCACTATAGCTCTTTATGGTCACTCTAAAACCACTGCAGCTCTATATGGTCACAGGAAAACCAATGCAGCTCTTTATGGTCACTGTAAAACAACTACAGCTATTTACGGACACAGTAAAACCACTGCAGCTATTTGTGGTCACTGTAAAACCACCACAGCTCATTATGGTCACTGTAAAACCACTACAGCTCTTTCTGGTCACTGTAAAACCACTACAGCTCTTCATGGTCAGTGTAAAACCACTACAGATCTTTATGGTCTCTGTGAAATGACTGCTGCTCTTTATGGTCACTGGAAAACCACAGCGGCTCTTGTGGTCAAGGTAAAACCACTGCAGCTCTTTATGTCCACTGTAAAACCACTACAGCTCTTTCTGGTCACAGTAAAACCACTGCAGCTCTTTATGGTCACTGTAAAACCACTACAGCTCCTTATGGTCTCTGTAAAACCACTGTGGCTCTTATGGTCACTGTAAAACCACTGCAGCTCTTTATGGTCACTGTAAATCCACTACAGCTCTTTATGGTCACAGTAAAACCACTGCAGCTCTTTATGGTCACAGAAAAACCACTACAGCTCTTTATGGTCACTGTAAAACTACTGCAGCTCTTTATGGTCACTGTAAAACCACTACAGCTCTTTCTGGTCACAGTAAAACCACTGCGGCACTTTATGGTCATTGGAAAACCACCAAAGCTCTTTATGGTCACTCTAAAACGACTACAGGTATTTTTGGTCACTGTAAAACCACTGCAGCTCTTTATGGTCACTGTAAAACCACTGCAGCTCTTTATGGTCACTGTATAACCACTGCAGCTCTTTATGGTCACTGTAAAACCACTGCAGCTCTTTATGGTTAGTGTAAAGCCACGAAAGCTCTTGTGGACAATGTAAAACCACTACAGCTCTTTATGGTCAGAGTAAAACCACGAAAGCTCTTTATGGTCACTGTAAAACTACTGTGGCTCATTATGGTCACAGTAAAACCACTGCAGCACTTTATGGTCACTGTAAAACCACTAGGGGTCTTTATGGTCACTGTAAAACCACTGCGGCTCTTTATGGTCACTGTAAAACCACAACAGATCTTTATGGTCACTGCAAAACCACTGCGGCTCTTTATGGTCATTGTAAAACCACTATAGCTCTTTATGGTCACTCTAAAACCACTGCAGTTCTTTATGGTCACTGTAAAAGCACTGCAGCTCTTTACGGTCACTGTAAAACCACTGCCGCTGTTTATGGTCTCTGTAAGACCACTGTGACTCTTTATGGTCACTGTAAAACCACTACTACTCTTTATGGTCACAGGAAAACCAATGCAGCTCTTCATGGTCACTGTAAAACAACTACAGCTATTTACGGACACAGTAAAACCACTGCAGCTATTTGTGGTCACTGTAAAACCACCACAGCTCATTATGGTCACTGTAAAACCACTACAGCTCTTTCTGGTCACTGTAAAACCACTACAGCTCTTCATGGTCACTGTAAAACCACTGCAGCTATTTATGGTCAATGTAAAACCACTAGTGGTCTTTATGGTCACTGTAAAACCACTACAGCTCTTCATGGTCACTTTAAAAACACTCCTGCACTTTTTGGTGACTGTAAATCCACTACAGCTCTTTATGATCACTGAAAAACCACTGCAGCTCTTTATGGTCACTGTAAAACCACTACAGATCTTTATGGTCTCTGTGAAATGACTGCTGCTCTTTATGGTCACTGGAAAACCACAGCGGCTCTTGTGGTCAAGGTAAAACCACTGCAGCTCTTTATGTTCACTGTAAAACCACTACAGCTCTTTATGGTCACTGTAAAACCACTACAGCTATTTATGGTCACTGCAAAACCACTGCGGCTCTTTATGGTCATTGTAAAACCACTATAGCTCTTTATGGTCACTCTAAATCCACTGCAGCTCTTTATGGTCAATGTAAAACCACTGCAGCTCTTTATGGTCACTGTAAAACCACTACAGCTATTTATGGTCACTGCAAAACCACTGCGGCTCTTTATGGTCATTGTAAAACCACGATAGCTATTTATGGTCACTCTAAAACCACTGCAGCTCTTTATGGTCAATGTAAAACCACTGCAGCTCTTTATGGTCACTGTAAAACCACTGCAGCTATTTATGGCCACTGTAAAACCACTAGTGGTCTTTATGGTCACTGTAAAACCACTGCGGCTTTTTATGGTCACTTTAAAAACACAACAGCTCTTTATCGTCACTGCAAAACCAGTGCGGCTCTTTATGTTCATTGTAAAACCACTATAGCTCTTTTTGGTCACTCTAAAACCACGACAGCTCTTTCTGGTTACTGTTAAACCCCTGCGGCTCTTATGGTCACTGTAAAACCACTGCAGCTCTTTATGGTCACTGTAAAACCAGTGCGGCTCTTATGGTCACTGTAAAAACACTGCAGCTCTTTATGGTCACTGTAAAACAACTGCGGCTCTTATGGTCAATGTAAAACCACTACAGCTATTTACGGACACAGTAAAACCAATGCAGCTCTTTATGGTCACTGTAAAACCACTACAGCTACTTATGGTCACTGTAAAACCACTACAGCTACTTTTGGTCACTGTAAATCCACTACAGCTCTTTATGATCACTGTAAAAACACTGCAGCTCTTTATGGTCACTGTAAAACCACTACAGAAATTAATGGTCTCTGTGAAATGACTGCTGCTCTTTATGGTCACTGGAAAACCACTACAGCTCTTTCTGGTCACAGTAAAACCACTGCAGCTCTTCATGGTCACTGTAAAACCACTACAGCTATTTATGGTCACTGTAAAACCACTGTGGCTCTTATGGTCACTGTAAAACCACTACAGCTACTTATGTTCACTGTAAAACCACTACAGCTACTTTTGGTCACTGTAAATCCACTAAAGCTCTTTATGATCACTGTAAAACCACTGCAGCTCTTTTTGGTCACTGTAAAACCACTACAGAAATTAGTGGTCTCTGTGAAATGACTGCTGCTCTTTATGGTCACTGGAAAACCACAGCGGCTCTTGTGGTCAAGGTAAAACCACTGCAGCTCTTTATGTTCACTGTAAAACCAATACAGCTCTTTCTGGTCACAGTAAAACCACTGCAGCTCTTTATGGTCAATGTAAAACCACTGCAGCTCTTTATGGTCACTGTAAAACCACTGCAGCTATTTATGGCCACTGTAAAACCACTAGTGGTCTTCATGGTCACTGTAAAACCACTGCGGCTCTTTATGGTCACTTTAAAAACACAACAGCTCTTTATCGTCACTGCAAAACCACTGCGGCTCTTTATGGTCATTGTAAAACCACTGTAGCTCTTTTTGGTCACTCTAAAACCGCTACAGCTCTTTCTGGTTACTGTTAAACCCCTGCGGCTCTTATGGTCACTGTAAAACCACTGCAGCTCTTTATGGTCACTGTAAAACCAGTGTGGCTCTTAATGTCACTGTAAAAACACTGCAGCTCTTTATGGTCACTGTAAAACAACTGCGGCTCTTATGGTCAATGTAAAACCACTACAGCTATTTATGGACACAGTAAAACCAATGCAGCTCTTTATGGTCACTGTAAAACCACGACAGCTACTTATGGTCACTGTAAAACCACTACAGCTACTTTTGGTCACTGTAAATCCACTACAGCTCTTTATGATCACTGTAAAACCACTGCAGCTCTTTATGGTCACTGTAAAACCACTACAGAAATTAATGGTCTCTGTGAAATGACTGCTGCTCTTTATGGTCACTGGAAAACCACTACAGCTCTTTCTGGTCACAGTAAAACCACTGCAGCTCTTCATGGTCACTGTAAAACCACTACAGCTATTTATGGTCACTGTAAAACCACTGTGGCTCTTATGGTCACTGTAAAACCACTACAGCTACTTATGTTCACTGTAAAACCACTACAGCTACTTTTGGTCACTGTAAATCCACTAAAGCTCTTTATGATCACTGTAAAACCACTGCAGCTCTTTATGGTCATTGTAAAACCACTACAGAAATTAGTGGTCTCTGTGAAATGACTGCTGCTCTTTATGGTCACTGGAAAACCACAGCGGCTCTTGTGGTCAAGGTAAAACCACTGCAGCTCTTTATGTTCACTGTAAAACCAATACAGCTCTTTCTGCTCACAGTAAAACCACTGCAGCTCTTTATGGTCACTGTAAAACCACTGCAGCTCTTTATGGTCACTGTAAAACCACTGCGGCTCTTATGGTCACTGTAAAAACACTGCGGCTCTTGTGGTCACTGTAAAACCACTACAGCTCCTTATCGTCAGAGTAAAATCACGAAAGCTCTTTATGGTCACTGTAAAACTACTGCGGCTCATTATGGTCACTGTAAATCCACTACAGCTCTTTATGGTCACTGTAAAACCACTGCAGCTCTTTCTGGTCACAGTAAAACCACTGTGGCTCTTTATGGTCACTGTAAATCCACTACAGCTCTTTATGGTCACAGTAAAACCACTGCAGCTCTTTATGGTCACAGAAAAACCACTACAGCTCTTTATGGTCACTGTAAAACCACGAGAGCTCTTTATGGTCACTGTAAACCTACTGCGGCTCTTATGGTCACTGTAAAAACACTGCAGCTCTTTTTGGTCCAATTAAAACCACTGCAGCTCTTTATGGTCACTGTAAAACCACTACAGCTATTTATGGACACAGTAAAAGCACTGCAGCTCTTTATGGTCACTGTAAAACCACTACAGCTCTTTCTGGTCACAGTAAAACCACTGTGGCTCTTTATGGTCATTGGAAAACCACCAAAGCTCTTTATGGTCACTCTAAAATGACTACAGGTCTTTATGGTCACTGTAAAAACACTGCAGCTCTTTATGGTCATTGTAAAACCACTGCAGCTCTGATGGTCACTGTAAAACCACTGCAGCTCGTTCTGGTCATTGTAAAACCACTACAGCTCTTTATGGTCACTGTAAAACCACTACAGCTCTTTATGGGCATTGAAAAACCACTGCAGCTCTTTAAGGTCACTGTAAAAACACGACAGCTCTTTATGGTCACTGTAAAATCGCTGCGGCTTTTTATGGTCACTGTGAAACCACTACAGCTCTTTATGGTCACTGTAAAACCACTGCAGCTCTTTGTGGTCTCTGTAAAACCACGACAGCTCTTTATGGTCACCGTTAAACCACAGCGGCTCTTTGGTCACTGTAAAACCACTGCAGCTCTTTATGGTCACTGTAAAACCACTGCGTCTCTTATGGTCACTGTAAAAACACTGCAGCTCTGATGGTCGATGTAAAACCACTGCAGCTCTTTATGGTCACTGTAAAACCACAACAGCTCTTTATGGTCACCGTAAAACCACTACAGCTCTTTCTGGGCATTGAAAAACCACTGCAGCTCTTTAAGGTCACTGTAAAAATACTACAGCTCTTTATGGTCACTGTAAAACCACGACAGCTCTTTATGGTTAGTGGAAAGCCACTGCGACTCTTTTGGTCACTGTAAAACCACTACAGCTCTTTATGGTAACTGTAAAACTACTGCGGCTCATTATGGTCATTGTAAAACCAGAACAGCTCTTTATGGTCACTGCAAAACCACTGCGGCTCTTTATGGTCACTGTAAAACCACCATTGCACTTTATGGTCACTCTAAAACCACTGCAGCACTTTATGGTCACTGTAAAACCACTAGAGGTCTTTATGGTCACTGTAAAACCACTGCGTCTCTTATGGTCACTGTAAAAACACTGCAGCTCTGATGGTCGATGTAAAACCACTGCAGCTCTTTATGGTCACTGTAAAACCACAACAGCTCTTTATGGTCACCGTAAAACCACTACAGCTCTTTCTGGGCATTGAAAAACCACTGCAGCTCTTTAAGGTCACTGTAAAAATACTACAGCTCTTTATGGTCACTGTAAAACCACGACAGCTCTTTATGGTTAGTGGAAAGCCACTGCGACTCTTTTGGTCACTGTAAAACCACTACAGCTCTTTATGGTAACTGTAAAACTACTGCGGCTCATTATGGTCATTGTAAAACCAGAACAGCTCTTTATGGTCACTGCAAAACCACTGCGGCTCTTTATGGTCACTGTAAAACCACCATTGCACTTTATGGTCACTCTAAAACCACTGCAGCACTTTATGGTCACTGTAAAACCACTAGAGGTCTTTATGGTCACTGTAAAACCACTGCGGCTCTTTATGGTCACTGTAAAACCACAACAGATCTTTATGGTCACTGCAAAACCACTGCGGCTCTTTATGGTCATTGTAAAACCACGATAGCTCTTTATGGTCACTCTAAAACCACTGCAGCTCTTTATGGTCAATGTAAAACCACTGCAGCTCTTTATGGTCACTCTAAAACCACTGCAGCACTTTATGGTCAGTGTAAAACCACTATAGCTCTTTATGGTCACTCCAAAACCACTGCAGTTCTTTATGGTCACTGTAAAACCACTGCGGCTCTTTATGGTCACTGTAAAACCACTACAGCTCTTTATGGTCACAGAAAAACCACGACAGCTCTTTATGGTCATTGTAAAACCACTGCAGCTCTTTATGGTCACTGTATAACCACTGCAGCTCTTTATGGTCACTGTAAAACCACTGCAGCTCTTTATGGTTAGTGTAAAGCCACTGCGGCTCTGGTGGTCACTGTAAAACCACTACAGCTCTTTATGGTAACTGTAAAACCACGAAAGCTCTTGTGGACAATGTAAAACCACTACAGCTCTTTATGGTCAGAGTAAAACCACGAAAGCTCTTTATGGTCACAGTAAAACCACTGCAGCACTTTATGGTCACTGTAAATCCACTACAGCTCTTTATGGTCACAGTAAAACCACTGCAGCTCTTTATGGTCACAGAAAAACCACTACAGCTCTTTATGGTCACTGTAAAACTACTGCAGCTCTTTATGGTCACTGTAAAACCACTACAGCTCTTTCTGGTCACAGTAAAACCACTGCGGCACTTTATGGTCATTGGAAAACCACCAAAGCTCTTTATGGTCACTCTAAAACGACTACAGGTATTTTTGGTCACTGTAAAACCAATGCAGCTCTTTATGGTCACTGTAAAACCACTGCAGCTCTTTATGGTCACTGTATAACCACTGCAGCTCTTTATGGTCACTGTAAAACCACTGCAGCTCTTTATGGTTAGTGTAAAGCCACTGCGGCTCTGGTGGTCACTGTAAAACCACTACAGCTCTTTATGGTCACTGTAAAACCACGAAAGCTCTTGTGGACAATGTAAAACCACTACAGCTCTTTATGGTCAGAGTAAAACCACGAAAGCTCTTTATGGTCACAGTAAAACCACTGCAGCACTTTATGGTCACTGTAAAACCACTAGGGGTCTTTATGGTCACTGTAAAACCACTGCGGCTCTTTATGGTCACTGTAAAACCACAACAGATCTTTATGGTCACTGCAAAACCACTGCGGCTCTTTATGGTCATTGTAAAACCACTATAGCTCTTTATGGTCACTCTAAAACCACTGCAGTTCTTTATGGTCACTGTAAAAGCACTGCAGCTCTTTACGGTCACTGTAAAACCACTGCCGCTGTTTATGGTCTCTGTAAGACCACTGTGACTCTTTATGGTCACTGTAAAACCACTACTACTCTTTATGGTCACAGGAAAACCAATGCAGCTCTTCATGGTCACTGTAAAACAACTACAGCTATTTACGGACACAGTAAAACCACTGCAGCTATTTGTGGTCACTGTAAAACCACCACAGCTCATTATGGTCACTGTAAAACCACTACAGCTCTTTCTGGTCACTGTAAAACCACTACAGCTCTTCATGGTCACTGTAAAACCACTACAGCTCTTTATGGTCAGTGTAAAACCACTGTGGCTCTTAATGTCACTGTAAAAACACTGCAGCTCTTTATGGTCACTGCAAAACCACTGCGGCTCTTATGGTCACTGTAAAACCACTACAGCTATTTATGGACACAGTAAAACCAATGCAGCTCTTTATGGTCACTTTAAAAACACTCCTGCACTTTTTGGTCACTGTAAATCCACTACAGCTCTTTATGATCACTGAAAAACCACTGCAGCTCTTTATGGTCACTGTAAAACCACTACAGATCTTTATGGTCTCTGTGAAATGACTGCTGCTCTTTATGGTCACTGGAAAACCACAGCGGCTCTTGTGGTCAAGGTAAAACCACTGCAGCTCTTTATGTTCACTGTAAAACCACTACAGCTCTTTATGGTCACTGTAAAACCACTGCAGCTCTTTATGGTCATTGTAAAACCACGATAGCTCTTTATGGTCACTCTAAAACCACTGCAGCTCTTTATGGTCAATGTAAAACCACTGCAGCTCTTTATGGTCACTGTAAAACCACTACAGCTATTTATGGTCACTGCAAAACCACTGCGGCTCTTTATGGTCATTGTAAAACCACGATAGCTCTTTATGGTCACTCTAAAACCACTGCAGCTCTTTATGGTCAATGTAAAACCACTGCAGCTCTTTATGGTCACTGTAAAACCACTGCAGCTATTTATGGCCACTGTAAAACCACTAGTGGTCTTTATGGTCACTGTAAAACCACTGCGGCTTTTTATGGTCACTTTAAAAACACAACAGCTCTTTATCGTCACTGCAAAACCAGTGCGGCTCTTTATGTTCATTGTAAAACCACTATAGCTCTTTTTGGTCACTCTAAAACCACGACAGCTCTTTCTGGTTACTGTTAAACCCCTGCGGCTCTTATGGTCACTGTAAAACCACTGCAGCTCTTTATGGTCACTGTAAAACCAGTGCGGCTCTTATGGTCACTGTAAAAACACTGCAGCTCTTTATGGTCACTGTAAAACAACTGCGGCTCTTATGGTCAATGTAAAACCACTACAGCTATTTACGGACACAGTAAAACCAATGCAGCTCTTTATGGTCACTGTAAAACCACTACAGCTACTTATGGTCACTGTAAAACCACTACAGCTACTTTTGGTCACTGTAAATCCACTACAGCTCTTTATGATCACTGTAAAAACACTGCAGCTCTTTATGGTCACTGTAAAACCACTACAGAAATTAATGGTCTCTGTGAAATGACTGCTGCTCTTTATGGTCACTGGAAAACCACTACAGCTCTTTCTGGTCACAGTAAAACCACTGCAGCTCTTCATGGTCACTGTAAAACCACTACAGCTATTTATGGTCACTGTAAAACCACTGTGGCTCTTATGGTCACTGTAAAACCACTACAGCTACTTATGTTCACTGTAAAACCACGACAGCTACTTTTGGTCACTGTAAATCCACTAAAGCCCTTTATGATCACTGTAAAACCACTGCAGCTCTTTATGGTCATTGTAAAACCACTACAGAAATTAGTGGTCTCTGTGAAATGACTGCTGCTCTTTATGGTCACTGGAAAACCACAGCGGCTCTTGTGGTCAAGGTAAAACCACTGCAGCTCTTTATGTTCACTGTAAAACCAATACAGCTCTTTCTGGTCACAGTAAAACCACTGCAGCTCTTTATGGTCACTGTAAAACCACTGCAGCTCTTTATGGTCACTGTAAAACCACTGCAGCTATTTATGGCCACTGTAAAACCACTAGTGGTCTTCATGGTCACTGTAAAACCACTGCGGCTCTTTATGGTCACTTTAAAAACACAACAGCTCTTTATCGTCACTGCAAAACCACTGCGGCTCTTTATGGTCATTGTAAAACCACTGTAGCTCTTTTTGGTCACGCTAAAACCGCTACAGCTCTTTCTGGTTACTGTTAAACCCCTGCGGCTCTTATGGTCACTGTAAAACCACTGCAGCTCTTTATGGTCACTGTAAAACCAGTGCGGCTCTTAATGTCACTGTAAAAACACTGCAGCTCTTTATGGTCACTGTAAAACAACTGCGGCTCGTATGGTCAATGTAAAACCACTACAGCTATTTATGGACACAGTAAAACCAATGCAGCTCTTTATGGTCACTGTAAAACCACTACAGCTACTTATGGTCACTGTAAAACCACTACAGCTACTTTTGGTCACTGTAAATCCACTACAGCTCTTTATGATCACTGTAAAAACACTGCAGCTCTTTATGGTCACTGTAAAACCACTACAGAAATTAATGGTCTCTGTGAAATGACTGCTGCTCTTTATGGTCACTGGAAAACCACTACAGCTCTTTCTGGTCACAGTAAAACCACTGCAGCTCTTCATGGACACTGTAAAACCACTACAGCTATTTATGGTCACTGTAAAACCACTGTGGCTCTTATGGTCACTGTAAAACCACTACAGCTACTTATGTTCACTGTAAAACCACTACAGCTACTTTTGGTCACTGTAAATCCACTAAAGCTCTTTATGATCACTGTAAAACCACTGCAGCTCTTTATGGTCATTGTAAAACCACTACAGAAATTAGTGGTCTCTGTGAAATGACTGCTGCTCTTTATGGTCACTGGAAAACCACAGCGGCTCTTGTGGTCAAGGTACGGGCGGCACGGTGGCACAGTGGTTAGCACTGCTGCCTCACAGCGCCGGAGACCTGGGTTCAATTCCCGCCTCAGGCAACTGACTGTGTGGAGTTTGCACGTTCTCCCCGTGTCTGCGTGGGTTTCCTCCGGGTGCTCCGGTTTCCTCCCACAGTCCAAAAATGTGCAGGTCAGGTGAATTGGCTATGCTAAATTGCCCGTAGTGTTAGGTAAGGGGTAGATGTAGATGTAGGGGTATGGGTGGGTTACGCTTCGGCGGGGCAGTGTGGACTTGTTGGGCTGAAGGGCCTGTTTCCGCACTGTAAGTAATCTAATCTAATCTAGGTAAAACCACTGCAGCTCTTTATGTTCACTGTAAAACCAATACAGCTCTTTCTGGTCACAGTAAAACCACTGCAGCTCTTTATGGTCACTGTAAAACCACTGCAGCTCTTTATGGTCACTGTAAAACCACTGCGGCTCTTATGGTCACTGTAAAAACACTGCGGCTCTTGTGGTCACTGTAAAACCACTACAGCTCCTTATCGTCAGAGTAAAATCACGAAAGCTCTTTATGGTCACTGTAAAACTACTGCGGCTCATTATGGTCACTGTAAATCCACTACAGCTCTTTATGGTCACTGTAAAACCACTGCAGCTCTTTCTGGTCACAGTAAAACCACTACAGAAATTAATGGTCTCTGTGAAATGACTGCTGCTCTTTATGGTCACTGTAAAACCACAACAGATCTTTATGGTCACTGCAAAAACACTGCGGCTCTTTATGGTCATTGTAAAACCACGATAGCTCTTTATGGTCACTCTAAAACCACTGCAGCTCTTTATGGTCAATGTAAAACCACTGCAGCTCTTTATGGTCACTCTAAAACCACTGCAGCACTTTATGGTCATTGTAAAACCACTATAGCCCTTTATGGTCACTCCAAAACCACTGCAGTTCTTTATGGTCACTGTAAAACCACTGCGGCTCTTTATGGTCACTGTAAAACCACTACAGCTATTTATGGTCACTGCAAAACCACTGCGGCTCTTTATGGTCATTGTAAAACCACGATAGCTCTTTATGGTCACTCTAAAACCACTGCAGCTCTTTATGGTCAATGTAAAACCACTGCAGCTCTTTATGGTCACTGTAAAACCACTGCAGCTATTTATGGCCACTGTAAAACCACTAGTGGTCTTCATGGTCACTGTAAAACCACTGCGGCTCTTTATGGTCACTTTAAAAACACAACAGCTCTTTATCGTCACTGCAAAACCACTGCGGCTCTTTATGGTCATTGTAAAACCACTATAGCTCTTTTTGGTCACGCTCAAACCGCTACAGCTCTTTCTGGTTACTGTTAAACCCCTGCGGCTCTTATGGTCACTGTAAAACCACTGCAGCTCTTTATGGTCACTGTAAAACCAGTGCGGCTCTTATGGTCACTGTAAAAACACTGCAGCTCTTTATGGTCACTGTAAAACAACTGCGGCTCTTATGGTCAATGTAAAACCACTACAGCTATTTACGGACACAGTAAAACCAATGCAGCTCTTTATGGTCACTGTAAAACCACTACAGCTACTTATGGTCACTGTAAAACCACTACAGCTACTTGTGGTCACTGTAAATCCACTACAGCTCTTTATGATCACTGTAAAACCACAGCAGCTCTTTATGGTCACTGTAAAACCACTACAGAAATTAATGGTCTCTGTGAAATGACTGCTGCTCTTTATGGTCACTGGAAAACCACTACAGCTCTTTCTGGTCACAGTAAAACCACTGCAGCTCTTCATGGTCACTGTAAAACCACTACAGCTATTTATGGTCACTGTAAAACCACTGTGGCTCTTATGGTCACTGTAAAACCACTACAGCTACTTATGTTCACTGTAAAACCACAACAGCTACTTTTGGTCACTGTAAATCCACTAAAGCTCTTTATGATCACTGTAAAACCACTGCAGCTCTTTATGGTCATTGTAAAACCACTACAGAAATTAGTGGTCTCTGTGAAATGACTGCTTCTCTTTATGGTCACTGGAAAACCACTACAGCTCTTTCTGGTCACAGTAAAACCACTGCAGCTCTTTATGGTCACTGTAAAACCACTACAGCTCTTTATGGTCACTGTAAAACCATATGTGGCTCTTATGGTCACTGTAAAACCACTGCAGCTCTTTATGGTCACTGTAAAACCACTGCGGATCTTATGGTCACTGTAAAACCAGTGCGGCCCTTATGGTCACTGTAAAACCACTACAGCTCTTTATCGTCAGAGTAAAACCACGAAAGCTCTTTATGGTCACTGTAAAACTACTGCGGCTCTTCATGGACCAATTAAAACCACTGCAGCACTTAATGGTCACAGTAAAAACACTACAGCTCTTTCTGGCCACAGTAAAATCACTACAGAATTTTATGGTCACTGTAAAAACACTGCGGCTCTTTCTGGCAATAGTAAAACCACTGTAGCTCTTTATGGTCACTGTAAAACCACTGCGGCTCTTGTGGTCACTGTAAAACCTCTACACCTCTTTCTGGTCACTGTAAAACCACGAAAGCTCTTGTGGTCACTGTAAAACCACAAAACCTCTTTATGGTCACTGTAAAACCACTACAGCTCATTATGGACACTGTAAAAATACTCCAGCACATTGAGGTCACTGTAAAACCACTACAGCTCTTTATGGTCACTGTAAAACCACTGCAGCTCTTTATGGTCACTGTAAAACCACTGCAGCTCTTTATGGTCACTGTAAAACCACTGCGGCTCTTATGGTCACTATATAACCACTACAGCTCTTTATGGTCACTTTAAAACCACTACAACTCTTTACGGTCACTGTGAACCCACTGCAGCTCTTTATGGCCACTGTAAAACCACTAGAGCTCTTTACGGTCACTGTAAAACCACTACAGCTCTTTATGGTCACTGTAAAGCCACTTCGGCTCGTTCTGGCCACAGTAAAACCACTGCGTTTCTTTCTGGCCACAGTAAAACCACTGCAGCTCTTTATGATTAGTGTAAAGCCACTGGGCTCTTGTGGTCACTGGAAAACCACTACAGCTGTTTATGGTAACTGTAAAACCACGAAAGCTCTTGTGGACAATGTAAAACCACTACAGCTCTTTGTGGTCAGAGTAAAAGCATGAAAGCTCTTTATGGTCACTGTAAAACTACTGCGGCTCATTATCGTCACAGTAAAACCACTGCAGCACTTTATGGTCACTGTAAAACCACTAGAGGTCTTTATGGTCACTGTAAAATCACTGCGGCTCTTAATGGTCAGTGTAAAACCACAACAGCTCTTTTTGGTCACTGCAAAACCACTGCGGCACTTTACGGTCATTGTAAAAACACAAAAGCTCTATATGGTCACTCTAAAACCACTGCAGTCCTTTATGGTCAGTGTAAAACCACTACACCTCTTTATGGTCACTGTAAAACCATAACAGCTCTTTATGGTCACTGTAAAACCACAACAGCTCTTTATGGTCACTGTAAAACCACTACAGCTCTTTATTGGCACTGTAAAACCACTGCAGCTCTTTATGGTCACTGTAAAACCACAACAGCTCTTTATGGTCACTGTAAAACCACTACAGCTCTTTTTGGTCACTGTAAAACCACTACAGCTCTTTATCATCAGAGTAAAATCACGAAAGCTCTTTATGGTCACTGTAAAACTACAGCGGCTCTTTATGGTCCAATTAAAACCACTGCAGCTCTTTATGGACACAGTAAAACCACGACAGCTATTTATGGGCACAGTAAAACCACTGCAGCTCTTTATGGTCACTGTAAATCCACTACAGCTCTTTCTGGTCACAGTAAAACCACTGCAGCTCTTTATGGTCACTGTAAAACCACTGCAGCTATTTATGGTCACTCTGAAATGACTACAGGTCTTTATGGTCACTGTAAAACCACTGCAGCTCTTTATGGTCACTGAAAAACCACCGCAGTTCTTTACAGTCCCTGTAAAACCACTACAGCTCTTTATGGTCACGGTAAAACCACTGCACATCTATATGGTCACTGTAAAACTACTGCGGCTCTTTATGGTCCAATTAAAACCACTGCAGCTCTTTATGGTCACTGTAAAACCACTACAGCTATTTATGGACCCAGTAAAACCATTGCAGCTCCTTATGGTCACAGTAAAACCACTGCGGCTCTTTATGGTCATTGGAAAACCAACAAAGCTCTTTATGGTCACTCTAAAATGACTACAGGTCTTTATGGTCGCTGTAAAACCACTGCAGCTCTTTATGGTCATTGTAAAACCACTGCAGCTCTTATGGTCACTGTAAAACCACTGCAGCTCTTATGGTCACTGTGAACCCACTGCAGCTCTTTATGGTCACTGTAAAACCACGACAGCTCTTTATGGTCACTGTAAAACCACTGCGGCTCTTTCTGGCCACAGTAAAACCATTGCAGCTCTTTATGGTTAGTGTAAAACCACTGCGGGTCTTGTGGTCACTGTAAAACCACTACAGCTCTTTATGGTCACTGCAAAACCACTACAGCTCTTTATGGTCACTGTAAAACCCTAACAGCTCTTTATGGTCACTGTAAAAACACTGCAGCTCTTTATGGTCACTGTTAAACCACTGCGGCTCTTATGCTCAAGGTAAAACCACTGCAGCTCTTTATGTTCACTGTACAAACATTGCGGCTCTTTATGGTCACAGTAAAATGACTGCAGCTCTTTATGTTCACTGTACAACCATTGCGGCTCTTTATGGTCACAGTAAAACGACTGCAGCTCTTTATGGTCACTGTAAAACCACTGCAGCTCTTCATGGACACAGCAAAACCACTGCAGCTCTTTATGGTCACTGTAAAACCACTGCGACTCTTTATGGTCACTTTAATTCCACTGCAGCACTTTCTGGTCACTGTAAAACCACTAGAGGTCTTTATGGTCACAGTAAAACCACTGCGGCTCTTTATGGTCACTGTAAAACCACTACAGCTCTTTATGGTCACTGTAAAACCACTGCGGCTCTTTCTGGCCACAGTAAAACCACTGCAGCTCTTTATGGTTAGTGTAAAACCACTGCGTCTCTTGTGGCCACAGTAAAACCATTGCAGCTCTTTATGGTTAGTGTAAAACCACTGCGGGTCTTGTGGTCACTGTAAAACCACTACAGCTCTTTATGGTCACTGCAAAACCACTACAGCTCTTTATGGTCACTGTAAAACCCTAACAGCTCTTTATGGTCACTGTAAAAACACTGCAGCTCTTTATGGTCACTGTTAAACCACTGCGGCTCTTATGCTCAAGGTAAAACCACTGCAGCTCTTTATGTTCACTGTACAAACATTGCGGCTCTTTATGGTCACAGTAAAATGACTGCAGCTCTTTATGTTCACTGTACAACCATTGCGGCTCTTTATGGTCACAGTAAAACGACTGCAGCTCTTTATGGTCACTGTAAAACCACTGCAGCTCTTCATGGACACAGCAAAACCACTGCAGCTCTTTATGGTCACTGTAAAACCACTGCGACTCTTTATGGTCACTTTAATTCCACTGCAGCACTTTCTGGTCACTGTAAAACCACTAGAGGTCTTTATGGTCACAGTAAAACCACTGCGGCTCTTTATGGTCACTGTAAAACCACTACAGCTCTTTATGGTCACTGTAAAACCACTGCGGCTCTTTCTGGCCACAGTAAAACCACTGCAGCTCTTTATGGTTAGTGTAAAACCACTGCGTCTCTTGTGGTCACTGTAAAACCACTGCAGCTCTTTATGGTCACTGTAAAACCACTGCGGCTCTTTCTGGCCACAGTAAAACCACTGCAGCTCTTTATGGTTAGTGTAAAACCACTGCGTCTCTTGTGGTCACTGTAAAACCACTGCAGCTCTTTATGTTCACTGTAAAACCACTGCAGCTCTTCTGGTCACTGTAAAACCCCTACAGCTCTTTATGTCACTGTAAAACCACTACAACACTTTACGGTCACTGTGAACCCACTGCAGCTCTTTATGGTCACTGTAAAACCACTACAGCTCTTTATGGTCACTGTAAAACCACTGCGGCTCTTTCTGGCAACAGTAAAACCACTGCAGCTTTTTATGGTTCGTGTAAAACCACTGCGACTCTTGTGGTCACTGTAAAACCACTACAGCTCTTTATGGTCACTGCAAAACCACTACAGCTCTTTATGGTCACTGTAAAACCACTACAGCTCTTTATGGTCACTGTAAAACCACTGCAGCTCTTTATGGTCACGGTAAAACCATGAACGCAATTGTGGACACTGTAAAACCACTACAGCTCTTTATGGTAACTGTAAAACTACTGCGGCTCATTATGGTCATTGTAAAACCAGAACAGCTCTTTATGGTCACTGCAAAACCACTGCGGCTCTTTTTGGTCACTGTAAAACCACTATAGCACTTTATGGTCACTCTAATTCCACTGCAGCACTTTATGGTCACTGTAAAACCACTAGAGGTCTTTATGGTCACTGTAAAACCACTGCGGCTGTTTATGGTCACTGTAAATCCACAACAGATCTTTATGGTCACTGTAAAACTACTGCGGCTCATTATGGTCATTGTAAAACCAGAACAGCTCTTTATGGTCACTGCAAAACCACAGCGGCTCTTTATGGTCACTGTAAAACCACTATAGCACTTTATGGTCACTCTAATTCCACTGCAGCACTTTATGGTCACTGTAAAACCACTAGAGGTCTTTATGGTCACTGTAAAACCACAACAGATCTTTATGGTCACTGCAAAACCACTGCGGTTCTTTATGGTCATTGTAAAACCACTGCAGCTCTTTATCTTCACTCTAAAACCACAGCAGTTCTTTATGGTCAATGTAAAACCACTGCATCTCTTTACGGTCACTGTAAAACCACTACAGCTATTTATGGTCACTGCAAAACCACTGCGTCTCTTTATGGTCATTGTAAAACCACGATAGCTCTTTATGGTCACTGTAAAACCACTGCAGCTCTTTATGGTCAATGTAAAACCACTGCAGCTCTTTATGGTCACTGTAAAACCGCTGCAGCTATTTATGGCCACTATAATACCACTAGTGGTCTTTATGGTCACTGTAAAACCACTGCGGCTCTTTATGGTCACTTTAAAAACACAACAGCTCTTTATGGTCACTGCAAAACCAGTGCGGCTCTTTATGGTCATTGTAAAACCACTATAGCTCTTTATGGTCACTCTAAAACCACTGCAGCTCTTTATGGTCACTGTAAAACCACTGCAGCTCTTTATGGTCACAGTAGAACTACTGCAACTCTTTATGGTCACTGTAAAACCACAGTGGCTCTTTATGGTCACTGTAAATCCACGACAGCTATTTATGGACACAGTAAAACCACTGCAGCTCGTTATGGTCACTGTAAAACCACAGTGGCTCTTTATGGTCACTGTAAATCCACGACAGCTCTTTATGGTCACAGTAAAACCACTGCAGCTCTTTATGGTCACTGTAAAACTACTACAGGTATTTATGGACACTGTAAAACCACGACAGGTCTTTATGGTCACAGAAAAACCACTGCAGCACTTTACAGTCACTGTAAAACCACTACAGCTCTTTATGGTCACTGTAAAACCACTGCAGATCTTTATGGTCACTGTAAATCCACTGCGGCTCTTATGGTCACTGTAAAACCACTGCAGCTCTTTATGGTCACAGTAAAACCACTACAGCTCTTTATCGTCAGAGTAAAGCCACGAAAGCTCTTTATGGTCACTGTAAAACCACTAGAGGTCTTTATGGTCACTGTAAAACCACTGCGGCTGTTTATGGTCACTGTAAAACCACAACAGATCTTTATGGTAACTGTAAAACTACTGCGGCTCATTATGGTCATTGTAAAACCAGAACAGCTCTTTATGGTCACTGCAAAACCACTGCGGTCCTTTATGGTCACTGTAAAACCACTATAGCACTTTATGGTCACTCTAATTCTACTGCAGCACTTTATGGTCACTGTAAAACCACTAGAGGTCTTTATGGTCACTGTAAAACCACAACAGATCTTTATGGTCACTGCAAAACCACTGCGGTTCTTTATGGTCATTGTAAAACCACTGCAGCTCTTTATGGTCACTCTAAAACCACAGCAGTTCTTTATGGTCAATGTAAAACCACTGCAGCTCTTTACGGTCACTGTAAAACCACTACAGCTATTTATGGTCACTGCAAAACCACTGCGTCTCTTTATGGTCATTGTAAAACCACGATAGCTCTTTATGGTCACTGTAAAACCACTGCAGCTCTTTATGGTCACTGTAAAACCACTGCAGCTCTTTATGGTCATAGTAAAACTACTGCAACTCTTTATGGTCACTGTAAAACCACAGTGGCTCTTTATGGTCACTGTAAATCCACGACAGCTATTTATGGACACAGTAAAACCACTGCAGCTCGTTATGTTCACTGTAAAACCACAGTGGCTCTTTATGGTCACTGTAAATCCACGACAGCTCTTTATGGTCACAGTAAAACCACTGCAGCTCTTTATGGTCACTGTAAAACTACTACAGGTATTTATGGACACTGTAAAACCACGACAGCTCTTTATGGTCACAGAAAAACCACTGCAGCTCTTTACAGTCACTGTAAAACCACTACAGCTCTTTATGGTCACTGTAAAACCACTGCAGATCTTTATGGTCACTGTAAATCCACTGCGGCTCTTATGGTCACTGTAAAACCACTGCAGCTCTTTATGGTCACAGTAAAACCACTACAGCTCTTTATCGTCAGAGTAAAGGCACGAAAGCTCTTTATGGTCACTGTAAAACCACTAGAGCTATTTATGGACACAGTAAAACCACTGCTGCTCTTTATGGTCACTGTAAATCCACTACAGCTCTTTATGGTCACTGCAAAACCACTGCGGCTCTTTATTGTCATTGTTACACCACTATAGCTCTTTATGGTCACTGTAAAACCACTGCGGCTCTTTCTGGCCACAGTAAAACCACTGCAGCTCTTTATGGTTAGTGTAAAACCACTGCGTCTCTTGTGGTCACTGTAAAACCACTACAGCTCTTTATGGTCACTGTAAAAACACTGCAGCTCTTTATGGTCACTGTAAAACCACTGCGACACCTTATAGTCACAGTAAAACCACTACAGCTCTTTCTGGCCACAGTAAAACCACTGCAGCTCTTTATGGTTAGTGTAAAGCCACTGCGGCTCTTGTGGTCACTGTAAAACCACTGCAGCTCTTTATGGTAACTGTAAAACCACGAAAGCTCTTGTGGACAATGTAAAACCACTACAGCTCTTCATGGTCACTGTAAAACTACTGCGGCTCATTATGGTCATTGTAAAACCAGAACAGCTCTTTATGGTCACTGCAAAACCACTGCGGCTATTTATGGTCACTGTAAAACCACTGCAGCACTTTATGGTCACTGTAAAACCACTAGAGGGCTTTATGGTCACTGTAAAACCACTGCGGCTCTTTATGGTCACTGTAAAACCACAACAGCTCTTTATGGTCACTGCAAAACCACTGCAGCTCTATATGGTCATTGTAAAACCACGATAGCACTTTATGGTCACTCTAAAACCACTGCAGCTCTTTATGGTCACTGTAAAACCACTGCCGCTCTTTATTGTCACAGTAAAACCACTGCAACTCTTATGGTCACTGTAAAACCACTGCAGCTCTTTATGGTCACTGTAAAACTACTTCAGCTCTTATGGTCACTGTAAAACCACTACAGCTCTTTATGGTCACAGTAAAACCACTGCAGCTCTTTATGGTCACTGTAAAACCACTACAGCTGTTACGGTCACTGTAAAACCACTGCGGCTCTTGATGGTCAATGTAAAACCACTACAGCTCTTTATGGTCACTGTAAAACCACTGCAGCTATTTATGGTCACTGTAAAACCACTGCGGCTCTTTATGGTCACTTTAAAAACACAATAGCTCTTTATGGTCACTGCAAAACCACTGCAGCTCTTTATGGTCACTGCAAAACCACTGCAGCTCTTTATGGTCATTGTAAAACCACTGCAGCTCTTTATGGTCACTGTAAAACCACTGCAGCTATTTATGGTCACTGTAAAACCACTAGTGGTCTTTATGGTCACTGTAAAACCACTGCGGCTCTTGATGGTCACTGTAAAACCACTACAGCTCTTTACGGTCACTGTAAAACCACTACAGCTGTTACGGTCACTGTAAAACCACTGCGGCTCTTGATGGTCACTGTAAAACCACTACAGCTCTTTATGGTCACTGTAAAACCACAGCAGCTCTTTATGGTCACAGTAAAACCACTGCAGCTCTTTATGGTCATTGTAAAACCACCATAGCTCTTTATGGTCACCCTAAAACCACTGCAGCTCTTTCTAGTCACAGTAAAACCACTGCAGCTCTTTCTGGTCACTGTAAAACCACTGCAGCTATTTATGGTTACTGTAAAACCACTAGTGGTCGTTATGGTCACTGTAAAACCACTGCGGCTCTTGATGGTCACTGTAAAAACACAACAGCTCTTTATGGTCACTGCAAAACCTCTACAGCTCTTTATGGTCTCTGTAAGACCACTGCAGCTCTTTATGGTCATTGTAAAACCACTACAGCTCTTTATGGTCTCTGTAAGACCACTGCAGCTCTTTATGGTCACTGTAAAACCACTACAGCTCTTTATGGTAACTGTAAAACCACTGTGGCTCTTATGGTAACAGTAAAACCACTACAGCTCTGTATCGTCAGAGTAAAATCACGAAAGCTATTTATGGTCACTGTAAAACTACTACGGCTCTGTATGGTCCAATTAAAACCACTGCTGCTCTTTATGGTCACTGTAAAACCACTACAGCTATTTATGGACACATTAAAACCACTGCAGCTCTTTATGGTCACTGTAAAACCACTGTGGCTCTTTATGGTCACTGCAAATCCACTACAGCTCTTTCTGGTCACAGTAAAACCATGACAGCTATTTATGGACACAGTACAACCACTGCAGCTCTTTATGGTCACTGTAAAATCACTACAGCTCTTTATGGTCACTTTAAATCCACTACAGCTTTTTGTGGTCACTGTAAAACCACTACAGCTATTTATGGACACAGTAAAACCACTGCAGGTCTTTATGGTCAGTGTAAAACCACTACAGCTCTTTATGGTCACTTTAAATCCACTACAGCTCTTCATGGTCACTGTAAAACCACTGTGGCTCTTATGGTCACAGTAAAACCACTACAGCTCTTTACGGTCACTGGAAAACCACTGCAGCTCTTTATGGTCACTGTAACACCACTTCAGCTCTTATGGTCACTGTAAAACCACTGCAGCTCTTTATGGTCACAGTAAAACCACTGCAGCTCTTTATGGTCACTGTAAAACTACTACAGCTGTTACGGTCACTGTAATACCACTGCGGCCATTGGTGGTTACTTTAAAACCACTGCAGCTCTTTATGGTCACTGTAAAACCACTGCAGCTCTTTATGGTCACTGTAAAACCACTGCTGCTCTTTATGGTTACTGTAAAGCCACTACAGCTGTTATGGTCACTGTAAAACCTTTGCAGCTCTTTATGGTCATTTTAAAGCCACTATAGCTCTTTATGGTCACTCTAAAACCACTGCAGCTCTTTCTGGTCACAGTAAAAACACTGCAGCTCTTTATGGTCACTGTAAAACCACGAGTGGTATTTATGGTCACTGTAAAAAAACTGCGGCTCTTTATGGTCACTGTAAAAACACAACAGCTCTTTTTGGTCACTGCAAAACCACTGTGGCTCTTCATGGTCATTGTAAACCACTATAGTTCTTTATGGTCACTCTAAAACCACTGCAGCTCTTTATGGTCACTGTAAAACCACTGCAGTTCTTTATGGTCACAGTAAAACCACTGCAACTCTTATGGTCACTGTAAAACCACTGCAGCTCTTTACGGTCACTGTAAAACCACTTCAGCTCTTATGGTCACTGTAAAACCACTACAGCTCTTTATGGTCACAGTAAAACCACTGCAGCTCTTTATGGTCATTGTAAAACCTCTACAGCTGTTACGGTCACTGTAAAACCACTGCAGCTTTTTATGGTCATTGTAAAACCACTATAGCTCTTTATGGTCACTCTAAAACCACTGCAGCTCTTTATGGTCAATGTAAAACCACTGCAGCTCTTTATGGTCATTGTAAAACCACTGCAGCTCTTTTTGGTCACTGTAAAACCACTTCAGCTCTTATGGTCACTGTAAAACCACTACAGCTCTTTATGGTCACAGTAAAACCACTGCAGCTCTCCATGGTCATTGTAAAACCTCTACAGCTGTTACGGTCACTGTAAAACCACTGCAGCTCTTTATGGTCATTGTAAAACCACTATAGCTCTTTATGGTCACTCTAAAACCACTGCAGCTCTTTATGGTCAATGTAAAACCACTGCAGCTCTTTATGGTCATTGTAAAACCACTGCAGCTCTTTACGGTCACAGTAAAACCACTACAGCTCTTTATGGTCACTGTAAAACCACTGTGGCTCTTATGGTCACATAAAACCACTACAGCTATTTACGGTCACTGTAAAACCACTACAGCTCTTTATGGTCTGTGTAAGACCACTGCAGCTCTTTATGGTCACTGTAAAACCACGACAGCTCTTTATGGTAACTGTAAAACCACTGTGGCTCTTATGGTAACAGTAAAACCACTACAGCTCTGTCTCGTCAGAGTAAAATCACGAAAGCTATTTATGGTCACTGTAAAACTACTGCGGCTCTTTATGGCCCAATTAAAACCACTGCAGCTCTTTATGGTCACTGTAAAACTACTATAGCTATTTATGGACACAGTAAAACCACTGCAGCTCTTTATGGTCACTGTAAAACCACTATGGCTCTTTATGGTCACTGTAAATCCACTACAGCTCTTTCTGGTCACAGTAAAACCATGACAGCTATTTATGGACACAGTAAAACCACTGCAGCTCTTTATGATCACTGTAAAACCACTACAGCTCTTTATGGTCACTTTAAATCCAGTACAGCTCTTTATGGTCACTGTAAAACCACTACAGCTATTTGTGGACCCAGTAAAACCACTGCAGGTCTTTCTGGTCACAGGAAAAACCACTACAGCTCTTTATGGTCACTGTAAAACCACTGTGGCTCTTATGGTCACAGTAAAACCAATACAGCTCTGTATCGTCAGAGTAAAATCACAAAAGCTCTTTATGGTCACTGTAAAATTCCTGCGGCTCTTTATGGTCCAATTAAAACCACTGCAGCACTTTATGGTCACTGTAAAACCACTACAGCTCTTTATGGTCACAGAAAAACCACTACAGCTCTTTACGGTCACTGTAAAACCACTGCGGCTCTTATGGTCACTTTAAATCCACTACAGCTCTTTATGGTCACTGTAAAACCACTACAGCTATTTGTGGACCCAGTAAAACCACTGCAGGTCTTTCTGGTCACAGGAAAAACCACTACAGCTCTTTATGGTCACAGAAAAAACACTACAGCTCTTTATGGTCACTGTAAAACCACTGTGGCTCTTATGGTCACAGTAAATCCACTACAGCTATTTACGGTCACTGTAAAACCACTACAGCTCTTTATGGTCACAGTAAAATCACTGCAGGTCTTTATGGTCACTGTAAAACCACTACAGCTCTTTATGGTCACTGTAAAACCACTGTGGCTCTTATGGTCACAGTAAAACCACTACAGCTCTGTATCGTCAGAGTAAAATCACGAAAGCTCTTTATGGTCACTGTAAAATTACTGCGGCTCTTTATGGTCCAATTAAAACCACTGCAGCACTTTATGGTCACTGTAAAACCACTACAGCTCTTTATGGTCACAGAAAAACCACTACAGCTCTTTATGGTCACTGTAAAACCACGACATCTCTTTATGGTCACTGTAAAACCACTGCGGCTCTTATGGTCACTGTAAAACCACTGCAGCTCTTTATCGTCAGAGTAAAACCACGAAAGCTCTTTATGGTCACTGTAAAACTACTGCGGCTCTTTATGGTCACTTCAAAAACACAACAGCTCTTTATGGTCACTGCAAAACCACTGCAGAAATTTATGGTCATTGTAAAACCACTATAGCACTTTATGGTCACTGTAAAACCACTACAGCTCTTATGGTCACTGTAAAACCACTACAGCTCTTTATGGTCACAGTAAAACCACTGCAGCTCTTTATGGTCATTGTAAAACCACTACAGCTGTTACGGTCACTGGAAAACCACTGCAGCTCTTTATGGTCATTGTAAAACCACTATAGCTCTTTATGGTCACTTTAAAACCACTGCAGCTCTTTATGGTCAATGTAAAACCACTGCAGCTCTTTATGGTCACTGTAAAACCACTGCAGCTCTTTATGGTCACTGTAAAACCACTACAGCTCTTTATGGTCACTGTAAAACCACTGTGGCTCTTATGGTCACAGTAAAACCACTACAGCTCTGTATCGTCAGAGTAAAATCACGAAAGCTATTTATGGTCACTGTAAAACTACTGCGGCTCTTTGTCGTCCAATTAAAACCACTGCTGCTCTTTATGGTCACTGTAAAACCACTACAGCTCTTTATGGACACATTAAAACCACTGCAGCTCTTTATGGTCACTGTAAAACCAATGTGGCTCTTTATGGTCACTGGAAATCCACTACAGCTCTTTCTGGTCACAGTAAAACCATGACAGCTATTTATGGACACAGTAAAACCACTGCAGCTCTTTATGGTCACTGTAAAACCACTACAGATCTTTATGGTCACTTTAAATCCACTCCAGCTCTTTATGGTCACTGTAAAACCACTACAGCTATTTATGGACACAGTAAAACTACTGCAGGTCTTTCTGGTCACAGGAAATACCACTACAGCTCTTTATGGTCACAGAAAAACCACTACAGCTCTTTATGGTCACTGTAAAACCACTGTGGCTCTTATGGTCACAGTAAAACCACTACAGCTCTTTACGGTCACTGGAAAACCACTGCAGCTCTTTATGGTCACTGTAACACCACTTCAGCTCTTATGGTCACTGTAAAGCCACTGCAGCTCTTTATGGTCACAGTAAAACCACTGCAGCTCTTTATGGTCACTGTAAAACCACTACAGCTGTTACGGTAACTGTAAAACCACTGTGGCTCATGGTGGTCACTTTAAAACCACTACAGCTCTTTATGGTCACTGTAAAACCACAGCAGCTCTTTATGGTCACTGTAAAACCACTGCTGCTCTTTATGGTTACTGGAAAACCACTACAGCTGTTATGGTCACTGTAAAACCACTGCAGCTCTTTCTGGTCAGAGTAAAAACACTGCAGCTCTTTCTGGTCACAGTAAAAACACTGCAGCTCTTTATGGTCACAGTAAAAACACTGCAGCTCTTTATGGTCACTGTAAAACCACTAGTGGTATTTATGGTCACTGTAAAACCACTGCGGCTCTTTATGGTCACTGTAAAAACACAACAGCTCTTTATGGTCACTGCAAAACCACTGTGGCTCTTCATGGTCATTGTAAACCACTATAGTTCTTTATGGTCACTCTAAAACCACTGCAGCTCTTTATGTTCACTGTAAAACCACTGCAGTTCTTTATGGTCACAGTAAAACCACTGCAACTCTTATGGTCACTGTAAAACCACTGCAGCTCTTTATGGTCACTGTAAAACCACTTCAGCTCTTATGGTCACTGTAAAACCACTACAGCTCTTTATGGTCACAGTAAAACCACTGCAGCTCTTTATGGTCATTGTAAAACCTCTACAGCTGTTACGGTCACTGTAAAACCACTGCAGCTCTTTATGGTCATTGTAAAACCACTATAGCTCTTTATGGTCACTCTAAAACCACTGCAGCTCTTTATGGTCAATGTAAAACCACTGCAGCTCTTTATGGTCATTGTAAAACCACTGCAGCTCTTTATGGTCACTGTAAATCCACTACAGCTCTTTATGGTCATTTAAAAACCACTGCAGCTCTTTATGGTCACTGTAAAAACACAATAGCTCTTTATGGTCACTGTAAAATCACTGCGGCTTTTTATGGTCACTGTAAAACCACTACAGCTCTTTATGGTAACTGAAAAACCACTGTGGCTCTTATGGTAACAGTAAAACCACTCCAGCTCTGTATCGTCAGAGTAAAATCACGAAAGCGATTTATGGTCACTGTAAAACTACTGCGGCTCTTTATGGCCCAATTAAAACCACTGCAGCTCTTTATGGTCACTGTAAAACTACTATAGCTATTTATGGACACAGTAAAACCTCTGCAGCTCTTTATGGTCACCGTAAAACCACTGTGGCTCTTTATGGTCACTTTAAATCCACTACAGCTCTTTATGGTCACTGTAAAACCACTACAGCTATTTGTGGACCCAGTAAAACCACTGCAGGTCTTTCTGGTCACAGGAAAAACCACTACAGCTCTTTATGGTCACAGAAAAACCACTACAGCTCTTTATGGTCACTGTAAAACCACTGTGGCTCTTATGGTCACAGTAAAACCACTACAGCTATTTACGGTCACTGTAAAACCACTACAGCTCTTTATGGTCACTGTAAAATCACTGCAGGTCTTTATGGTCACTGTAAAACCACTGTGGCTCTTATGGTCACAGTAAAACCACTACAGCTCTGTATCGTCAGAGTAAAATCACGAAAGCTCTTTATGGTCACTGTAAAATTACTGCGGCTCTTTATGGTCCAATTAAAACCACTGCAGCACTTTATGGTCACTGTAAAACCACTACAGCTCTTTATGGTCACAGAAAAACCACTGCGGCTCTTATGGGCACTGTAAAACCACTGCAGCTCTTTATCGTCAGAGTAAAACCACGAAAGCTCTTTATGGTCACTGTAAAACTACTGCGGCTCTTTATGGTCACTTCAAAAACACAACAGCTCTTTATGGTCACTGCAAAACCACTGCAGCTCTTTATGGTCACTGTCAAACCACTACAGCTGTTACGGTCACTGTAAAACCACTGCGGCTCTTGATGGTCAATGTAAAACCACTACAGCACTTTATGGTCACTGTAAAACCACTGCAGCTATTTATGGTCACTGTAAAACCACTAGTGGTCTTTATGGTCACTGTAAAACCACTGCGGCTCTTTATGGTCACTGTAAAAACACAATAGCTCTTTATGGTCACTGCAAAATCACTGCAGCTCTTTATGGTCATTGTAAAACCACTGCAGCTCTTTATGGTCACTGTAAAACCACTGCAGCTATTTATGGTCACTGTAAAACCACTAGTGGTCTTTATGTTCACTGTAAAACCACTGCGGCTCTTGATGGTCACTGTAAAAACACTACAGCTCTTTATGGTCACTGTAAAACTACTACAGCTGTTACGGTCACTGTAAAACCACTGCTGCTCTTTATGGTTACTGTAAAACCACTACAGCTGTTATGGTCACTGTAAAACCACTGCAGCTCTTTATGGTCATTCTAAAACCACCATAGCTCTTTATGGTCACTCTAAAACCACTGCAGCTCTTTCTGGTCACAGTAAAACCACTGCAGCTCTTTATGGTCACTGTAAAACCACTGCAGCTATTTATGGTCACTGTAAAACCACTAGTGGTCGTTATGGTCACTGTAAAACCACTGCGGCTCTTTATGGTCACTGTAAAAACACGACAGCTCTTTATGGTCACTGCAAAACCACTGCGGCTCTTTATGGTCATTGTAAACCACTATAGTTCTTTATGGTCACGCTAAAACCACTGCAGCTCTTTATGGTCACTGTAAAACCACTGCAGTTCTTTATGGTTACAGTAAAACCACTGCAACTCTTATGGTCACTGTAAAACCACTGCAGCTCTTTATGGTCACTGTAAAACCACTTCAGCTCTTATGGTCACTGTAAAACCACTACAGCTCTTTATGGTCACAGTAAAACCACTGCAGCTCTTTATGGTCATTGTAAAACCACTACAGCTGTTACGGTCACTGTAAAACCACTGCAGCTCTTTATGGTCTTTGTTAAACCACTATAGCTCTTTATGGTCACTGTAAAACCACTGCAGCTCTTTATGGTCACTGTAAAACCACTGCTGCTCTTTATGGTCACTGTAAAACCACTACAGCTCTTTATGGTCACTGTAAAACCACTGTGGCTCTTATGGTCACAGTAAAACCACTACAGCTATTTACGGTCACTGTAAAACCACTACAGCGCTTTATGGTCTCTGTAAGACCACTGCAGCTCTGTATGGTCACTGTAAAACCACTGTCGCTCTTATGGTAACAGTAAAACCACTACAGCTCTGTATCGTCAGAGTAAAATCTACGAACGCTATTTATGGTCACTGTAAAACTACTGCGGCTCTTATGTTCACTGTAAAACCACTGCAGCTCTTTATCGTCAGAGTAAAACCACAAAAGCTCTTTATGGTCACTGTAAAACTACTGCGGCTCTTTATGGTCCAATTAAAACCACTGCATCTCTTTATGGCCACTGTAAAACCACTGCAGCTCTTTATGGTCACTGCAAAACCACTGCGGCTCTTATGGTCACTGTAAAACCACTGCGGCTCTTGTGGTCACTGTAAAACCACTACAGCTCTTTATCGTCAAAGTAAAACCACGAAAGCTCTTTCTGGTCACTGTAAAATTACTGCGGCTCTTTATGGTCACAGAAAAACCACTACAGCTCGTTATGGTCACTGTAAAACCACGACAGCTCTTTATGGTCACTGTAAACCCACTGCGGCTCTTATGATCCCTGTAAAACCACTGCAGCTCTTTATCGTCAGAGTAAAACCACGAAAGCTCTTTATGGTCACTGTAAAACTACTGCGGCTCTTTATGGTCACTTCAAAAACACAGCAGCTCTTTATGGTCACTGCAAAACCACTGCAGCTCTTTATGGTCATTGTAAAACCACTATAGCACTTTATGGTCACTCTAAAACCACTGCAGCTCTTTATGGTCACTGTAAAACCACTGCAGCTCTTTATGTTCACAGTAAAACCACTGCAACTCTTATGGTCACTGTAAAACCACTGCAGCTCTTTATGGTCACTGTAAAACTACTTCAGCTCTTATGGTCACTGTAAAACCACTACAGCTCTTTATGGTCACAGTAAAACCACTGCAGCACTTTATGGTCACTGTAAAACCACTACAGCTGATACGGTCACTGTAAAACCACTGCGGCTCTTGATGGTCAATGTAAAACCACTACAGCTCTTTATGGTCACTGTAAAACCACTGCAGCTATTTATGGTCACGGTAAAACCACTCGTGGTCTTTATGGTCACTGTAAAACCACTGCGGCTCTTTATGGTCACTGTAAAAACACAATAGCTCTTTATGGTCACTGCAAAATCACTGCAGCTCTTTATGGTCATTGTAAAACCACTGCAGCTCTTTATGGTCACTGTAAAACCACTGCAGCTATTTATGGTCACTGTAAAACCACTAGTGGTCTTTATGGTCACTGTAAATCCACTGCGGCTCTTGATGGTCACTGTAAAACCACTACAGCTCTTTATGGTCACTGTAAAACCACTACAGCTGTTACGGTCACTGTAAAACCACTGCTGCTCTTGATGGTCACTGTAAAACCACTACAGCTCTTTATTGTCACTGTAAAACCACAGCAGATCTTTATGGTCACTGTAAAACCACTGCTGCTCTTTATGGTTACTGTAAAACCACTACAGCTGTTATGGTCACTGTAAAACCACTGCCGTTCTTTATGGTCATTGTAAAACCACCATAGCTCTTTATGATCACTCTAAAACGACTGCAGCTCTTTCTGGTCACAGTAAAACCACTGCAGCTCTTTATGGTCACTGAAAAACCACTGCAGCTATTTATGGTCACTGTAAAACCACTAGTGGTCTTTATGGTCACTGTAAAACCACTGCGGCACTTTATGGTCACTGTAAAAACACAACAGCTCTTTATGGTCACTGCAAAACCACTGCTGCTCTTTATGGTCATTGTAAACCACTATAGCTCTTTATGGTCACTCTAAAAGCACTGCAGCTCTTTATGGTCACTGTAAAACCACTGCAGCTCCTTATGGTCACTGTAAAACCACTTCAGCTCTTATGGTCACTGTAAAACCACTGCAGCTCTTTATAGTCAATGTAAAACTACTGCAGCTCTTTATGGTCACTGTAAAACCACTGCAGCTCTTTATGGTCACTGTAAAACCACTACAGCTCTTTATGGTCACTGTAAAACCACTGTGGCTCTTATGGTCACAGTAAAACCACTACAGCTCTTTATGGTCACTGTAAAACCACTGTGGCTCTTATGGTCACAGTAAGACCACTACAGCTATTACGGTCACTGTAAAACCACTACAGCTCTTTATGGTAACTGTAAAACCACTGTGGATATTATGGTAACAGTAAAACCACTACAGCTCTGTATCGTCAGAGTAAAATCTACGAACGCTATTTATGGTCACTGTAAAACTACTGCGGCTCTTATGTTCACTGTAAAACCCCTGCAGCTCTTTATCGTCAGAGTAAAACCACGAAAGCTCTTTATGGTCACTGTAAAACTACTGCAGCTCTTTATGGTCCAATTAAAACCACTGCAGCTCTTTATGGTCACTGTAAAACCACTGCAGCTCTTTATGGTCACTGTAAAACCACTGCGGCTCTTATGGTCACTGTAAAACCACTGCGGCTCTTGTGGTCACTGTAAAACCACTACAGCTCTTTATCGTCAGAGTAAAACCACGAAAGCTCTTTCTGGTCACTGTAAAACTACTGCGGCTCTTTATTCTCCCATTAAAACCACTGCAGCTCTTTATGGTCACTGTAAAACCGCTACAGATATTTATGGTCACTGCAAAACCACTGCGGCTCTTTATGGTCATTGTAAAACCACGATAGCTCTTTATGGTCACTCTAAAACCACTGCGGCTCTTTATGGTCACTTTAAAAACACAACAGCTCTTTATGGTCATGGCAAAACCACTGCAGCTCTTTATGGCCATTGTAAAACCACTATAGCACTTTATGGTCACTCTAAAACCACTGCAGATCTATATGGTCACTGTAAAACTACTTCAGCTTTTATGGTCACTGTAAAACCACTACAGCTCTTTATGGTCACAGTAAAACCACTGCAGCTCTTTATGGTCACTGTAAAACCACTACAGCCCTTTATGGTCACTGTAAAACCACTGCGTCTCTTTCTGGCCACATTAAAACTACTGCAGCTCTTTATGGTTAGTGCAAAACCACTGCGGATCTTGTGGTCACTGTAAAACCACTACAGCTCTTTATGGTCACTGTAAAACCATGAAATCTCTTGTGGACAATGTAAAACCAAGACAGCTCTTTATGGTCAGACTAAAACTACTGCGGCTCATTATGGTCACAGTAAAATCACTGCAGCACTTTATGGTCATTGTAAAACCACTAGAGGTCTTTATGGTCACTGTAAAACCACTGCGGCTCTTTATGGTCACTGTAAAACCACAACAGCTCTTTATGGTCACTGCAAAACCACTGCGGAACTTTATGGTCATCGTAAAACCACTATAGCTCTTTATGATCACTCTAAAACCACTACAGTTCTTTATGGTCACTGTAAAACCACTGCACATATTTATGGTCACTGCAAAACCACTGCGGCTCTTTATGGTCATTGTAAAACCACTATAGCTCTTTATGGTCACTCTAAAACCACTGCAGTTCTTTATGGTCACTGTAAAACCACTGCAGCCATTTATGGTCACTGCAAAACCACTATAGCTCTTTATGGTCACTCTAAAACCACTGCAGCTCTTTATGGTCATGGTAAAACCACGGCAGCTCTTTACGGTCAATGTAAAACCACTGCAGCTCTTCATGGTCACTGTAAAACCACTGCAGCTATTTATGGTCAATGTAAAACCACTAGTGGTCTTTATGGTCACTGTGCAACCACTGCGGCTCTTTATGGTCACAGTAAAACCACTGCAGCTCTTTATGGTCACTGTAAAACCACTACAGCTCTTTATGGACACAGTAAAACCACTGCAGCTCTTTATGGTCACTGTAAAACCACTACAGCTCATTATGGTCTCTGTAAAAACACTCCAGCACTTTAAGGTCACTGTAAAAACATTACAGCTCTTTATGGTCACTGTAAAACTACTACAGCTCTTTATGGTCACTGTAAAACCACTGCAGCTCTTTATGGTCACTGTAGAACCACTACAGCTCCTTATGGTCAGAGTAAAACCACAACAGCTCTTTCTGGCCACTGCAAAACCACTACAGCTGTGACGGTCACTGTAAAACCACTGCAGCTCTTTATGGTCATTGTAAAACCACTATAGCTCTTTATGGTCACTCTAAAACCACTGCAGCTCTTTATGGTCAATGTAAAACCACTGCAGCTCTTTATGGTCACTGTAAAACCACTGCAGCTCTTTTTGGTCACTGTAATACCACTACAGCTCTTTATGGTCACTGTAAAACCACTGTGGCTCTTATGGTCACTGTAAAACCACTACAGCTCTTTATGCTCTCTGTAAGACCACTGCAGCTCTTTATGTTCACTGTAAAACAACTACAGCTCTTTCTGGTCACAGTAAAACCACTGCAGCTCTTTATGGTCACAGTAAAACCACTACAGCTCTTTATGGTCACTGTAAAACCACTGTGGCTCTTATGGTCACAGTAAAACCACGACAGATCTGTATCGTCAGAGTAAAATCACGAAAGTGCTTTATGGTCACTAAACCTACTGCGGCTCTTTATGGTCCAATTAAAACCACTGCAGCTGTTTATGGTCACTGTAAAACCACTACAGCTATTTATGGACACATAAAAACACTGCAGCTCTTCATGGTCACTGTAAAACCACTGTGGCTCTTTATGGTCACTGTAAATCCACTACAGCTCTTTATGGTCACAGCAAAACCACGACAGCTATTTATGGACACAGTAAAACCACTGCAGTTCTTTATGGACACTGTAAAAACATTGTGGCTCTTTTTGGTCACTTTAAATCCACTACAGCTCTTTATGGTCACTGTAAAACCACTACAGCTATTTATGGACACAGTAAAACCACTGCAGCTCTTTCTGGTCACAGGAAAAACCACGGCAGCTCTTTACGGTCAATGTAAAACCACTGCAGCTCTTCATGGTCACTGTAAAACCACTGCAGCTACTTATGGTAACTGTAAAACCACGAGTGGTCTTTATGGTCACTGTGGAACCACTGCGGATCTTTATGGTCACAGTAAAACCACTGCAGCTCTTTATGGTCACTGTAAAACCACTACAGCTCTTTATGGTCACAGTAAAACCACTGCAGCTCTTTATGGTCACTGTAAAACCACTGCAGCTCTTTATGGACACAGTAAAACCACTGCAGCTCTTTCTGGTCACAGTAAAACCATGCAGCTCCTTATGGTCACTGTAAAACCACTACAGCTCTTGATGGTCACAGTAACACCACTACAGCTCTTTATGGTCACTGTAAAACCACGAGAGCTCTTTATGGTCACTGTAAAACCATTACAGCTCTTTATGGTCACTGTAAAACCACTGCAGCTCTTTTTGGTCACTGTAATACCACTACAGCTCTTTATGGTCACTGTAAAACCACTGTGGCTCTTATGTTCACTGTAAAACAACTACAGCTCTTTCTGGTCACAGTAAAACCACTGCAGCTCTTATGGTCACTGTAAAACCACTACAGCTCTTTATGGTCACTGTAAAACCACTGTGGCTGTTATGGTCACAGTAAAACCACAACAGCACTTTATGGTCATTGTAAAACCACTATAGCTCTTTATGGTCACTCTAAAACCACTGCAGTTCTTTATGGTCACTGTAAAACCACTGCAGCTATTTATGGTCAATGCAAAACCACTGTGGCTCTTTATGGTCTCTGTAAAACCACTATAGCTCTTTATGGTCACTCTAAAACCACTGCAGCTCTTTATGGTCACGGTGAAACCACTGCAGCTCTTTACGGTCAATGTAAAACCACTGCAGCTCGTTACGGTCACTGTAAAACAACTACAGCTCTTTATGGTCAGAGTAAAACCACGACAGCTCTTTATGGTCACTGTAAAACTACTGCGGCTCATTATGGTCACAGTTAAACCACTGCAGCACTTTATGGTCATTGTAAAACCACGAGGGGTCTTTATGGTCACTGTAAAAGCGTTGCGGCTTTATATGGTCACTGTAAAACCACAACAGCTCTTTATGGTCACTGCAAAACCACTGTGGCTCTTTATGGTCATTGTAAAACCACTATAGCTCTTTATGGTCACTCTAAAACCACTACAGCTCTTTATGGTCACTGTAAAAGCACTGCGGCTTTTTATGGTCACTGTAAAACCACAACAGCTCTTTATGGTCACTGCAAAACCACTGCGGCTCTTTATGGTCATTGTAAAACCACTGCGGCTTTTTATGGTCATTGTAAAACCACTGTAGCTCTTTATGGTCACTCTAAAACCACTGCAGCTCTTTACGGTCACTGTAAAACTACTACAGCTCTTTATGGTCACTGTAAAACCATTGCGGCTTTTTATGGTCACTATAAAACCACCACAGCTTTTTATGGTCACTGCAAAACCACTGCGGCTCTTTATGGTCATTGTAAAACCACTATATCTCTTTATGGTCACTCTAAAACCACTACAGCTCTTATTGGTCACTGCAAAACCACTGCAGCTCTTTATGGTCATTGTAAAACCACTGTAGCTCTTTACCGTCACTCCAAAAACACTGCAGTTCTTTATGGTCACAGTAAAACCACTGCAGCTCTTTATGGCCACTGTAAAACCACTAGTGGTCTTTATGGTCACTGTACAATCACTGCGGCTCTTTATGGTCACTGTAAAAACACAACAGCTCTTTATGGTCACTGCAAAACCACTGCGGCTCTTTATGGTCATTGTAAAACCACGATAGCTATTTATGGTCACTCTAAAACCACTGCAGCTCTTTATGGTCATTGTAAAACCACTGCAGCTCTTTATGGTCACTCTAAAACCACTGCAGCTCTTTATGGTCACTGTAAAACCACTGCAGCTCTTTATGGTCACAGCAAAACTACTGCGGCTCTTTATGGTCACTGTAAAACCACTACAGCTCTTTATGGTCACTGTAAAAACACTCCACCACTTTTTGGTCACTGTAAAAAAACTACAGCTCATTATGGTCACTGTAAAACCACTGGAGCTCTTTATGGTCACTGTAAAACCACTACAGCTCTTTATGGTCACTGTAAAACCACTGCAGCTCTTTATGGTCACTGTAAAACCACTGCAGCTATTTATGGTCATTGTAAAACCACGATAGCTATTTATGGTCACTCTAAAACCACTGCAGCTCTTTATGGTCACTGTAAAACCACTTCAGCTCTTTATGGTCACAGTTAATCCACTGCAGCTGTTATGGTCACTGTAAAACCACTGCAGCTCTTTATGGTCGCTGTAAAACCATTACAGCTCTTTATGGTCACTGTAAAACCACGACAGCTCTTTATGGTCATTGAAACATCACTGCAGCTCTTTATGGTCATTGTAAAATCACTACAGCTCTTTATGGTCAATGTAAAATCACTGCGGCTTTTTTTGGTCACTGTAAAACCACTACAGCTCTTTATGGTCACTGTAAAACCACTGCAGCTCTTTGTGGTCGCTGTAAAACCACGACAGCTCTTTCTGGCCACAGTAAAATCAGCACAGAATTTTATTGTCACTGTAAAAATACCGCGGCTCATTCTGGCCACAGTAAAACCACTGTAGCTCTTTATGGTCACTGTAAAACCACTGCGGCTCTTGTGGTCACTGTAAAACCACTACACCTCTCTCTGGTCACTGTAAAACCACTGCAGCTCTTTATGGTCATTGTAAAGCCACAACAGCTCTTTATGGTCACTGTAAAACCACTACAGCTCTTTATGGTCACTGTAAAACCACTGCAGCTCTTTATGGTCACTGTAAAACCTCTACAGCTCTTTATGGTTAGTGTAAATCCACTGCGGCTCTTGTGGTCACTGTAAAACCACTACAGCTCTTTATGGTAACTGTAAAACCACGAAAGCTCTTGTGGACAATGTAAAACAACTACAGCTCTTTATGGTCAGAGTAAAACCACGACAGCTCTTTATGGTCACTGTAAAACTACTGCGGCTCATTATGGTCACAGTTAAACCATTGCAGCACTTTATGGTCATTGTAAAACCACGAGGGGTCTTTATGGTCACTGTAAAAGAGCTGCGGCTTTATATGGTCACTGTGAAACCACAACAGCTCTTTATGGTCACTGAAAAACCACTGTGGCTCTTTATGGTCATTGTAAAACCACTATAGCTCTATATGGTCACTCTAAAACCACTGCGGCTCTTTATGGTCATTGCAAAACCACTGCGGCTTTTTATGGTCATTGTAAAACCACTGTAGCTCTTTATGGTCACTCTAAAACCACTGCAGCTCTTTACGGTCACTGTAAAACCACTACAGCTCTTTATGCTCACTGTAAAACCACTGCGGCTTTTTATGGTCACTATAAAACCACCACAGCTTTTTATGGTCACTGCAAATCCACTGCGGCTCTTTATGGTCATTGTAAAACCACTATAGCTCTTTATGGTCACTCTAAAACCACTACAGCTCTTATTGGTCACTGCAAATCCACTGCAGCTCTTTATGGTCATTGTAAAACCACTGTAGCTCTTTACCGTCACTCTAAAAACACTGCAGTTCTTTATGGTCACAGTAAAACCACTGCAGCTCTTTATGGTCACTGTACAACCACTGTGGCTCGTTATGGTCACTGTAAAAAAACAACAGCTCTTTATGGTCACTGCAAAACCACTGCGGCTCTTTATGGTCATTGTAAAACCACGATAGCTATTTATGGTCACTCTAAAACCACTGCAGCTCTTTATGGTCATTGTAAAACCACAATAGCTATTTATGGTCACTCGAAAACCACTGCAGCTCTTTATGGTCACTGTAAAACCACTGCAGCTCTTTATGGTCACAGTAAAACTACTGCGGCTCTTTATTTTCACTGTAAAACCACTACAGCTCTTTATGGTCACTGTAAAACCACTACAGCTCTTTATGGTCACTGTAAAACCACTGCAGCTATTTATGGTCACTGTAAAACCACTGCGGCTCTTTATGGTCACCGTAAAAATACAACAGCTCTTTATGGTCACTGCAAAACCACTGTGGCTCTTTATGGTCATTGTAAAACCACTGTAGCTCTTTATGGTCACTCTAAAACCACTGCAGTTCTTTATGGTCACTGTAAAACCACTGCAGCTCTTTACGGTCAGGGCAAAACCACTGCGGCTCTTTATGGTCATTGTAAAACCACTGTGGCTTTTTATGGTCATTGTAAAACCACTGTAGCTCTTTATGGTCACTCTAAAACCACTGCAGTTCTTTATGGTCACTGTAAAACCACTGCAGCTCTTTACGGTCACTGTAAAACCACTACAGCTCTTTATGGTCACTGTGAAACCACTGCGGCTTTTTATGGTCACTATAAAACCACCACAGCTCTTTATGGTCACTGCAAAACCACTGCGGCTCTTTATGGTCATTGTAAAACCACTATATCTCTTTATGGTCACTCTAAAACCACTACAGCTCTTATTGGTCACTGCAAAACCACAACAGCTCTTTATGGTCACTGCAAAACCACTGCGGCTCTTTATGGTCATTGTAAAACCACGATAGCTATTTATGGTCACTCTAAAACCAATGCAGCTCTTTATGGTCATTGTAAAAACACAATAGCTATTTATGGTCACTCTAAAACCACTGCAGCTCTTTATGGTCACTGTAAAACCACTGCAGCTCTTTATGGTCACAGTAAAACTACTGCGGCTCTTTATGGTCACTGTAAAACCACTGCAGCTATTTATGGTCACTGTAAAACCACTAGTGGTCTTTATGGTCACTGTACAACCACTGCGGCTCTTTATGGTCACCGTAAAAATACAACAGCTCTTTATGGTCACTGCAGATCCACTGCGGCTCTTTATGGTCATTGTAAAACCACTTCAGCTCTTTATGGTCACAGTTAATCCACTGCAGCTGTTATGGTCACTGTAAAACCACTACAGCTCTTTATGGTCACAGTAAAACCACTGCAGATCTTTATGGTCACTGTAAAACCACTACAGCTGTTACGGTCACTTTAAAACCACTGCGGCTCTTTATGGTCATTGTAAAACCACGATAGCTATTTATGGTCACTCTAAAACCACTGCAACTCTTTATGGTCATTGTAAAACCACAATAGCTATTTATGGTCACTCTAAAACCACTGCAGCTCTTTATGGTCACTGTAAAACCACTGCAGCTCTTTATGGTCACAGTAAAACTACTGCAGCTCTTATGGTCACTGTAAAACCACTACAGCTCTTTATGGTCACTGTAAAACCACTACAGCTCTTTATGGTCACAGTAAAACGACTGCAGATCTTTATGGTCACTTTAAAACCACTACAGCTGTTACGGTCACTGTAAAACCACTGCGGCTCTTGATGGTCACTGTAAAACCACTACAGCTCTTTATGGTCACTATAAAACCTCAGCAGCTCTTTATGGTCACTGTAAAACCACTGCTGCTCTTTATGGTTAGTGTAAAACCACTACAACTGTTATGGTCACTGTAAAACCACTGCAGCTCTTTCTGGTCACTGTAAAACCACTGCAGCTGTAATGTCACAGTAAAACCACTACAGCTCGTTATGGTCACTGTAAAACCACTACAGCTCTTTATGGTCGGTGTAAAACCACGACATCTCTTTATGGTCACTGTAAAAACACTTCAGCACTTTTTCGTCACTGTAAAACCACAGCAGCTCTTTACGGTCACTGTAAAAACACTCCAGCTCTTTATGGTCACTGTAAAACCACTGCAGCTCTTTATGGTCACTGTAAAAACACTCCAGCTCTTTATGGTCACTGTAAAACCACTACAGCTCTTTATAGTCACTGTAAAAACTGCAGCGCTTTATGATCTCTGTAAAAGCACTCCAGCTCTTTATGATCTCTGAAAAACCACTGCAGCTTTTTATAGTCATTGTAAAACCACTTCAGATCTTTATGGTCACTGTAAAACCACTACAGCTCTTTATAGTCACTGTAAAAACACTGCAGCGCTTTATGATCACTGCAAAACCACTGAGGCACTTTATGGTCATTGTAAAACCACCATAGCTCTTTATGGTCACTCTAAAACCACTACAGCTCTTATTGGTCACTGCAAAACCATTGCAGCTCTTTATGATCATTGTAAAACCACTGTAGCTCTTTACGGTCACTCTAAAAACACTGCAGTTCTTTATGGTCACAGTAAAACCACTGCAGCTCTTTATGTCACTGTAAAACCACTAGTGGTCTTTTGGTCACTGTACAACCACTGCGGCTCTTTATGGTCACTGGAAAAACACGAAGGCTCTTTATGGTCACTGCAAAACCACTGCGGCTCTTTATGGTCATTGTAAAACCACGATAGCTATTTATGGTCACTCTAAAACCACTGCAGCTCTTTATGGTCATTGTAAAACCACAATAGCTATTTATGGTCACTCTAAAACCACTGCAGCTCTTTATGGTCACTGTAAACCCACTGCAGCTCTTTATGGTCACAGTAAAACTACTGCGGATCTTTATGGTCACTGTAAAACCACTACAGCTCTTTATGGTCACTGTAAAACCACTGCAGCTATTTATGGTCACTGTAAAACCACTAGTGGTCTTTATGGTCACTGTACAACCACTGCGGCTCTTTATGGTCACTGTAAAAACACAACAGCTCTTTATGGTCACTGCAAATCCACTGCGGCTCTTTATGGTCACTGTAAAACCACTACAGCTGTTACGGTCACTTTAAAACCACTGCAGCTATTTATGGTCACTGTAAAACCACTTCAGCTCTTTATGGTCACAGTTAATCCACTGCAGCTCTTATGGTCACTGTAACACCACTACAGCTCTTTATGGTCACAGTAAAACCGCTGCAGATCTTTATGGTCACTGTAAAACCTCTACAGCTGTTACGGTCACTGTAAAACTACTGCAGCTCTTGATGATCACTGTAAAACCACTACAGCTCTTTATGGTCACTGTAAAACCTCAGCAGCTCTTTATGGTCATTGTAAAACCACTGCTGCTCTTTATGGTTAGTGTAAAACCACTACAGCTGTTATGGTCACTGTAAAACCACTGCAGCTCTTTATGGTCACTGTAAAACCACTGCAGCTCTAATGTCACATTAAAACCACTACAGCTCGTTATGGTCACTGTAAAACCACTACAGCTCTTTATGGTCAGTGTAAAACCACGACATCTCTTTATGGTCACTGTAAAAACACTTCAGCACTTTTTGGTCACTGTAAAACCACAGCAGCTCTTTACGGTCACTGTAAAAACACTCCAGCTCTTTATGGTCACTGTAAACCCACTGCAGCTCTTTATGGTCACTGTAAAAACACTCCAGCTCTTTATGGTCACTGTAAAACCACTACAGCTCTTTATAGTCACTGGAAAAACACTGCAGCGCTTTATGATCACTGTAAAAGCACTCCAGCTCTTTATGGTCACTGGAAAACCACTGCAGCTCTTTATGGTCTGTGTAAGACCACTACGTCTCTTCATGGTCACAGTAAAACCACTGCAGCTCTTTATAGTGACTGTAAAACCACTGCCGCTCTTTATGATCACTGTAAAACCACTACAGCTCTTTCGGTCACTGTAAAACCACTGCTGCTCTTTATGGTCACGGTAAAACCACTACAGCTCTTTATGGTCACAATAAAACCACTGCAGCTCTTTTTGGTCACTGTAAAACCACTGCAGCTCTTTATGCTCACAGTAAAACCACTGCAGCTCTTTCTGTTCACTTTACAACCACTGCGGCTCTTTCTGGCCACAGTAAAATCACTGCAGCTCTTTATGGTTAGTGTAAAACCACTGCGGCTCTTGTGGTCACTTTAACACCACTACAGCTCTTTATGGTCACTGTAAAACCACGAAAACTCTTGTGGACACTGTAAAACCACTACAGCTCTTTATGATCACTCTAAAACCACTACAGCTCTTTATGGTCACTGTAAAACCACTACAGCTCTTTATGGTCACAGTAAAACCACTGCAGCTCTTTCTGGCCGCAGTAAAACCACTGCAGCTCTTTATGGTTAGTGCAAAACCACTGCGGCTCTTGTGGTCACTGTAAAACCACTACAACTCTTTATGGTCACTGTAAAACCATGAAAGCTCTTGTGGACAATGTAAAACCACGACAGCTCTTTATGGTCAGACTAAAACTACTGCGGCTCATTATGGTCACAGTAACACCACTGCAGCACTTTATGGTCACTGCAAAACTACTGCGGCTCTTTATGGTCACTGTAAAACCACAACAGCACTTTATGGTCACTGCAAAACTACTGCGGCTCTTTATGGTCATTGTAAAACCACTATAGCTCTTTATGGTCACTCTAAAACCACTGCAGTTCTTTATGGTCACTGTACAACCACTGCGGCTCTTTATGGTCACTGTAAAAACACAACAGCTCTTTATGGTCACTGCAAATCCACTGCGGCTCTTATGGTCACTGTAAAACCACTACAGCTCTTTATGGTCACAGTAAAACCACTGCAGATCTTTATGGTCACAGTTAATCCACTGCAGCTCTTATGGTCACTGTAAAACCACTACAGCTCTTTATGGTCACAGTAAAACCACTACAGCTCTTTATGGTCACAGTAAAACCACTACAGCTGTTACAGGCACTGTAAAACCACTGCGGCTCTTGATGGTCACTGTAAAACCACTACAGCTCTTTATGGTCACAGTAAAACCACTGCAGATCTTTATGGTCACAGTTAATCCACTGCAGCTCTTATGGTCACTGTAAAACCACTACAGCTCTTTATGGTCACAGTAAAACCACTGCTGCTCTTTATGGTTAGTGTAAAACCACTACAACTGTTATGGTCACTGTAAAACGACTGCAGCTCTTTATGGTCACTGCAAAACCACTGCAACTCTAATGTCACAGTAAAACCAATACAGCTCGTTATGGTCAGTGTAAAACCACTACAGCTCTTTATGGTCAGTGTAAAACCACGACATCTCTTTATGGTCACTGTAAAAACACTCCAGCACTTTATGGTCACTGTAAAACCACTGCAGCTCTTTATGGTCACTGTAAAAACACTCCAGCTCTTTATGGTCACTGTAAAACCACTACAGCTCTTTATAGTCACTGTAAAAACACTGCAGCGCTTTATGATCACTGTAAAAGCACTCCAGCTCTTTATGATCTCTGAAAAACCACTGCAGCTTTTTATACTCATTGTAAAACCACTTCAGATCTTTATGGTCACTGGAAAACCACTGCAGCTCTTTATGGTCTGTGTAAAACCATTACGTCTCTTCATGGTCACAGTAAAACCACTGCAGCTCTTTATAGTGACTTTAAAACCACTGCCGCTCTTTATGATCACTGTAAAACCACTACAGCTCTTTTGGTCACTGTAAAACCACTGCTGCTCTTTATGGTCACTGTAAAACCACTGCAGGTCTTTATGGTCACTGTAAAACCACTACAGCTCTTTATGGTCACAATAAAACCACTGCAGCTCTTTATGTTCACTGTACAACCACTGCGGCTCTTTCTGGCCACAGTAAAACCACTGCAGCACTTTATGGTCACAGTTAAACGACTGCAGCTCTTTATGTTCACTTTAAAACCACTGTGGGTCTTATGGTCACTGTAAAACCACTGCGGCCCTTGTGGTCACTGTAAAACGACTACAGCTCTTTAGTGTCAGAGTAAAACCACGAAAGCTCTTTATGGTCACTGTAAAACTATTGCGGCTCTTTATGCTCCAATTAAAACCACTGCAGCTCTTTATGGTCACTGTAAAAACACTACAGCTCTTTCTGGCCACAGTAAAATCACTACAGAATTTTATGGTCACTGTAAAAACACTGCGGCTCTTTCTGGCAACAGTAAATCCACTGCAGCTCTTTATGGTCACTGTAAAACCACTGCGGCTCTTGTGGTCACTGTAAAACCACTACACCTCTCCATGGTCACTGTAAAACCACTGCAGCTCTTTATGGTCATTGTAAAGCCACAACAGCTCTTTATGGTCACTGTAAAACCACTACAGCTCTTTATGGTCACTGTAAAACAACTGCAGCTCTTTCTGGCCGCAGTAAAACCACTATAGCTCTTTATGGTCACTGTAAAACAACTGCAGCTCTTTATTCTCACTGTAAAACCACTACAGCTCTTTATGGTCACTGTAAAACCACTGCGTCTCTTTCTGGCCACAGTAAAACCACTGCATCTCTTTATGGTTAGTGTAAATCCACTGCGGCTCTTGTGGTCACTGTAAAACCACGAGAGCTCTTTATGGTAACTGTAAAACCACGAATGCTCTTGTGGACAATGTAAAACCACTACAGCTCTTGTGGACAATGTAAAACCACTACAGCTCTTTATGGTCAGAGTAAAACCATGACAGCTCTTTATGGTCACTGTAAAACTACCACGGCTCATTATGGTCACAGTTAAACCACTGCAGCACTTTATGGTCATTGTAAAACAACGATGGGCCTTTATGGTCACTGTAAAAGCACTGTGGCTTTTTATGGTCATTGTAAAACCACAACAGCTCTTTATGGTCACTGCAAAACCACTGTGGCTCTTTATGGTCATTGTAAAACCACTATAGCTCTTTATGGTCACTCTAAAACCACTACAGGTCTTTATGGTCACTGTAAAACCACTGCAGCTCTTTATGGTCATTGTAAAACCACTATAGCTCTTTATGGTCACTGTAAAACCACAACAGCTCTTTATGGTCACAGTAAAACCACTATAGCTCTTTATGGTCACTGTAAAACCACAACAGCTCTTTATGGTCACAGTAAAACCACTGCAGCTCTTTATGGTCACTGTAAAACCACTGCAGCTATTTATGGTCACTGTAAAACCACTATAGCTCTTTATGGTCACTCTAAAACCAGTACAGCTCTTTATGGTCACAGTAAAACCACTGCAGCTCTTTATGGTCACTGTAAAACCACTGCAGCTCTTTATGGACACAGTAAAACCACTGCAGCTCTTTATGGTCACTGTAAAACCACTGCAGCTCTTTATGGACACAGTAAAACCACTGCAGCTTTTTATGGACACAGTAACACCACTGCAGCTCTTTATGGTCACTGTAAAACCACGACAGCTCTTTATGGTCACTGTAAAACCACTGCGGCTCTTATGGCCACTGTAAAACCACTGCAGCTCTTTATCGTCAGAGGAAAACCACGAAAGCTCTTTATGGTCACTGTAAAACTACTGCGGCTCTTTATGGTCCAATTAAAACCACTGCAGCTCTTTATGGTCTCTGTAAAAGCACTACAGCTATTTATGGACACGGTAAAACCACTGCGGCTCTTTATGCTCATTGGAAAACCACCAAGGCTCTTTATGGTCACTCTAAAAATACTACAGGTCTTTATGGTCACTGTAAAAGCACTGCAGCTCTTTATGGTCATTGTAAAACCACTGCAGCTCTTATGGTCACTGTAAAACCACTGCAGCTCTTTATAGTCACTGTAAAACCACTGCAGCTATTTATGGTCATTGAAAAACCACTGCAGCTCTTTATGGTCACTGTAAAAACACGACAGCTCTTTATGGTCACTGCAAAATCACTGCGGCTTTTTTTGGTCACTGTAAAACCACTACAGCTCTTTATGGTCACAGTAAAACCACAGCAGCTCTTTGTGGTCTCTGTAAAACCACTACAGCTCTTTATGTTCACTTTAAAACCACTGTGGGTCGTATGGTCCATGTAAAACCACGACAGCCCTTTCTGGTCACAGTAAAACCACTGCGGCTCTTTATGGTGATTGGAAAAACACCAAAGCTCTTTATGGTCACTCTAAAAATACTACAGGTCTTTATGGTCACTGTAAAACCACTGCAGCTCTTTATGGTCATTGTAAAACCACTGCAGCTCTTTATGGTCATTGTAAATCCACTACAGCTCTTTATGGTCATTGAAAAACCACTGCAGCTCTTTATGGTCACTGTAAAAACACAACAGCACTTTATGGTCACTGTAAAATCACTGCGGCTTTTTATGGTCACTGTAAAACCACTACAGCTCTTTATGGTCACTGTAAAACCACTACAGCTCTTTATGGTCACTGTAAAACCACTGCGGCTCTTATGGTCACTGTAAAACCACTGCAGCTCTTTACCGTCAGAGTAAAACCACGAAAGCTCTTTATGGTCACTGTAAAAGTACAGCGGCTCTTTATGGTCCAATTAAAACCACTGCAGCTCTTTATGGTCACTGTGAAACCACTACGGCCCTTTCTGGTCACAGTAAAACCACTGCGGCTCTTTATGGTCATTGGAAAACCACCAAAGCTCTTTGTGGTCACTCTAAAACGACTACAGGTCTGTATGGTCACTGTAAAACCACTGCAGCTCTTTATGGTCATTGTAAAACCACTGCAGCTCTTTATAGTCACTGTAAAACCACTACAGCTCTTTATGGTCATTGAAAAACCACTGCAGCTCTTTATGGTCACTGTAAAAACACTACAGCTCTTTATGGTCACTGTAAAATCACTGCGGCTTTTTATGGTCACTGTAAAACCACTGCAGACCTTTGTGGTCACTGTAAAACCACTACAGCTCTTTATGTTCACTTCAAAACCACTGTGGCTCTTATGGTCACTGTAAAACCACTGCGGCTCTTGTGGTCACTGTAAAACCACTACAGCTCTTTATCGTCAGAGTAAAACCACGAAAGCTCTTTATGGTCACTGTAAAACTACTGCGGCTCTTTATGCTCCAATTAAAACCACTGCAGCTCTTTAAGGTCACTGTAAAAACACTACAGCTCTTTCTGGCCACAGAAAAATCAGTACAGAATTTTATGGTCACTGTAAATCCACTGCGGCTCTTGTGGTCACTGTAAAACCACAACACATCTCTATGGTCACTGTAAAACCACTGCAGCTCTTAATGGTCATTGCAAAGCCACAACAGCTCTTTATGGTCACTGTAAAACCACAACAGCTCTTTATGGTCACTGTAAAACCACTGCAGCTCTTTATGGTCACTGTAAAACCACTACAGCTCTTTATGGTCACAGTAAAACCACTGCAGATCTTTCTGGCCACAGTAAAACCACTACAGCTCTTTATGGTCACTGTAAAACAACTGCAGCTCTTTATGGTCACTGTAAAACCACTACAGCTCTTTATGGTCACTGTAAAACCACTGTGTCTCTTTCTGGACACAGTAAAACCACTGCAGCTCTTTATGGTTAGTGTAAATCCACTGCGACTCTTATGGTCACGGTAAAACCACTACAGCTCTTAATGGTAACTGTCAAACCACGAAAGCTTTTGTGGATAATGTAAAACCACTACAGCTCTTTATGGTCAGAGTAAAACCACGACAGCTCTTTATGGTCACTGTAAAACTACTGCGGCTCATTATGGTCCCAGTAAAACCACTGCAGCACTTTATGGTCATTGTAAAACCACAAGGGGTCTTTATGTTTACTGTAAAAGCACTGCGGCTTTTTATGGTCACTGTAAAACCACAACAGCTCTTTATGGTCACTGCAAAACCACTGCGGCTCTTTAAGGTCATTGTAAAACCACTATAGCTCTTTATGGTCACTCTAAAACCACTACAGCTCTTTATGGTCACTGTCAAACCACTGCGGCTTTTTATGGTCACTGTAAAACCACAACAGCTCTTTATGGTCACTGTAAAACCACTGCAGCTCTTTACGGTCACTGTAAAACGACTACAGTTCGTTATGGTCACTGTAAAACCACTGCGGCTTTTTATGGTCACTGTAAAACCCCACAGCACTTTATGGTCACTGCAAAACCACTGCGGATCTTTATGGTCATTGTAAAACCACTATAGCTCTTTATGGTCACTCTAAAACCACTACAGCTCTTTTTGGTCACTGCAAAACCACTGCAGTTCTTTATGGTCACTGTAAAACCACTGCAGCTCTTTACGGTCACTGTAAAACGACTACAGCTCTTTATGGTCACTGTAAAGCCACTGCGGCTTTTTATGGTCACTGTAAAACCCCACAGCACTTTATGGTCACTGCAAAACCACTGCGGATCTTTATGGTCATTGTAAAACCACTATAGCTCTTTATGGTCACTCTAAAACCACTACAGCTCTTTTTGGTCACTGCAAAACCACTGCAACTCTTTATGGTCATTGTAAAATCACTATAGCTCTTTATGGTCACTCTAAAAACACTGCAGTTCGTTATGGTCACTGTAAAACCACTGCAGCTCTTTATGGTCACTGTAAAACCACTGCAGCTATTTATGGTCACTGTAAAACCACTAGTGGTCTTTATGGTCACTGTACAACCACTGCGGCTCTTTATGGTCACTGTAAAAACACAACAGCTCTTTATAGTCACTGCAAAACCACTGCGGCTCTTTATGGTCATTGTAAAACCACGATAGCTCTTTATGGTCACTCTAAAACCACTGCAGCTCTTTATGGTCACTGTAAAACCACTTCAGCTCTTTATGGTCACAGTAAAACCACTACAGCTCTTTATGGTCACAGTAAAACCGCAGCAGCTGTTCCGGTCACTGTAAAACCACTGCGGCTCTTGATGGTCACTGTAAAACCACTACAGCACTTTATGGTCCCTGTAAAACCTCAGCAGCTGTTTATGGTCACTGTAAAACCACTGCTGCTCTTTATGATTACTGTAAAACCACTACAGCTGTTATGGTCACTGTAAAACCACTGCAGCTCTTTATGGTCACTGTAAAACCACTGCAGCTCTAATGTCACAGTAAAACCACTACAGCTCGTAATGGTCACTGTAAAACCACTACAGCTCTTTATGGTCAGTGTAAAACCACGACATCTCTTTATGGTCACTGTAAAAACACTTCAGCACTTTTTGGTCACTGTAAAACCACTGCAGCTCTTTATGGTCGTATAAAAACACTCCAGCTCTTTATGGTCACTGTAAAACCACTGCAGCTCTTTATCGTCACTGTAAAACCACTACAGCTCTTTATAGTCACTGTAAAAACACTGCAGCGCTTTATGATCACTGTAAAAGCACTCCAGCTCTTTATGATCTCTGTAAAACCACTGCAGCTTTTTATAGTCATTGTAAAACCACGACAGCTCTTTATGGTCACTGTAAAATCACTGCAGCTCTTTATGGACACTGAAAGTCACTACAGCTCTTTACGGTCACTGTAAAAACACTGCAGCTTTTATGGACACTCTAAAAACACTGCAGCTCTTTCTGGTCACTGTAAAACCTCTGCAGCTCTTTATGGTCACTGTGAAACCACTACAGCTCTTTATGGTCAGTGTAAAACCACTACAGCTCTTTATGGTCGCTGTAAAACCACTGCAGCTCTTTATGGTCACAATAAAACCACTGCAGCTCTTTATAGTGACTGTAAAACCACTGCCGCTCTTTATGATCATTGTAAAACCACTACAGCTCTTTTGGTCACTGTAAAACCACTGCTGCTCTTTATGGTCACTGTAAAACCAATGCAGCTCTTTATGGTCACTGTAAAACCACTACAGCTCTTTATGGTCTTAATAAAACCACTACAGCTCTTTATGGTCACTGTTAAACCACTGCGGCTCTTATGCTCAAGGTAAAACCACTGCAGCTCTTTCTGTTCACTGGACAATCATTGCGGCTCTTTATGGTCACAGTAAAACGACTGCAGCTCTTTATGGTCACTGTAAAACCACTGCAGCTCTTTCTGGTCACAGTAAAACCACTGCAGCTATTTATGTTCACTGTACAACCACTGCGGCTCTTTATGGACACAGTAAAACCACTGCGGCTCTTTATGGTCACAGTAAAACAACTACAGCTCTTTATGGTCACTGTAAAACCACTGCAGCTCTTCTGGTCACTGTAAAACCACTGCAGCTCTTTTTCGTCAGAGTAAAACCACGAAAGCTCTTTATGGTCACTGTGAAACTACTGCGGCTCTTTACGGTCCAATTAAAACCACTGCAGCTCTTTATGGTCACTGTAAAACCACTACAGCCCTTTCAGGTCACAGTAAAACCACTGCGGCTCTTTATGGTCATTGGAAAACCACCAAAGCTCTTTCTGGTCACTCTAAAAATACTACAAGTCTTTATGGTCACTGTAAAACCACCAGAGCTCTTTATGGTCACTGTCAAACCACTGCGGCTTTTTATGGTCACTGTAAAACCACAACAGCTCTTTATGGTCACTGCAAAACCACTGCGGCTCTTTATGGTCATTGTAAAACCACTGCGGCTTTTTATGGTCATGGTAAAACCACTGTAGCTCTTTATGGTCACTCTAAAACCACTGCAGTTCGTTATGGTCACTGTAAAACCACTGCAGCTCTTTACGGTCACTGTAAAACCACTACAGCTCTTTATGGTCACTGTAAAACCACTGCGGCTCTTTATGATCATTGTAAAAACACTGTGGCTTTTTATGGTCATTGTAAAACCACTGTAGCTCTTTATGGTCACTCTAAAACCACTGCAGTTCTTTATGGTCACTGTAAAACCACTGAAGCTCTTTACGGTCACTGTAAAACCACTGCAGCTATTTATGGTCACTGTAAAACCACTAGTGGTCTTTATGGTCACTGTAAAACCACTGCGGCTCTTTATGGTCACTGTAAAACCACTACAGCTCTTTATGGTCACTGCAAAACCACTGCGGCTCTTTATGGTCATTGTAAAACCATGATAGCTCTTTATGGTCACTCTAAAACCACTGCAGCTCTTTATGGTCACTGTAAAACCACTTCAGCTCTTTATGGTCACAGTAAAACCACTACAGCTCTTTATGGTCACAGTAAAACCGCAGCAGCTGTTCCAGTCACTGTAAAACCACTGCGGCTCTTGATGGTCACTCTAAAACCACTGCAGCTCTTTATGGTCACTGTAAAACCACTGCTGCTCTTTATGGTTACTGTAAAACCACTACAGCTGTTATGGTCACTGTAAAACCACTGCAGCTCTTTATGGTCACTGTAAAACCACTGCAGCTCTAATGTCACAGTAAAACCACTACAGCTCGTTATGGTCACTGTAAAACCACTACAGCTCTTTATGGTCAGTGTAAAACCACTACATCTCTTTATGGTCACTGTAAAAACACTTCAGCACTTTTTGGTCACTGTAAAACCACTGCAGCTCTTTATGGTCACTGTAAAAACACTCCAGCTCTTTATGGTCACTGTAAAACCACTGCAGCTCTTTATCGTCACTGTAAAACCACTCCAGCTCTTTATAGTCACTGTAAAAACACTGCAGCGCTTTATGATCACTGTAAAAGCACTTCAGCTCTTTATGATCTCTGTAAAACCACTGCAGCTTTTTATAGTCATTGTAAAACCACTACAGCTCTTTATGGTCATTGTAAAAACACTGCAGCGCTTTATGGTCACTGTAAAACCACTACAGCTCTTTATGGTCACTAAAAATACACTGCAGCGCTTTACGGTCACTGTAAAAACACTGCAGCTTTTATGGACACTAGAAAAACACTGCAGCTCTTTATGGTCACTGTAACACCTCTGCAGCTCTTTATGGTCACTGTGAAACCACTACAGCTCTTTATGGTCAGTGTAAAACCACAACAGCTCTTTATGGTCGCTGTTAAACCACTGCAGCTCTTTATGGTCACAATAAAACCACTGCAGCACTTTATGGTCACTGTAAAACCACTGCAGCTCTTTATGGTCACTGTAAAACCACTACAGCTCTTTATGGTCTCAATAAAACCACTACAGCTCTTTATGGTCACTGTTAAACCACTGCGGCTCTTATGTTCAAGGTAAAACCACTGCAGTTCTTTATGTTCACTGTACAACCACTGCGGCTCTTTATGGTCACAGTAAAACGACTGCAGCTCTTTATCGTCACTGTAAAACCACTGCAGCTCTTATGGACACAGTAAAACCACTGCAGCTCTTTCTGGTCACAGTAAAACCACTGCAGCTCTTTATGTTCACTGTACAACCGCTGCGGCTCTTTATGGACACAGTAAAACCACTGCGGCTCTTTATGGTCACTGTAAAACCACTGCAGCTCTTTTTCGTCAGAGTAAAACCACGAAAGCTCTTTATGGTCACTGTGAAACTACTGCGGCTCTTTACGGTCCAATGAAAACCACTGCAGCTCTTTAAGGTCACTGTAAAACCACTACAGCCCTTTCTGGTCACAGTAAAACCACTGCGGCTCTTTATGGTCATTGGAAAACCACCAAAGCTCTTTATGGTCACTCTAAAAATACTACAGGTCTTTATGGTCACTGTAAAACCACTGCAGCTCTTTATGGTCATGGTAAAACCACTGCAGCTCTTTATAGTCACTGTAAAACCACTACAGCTCTTTATGGTCATTGAAAAATCACTGCAGCTCTTTATGGTCACTGTAAAAACACTACACCTCTTTATGGTCACTGTAAAATCACTGCGGCTTTTTATGGTCACTGTAAAACCACTACAGCTCTTTATGGTCACTGTAAGACCACGACAGCTCCTTATGGTCACTGTAAAACCACTGCGGCTCTTATGGTCACTGTAAAACCACTGCAGCTCTTTATCGTCAGAGTAAAACCACGAAAGCTCTTTATGGTCACTGTAAAACGACAGCGGCTCTTTATGGTCCAATTAAAACCACTGCAGCTCTTTATGGTCACTGTAAAACCACTACAGCCCTTTCTGGTCACAGTAAAACCACTGCGGCTCTTTATGGTCATTGGAAAACCACCAAAGCTCTTTCTGGTCACTCTAAAAAGACTACAGGTCTTTATGGTCACTGTAAAACCACTGCAGCTCTTTATGGTCATTGTAAAACCACTGCAGCTCTTTATAGTCATTGTAAATCCACTACAGCTCTTTATGGTCATTGAAAAACCACTGCAGCTCTTTATGGTCACTGTAAAAAACACTACAGCTCTTTATGGTCACTGTATAATCACTGCGGCTTTTTATGGTCATTGTAAAACCACTGCAGCTCTTTGTGGTCTCTGTAAAACCACTACAGCTCTTGATGGTCACTGTTAAACCACAGCGGCTCTTTGGTCACTGTAAAACCACTGCAACTCTTTATGGTCACTTTAAAACCACTGTGGCTCTTATGGTCACTGTAAAACCACTGCGGTTCTTGTGGTCACTGTAACACCACTACAGCTCTTTCTGGCCACAGTAAAACCACTGCAGCTCTTTTTGGTCACTGTAAAACCACTGCGGCTCTTGTGGTCACTGTAAAACCACTACACCTCTCTATGGTCACTTTAAAACCACTGCAGCTCTTTATGGTTACTGTAAAACCACAACAGCTCTTTATGGTCACTGTAAAACCACTACAGCTCTTTATGGTCACTGTAAAACCATTGCAGCTCTTTATGGTCACTGTAAAACCACCACAGCTCTTTATGGTCACTGTTAAACCACTGCAGCTCTTTCTGGCCACAGTAAAACCACTACAGCTCTTTATGGTCACTGTAAAACCACTACAGCTCTTTATGGTCAGTGTAAAACCACGACATCTCTTTATGGTCACTGTAAAAACACTTCAGCACTTTTTGGTCACTGTAAAACCACAGCAGCTCTTTACGGTCACTGTAAAACCACTCCAGCTCTTTATGGTCACTGTAAAACCACTGCAGCTCTTTATGGTCATTGGAAAACCACCAAAGCTCTTTATGGTCACTCTAAAAATACTACAGGTCTTTATGGTCACTGTAAAACCACTGCAGCTCTTTATGGTCATGGTAAAACCACTGCAGCTCTTTATAGTCACTGTAAAACCACTACAGCTCTTTATGGTCATTGAAAAATCACTGCAGCTCTTTATGGTCACTGTAAAAACACTACACCTCTTTATGGTCACTGTAAAATCACTGCGGCTTTTTATGGTCACTGTAAAACCACTACAGCTCTTTATGGTCACTGTAAGACCACGACAGCTCCTTATGGTCACTGTAAAACCACTGCGGCTCTTATGGTCACTGTAAAACCACTGCAGCTCTTTATCGTCAGAGTAAAACCACGAAAGCTCTTTATGGTCACTGTAAAACGACAGCGGCTCTTTATGGTCCAATTAAAACCACTGCAGCTCTTTATGGTCACTGTAAAACCACTACAGCCCTTTCTGGTCACAGTAAAACCACTGCGGCTCTTTATGGTCATTGGAAAACCACCAAAGCTCTTTCTGGTCACTCTAAAAAGACTACAGGTCTTTATGGTCACTGTAAAACCACTGCAGCTCTTTATGGTCATTGTAAAACCACTGCAGCTCTTTATAGTCATTGTAAATCCACTACAGCTCTTTATGGTCATTGAAAAACCACTGCAGCTCTTTATGGTCACTGTAAAAAACACTACAGCTCTTTATGGTCACTGTATAATCACTGCGGCTTTTTATGGTCATTGTAAAACCACTGCAGCTCTTTGTGGTCTCTGTAAAACCACTACAGCTCTTGATGGTCACTGTTAAACCACAGCGGCTCTTTGGTCACTGTAAAACCACTGCAACTCTTTATGGTCACTTTAAAACCACTGTGGCTCTTATGGTCACTGTAAAACCACTGCGGTTCTTGTGGTCACTGTAACACCACTACAGCTCTTTCTGGCCACAGTAAAACCACTGCAGCTCTTTTTGGTCACTGTAAAACCACTGCGGCTCTTGTGGTCACTGTAAAACCACTACACCTCTCTATGGTCACTTTAAAACCACTGCAGCTCTTTATGGTTACTGTAAAACCACAACAGCTCTTTATGGTCACTGTAAAACCACTACAGCTCTTTATGGTCACTGTAAAACCACTGCAGCTCTTTATGGTCACTGTAAAACCACCACAGCTCTTTATGGTCACTGTTAAACCACTGCAGCTCTTTCTGGCCACAGTAAAACCACTACAGCTCTTTATGGTCACTGTAAAACCACTACAGCTCTTTATGGTCAGTGTAAAACCACGACATCTCTTTATGGTCACTGTAAAAACACTTCAGCACTTTTTGGTCACTGTAAAACCACAGCAGCTCTTTACGGTCACTGTAAAAACACTCCAGCTCTTTATGGTCACTGTAAAACCACTGCAGCTCTTTATGGTCACTGTAAAAACACTCCAGCTCTTTATGGTCACTGTAAAACCACTACAGCTCTTTATAGTCACTGGAAAAACACTGCAGCGCTTTATGATCACTGTAAAAGCACTCCAGCTCTTTATGGTCACTGGAAAACCACTGCAGCTCTTTATGGTCTGTGTAAAACCACTACGTCTCTTCATGGTCACAGTAAAACCACTGCAGCTCTTTATAGTGACTGTAAAACCACTTCCGCTCTTTATGATCACTGTAAAACCACTACAGCTCTTTCGGTCACTGTAAAACCACTGCTGCTCTTTATGGTCACTGTAAAACCACTGCAGCTCTTTATGGTCACTGTAAAACCACTACAGCTCTTTATGGTCACAATAAAACCACTGCAGCTCTTTCTGTTCACTATACAACCACTGCGGCTCTTTCTGGCCACAGTAAAATCACTGCAGCTCTTTATGGTTAGTGTAAAACCACTGCGGCTCTTGTGGTCACTTTAACACCACTACAGCTCTTTATGGTCACTGTAAAACCACGAAAACTCTTGTGGACACTGTAAAACCACTACAGCTCTTTATGTTCACTGTAAAACCACTACAGCTCTTTATGGTCACAGTAAAACCACTGCAGCTCTTTCTGGCCGCAGTAAAACCACTACAGCTCTTTATGGTCACTGTAAAACCACTGCATCTCTTTCTGGCGACAGTAAAACCACTGCAGCTCTTTATGGTTAGTGCAAAACCACTGCGGCTCTTGTGGTCACTGTAAAACCACTACAGCTCTTTATGGTTACTGTAAAACCATGAAAGCTCTTGTGGACAATGTAAAACCACGACAGCTCTTTATGGTCAGACTAAAACTACTGCGGCTCATTATGGTCACAGTAACACCACTGCAGCACTTTATGGTCACTGCAAAACTACTGCGGCTCTTTATGGTCACTGTAAAACCACAACAGCACTTTATGGTCACTGCAAAACTACTGCGGCTCTTTATGGTCATTGTAAAACCACTATAGCTCTTTATGGTCACTCTAAAACCACTGCAGTTCTTTATGGTCACTGTACAACCACTGCGGCTCTTTATGGTCACTGAAAAAACACAACAGCTCTTTATGGTCACTGCAAATCCACTGCGGCTCTTATGGTCACTGTAAAACCACTACAGCTCTTTATGGTCACAGTAAAACCACTGCAGATCTTTATGGTCACAGTTAATCCACTGCAGCTCTTATGGTCACTGTAAAACCACTACAGCTCTTTATGGTCACAGTAAAACCACTGCAGATCTTTATGGTCACTGTAAAACCACTACAGCTGTTACAGGCACTGTTAAACCACTGCGGCTCTTGATGGTCACTGTAAAACCACTACAGCTCTTTATGATCACTGTAAAACCTCGGCAGCTCTTTATGGTCACTGTGAAACCACTGCTGCTCTTTATGGTTAGTGTAAAACCACTACAGCTGTTATGGTCACTGTAAAACGACTGCAGCTCTTTATGGTCACTGCAAAACCACTGCAACTCTAATGTCACAGTAAAACCACTACAGCTCGTTATGGTCACTGTAAAACCACTACAGCTCTTTATGGTCAGTGTAAAACCACGACATCTCTTTATGGTCACTGTAAAACCACAGCAGTTCTTTACGGTCACTGTAAAAACACTCCAGCTCTTTATGGTCACTGTAAAACCACTACAGCTCTTTATAGTCACTGTAAAAACACTCCAGCTCTTTATGGTCACTGTAAAACCACTACAGCTCTTTATAGTCACTGTAAAAACACTGCAGCGCTTTATGATCACTGTAAAAGCACTCCAGCTCTTTATGATCTCTGAAAAACCACTGCAGCTTTTTATACTCATTGTAAAACCACTTCAGATCTTTATGGTCACTGGAAAACCACTGCAGCTCTTTATGGTCTGTGTAAAACCATTACGTCTCTTCATGGTCACAGTAAAACCACTGCAGCTCTTTATAGTGACTTTAAAACCACTGCCGCTCTTTATGATCACTGTAAAACCACTACAGCTCTTTATGGTCACTGTAAAACCACTGCTGCTCTTTATGGTCACTGTAAAACCACTGCAGCTCTTTATGGTCACTGTAAAACCACTACAGCTCTTTATGGTCACAATAAAACCACTGCAGCTCTTTATGTTCACTGTACAACCACTGCGGCTCTTTCTGGCCACAGTAAAACCACTACAGCACTTTATGGTCACAGTTAAACGACTACAGCTCTTTATGGTCACTTAAAACCACTGCAGCTCTTTATGTTCACTTTAAAACCACTGTGGGTCTTATGGTCACTGTAAAACCACTGCGGCCCTTGTGGTCACTGTAAAACGACTACAGCTCTTTAGTGTCAGAGTAAAACCACGAAAGCTCTTTATGGTCACTGTAAAACTATTGCGGCTCTTTATGCTCCAATTAAAACCACTGCAGCTCTTTATGGTCACTGTAAAAACACTACAGCTCTTTCTGGCCACAGTAAAATCACTACAGAATTTTATGGTCACTGTAAAAACACTGCGGCTCTTTCTGGCAACAGTAAATCCACTGCAGCTCTTTATGGTCACTGTAAAACCACTGCGGCTCTTGTGGTCACTGTAAAACCACTACACCTCTCCATGGTCACTGTAAAACCACTGCAGCTCTTTATGGTCATTGTAAAGCCACAACAGCTCTTTATGGTCACTGTAAAACCACTACAGCTCTTTATGGTCACTGTAAAACAACTGCAGCTCTTTATTCTCACTGTAAAACCACTACAGCTCTTTATGGTCACTGTAAAACTACCACGGCTCCTTATGGTCACAGTTAAACCACTGCAGCACTTTATGGTCATTGTAAAACAACGATGGGCCTTTATGGTCACTGTAAAAGCACTGCGGCTTTTTATGGTCATTGTAAAACCACAACAGCTCTTTATGGTCACTGCAAAACCACTGTGGCTCTTTATGGTCATTGTAAAACCACTATAGCTCTTTATGGTCACTCTAAAACCACTACAGGTCTTTATGGTCACTGTAAAACCACTGCAGCTCTTTATGGTCATTGTAAAACCACTATAGCTCTTTATGGTCACTGTAAAACCACAACAGCTCTTTATGGTCAATGTAAAACCACTGCAGCTCTTTATGGTCACTGTAAAACCACTGCAGCTCTTTATGGTCACTGTAAAACCACTATAGCTCTTTATGGTCACTCTAAAACCAGTACAGCTCTTTATGGTCACAGTAAAACCACTGCAGCTCTTTATGGTCACTGTAAAACCACTGCAGCTCTTTATGGACACAGTAAAACCACTGCAGCTCTTTATGGTCACTGTAAAACCACTGCAGCTCTTTATGGACACAGTAAAACCACTGCAGCTTTTTATGGACACAGTAACACCACTGCAGCTCTTTATGGTCACTGTAAAACCACGACAGCTCTTTATGGTGACTGTAAAACCACTGCGGCTCTTATGGTCACTGTAAAACCACTGCAGCTCTTTATCGTCAGAGGAAAACCACGAAAGCTCTTTATGGTCACTGTAAAACTACTGCGGCTCTTTATGGTCCAATTAAAACCACTGCAGCTCTTTATGGTCTCTGTAAAAGCACTACAGCTATTTATGGACACGGTAAAACCACTGCGGCTCTTTATGCTCATTGGAAAACCACCAAGGCTCTTTATGGTCACTCTAAAAATACTACAGGTCTTTATGGTCACTGTAAAAGCACTGCAGGTCTTTATGGTCATTGTAAAACCACTGCAGCTCTTATGGTCACTGTAAAACCACTGCAGCTCTTTATAGTCACTGTAAAACCACTGCAGCTACTTATGGTCATTGAAAAACCACTGCAGCTCTTTATGGTCACTGTAAAAACACGACAGCTCTTTATGGTCACTGCAAAATCACTGCGGCTTTTTTTGGTCACTGTAAAACCACTACAGCTCTTTATGGTCACAGTAAAACCACAGCAGCTCTTTGTGGTCTCTGTAAAACCACTACAGCTCTTTATGTTCACTTTAAAACCACTGTGGGTCGTATGGTCCATGTAAAACCACGACAGCCCTTTCTGGTCACAGTAAAACCACTGCGGCTCTTAATGGTCATTGGAAAAACACCAAAGCTCTTTATGGTCACTCTAAAAATACTACAGGTCTTTATGGTCACTGTAAAACCACTGCAGCTCTTTATGGTCATTGTAAAACCACTGCAGCTCTTTATGGTCACTGTAAATCCACTACAGCTCTTTATGGTCATTGAAAAACCACTGCAGCTCTTTATGGTCACTGTAAAAACACAACAGCTCTTTATGGTCACTGTAAAATCACTGCGGCTTTTTATGGTCACTGTAAAACCACTACAGCTCTTTATGGTCATTGAAAAACCACTACAGCTCTTTATGGTCACTGTAAATCCACTACAGCTCTTTATGGTCATTGAAAAACCACTGCAGCTCTTTATGGTCACTGTAAAAACACAACAGCTCTTTATGGTCACTGTAAAATCACTGCGGCTTTTTATGGTCACTGTAAAACCACTACAGCTCTTTATGGTCACTGTAAAACCACTACAGCTCTTTATGGTCACTGTAAAACCACGACAGCTCTTTATGGTCACTGTAAAACCACTGCGGCTCTTATGGTCACTGTAAAACCACTGCAGCTCTTTACCGTCAGAGTAAAACCACGAAAGCTCTTTATGGTCACTGTAAAACTACAGCGGCTCTTTATGGTCCAATTAAAACCACTGCAGCTCTTTATGGTCACTGTGAAACCACTACGGCCCTTTCTGGTCACAGTAAAACCACTGCGGCTCTTTATGGTCATTGGAAAACCACCAAAGCTCTTTGTGGTCACTCTAAAACGACTACAGGTCTGTATGGTCACTGTAAAACCACTGCAGCTCTTTATGGTCATTGTAAAACCACTGCAGCTCTTTATAGTGACTGTAAAACCACTACAGCTCTTTATGGTCATTGAAAAACCACTGCAGCTCATTATGGTCACTGTAAAAACACTACAGCTCTTTATGGTCACTGTAAAATCACTGCGGCTTTTTATGGTCACTGTAAAACCACTGCAGCCCTTTGTGGTCACTGTAAAACCACTACAGCTCTTTATGTTCACTTCAAAACCACTGTGGCTCTTATGGTCACTGTAAAACCACTGCGGCTCTTGTGGTCACTGTAAAACCACTACAGCTCTTTATCGTCAGAGTAAAACCACGAAAGCTCTTTATGGTCACTGTAAAACTACTGCGGCTCTTTATGCTCCAATTAAAACCACTGCAGCTCTTTAAGGTCACTGTAAAAACACTACAGCTCTTTCTGGCCACAGCAAAATCAGTACAGAATTTTATGGTCACTGTAAATCCACTGCGGCTCTTAATGGTCATTGCAAAGCCACAACAGCTCTCTATGGTCACTGTAAAACCACTGCAGCTCTTAATGGTCATTGCAAAGCCACAACAGCTCTTTATGGTCACTGTAAAACCACAACAGCTCTTTATGGTCACTGTAAAACCACTGCAGCTCTTTATGGTCACTGTAAAACCACTACAGCTCTTTATGGTCACAGTAAAACAACTGCAGATCTTTCTGGCCACAGTAAAACCACTACAGCTCTTTATGGTCACTGTAAAACAACTGCAGCTCTTTATGGTCACTGTAAAACCACTACAGCTCTTTATGGTCACTGTAAAACCACTGTGTCTCTTTCTGGACACAGTAAAACCACTGCAGCTCTTTATGGTTAGTGTAAATCCACTGCGACTCTTATGGTCACGGTAAAACCACTACAGCTCTTAATGGTAACTGTCAAACCACGAAAGCTTTTGTGGATAATGTAAAACCACTACAGCTCTTTATGGTCAGAATAAAACCACGACAGCTCTTTATGGTCACTGTAAAACTACTGCGGCTCATTATGGTCCCAGTAAAACCACTGCAGCACTTTATGGTCATTGTAAAACCACAAGGGGTCTTTATGTTTACTGTAAAAGCACTGCGGCTTTTTATGGTCACTGTAAAACCACAACAGCTCTTTATGGTCACTGCAAAACCACTGCGGCTCTTTATGGTCATTGTAAAACCACTATAGCTCTTTATGGTCACTCTAAAACCACTACAGCTCTTTATGGTCACTGTCAAACCACTGCGGCTTTTTATGGTCACTGTAAAACCACAACAGCTCTTTATGGTCACTGTAAAACCACTGCAGCTCTTTACGGTCACTGTAAAACGACTACAGTTCGTTATGGTCACTGTAAAACCCCACAGCACTTTATGGTCACTCTAAAACCACTGCGGATCTTTATGGTCATTGTAAAACCACTATAGCTCTTTATGGTCACTCTAAAAACACTTCAGCACTTTTTGGTCACTGTAAAACCACTGCAGCTCTTTATGGTCGTGTAAAAACACTCCAGCTCTTTATGTTCACTGTAAAACCACTGCAGCTCTTTATCGTCACTGTAAAACCACTACAGCTCTTTATAGTCACTGTAAAAACACTGCAGCGCTTTATGATCACTGTAAAAGCACTCCAGCTCTTTATGATCTCTGTAAAACCACTGCAGCTTTTTATAGTCATTGTAAAACCACGACAGCTCTTTATGGTCACTGTAAAAACACTGCAGCGCTTTATGGTCAATGTAAAACCACTACAGCTCTTTATGGTCACTGTAAATACACTGCAGCGCTTTATGGTCACTGTAAAATCACTGCAGCTCTTTACGGTCACTTTAAAAACACTGCAGCACTTTACGGTCACTGTAAAAACACTGCAGCGCTTTATGGTCATTGCAAAACCACGATAGCTCTTTATGGACACTCTAAAAACACTGCAGCTCTTTCTGGTCACTGTAAAACCTCTGCAGCTCTTTATGGTCACTGTGAAACCACTACAGCTCTTTATGGTCAGTGTAAAACCACTACAGCTCTTTATGGTCGCTGTAAAACCACTGCAGCTCTTTATGGTCACAATAAAACCACTGCAGCTCTTTATAGTGACTGTAAAACCACTGCCGCTCTTTATGATCATTGTAAAACCACTACAGCTCTTTTGGTCACTGTAAAACCACTGCTGCTCTTTATGGTCACTGTAAAACCAATGCAGCTCTTTATGGTCACTGTAAAACCACTACAGCTCTTTATGGTCTCAATAAAACCACGACAGCTCTTTATGGTCACTGTTAAACCACTGCGGCTCTTATGCTCAAGGTAAAACCACTGCAGCTCTTTCTGTTCACTGTACAACCATTGCGGCTCTTTATGGTCACAGTAAAATGACTGCAGCTCTTTATGGTCACTGTAAAACCACTGCAGCTCTTTATGGTCACTGTAAAACCACTGCAGCTCTTTATGGTCACTGTAAAACCACTGCAGCTCTTTATGGTCACTGTAAAACCACTACAGCTCTTTATGGTCACTGTAAAACCACTGTGTCTCTTTATAGACACAGTAAAACCACTGCAGCTCTTTATGGTTAGTGTAAATCCTCTGCGACTCTTATGGTCACGGTAAAACCACTACAGCTCTTAATGGTAACTGTCAAACCACGAAAGATTTATGGTCCAATTAAAATCACTGCAGCTCTTTATGGACACTGAAAATCACTACAGCACTTTACGGTCACTGTAAAAACACTGCAGCTTTTATGGACACTCTAAAAACACTGCAGCTCTTTCTGGTCACTGTAAAACCTCTGCAGCTCTTTCTGGTCACTGTGAAACCACTACAGCTCTTTATGGTCACTGTAAAACCACTGCAGCTCTTCATGGACACAGCAAAACCACTGCAGCTCTCTCTGTTCACAGTAAAACCACTGCAGCTCTTTATGGTCACTGTAAAACCACTGCAGCTCTTTATGGTCACTGTAAAACCACTACAGCTCTTTATGGTCACTGTAAAACCACTGTGTCTCTTTATGGACACAGTAAAACCACTGCAGCTCTTTATGGTTAGTGTAAATCCTCTGCGACTCTTATGGTCACGGTAAAACCACTACAGCTCTTAATGGTAACTGTCAAACCACGAAAGCTTTTGTGGATAATGTAAAACCACTACAGCTCTTTATGGTCAGAGTAAAACCACGACAGCTCTTTATGGTCACAGTAAAACCACTGCAGCACTTTATGGTCATTGTAAAACCACGAGGGGTCTTTATGTTCACTGTAAAAGCACTGCGGCTTTTTAAGGTCACTGTAAAACCACAACAGCTCTTTATGGTCACTGCAAAACCACTGCGGCTCTTTATGGTCATTGTAAAACCACTATAGCTCTTTATGGTCACTCTAAAACCACTACAGCTCTTTATGGTCACTGTCAAACCACTGCGGCTTTTTATGGTCACTGTAAAACCACAACAGCTCTTTATGGTCACTGCAAAACCACTGCCGCTCATTATGGTCATTGTAAAACCACTGCGGCTTTTTATGGTCATTGTAAAACCACTGTAGCTCTTTATGGTCACTCTAAAACCACTGCAGTTCTTTATGGTCACTGTAAAACCACTGCAGCTCTTTACGGTCACTGTAAAATGACTACAGCTCTTTATGGTCACTGTAAAACCACTGCGGCTTTTTATGGTCACTGTAAAACCCCACAGCACTTTATGGTCACTGCAAAACCACTGCGGATCTTTATGGTCATTGTAAAACCACTATAGCTCTTTATGGTCACTCTAAAACCACTACAGCTCTTTTTGGTCACTGCAAAACCACTGCAGCTCTTTATGGTCATTGTAAAATCACTATAGCTCTTTATGGTCACTCTAAAAACACTGCAGTTCGTTATGGTCACTGTAAAACCACTGCAGCTCTTTATGGTCACTGTAAAACCACTGCAGCTATTTATGGTCACTGTAAAACCACTAGTGGTCTTTATGGTCACTGTACAACCACTGCGGCTCTTTATGGTCACTGTAAAAACACAACAGCTCTTTATAGTCACTGCAAAACCACTGCGGCTCTTTATGGTCATTGTAAAACCACGATAGCTCTTTATGGTCACTCTAAAACCACTGCAGCTCTTTATGGTCACTGTAAAACCACTTCAGCTCTTTATGGTCACAGTAAAACCACTACAGCTCTTTATGGTCACAGTAAAACCGCAGCAGCTGTTCCGGTCACTGTAAAACCACTGCGGCTCTTGATGGTCACTGTAAAACCACTACAGCACTTTATGGTCCCTGTAAAACCTCAGCAGCTCTTTATGGTCACTGTAAAACCACTGCTGCTCTTTATGGTTACTGTAAAACCACTACAGCTGTTATGGTCACTGTAAAACCACTGCAGCTCTTTATGGTCACTGTAAAACCACTGCAGCTCTAATGTCACAGTAAAACCACTACAGCTCGTTATGGTCACTGTAAAACCACTACAGCTCTTTATGGTCAGTGTAAAACCACTACATCTCTTTATGGTCACTGTAAAAACACTTCAGCACTTTTTGGTCACTGTAAAACCACTGCAGCTCTTTATGGTCGTGTAAAAACACTCCAGCTCTTTATGGTCACTGTAAAACCACTGCAGCTCTTTATCGTCACTGTAAAACCACTACAGCTCTTTATAGTCACTGTAAAAACACTGCAGCGCTTTATGATCACTGTAAAAGCACTCCAGCTCTTTATGATCTCTGTAAAACCACTGCAGCTTTTTATAGTCATCGTAAAACCACGACAGCTCTTTATGGTCACTGTAAAAACACTGCAGCGCTTTATGGTCAATGTAAAACCACTACAGCTCTTTATGGTCACTGTAAATACACTGCAGCGCTTTATGGTCACTGTAAAATCACTGCAGCTCTTTATGGACACTGAAAATCACTACAGCTCTTTACGGTCACTTTAAAAACACTGCAGCACTTTACGGTCACTGTAAAAACACTGCAGCTTTTATGGACACTCTAAAAACACTGCAGCTGTTTCTGGTCACTGTAAAACCTCTGCAGCTCTTTATGGTCACTGTGAAACAACTACAGCTCTTTATGGTCAGTGTAAAACCACTACAGCTCTTTATGGTCGCTGTAAAACCACTACAGCTCTTTATGGTCGCTGTAAAACCACTGCAGCTCTTTATGGTCACAATAAAACCACTGCAGCTCTTTATAGTGACTGTAAAACCACTGCCGCTCTTTATGATCATTGTAAAACCACTACAGCTCTTTTGGTCACTGTAAAACCACTGCTGCTCTTTATGGTCACTGTAAAACCAATGCAGCTCTTTATGGTCACTGTAAAACCACTACAGCTCTTTATGGTCTCAATAAAACCACTACAGCTCTTTATGGTCACTGTTAAACCACTGCGGCTCTTATGCTCAAGGTAAAACCACTGCAGCTCTTTCTGTTCACTGTACAACCATTGCGGCTTTTTATGGTCACAGTAAAACGACTGCAGCTCTTTATGGTCACTGTAAAACCACTGCAGCTCTTCATGGGCACAGCAAAACCACTGCAGCTCTTTCTGGTCACAGTAAAAACACTGCAGCTATTTATGTTCACTGTACAACCACTGCGGCTCTTTATGGACACAGTAAAACCACTGCGGCTCTTTATGGTCACAGTAAAACAACTACAGCTCTTTATGGTCACTGTAAAACCACTGCAGCTCTTCTGGTCACTGTAAAACCACTGCAGCTCTTTTTCGTCAGAGTAAAACCACGAAAGCTCTTTATGGTCACTGTGAAACTACTGCGGCTCTTTACGGTCCAATTAAAACCACTGCAGCTCTTTATGGTCACTGTAAAACCACTACAGCCCTTTCAGGTCACAGTAAAACCACTGCGGCTCTTTATGGTCATTGGAAAACCACCAAAGCTCTTTCTGGTCACTCTAAAAATACTACAAGTCTTTATGGTCACTGTAAAACCACCAGAGCTCTTTATGGTCACTGTCAAACCACTGCGGCTTTTTATGGTCACTGTAAAACCACAACAGCTCTTTATGGTCACTGCAAAACCACTGCGGCTCTTTATGGTCATTGTAAAACCACTGCGGCTTTTTATGGTCATGGTAAAACCACTGTAGCTCTTTATGGTCACTCTAAAACCACTGCAGTTCGTTATGGTCACTGTAAAACCACTGCAGCTCTTTACGGTCTCTGTAAAACCACTACAGCTCTTTATGGTCACTTTAAAACCACTGCGGCTCTTTATGATCATTGTAAAAACACTGCAGCTTTTTATGGTCATTGTAAAACCACTGTAGCTCTTTATGGTCACTCTAAAACCACTGCAGTTCTTTATGGTCACTGTAAAACCACTGAAGCTCTTTACGGTCACTGTAAAACCACTGCAGCTATTTATGGTCACTGTAAAACCACTAGTGGTCTTTATGGTCACTGTAAAACCACTGCGGCTCTTTATGGTCACTGTAAAACCACTACAGCTCTTTATGGTCACTTTAAAACCACTGCGGCTTTTTATGGTGACTGTAAAAACACAACAGCTCTTTATCGTCACTGCAAAACCACTGCGGCTCTTTATGGTCATTGTAAAACCATGATAGCTCTTTATGGTCACTCTAAAACCACTGCAGCTCTTTATGGTCACTGTAAAACCACTTCAGCTCTTTATGGTCACAGTAAAACCACTACAGCTCTTTATGGTCACAGTAAAACCGCAGCAGCTGTTCCAGTCACTGTAAAACCACTGCGGCTCTTGATGGTCACTCTAAAACCACTGCAGCTCTTTATGGTCACTGTAAAACCACTGCTGCTCTTTATGGTTACTGTAAAACCACTACAGCTGTTATGGTCACTGTAAAACCACTGCAGCTCTTTATGGTCACTGTAAAACCACTGCAGCTCTAATGTCACAGTAAAACCACTACAGCTCGTTATGGTCACTGTAAAACCACTACAGCTCTTTATGGTCAGTGTAAAACCACTACATCTCTTTATGGTCACTGTAAAAACACGTCAGCACTTTTTGGTCACTGTAAAACCACTGCAGCTCTTTATGGTCACTGTAAAAACACTCCAGCTCTTTATGGTCACTGTAAAACCACTGCAGCTCTTTATCGTCACTGTAAAACCACTCCAGCTCTTTATAGTCACTGTAAAAACACTGCAGCGCTTTATGATCACTGTAAAAGCACTTCAGCTCTTTATGATCTCTGTAAAACCACTGAAGCTTTTCATAGTCATTGTAAAACCACTACAGCTCTTTATGGTCATTGTAAAAACACTGCAGCGCTTTATGGTCACTGTAAAACCACTACAGCTCTTTATGGTCACTAAAAATACACTGCAGCGCTTTACGGTCACTGTAAAAACACTGCAGCTTTTATGGACACTAGAAAAACACTGCAGCTCTTTATGGTCACTGTAACACCTCTGCAGCTCTTTATGGTCACTGTGAAACCACTACAGCTCTTTATGGTCAGTGTAAAACCACAACAGCTCTTTATGGTCGCTGTTAAACCACTGCAGCTCTTTATGGTCACAATAAAACCACTGCAGCACTTTATGGTCACTGTAAAACCACTACAGCTCTTTATGGTCACTGTAAAACCACTGCAGCTCTTTATGGTCTCAATAAAACCACTACAGCTCTTTATGGTCACTGTTAAACCACTGCGGCTCTTATGTTCAAGGTAAAACCACTGCAGTTCTTTATGTTCACTGTACAACCACTGCGGCTCTTTATGGTCACAGTAAAACGACTGCAGCTCTTTATCGTCACTGTAAAACCACTGCAGCTCTTTATGGACACAGTAAAACCACTGCAGCTCTTTCTGGTCACAGTAAAACCACTGCAGCTCTTTATGTTCACTGTACAACCGCTGCGGCTCTTTATGGACACAGTAAAACCACTGCGGCTCTTTATGGTCACTGTAAAACCACTGCAGCTCTTTTTCGTCAGAGTAAAACCACGAAAGCTCTTTATGGTCACTGTGAAACTACTGCGGCTCTTTACGGTCCAATGAAAACCACTGCAGCTCTTTAAGGTCACTGTAAAACCACTACAGCCCTTTCTGGTCACAGTAAGACCACTGCGGCTCGTTATGGTCATTGGAAAACCACCAAAGCTCTTTATGGTCACTCTAAAAATACTACAGGTCTTTATGGTCACTGTAAAACCACTGCAGCTCTTTATGGTCATGGTAAAACCACTGCAGCTCTTTATAGTCACTGTAAAACCACTACAGCTCTTTATGGTCATTGAAAAATCACTGCAGCTCTTTATGGTCACTGTAAAAACACTACACCTCTTTATGGTCACTGTAAAATCACTGCGGCTTTTTATGGTCACTGTAAAACCACTACAGCTCTTTATGGTCACTGTAAGACCACGACAGCTCCTTATGGTCACTGTAAAACCACTGCGGCTCTTATGGTCACTGTAAAACCACTGCAGCTCTTTATCGTCAGAGTAAAACCACGAAAGCTCTTTATGGTCACTGTAAAACGACAGCGGCTCTTTATGGTCCAATTAAAACCACTGCAGCTCTTTATGGTCACTGTAAAACCACTACAGCCCTTTCTGGTCACAGTAAAACCATTGCGGCTCTTTATGGTCATTGGAAAACCACCAAAGCTCTTTCTGGTCACTCTAAAAAGACTACAGGTCTTTATGGTCACTGTAAAACCACTGCAGCTCTTTATGGTCATTGTAAAACCACTGCAGCTCTTTATAGTCATTGTAAATCCACTACAGCTCTTTATGGTCATTGAAAAACCACTGCAGCTCTTTATGGTCACTGTAAAAAACACTACAGCTCTTTATGGTCACTGTATAATCACTGCGGCTTTTTATGGTCATTGTAAAACCACTGCAGCTCTTTGTGGTCTCTGTAAAACCACTACAGCTCTTGATGGTCACTGTTAAACCACAGCGGCTCTTTGGTCACTGTAAAACCACTGCAACTCTTTATGGTCACTTTAAAACCACTGTGGCTCTTATGGTCACTGTAAAACCACTGCGGTCCTTGTGGTCAATGTAACACCACTACAGCTCTTTGTGGCCACAGTAAAACCACTGCAGCTCTTTTTGGTCACTGTAAAACCACTGCGGCTCTTGTGGTCACTGTAAAACCACTACACCTCTCTATGGTCACTTTAAAACCACTGCAGCTCTTTATGGTTACTGTAAAACCACAACAGCTCTTTATGGTCACTGTAAAACCACTACAGCTCTTTATGGTCACTGTAAAACCAATGCAGCTCTTTATGGTCACTGTAAAACCACCACAGCTCTTTATGGTCACTGTTAAACCACTGCAGCTCTTTCTGGCCACAGTAAAACCACTACAGCTCTTTATGGTCACTGTAAAACAACTGTAGCTCTTTATGGTCACTGTAAAACCACTACAGCTCTTTATGGTCACTGTAAAACCACTGCGTCTCTTTCTGGCCACAGTAAAACCACTGCAGCTCTTTATGGTTAGTGTAAAACCACTGCGGCTCTTGTGGTCACTGTAAAACCACTGCAGCACTTTATGGTCACAGTAAAACCACTGCAGCTCTTTATGGTCACTGTAAAACCACTAGTGGTCTTTATGGTCACTGTAAAAACACAACAGCTCTTTATGTTAATTTTAAAAGCACTAGAGCTTTTTATGGTCACTCTAAAACACTGCAGCTCTTTATGGTCACTGTAAAACCACTGCAGCACTTTATGGTCACAGTAAAACCACTGCAGCTCTTTAGGGTCACTGTAAAACCACTGCCGCTCTTATGGTCACTGTAAAAACACAACAGCTCTTTATGGTCACTGCAAAACCACTGCGGCTCTTTATGTTCATTGTAAAACCACGATAGCTATTTATGGTCACTCTAAAACCACTGCAGCTCTTAATGGTCATTGTAAAACCACAATAGCTATTTATGGTCACTCTACAACCACTGCAGCTCTTTATGGTCACGGTAAAACCACTGCAGCTCTTTATGGTCACAGTAAAACTACTGCAGCTCTTATGGTCACTGTAAAACCACTGCAGCTCTTTATGGTCACTGTAAAACCACTGCAGCTCTTTATAGTCACTGCAAAACCACTGCGGCTCTTTATGGTCATTGCAAAACCACGATAGCTCTTTATGGTCACTCTAAAACCACTGCAGCTCTTTATGGTCACTGTAAAACCACTTCAGCTCTTTATGGTCACAGTAAAACCACTACAGCTCTTTATGGTCACAGTAAAACCGCAGCAGCTGTTCCGGTCACTGTAAAACCACTGCGGCTCTTGATGGTCACTGTAAAACCACTACAGCACTTTATGGTCCCTGTAAAACCTCAGCAGCTCTTTATGGTCACTGTAAAACCACTGCTGCTCTTTATGGTTACTGTAAAACCACTACAGCTGTTATGGTCACTGTAAAACCACTGCAGCTCTTTATGGTCACTGTAAAACCACTGCAGCTCTAATGTCACAGTAAAACCACTACAGCTCGTTATGGTCACTGTAAAACCACTGCAGCTCTTTATGGTCATTGTAAAACCACTGCAGCTCTTTATGGTCACTGTAAATCCACTACAGCTCTTTATGGTCATTGAAAAACCACTGCAGCTCTTTATGGTCACTGTAAAAACACAACAGCTCTTTATGGTCACTGTAAAATCACTGCGGCTTTTTATGGTCACTGTAAAACCACTACAGCTCTTTATGGTCACTGTAAAACCACAACAGCTCTTTATGGTCACTGTAAAACCACTGCGGCTCTTATGGTCACTGTAAAACCACTGCAGCTCTTTACCGTCAGAGTAAAACCACGAAAGCTCTTTATGGTCACTGTAAAACTACAGCGGCTCTTTATGGTCCAATTAAAACCACTGCAGCTCTTTATGGTCACTGTGAAACCACTACAGCCCTTTCTGGTCACAGTAAAACCACTGCGGCTCTTTATGGTCATTGGAAAACCACCAAAGCTCTTTGTGGTCACTCTAAAACGACTACAGGTCTGTATGGTCACTGTAAAACCACTGCAGCTCTTTATGGTCATTGTAAAACCACTGCAGCTCTTTATAGTGACTGTAAAACCACTACAGCTCTTTATGGTCATTGAAAAGCCACTGCAGCTCTTTATGGTCACTGTAAAAACACTACAGCTCTTTATGGTCACTGTAAAATCACTGCGGCTTTTTATGGTCACTGTAAAACCACTGCAGCCCTTTGTGGTCACTGTAAAACCACTACAGCTCTTTATGTTCACTTCAAAACCACTGTGGCTCTTATGGTCACTGTAAAACCACTGCGGCTCTTGTGGTCACTGTAAAACCACTACAGCTCTTTATCGTCAGAGTAAAACCACGAAAGCTCTTTATGGTCACTGTAAAACTACTGCGGCTCTTTATGCTCCAATTAAAACCACTGCAGCTCTTTAAGGTCACTGTAAAAACACTACAGCTCTTTCTGGCCACAGCAAAATCAGTACAGAATTTTATGGTCACTGTAAATCCACTGCGGCTCTTAATGGTCATTGCAAAGCCACAACAGCTCTCTATGGTCACTGTAAAACCACTGCAGCTCTTAATGGTCATTGCAAAGCCACAACAGCTCTTTATGGTCACTGTAAAACCACAACAGCTCTTTATGGTCACTGTAAAACCACTGCAGCTCTTTATGGTCACTGTAAAACCACTACAGCTCTTTATGGTCACAGTAAAACCACTGCAGATCTTTCTGGCCACAGTAAAACCACTACAGCTCTTTATGGTCACTGTAAAACAACTGCAGCTCTTTATGGTCACTGTAAAACCACTACAGCTCTTTATGGTCACTGTAAAACCACTGTGTCTCTTTCTGGACACAGTAAAACCACTGCAGCTCTTTATGGTTAGTGTAAATCCACTGCGACTCTTATGGTCACGGTAAAACCACTACAGCTCTTAATGGTAACTGTCAAACCACGAAAGCTTTTGTGGATAATGTAAAACCACTACAGCTCTTTATGGTCAGAATAAAACCACGACAGCTCTTTATGGTCACTGTAAAACTACTGCGGCTCATTATGGTCCCAGTAAAACCACTGCAGCACTTTATGGTCATTGTAAAACCACAAGGGGTCTTTATGTTTACTGTAAAAGCACTGCGGCTTTTTATGGTCACTGTAAAACCACAACAGCTCTTTATGGTCACTGCAAAACCACTGCGGCTCTTTATGGTCATTGTAAAACCACTATAGCTCTTTATGGTCACTCTAAAACCACTACAGCTCTTTATGGTCACTGTCAAACCACTGCGGCTTTTTATGGTCACTGTAAAACCACTGCAGCTCTTTACGGTCACTGTAAAACGACTACAGTTCGTTATGGTCACTGTAAAACCCCACAGCTCTTTATGGTCACTGTAAAACCACTGCTGCTCTTTATGGTTACTGTAAAACCACTACAGCTGTTATGGTCACTGTAAAACCACTGCAGCTCTTTATGGTCACTGTAAAACCACTGCAGCTCTAATGTCACAGTAAAACCACTACAGCTCGTTATGGTCACTGTAAAACCACTACATCTCTTTATGGTCACTGTAAAAACACTTCAGCACTTTTTGGTCACTGTAAAACCACTGCAGCTCTTTATGGTCGTGTAAAAACACTCCAGCTCTTTATGGTCACTGTAAAACCACTGCGGCTTTTTATGGTGACTGTAAAAACACAACAGCTCTTTATCGTCACTGCAAAACCACTGCGGCTCTTTATGGTCATTGTAAAACCATGATAGCTCTTTATGGTCACTCTAAAACCACTGCAGCTCTTTATGGTCACTGTAAAACCACTTCAGCTCTTTATGGTCACAGTAAAACCACTACAGCTCTTTATGGTCACAGTAAAACCGCAGCAGCTGTTCCGGTCACTGTAAAACCACTGCGGCTCTTGATGGTCACTGTAAAACCACTACAGCACTTTATGGTCCCTGTAAAACCTAAGCAGCTCTTTATGGTCACTGTAAAACCACTGCTGCTCTTTATGGTTACTGTAAAACCACTACAGCTGTTATGGTCACTGTAAAACCACTGCAGCTCTTTATGGTCACTGTAAAACCACTGCAGCTCTAATGTCACAGTAAAACCACTACAGCTCGTTATGGTCACTGTAAAACCACGACAGCTCTTTATGGTCAGTGTAAAACCACTACATCTCTTTATGGTCACTGTAAAAACACTTCAGCACTTTTTGGTCACTGTAAAACCACTGCAGCTCTTTATCGTCACTGTAAAACCACTACAGCTCTTTATGGTCATTGAAAAATCACTGCAGCTCTTTATGGTCACTGTAAAAACACTACACCTCTTTATGGTCACTGTAAAATCACTGCGGCTTTTTATGGTCACTGTAAAACCACTACAGCTCTTTATGGTCACTGTAAGACCACGACAGCTCCTTATGGTCACTGTAAAACCACTGCGGCTCTTATGGTCACTGTAAAACCACTGCAGCTCTTTATCGTCAGAGTAAAACCACGAAAGCTCTTTATGGTCACTGTAAAACGACAGCGGCTCTTTATGGTCCAATTAAAACCACTGCAGCTCTTTATGGTCACTGTAAAACCACTACAGCCCTTTCTGGTCACAGTAAAACCACTGCGGCTCTTTATGGTCATTGGAAAACCACCAAAGCTCTTTCTGGTCACTCTAAAAAGACTACAGGTCTTTATGGTCACTGTAAAACCACTGCAGCTCTTTATGGTCATTGTAAAACCACTGCAGCTCTTTATAGTCATTGTAAATCCACTACAGCTCTTTATGGTCATTGAAAAACCACTGCAGCTCTTTATGGTCACTGTAAAAAACACTACAGCTCTTTATGGTCACTGTATAATCACTGCGGCTTTTTATGGTCATTGTAAAACCACTGCAGCTCTTTGTGGTCTCTGTAAAACCACTACAGCTCTTGATGGTCACTGTTAAACCAAAGCGGCTCTTTGGTCACTGTAAAACCACTGCAACTCTTTATGGTCACTTTAAAACCACTGTGGCTCTTATGGTCACTGTAAAACTACTGCGGCTCTTGTGGTCACTGTAACACCACTACAGCTCTTTCTGGCCACAGTAAAACCACTGCAGCTCTTTTTGGTCACTGTAAAACCACTGCGGCTCTTGTGGTCACTGTAAAACCACTACACCTCTCTATGGTCACTGTAAAACCACTGCAGCTCTTTATGGTTACTGTAAAACCACAACAGCTCTTTATGGTCACTGTAAAACCACTACAGCTCTTTATGGTCACTGTAAAACCACTGCAGCTCTTTATTGTCACTGTAAAACCACCACAGCTCTTTATGGTCACTGTTAAACCACTGCAGCTCTTTCTGGCCACAGTAAAACCACTACAGCTCTTTATGGTCACTGTAAAACAACTGCAGCTCTTTATGGTCATTGTAAAACCACTACAGCTCTTTATGGTCACTGTAAAACCACTGCGTCTCTTTCTGGCCACAGTAAAACCACTGCAGCTCTTTATGGTTAGTGTAAAACCACTGCGGCTCTTGTGGTCACTGTAAAACCACTGCAGCACTTTATGGTCACAGTAAAACCACTGCAGCTCTTTATGGTCACTGTAAAACCACTAGTGGTCTTTATGGTCACTGTACAACCACTGCGGCTCTTTATGGTCACTGTAAAAACACAACAGCTCTTTATGTTGATTTTAAAAGCACTAGAGCTTTTTATGGTCACTCTAAAACACTGCAGCTCTTTATGGTCACAGTAAAACCACTGCAGCTCTTTATGGTCACTGTAAAACAACTAGTGGTCTTTATGGTCACTGTACAACCACTGCGGCTCTTTATGGTCACTGTAAAAACACAACAGCTCTTTATGTTAATTTTAAAAGCACTAGAGCTTTTTATGGTCACTCTAAAACACTGCAGCTCTTTATGGTCACTGTAAAACCACTGCAGCACTTTATGGTCACAGTAAAACCACTGCAGCTCTTTAGGGTCACTGTAAAACCACTGCAGCTCTTATGGTCACTGTAAAAACACAACAGCTCTTTATGGTCACTGCAAAACCACTGCGGCTCTTTATGTTCATTGTAAAAGCACGATAGCTATTTATGGTCACTCTAAAACCACTGCAGCTCTTAATGGTCATTGTAAAACCACAATAGCTATTTATGGTCACTCTACAACCACTGCAGCTCTTTATGGTCACGGTAAAACCACTGCAGCTCTTTATGGTCACAGTAAAACTACTGCAGCTCTTATGGTCACTGTAAAACCACTGCAGCTCTTTATGGTCACTGTAAAACCACTGCAGCTCTTTATAGTCACTGCAAAACCACTGCGGCTCTTTATGGTCATTGTAAAACCACGATAGCTCTTTATGGTCACTCTAAAACCACTGCAGCTCTTAATCGTCACTGTAAAACCACTTCAGCTCTTTATGGTCACAGTAAAACCACTACAGCTCTTTATGGTCACAGTAAAACCGCAGCAGCTGTTCCGGTCACTGTAAAACCACTGCGGCTCTTGATGGTCACTGTAAAACCACTACAGCACTTTATGGTCCCTGTAAAACCTCAGCAGCTCTTTATGGTCACTGTAAAACCACTGCTGCTCTTTATGGTTACTGTAAAACCACTACAGCTGTTATGGTCACTGTAAAACCACTGCAGCTCTTTATGGTCACTGTAAAACCACTGCAGCTCTAATGTCACAGTAAAACCACTACAGCTCGTTATGGTCACTGTAAAACCACTACATCTCTTTATGGTCACTGTAAAAACACTTCAGCACTTTTTGGTCACTGTAAAACCACTGCAGCTCTTTATGGTCGTGTAAAAACACTCCAGCTCTTTATGGTCACTGTAAAACCACTGCGGCTTTTTATGGTGACTGTAAAAACACAACAGCTCTTTATCGTCACTGCAAAACCACTGCGGCTCTTTATGGTCATTGTAAAACCATGATAGCTCTTTATGGTCACTCTAAAACCACTGCAGCTCTTTATGGTCACTGTAAAACCACTTCAGCTCTTTATGGTCACAGTAAAACCACTACAGCTCTTTATGGTCACAGTAAAACCGCAGCAGCTGTTCCGGTCACTGTAAAACCACTGCGGCTCTTGATGGTCACTGTAAAACCACTACAGCACTTTATGGTCCCTGTAAAACCTCAGCAGCTCTTTATGGTCACTGTAAAACCACTGCTGCTCTTTATGGTTACTGTAAAACCACTACAGCTGTTATGGTCACTGTAAAACCACTGCAGCTCTTTATGGTCACTGTAAAACCACTGCAGCTCTAATGTCACAGTAAAACCACTACAGCTCGTTATGGTCACTGTAAAACCACTACAGCTCTTTATGGTCAGTGTAAAACCACTACATCTCTTTATGGTCACTGTAAAAACACTTCAGCACTTTTTGGTCACTGTAAAACCACTGCAGCTCTTGATGGTCACTGTAAAAACACTCCAGCTCTTTATGGTCACTGTAAAACCACTGCAGCTCTTTATCGTCACTGTAAAACCACTACAGCTCTTTATGGTCATTGAAAAATCACTGCAGCTCTTTATGGTCACTGTAAAAACACTACACCTCTTTATGGTCACTGTAAAATCACTGCGGCTTTTTATGGTCACTGTAAAACCACTACAGCTCTTTATGGTCACTGTAAGACCACGACAGCTCCTTATGGTCACTGTAAAACCACTGCGGCTCTTATGGTCACTGTAAAACCACTGCAGCTCTTTATCGTCAGAGTAAAACCACGAAAGCTCTTTATGGTCACTGTAAAACGACAGCGGCTCTTTATGGTCCAATTAAAACCACTGCAGCTCTTTATGGTCACTGTAAAACCACTACAGCCCTTTCTGGTCACAGTAAAACCACTGCGGCTCTTTGTGGTCATTGGAAAACCACCAAAGCTCTTTCTGGTCACTCTAAAAAGACTACAGGTCTTTATGGTCACTGTAAAACCACTGCAGCTCTTTATGGTCATTGTAAAACCACTGCAGCTCTTTATAGTCATTGTAAATCCACTACAGCTCTTTATGGTCATTGAAAAACCACTGCAGCTCTTTATGGTCACTGTAAAAAACACTACAGCTCTTTATGGTCACTGTATAATCACTGCGGCTTTTTATGGTCATTGTAAAACCACTGCAGCTCTTTGTGGTCTCTGTAAAACCACTACAGCTCTTGATGGTCACTGTTAAACCAAAGCGGCTCTTTGGTCACTGTAAAACCACTGCAACTCTTTATGGTCACTTTAAAACCACTGTGGCTCTTATGGTCACTGTAAAACCACTGCGGCTCTTGTGGTCACTGTAACACCACTACAGCTCTTTCTGGCCACAGTAAAACCACTGCAGCTCTTTTTGGTCACTGTAAAACCACTGCGGCTCTTGTGGTCACTGTAAAACCACTACACCTCTCTATGGTCACTGTAAAACCACTGCAGCTCTTTATGGTTACTGTAAAACCACAACAGCTCTTTATGGTCACTGTAAAACCACTACAGCTCTTTATGGTCACTGTAAAACCACTGCAGCTCTTTATGGTCACTGTAAAACCACCACAGCTCTTTATGGTCACTGTTAAACCACTGCAGCTCTTTCTGGCCACAGTAAAACCACTACAGCTCTTTATGGTCACTGTAAAACAACTATAGCTCTTTATGGTCACTGTAAAACCACTACAGCTCTTTATGGTCACTGTAAAACCACTGTGTCTCTTTCTGGCCACAGTAAAACCACTGCAGCTCTTTATGGTTAGTGTAAAACCACTGCGGCTCTTGTGGTCACTGTAAAACCACTGCAGCACTTTATGGTCACAGTAAAACCACTGCAGCTCTTTATGGTCACTGTAAAACCACTAGTGGTCTTTATGGTCACTGTACAACCACTGCGGCTCTTTATGGTCACTGTAAAAACACAACAGCTCTTTATGTTAATTTTAAAAGCACTAGAGCTTTTTATGGTCACTCTAAAACACTGCAGCTCTTTATGGTCACTGTAAAACCACTGCAGCACTTTATGGTCACAGTAAAACCACTGCAGCTCTTTAGGGTCACTGTAAAACCACTGCAGCTCTTATGGTCACTGTAAAAACACAACAGCTCTTTATGGTCACTGCAAAACCACTGCGGCTCTTTATGTTCATTGTAAAACCACGATAGCTATTTATGGTCACTCTAAAACCACTGCAGCTCTTAATGGTCATTGTAAAACCACAATAGGTATTTATGGTCACTCTACAACCACTGCAGCTCTTTATGGTCACGGTAAAACCACTGCAGCTCTTTATGGTCACAGTAAAACTACTGCAGCTCTTATGGTCACTGTAAAACCACTGCAGCTCTTTATGGTCACTGTAAAACCACTGCAGCTCTTTATAGTCACTGCAAAACCACTGCGGCTCTTTATGGTCATTGTAAAACCACGATAGCTCTTTATGGTCACTCTAAAACCACTGCAGCTCTTTATCGTCACTGTAAAACCACTTCAGCTCTTTATGGTCACAGTAAAACCACTACAGCTCTTTATGGTCACAGTAAAACCGCAGCAGCTGTTCCGGTCACTGTAAAACCACTGCGGCTCTTGATGGTCACTGTAAAACCACTACAGCACTTTATGGTCCCTGTAAAACCTCAGCAGCTCTTTATGGTCACTGTAAAACCACTGCTGCTCTTTATGGTTACTGTAAAACCACTACAGCTGTTATGGTCACTGTAAAACCACTGCAGCTCTTTATGGTCACTGTAAAACCACTGCAGCTCTAATGTCACAGTAAAACCACTACAGCTCGTTATGGTCACTGTAAAACCACTACATCTCTTTATTGTCACTGTAAAAACACTTCAGCACTTTTTGGTCACTGTAAAACCACTGCAGCTCTTTATGGTCGTGTAAAAACACTCCAGCTCTTTATGGTCACTGTAAAACCACTGCGGCTTTTTATGGTGACTGTAAAAACACAACAGCTCTTTATCGTCACTGCAAAACCACTGCGGCTCTTTATGGTCATTGTAAAACCATGATAGCTCTTTATGGTCACTCTAAAACCACTGCAGCTCTTTATGGTCACTGTAAAACCACTTCAGCTCTTTATGGTCACAGTAAAACCACTACAGCTCTTTATGGTCACAGTAAAACCGCAGCAGCTGTTCCGGTCACTGTAAAACCACTGCGGCTCTTGATGGTCACTGTAAAACCACTACAGCACTTTATGGTCCCTGTAAAACCTCAGCAGCTCTTTATGGTCACTGTAAAACCACTGCTGCTCTTTATGGTTACTGTAAAACCACTACAGCTGTTATGGTCACTGTAAAACCACTGCAGCTCTTTATGGTCACTGTAAAACCACTGCAGCTCTAATGTCACAGTAAAACCACTACAGCTCGTTATGGTCACTGTAAAACCACTACAGCTCTTTATGGTCAGTGTAAAACCACTACATCTCTTTATGGTCACTGTAAAAACACTTCAGCACTTTTTGGTCACTGTAAAACCACTGCAGCTCTTTATCGTCACTGTAAAACCACTACAGCTCTTTATGGTCATTGAAAAATCACTGCAGCTCTTTATGGTCACTGTAAAAAACACTACACCTCTTTATGGTCACTGTAAAATCACTGCGGCTTTTTATGGTCACTGTAAAACCACTACAGCTCTTTATGGTCACTGTAAGACCACGACAGCTCCTTATGGTCACTGTAAAACCACTGCGGCTCTTATGGTCACTGTAAAACCACTGCAGCTCTTTATCGTCAGAGTAAAACCACGAAAGCTCTTTATGGTCACTGTAAAACGACAGCGGCTCTTTATGGTCCAATTAAAACCACTGCAGCTCTTTATGGTCACTGTAAAACCACTACAGCCCTTTCTGGTCACAGTAAAACCACTGCGGCTCTTTATGGTCATTGGAAAACCACCAAAGCTCTTTCTGGTCACTCTTAAAAGACTACAGGTCTTTATGGTCACTGTAAAACCACTGCAGCTCTTTATGGTCATTGTAAAACCACTGCAGCTCTTTATAGTCATTGTAAATCCACTACAGCTCTTTATGGTCATTGAAAAACCACTGCAGCTCTTTATGGTCACTGTAAAAAACACTACAGCTCTTTATGGTCACTGTATAATCACTGCGGCTTTTTATGGTCATTGTAAAACCACTGCAGCTCTTTGTGGTCTCTGTAAAACCACTACAGCTCTTGATGGTCACTGTTAAACCAAAGCGGCTCTTTGGTCACTGTAAAACCACTGCAACTCTTTATGGTCACTTTAAAACCACTGTGGCTCTTATGGTCACTGTAAAACCACTGCGGCTCTTGTGGTCACTGTAACACCACTACAGCTCTTTCTGGCCACAGTAAAACCACTGCAGCTCTTTTTGGTCACTGTAAAACCACTGCGGCTCTTGTGGTCACTGTAAAACCACTACACCTCTCTATGGTCACTGTAAAACCACTGCAGCTCTTTATGGTTACTGTAAAACCACAACAGCTCTTTATGGTCACTGTAAAACCACTACAGCTCTTTATGGTCACTGTAAAACCACTGCAGCTCTTTATTGTCACTGTAAAACCACCACAGCTCTTTATGGTCACTGTTAAACCACTGCAGCTCTTTCTGGCCACAGTAAAACCACTACAGCTCTTTATGGTCACTGTAAAACAACTGCAGCTCTTTATGGTCATTGTAAAACCACTACAGCTCTTTATGGTCACTGTAAAACCACTGCGTCTCTTTCTGGCCACAGTAAAACCACTGCAGCTCTTTATGGTTAGTGTAAAACCACTGCGGCTCTTGTGGTCACTGTAAAACCACTGCAGCACTTTATGGTCACAGTAAAACCACTGCAGCTCTTTATGGTCACTGTAAAACCACTAGTGGTCTTTATGGTCACTGTACAACCACTGCGGCTCTTTATGGTCACTGTAAAAACACAACAGCTCTTTATGTTGATTTTAAAAGCACTAGAGCTTTTTATGGTCACTCTAAAACACTGCAGCTCTTTATGGTCACAGTAAAACCACTGCAGCTCTTTATGGTCACTGTAAAACCACTGCAGCACTTTATGGTCACAGTAAAACCACTGCAGCTCTTTAGGGTCACTGTAAAACCACTGCAGCTCTTATGGTCACTGTAAAAACACAACAGCTCTTTATGGTCACTGCAAAACCACTGCGGCTCTTTATGTTCATTGTAAAAGCACGATAGCTATTTATGGTCACTCTAAAACCACTGCAGCTCTTAATGGTCATTGTAAAACCACAATAGCTATTTATGGTCACTCTACAACCACTGCAGCTCTTTATGGTCACGGTAAAACCACTGCAGCTCTTTATGGTCACAGTAAAACTACTGCAGCTCTTTATGGTCACTGTAAAACCACTGCAGCTCTTTATGGTCACTGTAAAACCACTGCAGCTCTTTATAGTCACTGCAAAACCACTGCGGCTCTTTATGGTCATTGTAAAACCACGATAGCTCTTTATGGTCACTCTAAAACCACTGCAGCTCTTAATCGTCACTGTAAAACCACTTCAGCTCTTTATGGTCACAGTAAAACCACTACAGCTCTTTATGGTCACAGTAAAACCGCAGCAGCTGTTCCGGTCACTGTAAAACCACTGCGGCTCTTGATGGTCACTGTAAAACCACTACAGCACTTTATGGTCCCTGTAAAACCTCAGCAGCTCTTTATGGTCACTGTAAAACCACTGCTGCTCTTTATGGTTACTGTAAAACCACTACAGCTGTTATGGTCACTGTAAAACCACTGCAGCTCTTTATGGTCACTGTAAAACCACTGCAGCTCTAATGTCACAGTAAAACCACTACAGCTCGTTATGGTCACTGTAAAACCACTACATCTCTTTATGGTCACTGTAAAAACACTTCAGCACTTTTTGGTCACTGTAAAACCACTGCAGCTCTTTATGGTCGTGTAAAAACACTCCAGCTCTTTATGGTCACTGTAAAACCACTGCGGCTTTTTATGGTGACTGTAAAAACACAACAGCTCTTTATCGTCACTGCAAAACCACTGCGGCTCTTTATGGTCTTTGTAAAACCATGATAGCTCTTTATGGTCACTCTAAAACCACTGCAGCTCTTTATGGTCACTGTAAAACCACTTCAGCTCTTTATGGTCACAGTAAAACCACTACAGCTCTTTATGGTCACAGTAAAACCGCAGCAGCTGTTCCGGTCACTGTAAAACCACTGCGGCTCTTGATGGTCACTGTAAAACCACTACAGCACTTTATGGTCCCTGTAAAACCTCAGCAGCTCTTTATGGTCACTGTAAAACCACTGCTGCTCTTTATGGTTACTGTAAAACCACTACAGCTGTTATGGTCACTGTAAAACCACTGCAGCTCTTTATGGTCACTGTAAAACCACTGCAGCTCTAATGTCACAGTAAAACCACTACAGCTCGTTATGGTCACTGTAAAACCACTACAGCTCTTTATGGTCAGTGTAAAACCACTACATCTCTTTATGGTCACTGTAAAAACACTTCAGCACTTTTTGGTCACTGTAAAACCACTGCAGCTCTTGATGGTCACTGTAAAAACACTCCAGCTCTTTATGGTCACTGTAAAACCACTGCAGCTCTTTATCGTCACTGTAAAACCACTACAGCTCTTTATGGTCATTGAAAAATCACTGCAGCTCTTTATGGTCACTGTAAAAACACTACACCTCTTTATGGTCACTGTAAAATCACTGCGGCTTTTTATGGTCACTGTAAAACCACTACAGCTCTTTATGGTCACTGTAAGACCACGACAGCTCCTTATGGTCACTGTAAAACCACTGCGGCTCTTATGGTCACTGTAAAACCACTGCAGCTCTTTATCGTCAGAGTAAAACCACGAAAGCTCTTTATGGTCACTGTAAAACGACAGCGGCTCTTTATGGTCCAATTAAAACCACTGCAGCTCTTTATGGTCACTGTAAAACCACTACAGCCCTTTCTGGTCACAGTAAAACCACTGCGGCTCTTTATGGTCATTGGAAAACCACCAAAGCTCTTTCTGGTCACTCTAAAAAGACTACAGGTCTTTATGGTCACTGTAAAACCACTGCAGCTCTTTATGGTCATTGTAAAACCACTGCAGCTCTTTATAGTCATTGTAAATCCACTACAGCTCTTTATGGTCATTGAAAAACCACTGCAGCTCTTTATGGTCACTGTAAAAAACACTACAGCTCTTTATGGTCACTGTATAATCACTGCGGCTTTTTATGGTCATTGTAAAACCACTGCAGCTCTTTGTGGTCTCTGTAAAACCACTACAGCTCTTGATGGTCACTGTTAAACCAAAGCGGCTCTTTGGTCACTGTAAAACCACTGCAACTCTTTATGGTCACTTTAAAACCACTGTGGCTCTTATGGTCACTGTAAAACCACTGCGGCTCTTGTGGTCACTGTAACACCACTACAGCTCTTTCTGGCCACAGTAAAACCACTGCAGCTCTTTTTGGTCACTGTAAAACCACTGCGGCTCTTGTGGTCACTGTAAAACCACTACACCTCTCTATGGTCACTGTAAAACCACTGCAGCTCTTTATGGTTACTGTAAAACCACAACAGCTCTTTATGGTCACTGTAAAACCACTACAGCTCTTTATGGTCACTGTAAAACCACTGCAGCTCTTTATTGTCACTGTAAAACCACCACAGCTCTTTATGGTCACTGTTAAACCACTGCAGCTCTTTCTGGCCACAGTAAAACCAATACAGCTCTTTATGGTCACTGTAAAACAACTGCAGCTCTTTATGGTCATTGTAAAACCACTACAGCTCTTTATGGTCACTGTAAAACCACTGCGTCTCTTTCTGGCCACAGTAAAACCACTGCGGCTCTTTATGGTTAGTGTAAAACCACTGCGGCTCTTGTGGTCACTGTAAAACCACTGCAGCACTTTATGGTCACAGTAAAACCACTGCAGCTCTTTATGGTCACTGTAAAACCACTAGTGGTCTTTATGGTCACTGTACAACCACTGCGGCTCTTTATGGTCACTGTAAAAACACAACAGCTCTTTATGTTGATTTTAAAAACACTAGAGCTTTTTATGGTCACTCTAAAACACTGCAGCTCTTTATGGTCACTGTAAAACCACTGCAGCACTTTATGGTCACAGTAAAACCACTGCAGCTCTTTAGGGTCACTGTAAAACCACTGCAGCTCTTATGGTCACTGTAAAAACACAACAGCTCTTTATGGTCACTGCAAAACCACTGCGGCTCTTTATGTTCATTGTAAAACCACGATAGCTATTTATGGTCACTCTAAAACCACTGCAGCTCTTAATGGTCATTGTAAAACCACAATAGCTATTTATGGTCACTCTACAACCACTGCAGCTCTTTATGGTCACGGTAAAACCACTGCAGCTCTTTATGGTCACAGTAAAACTACTGCAGCTCTTATGGTCACTGTAAAACCACTGCAGCTCTTTATGGTCACTGTAAAACCACTGCAGCTCTTTATAGTCACTACAAAACCACTGCGGCTCTTTATGGTCATTGTAAAACCACGACAGCTCTTTATGGTCACTCTAAAACCACTGCAGCTCTTTATGGTCACTGTAAAACCACTTCAGCTCTTTATGGTCACAGTAAAACCACTACAGCTCTTTATGGTCACTCTAAAACCACTGCAGCTCTTTATGGTCACTGTAAAACCACTTCAGCTCTTTATGGTCACAGTAAAACCACTACAGCTCTTTATGGTCACTCTAAAACCACTGCAGCTCTTTATGGTCACTGTAAAACCACTTCAGCTCTTTATGGTCACAGTAAAACCACCACAGCTCTTTATGGTCACTGTTAAACCACTGCAGCTCTTTCTGGCCACAGTAAAACCACTACAGCTCTTTATGGTCACTGTAAAACAACTGCAGCTCTTTACGGTCATTGTAAAACCACTACAGGTCTTTATGGTCACTGTAAAACCACTGCGTCTCTTTCTGGCCACAGTAAAACCACTGCAGCACTTTATGGTTAGTGTAAAACCACTGCGGCTCTTGTGGTCACTGTAAAACCACTGCAGCACTTTATGGTCACAGTAAAACCACTGCAGCTCTTTATGGTCACTGTAAAACCACTAGTGGTCTTTATGGTCACTGTACAACCACTGCGGCTCTTTATGGTCACTGTAAAAACACAACAGCTCTTTATGTTGATTTTAAAAGCACTAGAGCTTTTTATGGTCACTCTAAAACACTGCAGCTCTTTATGGTCACTGTAAAACCACTGCAGCACTTTATGGTCACAGTAAAACCACTGCAGCTCTTTAGGGTCACTGTAAAACCACTGCAGCTCTTATGGTCACTGTAAAAACACAACAGCTCTTTATGGTCACTGCAAAACCACTGCGGCTCTTTATGTTCATTGTAAAACCACGATAGCTATTTATGGTCACTCTAAAACCACTGCAGCTCTTAATGGTCATTGTAAAACCACAATAGCTATTTATGGTCACTCTACAACCACTGCAGCTCTTTATGGTCACGGTAAAACCACTGCAGCTCTTTATGGTCACAGTAAAACTACTGCAGCTCTTATGGTCACTGTAAAACCACTGCAGCTCTTTATGGTCACTGTAAAACCACTGCAGCTCTTTATAGTCACTGCAAAACCACTGCGGCTCTTTATGGTCATTGTAAAACCACGATAGCTCTTTATGGTCACTCTAAAACCACTGCAGCTCTTTATGGTCACTGTAAAACCACTTCAGCTCTTTATGGTCACAGTAAAACCACTACAGCTCTTTATGGTCACAGTAAAACCGCAGCAGCTGTTCCGGTCACTGTAAAACCACTGCGGCTCTTGATGGTCACTGTAAAACCACTACAGCACTTTATGGTCCCTGTAAAACCTCAGCAGCTCTTTATGGTCACTGTAAAACCACTGCTGCTCTTTATGGTTACTGTAAAACCACTACAGCTGTTATGGTCACTGTAAAACCACTGCAGCTCTTTATGGTCACTGTAAAACCACTGCAGCTCTAATGTCACAGTAAAACCACTACAGCTCGTTATGGTCACTGTAAAACCACTACACCTCTTTATGGTCACTGTAAAAACACTTCAGCACTTTTTGGTCACTGTAAAACCACTGCAGCTCTTTATGGTCGTGTAAAAACACTCCAGCTCTTTATGGTCACTGTAAAACCACTGCGGCTTTTTATGGTGACTGTAAAAACACAACAGCTCTTTATCGTCACTGCAAAACCACTGCGGCTCTTTATGGTCATTGTAAAACCATGATAGCTCTTTATGGTCACTCTAAAACCACTGCAGCTCTTTATGGTCACTGTAAAACCACTTCAGCTCTTTATGGTCACAGTAAAACCACTACAGCTCTTTATGGTCACAGTAAAACCGCAGCAGCTGTTCCGGTCACTGTAAAACCACTGCGGCTCTTGATGGTCACTGTAAAACCACTACAGCACTTTATGGTCCCTGTAAAACCTCAGCAGCTCTTTATGGTCACTGTAAAACCACTGCTGCTCTTTATGGTTACTGTAAAACCACTACAGCTGTTATGGTCACTGTAAAACCACTGCAGCTCTTTATGGTCACTGTAAAACCACTGCAGCTCTAATGTCACAGTAAAACCACTACAGCTCGTTATGGTCACTGTAAAACCACTACAGCTCTTTATGGTCAGTGTAAAACCACTACATCTCTTTATGGTCACTGTAAAAACACTTCAGCACTTTTTGGTCACTGTAAAACCACTGCAGCTCTTTATGGTCACTGTAAAAACACTCCAGCTCTTTATGGTCACTGTAAAACCACTGCAGCTCTTTATCGTCACTGTAAAACAACTACAGCTCTTTATAGTCACTGTAAAAACACTGCAGCGCTTTATGATCACTGTAAAAGCACTTCAGCTCTTTATGATCTCTGTAAAACCACTGCAGCTTTTTATAGTCATTGTAAAACCACGACAGCTCTTTATGGTCATTGTAAAAACACTGCAGCGCTTTATGGTCACTGTAAAACCACTACAGCTCTTTATGGTCACTAAAAATACACTGCAGCGCTTTATGGTCACTGTAAAATCACTACAGCTCTTTATGGACACTGAAAATCACTACAGCTCTTTACGGTCACTGTAAAAACACTGCAGCGCTTTACGGTCACTGTAAAAACACTGCAGCTTTTATGGACACTAGAAAAACACTGCAGCTCTTTATGGTCACTGTAACACCTCTGCAGCTCTTTATGGTCACTGTGAAACCACTACAGCTCTTTATGGTCAGTGTAAAACCACTACAGCTCTTTATGGTCGCTGTAAAACCACTGCAGCTCTTTATGGTCACAATAAAACCACTGCAGCACTTTATGGTCACTGTAAAACCACTGCAGCTCTTTATGGTCACTGTAAAACCACTACAGCTCTTTATGGTCTCAATAAAACCACTACAGCTCTTTATGGTCACTGTTAAACCACTGCGGCTCTTATGTTCACGGTAAAACCACTGCAGTTCCTTATGTTCATTGTACAACCACTGCGGCTCTTTATGGTCACAGTAAAACGACTGCAGCTCTTTATCGTCACTGTAAAACCACTGCAGCTCTTTATGGACACAGTAAAACCACTGCAGCTCTTTCTGGTCACAGTAAAACCACTGCAGCTCTTTATGTTCACTGTACAACCGCTGCGGCTCTTTATGGACACAGTAAAACCACTACAGCTCTTTATGGTCACTTTAAAACAACTGCAGCTCTTTATGGTCATTGTAAAACCACTACAGCTCTCTATGGTCACTGTAAAACCACTGCGTCTCTTTCTGGCCACAGTAAAACCACTGCAGCTCTTTATGGTTAGTGTAAAACCACTGCGGCTCTTGTGGTCACTGTAAAACCACTGCAGCACTTTATGGTCACAGTAAAACCACTGCAGCTCTTTATGGTCACTGTAAAACCACTAGTGGTCTTTATGGTCACTGTACAACCACTGCGGCTCTTTATGGTCACTGTAAAAACACAACAGCTCTTTATGTTGATTTTAAAAGCACTAGAGCTTTTTATGGTCACTCTAAAACACTGCAGCTCTTTATGGTCACTGTAAAACCACTGCAGCACTTTATGGTCACAGTAAAACCACTGCAGCTCTTTAGGGTCACTGTAAAACCACTGCAGCTCTTATGGTCACTGTAAAAACACAACAGCTCTTTATGGTCAGTGCAAAACCACTGCGGCTCTTTATATTCATTGTAAAACCACGATAGCTATTTATGGTCACTCTAAAACCACTGCAGCTCTTAATGGTCATTGTAAAACCACAATAGCTATTTATGGTCACTCTACAACCACTGCAGCTCTTTATGGTCACGGTAAAACCACTGCAGCTCTTTATGGTCACAGTAAAACTACTGCAGCTCTTATGGTCACTGTAAAACCACTGCAGCTCTTTATGGTCACTGTAAAACCACTGCAGCTCTTTATAGTCACTGCAAAACCACTGCGGCTCTTTATGGTCATTGTAAAACCACTGCAGCTCTTTATGGTCACTCTAAAACCACTGCAGCTCTTTATGGTCACTGTAAAACCACTTCAGCTCTTTATGGTCACAGTAAAACCACTACAGCTCTTTATGGTCACTGTAAAACCACCACAGCTCTTTATGGTCACTGTTAAACCACTGCAGCTCTTTCTGGCCACAGTAAAACCACTACAGCTCTTTATGGTCACTGTAAAACAACTGCAGCTCTTTACGGTCATTGTAAAACCACTACAGCTCTTTATGGTCACTGTAAAACCACTGCGTCTCTTTCTGGCCACAGTAAAACCACTGCAGCTCTTTATGATTAGTGTAAAACCACTGCGGCTCTTGTGGTCACTGTAAAACCACTGCAGCACTTTATGGTCACAGTAAAACCACTGCAGCTCTTTATGGTCACTGTAAAACCACTAGTGGTCTTTATGGTCACTGTACAACCACTGCGGCTCTTTATGGTCACTGTAAAAACACAACAGCTCTTTATGTTGATTTTAAAAGCACTAGAGCTTTTTATGGTCACTCTAAAACACTGCAGCTCTTTATGGTCACTGTAAAACCACTGCAGCACTTTATGGTCACAGTAAAACCACTGCAGCTCTTTAGGGTCACTGTAAAACCACTGCAGCTCTTATGGTCACTGTAAAAACACAACAGCTCTTTATGGTCACTGCAAAACCACTGCGGCTCTTTATGTTCATTGTAAAAGCACGATAGCTATTTATGGTCACTCTAAAACCACTGCAGCTCTTAATGGTCATTGTAAAACCACAATAGCTATTTATGGTCACTCTACAACCACTGCAGCTCTTTATGGTCACGGTAAAACCACTGCAGCTCTTTATGGTCACAGTAAAACTACTGCAGCTCTTATGGTCACTGTAAAACCACTGCAGCTCTTTATGGTCACTGTAAAACCACTGCAGCTCTTTATAGTCACTGCAAAACCACTGCGGCTCTTTATGGTCATTGTAAAACCACGATAGCTCTTTATGGTCACTCTAAAACCGCAGCAGCTGTTCAGGTCACTGTAAAACCACTGCGGCTCTTGATGGTCACTGTAAAACCACTACAGCACTTTATGGTCCCTGTAAAACCTCAGCAGCTCTTTATGGTCACTGTAAAACCACTGCTGCTCTTTATGGTTACTGTAAAACCACTACAGCTGTTATGGTCACTGTAAAACCACTGCAGCTCTTTATGGTCACTGTAAAACCACTGCAGCTCTAATGTCACAGTAAAACCACTACAGCTCGTTATGGTCACTGTAAAACCACTACATCTCTTTATGGTCACTGTAAAAACACTTCAGCACTTTTTGGTCACTGTAAAACCACTGCAGCTCTTTATGGTCGTGTAAAAACACTCCAGCTCTTTATGGTCACTGTAAAACCACTGCGGCTTTTTATGGTGACTGTAAAAACACAACAGCTCTTTATCGTCACTGCAAAACCACTGCGGCTCTTTATGGTCATTGTAAAACCATGATAGCTCTTTATGGTCACTCTAAAACCACTGCAGCTCTTTATGGTCACTGTAAAACCACTTCAGCTCTTTATGGTCACAGTAAAACCACTACAGCTCTTTATGGTCACAGTAAAACCGCAGCAGCTGTTCCGGTCACTGTAAAATAACTGCGGCTCTTGATGGTCACTGTAAAACCACTACAGCACTTTATGGTCCCTGTAAAACCTCAGCAGCTCTTTAAGGTCACTGTAAAACCACTGCTGCTCTTTATGGTTACTGTAAAACCACTACAGCTGTTATGGTCACTGTAAAACCACTGCAGCTCTTTATGGTCACTGTAAAACCACTGCAGCTCTAATGTCACAGTAAAACCACTACAGCTCGTTATGGTCACTGTAAAACCACTACAGCTCTTTATGGTCAGTGTAAAACCACTACATCTCTTTATGGTCACTGTAAAAACACTTCAGCACTTTTTGGTCACTGTAAAACCACTGCAGCTCTTTATGGTCACTGTAAAAACACTCCAGTTCTTTATGGTCACTGTAAAACCACTGCAGCTCTTTATCGTCACTGTAAAACCACTACAGCTCTTTATGGTCACTAAAAATACACTGCAGCGCTTTATGGTCACTGTAAAATCACTACAGCTCTTTATGGACACTGAAAATCACTACAGCTCTTTACGGTCACTGTAAAAACACTGCAGCGCTTTACGGTCACTGTAAAAACACTGCAGCTTTTATGGACACTAGAAAAACACTGCAGCTCTTTATGGTCACTGTAACACCTCTGCAGCTCTTTATGGTCACTGTGAAACCACTACAGCTCTTTATGGTCAGTGTAAAACCACTGCAGCTCTTTATGGTCACAATAAAACCACTGCAGCTCTTTATGGTCACTGTAAAACCACTACAGCTCTTTATGGTCTCAATAAAACCACTACAGCTCTTTATGGTCACTGTTAAACCACTGCGGCTCTTATGTTCAAGGTAAAACCACTGCAGTTCTTTATGTTCACTGTACAACCACTGCGGCTCTTTATGGTCACAGTAAAACGACTGCAGCTCTTTATCGTCACTGTAAAACCACTGCAGCTCTTTATGGACACAGTAAAACCACTGCAGCTCTTTCTGGTCACAGTAAAACCACTGCAGCTCTTTATGTTCACTGTACAACCGCTGCGGCTCTTTATGGACACAGTAAAACCACTGCGGCTCTTTATGGTCACTGTAAAACCACGACAGCTCTTTATGGTCACTGTAAAACCACTGCGGCTCTAATGGTCACTGTAAAACCACTGCAGCTCTTTTTCGTCAGAGTAAAACCACGAAAGCTCTTTATGGTCACTGTGAAACTACTGCGGCTCTTTACGGTCCAATTAAAACCACTGCAGCTCTTTAAGGTCACTGTAAAACCACTACAGCCCTTTCTGGTCACAGTAAAACCACTGCGGCTCTTTATGGTCATTGGAAAACCACCAAAGCTCTTTATGGTCACTCTAAAAATACTACAGGTCTTTATGGTCACTGTAAAACCACTGCAGCTCTTTATGGTCATTGTAAAACCACTGCAGCTCTTTATAGTCACTGTAAAACCACTACAGCTCTTTAAGGTCATTGAAAAATCACTGCAGCTCTTTATGGTCACTGTAAAAACACTACACCTCTTTATGGTCACTGTAAAATCACTGCGGCTTTTTATGGTCACTGTAAAACCACTACAGCTCTTTATGGTCACTGTAAGACCACGACAGCTCCTTATGGTCACTGTAAAACCACTGCGGCTCTTATGATCACTGTAAAACCACTGCAGCTCTTTATGGTCATTGTAAAACCACTGCAGCTCTTTATAGTCATTGTAAATCCACTACAGCTCTTTATGGTCATTGAAAAACCACTGCAGCTCTTTATGGTCACTGTAAAAAACACTACAGCTCTTTATGGTCACTGTATAATCACTGCGGCTTTTTATGGTCATTGTAAAACCACTGCAGCTCTTTGTGGTCTCTGTAAAACCACTACAGCTCTTGATGGTCACTGTTAAACCACAGCGGCTCTTTGGTCACTGTAAAACCACTGCAACTCTTTATGGTCACTTTAAAACCACTGTGGCTCTTATGGTCATTGCAAAAACCACTGCGGCTCTTGTGGTCACTGTAACACCACTACAGCTCATTCTGGCCACAGTAAAACCACTGCAGCTCTTTTTGGTCACTGTAAAACCACTGCGGCTCTTGTGGTCACTGTAAAACCACTACACCTCTCTATGGTCACTGTAAAACCACTGCAGCTCTTTAAGGTTACTGTAAAACCACAACAGCTCTTTATGGTCACTGTAAAACCACTACAGCTCTTTATGGTCACTGTAAAACCACTGCAGCTCTTTATTGTCACTGTAAAACCACCACAGCTCTTTATGGTCACTGTTAAACCACTGCAGCTCTTTCTGGCCACAGTAAAACCACTACAGCTCTTTATGGTCACTGTAAAACAACTGCAGCTCTTTATGGTCATTGTAAAACCACTACAGCTCTTTATGGTCACTGTAAAACCACTGCGTCTCTTTCTGGCCACAGTAAAACCACTGCAGCTCTTTATGGTTAGTGTAAAACCACTGCGGTTCTTGTGGTCACTGTAAAACCACTGCAGCACTTTATGGTCACAGTAAAACCACTGCAGCTCTTTATGGTCACTGTAAAACCACTAGTGGTCTTTATGGTCACTGTACAACCACTGCGGCTCTTTATGGTCACTGTAAAAACACAACAGCTCTTTATGTTAATTTTAAAAGCACTAGAGCTTTTTATGGTCACTCTAAAACACTGCAGCTCATTATGGTCACTGTAAAACCACTGCAGCACTTTATGGTCACAGTAAAACCACTGCAGCTCTTTAGGGTCACTGTAAAACCACTGCAGCTCTTATGGTCACTGTAAAAACACAACAGCTCTTTATGGTCACTGCAAAACCACTGCGGCTCTTTATGTTCATTGTAAAACCACGATAGCTAATTATGGTCACTCTAAAACCACTGCAGCTCTTAATGGTGATTGTAAAACCACAATAGCTATTTATGGTCACTCTACAACCACTGCAGCTCTTTATGGTCACAGTAAAACCACTGCAGCTCTTTATGGTCACAGTATAACTACTGCAGCTCTTATGGTCACTGTAAAACCACTGCAGCTCTTTATGGTCACTGTAAAACCACTGCAGCTCTTTATAGTCACTGCAAAACCACTGCGGCTCTTTATGGTCATTGTAAAACCACGATAGCTCTTTATGGTCACTCTAAAACCACTGCAGCTCTTTATGGTCACTGTAAAACCACTTCAGCTCTTTATGGTCACAGTAAAACCACTACAGCTCTTTATGGTCACAGTAAAACCGCAGCAGCTGTTCCGGTCACTGTAAAACCACTGCGGCTCTTGATGGTCCCTGTAAAACCTCAGCAGCTCTTTATGGTCACTGTAAAACCACTGCTGCTCTTTATGGTTACTGTAAAACCACTACAGCTGTTATGGTCACTGTAAAACCACTGCAGCTCTTTATGGTCACTGTAAAAACACTTCAGCACTTTTTGGTCACTGTAAAACCACTGCAGCTCTTTATGGTCGTGTAAAAACACTCCAGCTCTTTATGGTCACTGTAAAACCACTGCAGCACGTTATCGTCACTGTAAAACCACAACAGCTCTTTATAGTCACTGTAAAAACACTGCAGCGCTTTATGGTCACTGTGAAACCACTACAGCTCTTTATGGTCAGTGTAAAACCACTACAGCTCTTTATGGTCAGTGTAAAACCACTACAGCTCTTTACGGTCACTGTAAAACCACTGCAGCTATTTATGGTCACTGTAAAACCACGAGTGGTCTTTATGGTCACTGTAAAACCACTGCGGCTCTTTATGGTCACTGTAAAACCACTACAGCTCTTTATGGTCACTGTAAAACCACTGCTGCTCTTTATGGTCACTGTAAAACCACTACAGCTCTTTATGGTCACTGTTAAACCACTGCGGCTCTTATGCTCAAGGTAAAACCACTGCAGCTCTTTATGTTCACTGTACAAACATTGCGGCTCTTTATGGTCACAGTAAAATGACTGCAGCTCTTTATGTTCACTGTACAACCATTGCGGCTCTTTATGGTCACAGTAAAACGACTGCAGCTCTTTATGGTCACTGTAAAACCACTGCAGCTCTTCATGGACACAGCAAAACCACTGCAGCCCTTTCTGGTCACAGTAAAACCACTGCAGCTCTTTATGTTCACTGTACAACCACTGCGGCTCTTTATGGTCACAGTAAAACCACTGCGGCTCTTTCTGGTCACATAAAACAACTACAGCTCTTTATGGTCACTGTAAAACCACTACAGCTCTTTATGGTCACTGTAAAACCACGACAGCTCTTTATGGTCACTGTAAAACCACTGCGGCTCTTCTGGTCACTGTAAAACCACTGCAGCTCTTTTTCGTCAGAGTAAAACCACGAAAGCTCTTTATGGTCACTGTGAAACTACTGCGGCTCTTTACGGTCCAATTAAAACCACTGCAGCTCTTTATGGTCACTGTAAAACCACTGCAGCTCTTTCTGGCCACAGTAAAACCACTACAGCTCTTTATGGTCACTGTAAAACAACTGCAGCTCTTTACGGTCATTGTAAAACCACTACAGCTCTTTATGGTCACTGTAAAACCACTGCGTCTCTTTCTGGCCACAGTAAAACCACTGCAGCTCTTTATGGTTAGTGTAAAACCACTGCGGCTCTTGTGGTCACTGTAAAACCACTGCAGCACTTTATGGTCACAGTAAAACCACTGCAGCTCTTTATGGTCACTGTAAAACCACTAGTGGTCTTTATGGTCACTGTACAACCACTGCGGCTCTTTATGGTCACTGTAAAAACACAACAGCTCTTTATGTTGATTTTAAAAGCACTAGAGCTTTTTATGGTCACTCTAAAACACTGCAGCTCTTTATGGTCACTGTAAAACCACTGCAGCACTTTATGGTCACAGTAAAACCACTGCAGCTCTTTAGGGTCACTGTAAAACCACTGCAGCTCTTATGGTCACTGTAAAAACACAACAGCTCTTTATGGTCACTGCAAAACCACTGCGGCTCTTTATGTTCATTGTAAAAGCACGATAGCTATTTATGGTCACTCTAAAACCACTGCAGCTCTTAATGGTCATTGTAAAACCACAATAGCTATTTATGGTCACTCTACAACCACTGCAGCTCTTTATGGTCACGGTAAAACCACTGCAGCTCTTTATGGTCACAGTAAAACTACTGCAGCTCTTATGGTCACTGTAAAACCACTGCAGCTCTTTATGGTCACTGTAAAACCACTGCAGCTCTTTATAGTCACTGCAAAACCACTGCGGCTCTTTATGGTCATTGTAAAACCACGATAGCTCTTTATGGTCACTCTAAAACCGCAGCAGCTGTTCAGGTCACTGTAAAACCACTGCGGCTCTTGATGGTCACTGTAAAACCACTACAGCACTTTATGGTCCCTGTAAAACCTCAGCAGCTCTTTATGGTCACTGTAAAACCACTGCTGCTCTTTATGGTTACTGTAAAACCACTACAGCTGTTATGGTCACTGTAAAACCACTGCAGCTCTTTATGGTCACTGTAAAACCACTGCAGCTCTAATGTCACAGTAAAACCACTACAGCTCGTTATGGTCACTGTAAAACCACTACATCTCTTTATGGTCACTGTAAAAACACTTCAGCACTTTTTGGTCACTGTAAAACCACTGCAGCTCTTTATGGTCGTGTAAAAACACTCCAGCTCTTTATGGTCACTGTAAAACCACTGCGGCTTTTTATGGTGACTGTAAAAACACAACAGCTCTTTATCGTCACTGCAAAACCACTGCGGCTCTTTATGGTCATTGTAAAACCATGATAGCTCTTTATGGTCACTCTAAAACCACTGCAGCTCTTTATGGTCACTGTAAAACCACTTCAGCTCTTTATGGTCACAGTAAAACCACTACAGCTCTTTATGGTCACAGTAAAACCGCAGCAGCTGTTCCGGTCACTGTAAAATAACTGCGGCTCTTGATGGTCACTGTAAAACCACTACAGCACTTTATGGTCCCTGTAAAACCTCAGCAGCTCTTTAAGGTCACTGTAAAACCACTGCTGCTCTTTATGGTTACTGTAAAACCACTACAGCTGTTATGGTCACTGTAAAACCACTGCAGCTCTTTATGGTCACTGTAAAACCACTGCAGCTCTAATGTCACAGTAAAACCACTACAGCTCGTTATGGTCACTGTAAAACCACTACAGCTCTTTATGGTCAGTGTAAAACCACTACATCTCTTTATGGTCACTGTAAAAACACTTCAGCACTTTTTGGTCACTGTAAAACCACTGCAGCTCTTTATGGTCACTGTAAAAACACTCCAGCTCTTTATGGTCACTGTAAAACCACTGCAGCTCTTTATCGTCACTGTAAAACCACTACAGCTCTTTATGGTCACTAAAAATACACTGCAGCGCTTTATGGTCACTGTAAAATCACTACAGCTCTTTATGGACACTGAAAATCACTACAGCTCTTTACGGTCACTGTAAAAACACTGCAGCGCTTTACGGTCACTGTAAAAACACTGCAGCTTTTATGGACACTAGAAAAACACTGCAGCTCTTTATGGTCACTGTAACACCTCTGCAGCTCTTTATGGTCACTGTGAAACCACTACAGCTCTTTATGGTCAGTGTAAAACCACTGCAGCTCTTTATGGTCACAATAAAACCACTGCAGCACTTTATGGTCACTGTAAAACCACTGCAGCTCTTTATGGTCACTGTAAAACCACTACAGCTCTTTATGGTCTCAATAAAACCACTACAGCTCTTTATGGTCACTGTTAAACCACTGCGGCTCTTATGTTCAAGGTAAAACCACTGCAGTTCTTTATGTTCACTGTACAACCACTGCGGCTCTTTATGGTCACAGTAAAACGACTGCAGCTCTTTATCGTCACTGTAAAACCACTGCAGCTCTTTATGGACACAGTAAAACCACTGCAGCTCTTTCTGGTCACAGTAAAACCACTGCAGCTCTTTATGTTCACTGTACAACCGCTGCGGCTCTTTATGGACACAGTAAAACCACTGCGGCTCTTTATGGTCACTGTAAAACCACGACAGCTCTTTATGGTCACTGTAAAACCACTGCGGCTCTAATGGTCACTGTAAAACCACTGCAGCTCTTTTTCGTCAGAGTAAAACCACGAAAGCTCTTTATGGTCACTGTGAAACTACTGCGGCTCTTTACGGTCCAATTAAAACCACTGCAGCTCTTTAAGGTCACTGTAAAACCACTACAGCCCTTTCTGGTCACAGTAAAACCACTGCGGCTCTTTATGGTCATTGGAAAACCACCAAAGCTCTTTATGGTCACTCTAAAAATACTACAGGTCTTTATGGTCACTGTAAAACCACTGCAGCTCTTTATGGTCATTGTAAAACCACTGCAGCTCTTTATAGTCACTGTAAAACCACTACAGCTCTTTAAGGTCATTGAAAAATCACTGCAGCTCTTTATGGTCACTGTAAAAACACTACACCTCTTTATGGTCACTGTAAAATCACTGCGGCTTTTTATGGTCACTGTAAAACCACTACAGCTCTTTATGGTCACTGTAAGACCACGACAGCTCCTTATGGTCACTGTAAAACCACTGCGGCTCTTATGGTCACTGTAAAACCACTGCAGCTCTTTATGGTCATTGTAAAACCACTGCAGCTCTTTATAGTCATTGTAAATCCACTACAGCTCTTTATGGTCATTGAAAAACCACTGCAGCTCTTTATGGTCACTGTAAAAAACACTACAGCTCTTTATGGTCACTGTATAATCACTGCGGCTTTTTATGGTCATTGTAAAACCACTGCAGCTCTTTGTGGTCTCTGTAAAACCACTACAGCTCTTGATGGTCACTGTTAAACCACAGCGGCTCTTTGGTCACTGTAAAACCACTGCAACTCTTTATGGTCACTTTAAAACCACTGTGGCTCTTATGGTCATTGCAAAAACCACTGCGGCTCTTGTGGTCACTGTAACACCACTACAGCTCATTCTGGCCACAGTAAAACCACTGCAGCTCTTTTTGGTCACTGTAAAACCACTGCGGCTCTTGTGGTCACTGTAAAACCACTACACCTCTCTATGGTCACTGTAAAACCACTGCAGCTCTTTAAGGTTACTGTAAAACCACAACAGCTCTTTATGGTCACTGTAAAACCACTACAGCTCTTTATGGTCACTGTAAAACCACTGCAGCTCTTTATTGTCACTGTAAAACCACCACAGCTCTTTATGGTCACTGTTAAACCACTGCAGCTCTTTCTGGCCACAGTAAAACCACTACAGCTCTTTATGGTCACTGTAAAACAACTGCAGCTCTTTATGGTCATTGTAAAACCACTACAGCTCTTTATGGTCACTGTAAAACCACTGCGTCTCTTTCTGGCCACAGTAAAACCACTGCAGCTCTTTATGGTTAGTGTAAAACCACTGCGGTTCTTGTGGTCACTGTAAAACCACTGCAGCACTTTATGGTCACAGTAAAACCACTGCAGCTCTTTATGGTCACTGTAAAACCACTAGTGGTCTTTATGGTCACTGTACAACCACTGCGGCTCTTTATGGTCACTGTAAAAACACAACAGCTCTTTATGTTAATTTTAAAAGCACTAGAGCTTTTTATGGTCACTCTAAAACACTGCAGCTCATTATGGTCACTGTAAAACCACTGCAGCACTTTATGGTCACAGTAAAACCACTGCAGCTCTTTAGGGTCACTGTAAAACCACTGCAGCTCTTATGGTCACTGTAAAAACACAACAGCTCTTTATGGTCACTGCAAAACCACTGCGGCTCTTTATGTTCATTGTAAAACCACGATAGCTAATTATGGTCACTCTAAAACCACTGCAGCTCTTAATGGTGATTGTAAAACCACAATAGCTATTTATGGTCACTCTACAACCACTGCAGCTCTTTATGGTCACAGTAAAACCACTGCAGCTCTTTATGGTCACAGTAAAACTACTGCAGCTCTTATGGTCACTGTAAAACCACTGCAGCTCTTTATGGTCACTGTAAAACCACTGCAGCTCTTTATAGTCACTGCAAAACCACTGCGGCTCTTTATGGTCATTGTAAAACCACGATAGCTCTTTATGGTCACTCTAAAACCACTGCAGCTCTTTATGGTCACTGTAAAACCACTTCAGCTCTTTATGGTCACAGTAAAACCACTACAGCTGTTTATGGTCACAGTAAAACCGCAGCAGCTGTTCCGGTCACTGTAAAACCACTGCGGCTCTTGATGGTCACTGTAAAACCTCAGCAGCTCTTTATGGTCACTCTAAAACCACTGCTGCTCTTTATGGTTACTGTAAAACCACTACAGCTGTTATGGTCACTGTAAAACCACTGCAGCTCTTTATGGTCACTGTAAAACCACTGCAGCTCTAATGTCACAGTAAAACCACTACAGCTCGTTATGGTCACTGTAAAACCACTACATCTCTTTATGGTCACTGTAAAAACACTTCAGCACTTTTTGGTCACTGTAAAACCACTGCAGCTCTTTATGGTCGTGTAAAAACACTCCAGCTCTTTATGGTCACTGTAAAACCACTGCAGCACTTTATCGTCACTGTAAAACCACAACAGCTCTTTATAGTCACTGTAAAAACACTGCAGCGCTTTATGGTCACTGTGAAACCACTACAGCTCTTTATGGTCAGTGTAAAACCACTACAGCTCTTTATGGTCAGTGTAAAACCACTACAGCTCTTTACGGTCACTGTAAAACCACTGCAGCTATTTATGGTCACTGTAAAACCACGAGTGGTCTTTATGGTCACTGTAAAACCACTGCGGCTCTTTATGGTCACTGTAAAACCACTACAGCTCTTTATGGTCACTGTAAAACCACTGCTGCTCTTTATGGTCACTGTAAAACCACTACAGCTCTTTATGGTCACTGTTAAACCACTGCGGCTCTTATGCTCAAGGTAAAACCACTGCAGCTCTTTATGTTCACTGTACAAACATTGCGGCTCTTTATGGTCACAGTAAAATGACTGCAGCTCTTTATGTTCACTGTACAACCATTGCGGCTCTTTATGGTCACAGTAAAACGACTGCAGCTCTTTATGGTCACTGTAAAACCACTGCAGCTCTTCATGGACACAGCAAAACCACTGCAGCCCTTTCTGGTCACAGTAAAACCACTGCAGCTCTTTATGTTCACTGTACAACCACTGCGGCTCTTTATGGACACAGTAAAACCACTGCGGCTCTTTCTGGTCACATAAAACAACTACAGCTCTTTATGGTCACTGTAAAACCACTACAGCTCTTTATGGTCACTGTAAAACCACGACAGCTCTTTATGGTCACTGTAAAACCACTGCGGCTCTTCTGGTCACTGTAAAACCACTGCAGCTCTTTTTCGTCAGAGTAAAACCACGAAAGCTCTTTATGGTCACTGTGAAACTACTGCGGCTCTTTACGGTCCAATTAAAACCACTGCAGCTCTTTATGGTCACTGTAAAACCACTACAGCCCTTTCAGGTCACAGTAAAACCACTGCGGCTCTTTATGGTCATTGGAAAACCACCAAAGCTCTTTCTGGTCACTCTAAAAATACTACAGGTCTTTATGGTCACTGTAAAACCACCAGAGCTCTTTATGATCACTGTCAAACCACTGCGGCTTTTTATGGTCACTGTAAAACCACAACAGCTCTTTATGGTCACTGCAAAACCACTGCGGCTCTTTATGGTCATTGTAAAACCACTGCGGCTTTTTATGGTCATTGTAAAACCACTGTAGCTCTTTATGGTCACTCTAAAACCACTGCAGTTCGTTATGGTCACTGTAAAACCACTGCAGCTCTTTACGGTCACTGTAAAACCACTACAGCTCTTTATGGTCACTGTAAAACCACTGCGGCTTTTTATGGTCACTGTAAAACCACAACAGCTCTTTATGGTCACTGCAAAACCACTGCGGCTCTTTATGGTCATTGTAAAACCACTATAGCTCTTTATGGTCACTCTAAAACCACTAAAGCTCTTTTTGATCACTGCAAAACCACTGCAGCTCTTTATGGTCATTGTAAAACCACTATAGCTCTTTATGGTCACTCTAAAAACACTGCAGTTCTTTATGGTCACTGTAAAACCACTGCAGCTCTTTATGGTCACTGTAAAACCACTGCAGCTATTTATGGTCACTGTAAAACCACGAGTGGTCTTTATGGTCACTGTACAACCACTGCGGCTCTTTATGGTCACAGTAAAACCGCAGCAGCTGTTCCGGTCACTGTAAAACCACTGCGGCTCTTGATGGTCCCTGTAAAACCTCAGCAGCTCTTTATGGTCACTGTAAAACCACTGCTGCTCTTTATGGTTACTGTAAAACCACTACAGCTGTTATGGTCACTGTAAAACCACTGCAGCTCTTTATGGTCACTGTAAAACCACTGCAGCTCTAATGTCACAGTAAAACCACTACAGCTCGTTATGGTCACTGTAAAACCACTACATCTCTTTATGGTCACTGTAAAAACACTTCAGCACTTTTTGGTCACTGTAAAACCACTGCAGCTCTTTATGGTCGTGTAAAAACACTCCAGCTCTTTATGGTCACTGTAAAACCACTGCAGCTCTTTATGGTCACTGTAAAACCACTGCAGCTCTAATGTCACAGTAAAACCACTACAGCTCGTTATGGTCACTGTAAAACCACTACATCTCTTTATGGTCACTGTAAAAACACTTCAGCACTTTTTGGTCACTGTAAAACCACTGCAGCTCTTTATGGTCGTGTAAAAACACTCCAGCTCTTTATGGTCACTGTAAAACCACTGCAGCTCTTTATCGTCACTGTAAAACCACAACAGCTCTTTATAGTCACTGTAAAAACACTGCAGCGCTTTATGATCACTGTAAAAGCACTCCAGCTCTTTATGATCTCTGTAAAACCACTGCAGCTTTTTATAGTCATTGTAAAACTACTACAGCTCTTTATGGTCACTGTAAAAACACTGCAGCCGTTTATGGTCACTGTAAAACCACTACAGCTCTTTATGGTCACTGTAAATACACTGCAGCGCTTTATGGTCACTGTAAAATCACTACAGCTCTTTATGGACACTGAAAATCACTACAGCTCTTTACGGTCACTTTAAAAACACTGCAGCACTTTACGGTCACTGTAAAAACACTGCAGCTTTTATGGACACTAGAAAAACACTGCAGCTCTTTATGGTCATTGTAAAACCTCTGCAGCTCTTTATGGTCACTGTGAAACCACTACAGCTCTTTATGGTCAGTGTAAAACCACTACAGCTCTTTACGGTCACTGTAAAACCACTGCAGCTATTTATGGTCACTGTAAAACCACGAGTGGTCTTTATGGTCACTGTAAAACCACTGCGGCTCTTTATGGTCACTGTAAAACCACTACAGCTCTTTAAGGTCACTGTAAAACCACTGCTGCTCTTTATGGTCACTGTAAAACCACTACAGCTCTTTATGGTCACTGTTAAACCACTGCGGCTCTTATGCTCAAGGTAAAACCACTGCAGCTCTTTATGTTCACTGTACAAACATTGCGGCTCTTTATGGTCACAGTAAAACGACTGCAGCTCTTTATGGTCACTGTAAAACCACTGCAGCTCTTTATGGTCACAGTAAAACCACTGCGACTCTTTATGGTCACTTTAATTCCACTGCAGCACTTTCTGGTCACTGTAAAACCACTAGAGGTCTTTATGGTCACAGTAAAACCACTGCGGCTCTTTATGGTCACTGTAAAACCACTACAGCTCTTTATGGTCACTGTAAAACCACTGCGGCTCTTTCTGGCCACAGTAAAACCACTGCAGCTCTTTATGGTTAGTGTAAAACCACTGCGTCTCTTGTGCTCACTGTAAAACCACTGCAGCTCTTTATGGTCACTGTAAAACCACTGCGGCTCTTTCTGGCCACAGTAAAACCACTGCAGCTCTTTATGGTTAGTGTAAAACCACTGCGTCTCTTGTGGTCACTGTAAAACCACTGCAGCTCTTTATGTTCACTGTAAAACCACTGCAGCTCTTCTGGTCACTGTAAAACCCCTACAGCTCTTTATGTCACTGTAAAACCACTACAACACTTTACGGTCACTGTGAACCCACTGCAGCTCTTTATGGTCACTGTAAAACCACTACAGCTCTTTATGCTCACTGTAAAACCACTGCGGCTCTTTCTGGCAACAGTAAAACCACTGCAGCTTTTTATGGTTCGTGTAAAACCACTACAGCTCTTTATGGTCACTGCAAAACCACTACAGCTCTTTATGGTCACTGTAAAACCACTACAGCTCTTTATGGTCACTGTAAAACCACTGCGACTCTTTATGGTCACAATAAAACCACTGCAGCTCTTTATGGTCACTGTAAAACCACTGCGGCTCTTTTTGGTCACTGTAAAACCACTATAGCACTTTATGGTCACTCTAATTCCACTGCAGCACTTTATGGTCACTGTAAAACCACTAGAGGTCTTTATGGTCACTGTAAAACCACTGCGGCTGTTTATGGTCACTGTAAAACCACAACAGATCTTTATGGTCACTGTAAAACTACTGCGGCTCATTATGGTCATTGTAAAACCAGAACAGCTCTTTATGGTCACTGCAAAACCACTGCGGCTCTTTATGGTCACTGTAAAACCACTATAGCACTTTATGGTCACTCTAATTCCACTGCAGCACTTTATGGTCACTGTAAAACCACTAGAGGTCTTTATGGTCACTGTAAAACCACAACAGATCTTTATGGTCACTGTAAAACCACTACAGCTGTTATGGTCACTGTAAAACCACTGCAGCTCTTTATGGTCACTCTAAAACCACAGCAGTTCTTTATGGTCAATGTAAAACCACTGCATCTCTTTACGGTCACTGTAAAACCACTACAGCTATTTATGGTCACTGCAAAACCACTGCGTCTCTTTATGGTCATTGTAAAACCACGATAGCTCTTTATGGTCACTGTAAAACCACTGCAGCTCTTTATGGTCAATGTAAAACCACTGCAGCTCTTTATGGTCACTGTAAAACCGCTGCAGCTATTTATGGCCACTATAATACCACTAGTGGTCTTTATGGTCACTGTAAAACCACTGCGGCTCTTTATGGTCACTTTAAAAACACAACAGCTCTTTATGGTCACTGCAAAACCAGTGCGGCTCTTTATGGTCATTGTAAAACCACTATAGCTCTTTATGGTCACTCTAAAACCACTGCAGCTGTTTATGGTCACTGTAAAACCACTGCAGCTCTTTATGGTCACAGTAGAACTACTGCAACTCTTTATGGTCACTGTAAAACCACAGTGGCTCTTTATGGTCACTGTAAATGCACAACAGCTATTTATGGACACAGTAAAACCACTGCAGCTCGTTATGGTCACTGTAAAACCACAGTGGCTCTTTATGGTCACTGTAAATCCACGACAGCTCTTTATGGTCACAGTAAAACCACTGCAGCTCTTTATGGTCACTGTAAAACTACTACAGGTATTTATGGACACTGTAAAACCACGACAGCTCTTTATGGTCACAGAAAAACCACTGCAGCACTTTACAGTCACTGTAAAACCACTACAGCTCTTTATGGTCCCTGTAAAACCACTGCAGATCTTTATGGTCACTGTAAATCCACTGCGGCTCTTATGGTCACTGTAAAACCACTGCAGCTCTTTATGGTCACAGTAAAACCACTACAGCTCTTTATCGTCAGAGTAAAGCCACGAAAGCTCTTTATGATCACTGTAAAACCACTAGAGGTCTTTATGGTCACTGTAAAACCACTGCGGCTGTTTATGGTCACTGTAAAACCACAACAGATCTTTATGGTAACTGTAAAACTACTGCGGCTCATTATGGTCATTGTAAAACCAGAACAGCTCTTTATGGTCACTGCAAAACCACTGCGGCCCTTTATGGTCACTGTAAAACCACTATAGCACTTTATGGTCACTCTAATTCCACTGCAGCACTTTATGGTCACTGTAAAACCACTAGAGGTCTTTATGGTCACTGTAAAACCACAACAGATCTTTATGGTCACTGCAAAACCACTGCGGTTCTTTATGGTCATTGTAAAACCACTGCAGCTCTTTATGGTCACTCTAAAACCACAGCAGTTCTTTATGGTCAATGTAAAACCACTGCAGCTCTTTACGGTCACTGTAAAACCACTACAGCTATTTATGGTCACTGCAAAACCACTGCGTCTCTTTATGGTCATTGTAAAACCACGATAGCTCTTTATGGTCACTGTAAAACCACTGCAGCTCTTTATGGTCAATGTAAAACCACTGCAGCTCTTTATGGTCACTGTAAAACCACTGCAGCTATTTATGGCCACTATAATACCACTAGTGGTCTTTATGGTCACTGTAAAACCACTGCGGCTCTTTATGGTCACTTTAAAAACACAACAGCTCTTTATGGTCACTGCAAAACCAGTGCGGCTCTTTATGGTCATTGTAAAACCACTATAGCTCTTTATGGTCACTCTAAAACCACTGCAGCTCTTTATGGTCACTGTAAAACCACTGCAGCTCTTTATGGTCACAGTAAAACTACTGCAACTCTTTATGGTCACTGTAAAACCACAGTGGCTCTTTATGGTCACTGTAAATCCACGACAGCTATTTATGGACACAGTAAAACCACTGCAGCTCGTTATGGTCACTGTAAAACCACAGTGGCTCTTTATGGTCACTGTAAATCCACGACAGCTCTTTATGGTCACAGTAAAACCACTGCAGCTCTTTATGGTCACTGTAAAACTACTACAGGTATTTATGGACACTGTAAAACCACGACAGCTCTTTATGGTCACAGAAAAACCACTGCAGCTCTTTACAGTCACTGTAAAACCACTACAGCTCTTTATGGTCACTGTAAAACCACTGCAGATCTTTATGGTCACTGTAAATCCACTGCGGCTCTTATGGTCACTGTAAAACCACTGCAGCTCTTTATGGTCACAGTAAAACCACTACAGCTCTTTATCGTCAGAGTAAAGGCACGAAAGCTCTTTATGGTCACTGTAAAACCACTAGAGCTATTTATGGACACAGTAAAACCACTGCGGCTTTTTATGGTCACTGTAAATCCACTACAGCTCTTTATGGTCACTGCAAAACCACTGCGGCTCTTTATGGTCATTGTTACACCACTATAGCTCTTTATGGTCACTGTAAAACCACTGCGGCTCTTTCTGGCCACAGTAAAACCACTGCAGCTCTTTATGGTTAGTGTAAAACCACTGCGTCTCTTGTGGTCACTGTAAAACCACTACAGCTCTTTATGGTCACTGTAAAAACACTGCAGCTCTTTATGGTCACTGTAAAACCACTGCGACACCTTATAGTCACAGTAAAACCACTACAGCTCTTTCTAGCCACAGTAAAACCACTGCAGCTCTTTATGGTTAGTGTAAAGCCACTGCGGCTCTTGTGGTCACTGTAAAACCACTGCAGCTCTTTATGGTAACTGTAAAACCACGAAAGCTCTTGTGGACAATGTAAAACCACTACAGCTCTTCATGGTCACTGTAAAACTACTGCGGCTCATTATGGTCATTGTAAAACCAGAACAGCTCTTTATGGTCACTGCAAAACCACTGCGGCTCTTTATGGTCACTGTAAAACCACTGCAGCACTTTATGGTCACTGTAAAACCACTAGAGGTCTTTATGGTCACTGTAAAACCACTGCGGCTCTTTATGGTCACTGTAAAACCACAACAGCTCTTTATGGTCACTGCAAAACCACTGCAGCTCTATATGGTCATTGTAAAACCACGATAGCACTTTATGGTCACTCTAAAACCACTGCAGCTCTTTATGGTCACTGTAAAACCACTGCCGCTCTTTATGGTCACAGTAAAACCACTGCAACTCTTATGGTCACTGTAAAACCACTGCAGCTCTTTATGGTCACTGTAAAACTACTTCAGCTCTTATGGTCACTGTAAAACCACTACAGCTCTTTATGGTCACAGTAAAACCACTGCAGCTCTTTATGGTCACTGTAAAACCACTACAGCTGTTACGGTCACTGTAAAACCACTGCGGCTCTTGATGGTCAATGTAAAACCACTACAGCTCTTTATGGTCACTGTAAAACCACTGCAGCTATTTATGGTCACTGTAAAACCACTGCGGCTCTTTATGGTCACTTTAAAAACACAATAGCTCTTTATGGTCACTGCAAAACCACTGCAGCTCTTTATGGTCACTGCAAAACCACTGCAGCTCTTTATGGTCATTGTAAAACCACTGCAGCTCTTTATGGTCACTGTAAAACCACTGCAGCTATTTATGGTCACTGTAAAACCACTAGTGGTCTTTATGGTCACTGTAAAACCACTGCGGCTCTTGATGGTCACTGTAAAACCACTACAGCTCTTTACGGTCACTGTAAAACCACTACAGCTGTTACGGTCACTGTAAAACCACTGCGGCTCTTGATGGTCACTGTAAAACCACTACAGCTCTTTATGGTCACTGTAAAACCACAGCAGCTCTTTATGGTCACTGTAAAACCACTGCTGCTCTTTATGGTTACTGTAAAACCACTACAGCTGTTATGGTCACAGTAAAACCACTGCAGCTCTTTATGGTCATTGTAAAACCACCATAGCTCTTTATGGTCACTCTAAAACCACTGCAGCTCTTTCTAGTCACAGTAAAACCACTGCAGCTCTTTCTGGTCACTGTAAAACCACTGCAGCTATTTATGGTTACTGTAAAACCACTAGTGGTCGTTATGGTCACTGTAAAACCACTGCGGCTCTTGATGGTCACTGTAAAAACACAACAGCTCTTTATGGTCACTGCAAAACCACTGCGGCTCTTATGGTCACAGTAAAACCACTACAGGTATTTACGGTCACTGTAAAACCTCTACAGCTCTTTATGGTCACTGTAAAACCACTACAGCTCTTTATGGTAACTGTAAAACCACTGTGGCTCTTATGGTAACAGTAAAACCACTACAGCTCTGTATCGTCAGAGTAAAATCACGAAAGCTATTTATGGTCACTGTAAAACTACTACGGCTCTGTATGGTCCAATTAAAACCACTGCTGCTCTTTATGGTCACTGTAAAACCACTACAGCTATTTATGGACACATTAAAACCACTGCAGCTCTTTATGGTCACTGTAAAACCACTGTGGCTCTTTACGGTCACTGCAAATCCACTACAGCTCTTTCTGGTCACAGTAAAACCATGACAGCTATTTATGGACACAGTACAACCACTGCAGCTCTTTATGGTCACTGTAAAATCACTACAGCTCTTTATGGTCACTTTAAATCCACTACAGCTTTTTGTGGTCACTGTAAAACCACTACAGCTATTTATGGACACAGTAAAACCACTGCAGGTCTTTATGGTCAGTGTAAAACCACTACAGCTCTTTATGGTCACTTTAAATCCACTACAGCTCTTCATGGTCACTGTAAAACCACTGTGGCTCTTATGGTCACAGTAAAACCACTACAGCTCTTTACGGTCACTGGAAAACCACTGCAGCTCTTTATGGTCACTGTAACACCACTTCAGCTCTTATGGTCACTGTAAAACCACTGCAGCTCTTTATGGTCACAGTAAAACCACTGCAGCTCTTTATGGTCACTGTAAAACTACTACAGCTGTTACGGTCACTGTAAAACCACTGCGGCTCTTGGTGGTTACTTTAAAACCACTGCAGCTCTTTCTGGTCACAGTAAAACCACTGCAGCTCTTTATGTTCACTGTAAAACCACTGCTGCTCTTTATGGTTACTGTAAAGCCACTACAGCTGTTATGGTCACTGTAAAACCTTTGCAGCTCTTTATGGTCATTGTAAAGCCACTATAGCTCTTTATGGTCACTCTAAAACCACTGCAGCTCTTTCTGGTCACAGTAAAAACACTGCAGCTCTTTATGGTCACTGTAAAACCACGAGTGGTATTTATGGTCACTGTAAAAAAACTGCGGCTCTTTATGGTCACTGTAAAAACACAACAGCTCTTTTTGGTCACTGCAAAACCACTGTGGCTCTTCATGGTCATTGTAAACCACTATAGTTCTTTATGGTCACTCTAAAACCACTGCAGCTCTTTATGGTCACTGTAAAACCACTGCAGTTCTTTATGGTCACAGTAAAACCACTGCAACTCTTATGGTCACTGTAAAACCACTGCAGCTCTTTACGGTCACTGTAAAACCACTTCAGCTCTTATGGTCACTGTAAAACCACTACAGCTCTTTATGGTCACAGTAAAACCACTGCAGCTCTTTATGGTCATTGTAAAACCTCTACAGCTGTTACGGTCACTGTAAAACCACTGCAGCTTTTTATGGTCATTGTAAAACCACTATAGCTCTTTATGGTCACTCTAAAACCACTGCAGCTCTTTATGGTCAATGTAAAACCACTGCAGCTCTTTATGGTCATTGTAAAACCACTGCAGCTCTTTTTGGTCACTGTAAAACCACTTCAGCTCTTATGGTCACTGTAAAACCACTACAGCTCTTTATGGTCACAGTAAAACCACTGCAGCTCTCCATGGTCATTGTAAAACCTCTACAGCTGTTACGGTCACTGTAAAACCACTGCAGCTCTTTATGGTCATTGTAAAACCACTATAGCTCTTTATGGTCACTCTAAAACCACTGCAGCTCTTTATGGTCAATGTAAAACCACTGCAGCTCTTTATGGTCATTGTAAAACCACTGCAGCTCTTTACGGTCACAGTAAAACCACGACAGCTCTTTATGGTCACTGTAAAACCACTGTGGCTCTTATGGTCACATAAAACCACTACAGCTATTTACGGTCACTGTAAAACCACTACAGCTCTTTATGGTCTCTGTAAGACCACTGCAGCTCTTTATGGTCACTGTAAAACCACGACAGCTCTTTATGGTAACTGTAAAACCACTGTGGCTCTTATGGTAACAGTAAAACCACTACAGCTCTGTCTCGTCAGAGTAAAATCACGAAAGCTATTTATGGTCACTGTAAAACTACTGCGGCTCTTTATGGCCCAATTAAAACCACTGCAGCTCTTTATGGTCACTGTAAAACTACTATAGCTATTTATGGACACAGTAAAACCACTGCAGCTCTTTATGGTCACTGTAAAACCACTATGGCTCTTTATGGTCACTGTAAATCCACTACAGCTCTTTCTGGTCACAGTAAAACCATGACAGCTATTTATGGACACAGTAAAACCACTGCAGCTCTTTATGATCACTGTAAAACCACTACAGCTCTTTATGGTCACTTTAAATCCAGTACAGCTCTTTATGGTCACTGTAAAACCACTACAGCTATTTGTGGACCCAGTAAAACCACTGCAGCTCTTTCTGGTCACAGGAAAAACCACTACAGCTCTTTATGGTCACTGTAAAACCACTGTGGCTCTTATGGTCACAGTAAAACCACTACAGCTCTGTATCGTCAGAGTAAAATCACGAAAGCTCTTTATGGTCACTGTAAAATTACTGCGGCTCTTTATGGTCCAATTAAAACCACTGCAGCACTTTATGGTCACTGTAAAACCACTACAGCTCTTTATGGTCACAGAAAAACCACTACAGCTCTTTATGGTCACTGTAAAACCACGACATCTCTTTATGGTCACTGTAAAACCACTGCGGCTCTTATGGTCACTGTAAAACCACTGCAGCTCTTTATCGACAGAGTAAAACCACGAAAGCTCTTTATGGTCACTGTAAAACTACTGCGGCTCTTTATGGTCACTTCAAAAACACAACAGCTCTTTATGGTCACTGCAAAACCACTGCAGAAATTTATGGTCATTGTAAAACCACTATAGCACTTTATGGTCACTGTAAAACCACTACAGCTCTTATGGTCACTGTAAAACCACTGCAGCTCTTTATGGTCACAGTAAAACCACTGCAGCTCTTTATGGTCATTGTAAAACCACTACAGCTGTTACGGTCACTGGAAAACCACTGCAGCTCTTTATGGTCATTGTAAAACCACTATAGCTCTTTATGGTCACTTTAAAACCACTGCAGCTCTTTATGGTCAATGTAAAACCACTGCAGCTCTTTATGGTCACTGTAAAACCACTGCAGCTCTTTATGGTCACTGTAAAACCACTACAGCTCTTTATGGTCACTGTAAAACCACTGTGGCTCTTATGGTCACAGTAAAACCACTACAGCTCTGTATCGTCAGAGTAAAATCACGAAAGCTATTTATGGTCACTGTAAAACTACTGCGGCTCTTTGTCGTCCAATTAAAACCACTGCTGCTCTTTATGGTCACTGTAAAACCACTACAGCTCTTTATGGACACATTAAAACCACTGCAGCTCTTTATGGTCACTGTAAAACCACTGTGGCTCTTTATGGTCACTGGAAATTCACTACAGCTCTTTCTGGTCACAGTAAAACCATGACAGCTATTTATGGACACAGTAAAACCACTGCAGCTCTTTATGGTCACTGTAAAACCACTACAGATCTTTATGGTCACTTTAAATCCACTCCAGCTCTTTATGGTCACTGTAAAACCACTACAGCTATTTATGGACACAGTAAAACTACTGCAGGTCTTTCTGGTCACAGGAAATACCACTACAGCTCTTTATGGTCACAGAAAAACCACTACAGCTCTTTATGGTCACTGTAAAACCACTGTGGCTCTTATGGTCACAGTAAAACCACTACAGCTCTTTACGGTCACTGGAAAACCACTGCAGCTCTTTATGGTCACTGTAACACCACTTCAGCTCTTATGGTCACTGTAAAGCCACTGCAGCTCTTTATGGTCACAGTAAAACCACTGCAGCTCTTTATGGTCACTGTAAAACCACTACAGCTGTTACGGTAACTGTAAAACCACTGTGGCTCTTGGTGGTCACTTTAAAACCACTACAGCTCTTTATGGTCACTGTAAAACCACAGCAGCTCTTTATGGTCACTGTAAAACCACTGCTGCTCTTTATGGTTACTGGAAAACCACTACAGCTGTTATGGTCACTGTAAAACCACTGCAGCTTTTTATGGTCATTGTAAAAACACTATAGCTCTTTATGGTCACTCTAAAACCACTGCAGCTCTTTCTGGTCAGAGTAAAAACACTGCAGCTCTTTCTGGTCACAGTAAAAACACTGCAGCTCTTTATGGTCACAGTAAAAACACTGCAGCTCTTTATGGTCACTGTAAAACCACTAGTGGTATTTATGGTCACTGTAAAACCACTGCGGCTCTTTATGGTCACTGTAAAAACACAACAGCTCTTTATGGTCACTGCAAAACCACTGTGGCTCTTCATGGTCATTGTAAACCACTATAGTTCTTTATGGTCACTCTAAAACCACTGCAGCTCTTTATGTTCACTGTAAAACCACTGCAGTTCTTTATGGTCACAGTAAAACCACTGCAACTCTTATGGTCACTGTAAACCCACTGCAGCTCTTTATGGTCACTGTAAAACCACTTCAGCTCTTATGGTCACTGTAAAACCACTACAGCTCTTTATGGTCACAGTAAAACCACTGCAGCTCTTTATGGTCATTGTAAAACCTCTACAGCTGTTACGGTCACTGTAAAACCACTGCAGCTCTTTATGGTCATTGTAAAACCACTATAGCTCTTTATGGTCACTCTAAAACCACTGCAGCTCTTTATGGTCATTGAAAAGCCACTGCAGCTCTTTATGGTCACTGTAAAAACACAACAGCTCTTTATGGTCACTGTAAAATCACTGCGGCTTTTTATGGTCACTGTAAAACCACTACAGCTCTTTATGGTAACTGAAAAACCACTGTGGCTCTGATGGTAACAGTAAAACCACTCCAGCTCTGTATCGTCAGAGTAAAATCACGAAAGCGATTTATGGTCACTGTAAAACTACTGCGGCTCTTTATGGCCCAATTAAAACCACTGCAGCTCTTTATGGTCACTGTAAAACTACTATAGCTATTTATGGACACAGTAAAACCTCTGCAGCTCTTTATGGTCACCGTAAAACCACTGTGGCTCTTTATGGTCACTGTAAATCCACTACAGCTCTTTCTGGTCACAGTAAAAGCATGACAGCTATTTATGGACACAGTAAAACCACTGCAGCTCTTTATGGTCACTGTAAAACCACTGCAGCTCTTTATGGTCACTTTAAATCCACTACAGCTCTTTATGGTCACTGTAAAACCACTATAGCTATTTGTGGACCCAGTAAAACCACTGCAGGTCTTTCTGGTCACAGGAAAAACCACTACAGCTCTTTATGGTCACAGAAAAACCACTACAGCTCTTTATGGTCACTGTAAAACCACTGTGGCTCTTATGGTCACAGTAAAACCACTACAGCTATTTACGGTCACTGTAAAACCACTACAGCTCTTTATGGTCACAGTAAAACCACTACAGCTCTGTATCGTCAGAGTAAAATCACGAAAGCTCTTTATGGTCACTGTAAAATTACTGCGGCTCTTTATGGTCCAATTAAAACCACTGCAGCACTTTATGGTCACTGTAAAACCACTACAGCTCTTTATGGTCACAGAAAAACCACTGCGGCTCTTATGGGCACTGTAAAACCACTGCAGCTCTTTATCGTCAGAGTAAAACCACGAAAGCTCTTTATGGTCACTGTAAAACTACTGCGGCTCTTTATGGTCACTTCAAAAACACAACAGCTCTTTATGGTCACTGCCAAACCACTGCAGCTCTTTATGGTCACTGTCAAACCACTACAGCTGTTACGGTCACTGTAAAACCACTGCGGCTCTTGATGGTCAATGTAAAACCACTACAGCTCTTTATGGTCACTGTAAAACCACTGCAGCTATTTATGGTCACTGTATAACCACTAGTGGTCTTTATGGTCACTGTAAAACCACTGCGGCTCTTTATGATCACTGTAAAAACACAATAGCTCTTTATGGTCACTGCAAAATCACTGCAGCTCTTTATGGTCATTGTAAAACCACTGCAGCTCTTTCTGGTCACAGTAAAACCACTGCAGCTCTTTCTGGTCACTGTAAAACCACTAGTGGTCTTTATGTTCACTGTAAAACCACTGCGGCTCTTGATGGTCACTGTAAAAACACTACAGCTCTTTATGGTCACTGTAAAACTACTACAGCTGTTACGGTCACTGTAAAACCACTGCGGCTCTTGATGGTCACTGTAAAACCACTACAGCTCTTATGGTCACTGTAAAACCACAGCAGCTCTTTATGGTCACTGTAAAACCACTGCTGCTCTTTATGGTTACTGTAAAACCACTACAGCTGTTATGGTCACTGTAAAACCACTGCAGCTCTTTATGGTCATTCTAAAACCACCATAGCTCTTTATGGTCACTCTAAAACCACTGCAGCTCTTTCTGGTCACAGTAAAACCACTGCAGCTCTTTCTGGTCACTGTAAAACCACTGCAGCTATTTATGGTTACTGTAAAACCACTAGTGGTCGTTATGGTCACTGTAAAACCACTGCGGCTCTTTATGGTCACTGTAAAAACACAACAGCTCTTTATGGTCACTGCAAAACCACTGCGGCTCTTTATGGTCATTGTAAACCACTATAGTTCTTTATGGTCACGCTAAAACCACTGCAGCTCTTTATGGTCACTGTAAAACCACTGCAGTTCTTTATGGTTACAGTAAAACCACTGCAACTCTTATGGTCACTGTAAAACCACTGCAGCTCTTTATGGTCACTGTAAAACCACTTCAGCTCTTATGGTCACTGTAAAACCACTACAGCTCTTTATGGTCACAGTAAAACCACTGCAGCTCTTTATGGTCATTGTAAAACCACTACAGCTGTTACGGTCACTGTAAAACCACTGCAGCTCTTTATGGTTTTTGTTAAACCACTATAGCTCTTTATGGTCACTGTAAAACCACTGCAGCTCTTTATGGTCACTGTAAAACCACTGCTGCTCTTTATGGTCACTGTAAAACCACTACAGCTCTTTATGGTCACTGTAAAACCACTGTGGCTCTTATGGTCACAGTAAAACCACTACAGCTATTTACGGTCACTGTAAAACCACTACAGCGCTTTATGGTCTCTGTAAGACCACTGCAGCTCTGTATGGTCACTGTAAAACCACTGTCGCTCTTATGGTAACAGTAAAACCACTACAGCTCTGTATCGTCAGAGTAAAATCTACGAACGCTATTTATGGTCACTGTAAAACTACTGCGGCTCTTATGTTCACTGTAAAACCACTGCAGCTCTTTATCGTCAGAGTAAAACCACAAAAGCTCTTTATGGTCACTGTAAAACTACTGCGGCTCTTTATGGTCCAATTAAAACCACTGCATCTCTTTATGGCCACTGTAAAACCACTGCAGCTCTTTATGGTCACTGCAAAACCACCGCGGCTCTTATGGTCACTGTAAAACCACTGCGGCTCTTGTGGTCACTGTAAAACCACTACAGCTCTTTATCGTCAAAGTAAAACCACGAAAGCTCTTTCTGGTCACTGTAAAATTACTGCGGCTCTTTATGGTCACAGAAAAACCACTACAGCTCGTTATGGTCACTGTAAAACCACGACAGCTCTTTATGGTCACTGTAAACCCACTGCGGCTCTTATGATCCCTGTAAAACCACTGCAGCTCTTTATCGTCAGAGTAAAACCACGAAAGCTCTTTATGGTCACTGTAAAACTACTGCGGCTCTTTATGGTCACTTCAAAAACACAGCAGCTCTTTATGGTCACTGCAAAACCACTGCAGCTCTTTATGGTCATTGTAAAACCACTATAGCACTTTATGGTCACTCTAAAACCACTGCAGCTCTTTATGGTCACTGTAAAACCACTGCAGCTCTTTATGTTCACAGTAAAACCACTGCAACTCTTATGGTCACTGTAAAACCACTGCAGCTCTTTATGGTCACTGTAAAACTACTTCAGCTCTTATGGTCACTGTAAAACCACTACAGCTCTTTATGGTCACAGTAAAACCACTGCAGCACTTTATGGTCACTGTAAAACCACTACAGCTGATACGGTCACTGTAAAACCACTGTGGCTCTTGATGGTCAATGTAAAACCACTACAGCTCTTTATGGTCACTGTAAAACCACTGCAGCTATTTATGGTCACGGTAAAACCACTCGTGGTCTTTATGGTCACTGTAAAACCACTGCGGCTCTTTATGGTCACTGTAAAAACACAATAGCTCTTTATGGTCACTGCAAAATCACTGCAGCTCTTTATGGTCATTGTAAAACCACTGCAGCTCTTTATGGTCACTGTAAAACCACTGCAGCTATTTATGGTCACTGTAAAACCACTAGTGGTCTTTATGGTCACTGTAAAACCACTGCGGCTCTTGATGGTCACTGTAAAACCACTACAGCTCTTTATGGTCACTGTAAAACCACTACAGCTGTTACGGTCACTGTAAAACCACTGCTGCTCTTGATGGTCACTGTAAAACCACTACAGCTCTTTATTGTCACTGTAAAACCACAGCAGATCTTTATGGTCACTGTAAAACCACTGCTGCTCTTTATGGTTACTGTAAAACCACTACAGCTGTTATGGTCACTGTAAAACCACTGCCGTTCTTTATGGTCATTGTAAAACCACCATAGCTCTTTATGATCACTCTAAAACGACTGCAGCTCTTTCTGGTCACAGTAAAACCACTGCAGCTCTTTATGGTCACTGAAAAACCACTGCAGCTATTTATGGTCACTGTAAAACCACTAGTGGTCTTTATGGTCACTGTAAAACCACTGCGGCACTTTATGGTCACTGTAAAAACACAACAGCTCTTTATGGTCACTGCAAAACCACTGCTGCTCTTTATGGTCATTGTAAACCACTATAGCTCTTTATGGTCACTCTAAAAGCACTGCAGCTCTTTATGGTCACTGTAAAACCACTGCAGCTCCTTATGGTCACTGTAAAACCACTTCAGCTCTTATGGTCACTGTAAAACCGCTGCAGCTCTTTATAGTCAATGTAAAACCACTGCAGCTCTTTATGGTCACTGTAAAACCACTGCAGCTCTTTATGGTCACTGTAAAACCACTACAGCTCTTTATGGTCACTGTAAAACCACTGTGGCTCTTATGGTCACAGTAAAACCACTACAGCTCTTTATGGTCACTGTAAAACCACTGTGGCTCTTATGGTCACAGTAAGACCACTACAGCTATTTACGGTCACTGTAAAACCACTACAGCTCTTTATGGTAACTGTAAAACCACTGTGGATCTTATGGTAACAGTAAAACCACTACAGCTCTGTATCGTCAGAGTAAAATCTACGAACGCTATTTATGGTCACTGTAAAACTACTGCGGCTCTTATGTTCACTGTAAAACCACTGCAGCTCTTTATCGTCAGAGTAAAACCACGAAAGCTCTTTATGGTCACTGTAAAACTACTGCAGCTCTTTATGGTCCAATTAAAACCACTGCAGCTCTTTATGGTCACTGTAAAACCACTGCAGCTCTTTATGGTCACTGTAAAACCACTGCGGCTCTTATGGTCACTGTAAAACCACTGCGGCTCTTGTGGTCACTGTAAAACCACTACAGCTCTTTATCGTCAGAGTAAAACCACGAAAGCTCTTTCTGGTCACTGTAAAACTACTGCGGCTCTTTATTCTCCCATTAAAACCACTGCAGCTCTTTATGGTCACTGTAAAACCACTACAGATATTTATGGTCACTGCAAAACCACTGCGGCTCTTTATGGTCATTGTAAAACCACGATAGCTCTTTATGGTCACTCTAAAACCACTGCGGCTCTTTATGGTCACTTTAAAAACACAACAGCTCTTTATGGTCATGGCAAAACCACTGCAGCTCTTTATGGCCATTGTAAAACCACTATAGCACTTTATGGTCACTCTAAAACCACTGCAGATCTATATGGTCACTGTAAAACTACTTCAGCTTTTATGGTCACTGTAAAACCACTACAGCTCTTTATGGTCACAGTAAAACCACTGCAGCTCTTTATGGTCACTGTAAAACCACTACAGCCCTTTATGGTCACTGTAAAACCACTGCGTCTCTTTCTGGCCACATTAAAACTACTGCAGCTCTTTATGGTTAGTGCAAAACCACTGCGGATCTTGTGGTCACTGTAAAACCACTACAGCTCTTTATGGTCACTGTAAAACCATGAAATCTCTTGTGGACAATGTAAAACCAAGACAGCTCTTTATGGTCAGACTAAAACTACTGCGGCTCATTATGGTCACAGTAAAATCACTGCAGCACTTTATGGTCATTGTAAAACCACTAGAGGTCTTTATGGTCACTGTAAAACCACTGCGGCTCTTTATGGTCACTGTAAAACCACAACAGCTCTTTATGGTCACTGCAAAACCACTGCGGAACTTTATGGTCATCGTAAAACCACTATAGCTCTTTATGATCACTCTAAAACCACTACAGTTCTTTATGGTCACTGTAAAACCACTGCACATATTTATGGTCACTGCAAAACCACTGCGGCTCTTTATGGTCATTGTAAAACCACTATAGCTCTTTATGGTCACTCTAAAACCACTGCAGTTCTTTATGGTCACTGTAAAACCACTGCAGCCATTTATGGTCACTGCAAAACCACGATAGCTCTTTATGGTCACTCTAAAACCACTGCAGCTCTTTATGGTCACGGTAAAACCACGGCAGCTCTTTACGGTCAATGTAAAACCACTGCAGCTCTTCATGGTCACTGTAAAACCACTGCAGCTATTTATGGTCAATGTAAAACCACTAGTGGTCTTTATGGTCACTGGCAACCACTGCGGCTCTTTATGGTCACTGTAAAAACACTACAGCTCTTTATGGTCACTGTAAAACTACTACAGCTGTTACGGTCACTGTAAAACCACTGCGGCTCTTGATGGTCACTGTAAAACCACTACAGCTCTTATGGTCACTGTAAAACCACAGCAGCTCTTTATGGTCACTGTAAAACCACTGCTGCTCTTTATGGTTACTGTAAAACCACTACAGCTGTTATGGTCACTGTAAAACCACTGCAGCTCTTTATGGTCATTCTAAAACCACCATAGCTCTTTATGGTCACTCTAAAACCACTGCAGCTCTTTCTGGTCACAGTAAAACCACTGCAGCTCTTTATGGTCACTGTAAAACCACTGCAGCTATTTATGGTCACTGTAAAACCACTAGTGGTCGTTATGGTCACTGTAAAACCACTGCGGCTCTTTATGGTCACTGTAAAAACACAACAGCTCTTTATGGTCACTGCAAAACCACTGCGGCTCTTTATGGTCATTGTAAACCACTATAGTTCTTTATGGTCACGCTAAAACCACTGCAGCTCTTTATGGTCACTGTAAAACCACTGCAGTTCTTTATGGTTACAGTAAAACCACTGCAACTCTTATGGTCACTGTAAAACCACTGCAGCTCTTTATGGTCACTGTAAAACCACTTCAGCTCTTATGGTCACTGTAAAACCACTACAGCTCTTTATGGTCACAGTAAAACCACTGCAGCTCTTTATGGTCATTGTAAAACCACTACAGCTGTTACGGTCACTGTAAAACCACTGCAGCTCTTTATGGTCTTTGTTAAACCACTATAGCTCTTTATGGTCACTGTAAAACCACTGCAGCTCTTTATGGTCACTGTAAAACCACTGCTGCTCTTTATGGTCACTGTAAAACCACTGTGGCTCTTATGGTCACAGTAAAACCACTACAGCTATTTACGGTCACTGTAAAACCACTACAGCGCTTTATGGTCTCTGTAAGACCACTGCAGCTCTGTATGGTCACTGTAAAACCACTGTCGCTCTTATGGTAACAGTAAAACCACTACAGCTCTGTATCGTCAGAGTAAAATCTACGAACGCTATTTATGGTCACTGTAAAACTACTGCGGCTCTTATGTTCACTGTAAAACCACTGCAGCTCTTTATCGTCAGAGTAAAACCACAAAAGCTCTTTATGGTCACTGTAAAACTACTGCGGCTCTTTATGGTCCAATTAAAACCACTGCATCTCTTTATGGCCACTGTAAAACCACTGCAGCTCTTTATGTTCACAGTAAAACCACTGCAACTCTTATGGTCACTGTAAAACCACTGCAGCTCTTTATGGTCACTGTAAAACTACTTCAGCTCTTATGGTCACTGTAAAACCACTACAGCTCTTTATGGTCACAGTAAAACCACTGCAGCACTTTATGGTCACTGTAAAACCACTACAGCTGATACGGTCACTGTAAAACCACTGCGGCTCTTGATGGTCAATGTAAAACCACTACAGCTCTTTATGGTCACTGTAAAACCACTGCAGCTATTTATGGTCACGGTAAAACCACTCGTGGTCTTTATGGTCACTGTAAAACCACTGCGGCTCTTTATGGTCACTGTAAAAACACAATAGCTCTTTATGGTCACTGCAAAATCACTGCAGCTCTTTATGGTCATTGTAAAACCACTGCAGCTCTTTATGGTCACTGTAAAACCACTGCAGCTATTTATGGTCACTGTAAAACCACTAGTGGTCTTTATGGTCACTGTAAAACCACTGCGGCTCTTGATGGTCACTGTAAAACCACTACAGCTCTTTATGGTCACTGTAAAACCACTACAGCTGTTAAGGTCACTGTAAAACCACTGCTGCTCTTGATGGTCACTGTAAAACCACTACAGCTCTTTATTGTCACTGTAAAACCACAGCAGATCTTTATGGTCACTGTAAAACCACTGCTGCTCTTTATGGTTACTGTAAAACCTTTACATCTGTTATGGTCACTGTAAAACCACTGCCGTTCTTTATGGTCATTGTAAAACCACCATAGCTCTTTATGATCACTCTAAAACGACTGCAGCTCTTTCTGGTCACAGTAAAACCACTGCAGCTCTTTATGGTCACTGTAAAACCACTGCAGCTATTTATGGTCACAGTAAAACCACTAGTGGTCTTTATGGTCACTGTAAAACCACTGCGGCACTTTATGGTCACTGTAAAAACACAACAGCTCTTTATGGTCACTGCAAAACCACTGCAGCTCTTTATGGTCATTGTAAAACCACTATAGCACTTTATGGTCACTCTAAAACCACTGCAGCTCTTTATGGTCACTGTAAAACCACTGCAGCTCTTTATGTTCACAGTAAAACCACTGCAACTCTTATGGTCACTGTAAAACCACTGCAGCTCTTTATGGTCACTGTAAAACTACTTCAGCTCTTATGGTCACTGTAAAACCACTACAGCTCTTTATGGTCACAGTAAAACCACTGCAGCACTTTATGGTCACTGTAAAACCACTACAGCTGATACGGTCACTGTAAAACCACTGCGGCTCTTGATGGTCAATGTAAAACCACTACAGCTCTTTATGGTCACTGTAAAACCACTGCAGCTATTTATGGTCACGGTAAAACCACTCGTGGTCTTTATGGTCACTGTAAAACCACTGCGGCTCTTTATGGTCACTGTAAAAACACAATAGCTCTTTATGGTCACTGCAAAATCACTGCAGCTCTTTATGGTCATTGTAAAACCACTGCAGCTCTTTATGGTCACTGTAAAACCACTGCAGCTATTTATGGTCACTGTAAAACCACTAGTGGTCTTTATGGTCACTGTAAAACCACTGCGGCTCTTGATGGTCACTGTAAAACCACTACAGCTCTTTATGGTCACTGTAAAACCACTACAGCTGTTAAGGTCACTGTAAAACCACTGCTGCTCTTGATGGTCACTGTAAAACCACTACAGCTCTTTATTGTCACTGTAAAACCACAGCAGATCTTTATGGTCACTGTAAAACCACTGCTGCTCTTTATGGTTACTGTAAAACCACTACAGCTGTTATGGTCACTGTAAAACCACTGCCGTTCTTTATGGTCATTGTAAAACCACCATAGCTCTTTATGATCACTCTAAAACGACTGCAGCTCTTTCTGGTCACAGTAAAACCACTGCAGCTCTTTATGGTCACTGTAAAACCACTGCAGCTATTTATGGTCACTGTAAAACCACTAGTGGTCTTTATGGTCACTGTAAAACCACTGCGGCACTTTATGGTCACTGTAAAAACACAACAGCTCTTTATGGTCACTGCAAAACCACTGCTGCTCTTTATGGTCATTGTAAACCACTATAGCTCTTTATGGTCACTCTAAAAGCACTGCAGCTCTTTATGGTCACTGTAAAACCACTGCAGCTCCTTATGGTCACTGTAAAACCACTTCAGCTCTTATGGTCACTGTAAAACCGCTGCAGCTCTTTATAGTCAATGTAAAACCACTGCAGCTCTTTATGGTCACTGTAAAACCACTGCAGCTCTTTATGGTCACTGTAAAACCACTACAGCTCTTTATGGTCACTGTAAAACCACTGTGGCTCTTATGGTCACAGTAAAACCACTACAGCTCTTTATGGTCACTGTAAAACCACTGTGGCTCTTATGGTCACAGTAAGACCACTACAGCTATTTACGGTCACTGTAAAACCACTACAGCTCTTTATGGTAACTGTAAAACCACTGTGGATCTTATGGTAACAGTAAAACCACTACAGCTCTGTATCGTCAGAGTAAAATCTACGAACGCTATTTATGGTCACTGTAAAACTACTGCGGCTCTTATGTTCACTGTAAAACCACTGCAGCTCTTTATCGTCAGAGTAAAACCACGAAAGCTCTTTATGGTCACTGTAAAACTACTGCAGCTCTTTATGGTCCAATTAAAACCACTGCAGCTCTTTATGGTCACTGTAAAACCACTGCAGCTCTTTATGGTCACTGTAAAACCACTGCGGCTCTTATGGTCACTGTAAAACCACTGCGGCTCTTGTGGTCACTGTAAAACCACTACAGCTCTTTATCGTCAGAGTAAAACCACGAAAGCTCTTTCTGGTCACTGTAAAACTACTGCGGCTCTTTATTCTCCCATTAAAACCACTGCAGCTCTTTATGGTCACTGTAAAACCACTACAGATATTTATGGTCACTGCAAAACCACTGCGGCTCTTTATGGTCATTGTAAAACCACGATAGCTCTTTATGGTCACTCTAAAACCACTGCGGCTCTTTATGGTCACTTTAAAAACACAACAGCTCTTTATGGTCATGGCAAAACCACTGCAGCTCTTTATGGCCATTGTAAAACCACTATAGCACTTTATGGTCACTCTAAAACCACTGCAGATCTATATGGTCACTGTAAAACTACTTCAGCTTTTATGGTCACTGTAAAACCACTACAGCTCTTTATGGTCACAGTAAAACCACTGCAGCTCTTTATGGTCACTGTAAAACCACTACAGCCCTTTATGGTCACTGTAAAACCACTGCGTCTCTTTCTGGCCACATTAAAACTACTGCAGCTCTTTATGGTTAGTGCAAAACCACTGCGGATCTTGTGGTCACTGTAAAACCACTACAGCTCTTTATGGTCACTGTAAAACCATGAAGTCTCTTGTGGACAATGTAAAACCAAGACAGCTCTTTATGGTCAGACTAAAACTACTGCGGCTCATTATGGTCACAGTAAAATCACTGCAGCACTTTATGGTCATTGTAAAACCACTAGAGGTCTTTATGGTCACTGTAAAACCACTGCGGCTCTTTATGGTCACTGTAAAACCACAACAGCTCTTTATGGTCACTGCAAAACCACTGCGGAACTTTATGGTCATCGTAAAACCACTATAGCTCTTTATGATCACTCTAAAACCACTACAGTTCTTTATGGTCACTGTAAAACCACTGCACATATTTATGGTCACTGCAAAACCACTGCGGCTCTTTATGGTCATTGTAAAACCACTATAGCTCTTTATGGTCACTCTAAAACCACTGCAGTTCTTTATGGTCACTGTAAAACCACTGCAGCCATTTATGGTCACTGCAAAACCACGATAGCTCTTTATGGTCACTCTAAAACCACTGCAGCTCTTTATGGTCACGGTAAAACCACGGCAGCTCTTTACGGTCAATGTAAAACCACTGCAGCTCTTCATGGTCACTGTAAAACCACTGCAGCTCTTTATGGTCACGGTAAAACCACGGCAGCTCTTTACGGTCAATGTAAAACCACTAGTGGTCTTTATGGTCACTGGCAACCACTGCGGCTCTTTATGGTCACTGTAAAAACACTACAGCTCTTTATGGTCACTGTAAAACTACTACAGCTGTTACGGTCACTGTAAAACCACTGCGGCTCTTGATGGTCACTGTAAAACCACTACAGCTCTTATGGTCACTGTAAAACCACAGCAGCTCTTTATGGTCACTGTAAAACCACTGCTGCTCTTTATGGTTACTGTAAAACCACTACAGCTGTTATGGTCACTGTAAAACCACTGCAGCTCTTTATGGTCATTCTAAAACCACCATAGCTCTTTATGGTCACTCTAAAACCACTGCAGCTCTTTCTGGTCACAGTAAAACCACTGCAGCTCTTTATGGTCACTGTAAAACCACTGCAGCTATTTATGGTCACTGTAAAACCACTAGTGGTCGTTATGGTCACTGTAAAACCACTGCAGCTCTTTATGGTCACTGTAAAAACACAACAGCTCTTTATGGTCACTGCAAAACCACTGCGGCTCTTTATGGTCATTGTAAACCACTATAGTTCTTTATGGTCACGCTAAAACCACTGCAGCTCTTTATGGTCACTGTAAAACCACTGCAGTTCTTTATGGTTACAGTAAAACCACTGCAACTCTTATGGTCACTGTAAAACCACTGCAGCTCTTTATGGTCACTGTAAAACCACTTCAGCTCTTATGGTCACTGTAAAACCACTACAGCTCTTTATGGTCACAGTAAAACCACTGCAGCTCTTTATGGTCATTGTAAAACCACTACAGCTGTTACGGTCACTGTAAAACCACTGCAGCTCTTTATGGTCTTTGTTAAACCACTATAGCTCTTTATGGTCACTGTAAAACCACTGCAGCTCTTTATGGTCACTGTAAAACCACTGCTGCTCTTTATGGTCACTGTAAAACCACTACAGCTCTTTATGGTCACTGTAAAACCACTGTGGCTCTTATGGTCACAGTAAAACCACTACAGCTATTTACGGTCACTGTAAAACCACTACAGCGCTTTATGGTCTCTGTAAGACCACTGCAGCTCTGTATGGTCACTGTAAAACCACTGTCGCTCTTATGGTAACAGTAAAACCACTACAGCTCTGTATCGTCAGAGTAAAATCTACGAACGCTATTTATGGTCACTGTAAAACTACTGCGGCTCTTATGTTCACTGTAAAACCACTGCAGCTCTTTATCGTCAGAGTAAAACCACAAAAGCTCTTTATGGTCACTGTAAAACTACTGCGGCTCTTTATGGTCCAATTAAAACCACTGCATCTCTTTATGGCCACTGTAAAACCACTGCAGCTCTTTATGTTCACAGTAAAACCACTGCAACTCTTATGGTCACTGTAAAACCACTGCAGCTCTTTATGGTCACTGTAAAACTACTTCAGCTCTTATGGTCACTGTAAAACCACTACAGCTCTTTATGGTCACAGTAAAACCACTGCAGCACTTTATGGTCACTGTAAAACCACTACAGCTGATACGGTCACTGAAAAACCACTGCGGCTCTTGATGGTCAATGTAAAACCACTACAGCTCTTTATGGTCACTGTAAAACCACTGCAGCTATTTATGGTCACGGTAAAACCACTCGTGGTCTTTATGGTCACTGTAAAACCACTGCGGCTCTTTATGGTCACTGTAAAAACACAATAGCTCTTTATGGTCACTGCAAAATCACTGCAGCTCTTTATGGTCATTGTAAAAACACTGCAGCTCTTTATGGTCACTGTAAAACCACTGCAGCTATTTATGGTCACTGTAAAACCACTAGTGGTCTTTATGGTCACTGTAAAACCACTGCGGCTCTTGATGGTCACTGTAAAACCACTACAGCTCTTTATGGTCACTGTAAAACCACTACAGCTGTTAAGGTCACTGTAAAACCACTGCTGCTCTTGATGGTCACTGTAAAACCACTACAGCTCTTTATTGTCACTGTAAAACCACAGCAGATCTTTATGGTCACTGTAAAACCACTGCTGCTCTTTATGGTTACTGTAAAACCTTTACATCTGTTATGGTCACTGTAAAACCACTGCCGTTCTTTATGGTCATTGTAAAACCACCATAGCTCTTTATGATCACTCTAAAACGACTGCAGCTCTTTCTGGTCACAGTAAAACCACTGCAGCTCTTTATGGTCACTGTAAAACCACTGCAGCTATTTATGGTCACAGTAAAACCACTAGTGGTCTTTATGGTCACTGTAAAACCACTGCGGCACTTTATGGTCACTGTAAAAACACAACAGCTCTTTATGGTCACTGCAAAACCACTGCAGCTCTTTATGGTCATTGTAAAACCACTATAGCACTTTATGGTCACTCTAAAACCACTGCAGCTCTTTATGGTCACTGTAAAACCACTGCAGCTCTTTATGTTCACAGTAAAACCACTGCAACTCTTATGGTCACTGTAAAACCACTGCAGCTCTTTATGGTCACTGTAAAACTACTTCAGCTCTTATGGTCACTGTAAAACCACTACAGCTCTTTATGGTCACAGTAAAACCACTGCAGCACTTTATGGTCACTGTAAAACCACTACAGCTGATACGGTCACTGTAAAACCACTGCGGCTCTTGATGGTCAATGTAAAACCACTACAGCTCTTTATGGTCACTGTAAAACCACTGCAGCTATTTATGGTCACGGTAAAACCACTCGTGGTCTTTATGGTCACTGTAAAACCACTGCGGCTCTTTATGGTCACTGTAAAAACACAATAGCTCTTTATGGTCACTGCAAAATCACTGCAGCTCTTTATGGTCATTGTAAAACCACTGCAGCTCTTTATGGTCACTGTAAAACCACTGCAGCTATTTATGGTCACTGTAAAACCACTAGTGGTCTTTATGGTCACTGTAAAACCACTGCGGCTCTTGATGGTCACTGTAAAACCACTACAGCTCTTTATGGTCACTGTAAAACCACTACAGCTGTTAAGGTCACTGTAAAACCACTGCTGCTCTTGATGGTCACTGTAAAACCACTACAGCTCTTTATTGTCACTGTAAAACCACAGCAGATCTTTATGGTCACTGTAAAACCACTGCTGCTCTTTATGGTTACTGTAAAACCACTACAGCTGTTATGGTCACTGTAAAACCACTGCCGTTCTTTATGGTCATTGTAAAACCACCATAGCTCTTTATGATCACTCTAAAACGACTGCAGCTCTTTCTGGTCACAGTAAAACCACTGCAGCTCTTTATGGTCACTGTAAAACCACTGCAGCTATTTATGGTCACTGTAAAACCACTAGTGGTCTTTATGGTCACTGTAAAACCACTGCGGCACTTTATGGTCACTGTAAAAACACAACAGCTCTTTATGGTCACTGCAAAACCACTGCTGCTCTTTATGGTCATTGTAAACCACTATAGCTCTTTATGGTCACTCTAAAAGCACTGCAGCTCTTTATGGTCACTGTAAAACCACTGCAGCTCCTTATGGTCACTGTAAAACCACTTCAGCTCTTATGGTCACTGTAAAACCGCTGCAGCTCTTTATAGTCAATGTAAAACCACTGCAGCTCTTTATGGTCACTGTAAAACCACTGCAGCTCTTTATGGTCACTGTAAAACCACTACAGCTCTTTATGGTCACTGTAAAACCACTGTGGCTCTTATGGTCACAGTAAAACCACTACAGCTCTTTATGGTCACTGTAAAACCACTGTGGCTCTTATGGTCACAGTAAGACCACTACAGCTATTTACGGTCACTGTAAAACCACTACAGCTCTTTATGGTAACTGTAAAACCACTGTGGATCTTATGGTAACAGTAAAACCACTACAGCTCTGTATCGTCAGAGTAAAATCTACGAACGCTATTTATGGTCACTGTAAAACTACTGCGGCTCTTATGTTCACAGTAAAACCACTGCAGCTCTTTATCGTCAGAGTAAAACCACGAAAGCTCTTTATGGTCACTGTAAAACTACTGCAGCTCTTTATGGTCCAATTAAAACCACTGCAGCTCTTTATGGTCACTGTAAAACCACTGCAGCTCTTTATGGTCACTGTAAAACCACTGCGGCTCTTATGGTCACTGTAAATCCACTGCGGCTCTTGTGGTCACTGTAAAACCACTACAGCTCTTTATCGTCAGAGTAAAACCACGAAAGCTCTTTCTGGTCACTGTAAAACTACTGCGGCTCTTTATTCTCCCATTAAAACCACTGCAGCTCTTTATGGTCACTGTAAAACCACTACAGATATTTATGGTCACTGCAAAACCACTGCGGCTCTTTATGGTCATTGTAAAACCACGATAGCTCTTTATGGTCACTCTAAAACCACTGCGGCTCTTTATGGTCACTTTAAAAACACAACAGCTCTTTATGGTCATGGCAAAACCACTGCAGCTCTTTATGGCCATTGTAAAACCACTATAGCACTTTATGGTCACTCTAAAACCACTGCAGATCTATATGGTCACTGTAAAACTACTTCAGCTTTTATGGTCACTGTAAAACCACTACAGCTCTTTATGGTCACAGTAAAACCACTGCAGCTCTTTATGGTCACTGTAAAACCACTACAGCCCTTTATGGTCACTGTAAAACCACTGCGTCTCTTTCTGGCCACATTAAAACTACTGCAGCTCTTTATGGTTAGTGCAAAACCACTGCGGATCTTGTGGTCACTGTAAAACCACGACAGCTCTTTATGGTCACTGTAAAACCATGAAATCTCTTGTGGACAATGTAAAACCAAGACAGCTCTTTATGGTCAGACTAAAACTACTGCGGCTCATTATGGTCACAGTAAAATCACTGCAGCACTTTATGGTCATTGTAAAACCACTAGAGGTCTTTATGGTCACTGTAAAACCACTGCGGCTCTTTATGGTCACTGTAAAACCACAACAGCTCTTTATGGTCACTGCAAAACCACTGCGGAACTTTATGGTCATCGTAAAACCACTATAGCTCTTTATGATCACTCTAAAACCACTACAGTTCTTTATGGTCACTGTAAAACCACTGCACATATTTATGGTCACTGCAAAACCACTGCGGCTCTTTATGGTCATTGTAAAACCACTATAGCTCTTTATGGTCACTCTAAAACCACTGCAGTTCTTTATGGTCACTGTAAAACCACTGCAGCCATTTATGGTCACTGCAAAACCACGATAGCTCTTTATGGTCACTCTAAAACCACTGCAGCTCTTTATGGTCACGGTAAAACCACGGCAGCTCTTTACGGTCAATGTAAAACCACTGCAGCTCTTCATGGTCACTGTAAAACCACTGCAGCTATTTATGGTCAATGTAAAACCACTAGTGGTCTTTATGGTCACTGGCAACCACTGCGGCTCTTTATGGTCACTGTAAAAACACTACAGCTCTTTATGGTCACTGTAAAACTACTACAGCTGTTACGGTCACTATAAAACCACTGCGGCTCTTGATGGTCACTGTAAAACCACTACAGCTCTTTATTGTCACTGTAAAACCACAGCAGCTCTTTATGGTCACTGTAAAACCACTGCTGCTCTTTATGGTTACTGTAAAACCACTACAGCTGTTATGGTCACTGTAAAACCACTGCAGCTCTTTATGGTCATTCTAAAACCACCATAGCTCTTTATGGTCACTCTAAAACCACTGCAGCTCTTTCTGGTCACAGTAAAACCACTGCAGCTCTTTATGGTCACTGTAAAACCACTGCAGCTATTTATGGTCACTGTAAAACCACTAGTGGTCGTTATGGTCACTGTAAAACCACTGCGGCTCTTTATGGTCACTGTAAAAACACAACAGCTCTTTATGGTCACTGCAAAACCACTGCGGCTCTTTATGGTCATTGTAAACCACTATAGTTCTTTATGGTCACTCTAAAACCACTGCAGCTCTTTATGGTCACTGTAAAACCACTGCAGCTCTTTATGGTCAATGTAAAACCACTAGTGGTCTTTATGGTCACTGTGCAACCACTGCGGCTCTTTATGGTCACAGTAAAACCACTGCAGCTCTTTATGGTCACTGTAAAACCACTACAGCTCTTTATGGACACAGTAAAACCACTGCAGCTCTTTATGGTCACTGTAAAACCACTGCAGCTATTTATGGTCACTGTAAAACCACTAGTGGTCTTTATGGTCACTGTAAAACCACTGCGGCACTTTATGGTCACTGTAAAAACACAACAGCTCTTTATGGTCACTGCAAAACCACTGCTGCTCTTTATGGTCATTGTAAACCACTATAGCTCTTTATGGTCACTCTAAAAGCACTGCAGCTCTTTATGGTCACTGTAAAACCACTGCAGCTCCTTATGGTCACTGTAAAACCACTTCAGCTCTTATGGTCACTGTAAAACCGCTGCAGCTCTTTATAGTCAATGTAAAACCACTGCAGCTCTTTATGGTCACTGTAAAACCACTGCAGCTCTTTATGGTCACTGTAAAACCACTACAGCTCTTTATGGTCACTGTAAAACCACTGTGGCTCTTATGGTCACAGTAAAACCACTACAGCTCTTTATGGTCACTGTAAAACCACTGTGGCTCTTATGGTCACAGTAAGACCACTACAGCTATTTACGGTCACTGTAAAACCACTACAGCTCTTTATGGTAACTGTAAAACCACTGTGGATCTTATGGTAACAGTAAAACCACTACAGCTCTGTATCGTCAGAGTAAAATCTACGAACGCTATTTATGGTCACTGTAAAACTACTGCGGCTCTTATGTTCACTGTAAAACCACTGCAGCTCTTTATCGTCAGAGTAAAACCACGAAAGCTCTTTATGGTCACTGTAAAACTACTGCAGCTCTTTATGGTCCAATTAAAACCACTGCAGCTCTTTATGGTCACTGTAAAACCACTGCAGCTCTTTATGGTCACTGTAAAACCACTGCGGCTCTTATGGTCACTGTAAAACCACTGCGGCTCTTGTGGTCACTGTAAAACCACTACAGCTCTTTATCGTCAGAGTAAAACCACGAAAGCTCTTTCTGGTCACTGTAAAACTACTGCGGCTCTTTATTCTCCCATTAAAACCACTGCAGCTCTTTATGGTCACTGTAAAACCACTACAGATATTTATGGTCACTGCAAAACCACTGCGGCTCTTTATGGTCATTGTAAAACCACGATAGCTCTTTATGGTCACTCTAAAACCACTGCGGCTCTTTATGGTCACTTTAAAAACACAACAGCTCTTTATGGTCATGGCAAAACCACTGCAGCTCTTTATGGCCATTGTAAAACCACTATAGCACTTTATGGTCACTCTAAAACCACTGCAGATCTATATGGTCACTGTAAAACTACTTCAGCTTTTATGGTCACTGTAAAACCACTACAGCTCTTTATGGTCACAGTAAAACCACTGCAGCTCTTTATGGTCACTGTAAAACCACTACAGCCCTTTATGGTCACTGTAAAACCACTGCGTCTCTTTCTGGCCACATTAAAACTACTGCAGCTCTTTATGGTTAGTGCAAAACCACTGCGGATCTTGTGGTCACTGTAAAACCACGACAGCTCTTTATGGTCACTGTAAAACCATGAAATCTCTTGTGGACAATGTAAAACCAAGACAGCTCTTTATGGTCAGACTAAAACTACTGCGGCTCATTATGGTCACAGTAAAATCACTGCAGCACTTTATGGTCATTGTAAAACCACTAGAGGTCTTTATGGTCACTGTAAAACCACTGCGGCTCTTTATGGTCACTGTAAAACCACAACAGCTCTTTATGGTCACTGCAAAACCACTGCGGAACTTTATGGTCATCGTAAAACCACTATAGCTCTTTATGATCACTCTAAAACCACTACAGTTCTTTATGGTCACTGTAAAACCACTGCACATATTTATGGTCACTGCAAAACCACTGCGGCTCTTTATGGTCATTGTAAAACCACTATAGCTCTTTATGGTCACTCTAAAACCACTGCAGTTCTTTATGGTCACTGTAAAACCACTGCAGCCATTTATGGTCACTGCAAAACCACGATAGCTCTTTATGGTCACTCTAAAACCACTGCAGCTCTTTATGGTCACGGTAAAACCACGGCAGCTCTTTACGGTCAATGTAAAACCACTGCAGCTCTTCATGGTCACTGTAAAACCACTGCAGCTATTTATGGTCAATGTAAAACCACTAGTGGTCTTTATGGTCACTGGCAACCACTGCGGCTCTTTATGGTCACTGTAAAAACACTACAGCTCTTTATGGTCACTGTAAAACTACTACAGCTGTTACGGTCACTATAAAACCACTGCGGCTCTTGATGGTCACTGTAAAACCACTACAGCTCTTATGGTCACTGTAAAACCACAGCAGCTCTTTATGGTCACTGTAAAACCACTGCTGCTCTTTATGGTTACTGTAAAACCACTACAGCTGTTATGGTCACTGTAAAACCACTGCAGCTCTTTATGGTCATTCTAAAACCACCATAGCTCTTTATGGTCACTCTAAAACCACTGCAGCTCTTTCTGGTCACAGTAAAACCACTGCAGCTCTTTATGGTCACTGTAAAACCACTGCAGCTATTTATGGTCACTGTAAAACCACTAGTGGTCGTTATGGTCACTGTAAAACCACTGCGGCTCTTTATGGTCACTGTAAAAACACAACAGCTCTTTATGGTCACTGCAAAACCACTGCGGCTCTTTATGGTCATTGTAAACCACTATAGTTCTTTATGGTCACGCTAAAACCACTGCAGCTCTTTATGGTCACTGTAAAACCACTGCAGTTCTTTATGGTTACAGTAAAACCACTGCAACTCTTATGGTCACTGTAAAACCACTGCAGCTCTTTATGGTCACTGTAAAACCACTTCAGCTCTTATGGTCACTGTAAAACCACTACAGCTCTTTATGGTCACAGTAAAACCACTGCAGCTCTTTATGGTCATTGTAAAACCACTACAGCTGTTACGGTCACTGTAAAACCACTGCAGCTCTTTATGGTCTTTGTTAAACCACTATAGCTCTTTATGGTCACTGTAAAACCACTGCAGCTCTTTATGGTCACTGTAAAACCACTGCTGCTCTTTATGGTCACTGTAAAACCACTACAGCTCTTTATGGTCACTGTAAAACCACTGTGGCTCTTATGGTCACAGTAAAACCACTACAGCTATTTACGGTCACTGTAAAACCACTACAGCGCTTTATGGTCTCTGTAAGACCACTGCAGCTCTGTATGGTCACTGTAAAACCACTGTCGCTCTTATGGTAACAGTAAAACCACTACAGCTCTGTATCGTCAGAGTAAAATCTACGAACGCTATTTATGGTCACTGTAAAACTACTGCGGCTCTTATGTTCACTGTAAAACCACTGCAGCTCTTTATCGTCAGAGTAAAACCACAAAAGCTCTTTATGGTCACTGTAAAACTACTGCGGCTCTTTATGGTCCAATTAAAACCACTGCATCTCTTTATGGCCACTGTAAAACCACTGCAGCTCTTTATGTTCACAGTAAAACCACTGCAACTCTTATGGTCACTGTAAAACCACTGCAGCTCTTTATGGTCACTGTAAAACTACTTCAGCTCTTATGGTCACTGTAAAACCACTACAGCTCTTTATGGTCACAGTAAAACCACTGCAGCACTTTATGGTCACTGTAAAACCACTACAGCTGATACGGTCACTGTAAAACCACTGCGGCTCTTGATGGTCAATGTAAAACCACTACAGCTCTTTATGGTCACTGTAAAACCACTGCAGCTATTTATGGTCACGGTAAAACCACTCGTGGTCTTTATGGTCACTGTAAAACCACTGCGGCTCTTTATGGTCACTGTAAAAACACAATAGCTCTTTATGGTCACTGCAAAATCACTGCAGCTCTTTATGGTCATTGTAAAACCACTGCAGCTCTTTATGGTCACTGTAAAACCACTGCAGCTATTTATGGTCACTGTAAAACCACTAGTGGTCTTTATGGTCACTGTAAAACCACTGCGGCTCTTGATGGTCACTGTAAAACCACTACAGCTCTTTATGGTCACTGTAAAACCACTACAGCTGTTAAGGTCACTGTAAAACCACTGCTGCTCTTGATGGTCACTGTAAAACCACTACAGCTCTTTATTGTCACTGTAAAACCACAGCAGATCTTTATGGTCACTGTAAAACCACTGCTGCTCTTTATGGTTACTGTAAAACCACTACAGCTGTTATGGTCACTGTAAAACCACTGCCGTTCTTTATGGTCATTGTAAAACCACCATAGCTCTTTATGATCACTCTAAAACGACTGCAGCTCTTTCTGGTCACAGTAAAACCACTGCAGCTCTTTATGGTCACTGTAAAACCACTGCAGCTATTTATGGTCACAGTAAAACCACTAGTGGTCTTTATGGTCACTGTAAAACCACTGCGGCACTTTATGGTCACTGTAAAAACACAACAGCTCTTTATGGTCACTGCAAAACCACTGCTGCTCTTTATGGTCATTGTAAACCACTATAGCTCTTTATGGTCACTCTAAAAGCACTGCAGCTCTTTATGGTCACTGTAAAACCACTGCAGCTCCTTATGGTCACTGTAAAACCACTTCAGCTCTTATGGTCACTGTAAAACCGCTGCAGCTCTTTATAGTCAATGTAAAACCACTGCAGCTCTTTATGGTCACTGTAAAACCACTGCAGCTCTTTATGGTCACTGTAAAACCACTACAGCTCTTTATGGTCACTGTAAAACCACTGTGGCTCTTATGGTCACAGTAAAACCACTACAGCTCTTTATGGTCACTGTAAAACCACTGTGGCTCTTATGGTCACAGTAAGACCACTACAGCTATTTACGGTCACTGTAAAACCACTACAGCTCTTTATGGTAACTGTAAAACCACTGTGGATCTTATGGTAACAGTAAAACCACTACAGCTCTGTATCGTCAGAGTAAAATCTACGAACGCTATTTATGGTCACTGTAAAACTACTGCGGCTCTTATGTTCACTGTAAAACCACTGCAGCTCTTTATCGTCAGAGTAAAACCACGAAAGCTCTTTATGGTCACTGTAAAACTACTGCAGCTCTTTATGGTCCAATTAAAACCACTGCAGCTCTTTATGGTCACTGTAAAACCACTGCAGCTCTTTATGGTCACTGTAAAACCACTGCGGCTCTTATGGTCACTGTAAAACCACTGCGGCTCTTGTGGTCACTGTAAAACCACTACAGCTCTTTATCGTCAGAGTAAAACCACGAAAGCTCTTTCTGGTCACTGTAAAACTACTGCGGCTCTTTATTCTCCCATTAAAACCACTGCAGCTCTTTATGGTCACTGTAAAACCACTACAGATATTTATGGTCACTGCAAAACCACTGCGGCTCTTTATGGTCATTGTAAAACCACGATAGCTCTTTATGGTCACTCTAAAACCACTGCGGCTCTTTATGGTCACTTTAAAAACACAACAGCTCTTTATGGTCATGGCAAAACCACTGCAGCTCTTTATGGCCATTGTAAAACCACTATAGCACTTTATGGTCACTCTAAAACCACTGCAGATCTATATGGTCACTGTAAAACTACTTCAGCTTTTATGGTCACTGTAAAACCACTACAGCTCTTTATGGTCACAGTAAAACCACTGCAGCTCTTTATGGTCACTGTAAAACCACTACAGCCCTTTATGGTCACTGTAAAACCACTGCGTCTCTTTCTGGCCACATTAAAACTACTGCAGCTCTTTATGGTTAGTGTAAAACCACTGCGGATCTTGTGGTCACTGTAAAACCACTACAGCTCTTTATGGTCACTGTAAAACCATGAAATCTCTTGTGGACAATGTAAAACCAAGACAGCTCTTTATGGTCAGACTAAAACTACTGCGGCTCATTATGGTCACAGTAAAATCACTGCAGCACTTTATGGTCATTGTAAAACCACTAGAGGTCTTTATGGTCACTGTAAAACCACTGCGGCTCTTTATGGTCACTGTAAAACCACAACAGCTCTTTATGGTCACTGCAAAACCACTGCGGAACTTTATGGTCATCGTAAAACCACTATAGCTCTTTATGATCACTCTAAAACCACTACAGTTCTTTATGGTCACTGTAAAACCACTGCACATATTTATGGTCACTGCAAAACCACTGCGGCTCTTTATGGTCATTGTAAAACCACTATAGCTCTTTATGGTCACTCTAAAACCACTGCAGTTCTTTATGGTCACTGTAAAACCACTGCAGCCATTTATGGTCACTGCAAAACCACTATAGCTCTTTATGGTCACTCTAAAACCACTGCAGCTCTTTATGGTCACGGTAAAACCACGGCAGCTCTTTACGGTCAATGTAAAACCACTGCAGCTCTTCATGGTCACTGTAAAACCACTGCAGCTATTTATGGTCAATGTAAAACCACTAGTGGTCTTTATGGTCACTGGCAACCACTGCGGCTCTTTATGGTCACAGTGAAACCACTACAGCTCTTTATGGTCACTGTAAAACCACTGCAGCTCTTTATGGTCACTGTAAAACCACTACAGCTCTTTATGGTCACAGTAAAACCACTGCAGCTCTTTATGGTCACAGTAAAACCACTGCAGCTCTTTATGGACACAGTAAAACCACTGCAGCTCTTTATGGTCACTGTAAAACCACTACAGCTCATTATGGTCTCTGTAAAAACACTCCAGCACTTTAAGGTCACTGTAAATACATTACAGCTCTTTATGGTCACTGTAAAACTACTACAGCTCTTTATGGTCACTGTAAAACCACTGCAGCTCTTTATGGTCACTGCAGAACCACTACAGCTCCTTATGGTCAGAGTAAAACCACAACAGCTCTTTCTGGCCACTGCAAAACCACTACAGCTGTGACGGTCACTGTAAAACCACTGCAGCTCTTTATGGTCATTGTAAAACCACTGCAGCTCTTTATGGTCACTGTAAAACCACTGCAGCTCTTTTTGGTCACTGTAATACCACTACAGCTCTTTATGGTCACTGTAAAACCACTGTGGCTCTTATGGTCACTGTAAAACCACTACAGCTCTTTATGCTCTCTGTAAGACCACTGCAGCTCTTTATGTTCACTGTAAAACAACTACAGCTCTTTCTGGTCACAGTAAAATCACTGCAGCTCTTTATGGTCACAGTAAAACCACTACAGCTCTTTATGGTCACTGTAAAACCACTGCAGCTCTTTATGGTCAATGTAAAACCACTGCAGCTCTTTATGGTCACTGTAAAACCACTGCAGCTCTTTTTGGTCACTGTAATACCACTACAGCTCTTTATGGTCACTGTAAAACCACTGTGGCTCTTATGGTCACTGTAAAACCACTACAGCTCTTTATGCTCTCTGTAAGACCACTGCAGCTCTTTATGTTCACTGTAAAACAACTACAGCTCTTTCTGGTCACAGTAAAATCACTGCAGCTCTTTATGGTCACAGTAAAACCACTACAGCTCTTTATGGTCACTGTAAAACCACTGTGGCTCTTATGGTCACAGTAAAACCACGACAGATCTGTATCGTCAGAGTAAAATCACGAAAGTGCTTTATGGTCACTGTAAACCTACTGCGGCTCTTTATGGTCCAATTAAAACCACTGCAGCTCTTTATGGTCACTGTAAAACCACTACAGCTATTTATGGACACATAAAAACACTGCAGCTCTTCATGGTCACTGTAAAACCACTGTGGCTCTTTATGGTCACTGTAAATCCACTACAGCTCTTCATGGTCACAGCAAAACCACGACAGCTATTTATGGACACAGTAAAACCACTGCAGTTCTTTATGGACACTGTAAAAACATTGTGGCTCTTTTTGGTCACTTTAAATCCACTACAGCTCTTTATGGTCACTGTAAAACCACTACAGCTATTTATGGACACAGTAAAACCACTGCAGCTCTTTCTGGTCACAGGAAAAACCACGGCAGCTCTTTATGGTCAATGTAAAACCACTGCAGCTCTTCATGGTCACTGTAAAACCACTGCAGCTACTTATGGTAACTGTAAAACCACGAGTGGTCTTTATGGTCACTGTGGAACCACTGCGGATCTTTATGGTCACAGTAAAACAACTGCAGCTCTTTATGGTCACTGTAAAACCACTACAGCTCTTTATAGTCACAGTAAAACCACTGCAGCTCTTTATGGTCACTGTAAAACCACAACAGCTCTTTATGGTCACTGCAAAACCACTGCGGCTCTTTATGGTCATTGTAAAACCACTGCGGCTTTTTATGGTCACTGTAAAAAAACAACAGCTCTTTATGGTCACTGCAAAACCACTGCGGCTCTTTATGGTCATTGTAAAACCACGATAGCTATTTATGGTCACTCTAAAACCACTGCAGCTCTTTATGGTCACTGTAAAACCACTATATCTCTTTATGGTCACTCTAAAACCACTACAGCTCTTATTGGTCACTGCAAAACCACTGCAGCTCTTTATGGTCATTGTAAAACCACTGTTGCTCTTTACCGTCACTCCAAAAACACTGCAGTTCTTCATGGTCACAGTAAAACCACTGCAGCTCTTTATGGCCACTGTAAAACCACTAGTGGTCTTTATGGTCACTGTACAATCACTGCGGCTCTTTATGGTCACTGTAAAAACACAACAGCTCTTTATGGTCACTGCAAAACCACTGCGGCTCTTTATGGTCATTGTAAAACCACGATAGCTATTTATGGTCACTCTAAAACCACTGCAGCTCTTTATGGTCATTGTAAAACCACTGCAGCTCTTTATGGTCACTCTAAAACCACTGCAGCTCTTTATGGTCACTGTAAAACCACTGCAGCTCTTTATGGTCACAGCAAAACTACTGCGGCTCTTTATGGTCACTGTAAAACCACTGCAGCTCTTTATGGTCACTGTAAAACCACTGCAGCTCTTTATGGTCACTGTAAAACCACTGCAGCTATTTATGGTCATTGTAAAACCACGATAGCTATTTATGGTCACTCTAAAACCACTGCAGCTCTTTATGGTCACTGCAAAACCACTGCGGCTCTTTATGGTCACTGCAAAACCACTGTGGCTCTTTATGGTCATTGTAAAACCACTATAGCTCTTTATGGTCATTCTAAAACCACTACAGCTCTTTATGGTCACTGTAAAAGCACTGCGGCTTTTTATGGTCACTGTAAAACCACAACAGCTCTTTATGGTCACTGCAAAACCACTGCGGCTCTTTATGGTCATTGTAAAACCACTGTGGTCACTGTAAAACCTCTACAGCTCTTTATGGTTAGTGTAAATCCACTGCGGCTCTTGTGGTCACTGTAAAACCACTACAGCTCTTTATGGTAACTGTAAAACCACGAAAGCTCTTGTGGACAATGTAAAACAACTACAGCTCTTTATGGTCAGAGTAAAACCACGACAGCTCTTTATGGTCACTGTAAAACTACTGCGGCTCATTATGGTCACAGTTAAACCATTGCAGCACTTTATGGTCATTGTAAAACCACGAGGGGTCTTTATGGTCACTGTAAAAGAGCTGCGGCTTTATATGGTCACTGTGAAACCACAACAGCTCTTTATGGTCACTGAAAAACCACTGTGGCTCTTTATGGTCATTGTAAAACCACTATAGCTCTATATGGTCACTCTAAAACCACTGCGGCTCTTTATGGTCATTGCAAAACCACTGCGGCTTTTTATGGTCATTGTAAAACCACTGTAGCTCTTTATGGTCACTCTAAAACCACTGCAGCTCTTTACGGTCACTGTAAAACCACTACAGCTCTTTATGCTCACTGTAAAACCACTGCGGCTTTTTATGGTCACTATAAAACCACCACAGCTTTTTATGGTCACTGCAAAACCACTGCGGCTCTTTATGGTCATTGTAAAACCACTATAGCTCTTTATGGTCACTCTAAAACCACTACAGCTCTTATTGGTCACTGCAAAACCACTGCAGCTCTTTATGGTCATTGTAAAACCACTGTAGCTCTTTACCGTCACTCTAAAAACACTGCAGTTCTTTATGGTCACAGTAAAACCACTGCAGCTCTTTATGGTCACTGTAAAACCACTAGTGGTCTTTTGGTCACTGTACAACCACTGTGGCTCGCTATGGTCACTGTAAAAAAACAACAGCTCTTTATGGTCACTGCAAAACCACTGCGGCTCTTTATGGTCATTGTAAAACCACGATAGCTATTTATGGTCACTCTAAAACCACTGCAGCTCTTTATGGTCATTGTAAAACCACAATAGCTATTTATGGTCACTCGAAAACCACTGCAGCTCTTTATGGTCACTGTAAAACCACTGCAGCTCTTTATGGTCACAGTAAAACTACTGCGGCTCTTTATGGTCACTGTAAAAATACAACAGCTCTTTATGGTCACTGCAAAACCACTGTGGCTCTTTATGGTCATTGTAAAACCACTGCGGCTCTTTATGGTCACCGTAAAAATACAACAGCTCTTTATGGTCACTGCAAAACCACTGTGGCTCTTTATGGTCATTGTAAAACCACTATAGCTCTTTATGGTCATTCTAAAACCACTACAGCTCTTTATGGTCACTGTAAAAGCACTGCGGCTTTTTATGGTCACTGTAAAACCACAACAGCTCTTTATGGTCACTGCAAAACCACTGCGGCTCTTTATGGTCATTGTAAAACCACTGTGGCTTTTTATGGTCATTGTAAAACCACTGTAGCTCTTTATGGTCACTCTAAAACCACTGCAGTTCTTTATGGTCACTGTAAAACCACTGCAGCTCTTTACGGTCACTGTAAAACCACTACAGCTCTTTATGGTCACTGTGAAACCACTGCGGCTTTTTATGGTCACTATAAAACCACCACAGCTCTTTATGGTCACTGCAAAACCACTGCGGCTCTTTATGGTCATTGTAAAACCACTATATCTCTTTATGGTCACTCTAAAACCACTACAGCTCTTATTGGTCACTGCAAAACCACTGCAGCTCTTTATGGTCATTGTAAAACCACTGTAGCTCTTTACTGTCACTCTAAAAACACTGCAGTTCTTTATGGTCACAGTAAAACCACTGCAGCTCTTTATGGTCACTGTAAAACCACTGCAGCTCTTTGTGGTCGCTGTAAAACCACTACAGCTCTTTCTGGCCACAGTAAAATCAGCACAGAATTTTATTGTCACTGTAAAAATACCGCGGCTCATTCTGGCCACAGTAAAACCACTGTAGCTCTTTATGGTCACTGTAAAACCACTGCGGCTCTTGTGGTCACTGTAAAACCACTACACCTCTCTCTGGTCACTGTAAAACCACTGCAGCTATTTATGGTCATTGTAAAGCCACAACAGCTCTTTATGGTCACTGTAAAACCACTACAGCTCTTTATGGTCACTGTAAAACCACTGCAGCTCTTTATGGTCACTGTAAAACCTCTACAGCTCTTTATGGTTAGTGTAAATCCACTGCGGCTCTTGTGGTCACTGTAAAACCACTACAGCTCTTTATGGTAACTGTAAAACCACGAAAGCTGTTACGGTCACTGTAAAACCACTGCGGCTCTTGATGGTCACTGTAAAACCACTACAGCTCTTTATGGTCACTATAAAACCTCAGCAGCTCTTTATGGTCACTGTAAAACCACTGCTGCTCTTTATGGTTAGTGTAAAACCACTACAACTGTTATGGTCACTGTAAAACCACTGCAGCTCTTTCTGGTCACTGTAAAACCACTGCAGCTGTAATGTCACAGTAAAACCACTACAGCTCGTTATGGTCACTGTAAAACCACTACAGCTCTTTATGGTCGGTGTAAAACCACGACATCTCTTTATGGTCACTGTAAAAACACTTCAGCACTTTTTCGTCACTGTAAAACCACAGCAGCTCTTTACGGTCACTGTAAAAACACTCCAGCTCTTTATGGTCACTGTAAAACCACTGCAGCTCTTTATGGTCACTGTAAAAACACTCCAGCTCTTTATGGTCACTGTAAAACCACTACAGCTCTTTATAGTCACTGTAAAAACTGCAGCGCTTTATGATCACTGTAAAAGCACTCCAGCTCTTTATGATCTCTGAAAAACCACTGCAGCTTTTTATAGTCATTGTAAAACCACTTCAGATCTTTATGGTCACTGTAAAACCACTACAGCTCTTTATAGTCACTGTAAAAACACTGCAGCGCTTTATGATCACTGCAAAACCACTGAGGCACTTTATGGTCATTGTAAAACCACTATAGCTCTTTATGGTCACTCTAAAACCACTACAGCTCTTATTGGTCACTGCAAAACCATTGCAGCTCTTTATGATCATTGTAAAACCACTGTAGCTCTTTACGGTCACTCTAAAAACACTGCAGTTCTTTATGGTCACAGTAAAACCACTGCAGCTCTTTATGTCACTGTAAAACCACTAGTGGTCTTTTGGTCACTGTACAACCACTGCGGCTCTTTATGGTCACTGGAAAAACACGAAGGCTCTTTATGGTCACTGCAAAACCACTGCGGCTCTTTATGGTCATTGTAAAACCACGATAGCTATTTATGGTCACTCTAAAACCACTGCAGCTCTTTATGGTCATTGTAAAACCACAATAGCTATTTATGGTCACTCTAAAACCACTGCAGCTCTTTATGGTCACTGTAAAACCACTGCAGCTCTTTATGGTCACAGTAAAACTACTGCGGATCTTTATGGTCACTGTAAAACCACTACAGCTCTTTATGGTCACTGTAAAACCACTGCAGCTATATATGGTCACTGTAAAACCACTAGTGGTCTTTATGGTCACTGTACAACCACTGCGGCTCTTTATGGTCACTGTAAAAACACAACAGCTCTTTATGGTCACTGCAAATCCACTGCGGCTCTTTATGGTCACTGTAAAACCACTACAGCTGTTACGGTCACTTTAAAACCACTGCAGCTATTTATGGTCACTGTAAAACCACTTCAGCTCTTTATGGTCACAGTTAATCCACTGCAGCTCTTATGGTCACTGTAACACCACTACAGCTCTTTATGGTCACAGTAAAACCACTGCAGATCTTTATGGTCACTGTAAAACCTCTACAGCTGTTACGGTCACTGTAAAACTACTGCAGCTCTTGATGATCACTGTAAAACCACTACAGCTCTTTATGGTCACTGTAAAACCTCAGCAGCTCTTTATGGTCATTGTAAAACCACTGCTGCTCTTTATGGTTAGTGTAAAACCACTACAGCTGTTATGGTCACTGTAAAACCACTGCAGCTCTTTATGGTCACTGTAAAACCACTGCAGCTCTAATGTCACATTAAAACCACTACAGCTCGTTATGGTCACTGTAAAACCACTACAGCTCTTTATGGTCAGTGTAAAACCACGACATCTCTTTATGGTCACTGTAAAAACACTTCAGCACTTTTTGGTCACTGTAAAACCACAGCAGCTCTTTATAGTCACTGTAAAAACACTGCAGCGCTTTATGATCACTGTAAAAGCACTCCAGCTCTTTATGATCTCTGAAAAACCACTGCAGATTTTATAGTCATTGTAAAACCACTTCAGATCTTTATGGTCACTGGAAAACCACTGCAGCTCTTTATGGTCTGTGTAAAACCACTACAGCTCTTTATGGTCAGAGTAAAACCACGACAGCTCTTTATGGTCACTGTAAAACTACTGCGGCTCATTATGGTCACAGTTAAACCACTGCAGCACTTTATAGTGACTGTAAAACCACTGCCGCTCTTTGTGATCACTGTAAAACCACTACAGCTCTTTTGGTCACTGTAAAACCACTGCTGCTCTTTATGGTCACTGTAAAACAACTACAGCTCTTTATGGTCAGAGTCAAACCACGACAGCTCTTTATGGTCACTGTAAAACTACTGCGGCTCATTATGGTCACAGTTAAACCACTGCAGCACTTTATGGTCATTGTAAAACCACGAGGGGTCTTTATGGTCACTGTAAAAGCACTGCGGCTTTTTATGGTCACTCTAAAACCACTACAGCTCTTTATGGTCACTGTAAAAGCACTGCGGCTTTTTATAGTCACTATAAAACCACAACAGCTCTTTATGGTCACTGCAAAACCACTGAGGCACTTTATGGTCATTGTAAAACCACTATAGCTCTTTATGGTCACTCTAAAACCACTACAGCTCTTATTGGTCACTGCAAAACCATTGCAGCTCTTTATGATCATTGTAAAACCACTGTAGCTCTTTACGGTCACTCTAAAAACACTGCAGTTCTTTATGGTCACAGTAAAACCACTGCAGCTCTTTATGTCACTGTAAAACCACTAGTGGTCTTTTGGTCACTGTACAACCACTGCGGCTCTTTATGGTCACTGGAAAAACACGAAGGCTCTTTATGGTCACTGCAAAACCACTGCGGCTCTTTATGGTCATTGTAAAACCACGATAGTTATTTATGGTCACTCTAAAACCACTGCAGCTCTTTATGGTCATTGTAAAACCACAATAGCTATTTATGGTCACTCTAAAACCACTGCAGCTCTTTATGGTCACTGTAAAACCACTGCAGCTCTTTATGGTCACAGTAAAACTACTGCGGATCTTTATGGTCACTGTAAAACCACTACAGCTCTTTATGGTCACTGTAAAACCACTGCAGCTATATATGGTCACTGTAAAACCACTAGTGGTCTTTATGGTCACTGTACAACCACTGCGGCTCTTTATGGTCACTGTAAAAACACAACAGCTCTTTATGGTCACTGCAAATCCACTGCGGCTCTTTATGGTCACTGTAAAACCACTACAGCTGTTACGGTCACTTTAAAACCACTGCAGCTATTTATGGTCACTGTAAAACCACTTCAGCTCTTTATGGTCACAGTTAATCCACTGCAGCTCTTATGGTCACTGTAACACCACTACAGCTCTTTATGGTCACAGTAAAACCACTGCAGATCTTTATGGTCACTGTAAAACCACTACAGCTGTTACGGTCACTGTAAAACCACTGCAGCTCTTGATGATCACTGTAAAACCACTACAGCTGTTATGGTCACTGTAAAACCACTGCAGCTCTTTATGGTCACTGTAAAACTACTGCAGCTCTAATGTCACATTAAAACCACTACAGCTCGTTATGGTCACTTTAAAACCACTACAGCTCTTTATGGTCAGTGTAAAACCACGACATCTCTTTATGGTCACTGTAAAAACACTTCAGCACTTTTTGGTCACTGTAAAACCACAGCAGCTCTTTACGGTCACTGTAAAAACACTCCAGCTCTTTATGGTCACTGTAAACCCACTGCAGCTCTTTATGGTCACTGTAAAAACACTCCAGCTCTTTATGGTCACTGTAAAACCACTACAGCTCTTTATAGTCACTGGAAAAACACTGCAGCGCTTTATGATCACTGTAAAAGCACTCCAGCTCTTTATGGTCACTGGAAAACCACTGCAGCTCTTTATGGTCTGTGTAAGACCACTACGTCTCTTCATGGTCACAGTAAAACCACTGCAGCTCTTTATAGTGACTGTAAAACCACTGCCGCTCTTTATGATCACTGTAAAACCACTACAGCTCTTTCGGTCACTGTAAAACCACTGCTGCTCTTTATGGTCACGGTAAAACCACTGCAGCTCTTTATGGTCACTGTAAAACCACTACAGCTCTTTATGGTCACAATAAAACCACTGCAGCTCTTTCTGTTCACTTTACAACCACTGCGGCTCTTTCTGGCCACAGTAAAATCACTGCAGCTCTTTATGGTTAGTGTAAAACCACTGCGGCTCTTGTGGTCACTTTAACACCACTACAGCTCTTTATGGTCACTGTAAAACCATGAAAACTCTTGTGGACACTGTAAAACCACTACAGCTCTTTATGTTCACTGTAAAACCACTACAGCTCTTTATGGTCACAGTAAAACCACTGCAGCTCTTTCTGGCCGCAGTAAAACCACTACAGCTCTTTATGGTTAGTGCAAAACCACTGCGGCTCTTGTGGTCACTGTAAAACCACTACAACTCTTTATGGTCACTGTAAAACCATGAAAGCTCTTGTGGACAATGTAAAACCACGACAGCTCTTTATGGTCAGACTAAAACTACTGCGGCTCATTATGGTCACAGTAACACCACTGCAGCACTTTATGGTCACTGCAAAACTACTGCGGCTCTTTATGGTCATTGTAAAACCACTATAGCTCTTTATGGTCACTCTAAAACCACTGCAGTTCTTTATGGTCACTGTACAACCACTGCGGCTCTTTATGGTCACTGTAAAACCACTGCAGCTATTTATGGCCACTATAATACCACTAGTGGTCTTTATGGTCACTGTAAAACCACTGCGGCTCTTTATGGTCACTTTAAAAACACAACAGCTCTTTATGGTCACTGCAAAACCAGTGCGGCTCTTTATGGTCATTGTAAAACCACTATAGCTCTTTATGGTCACTCTAAAACCACTGCAGCTCTTTATGGTCACTGTAAAACCACTGCAGCTCTTTATGGTCACAGTAAAACTACTGCAACTCTTTATGGTCACTGTAAAACCACAGTGGCTCTTTATGGTCACTGTAAATCCACGACAGCTATTTATGGACACAGTAAAACCACTGCAGCTCGTTATGGTCACTGTAAAACCACAGTGGCTCTTTATGGTCACTGTAAATCCACGACAGCTCTTTATGGTCACAGTAAAACCACTGCAGCTCTTTATGGTCACTGTAAAACTACTACAGGTATTTATGGACACTGTAAAACCACGACAGCTCTTTATGGTCACAGAAAAACCACTGCAGCTCTTTACAGTCACTGTAAAACCACTACAGCTCTTTATGGTCACTGTAAAACCACTGCAGATCTTTATGGTCACTGTAAATCCACTGCGGCTCTTATGGTCACTGTAAAACCACTGCAGCTCTTTATGGTCACAGTAAAACCACTACAGCTCTTTATCGTCAGAGTAAAGGCACGAAAGCTCTTTATGGTCACTGTAAAACCACTAGAGCTATTTATGGACACAGTAAAACCACTGCGGCTTTTTATGGTCACTGTAAATCCACTACAGCTCTTTATGGTCACTGCAAAACCACTGCGGCTCTTTATGGTCATTGTTACACCACTATAGCTCTTTATGGTCACTGTAAAACCACTGCGGCTCTTTCTGGCCACAGTAAAACCACTGCAGCTCTTTATGGTTAGTGTAAAACCACTGCGTCTCTTGTGGTCACTGTAAAACCACTACAGCTCTTTATGGTCACTGTAAAAACACTGCAGCTCTTTATGGTCACTGTAAAACCACTGCGACACCTTATAGTCACAGTAAAACCACTACAGCTCTTTCTGGCCACAGTAAAACCACTGCAGCTCTTTATGGTTAGTGTAAAGCCACTGCGGCTCTTGTGGTCACTGTAAAACCACTGCAGCTCTTTATGGCAACTGTAAAACCACGAAAGCTCTTGTGGACAATGTAAAACCACTACAGCTCTTCATGGTCACTGTAAAACTACTGCGGCTCATTATGGTCATTGTAAAACCAGAACAGCTCTTTATGGTCACTGCAAAACCACTGCGGCTCTTTATGGTCAATGTAAAACCACTGCAGCACTTTATGGTCACTGTAAAACCACTAGAGGTCTTTATGGTCACTGTAAAACCACTGCGGCTCTTTATGGTCACTGTAAAACCACAACAGCTCTTTATGGTCACTGCAAAACCACTGCAGCTCTATATGGTCATTGTAAAACCACGATAGCACTTTATGGTCACTCTAAAACCACTGCAGCTCTTTATGGTCACTGCAAAACCACTGCCGCTCTTTATGGTCACAGTAAAACCACTGCAACTCTTATGGTCACTGTAAAACCACTGCAGCTCTTTATGGTCACTGTAAAACTACTTCAGCTCTTATGGTCACTGTAAAACCACTACAGCTCTTTATGGTCACAGTAAAACCACTGCAGCTCTTTATGGTCACTGTAAAACCACTACAGCTGTTACGGTCACTGTAAAACCACTGCGGCTCTTGATGGTCAATGTAAAACCACTACAGCTCTTTATGGTCACTGTAAAACCACTGCAGCTATTTATGGTCACTGTAAAACCACTGCGGCTCTTTATGGTCACTTTAAAAACACAATAGCTCTTTATGGTCACTGCAAAACCACTGCAGCTCTTTATGGTCACTGCAAAACCACTGCAGCTCTTTATTAGATTAGATTAGATTAGATTACTTACAATGTGGAAACAGGCCCTTCGGCCCAACAAGTCCACACCGCCCCGCCGAAGCGTAACCCACCCATACCCCTACATCTACATCTACCCCTTACCTAACACTACGGGCAATTTAGCATGGCCAATTCACCTGACCTGCACATCTTTGGACTGTGGGAGGAAACCGGAGCACCCGGAGGAAACCCACGCAGACACGGGGAGAACGTGCAAACTCCACACAGTCAGTCGCCTGAGGCGGGAATTGAACCCGGGTCTCCGGCGCTGCGAGGCAGCAGTGCTAACCACTGTGCCACCGTGCCGCCCACTATGGTCATTGTAAAACCACTGCAGCTCTTTATGGTCACTGTAAAACCACTGCAGCTATTTATGGTCACTGTAAAACCACTAGTGGTCTTTATGGTCACTGTAAAACCACTGCGGCTCTTGATGGTCACTGTAAAACCACTACAGCTCTTTACGGTCACTGTAAAACCACTGCGGCTCTTGATGGTCACTGTAAAACCACTACAGCTCTTTATGGTCACTGTAAAACCACAGCAGCTCTTTATGGTCACTGTAAAACCACTGCTGCTCTTTATGGTTACTGTAAAACCACTACAGCTGTTATGGTCACAGTAAAACCACTGCAGCTCTTTATGGTCATTGTAAAACCACCATAGCTCTTTATGGTCACTCTAAAACCACTGCAGCTCTTTCTAGTCACAGTAAAACCACTGCAGCTCTTTCTGGTCACTGTAAAACCACTGCAGCTATTTATGGTTACTGTAAAACCACTAGTGGTCGTTATGGTCACTGTAAAACCACTGCGGCTCTTGATGGTCACTGTAAAAACACAACAGCTCTTTATGGTCACTGCAAAACCACTGTGGCTCTTTATGGTCACTGCAAATCCACTACAGCTCTTTCTGGTCACAGTAAAACCATGACAGCTATTTATGGACACAGTACAACCACTGCAGCTCTTTATGGTCACTGTAAAACCTCTACAGCTCTTTATGGTCTCTGTAAGACCACTGCAGCTCTTTATGGTCATTGTAAAACCACTACAGCTCTTTATGGTCTCTGTAAGACCACTGCAGGTCTTTATGGTCACTGTAAAACTACTACAGCTCTTTATGGTAACTGTAAAACCACTGTGGCTCTTATGGTAACAGTAAAACCACTACAGCTCTGTATCGTCAGAGTAAAATCACGAAAGCTATTTATGGTCACTGTAAAACTACTACGGCTCTGTATGGTCCAATTAAAACCACTGCTGCTCTTTATGGTCACTGTAAAACCACTACAGCTATTTATGGACACATTAAAACCACTGCAGCTCTTTATGGTCACTGTAAAACCACTGTGGCTCTTTATGGTCACTGCAAATCCACTACAGCTCTTTCTGGTCACAGTAAAACCATGACAGCTATTTATGGACACAGTACAACCACTGCAGCTCTTTATGGTCACTGTAAAACCACTACAGCTCTTTATGGTCACTTTAAATCCACTACAGCTTTTTATGGTCACTGTAAAACCACTACAGCTATTTATGGACACAGTAAAACCACTGCAGGTCTTTATGGTCAGTGTAAAACCACTACAGCTCTTTATGGTCACTTTAAATCCACTACAGCTCTTCATGGTCACTGTAAAACCACTGTGGCTCTTATGGTCACAGTAAAACCACTACAGCTCTTTACGGTCACTGGAAAACCACTGCAGCTCTTTATGGTCACTGTAACACCACTTCAGCTCTTATGGTCACTGTAAAACCACTGCAGCTCTTTATGGTCACAGTAAAACCACTGCGGCTCTTGGTGGTTACTTTAAAACCACTGCAGCTCTTTATGGTCACTGTAAAACCACTGCAGCTCTTTATGGTCACTGTAAAACCACTGCTGCTCTTTATGGTTACTGTAAAGCCACTACAGCTGTTATGGTCACTGTAAAACCTTTGCAGCTCTTTATGGTCATTGTAAAGCCACTATAGCTCTTTATGGTCACTCTAAAACCACTGCAGCTCTTTCTGGTCACAGTAAAAACACTGCAGCTCTGTATGGTCACTGTAAAACCACGAGTGGTATTTATGGTCACTGTAAAAAAACTGCGGCTCTTTATGGTCACTGTAAAAACACAACAGCTCTTTTTGGTCACTGCAAAACCACTGTGGCTCTTCATGGTCATTGTAAACCACTATAGTTCTTTATGGTCACTCTAAAACCACTGCAGCTCTTTATGGTCACTGTAAAACCACTGCAGTTCTTTATGGTCACAGTAAAACCACTGCAACTCTTATGGTCACTGTAAAACCACTGCAGCTCTTTACGGTCACTGTAAAACCACTTCAGCTCTTATGGTCACTGTAAAACCACTACAGCTCTTTATGGTCACAGTAAAACCACTGCAGCTCTTTATGGTCATTGTAAAACCTCTACAGCTGTTACGGTCACTGTAAAACCACTGCAGCTTTTTATGGTCATTGTAAAACCACTATAGCTCTTTATGGTCACAGTAAAACCACTGCAGCTCTTTATGGTCAATGTAAAACCACTGCAGCTCTTTATGGTCATTGTAAAACAACTGCAGCTCTTTTTGGTCACTGTAAAACCACTTCAGCTCTTATGGTCACTGTAAAACCACTACAGCTCTTTATGGTCACAGTAAAACCACTGCAGCTCTCCATGGTCATTGTAAAACCTCTACAGCTGTTACGGTCACTGTAAAACCACTGCAGCTCTTTATGGTCATTGTAAAACCACTATAGCTCTTTATGGTCACTCTAAAACCACTGCAGCTCTTTATGGTCAATGTAAAACCACTGCAGCTCTTTATGGTCATTGTAAAACCACTGCAGCTCTTTACGGTCACAGTAAAACCACTACAGCTCTTTATGGTCACTGTAAAACCACTGTGGCTCTTATGGTCACATAAAACCACTACAGCTATTTACGGTCACTGTAAAACCACTACAGCTCTTTATGGTCTCTGTAAGACCACTGCAGCTCTTTATGGTCACTGTAAAACCACTACAGCTCTTTATGGTAACTGTAAAACCACTGTGGCTCTTATGGTAACAGTAAAACCACTACAGCTCTGTCTCGTCAGAGTAAAATCACGAAAGCTATTTATGGTCACTGTAAAACTACTGCGGCTCTTTATGGCCCAATTAAAACCACTGCAGCTCTTTATGGTCACTGTAAAACTACTATAGCTATTTATGGACACAGTAAAACCACTGCAGCTCTTTATGGTCACTGTAAAACCACTATGGCTCTTTATGGTCACTGTAAATCCACTACAGCTCTTTCTGGTCACAGTAAAACCATGACAGCTATTTATGGACACAGTAAAACCACTGCAGCTCTTTATGATCACTGTAAAACCACTACAGCTCTTTATGGTCACTTTAAATCCAGTACAGCTCTTTATGGTCACTGTAAAACCACTACAGCTATTTGTGGACCCAGTAAAACCACTGCAGGTCTTTCTGGTCACAGGAAAAACCACTACAGCTCTTTATGGTCACTGTAAAACCACTGTGGCTCTTATGGTCACAGTAAAACCAATACAGCTCTGTATCGTCAGAGTAAAATCACAAAAGCTCTTTATGGTCACTGTAAAATTCCTGCGGCTCTTTATGGTCCAATTAAAACCACTGCAGCACTTTATGGTCACTGTAAAACCACTACAGCTCTTTATGGTCACAGAAAAACCACTACAGCTCTTTATGGTCACTGTAAAACCACGACAGCTCATTATGGTCACTGTAAAACCACTGCGGCTCTTATGGTCACTTTAAATCCACTACAGCTCTTTATGGTCACTGTAAAACCACTACAGCTATTTGTGGACCCAGTAAAACCACTGCAGGTCTTTCTGGTCACAGGAAAAACCACTACAGCTCTTTATGGTCACAGAAAAAACACTACAGCTCTTTATGGTCACTGTAAAACCACTGTGGCTCTTATGGTCACAGTAAAACCACTACAGCTATTTACGGTCACTGTAAAACCACTACAGCTCTTTATGGTCACAGTAAAATCACTGCAGGTCTTTATGGTCACTGTAAAACCACTACAGCTCTTTATGGTCACTTTAAAACCACTGTGGCTCTTATGGTCACAGTAAAACCACTACAGCTCTGTATCGTCAGAGTAAAATCACGAAAGCTCTTTATGGTCACTGTAAAATTACTGCGGCGCTTTATGGTCCAATTAAAACCACTGCAGCACTTTATGGTCACTGTAAAACCACTACAGCTCTTTATGGTCACAGAAAAACCACTACAGCTCTTTATGGTCACTGTAAAACCACGACATCTCTTTATGGTCACTGTAAAACCACTGCGGCTCTTATGGTCACTGTAAAACCACTGCAGCTCTTTATCGTCAGAGTAAAACCACGAAAGCTCTTTATGGTCACTGTAAAACTACTGCGGCTCTTTATGGTCACTTCAAAAACACAACAGCTCTTTATGGTCACTGCAAAACCACTGCAGAAATTTATGGTCATTGTAAAACCACTATAGCACTTTATGGTCACTGTAAAACCACTACAGCTCTTATGGTCACTGTAAAACCACTACAGCTCTTTATGGTCACAGTAAAACCACTGCAGCTCTTTATGGTCATTGTAAAACCACTACAGCTGTTACGGTCACTGGAAAACCACTGCAGCTCTTTATGGTCATTGTAAAACCACTATAGCTCTTTATGGTCACTTTAAAACCACTGCAGCTCTTTATGGTCAATGTAAAACCACTGCAGCTCTTTATGGTCACTGTAAAACCACTGCAGCTCTTTATGGTCACTGTAAAACCACTACAGCTCTTTATGGTCACTGTAAAACCACTGTGGCTCTTATGGTCACAGTAAAACCACTACAGCTCTGTATCGTCAGAGTAAAATCACGAAAGCTATTTATGGTCACTGTAAAACTACTGCGGCTCTTTGTCGTCCAATTAAAACCACTGCTGCTCTTTATGGTCACTGTAAAACCACTACAGCTCTTTATGGACACATTAAAACCACTGCAGCTCTTTATGGTCACTGTAAAACCACTGTGGCTCTTTATGGTCACTGGAAATCCACTACAGCTCTTTCTGGTCACAGTAAAACCATGACAGCTATTTATGGACACAGTAAAACCACTGCAGCTCTTTATGGTCACTGTAAAACCACTACAGATCTTTATGGTCACTTTAAATCCACTCCAGCTCTTTATGGTCACTGTAAAACCACTACAGCTATTTATGGACACAGTAAAACTACTGCAGGTCTTTCTGGTCACAGGAAATACCACTACAGCTCTTTATGGTCACAGAAAAACCACTACAGCTCTTTATGGTCACTGTAAAACCACTGTGGCTCTTATGGTCACAGTAAAACCACTACAGCTCTTTACGGTCACTGGAAAACCACTGCAGCTCTTTATGGTCACTGTAACACCACTTCAGCTCTTATGGTCACTGTAAAGCCACTGCAGCTCTTTATGGTCACAGTAAAACCACTGCAGCTCTTTATGGTCACTGTAAAACCACTACAGCTGTTACGGTAACTGTAAAACCACTGTGGCTCTTGGTGGTCACTTTAAAACCACTACAGCTCTTTATGGTCACTGTAAAACCACAGCAGCTCTTTATGGTCACTGTAAAACCACTGCTGCTCTTTATGGTTACTGGAAAACCACTACAGCTGTTATGGTCACTGTAAAACCACTGCAGCTTTTTATGGTCATTGTAAAACCACTATAGCTCTTTATGGTCACTCTAAAACCACTGCAGCTCTTTCTGGTCAGAGTAAAAACACTGCAGCTCTTTCTGGTCACAGTAAAAACACTGCAGCTCTTTATGGTCACAGTAAAAACACTGCAGCTCTTTATGGTCACTGTAAAACCACTAGTGGTATTTATGGTCACTGTAAAACCACTGCGGCTCTTTATGGTCACTGTAAAAACACAACAGCTCTTTATGGTCACTGCAAAACCACTGTGGCTCTTCATGGTCATTGTAAACCACTATAGTTCTTTATGGTCACTCTAAAACCACTGCAGCTCTTTATGTTCACTGTAAAACCACTGCAGTTCTTTATGGTCACAGTAAAACCACTGCAACTCTTATGGTCACTGTAAAACCACTGCAGCTCTTTATGGTCACTGTAAAACCACTGCAGCTCTTATGGTCACTGTAAAACCACTACAGCTCTTTATGGTCACAGTAAAACCACTGCAGCTCTTTATGGTCATTGTAAAACCTCTACAGCTGTTACGGTCACTGTAAAACCACTGCAGCTCTTTATGGTCATTGTAAAACCACTATAGCTCTTTATGGTCACTCTAAAACCACTGCAGCTCTTTATGGTCAATGTAAAACCACTGCAGCTCTTTATGGTCATTGTAAAACCACTGCAGCTCTTTACGGTCACAGTAAAACCACTACAGCTCTTTATGGTCACTGTAAAACCACTGTGGCTCTTATGGTCACATAAAACCACTACAGCTATTTACGGTCACTGTAAAACCACTACAGCTCTTTATGGTCTCTGTAAGACCACTGCAGCTCTTTATGGTCACTGTAAAACCACTACAGCTCTTTATGGTAACTGTAAAACCACTGTGGCTCTTATGGTAACAGTAAAACCACTACAGCTCTGTCTCGTCAGAGTAAAATCACGAAAGCTATTTATGGTCACTGTAAAACTACTGCGGCTCTTTATGGCCCAATTAAAACCACTGCAGCTCTTTATGGTCACTGTAAAACTACTATAGCTATTTATGGACACAGTAAAACCACTGCAGCTCTTTATGGTCACTGTAAAACCACTATGGCTCTTTATGGTCACTGTAAATCCACTACAGCTCTTTCTGGTCACAGTAAAACCATGACAGCTATTTATGGACACAGTAAAACCACTGCAGCTCTTTATGATCACTGTAAAACCACTACAGCTCTTTATGGTCACTTTAAATCCAGTACAGCTCTTTATGGTCACTGTAAAACCACTACAGCTATTTGTGGACCCAGTAAAACCACTGCAGGTCTTTCTGGTCACAGGAAAAACCACTACAGCTCTTTATGGTCACTGTAAAACCACTGTGGCTCTTATGGTCACAGTAAAACCAATACAGCTCTGTATCGTCAGAGTAAAATCACAAAAGCTCTTTATGGTCACTGTAAAATTCCTGCGGCTCTTTATGGTCCAATTAAAACCACTGCAGCACTTTATGGTCACTGTAAAACCACTACAGCTCTTTATGGTCACAGAAAAACCACTACAGCTCTTTATGGTCACTGTAAAACCACGACAGCTCATTATGGTCACTGTAAAACCACTGCGGCTCTTATGGTCACTTTAAATCCACTACAGCTCTTTATGGTCACTGTAAAACCACTACAGCTATTTGTGGACCCAGTAAAACCACTGCAGGTCTTTCTGGTCACAGGAAAAACCACTACAGCTCTTTATGGTCACAGAAAAAACACTACAGCTCTTTATGGTCACTGTAAAACCACTGTGGCTCTTATGGTCACAGTAAAACCACTACAGCTATTTACGGTCACTGTAAAACCACTACAGCTCTTTATGGTCACAGTAAAATCACTGCAGGTCTTTATGGTCACTGTAAAACCACTACAGCTCTTTATGGTCACTGTAAAACCACTGTGGCTCTTATGGTCACAGTAAAACCACTACAGCTCTGTATCGTCAGAGTAAAATCACGAAAGCTCTTTATGGTCACTGTAAAATTACTGCGGCGCTTTATGGTCCAATTAAAACCACTGCAGCACTTTATGGTCACTGTAAAACCACTACAGCTCTTTATGGTCACAGAAAAACCACTACAGCTCTTTATGGTCACTGTAAAACCACGACATCTCTTTATGGTCACTGTAAAACCACTGCGGCTCTTATGGTCACTGTAAAACCACTGCAGCTCTTTATCGTCAGAGTAAAACCACGAAAGCTCTTTATGGTCACTGTAAAACTACTGCGGCTCTTTATGGTCACTTCAAAAACACAACAGCTCTTTATGGTCACTGCAAAACCACTGCAGAAATTTATGGTCATTGTAAAACCACTATAGCACTTTATGGTCACTGTAAAACCACTACAGCTCTTATGGTCACTGTAAAACCACTACAGCTCTTTATGGTCACAGTAAAACCACTGCAGCTCTTTATGGTCATTGTAAAACCACTACAGCTGTTACGGTCACTGGAAAACCACTGCAGCTCTTTATGGTCATTGTAAAACCACTATAGCTCTTTATGGTCACTTTAAAACCACTGCAGCTCTTTATGGTCAATGTAAAACCACTGCAGCTCTTTATGGTCACTGTAAAACCACTGCAGCTCTTTATGGTCACTGTAAAACCACTACAGCTCTTTATGGTCACTGTAAAACCACTGTGGCTCTTATGGTCACAGTAAAACCACTACAGCTCTGTATCGTCAGAGTAAAATCACGAAAGCTATTTATGGTCACTGTAAAACTACTGCGGCTCTTTGTCGTCCAATTAAAACCACTGCTGCTCTTTATGGTCACTGTAAAACCACTACAGCTCTTTATGGACACATTAAAACCACTGCAGCTCTTTATGGTCACTGTAAAACCACTGTGGCTCTTTATGGTCACTGGAAATCCACTACAGCTCTTTCTGGTCACAGTAAAACCATGACAGCTATTTATGGACACAGTAAAACCACTGCAGCTCTTTATGGTCACTGTAAAACCACTACAGATCTTTATGGTCACTTTAAATCCACTCCAGCTCTTTATGGTCACTGTAAAACCACTACAGCTATTTATGGACACAGTAAAACTACTGCAGGTCTTTCTGGTCACAGGAAATACCACTACAGCTCTTTATGGTCACAGAAAAACCACTACAGCTCTTTATGGTCACTGTAAAACCACTGTGGCTCTTATGGTCACAGTAAAACCACTACAGCTCTTTACGGTCACTGGAAAACCACTGCAGCTCTTTATGGTCACTGTAACACCACTTCAGCTCTTATGGTCACTGTAAAGCCACTGCAGCTCTTTATGGTCACAGTAAAACCACTGCAGCTCTTTATGGTCACTGTAAAACCACTACAGCTGTTACGGTAACTGTAAAACCACTGTGGCTCTTGGTGGTCACTTTAAAACCACTACAGCTCTTTATGGTCACTGTAAAACCACAGCAGCTCTTTATGGTCACTGTAAAACCACTGCTGCTCTTTATGGTTACTGGAAAACCACTACAGCTGTTATGGTCACTGTAAAACCACTGCAGCTTTTTATGGTCATTGTAAAACCACTATAGCTCTTTATGGTCACTCTAAAACCACTGCAGCTCTTTCTGGTCAGAGTAAAAACACTGCAGCTCTTTCTGGTCACAGTAAAAACACTGCAGCTCTTTATGGTCACAGTAAAAACACTGCAGCTCTTTATGGTCACTGTAAAACCACTAGTGGTATTTATGGTCACTGTAAAACCACTGCGGCTCTTTATGGTCACTGTAAAAACACAACAGCTCTTTATGGTCACTGCAAAACCACTGTGGCTCTTCATGGTCATTGTAAACCACTATAGTTCTTTATGGTCACTCTAAAACCACTGCAGCTCTTTATGTTCACTGTAAAACCACTGCAGTTCTTTATGGTCACAGTAAAACCACTGCAACTCTTATGGTCACTGTAAAACCACTGCAGCTCTTTATGGTCACTGTAAAACCACTGCAGCTCTTATGGTCACTGTAAAACCACTACAGCTCTTTATGGTCACAGTAAAACCACTGCAGCTCTTTATGGTCATTGTAAAACCTCTACAGCTGTTACGGTCACTGTAAAACCACTGCAGCTCTTTATGGTCATTGTAAAACCACTATAGCTCTTTATGGTCACTCTAAAACCACTGCAGCTCTTTATGGTCAATGTAAAACCACTGCAGCTCTTTATGGTCATTGTAAAACCACTGCAGCTCTTTATGGTCACTGTAAATCCACTACAGCTCTTTATGGTCATTTAAAAACCACTGCAGCTCTTTATGGTCACTGTAAAAACACAACAGCTCTTTATGGTCACTGTAAAATCACTGCGGCTTTTTATGGTCACTGTAAAACCACTACAGCTCTTTATGGTAACTGAAAAACCACTGTGGCTCTTATGGTAACAGTAAAACCACTCCAGCTCTGTATCGTCAGAGTAAAATCACGAAAGCGATTTATGGTCACTGTAAAACTACTGCGGCTCTTTATGGCCCAATTAAAAGCACTGCAGCTCTTTATGGTCACTGTAAAACTACTATAGCTATTTATGGACACAGTAAAACCTCTGCAGCTCTTTATGGTCACCGTAAAACCACTGTGGCTCTTTATGGTCACTGTAAATCCACTACAGCTCTTTCTGGTCACAGTAAAAGCATGACAGCTATTTATGGACACAGTAAAACCACTGCAGCTCTTTATGGTCACTGTAAAACCACTGCAGCTCTTTATGGTCACTTTAAATCCACTACAGCTCTTTATGGTCACTGTAAAACCACTACAGCTATTTGTAGACCCAGTAAAACCACTGCAGGTCTTTCTGGTCACAGGAAAAACCACGACAGCTCTTTATGGTCACAGAAAAACCACTACAGCTCTTTATGGTCACTGTAAAACCACTGTGGCTCTTATGGTCACAGTAAAACCACTACAGCTATTTACGGTCACTGTAAAACCACTACAGCTCTTTATGGTCACTGTAAAATCACTGCAGGTCTTTATGGTCACTGTAAAACCACTGTGGCTCTTATGGTCACAGTAAAACCACTACAGCTCTGTATCGTCAGAGTAAAATCACGAAAGCTCTTTATGGTCACTGTAAAATTACTGCGGCTCTTTATGGTCCAATTAAAACCACTGCAGCACTTTATGGTCACTGTAAAACCACTACAGCTCTTTATGGTCACAGAAAAACCACTGCGGCTCTTATGGGCACTGTAAAACCACTGCAGCTCTTTATCGTCAGAGTAAAACCACGAAAGCTCTTTATGGTCACTGTAAAACTACTGCGGCTCTTTATGGTCACTTCAAAAACACAACAGCTCTTTATGGTCACTGCAAAACCACTGCAGCTCTTTATGGTCACTGTCAAACCACTACAGCTGTTACGGTCACTGTAAAACCACTGCGGCTCTTGATGGTCAATGTAAAACCACTACAGCTCTTTATGGTCACTGTAAAACCACTGCAGCTATTTATGGTCACTGTAAAACCACTAGTGGTCTTTATGGTCACTGTAAAACCACTGCGGCTCTTTATGGTCACTGTAAAAACACAATAGCTCTTTATGGTCACTGCAAAATCACTGCAGCTCTTTATGGTCATTGTAAAACCACTGCAGCTCTTTATGGTCACTGTAAAACCACTGCAGCTATTTATGGTCACTGTAAAACCACTAGTGGTCTTTATGTTCACTGTAAAACCACTGCGGCTCTTGATGGTCACTGTAAAAACACTACAGCTCTTTATGGTCACTGTAAAACTACTACAGCTGTTACGGTCACTGTAAAACCACTGCGGCTCTTGATGGTCACTGTAAAACCACTACAGCTCTTATGGTCACTGTAAAACCACAGCAGCTCTTTATGGTCACTGTAAAACCACTGCTGCTCTTTATGGTTACTGTAAAACCACTACAGCTGTTATGGTCACTGTAAAACCACTGCAGCTCTTTATGGTCATTCTAAAACTACCATAGCTCTTTATGGTCACTCTAAAACCACTGCAGCTCTTTCTGGTCACAGTAAAACCACTGCAGCTCTTTATGGTCACTGTAAAACCACTGCAGCTATTTATGGTCACTGTAAAACCACTAGTGGTCGTTATGGTCACTGTAAAACCACTGCGGCTCTTTATGGTCACTGTAAAAACACAACAGCTCTTTATGGTCACTGCAAAACCACTGCGGCTCTTTATGGTCATTGTAAACCACTATAGTTCTTTATGGTCACGCTAAAACCACTGCAGCTCTTTATGGTCACTGTAAAACCACTGCAGTTCTTTATGGTTACAGTAAAACCACTGCAACTCTTATGGTCACTGTAAAACCACTGCAGCTCTTTATGGTCACTGTAAAACCACTTCAGCTCTTATGGTCACTGTAAAACCACTACAGCTCTTTATGGTCACAGTAAAACCACTGCAGCTCTTTATGGTCATTGTAAAACCACTACAGCTGTTACGGTCACTGTAAAACCACTGCAGCTCTTTATGGTCTTTGTTAAACCACTATAGCTCTTTATGGTCACTGTAAAACCACTGCAGCTCTTTATGGTCACTGTAAAACCACTGCTGCTCTTTATGGTCACTGTAAAACCACTACAGCTCTTTATGGTCACTGTAAAACCACTGTGGCTCTTATGGTCACAGTAAAACCACTACAGCTATTTACGGTCACTGTAAAACCACTACAGCGCTTTATGGTCTCTGTAAGACCACTGCAGCTCTGTATGGTCACTGTAAAACCACTGTCGCTCTTATGGTAACAGTAAAACCACTACAGCTCTGTATCGTCAGAGTAAAATCTACGAACGCTATTTATGGTCACTGTAAAACTACTGCGGCTCTTATGTTCACTGTAAAACCACTGCAGCTCTTTATCGTCAGAGTAAAACCACAAAAGCTCTTTATGGTCACTGTAAAACTACTGCGGCTCCTTATGGTCCAATTAAAACCACTGCATCTCTTTATGGCCACTGTAAAACCACTGCAGCTCTTTATGGTCACTGCAAAACCACTGCGGCTCTTATGGTCACTGTAAAACCACTGCGGCTCTTGTGGTCACTGTAAAATCACTACAGCTCTTTATCGTCAAAGTAAAACCACGAAAGCTCTTTCTGGTCACTGTAAAATTACTGCGGCTCTTTATGGTCACAGAAAAACCACTACAGCTCGTTATGGTCACTGTAAAACCACGACAGCTCTTTATGGTCACTGTAAACCCACTGCGGCTCTTATGATCCCTGTAAAACCACTGCAGCTCTTTATCGTCAGAGTAAAACCACGAAAGCTCTTTATGGTCACTGTAAAACTACTGCGGCTCTTTATGGTCACTTCAAAAACACAGCAGCTCTTTATGGTCACTGCAAAACCACTGCAGCTCTTTATGGTCATTGTAAAACCACTATAGCACTTTATGGTCACTCTAAAACCACTGCAGCTCTTTATGGTCACTGTAAAACCACTGCAGCTCTTTATGTTCACAGTAAAACCACTGCAACTCTTATGGTCACTGTAAAACCACTGCAGCTCTTTATGGTCACTGTAAAACTACTTCAACTCTTATGGTCACTGTAAAACCACTACAGCTCTTTATGGTCACAGTAAAACCACTGCAGCACTTTATGGTCACTGTAAAACCACTACAGCTGATACGGTCACTGTAAAACCACTGCGGCTCTTGATGGTCAATGTAAAACCACTACAGCTCTTTATGGTCACTGTAAAACCACTGCAGCTATTTATGGTCACGGTAAAACCACTCGTGGTCTTTATGGTCACTGTAAAACCACTGCGGCTCTTTATGGTCACTGTAAAAACACAATAGCTCTTTATGGTCACTGCAAAATCACTGCAGCTCTTTATGGTCATTGTAAAACCACTGCAGCTCTTTATGGTCACTGTAAAACCACTGCAGCTATTTATGGTCACTGTAAAACCACTAGTGGTCTTTATGGTCACTGTAAAACCACTGCGGCTCTTGATGGTCACTGTAAAACCACTACAGCTCTTTATGGTCACTGTAAAACCACTACAGCTGTTACGGTCACTGTAAAACCACTGCTGCTCTTGATGGTCACTGTAAAACCACTACAGCTCTTTATTGTCACTGTAAAACCACAGCAGATCTTTATGGTCACTGTAAAACCACTGCTGCTCTTTATGGTTACTGTAAAACCACTACAGCTGTTATGGTCACTGTAAAACCACTGCCGTTCTTTATGGTCATTGTAAAACCACCATAGCTCTTTATGATCACTCTAAAACGACTGCAGCTCTTTCTGGTCACTGTAAAACCACTGCAGCTATTTATGGTCACTGTAAAACCACTAGTGGTCTTTATGGTCACTGTAAAACCACTGCGGCACTTTATGGTCACTGTAAAAACACAACAGCTCTTTATGGTCACTGCAAAACCACTGCTGCTCTTTATGGTCATTGTAAACCACTATAGCTCTTTATGGTCACTCTAAAAGCACTGCAGCTCTTTATGGTCACTGTAAAACCACTGCAGCTCCTTATGGTCACTGTAAAACCACTTCAGCTCTTATGGTCACTGTAAAACCACTGCAGCTCTTTATAGTCAATGTAAAACCACTGCAGCTCTTTATGGTCACTGTAAAACCACTGCAGCTCTTTATAGTCAATGTAAAACCACTACAGCTCTTTATGGTCACTGTAAAACCACTGCAGCTCTTTATGGTCACTGTAAAACCACTGCAGCTCTTTATGGTCACTGTAAAACCACTACAGCTCTTTATGGTCACTGTAAAACCACTGTGGCTCTTATGGTCACAGTAAAACCACTACAGCTCTTTATGGTCACTGTAAAACCACTGTGGCTCTTATGGTCACAGTAAGACCACTACAGCTATTTACGGTCACTGTAAAACCACTACAGCTCTTTATGGTAACTGTAAAACCACTGTGGATCTTATGGTAACAGTAAAACCACTACAGCTCTGTATCGTCAGAGTAAAATCTACGAACGCTATTTATGGTCACTGTAAAACTACTGCGGCTCTTATGTTCACTGTAAAACCACTGCAGCTCTTTATCGTCAGAGTAAAACCTCGAAAGCTCTTTATGGTCACTGTAAAACTACTGCAGCTCTTTATGGTCCAATTAAAACCACTGCAGCTCTTTATGGTCACTGTAAAACCACTGCAGCTCTTTATGGTCACTGTAAAACCACTGCGGCTCTTATGGTCACTGTAAAACCACTGCGGCTCTTGTGGTCACTGTAAAACCACTACAGCTCTTTATCGTCAGAGTAAAACCACGAAAGCTCTTTCTGGTCACTGTAAAACTACTGCGGCTCTTTATTCTCCCATTAAAACCACTGCAGCTCTTTATGGTCACTGTAAAACCACTACAGATATTTATGGTCACTGCAAAACCACTGCGGCTCTTTATGGTCATTGTAAAACCACGATAGCTCTTTATGGTCACTCTAAAACCACTGCGGCTCTTTATGGTCACTTTAAAAACACAACAGCTCTTTATGGTCATGGCAAAACCACTGCAGCTCTTTATGGCCATTGTAAAACCACTATAGCACTTTATGGTCACTCTAAAACCACTGCAGATCTATATGGTCACTGTAAAACTACTTCAGCTTTTATGGTCACTGTAAAACCACTACAGCTCTTTATGGTCAAAGTAAAACCACTTCAGCTCTTTATGGTCACTGTAAAACCACTACAGCCCTTTATGGTCACTGTAAAACCACTGCGTCTCTTTCTGGCCACATTAAAACTACTGCAGCTCTTTATGGTTAGTGCAAAACCACTGCGGATCTTGTGGTCACTGTAAAACCACTACAGCTCTTTATGGTCACTGTAAAACCATGAAATCTCTTGTGGACAATGTAAAACCAAGACAGCTCTTTATGGTCAGACTAAAACTACTGCGGCTCATTATGGTCACAGTAAAATCACTGCAGCACTTTATGGTCACTGTAAAAACACAACAGCTCTTTATGGTCACTGCAAAACCACTGCAGCTCTTTATGGTCATTGTAAACCACTATAGCTCTTTATGGTCACTCTAAAAGCACTGCAGCTCTTTATGGTCAATGTAAAACCACTGCAGCTCTTTATGGTCACTGTAAAACCACGACAGCCCTTTATGGTCACTGTAAAACCACTGCGTCTCTTTCTGGCCACATTAAAACTACTGCAGCTCTTTATGGTTAGTGCAAAACCACTGCGGATCTTGTGGTCACTGTAAAACCACTACAGCTCTTTATGGTCACTGTAAAACCATGAAATCTCTTGTGGACAATGTAAAACCAAAACAGCTCTTTATGGTCAGACTAAAACTACTGCGGCTCATTATGGTCACAGTAAAATCACTGCAGCACTTTATGGTCACTGTAAAAACACAACAGCTCTTTATGGTCACTGCAAAACCACTCTGCTCTTTATGGTCATTGTAAACCACTATAGCTCTTTATGGTCACTCTAAAAGCACTGCAGCTCTTTATGGTCACTGTAAAACCACTGCAGCTCCTTATGGTCACTGTAAAACCACTTCAGCTCTTATGGTCACTGTAAAACCACTGCAGCTCTTTATAGTCAATGTAAAACCACTGCAGCTCTTTATGGTCACTGTAAAACCACTGCAGCTCTTTATGGTCACTGTAAAACCACTACAGCTCTTTATGGTCACTGTAAAACCACTGTGGCTCTTATGGTCACAGTAAAACCACTACAGCTCTTTATGGTCACTGTAAAACCACTGTGGCTCTTATGGTCACAGTAAGACCACTACAGCTATTTACGGTCACTGTAAAACCACTACAGCTCTTTATGGTAACTGTAAAACCACTGTGGATCTTATGGTAACAGTAAAACCACTACAGCTCTGTATCGTCAGAGTAAAATCTACGAACGCTATTTATGGTCACTGTAAAACTACTGCGGCTCTTATGTTCACTGTAAAACCACTGCAGCTCTTTATCGTCAGAGTAAAACCACGAAAGCTCTTTATGGTCACTGTAAAACTACTGCAGCTCTTTATGGTCCAATTAAAACCACCGCAGCTCTTTATGGTCACTGTAAAACCACTGCAGCTCTTTATGGTCACTGTAAAACCACTGCGGCTCTTATGGTCACTGTAAAACCACTGCGGCTCTTGTGGTCACTGTAAAACCACTACAGCTCTTTATCGTCAGAGTAAAACCACGAAAGCTCTTTCTGGTCACTGTAAAACTACTGCGGCTCTTTATTCTCCCATTAAAACCACTGCAGCTCTTTATGGTCACTGTAAAACCACTACAGATATTTATGGTCACTGCAAAACCACTGCGGCTCTTTATGGTCATTGTAAAACCACTGCGGCTCTTTATGGTCACTTTAAAAACACAACAGCTCTTTATGGTCATGGCAAAACCACTGCAGCTCTTTATGGCCATTGTAAAACCACTATAGCACTTTATGGTCACTCTAAAACCACTGCAGATCTATATGGTCACTGTAAAACTACTTCAGCTTTTATGGTCACTGTAAAACCACTACAGCTCTTTATGGTCACAGTAAAACCACTGCAGCTCTTTATGGTCACTGTAAAACCACTACAGCCCTTTATGGTCACTGTAAAACCACTGCGTCTCTTTCTGGCCACATTAAAACTACTGCAGCTCTTTATGGTTAGTGCAAAACCACTGCGGATCTTGTGGTCACTGTAAAACCACTACAGCTCTTTATGGGCACTGTAAAACCATGAAATCTCTTGTGGACAATGTAAAACCAAGACAGCTCTTTATGGTCAGACTAAAACTACTGCGGCTCATTATGGTCACAGTAAAATCACTGCAGCACTTTATGGTCATTGTAAAACCACTAGAGGTCTTTATGGTCACTGTAAAACCACTGCGGCTCTTTATGGTCACTGTAAAACCACAACAGCTCTTTATGGTCACTGCAAAACCACTGCGGAACTTTATGGTCATCGTAAAACCACTATAGCTCTTTATGATCACTCTAAAACCACTACAGTTCTTTATGGTCACTGTAAAACCACTGCACATATTTATGGTCACTGCAAAACCACTGCGGCTCTTTATGGTCATTGTAAAACCACTATAGCTCTTTATGGTCACTCTAAAACCACTGCAGTTCTTTATGGTCACTGTAAAACCACTGCAGCCATTTATGGTCACTGCAAAACCACTATAGCTCTTTATGGTCACTCTAAAACCACTGCAGCTCTTTATGGTCACGGTAAAACCACGGCAGCTCTTTACGGTCAATGTAAAACCACTGCAGCTCTTCATGGTCACTGTAAAACCACTGCAGCCATTTATGGTCAATGTAAAACCACTAGTGGTCTTTATGGTCACTGTGCAACCACTGCGGCTCTTTATGGTCACAGTAAAACCACTGCAGCTCTTTATGGTCACTGTAAAACCACTACAGCTCTTTATGGTCACAGTAAAACCACTGCAGCTCTTTATGGTCACAGTAAAACCACTGCAGCTCTTTATGGACACAGTAAAACCACTGCAGCTCTTTATGGTCACTGTAAAACCACTACAGCTCATTATGGTCTCTGTAAAAACACTCCAGCACTTTAAGGTCACTGTAAAAACATTACAGCTCTTTATGGTCACTGTAAAACTACTACAGCTCTTTATGGTCACTGTAAAACCACTGCAGCTCTTTATGGTCACTGTAGAACCACTACAGCTCCTTATGGTCAGAGTAAAACCACAACAGCTCTTTCTGGCCACTGCAAAATCACTACAGCTGTGACGGTCACTGTAAAACCACTGCAGCTCTTTATGGTCATTGTAAAACCACTATAGCTCTTTATGGTCACTCTAAAACCACTGCAGCTCTTTATGGTCAATGTAAAACCACTACAGCTCTTTATGGTCACTGTAAAACCACTGCAGCTCTTTTTGGTCACTGTAATACCACTACAGCTCTTTATGGTCACTGTAAAACCACTGTGGCTCTTATGGTCACTGTAAAACCACTACAGCTCTTTATGCTCTCTGTAAGACCACTGCAGCTCTTTATGTTCACTGTAAAACAACTACAGCTCTTTCTGGTCACAGTAAAACCACTGCAGCTCTTTATGGTCACAGTAAAACCACTACAGCTCTTTATGGTCACTGTAAAACCACTGTGGCTCTTATGGTCACAGTAAAACCACGACAGATCTGTATCGTCAGAGTAAAATCACGAAAGTGCTTTATGGTCACTGTAAACCTACTGCGGCTCTTTATGGTCCAATTAAAACCACTGCAGCTCTTTATGGTCACTGTAAAACCACTACAGCTATTTATGGACACATAAAAACACTGCAGCTCTTCATGGTCACTGTAAAACCACTGTGGCTCTTTATGGTCACTGTAAATCCACTACAGCTCTTTATGGTCACAGCAAAACCACGACAGCTATTTATGGACACAGTAAAACCACTGCAGTTCTTTATGGACACTGTAAAAACATTGTGGCTCTTTTTGGTCACTTTAAATCCACTACAGCTCTTTATGGTCACTGTAAAACCACTACAGCTATTTATGGACACAGTAAAACCACTGCAGCTCTTTCTGGTCACAGGAAAAACCACGGCAGCTCTTTACGGTCAATGTAAAACCACTGCAGCTCTTCATGGTCACTGTAAAACCACTGCAGCTACTTATGGTAACTGTAGAACCACGAGTGGTCTTTATGGTCACTGTGGAACCACTGCGGATCTTTATGGTCACAGTAAAACCACTGCAGCTCTTTATGGTCACTGTAAAACCACTACAGCTCTTTATGGTCACAGTAAAACCACTGCAGCTCTTTATGGTCACTGTAAAACCACTGCTGCTCTTGATGGTCACTGTAAAACCACTACAGCTCTTTATTGTCACTGTAAAACCACAGCAGATCTTTATGGTCACTGTAAAACCACTGCTGCTCTTTATGGTTACTGTAAAACCACTACAGCTGTTATGGTCACTGTAAAACCACTGCCGTTCTTTATGGTCATTGTAAAACCACCATAGCTCTTTATGATCACTCTAAAACGACTGCAGCTCTTTCTGGTCACTGTAAAACCACTGCAGCTATTTATGGTCACTGTAAAACCACTAGTGGTCTTTATGGTCACTGTAAAACCACTGCGGCACTTTATGGTCACTGTAAAAACACAACAGCTCTTTATGGTCACTGCAAAACCACTGCTGCTCTTTATGGTCATTGTAAACCACTATAGCTCTTTATGGTCACTCTAAAAGCACTGCAGCTCTTTATGGTCACTGTAAAACCACTGCAGCTCCTTATGGTCACTGTAAAACCACTTCAGCTCTTATGGTCACTGTAAAACCACTGCAGCTCTTTATAGTCAATGTAAAACCACTGCAGCTCTTTATGGTCACTGTAAAACCACTGCAGCTCTTTATAGTCAATGTAAAACCACTACAGCTCTTTATGGTCACTGTAAAACCACTGCAGCTCTTTATGGTCACTGTAAAACCACTGCAGCTCTTTATGGTCACTGTAAAACCACTACAGCTCTTTATGGTCACTGTAAAACCACTGTGGCTCTTATGGTCACAGTAAAACCACTACAGCTCTTTATGGTCACTGTAAAACCACTGTGGCTCTTATGGTCACAGTAAGACCACTACAGCTATTTACGGTCACTGTAAAACCACTACAGCTCTTTATGGTAACTGTAAAACCACTGTGGATCTTATGGTAACAGTAAAACCACTACAGCTCTGTATCGTCAGAGTAAAATCTACGAACGCTATTTATGGTCACTGTAAAACTACTGCGGCTCTTATGTTCACTGTAAAACCACTGCAGCTCTTTATCGTCAGAGTAAAACCTCGAAAGCTCTTTATGGTCACTGTAAAACTACTGCAGCTCTTTATGGTCCAATTAAAACCACTGCAGCTCTTTATGGTCACTGTAAAACCACTGCAGCTCTTTATGGTCACTGTAAAACCACTGCGGCTCTTATGGTCACTGTAAAACCACTGCGGCTCTTGTGGTCACTGTAAAACCACTACAGCTCTTTATCGTCAGAGTAAAACCACGAAAGCTCTTTCTGGTCACTGTAAAACTACTGCGGCTCTTTATTCTCCCATTAAAACCACTGCAGCTCTTTATGGTCACTGTAAAACCACTACAGATATTTATGGTCACTGCAAAACCACTGCGGCTCTTTATGGTCATTGTAAAACCACGATAGCTCTTTATGGTCACTCTAAAACCACTGCGGCTCTTTATGGTCACTTTAAAAACACAACAGCTCTTTATGGTCATGGCAAAACCACTGCAGCTCTTTATGGCCATTGTAAAACCACTATAGCACTTTATGGTCACTCTAAAACCACTGCAGATCTATATGGTCACTGTAAAACTACTTCAGCTTTTATGGTCACTGTAAAACCACTACAGCTCTTTATGGTCAAAGTAAAACCACTTCAGCTCTTTATGGTCACTGTAAAACCACTACAGCCCTTTATGGTCACTGTAAAACCACTGCGTCTCTTTCTGGCCACATTAAAACTACTGCAGCTCTTTATGGTTAGTGCAAAACCACTGCGGATCTTGTGGTCACTGTAAAACCACTACAGCTCTTTATGGTCACTGTAAAACCATGAAATCTCTTGTGGACAATGTAAAACCAAGACAGCTCTTTATGGTCAGACTAAAACTACTGCGGCTCATTATGGTCACAGTAAAATCACTGCAGCACTTTATGGTCACTGTAAAAACACAACAGCTCTTTATGGTCACTGCAAAACCACTGCAGCTCTTTATGGTCATTGTAAACCACTATAGCTCTTTATGGTCACTCTAAAAGCACTGCAGCTCTTTATGGTCAATGTAAAACCACTGCAGCTCTTTATGGTCACTGTAAAACCACGACAGCCCTTTATGGTCACTGTAAAACCACTGCGTCTCTTTCTGGCCACATTAAAACTACTGCAGCTCTTTATGGTTAGTGCAAAACCACTGCGGATCTTGTGGTCACTGTAAAACCACTACAGCTCTTTATGGTCACTGTAAAACCATGAAATCTCTTGTGGACAATGTAAAACCAAAACAGCTCTTTATGGTCAGACTAAAACTACTGCGGCTCATTATGGTCACAGTAAAATCACTGCAGCACTTTATGGTCACTGTAAAAACACAACAGCTCTTTATGGTCACTGCAAAACCACTCTGCTCTTTATGGTCATTGTAAACCACTATAGCTCTTTATGGTCACTCTAAAAGCACTGCAGCTCTTTATGGTCACTGTAAAACCACTGCAGCTCCTTATGGTCACTGTAAAACCACTTCAGCTCTTATGGTCACTGTAAAACCACTGCAGCTCTTTATAGTCAATGTAAAACCACTGCAGCTCTTTATTGTCACTGTAAAACCACTGCAGCTCTTTATGGTCACTGTAAAACCACTACAGCTCTTTATGGTCACTGTAAAACCACTGTGGCTCTTATGGTCACAGTAAAACCACTACAGCTCTTTATGGTCACTGTAAAACCACTGTGGCTCTTATGGTCACAGTAAGACCACTACAGCTCTTTATGGTAACTGTAAAACCACTGTGGATCTTATGGTAACAGTAAAACCACTACAGCTCTGTATCGTCAGAGTAAAATCTACGAACGCTATTTATGGTCACTGTAAAACTACTGCGGCTCTTATGTTCACTGTAAAACCACTGCAGCTCTTTATCGTCAGAGTAAAACCACGAAAGCTCTTTATGGTCACTGTAAAACCACTACAGATATTTATGGTCACTTCAAAACCACTGCGGCTCTTTATGGTCATTGTAAAACCACGATAGCTCTTTATGGTCACTCTAAAACCACTGCGGCTCTTTATGGTCACTTTAAAAACACAACAGCTCTTTATGGTCATGGCAAAACCACTGCAGCTCTTTATGGCCATTGTAAAACCACTATAGCACTTTATGGTCACTCTAAAACCACTGCAGATCTATATGGTCACTGTAAAACTACTTCAGCTTTTATGGTCACTGTAAAACCACTACAGCTCTTTATGGTCAAAGTAAAACCACTTCAGCTCTTTATGGTCACTGTAAAACCACTACAGCCCTTTATGGTCACTGTAAAACCACTGCGTCTCTTTCTGGCCACATTAAAACTACTGCAGCTCTTTATGGTTAGTGCAAAACCACTGCGGATCTTGTGGTCACTGTAAAACCACTACAGCTCTTTATGGTCACTGTAAAACCATGAAATCTCTTGTGGACAATGTAAAACCAAGACAGCTCTTTATGGTCAGACTAAAACTACTGCGGCTCATTATGGTCACAGTAAAATCACTGCAGCACTTTATGGTCACTGTAAAAACACAACAGCTCTTTATGGTCACTGCAAAACCACTGCAGCTCTTTATGGTCATTGTAAACCACTATAGCTCTTTATGGTCACTCTAAAAGCACTGCAGCTCTTTATGGTCAATGTAAAACCACTGCAGCTCTTTATGGTCACTGTAAAACCACGACAGCCCTTTATGGTCACTGTAAAACCACTGCGTCTCTTTCTGGCCACATTAAAACTACTGCAGCTCTTTATGGTTAGTGCAAAACCACTGCGGATCTTGTGGTCACTGTAAAACCACTACAGCTCTTTATGGTCACTGTAAAACCATGAAATCTCTTGTGGACAATGTAAAACCAAAACAGCTCTTTATGGTCAGACTAAAACTACTGCGGCTCATTATGGTCACAGTAAAATCACTGCAGCACTTTATGGTCACTGTAAAAACACAACAGCTCTTTATGGTCACTGCAAAACCACTCTGCTCTTTATGGTCATTGTAAACCACTATAGCTCTTTATGGTCACTCTAAAAGCACTGCAGCTCTTTATGGTCACTGTAAAACCACTGCAGCTCCTTATGGTCACTGTAAAACCACTTCAGCTCTTATGGTCACTGTAAAACCACTGCAGCTCTTTATAGTCAATGTAAAACCACTGCAGCTCTTTATTGTCACTGTAAAACCACTGCAGCTCTTTATGGTCACTGTAAAACCACTACAGCTCTTTATGGTCACTGTAAAACCACTGTGGCTCTTATGGTCACAGTAAAACCACTACAGCTCTTTATGGTCACTGTAAAACCACTGTGGCTCTTATGGTCACAGTAAGACCACTACAGCTATTTACGGTCACTGTAAAACCACTACAGCTCTTTATGGTAACTGTAAAACCACTGTGGATGTTATGGTAACAGTAAAACCACTACAGCTCTGTATCGTCAGAGTAAAATCTACGAACGCTATTTATGGTCACTGTAAAACTACTGCGGCTCTTATGTTCACTGTAAAACCACTGCAGCTCTTTATCGTCAGAGTAAAACCACGAAAGCTCTTTATGGTCACTGTAAAACTACTGCAGCTCTTTATGGTCCAATTAAAACCACCGCAGCTCTTTATGGTCACTGTAAAACCACTGCAGCTCTTTATGGTCACTGTAAAACCACTGCGGCTCTTATGGTCACTGTAAAACCACTGCGGCTCTTGTGGTCACTGTAAAACCACTACAGCTCTTTATCGTCAGAGTAAAACCACGAAAGCTCTTTCTGGTCACTGTAAAACTACTGCGGCTCTTTATTCTCCCATTAAAACCACTGCAGCTCTTTATGGTCACTGTAAAACCACTACAGATATTTATGGTCACTGCAAAACCACTGCGGCTCTTTATGGTCATTGTAAAACCACTGCGGCTCTTTATGGTCACTTTAAAAACACAACAGCTCTTTATGGTCATGGCAAAACCACTGCAGCTCTTTATGGCCATTGTAAAACCACTATAGCACTTTATGGTCACTCTAAAACCACTGCAGATCTATATGGTCACTGTAAAACTACTTCAGCTTTTATGGTCACTGTAAAACCACTACAGCTCTTTATGGTCACAGTAAAACCACTGCAGCTCTTTATGGTCACTGTAAAACCACTACAGCCCTTTATGGTCACTGTAAAACCACTGCGTCTCTTTCTGGCCACATTAAAACTACTGCAGCTCTTTATGGTTAGTGCAAAACCACTGCGGATCTTGTGGTCACTGTAAAACCACTACAGCTCTTTATGGGCACTGTAAAACCATGAAATCTCTTGTGGACAATGTAAAACCAAGACAGCTCTTTATGGTCAGACTAAAACTACTGCGGCTCATTATGGTCACAGTAAAATCACTGCAGCACTTTATGGTCATTGTAAAACCACTAGAGGTCTTTATGGTCACTGTAAAACCACTGCGGCTCTTTATGGTCACTGTAAAACCACAACAGCTCTTTATGGTCACTGCAAAACCACTGCGGAACTTTATGGTCATCGTAAAACCACTATAGCTCTTTATGATCACTCTAAAACCACTACAGTTCTTTATGGTCACTGTAAAACCACTGCACATATTTATGGTCACTGCAAAACCACTGCGGCTCTTTATGGTCATTGTAAAACCACTATAGCTCTTTATGGTCACTCTAAAACCACTGCAGTTCTTTATGGTCACTGTAAAACCACTGCAGCCATTTATGGTCACTGCAAAACCACTATAGCTCTTTATGGTCACTCTAAAACCACTGCAGCTCTTTATGGTCACGGTAAAACCACGGCAGCTCTTTACGGTCAATGTAAAACCACTGCAGCTCTTCATGGTCACTGTAAAACCACTGCAGCCATTTATGGTCAATGTAAAACCACTAGTGGTCTTTATGGTCACTGTGCAACCACTGCGGCTCTTTATGGTCACAGTAAAACCACTGCAGCTCTTTATGGTCACTGTAAAACCACTACAGCTCTTTATGGTCACAGTAAAACCACTGCAGCTCTTTATGGTCACAGTAAAACCACTGCAGCTCTTTATGGACACAGTAAAACCACTGCAGCTCTTTATGGTCACTGTAAAACCACTACAGCTCATTATGGTCTCTGTAAAAACACTCCAGCACTTTAAGGTCACTGTAAAAACATTACAGCTCTTTATGGTCACTGTAAAACTACTACAGCTCTTTATGGTCACTGTAAAACCACTGCAGCTCTTTATGGTCACTGTAGAACCACTACAGCTCCTTATGGTCAGAGTAAAACCACAACAGCTCTTTCTGGCCACTGCAAAATCACTACAGCTGTGACGGTCACTGTAAAACCACTGCAGCTCTTTATGGTCATTGTAAAACCACTATAGCTCTTTATGGTCACTCTAAAACCACTGCAGCTCTTTATGGTCAATGTAAAACCACTACAGCTCTTTATGGTCACTGTAAAACCACTGCAGCTCTTTTTGGTCACTGTAATACCACTACAGCTCTTTATGGTCACTGTAAAACCACTGTGGCTCTTATGGTCACTGTAAAACCACTACAGCTCTTTATGCTCTCTGTAAGACCACTGCAGCTCTTTATGTTCACTGTAAAACAACTACAGCTCTTTCTGGTCACAGTAAAACCACTGCAGCTCTTTATGGTCACAGTAAAACCACTACAGCTCTTTATGGTCACTGTAAAACCACTGTGGCTCTTATGGTCACAGTAAAACCACGACAGATCTGTATCGTCAGAGTAAAATCACGAAAGTGCTTTATGGTCACTGTAAACCTACTGCGGCTCTTTATGGTCCAATTAAAACCACTGCAGCTCTTTATGGTCACTGTAAAACCACTACAGCTATTTATGGTCACAGAAAAACACTGCAGCTCTTCATGGTCACTGTAAAACCACTGTGGCTCTTTATGGTCACTGTAAATCCACTACAGCTCTTTATGGTCACAGCAAAACCACGACAGCTATTTATGGACACAGTAAAACCACTGCAGTTCTTTATGGACACTGTAAAAACATTGTGGCTCTTTTTGGTCACTTTAAATCCACTACAGCTCTTTATGGTCACTGTAAAACCACTACAGCTATTTATGGACACAGTAAAACCACTGCAGCTCTTTCTGGTCACAGGAAAAACCACGGCAGCTCTTTACGGTCAATGTAAAACCACTGCAGCTCTTCATGGTCACTGTAAAACCACTGCAGCTACTTATGGTAACTGTAGAACCACGAGTGGTCTTTATGGTCACTGTGGAACCACTGCGGATCTTTATGGTCACAGTAAAACCACTGCAGCTCTTTATGGTCACTGTAAAACCACTACAGCTCTTTATGGTCACAGTAAAACCACTGCAGCTCTTTATGGTCACTGTAAAACCACTGCAGCTCTTTATGGACACAGTAAAACCACTGCAGCTCTTTCTGGTCACTGTAAAACCATGCAGCTCCTTATGGTCACTGTAAAACCACTACAGCTCTTGATGGTCACAGTAACACCACTGCAGCTCTTTATGGTCACTGTAAAACCACGAGAGCTCTTTATGGTCACTGTAAAACCATTACAGCTCTTTATGGTCACTGTAAAACCACTGCAGCTCTTTTTGGTCACTGTAATACCACTACAGCTCTTTATGGTCACTGTAAAACCACTGTGGCTCTTATGTTCACTGTAAAACAACTACAGCTCTTTCTGGTCACAGTAAAACCACTGCAGCTCTTATGGTCACTGTAAAACCACTACAGCTCTTTATGGTCACTGTAAAACCACTGTGGCTGTTATGGTCACAGTAAAACCACAACAGCACTTTATGGTCATTGTAAAACCACTATAGCTCTTTATGGTCACTCTAAAACCACTGCAGTTCTTTATGGTCACTGTAAAACCACTGCAGCTATTTATGGTCAATGCAAAACCACTGTGGCTCTTTATGGTCTCTGTAAAACCACTATAGCTCTTTATGGTCACTCTAAAACCACTGCAGCTCTTTATGGTCACGGTGAAACCACTGCAGCTCTTTACGGTCAATGTAAAACCACTGCAGCTCGTTACGGTCACTGTAAAACAACTACAGCTCTTTATGGTCAGAGTAAAACCACGACAGCTCTTTATGGTCACTGTAAAACTACTGCGGCTCATTATGGTCACAGTTAAACCACTGCAGCACTTTATGGTCATTGTAAAACCACGAGGGGTCTTTATGGTCACTGTAAAAGCGCTGCGGCTTTATATGGTCACTGTAAAACCACAACAGCTCTTTATGGTCACTGCAAAACCACTGTGGCTCTTTATGGTCATTGTAAAACCACTATAGCTCTTTATGGTCACTCTAAAACCACTACAGCTCTTTATGGTCACTGTAAGAGCACTGCGGCTTTTTATGGTCACTGTAAAACCACAACAGCTCTTTATGGTCACTGCAAAACCACTGCGGCTCTTTATGGTCATTGTAAAACCACTGCGGCTTTTTATGGTCATTGTAAAACCACTGTAGCTCTTTATGGTCACTCTAAAACCACTGCAGCTCTTTACGGTCACTGTAAAACTACTACAGCTCTTTATGGTCACTGTAAAACCATTGCGGCTTTTTATGGTCACTATAAAACCACCACAGCTTTTTATGGTCACTGCAAAACCACTGCGGCTCTTTATGGTCATTGTAAAACCACTATATCTCTTTATGGTCACTCTAAAACCACTACAGCTCTTATTGGTCACTGCAAAACCACTGCAGCTCTTTATGGTCATTGTAAAACCACTGTAGCTCTTTACCGTCACTCCAAAAACACTGCAGTTCTTTATGGTCACAGTAAAACCACTGCAGCTCTTTATGGCCACTGTAAAACCACTAGTGGTCTTTATGGTCACTGTACAATCACTGCGGCTCTTTATGGTCACTGTAAAAACACAACAGCTCTTTATGGTCACTGCAAAACCACTGCGGCTCTTTATGGTCATTGTAAAACCACGATAGCTATTTATGGTCACTCTAAAACCACTGCAGCTCTTTATGGTCATTGTAAAACCACTGCAGCTCTTTATGGTCACTCTAAAACCACTGCAGCTCTTTATGGTCACTGTAAAACCACTGCAGCTCTATATGGTCACAGCAAAACTACTGCGGCTCTTTATGGTCACTGTAAAACCACTACAGCTCTTTATGGTCACTGTAAAAACACTCCACCACTTTTTGGTCACTGTAAAAAAACTACAGCTCATTATGGTCACTGTAAAACCACTGGAGCTCTTTATGGTCACTGTAAAACCACTACAGCTCTTTATGGTCACTGTAAAACCACTGCAGCTCTTTATGGTCACTGTAAAACCACTGCAGCTATTTATGGTCATTGTAAAACCACGATAGCTATTTGTGGTCACTCTAAAACCACTGCAACTCTTTATGGTCACTGTAAAACCACTTCAGCTCTTTATGGTCACAGTTAATCCACTGCAGCTGTTATGGTCACTGTAAAACCACTGCAGCTCTTTATGGTCGCTGTAAAACCATTACAGCTCTTTATGGTCACTGTAAAACCACGACAGCTCTTTATGGTCATTGAAACATCACTGCAGCTCTTTATGGTCATTGTAAAATCACTACAGCTCTTTATGGTCAATGTAAAATCACTGCGGCTTTTTTTGGTCACTGTAAAACCACTACAGCTCTTTATGGTCACTGTAAAACCACTGCAGTTCTTTGTGGTCGCTGTAAAACCACTACAGCTCTTTCTGGCCACAGTAAAATCAGCACAGAATTTTATTGTCACTGTAAAAATACCGCGGCTCATTCTGGCCACAGTAAAACCACTGTAGCTCTTTATGGTCACTGTAAAACCACTGCGGCTCTTGTGGTCACTGTAAAACCACTACACCTCTCTCTGGTCACTGTAAAACCACTGCAGCTCTTTATGGTCATTGTAAAGCCACAACAGCTCTTTATGGTCACTGTAAAACCACTACAGCTCTTTATGGTCACTGTAAAACCACTGCAGCTCTTTATGGTCACTGTAAAACCTCTACAGCTCTTTATGGTTAGTGTAAATCCACTGCGGCTCTTGTGGTCACTGTAAAACCACTACAGCTCTTTATGGTAACTGTAAAACCACGAAAGCTCTTGTGGACAATGTAAAACAACTACAGCTCTTTATGGTCAGAGTAAAACCACGACAGCTCTTTATGGTCACTGTAAAACTACTGCGGCTCATTATGGTCACAGTTAAACCATTGCAGCACTTTATGGTCATTGTAAAACCACGAGGGGTCTTTATGGTCACTGTAAAAGAGCTGCGGCTTTATATGGTCACTGTGAAACCACAACAGCTCTTTATGGTCACTGAAAAACCACTGTGGCTCTTTATGGTCATTGTAAAACGACTATAGCTCTATATGGTCACTCTAAAACCACTGCGGCTCTTTATGGTCATTGCAAAACCACTGCGGCTTTTTATGGTCATTGTAAAACCACTGTAGCTCTTTATGGTCACTCTAAAACCACTGCAGCTCTTTACGGTCACTGTAAAACCACTACAGCTCTTTATGCTCACTGTAAAACCACTGCGGCATTTTATGGTCACTATAAAACCACCACAGCTTTTTATGGTCACTGCAAAACCACTGCGGCTCTTTATGGTCATTGTAAAACCACTATAGCTCTTTATGGTCACTCTAAAACCACTACAGCTCTTATTGGTCACTGCAAATCCACTGCAGCTCTTTATGGTCATTGTAAAACCACTGTAGCTCTTTACCGTCACTCTAAAAACACTGCAGTTCTTTATGGTCACAGTAAAACCACTGCAGCTCTTTATGGTCACTGTAAAACCACTAGTGGTCTTTTGGTCACTGTACAACCACTGTGGCTCGTTATGGTCACTGTAAAAAAACAACAGCTCTTTATGGTCACTGCAAAACCACTGCGGCTCTTTATGGTCATTGTAAAACCACGATAGCTATTTATGGTCACTCTAAAACCACTGCAGCTCTTTATGGTCATTGTAAAACCACAATAGCTATTTATGGTCACTCGAAAACCACTGCAGCTCTTTATGGTCACTGTAAAACCACTGCAGCTCTTTATGGTCACAGTAAAACTACTGCGGCTCTTTATGGTCACTGTAAAACCACTACAGCTCTTTATGGTCACTGTAAAACCACTACAGCTCTTTATGGTCACTGTAAAACCACTGCAGCTATTTATGGTCACTGTAAAACCACTGCGGCTCTTTATGGTCACCGTAAAAATACAACAGCTCTTTATGGTCACTGCAAAACCACTGTGGCTCTTTATGGTCATTGTAAAACCACTGTAGCTCTTTATGGTCACTCTAAAACCACTGCAGTTCTTTATGGTCACTGTAAAACCACTGCAGCTCTTTACGGTCAGGGCAAAACCACTGCGGCTCTTTATGGTCATTGTAAAACCACTGTGGCTTTTTATGGTCATTGTAAAACCACTGTAGCTCTTTATGGTCACTCTAAAACCACTGCAGTTCTTTATGGTCACTGTAAAACCACTGCAGCTCTTTACGGTCACTGTAAAACCACTACAGCTCTTTATGGTCACTGTGAAACCACTGCGGCTTTTTATGGTCACTATAAAACCACCACAGCTCTTTATGGTCACTGCAAAACCACTGCGGCTCTTTATGGTCATTGTAAAACCACTATATCTCTTTATGGTCACTCTAAAACCACTACAGCTCTTATTGGTCACTGCAAAACCACTGCAGCTCTTTATGGTCACTGTAAAATCACAACAGCTCTTTATGGTCACTGCAAAACCACTGCGGCTCTTTATGGTCATTGTAAAACCACGATAGTTATTTATGGTCACTCTAAAACCAATGCAGCTCTTTATGGTCATTGTAAAAACACAATAGCTATTTATGGTCACTCTAAAACCACTGCAGCTCTTTATGGTCACTGTAAAACCACTGCAGCTCTTTATGGTCACAGTAAAACTACCACGGCTCTTTATGGTCACTGTAAAACCACTGCAGCTATTTATGGTCACTGTAAAACCACTAGTGGTCTTTATGGTCACTGTACAACCACTGCGGCTCTTTATGGTCACCGTAAAAATACAACAGCTCTTTATGGTCACTGCAGATCCACTGCGGCTCTTTATGGTCATTGTAAAACCACTTCAGCTCTTTATGGTCACAGTTAATCCACTGCAGCTGTTATGGTCACTGTAAAACCACTACAGCTCTTTATGGTCACAGTAAAACCACTGCAGATCTTTATGGTCACTGTAAAACCACTACTGCTGTTACGGTCACTTTAAAACCACTGCGGCTCTTTATGGTCATTGTAAAACCACGATAGCTATTTATGGTCACTCTAAAACCACTGCAACTCCTTATGGTCATTGTAAAACCACAATAGCTATTTATGGTCACTCTAAAACCACTGCAGCTCTTTATGGTCACTGTAAAACCACTGCAGCTCTTTATGGTCACAGTAAAACTACTGCAGCTCTTATGGTCACTGTAAAACCACTACAGCTCTTTATGGTCACTGTAAAACCACTACAGCTCTTTATGGTCACAGTAAAACGACTGCAGATCTTTATGGTCACTGTAAAACCACGAAAGCTGTTACGGTCACTGTAAAACCACTGCGGCTCTTGATGGTCACTGTAAAACCACTACAGCTCTTTATGGTCACTATAAAACCTCAGCAGCTCTTTATGGTCACTGTAAAACCACTGCTGCTCTTTATGGTTAGTGTAAAACCACTACAACTGTTATGGTCACTGTAAAACCACTGCAGCTCTTTCTGGTCACTCTAAAACCACTGCAGCTGTAATGTCACAGTAAAACCACTACAGCTCGTTATGGTCACTGTAAAACCACTACAGCTCTTTATGGTCGGTGTAAAACCACGACATCTCTTTATGGTCACTGTAAAAACACTTCAGCACTTTTTCGTCACTGTAAAACCACAGCAGCTCTTTACGGTCACTGTAAAAACACTCCAGCTCTTTATGGTCACTGTAAAACCACTGCAGCTCTTTATGGTCACTGTAAAAACACTCCAGCTCTTTATGGTCACTGTAAAACCACTACAGCTCTTTATAGTCACTGTAAAAACTGCAGCGCTTTATGATCACTGTAAAAGCACTCCAGCTCTTTATGATCTCTGAAAAACCACTGCAGCTTTTTATAGTCATTGTAAAACCACTTCAGATCTTTATGGTCACTGTAAAACCACTACAGCTCTTTATAGTCACTGTAAAAACACTGCAGCGCTTTATGATCACTGCAAAACCACTGAGGCACTTTATGGTCATTGTAAAACCACTATAGCTCTTTATGGTCACTCTAAAACCACTACAGCTCTTATTGGTCACTGCAAAACCATTGCAGCTCTTTATGATCATTGTAAAACCACTGTAGCTCTTTACGGTCTCTCTAAAAACACTGCAGTTCTTTATGGTCACAGTAAAACCACTGCAGCTCTTTATGTCACTGTAAAACCACTAGTGGTCTTTTGGTCACTGTACAACCACTGCGGCTCTTTATGGTCACTGGAAAAACACGAAGGCTCTTTATGGTCACTGCAAAACCACTGCGGCTCTTTATGGTCATTGTAAAACCACGATAGCTATTTATGGTCACTCTAAAACCACTGCAGCTCTTTATGGTCATTGTAAAACCACAATAGCTATTTATGGTCACTCTAAAACCACTGCAGCTCTTTATGGTCACTGTAAAACCACTGCAGCTCTTTATGGTCACAGTAAAACTACTGCGGATCTTTATGGTCACTGTAAAACCACTACAGCTCTTTATGGTCACTGTAAAACCACTGCAGCTATTTATGGTCACTGTAAAACCACTAGTGGTCTTTATGGTCACTGTACAACCACTGCGGCTCTTTATGGTCACTGTAAAAACACAACAGCTCTTTATGGTCACTGCAAATCCACTGCGGCTCTTTATGGTCACTGTAAAACCACTACAGCTGTTACGGTCACTTTAAAACCACTGCAGCTATTTATGGTCACTGTAAAACCACTTCAGCTCTTTATGGTCACAGTTAATCCACTGCAGCTCTTATGGTCACTGTAACACCACTACAGCTCTTTATGGTCACAGTAAAACCACTGCAGATCTTTATGGTCACTGTAAAACCTCTACAGCTGTTACGGTCACTGTAAAACTACTGCAGCTCTTGATGATCACTGTAAAACCACTACAGCTCTTTATGGTCACTGTAAAACCTCAGCAGCTCTTTATGGTCATTGTAAAACCACTGCTGCTCTTTATGGTTAGTGTAAAACCACTACAGCTGTTATGGTCACTGTAAAACCACTGCAGCTCTTTATGGTCACTGTAAAACCACTGCAGCTCTAATGTCACATTAAAACCACTACAGCTCGTTATGGTCACTGTAAAACCACTACAGCTCTTTATGGTCAGTGTAAAACCACGACATCTCTTTATGGTCACTGTAAAAACACTTCAGCACTTTTTGGTCACTGTAAAACCACAGCAGCTCTTTATAGTCACTGTAAAAACACTGCAGCGCTTTATGATCACTGTAAAAGCACTCCAGCTCTTTATGATCTCTGAAAAACCACTGCAGATTTTATAGTCATTGTAAAACCACTTCAGATCTTTATGGTCACTGGAAAACCACTGCAGCTCTTTATGGTCTGTGTAAAACCACTACAGCTCTTTATGGTCAGAGTAAAACCACGACAGCTCTTTATGGTCACTGTAAAACTACTGCGGCTCATTATGGTCACAGTTAAACCACTGCAGCACTTTATAGTGACTGTAAAACCACTGCCGCTCTTTATGATCACTGTAAAACCACTACAGCTCTTTTGGTCACTGTAAAACCACTGCTGCTCTTTATGGTCACTGTAAAACAACTACAGCTCTTTATGGTCAGAGTCAAACCACGACAGCTCTTTATGGTCACTGTAAAACTACTGCGGCTCATTATGGTCACAGTTAAACCACTGCAGCACTTTATGGTCATTGTAAAACCACGAGGGGTCTTTATGGTCACTGTAAAAGCACTGCGGCTTTTTATGGTCACTCTAAAACCACTACAGCTCTTTATGGTCACTGTAAAAGCACTGCGGCTTTTTATAGTCACTATAAAACCACAACAGCTCTTTATGGTCACTGCAAAACCACTGAGGCACTTTATGGTCATTGTAAAACCACTATAGCTCTTTATGGTCACTCTAAAACCACTACAGCTCTTATTGGTCACTGCAAAACCATTGCAGCTCTTTATGATCATTGTAAAACCACTGTAGCTCTTTACGGTCACTCTAAAAACACTGCAGTTCTTTATGGTCACAGTAAAACCACTGCAGCTCTTTATGTCACTGTAAAACCACTAGTGGTCTTTTGGTCACTGTACAACCACTGCGGCTCTTTATGGTCACTGGAAAAACACGAAGGCTCTTTATGGTCACTGCAAAACCACTGCGGCTCTTTATGGTCATTGTAAAACCACGATAGCTATTTATGGTCACTCTAAAACCACTGCAGCTCTTTATGGTCATTGTAAAACCACAATAGCTATTTATGGTCACTCTAAAACCACTGCAGCTCTTTATGGTCACTGTAAAACCACTGCAGCTCTTTATGGTCACAGTAAAACTACTGCGGATCTTTATGGTCACTGTAAAACCACTACAGCTCTTTATGGTCACTGTAAAACCACTGCAGCTATTTATGGTCACTGTAAAACCACTAGTGGTCTTTATGGTCACTGTACAACCACTGCGGCTCTTTATGGTCACTGTAAAAACACAACAGCTCTTTATGGTCACTGCAAATCCACTGCGGCTCTTTATGGTCACTGTAAAACCACTACAGCTGTTACGGTCACTTTAAAACCACTGCAGCTATTTATGGTCACTGTAAAACCACTTCAGCTCTTTATGGTCACAGTTAATCCACTGCAGCTCTTATGGTCACTGTAACACCACTACAGCTCTTTATGGTCACAGTAAAACCACTGCAGATCTTTATGGTCACTGTAAAACCTCTACAGCTGTTACGGTCACTGTAAAACTACTGCAGCTCTTGATGATCACTGTAAAACCACTACAGCTCTTTATGGTCACTGTAAAACCTCAGCAGCTCTTTATGGTCATTGTAAAACCACTGCTGCTCTTTATGGTTAGTGTAAAACCACTACAGCTGTTATGGTCACTGTAAAACCACTGCAGCTCTTTATGGTCACTGTAAAACCACTGCAGCTCTAATGTCACATTAAAACCACTACAGCTCGTTATGGTCACTGTAAAACCACTACAGCTCTTTATGGTCAGTGTAAAACCACGACATCTCTTTATGGTCACTGTAAAAACACTTCAGCACTTTTTGGTCACTGTAAAACCACAGCAGCTCTTTATAGTCACTGTAAAAACACTGCAGCGCTTTATGATCACTGTAAAAGCACTCCAGCTCTTTATGATCTCTGAAAAACCACTGCAGATTTTATAGTCATTGTAAAACCACTTCAGATCTTTATGGTCACTGGAAAACCACTGCAGCTCTTTATGGTCTGTGTAAAACCACTACAGCTCTTTATGGTCAGAGTAAAACCACGACAGCTCTTTATGGTCACTGTAAAACTACTGCGGCTCATTATGGTCACAGTTAAACCACTGCAGCACTTTATAGTGACTGTAAAACCACTGCCGCTCTTTGTGATCACTGTAAAACCACTACAGCTCTTTTGGTCACTGTAAAACCACTGCTGCTCTTTATGGTCACTGTAAAACAACTACAGCTCTTTATGGTCAGAGTCAAACCACGACAGCTCTTTATGGTCACTGTAAAACTACTGCGGCTCATTATGGTCACAGTTAAACCACTGCAGCACTTTATGGTCATTGTAAAACCACGAGGGGTCTTTATGGTCACTGTAAAAGCACTGCGGCTTTTTATGGTCACTCTAAAACCACTACAGCTCTTTATGGTCACTGTAAAAGCACTGCGGCTTTTTATAGTCACTATAAAACCACAACAGCTCTTTATGGTCACTGCAAAACCACTGAGGCACTTTATGGTCATTGTAAAACCACTATAGCTCTTTATGGTCACTCTAAAACCACTACAGCTCTTATTGGTCACTGCAAAACCATTGCAGCTCTTTATGATCATTGTAAAACCACTGTAGCTCTTTACGGTCACTCTAAAAACACTGCAGTTCTTTATGGTCACAGTAAAACCACTGCAGCTCTTTATGTCACTGTAAAACCACTAGTGGTCTTTTGGTCACTGTACAACCACTGCGGCTCTTTATGGTCACTGGAAAAACACGAAGGCTCTTTATGGTCACTGCAAAACCACTGCGGCTCTTTATGGTCATTGTAAAACCACGATAGTTATTTATGGTCACTCTAAAACCACTGCAGCTCTTTATGGTCATTGTAAAACCACAATAGCTATTTATGGTCACTCTAAAACCACTGCAGCTCTTTATGGTCACTGTAAAACCACTGCAGCTCTTTATGGTCACTGTAAAACCACTGCAGCTATATATGGTCACTGTAAAACCACTAGTGGTCTTTATGGTCACTGTACAACCACTGCGGCTCTTTATGGTCACTGTAAAAACACAACAGCTCTTTATGGTCACTGCAAATCCACTGCGGCTCTTTATGGTCACTGTAAAACCACTACAGCTGTTACGGTCACTTTAAAACCACTGCAGCTATTTATGGTCACTGTAAAACCACTTCAGCTCTTTATGGTCACAGTTAATCCACTGCAGCTCTTATGGTCACTGTAACACCACTACAGCTCTTTATGGTCACAGTAAAACCACTGCAGATCTTTATGGTCACTGTAAAACCAGTACAGCTGTTACGGTCACTGTAAAACCACTGCAGCTCTTGATGATCACTGTAAAACCACTACAGCTGTTATGGTCACTGTAAAACCACTGCAGCTCTTTATGGTCACTGTAAAACTACTGCAGCTCTAATGTCACATTAAAACCACTACAGCTCGTTATGGTCACTGTAAAACCACTACAGCTCTTTATGGTCAGAATAAAACCACGACAGCTCGTTATGGTCACTGTAAAACTACTGCGGCTCATTATGGTCCCAGTAAAACCACTGCAGCACTTTATGGTCATTGTAAAACCACAAGGGGTCTTTATGTTTACTGTAAAAGCACTGCGGCTTTTTATGGTCACTGTAAAACCACAACAGCTCTTTATGGTCACTGCAAAACCACTGCGGCTCGTTATGGTCATTGTAAAACCACTATAGCTCTTTATGGTCACTCTAAAACCACTACAGCTCTTTATGGTCACTGTCAAACCACTGCGGCTTTTTATGGTCACTGTAAAACCACAACAGCTCTTTATGGTCACTGTAAAATCACTGCGGCTTTTTATGGTCACTGTAAAACCACTGCAGCCCTTTGTGGTCACTGTAAAACCACTACAGCTCTTTATGTTCACTTCAAAACCACTGTGGTTCTTATGGTCACTGTAAAACCACTGCGGCTCTTGTGGTCACTGTAAAACCACTACAGCTCTTTATCGTCAGAGTAAAACCACGAAAGCTCTTTATGGTCACTGTAAAACTACTGCGGCTCTTTATGCTCCAATTAAAACCACTGCAGCTCTTTAAGGTCACTGTAAAAACACTACAGCTCTTTCTGGCCACAGCAAAATCAGTACAGAATTTTATGGTCACTGTAAATCCACTGCGGCTCTTAATGGTCATTGCAAAGCCACAACATCTCTTTATGGTCACTGTAAAACCACAACAGCTCTTTATGGTCACTGTAAAACCACTGCAGCTCTTTATGGTCACTGTAAAACCACTACAGCTCTTTATGGTCACAGTAAAACCACTGCAGATCTTTCTGGCCACAGTAAAACCACTACAGCTCTTTATGGTCACTGTAAAACAACTGCAGCTCTTTATGGTCACTGTAAAACCGCTACAGCTCTTTATGGTCACTGTAAAACCACTGTGTCTCTTTCTGGACACAGTAAAACCACTGCAGCTCTTTATGGTCACTGTCAAACCACTGCGGCTTTTTATGGTCACTGTAAAACCACAACAGCTCTTTATGGTCACTGTAAAATCACTGCGGCTTTTTATGGTCACTGTAAAACCACTGCAGCCCTTTGTGGTCACTGTAAAACCACTACAGCTCTTTATGTTCACTTCAAAACCACTGTGGCTCTTATGGTCACTGTAAAACCACTGCGGCTCTTGTGGTCACTGTAAAACCACTACAGCTCTTTATCGTCAGAGTAAAACCACGAAAGCTCTTTATGGTCACTGTAAAACCACTGTGTCTCTTTCTGGACACAGTAAAACCACTACAGCTCTTTATGGTCACTGTAAAACCACTGTGTCTCTTTCTGGACACAGTAAAACCACTACAGCTCTTTATGGTCACTGTCAAACCACTGCGGCTTTTTATGGTCACTGTAAAACCACAACAGCTCTTTATGGTCACTGTAAAATCACTGCGGCTTTTTATGGTCACTGTAAAACCACTGCAGCCCTTTGTGGTCACTGTAAAACCACTACAGCTCTTTATGTTCACTTCAAAACCACTGTGGCTCTTATGGTCACTGTAAAACCACTGCGGCTCTTGTGGTCACTGTAAAACCACTACAGCTCTTTATCGTCAGAGTAAAACCACGAAAGCTCTTTATGGTCACTGTAAAACTACTGCGGCTCTTTATGCTCCAATTAAAACCACTGCAGCTCTTTAAGGTCACTGTAAAAACACTACAGCTCTTTCTGGCCACAGCAAAATCAGTACAGAATTTTATGGTCACTGTAAATCCACTGCGGCTCTTAATGGTCATTGCAAAGCCACAACAGCTCTTTATGGTCACTGTAAAACCACAACAGCTCTTTATGGTCACTGTAAAACCACTGCAGCTCTTTATGGTCACTGTAAAACCACTACAGCTCTTTATGGTCACAGTAAAACCACTGCAGATCTTTCTGGCCACAGTAAAACCACTACAGCTCTTTATGGTCACTGTAAAACAACTGCAGCTCTTTATGGTCACTGTAAAACCACTACAGCTCTTTATGGTCACTGTAAAACCACTGTGTCTCTTTCTGGACACAGTAAAACCACTGCAGCTCTTTATGGTTAGTGTAAATCCACTGCGACTCTTATGGTCACGGTAAAACCACTACAGCTCTTAATGGTAACTGTCAAACCACGAAAGCTTTTGTGGATAATGTAAAACCACTACAGCTCTTTATGGTCAGAATAAAACCACGACAGCTCTTTATGGTCACTGTAAAACTACTGCGGCTCATTATGGTCCCAGTAAAACCACTGCAGCACTTTATGGTCATTGTAAAACCACAAGGGGTCTTTATGTTTACTGTAAAAGCACTGCGGCTTTTTATGGTCACTGTAAAACCACAACAGCTCTTTATGGTCACTGCAAAACCACTGCGGCTCTTTATGGTCATTGTAAAACCACTATAGCTCTTTATGGTCACTCTAAAACCACTACAGCTCTTTATGGTCACTGTCAAACCACTGCGGCTTTTTATGGTCACTGTAAAACCACAACAGCTCTTTATGGTCACTGTAAAACCACTGCAGCTCTTTACGGTCACTGTAAAACGACTACAGTTCGTTATGGTCACTGTAAAACCCCACAGCACTTTATGGTCACTCTAAAACCACTGCGGATCTTTATGGTCATTGTAAAACCACTATAGCTCTTTATGGTCACTCTAAAAACACTTCAGCACTTTTTGGTCACTGTAAAACCACTGCAGCTCTTTATGGTCGTGTAAAAACACTCCAGCTCTTTATGTTCACTGTAAAACCACTGCAGCTCTTTATCGTCACTGTAAAACCACTACAGCTCTTTATAGTCACTGTAAAAACACTGCAGCGCTTTATGATCACTGTAAAAGCACTCCAGCTCTTTATGATCTCTGTAAAACCACTGCAGCTTTTTATAGTCATTGTAAAACCACGACAGCTCTTTATGGTCACTGTAAAAACACTGCAGCGCTTTATGGTCAATGTAAAACCACTACAGCTCTTTATGGTCACTGTAAATACACTGCAGCTCTTTATGGTCACTGTGAAACCACTACAGCTCTTTATGGTCAGTGTAAAACCACTACAGCTCTTTATGGTCGCTGTAAAACCACTGCAGCTCTTTATGGTCACAATAAAACCACTGCAGCTCTTTATAGTGACTGTAAAACCACTGCCGCTCTTTATGATCATTGTAAAACCACTACAGCTCTTTTGGTCACTGTAAAACCACTGCTGCTCTTTATGGTCACTGTAAAACCAATGCAGCTCTTTATGGTCACTGTAAAACCACTACAGCTCTTTATGGTCTCAATAAAACCACTACAGCTCTTTATGGTCACTGTTAAACCACTGCGGCTCTTATGCTCAAGGTAAAACCACTGCAGCTCTTTCTGTTCACTGTACAACCACTGCGGCTCTTTATGGTCACAGTAAAACGACTGCAGCTCTTTATGGTCACTGTAAAACCACTGCAGCTCTTTATGGTCACTGTAAAAACACTCCAGCTCTTTATGGTCACTGTAAAACCACTGCAGCTCTTTATGGTCACTGTAAAACCACTACAGCTCTTTATGGTCACTGTAAAACCACTGTGTCTCTTTATGGACACAGTAAAACCACTGCAGCTCTTTATGGTTAGTGTAAATCCTCTGCGACTCTTATGGTCACGGTAAAACCACTACAGCTCTTAATGGTAACTGTCAAACCACGAAAGCTTTTGTGGATAATGTAAAACCACTACAGCTCTTTATGGTCAGAGTAAAACCACGACAGCTCTTTATGGTCACAGTAAAACCACTGCAGCACTTTATGGTCATTGTAAAACCACGAGGGGTCTTTATGTTCACTGTAAAAGCACTGCGGCTTTTTAAGGTCACTGTAAAACCACAACAGCTCTTTATGGTCACTGCAAAACCACTGCGGCTCTTTATGGTCATTGTAAAACCACTATAGCTCTTTATGGTCACTCTAAAACCACTACAGCTCTTTATGGTCACTGTCAAACCACTGCGGCTTTTTATGGTCACTGTAAAACCACAACAGCTCTTTATGGTCACTGCAAAACCACTGCGGCTCTTTATGGTCATTGTAAAACCACTGCGGCTTTTTATGGTCATTGTAAAACCACTGTAGCTCTTTATGGTCACTCTAAAACCACTGCAGTTCCTTATGGTCACTGTAAAACCACTGCAGCTCTTTACGGTCACTGTAAAATGACTACAGCTCTTTATGGTCACTGTAAAACCACTGCGGCTTTTTATGGTCATTGTAAAACCACTGTAGCTCTTTATGGTCACTCTAAAACCACTGCAGTTCTTTATGGTCACTGTAAAACCACTGCAGCTCTTTACGGTCACTGTAAAATGACTACAGCTCTTTATGGTCATTGTAAAACCACTATAGCTCTTTATGGTCACTCTAAAACCACTACAGCTCTTTATGGTCACTGTCAAACCACTGCGGCTTTTTATGGTCACTGTAAAACCACAACAGCTCTTTACGGTCACTGCAAAACCACTGCGGCTCTTTATGGTCATTGTAAAACCACTGCGGCTTTTTATGGTCATTGTAAAACCACTGTAGCTCTTTATGGTCACTCTAAAACCACTGCAGTTCTTTATGGTCACTGTAAAACCACTGCAGCTCTTTACGGTCACTGTAAAATGACTACAGCTCTTTATGGTCACTGTAAAACCACTGCGGCTTTTTATGGTCACTGTAAAACCCCACAGCACTTTATGGTCACTGCAAAACCACTGCGGATCTTTATGGTCATTGTAAAACCACTATAGCTCTTTATGGTCACTCTAAACCCACTACAGCTCTTTTTGGTCACTGCAAAACCACTGCAGCTCTTTATGGTCATTGTAAAATCACTATAGCTCTTTATGGTCACTCTAAAAACACTGCAGTTCGTTATGGTCACTGTAAAACCACTGCAGCTCTTTATGGTCACTGTAAAACCACTGCAGCTATTTATGGTCACTGTAAAACCACTAGTGGTCTTTATGGTCACTGTACAACCACTGCGGCTCTTTATGGTCACTGTAAAAACACAACAGCTCTTTATAGTCACTGCAAAACCACTGCGGCTCTTTATGGTCATTGTAAAACCACGATAGCTCTTTATGGTCACTCTAAAACCACTGCAGCTCTTTATGGTCACTGTAAAACCACTTCAGCTCTTTATGGTCACAGTAAAACCACTACAGCTCTTTATGGTCACAGTAAAACCGCAGCAGCTGTTCCGGTCACTGTAAAACCACTGCGGCTCTTGATGGTCACTGTAAAACCACTACAGCACTTTATGGTCCCTGTAAAACCTCAGCAGCTCTTTATGGTCACTGTAAAACCACTGCTGCTCTTTATGGTTACTGTAAAACCACTACAGCTGTTATGGTCACTGTAAAACCACTGCAGCTCTTTATGGTCACTGTAAAACCACTGCAGCTCTAATGTCACAGTAAAACCACTACAGCTCGTTATGGTCACTGTAAAACCACTACAGCTCTTTATGGTCAGTGTAAAACCACTACATCTCTTTATGGTCACTGTAAAAACACTTCAGCACTTTTTGGTCACTGTAAAACCACTGCAGCTCTTTATGGTCGTGTAAAAACACTCCAGCTCTTTATGGTCACTGTAAAACCACTGCAGCTCTTTATCGTCACTGTAAAACCACTACAGCTCTTTATAGTCACTGTAAAAACACTGCAGCGCTTTATGATCACTGTAAAAGCACTCCAGCTCTTTATGATCTCTGTAAAACCACTGCAGCTTTTTATAGTCATTGTAAAACCACGACAGCTCTTTATGGTCACTGTAAAAACACTGCAGCGCTTTATGGTCAATGTAAAACCACTACAGCTCTTTATGGTCACTGTAAATACACTGCAGCGCTTTATGGTCACTGTAAAATCACTGCAGCTCTTTATGGTCACTGTAAAAACACTGCAGCTTTTATGGACACTCTAAAAACACTGCAGCTGTTTCTGGTCACTGTAAAACCTCTGCAGCTCTTTATGGTCACTGTGAAACCACTACAGCTCTTTATGGTCAGTGTAAAACCACTACAGCTCTTTATGGTCGCTGTAAAGCCACTGCAGCTCTTTATGGTCACAATAAAACCACTGCAGCTCTTTATAGTGACTGTAAAACCACTGCCGCTCTTTATGATCATTGTAAAACCACTACAGCTCTTTTGGTCACTGTAAAACCACTGCTGCTCTTTATGGTCACTGTAAAACCAATGCAGCTCTTTATGGTCACTGTAAAACCACTACAGCTCTTTATGGTCTCAATAAAACCACTACAGCTCTTTATGGTCACTGTTAAACCACTGCGGCTCTTATGCTCAAGGTAAAACCACTGCAGCTCTTTCTGTTCACTGTACAACCATTGCGGCTCTTTATGGTCACAGTAAAACGACTGCAGCTCTTTATGGTCACTGTAAAACCACTGCAGCTCTTCATGGGCACAGCAAAACCACTGCAGCTCTTTCTGGTCACAGTAAAACCACTGCAGCTATTTATGTTCACTGTACAACCACTGCGGCTCTTTATGGACACAGTAAAACCACTGCGGCTCTTTATGGTCACAGTAAAACAACTACAGCTCTTTATGGTCACTGTAAAACCACTGCAGCTCTTCTGGTCACTGTAAAACCACTGCAGCTCTTTTTCGTCAGAGTAAAACCACGAAAGCTCTTTATGGTCACTGTGAAACTACTGCGGCTCTTTACGGTCCAATTAAAACCACTGCAGCTCTTTATGGTCACTGTAAAACCACTACAGCCCTTTCAGGTCACAGTAAAACCACTGCGGCTCTTTATGGTCATTGGAAAACCACCAAAGCTCTTTCTGGTCACTCTAAAAATACTACAAGTCTTTATGGTCACTGTAAAACCACCAGAGCTCTTTATGGTCACTGTCAAACCACTGCGGCTTTTTATGGTCACTGTAAAACCACAACAGCTCTTTATGGTCACTGCAAAACCACTGCGGCTCTTTATGGTCATTGTAAAACCACTGCGGCTTTTTATGGTCATGGTAAAACCACTGTAGCTCTTTATGGTCACTCTAAAACCACTGCAGTTCGTTATGGTCACTGTAAAACCACTGCAGCTCTTTACGGTCACTGTAAAACCACTACAGCTCTTTATGGTCACTGTAAAACCACTGCGGCTCTTTATGATCATTGTAAAAACACTGCGGCTTTTTATGGTCATTGTAAAACCACTGTAGCTCTTTATGGTCACTCTAAAACCACTGCAGTTCTTTATGGTCACTGTAAAACCACTGAAGCTCTTTACGGTCACTGTAAAACCACTGCAGCTATTTATGGTCACTGTAAAACCACTAGTGGTCTTTATGGTCACTGTAAAACCACTGTGGCTCTTTATGGTCACTGTAAAACCACTACAGCTCTTTATGGTCACTGTAAAACCACTGCGGCTTTTTATGGTGACTGTAAAAACACAACAGCTCTTTATCGTCACTGCAAAACCACTGCGGCTCTTTATGGTCATTGTAAAACCATGATAGCTCTTTATGGTCACTCTAAAACCACTGCAGCTCTTTATGGTCACTGTAAAACCACTTCAGCTCTTTATGGTCACAGTAAAACCACTACAGCTCTTTATGGTCACAGTAAAACCGCAGCAGCTGTTCCAGTCACTGTAAAACCACTGCGGCTCTTGATGGTCACTCTAAAACCACTGCAGCTCTTTATGGTCACTGTAAAACCACTGCTGCTCTTTATGGTTACTGTAAAACCACTACAGCTGTTATGGTCACTGTAAAACCACTGCAGCTCTTTATGGTCACTGTAAAACCACTGCAGCTCTAATGTCACAGTAAAACCACTACAGCTCGTTATGGTCACTGTAAAACCACTACAGCTCTTTATGGTCAGTGTAAAACCACTACATCTCTTTATGGTCACTGTAAAAACACTTCAGCACTTTTTGGTCACTGTAAAACCACTGCAGCTCTTTATGGTCACTGTAAAAACACTCCAGCTCTTTATGGTCACTGTAAAACCACTGCAGCTCTTTATCGTCACTGTAAAACCACTCCGGCTCTTTATAGTCACTGTAAAAACACTGCAGCGCTTTATGATCACTGTAAAAGCACTTCAGCTCTTTATGATCTCTGTAAAACCACTGCAGCTTTTTATAGTCACTGTAAAACCACTCCGGCTCTTTATAGTCATTGTAAAAACACTGCAGCGCTTTATGGTCACTGTAAAACCACTACAGCTCTTTATGGTCACTAAAAATACACTGCAGCGCTTTACGGTCATTGTAAAAACACTGCAGCTTTTATGGACACTAGAAAAACACTGCAGCTCTTTATGGTCACTGTAACACCTCTGCAGCTCTTTATGGTCACTGTGAAACCACTACAGCTCTTTATGGTCAGTGTAAAACCACAACAGCTCTTTATGGTCGCTGTTAAACCACTGCAGCTCTTTATGGTCACAATAAAACCACTGCAGCACTTTATGGTCACTGTAAAACCACTACAGCTCTTTATGGTCACTGTAAAACCACTACAGCTCTTATGTTCAAGGTACAACCACTGCAGTTCTTTATGTTCACTGTACAACCACTGCGGCTCTTTATGGTCACAGTAAAACGACTGCAGCTCTTTATCGTCACTGTAAAACCACTGCAGCTCTTTATGGACACAGTAAAACCACTGCAGCTCTTTCTGGTCACAGTAAAACCACTGCAGCTCTTTATGTTCACTGTACAACCGCTGCGGCTCTTTATGGACACAGTAAAACCACTGCGGCTCTTTATGGTCACTGTAAAACCACTGCAGCTCTTTTTCGTCAGAGTAAAACCACGAAAGCTCTTTATGGTCACTGTGAAACTACTGCGGCTCTTTACGGTCCAATGAAAACCACTGCAGCTCTTTAAGGTCACTGTAAAACCACTACAGCCCTTTCTGGTCACAGTAAAACCACTGCGGCTCTTTATGGTCATTGGAAAACCACCAAAGCTCTTTATGGTCACTCTAAAAATACTACAGGTCTTTATGGTCACTGTAAAACCACTGCAGCTCTTTATGGTCATGGTAAAACCACTGCAGCTCTTTATAGTCACTGTAAAACCACTACAGCTCTTTATGGTCATTGAAAAATCACTGCAGCTCTTTATGGTCACTGTAAAAACACTACACCTCTTTATGGTCACTGTAAAACCACTGCGGCTTTTTATGGTCACTGTAAAACCACTACAGCTCTTTATGGTCACTGTAAGACCACGACAGCTCCTTATGGTCACTGTAAAACCACTGCGGCTCTTATGGTCACTGTAAAACCACTGCAGCTCTTTATCGTCAGAGTAAAACCACGAAAGCTCTTCATGGTCACTGTAAAACGACAGCGGCTCTTTATGGTCCAATTAAAACCACTGCAGCTCTTTATGGTCACTGTAAAACCACTACAGCCCTTTCTGGTCACAGTAAAACCACTGCGGCTCTTTATGGTCATTGGAAAACCACCAAAGCTCTTTCTGGTCACTCTAAAAAGACTACAGGTCTTTATGGTCACTGTAAAACCACTGCAGCTCTTTATGGTCATTGTAAAACCACTGCAGCTCTTTATAGTCATTGTAAATCCACTACAGCTCTTTATGGTCATTGAAAAACCACTGCAGCTCTTTATGGTCACTGTAAAAAACACTACAGCTCTTTATGGTCACTGTATAATCACTGCGGCTTTTTATGGTCATTGTAAAACCACTGCAGCTCTTTGTGGTCTCTGTAAAACCACTACAGCTCTTGATGGTCACTGTTAAACCACAGCGGCTCTTTGGTCACTGTAAAACCACTGCAACTCTTTATGGTCACTTTAAAACCACTGTGGCTCTTATGGTCACTGTAAAACCACTGCGGTTCTTGTGGTCAATGTAACACCACTACAGCTCTTTCTGGCCACAGTAAAACCACTGCAGCTCTTTTTGGTCACTGTAAAACCACTGCGGCTCTTGTGGTCACTGTAAAACCACTACACCTCTCTATGGTCACTTTAAAACCACTGCAGCTCTTTATGGTTACTGTAAAACCACAACAGCTCTTTATGGTCACTGTAAAACCACTACAGCTCTTTATGGTCACTGTAAAACCACTGCAGCTCTTTATGGTCACTGTAAAACCACCACAGCTCTTTATGGTCACTGTTAAACCACTGCAGCTCTTTCTGGCCACAGTAAAACCACTACAGCTCTTTATGGTCACTGTAAAACAACTGTAGCTCTTTATGGTCACTGTAAAACCACTACAGCTCTTTATGGTCACTGTAAAACCACTGCGTCTCTTTCTGGCCACAGTAAAACCACTGCAGCTCTTTATGGTTAGTGTAAAACCACTGCGGCTCTTGTGGTCACTGTAAAACCACTGCAGCACTTTATGGTCACAGTAAAACCACTGCAGCTCTTTATGGTCACTGTAAAACCACTAGTGGTCTTTATGGTCACTGTACAACCACTGCGGCTCTTTATGGTCACTGTAAAAACACAACAGCTCTTTATGTTAATTTTAAAAGCACTAGAGCTTTTTATGGTCACTCTAAAACACTGCAGCTCTTTATGGTCACTGTAAAACCACTGCAGCACTTTATGGTCACAGTAAAACCACTGCAGCTCTTTAGGGTCACTGTAAAACCACTGCAGCTCTTATGGTCACTGTAAAAACACAACAGCTCTTTATGGTCACTGCAAAACCACTGCGGCTCTTTATGTTCATTGTAAAACCACGATAGCTATTTATGGTCACTCTAAAACCACTGCAGCTCTTAATGGTCATTGTAAAACCACAATAGGTATTTATGGTCACTCTACAACCACTGCAGCTCTTTATGGTCACGGTAAAACCACTGCAGCTCTTTATGGTCACAGTAAAACTACTGCAGCTCTTATGGTCACTGTAAAACCACTGCAGCTCTTTATGGTCACAGTAAAACTACTGCAGCTCTTTATGGTCACAGTAAAACTACTGCAGCTCTTATGGTCACTGTAAAACCACTGCAGCTCTTTATAGTCACTGCAAAACCACTGCGGCTCTTTATGGTCATTGTAAAACCACGATAGCTCTTTATGGTCACTCTAAAACCACTGCAGCTCTTTATGGTCACTGTAAAACCACTTCAGCTCTTTATGGTCACAGTAAATCCACTACAGCTCTTTATGGTCACAGTAAAACCGCAGCAGCTGTTCCGGTCACTGTAAAACCACTGCGGCTCTTGATGGTCACTGTAAAACCACTACAGCACTTTATGGTCCCTGTAAAACCTCAGCAGCTCTTTATGGTCACTGTAAAACCACTGCTGCTCTTTATGGTTACTGTAAAACCACTACAGCTGTTATGGTCACTGTAAAACCACTGCAGCTCTTTATGGTCACTGTAAAACCACTGCAGCTCTAATGTCACAGTAAAACCACTACAGCTCGTTATGGTCACTGTAAAACCACTACAGCTCTTTATGGTCAGTGTAAAACCACTATTTCTCTTTATGGTCACTGTAAAAACACTTCAGCACTTTTTGGTCACTGTAAAACCACTGCAGCTCTTTATGGTCACTGTAAAAACACTCCAGCTCTTTATGGTCACTGTAAAACCACTGCAGCTCTTTATCGTCACTGTAAAACCACTCCAGCTCTTTATAGTCACTGTAAAAACACTGCAGCGCTTTATGATCACTGTAAAAGCACTTCAGCTCTTTATAATCTCTGTAAAACCACTGCAGCTTTTTATAGTCATTGTAAAACCACTACAGCTCTTTATGGTCATTGTAAAAACACTGCAGCGCTTTATGGTCACTGTAAAACCACTACAGCTCTTTATGGTCACTAAAAATACACTGCAGCGCTTTATGGTCACTGTAAAATCACTACAGCTCTTTATGGACACTGAAAATCACTACAGCTCTTTACGGTCACTGTAAAAACACTGCAGCGCTTTACGGTCACTGTAAAAACACTGCAGCTTTTATGGACACTAGAAAAACACTGCAGCTCTTTATGGTCACTGTAACACCTCTGCAGCTCTTTATGGTCACTGTGAAACCACTACAGCTCTTTATGGTCAGTGTAAAACCACTACAGCTCTTTATGGTCGCTGTAAAACCACTGCAGCTCTTTATGGTCACAATAAAACCACTGCAGCACTTTATGGTCACTGTAAAACCACTGCAGCTCTTTATGGTCACTGTAAAACCACTACAGCTCTTTATGGTCTCAATAAAACCACTACAGCTCTTTATGGTCACTGTTAAACCACTGCGGCTCTTATGTTCACGGTAACACCACTGCAGTTCTTTATGTTCACTGTACAACCACTGCGGCTCTTTATGGTCACAGTAAAACGACTGCAGCTCTTTATGGTCACTGTAAAACCACGACAGCTCTTTATGGTCACTGTAAAACCACTGCGGCTCTAATGGTCACTGTAAAACCACTGCAGCTCTTTTTCGTCAGAGTAAAACCACGAAAGCTCTTTATGGTCACTGTGAAACTACTGCGGCTCTTTACGGTCCAATTAAAACCACTGCAGCTCTTTAAGGTCACTGTAAAACCACTACAGCCCTTTCTGGTCACAGTAAAACCACTGCGGCTCTTTATGGTCATTGGAAAACCACCAAAGCTCTTTATGGTCACTCTAAAAATACTACAGGTCTTTATGGTCACTGTAAAACCACTGCAGCTCTTTATGGTCATTGTAAAACCACTGCAGCTCTTTATAGTCACTGTAAAACCACTACAGCTCTTTATGGTCATTGAAAAATCACTGCAGCTCTTTATGGTCACTGTTAAAACACTACACCTCTTTATGGTCACTGTAAAATCACTGCGGCTTTTTATGGTCACTGTAAAACCACTACAGCTCTTTATGGTCACTGTAAGACCACGACAGCTCCTTATGGTCACTGTAAAACCACTGCGGCTCTTATGGTCACTGTAAAACCACTGCAGCTCTTTATCGTCAGAGTAAAACCACGAAAGCTCTTTATGGTCACTGTAAAACGACAGCGGCTCTTTATGGTCCAATTAAAACCACTGCAGCTCTTTATGGTCACTGTAAAACCACTACAGCCCTTTCTGGTCACAGTAAAACCACTGCGGCTCTTTATGGTCATTGGAAAACCACCAAAGCTCTTTCTGGTCACTCTAAAAAGACTACAGGTCTTTATGGTCACTGTAAAACCACTGCAGCTCTTTATGGTCATTGTAAAACCACTGTAGCTCTTTATAGTCATTGTAAATCCACTACAGCTCTTTATGGTCATTGAAAAACCACTGCAGCTCTTTATGGTCACTGTAAAAAACACTACAGCTCTTTATGGTCACTGTATAATCACTGCGGCTTTTTATGGTCATTGTAAAACCACTGCAGCTCTTTGTGGTCTCTGTAAAACCACTACAGCTCTTGATGGTCACTGTTAAAACAAAGCGGCTCTTTGGTCACTGTAAAACCACTGCAACTCTTTATGGTCACTTTAAAACCACTGTGGCTCTTATGGTCACTGTAAAACCACTGCGGCTCTTGTGGTCACTGTAACACCACTACAGCTCTTTCTGGCCACAGTAAAACCACTGCAGCTCTTTTTGGTCACTGTAAAACCACTGCGGCTCTTGTGGTCACTGTAAAACCACTACACCTCTCTATGGTCACTTTAAAACCACTGCAGCTCTTTATGGTTACTGTAAAACCACAACAGCTCTTTATGGTCACTGTAAAACCACTACAGCTCTTTATGGTCACTGTAAAACCACTGCAGCTCTTTATGGTCACTGTAAAACCACCACAGCTCTTTATGGTCACTGTTAAACCACTGCAGCTCTTTCTGGCCACAGTAAAACCACTACAGCTCTTTATGGTCACTGTAAAACAACTATAGCTCTTTATGGTCACTGTAAAACCACTACAGCTCTTTATGGTCACTGTAAAACCACTGCGTCTCTTTCTGGCCACAGTAAAACCACTGCAGCTCTTTATGGTTAGTGTAAAACCACTGCGGCTCTTGTGGTCACTGTAAAACCACTGCAGCACTTTATGGTCACAGTAAAACCACTGCAGCTCTTTATGGTCACTGTAAAACCACTAGTGGTCTTTATGGTCACTGTACAACCACTGCGGCTCTTTATGGTCACTGTAAAAACACAACAGCTCTTTATGTTAATTTTAAAAGCACTAGAGCTTTTTATGGTCACTCTAAAACACTGCAGCTCTTTATGGTCACTGTAAAACCACTGCAGCACTTTATGGTCACAGTAAAACCACTGCAGCTCTTTAGGGTCACTGTAAAACCACTGCAGCTCTTATGGTCACTGTAAAAACACAACAGCTCTTTATGGTCACTGCAAAACCACTGCGGCTCTTTATGTTCATTGTAAAACCACGATAGCTATTTATGGTCACTCTAAAACCACTGCAGCTCTTAATGGTCATTGTAAAACCACAATAGGTATTTATGGTCACTCTACAACCACTGCAGCTCTTTATGGTCACGGTAAAACCACTGCAGCTCTTTATGGTCACAGTAAAACTACTGCAGCTCTTATGGTCACTGTAAAACCACTGCAGCTCTTTATGGTCACTGTAAAACCACTGCAGCTCTTTATAGTCACTGCAAAACCACTGCGGCTCTTTATGGTCATTGTAAAACCACGATAGCTCTTTATGGTCACTCTAAAACCACTGCAGCTCTTTATCGTCACTGTAAAACCACTTCAGCTCTTTATGGTCACAGTAAAACCACTACAGCTCTTTATGGTCACAGTAAAACCGCAGCAGCTGTTCCGGTCACTGTAAAACCACTGCGGCTCTTGATGGTCACTGTAAAACCACTACAGCACTTTATGGTCCCTGTAAAACCTCAGCAGCTCTTTATGGTCACTGTAAAACCACTGCTGCTCTTTATGGTTACTGTAAAACCACTACAGCTGTTATGGTCACTGTAAAACCACTGCAGCTCTTTATGGTCACTGTAAAACCACTGCAGCTCTAATGTCACAGTAAAACCACTACAGCTCGTTATGGTCACTGTAAAACCACTACATCTCTTTATGGTCACTGTAAAAACACTTCAGCACTTTTTGGTCACTGTAAAACCACTGCAGCTCTTTATGGTCGTGTAAAAACACTCCAGCTCTTTATGGTCACTGTAAAACCACTGCGGCTTTTTATGGTGACTGTAAAAACACAACAGCTCTTTATCGTCACTGCAAAACCACTGCGGCTCTTTATGGTCATTGTAAAACCATGATAGCTCTTTATGGTCACTCTAAAACCACTGCAGCTCTTTATGGTCACTGTAAAACCACTTCAGCTCTTTATGGTCACAGTAAAACCACTACAGCTCTTTATGGTCACAGTAAAACCGCAGCAGCTGTTCCGGTCACTGTAAAACCACTGCGGCTCTTGATGGTCACTGTAAAACCACTACAGCACTTTATGGTCCCTGTAAAACCTCAGCAGCTCTTTATGGTCACTGTAAAACCACTGCTGCTCTTTATGGTTACTGTAAAACCACTACAGCTGTTATGGTCACTGTAAAACCACTGCAGCTCTTTATGGTCACTGTAAAACCACTGCAGCTCTAATGTCACAGTAAAACCACTACAGCTCGTTATGGTCACTGTAAAACCACTACAGCTCTTTATGGTCAGTGTAAAACCACTACATCTCTTTATGGTCACTGTAAAAACACTTCAGCACTTTTTGGTCACTGTAAAACCACTGCAGCTCTTGATGGTCACTGTAAAAACACTCCAGCTCTTTATGGTCACTGTAAAACCACTGCAGCTCTTTATCGTCACTGTAAAACCACTACAGCTCTTTATGGTCATTGAAAAATCACTGCAGCTCTTTATGGTCACTGTAAAAACACTACACCTCTTTATGGTCACTGTAAAATCACTGCGGCTTTTTATGGTCACTGTAAAACCACTACAGCTCTTTATGGTCACTGTAAGACCACGACAGCTCCTTATGGTCACTGTAAAACCACTGCGGCTCTTATGGTCACTGTAAAACCACTGCAGCTCTTTATCGTCAGAGTAAAACCACGAAAGCTCTTTATGGTCACTGTAAAACGACAGCGGCTCTTTATGGTCCAATTAAAACCACTGCAGCTCTTTATGGTCACTGTAAAACCACTACAGCCCTTTCTGGTCACAGTAAAACCACTGCGGCTCTTTATGGTCATTGGAAAACCACCAAAGCTCTTTCTGGTCACTCTAAAAAGACTACAGGTCTTTATGGTCACTGTAAAACCACTGCAGCTCTTTATGGTCATTGTAAAACCACTGCAGCTCTTTATAGTCATTGTAAATCCACTACAGCTCTTTATGGTCATTGAAAAACCACTGCAGCTCTTTATGGTCACTGTAAAAAACACTACAGCTCTTTATGGTCACTGTATAATCACTGCGGCTTTTTATGGTCATTGTAAAACCACTGCAGCTCTTTGTGGTCTCTGTAAAACCACTACAGCTCTTGATGGTCACTGTTAAACCAAAGCGGCTCTTTGGTCACTGTAAAACCACTGCAACTCTTTATGGTCACTTTAAAACCACTGTGGCTCTTATGGTCACTGTAAAACCACTGCGGCTCTTGTGGTCACTGTAACACCACTACAGCTCTTTCTGGCCACAGTAAAACCACTGCAGATCTTTTTGGTCACTGTAAAACCACTGCGGCTCTTGTGGTCACTGTAAAACCACTACACCTCTCTATGGTCACTGTAAAACCACTGCAGCTCTTTATGGTTACTGTAAAACCACAACAGCTCTTTATGGTCACTGTAAAACCACTACAGCTCTTTATGGTCACTGTAAAACCACTGCAGCTCTTTATTGTCACTGTAAAACCACCACAGCTCTTTATGGTCACTGTTAAACCACTGCAGCTCTTTCTGGCCACAGTAAAACCACTACAGCTCTTTATGGTCACTGTAAAACAACTGCAGCTCTTTGTGGTCATTGTAAAACCACTACAGCTCTTTATGGTCACTGTAAAACCACTGCGTCTCTTTCTGGCCACAGTAAAACCACTGCAGCTCTTTATGGTTAGTGTAAAACCACTGCGGCTCTTGTGGTCACTGTAAAACCACTGCAGCACTTTATGGTCACAGTAAAACCACTGCAGCTCTTTATGGTCACTGTAAAACCACTAGTGGTCTTTATGGTCACTGTACAACCACTGCGGCTCTTTATGGTCACTGTAAAAACACAACAGCTCTTTATGTTGATTTTAAAAGCACTAGAGCTTTTTATGGTCACTCTAAAACACTGCAGCTCTTTATGGTCACTGTAAAACCACTGCAGCATTTTATGGTCACAGTAAAACCACTGCAGCTCTTTAGGGTCACTGTAAAACCACTGCAGCTCTTATGGTCACTGTAAAAACACAACAGCTCTTTATGGTCACTGCAAAACCACTGCGGCTCTTTATGTTCATTGTAAAACCACGATAGCTATTTATGGTCACTCTAAAACCACTGCAGCTCTTAATGGTCATTGTAAAACCACAATAGCTATTTATGGTCACTCTACAACCACTGCAGCTCTTTATGGTCACGGTAAAACCACTGCAGCTCTTTATGGTCACAGTAAAACTACTGCAGCTCTTATGGTCACTGTAAAACCACTGCAGCTCTTTATGGTCACTGTAAAACCACTGCAGCTCTTTATAGTCACTACAAAACCACTGCGGCTCTTTATGGTCATTGTAAAACCACGACAGCTCTTTATGGTCACTCTAAAACCACTGCAGCTCTTTATGGTCACTGTAAAACCACTTCAGCTCTTTATGGTCACAGTAAAACCACTACAGCTCTTTATGGTCACTCTAAAACCACTGCAGCTCTTTATGCTCACTGTAAAACCACTTCAGCTCTTTATGGTCACAGTAAAACCACTACAGCTCTTTATGGTCACTCTAAAACCACTGCAGCTCTTTATGGTCACTGTAAAACCACTTCAGCTCTTTATGGTCACAGTAAAACCACCACAGCTCTTTATGGTCACTGTTAAACCACTGCAGCTCTTTCTGGCCACAGTAAAACCACTACAGCTCTTTATGGTCACTGTAAAACAACTGCAGCTCTTTACGGTCATTGTAAAACCACTACAGGTCTTTATGGTCACTGTAAAACCACTGCGTCTCTTTCTGGCCACAGTAAAACCACTGCAGCACTTTATGGTTAGTGTAAAACCACTGCGGCTCTTGTGGTCACTGTAAAACCACTGCAGCACTTTATGGTCACAGTAAAACCACTGCAGCTCTTTATGGTCACTGTAAAACCACTAGTGGTCTTTATGGTCACTGTACAACCACTGCGGCTCTTTATGGTCACTGTAAAAACACAACAGCTCTTTATGTTGATTTTAAAAGCACTAGAGCTTTTTATGGTCACTCTAAAACACTGCAGCTCTTTATGGTCACTGTAAAACCACTGCAGCACTTTATGGTCACAGTAAAACCACTGCAGCTCTTTAGGGTCACTGTAAAACCACTGCAGCTCTTATGGTCACTGTAAAAACACAACAGCTCTTTATGGTCACTGCAAAACCACTGCGGCTCTTTATGTTCATTGTAAAACCACGATAGCTATTTATGGTCACTCTAAAACCACTGCAGCTCTTAATGGTCATTGTAAAACCACAATAGGTATTTATGGTCACTCTACAACCACTGCAGCTCTTTATGGTCACGGTAAAACCACTGCAGCTCTTTATGGTCACAGTAAAACTACTGCAGCTCTTATGGTCACTGTAAAACCACTGCAGCTCTTTATGGTCACTGTAAAACCACTGCAGCTCTTTATAGTCACTGCAAAACCACTGCGGCTCTTTATGGTCATTGTAAAACCACGATAGCTCTTTATGGTCACTCTAAAACCACTGCAGCTCTTTATCGTCACTGTAAAACCACTTCAGCTCTTTATGGTCACAGTAAAACCACTACAGCTCTTTATGGTCACAGTAAAACCGCAGCAGCTGTTCCGGTCACTGTAAAACCACTGCGGCTCTTGATGGTCACTGTAAAACCACTACAGCACTTTATGGTCCCTGTAAAACCTCAGCAGCTCTTTATGGTCACTGTAAAACCACTGCTGCTCTTTATGGTTACTGTAAAACCACTACAGCTGTTATGGTCACTGTAAAACCACTGCAGCTCTTTATGGTCACTGTAAAACCACTGCAGCTCTAATGTCACAGTAAAACCACTACAGCTCGTTATGGTCACTGTAAAACCACTACACCTCTTTATGGTCACTGTAAAAACACTTCAGCACTTTTTGGTCACTGTAAAACCACTGCAGCTCTTTATGGTCGTGTAAAAACACTCCAGCTCTTTATGGTCACTGTAAAACCACTGCGGCTTTTTATGGTGACTGTAAAAACACAACAGCTCTTTATCGTCACTGCAAAACCACTGCGGCTCTTTATGGTCATTGTAAAACCATGATAGCTCTTTATGGTCACTCTAAAACCACTGCAGCTCTTTATGGTCACTGTAAAACCACTTCAGCTCTTTATGGTCACAGTAAAACCACTACAGCTCTTTATGGTCACAGTAAAACCGCAGCAGCTGTTCCGGTCACTGTAAAACCACTGCGGCTCTTGATGGTCACTGTAAAACCACTACAGCACTTTATGGTCCCTGTAAAACCTCAGCAGCTCTTTATGGTCACTGTAAAACCACTGCTGCTCTTTATGGTTACTGTAAAACCACTACAGCTGTTATGGTCACTGTAAAACCACTGCAGCTCTTTATGGTCACTGTAAAACCACTGCAGCTCTAATGTCACAGTAAAACCACTACAGCTCGTTATGGTCACTGTAAAACCACTACAGCTCTTTATGGTCAGTGTAAAACCACTACATCTCTTTATGGTCACTGTAAAAACACTTCAGCACTTTTTGGTCACTGTAAAACCACTGCAGCTCTTTATGGTCACTGTAAAAACACTCCAGCTCTTTATGGTCACTGTAAAACCACTGCAGCTCTTTATCGTCACTGTAAAACAACTACAGCTCTTTATAGTCACTGTAAAAACACTGCAGCGCTTTATGATCACTGTAAAAGCACTTCAGCTCTTTATGATCTCTGTAAAACCACTGCAGCTTTTTATAGTCATTGTAAAACCACTACAGCTCTTTATGGTCATTGTAAAAACACTGCAGCGCTTTATGGTCACTGTAAAACCACTACAGCTCTTTATGGTCACTAAAAATACACTGCAGCGCTTTATGGTCACTGTAAAATCACTACAGCTCTTTATGGACACTGAAAATCACTACAGCTCTTTACGGTCACTGTAAAAACACTGCAGCGCTTTACGGTCACTGTAAAAACACTGCAGCTTTTATGGACACTAGAAAAACACTGCAGCTCTTTATGGTCACTGTAACACCTCTGCAGGTCTTTATGGTCACTGTGAAACCACTACAGCTCTTTATGGTCAGTGTAAAACCACTACAGCTCGTTATGGTCGCTGTAAAACCACTGCAGCTCTTTATGGTCACAATAAAACCACTGCAGCACTTTATGGTCACTGTAAAACCACTGCAGCTCTTTATGGTCACTGTAAAACCACTACAGCTCTTTATGGTCTCAATAAAACCACTACAGCTCTTTATGGTCACTGCAAAACCACTGCGGCTCTTTATGGTCATTGTAAAAACACTGCGGATTTTATGGTCATTGTAAAACCACTGTAGCTCTTTATGGTCACTGTAAAACCACTGCAGCTATTTATGGTCACTGTAAAATCACTAGTGGTCTTTATGGTCACTGTAAAACCACTGCGGCTCTTTATGGTCACTGTAAAACCACTACAGCTCTTTATGGTCACTGTAAAACCACTGCGGCTTTTTATGGTGACTGTAAAATCACAACAGCTCTTTATCGTCACTGCAAAACCACTGCGGCTCTTTATGGTCATTGTAAAACCATGATAGCTCTTTATGGTCACTCTAAAACCACTGCAGCTCTTTATGGTCACTGTAAAACCACTTCAGCTCTTTATGGTCACAGTAAAACCGCAGCAGCTGTTCCGGTCACTGTAAAACCACTGCGGCTCTTGATGGTCACTGTAAAACCACTACAGCAATTTATGGTCCCTGTAAAACCTCAGCAGCTCTTTATGGTCACTGTAAAACCACTGCTGCTCTTTATGGTTACTGTAAAACCACTACAGCTGTTATGGTCACTGTAAAACCACTGCAGCTCTTTATGGTCACTGTAAAACCACTGCAGCTCTAATGTCACAGTAAAACCACTACAGCTCGTTATGGTCACTGTAAAACCACTACAGCTCTTTATGCTCACTGTAAAACCACTTCAGCTCTTTATGGTCACAGTAAAACCACTCCAGCTCTTTATGGTCCCTCTAAAACCACTGCAGCTCTTTATGGTCACTGTAAAACCACTTCAGCTCTTTATGGTCACAGTAAAACCACCACAGCTCTTTATGGTCACTGTTAAACCACTGCAGCTCTTTCTGGCCACAGTAAAACCACTACAGCTCTTTATGGTCACTGTAAAACAACTGCAGCTCTTTACGGTCATTGTAAAACCACTACAGGTCTTTATGGTCACTGTAAAACCACTGCGTCTCTTTCTGGCCACAGTAAAACCACTGCAGCACTTTATGGTTAGTGTAAAACCACTGCGGCTCTTGTGGTCACTGTAAAACCACTGCAGCACTTTATGGTCACAGTAAAACCACTGCAGCTCTTTATGGTCACTGTAAAACCACTAGTGGTCTTTATGGTCACTGTACAACCACTGCGGCTCTTTATGGTCACTGTAAAAACACAACAGCTCTTTATGTTGATTTTAAAAGCACTAGAGCTTTTTATGGTCACTCTAAAACACTGCAGCTCTTTATGGTCACTGTAAAACCACTGCAGCACTTTATGGTCACAGTAAAACCACTGCAGCTCTTTAGGGTCACTGTAAAACCACTGCAGCTCTTATGGTCACTGTAAAAACACAACAGCTCTTTATGGTCACTGCAAAACCACTGCGGCTCTTTATGTTCATTGTAAAACCACGATAGCTATTTATGGTCACTCTAAAACCACTGCAGCTCTTAATGGTCATTGTAAAACCACAATAGGTATTTATGGTCACTCTACAACCACTGCAGCTCTTTATGGTCACGGTAAAACCACTGCAGCTCTTTATGGTCACAGTAAAACTACTGCAGCTCTTATGGTCACTGTAAAACCACTGCAGCTCTTTATGGTCACTGTAAAACCACTGCAGCTCTTTATAGTCACTGCAAAACCACTGTGGCTCTTTATGGTCATTGTAAAACCACGATAGCTCTTTATGGTCACTCTAAAACCACTGCAGCTCTTTATCGTCACTGTAAAACCACTTCAGCTCTTTATGGTCACAGTAAAACCACTACAGCTCTTTATGGTCACAGTAAAACCGCAGCAGCTGTTCCGGTCACTGTAAAACCACTGCGGCTCTTGATGGTCACTGTAAAACCACTACAGCACTTTATGGTCCCTGTAAAACCTCAGCAGCTCTTTATGGTCACTGTAAAACCACTGCTGCTCTTTATGGTTACTGTAAAACCACTACAGCTGTTATGGTCACTGTAAAACCACTGCAGCTCTTTATGGTCACTGTAAAACCACTGCAGCTCTAATGTCACAGTAAAACCACTACAGCTCGTTATGGTCACTGTAAAACCACTACACCTCTTTATGGTCACTGTAAAAACACTTCAGCACTTTTTGGTCACTGTAAAACCACTGCAGCTCTTTATGGTCGTGTAAAAACACTCCAGCTCTTTATGGTCACTGTAAAACCACTGCGGCTTTTTATGGTGACTGTAAAAACACAACAGCTCTTTATCGTCACTGCAAAACCACTGCGGCTCTTTATGGTCATTGTAAAACCATGATAGCTCTTTATGGTCACTCTAAAACCACTGCAGCTCTTTATGGTCACTGTAAAACCACTTCAGCTCTTTATGGTCACAGTAAAACCACTACAGCTCTTTATGGTCACAGTAAAACCGCAGCAGCTGTTCCGGTCACTGTAAAACCACTGCGGCTCTTGATGGTCACTGTAAAACCACTACAGCACTTTATGGTCCCTGTAAAACCTCAGCAGCTCTTTATGGTCACTGTAAAACCACTGCTGCTCTTTATGGTTACTGTAAAACCACTACAGCTGTTATGGTCACTGTAAAACCACTGCAGCTCTTTATGGTCACTGTAAAACCACTGCAGCTCTAATGTCACAGTAAAACCACTACAGCTCGTTATGGTCACTGTAAAACCACTACAGCTCTTTATGGTCAGTGTAAAACCACTACATCTCTTTATGGTCACTGTAAAAACACTTCAGCACTTTTTGGTCACTGTAAAACCACTGCAGCTCTTTATGGTCACTGTAAAAACACTCCAGCTCTTTATGGTCACTGTAAAACCACTGCAGCTCTTTATCGTCACTGTAAAACAACTACAGCTCTTTATAGTCACTGTAAAAACACTGCAGCGCTTTATGATCACTGTAAAAGCACTTCAGCTCTTTATGATCTCTGTAAAACCACTGCAGCTTTTTATAGTCATTGTAAAACCACTACAGCTCTTTATGGTCATTGTAAAAACACTGCAGCGCTTTATGGTCACTGTAAAACCACTACAGCTCTTTATGGTCACTAAAAATACACTGCAGCGCTTTATGGTCACTGTAAAATCACTACAGCTCTTTATGGACACTGAAAATCACTACAGCTCTTTACGGTCACTGTAAAAACACTGCAGCGCTTTACGGTCACTGTAAAAACACTGCAGCTTTTATGGACACTAGAAAAACACTGCAGCTCTTTATGGTCACTGTAACACCTCTGCAGGTCTTTATGGTCACTGTGAAACCACTACAGCTCTTTATGGTCAGTGTAAAACCACTACAGCTCGTTATGGTCGCTGTAAAACCACTGCAGCTCTTTATGGTCACAATAAAACCACTGCAGCACTTTATGGTCACTGTAAAACCACTGCAGCTCTTTATGGTCACTGTAAAACCACTACAGCTCTTTATGGTCTCAATAAAACCACTACAGCTCTTTATGGTCACTGCAAAACCACTGCAGCTCTTTATGGTCATTGTAAAAACACTGCGGATTTTATGGTCATTGTAAAACCACTGTAGCTCTTTATGGTCACTGTAAAACCACTGCAGCTATTTATGGTCACTGTAAAATCACTAGTGGTCTTTATGGTCACTGTAAAACCACTGCGGCTCTTTATGGTCACTGTAAAACCACTACAGCTCTTTATGGTCACTGTAAAACCACTGCGGCTTTTTATGGTGACTGTAAAATCACAACAGCTCTTTATCGTCACTGCAAAACCACTGCGGCTCTTTATGGTCATTGTAAAACCATGATAGCTCTTTATGGTCACTCTAAAACCACTGCAGCTCTTTATGGTCACTGTAAAACCACTTCAGCTCTTTATGGTCACAGTAAAACCGCAGCAGCTGTTCCGGTCACTGTAAAACCACTGCGGCTCTTGATGGTCACTGTAAAACCACTACAGCAATTTATGGTCCCTGTAAAACCTCAGCAGCTCTTTATGGTCACTGTAAAACCACTGCTGCTCTTTATGGTTACTGTAAAACCACTACAGCTGTTATGGTCACTGTAAAACCACTGCAGCTCTTTATGGTCACTGTAAAACCACTGCAGCTCTAATGTCACAGTAAAACCACTACAGCTCGTTATGGTCACTGTAAAACCACTACAGCTCTTTATGGTCAGTGTAAAACCACTGCAACTCTTTATGGTCACTGTAAAAACACTCCAGCTCTTTATGGTCTCTGTAAAAACACTGCAGCGCTTTATGATCACTGTAAAAGCACTTCAGCTCTTTATGATCTCTGTAGAACCACTGCAGCTTTTTATAGTCATTGTAAAACCACTACATCTCTTTATGGTCATTGTAAAAACACTGCAGCGCTTTATGGTCACTGTAAAACCACGACAGCTCTTTATGGTCACTAAAAATACGCTGCAGCGCTTTATGGTCACTGTAAAATCACTACAGCTTTTTATGGACACTGAAAATCACTACAGCTCTTTACGGTCACTGTAAAAACACTGCAGCGCTTTACGGTCACTGTAAAAACACTGCAGCTTTTATGGACACTAGAAAAACACTGCAGCTCTTTATGGTCACTGTAACACCTCTGCAGCTCTTTATGGTCACTGTGAAACCACTACAGCTCTTTATGGTCAGTGTAAAACCACTACAGCTCTTTATGGTCGCTGTAAAACCACTGCAGCTCTTTATGGTCACAATAAAACCACTGCAGCTCTTTATGGTGACTGTAAAACCACAGCCGCTCTTTATGATCACTGTAAAACCACTACAGCTCTTTTGGTCACTGTAAAACCACTGCTGCACTTTATGGTCACTGTAAAACCACTGCAGCTCTTTATGGTCACTGTAAAACCACTACAGCTCTTTATGGTCTCAATAAAACCACTACAGCTCTTTATGGTCACTGTTAAACCACTGCGGCTCTTATGTTCAAGGTAAAACCACTGCAGCTCTTTATGTTCACTGTACAACCACTGCGGCTCTTTATGGTCACAGTAAAACGACTGCAGCGCTTTATGGTCACTGTAAAACAACTACAGCTCTTTATGGTCACTGTAAATACACTGCAGCGCTTTATGGTCACTGTAAAATCACTACAGGTCTTTATGGACACTGAAAATCACTACAGCTCTTTACGGTCACTTTAAAAACACTGCAGCACTTTACGGTCACTGTAAAAACACTGCAGCTTTTATGGACACTAGAAAAACACTGCAGCTCTTTATGGTCACTGTAACACCTCTGCAGCTCTTTATGGTCACTGTGAAACCACTACAGCTCTTTATGGTCAGTGTAAAACCACTACAGCTCTTTATGGTCGCTGTAAAACCACTGCAGCTCTTTATGGTCACAATAAAACCACTGCAGCTCTTTATGGTGACTGTAAAACCACAGCCGCTCTTTATGATCACTGTAAAACCACTACAGCTCTTTTGGTCACTGTAAAACCACTGCTGCACTTTATGGTCACTGTAAAACCACTGCAGCTCTTTATGGTCACTGTAAAACCACTACAGCTCTTTATGGTCTCAATAAAACCACTACAGCTCTTTATGGTCACTGTTAAACCACTGCGGCTCTTATGTTCAAGGTAAAACCACTGCAGCTCTTTATGTTCACTGTACAACCACTGCGGCTCTTTATGGTCACAGTAAAACGACTGCAGCGCTTTATGGTCACTGTAAAACCACTACAGCTCTTTATGGTCACTGTAAATACACTGCAGCGCTTTATGGTCACTGTAAAATCACTACAGGTCTTTATGGACACTGAAAATCACTACAGCTCTTTACGGTCACTTTAAAAACACTGCAGCACTTTACGGTCACTGTAAAAACACTGCAGCTTTTATGGATACTCTAAAAACACTGCAGCTCTTTATGGTCACTGTAAAACCTCTGCAGCTCTTTATGGTCACTGTGAAACCACTACAGCTCTTTATGGTCAGTGTAAAACCACTACAGCTCTTTATGGTCGCTGTAAAACCACTGCAGCTCTTTATGGTCACAATAAAACCACTGCAGCTCTTTATAGTGACTGTAAAACCACTGCCGCTCTTTATGATCACTGTAAAACCACTACAGCTCTTTTGGTCTCTGTAAAACCACTGCTGCTCTTTATGGTCACTGTAAAACCAGTGCAGCTCTTTATGGTCACTGTAAAACCACTACAGCTCTTTATGGTCGCTGTAAAACCACTGCAGCTCTTTATGGTCACAATGAAACCACTTCAGCTCTTTATAGTGACTGTAAAACCACTGCCGCTCTTTATGATCACTGTAAAACCACTACAGCTCTTTTGGTCACTGTAAAACCACTGCTGCTCTTTATGGTCACTGTAAAACCAATGCAGCTATTTATGGTCTCAATAAAACCACTACAGCTCGTTATGGTCACTGTTAAACCACTGCGGCTCTTATGCTCAAGGTAAAACCACTGCAGCTCTTTATGGTCACTGTTAAACCACTGCGGCTCTTATGCTCAAGGTAAAACCACTGCAGCTCTTTCTGTTCACTGTACAACCATTGCGGCTCTTTATGGTCACAGTAAAATGACTGCAGCTCTTTATGGTCACTGTAAAACCACTGCAGCTCTTCATGGACACAGCAACACCACTGCAGCTCTTTCTGGTCACAGTAAAACCACTGCAGCTATTTATGTTCACTGTACAACCACTGCGGCTCTTTATGGACACAGTAAAACCACTGCGGCTCTTTCTGGTCACAGTAAAACAACTACAGCTCTTTATGGTCACTGTAAAACCACTACAGCTCTTTATGGTCACTGTAAAACCACGACAGCTCTTTATGGTCACTGTAAAACCACTGCAGCTCTTCTGGTCACTGTAAAACCACTGCAGCTCTTTTTCGTCAGAATAAAACAACGAAAGCTCTTTATGGTCACTGTGAAACTACTGCGGCTCTTTACGGTCCAATTAAAACCACTGCATCTCTTTATGGTCACTGTAAAACCACTACAGCCCTTTCAGGTCACAGTAAAACCACTGCGGCTCTTTATGGTCATTGGAAAACCACCAAAGCTCTTTCTGGTCACTCTAAAAATACTACAGGTCTTTATGGTCACTGTAAAACCACCAGAGCTCTTTATGGTCACTGTCAAACCACTGCGGCTTTTTATGGTCACTGTAAAACCACAACAGCTCTTTATGGTCACTGCAAAACCACTGCGGCTCTTTATGGTCATTGTAAAACCACTGTAGCTCTTTATGGTCACTCTAAAACCACTGCAGTTCGTTATGGTCACTGTAAAACCACTGCAGCTCTTTACGGTCACTGTAAAACCACTACAGCTCTTTATGGTCACTGTAAAACCACTGCGGCTCTTTATGGTCATTGTAAAAACAATGCGGCTTTTTATGGTCATTGTAAAACCACTGTAGCTCTTTATGGTCACTCTAAAACCACTGCAGTTCTTTATGGTCACTGTAAAACCACTGCAGCTCTTTACGGTCACTGTAAATCCACTGTGGCTTTTTATGGTGACTGTAAAAACACAACAGCTCTTTATCGTCACTGCAAAACCACTGCTGCTCTTTATGGTCATTGTAAAACCATGATAGCTCTTTATAGTCACTCTAAAACCACTGCAGCTCTTTATGGTCACTGTAAAACCACTTCAGCTCTTTATGGTCACAGTAAAACCACTACAGCTCTTTATGGTCACAGTAAAACCACAGCAGCTGTTCCGGTCACTGTAAAACCACTGCGGCTCTTGATGGTCACTGTAAAACCACTACAGCACTTTATGGTCCCTGTAAAACCACTGCTGCTCTTTATGGTTACTGTAAAACCACTACAGCTGTTATGGTCACTGTAAAAACACTGCAGCTCTTTATGGTCACTGTAAAACCACTGCAGCTCTAATGTCACAGTAAAACCACTACAGCTCGTTATGGTCACTGTAAAACCACTACAGATCTTTATGGTCAGTGTAAAACCACTACATCTCTTTATGGTCACTGTAAAAACACTTCAGCACTTTTTGGTCACTGTAAAACCACTGCAGCTCTTTATGGTCACTGTAAAAACACTCCAGCTCTTTATGGTCACTGTAAAACCACTGCAGCTCTTTATCGTCACTGTAAAACCACTACAGCTCTTTATAGTCACTGTAAAAACACTGCAGCGCTTTATGATCACTGTAAAAGCACTTCAGCTCTTTATGATCTCTGTAAAACCACTGCAGCTTTTTATAGTCATTGTAAAACCACTACAGCTCTTTATGGTCACTAAAAATACACTGCAGCGCTTTATGGTCACTGTAAAATCACTACAGCTCTATAGGGACACTGAAAATCACTACAGCTCTTTACGGTCACTGTAAAAACACTGCAGCGCTTTACGGTCACTGTAAAAACACTGCAGCTTTTATGGACACTAGAAAAACACTGCAGCTCTTTATGTTCACTGTAACACCTCTGCAGCTCTTTATGGTCACTGTGAAACCACTACAGCTCTTTATGGTCAGTGTAAAACCACTACAGCTCTTTATGGTCGCTGTAAAACCACTGCAGCTCTTTATGGTCACAATAAAACCACTGCAGCTCTTTATGGTGACTGTAAATCCACAGTCGCTCTTTATGATCACTGTAAAACCACTACAGCTCTTTTGGTCACTGTAAAACCACTGCTGCCCTTTATGGTCACTGTAAAACCACTGCAGCTCTTTATGGTCACTGTAAAACCACTACAGCTCTTTATGGTCTCAATAAAACCACTACAGCTCTTTATGGTCACTGTTAAACCACTGCGGCTCTTATGTTCAAGGTAAAACCACTGCAGCTATTTATGTTCACTGTACAACCACTGCGGCTCTTTATGGACACAGTAAAACCACTGCGGCTCTTTCTGGTCACAGTAAAACAACTACAGCTCTTTATGGTCACTGTAAAACCACTACAGCTCTTTATGGTCACTGTAAAACCACGACAGCTCTTTATGGTCACTGTAAAACCACTGCAGCTCTTCTGGTCACTGTAAAACCACTGCAGCTCTTTTTCGTCAGAATAAAACAACGAAAGCTCTTTATGGTCACTGTGAAACTACTGCGGCTCTTTACGGTCCAATTAAAACCACTGCATCTCTTTATGGTCACTGTAAAACCACTACAGCCCTTTCAGGTCACAGTAAAACCACTGCGGCTCTTTATGGTCATTGGAAAACCACCAAAGCTCTTTCTGGTCACTCTAAAAATACTACAGGTCTTTATGGTCACTGTAAAACCACCAGAGCTCTTTATGGTCACTGTCAAACCACTGCGGCTTTTTATGGTCACTGTAAAACCACAACAGCTCTTTATGGTCACTGCAAAACCACTGCGGCTCTTTATGGTCATTGTAAAACCACTGTAGCTCTTTATGGTCACTCTAAAACCACTGCAGTTCGTTATGGTCACTGTAAAACCACTGCAGCTCTTTACGGTCACTGTAAAACCACTACAGCTCTTTATGGTCACTGTAAAACCACTGCGGCTCTTTATGGTCATTGTAAAAACAATGCGGCTTTTTATGGTCATTGTAAAACCACTGTAGCTCTTTATGGTCACTCTAAAACCACTGCAGTTCTTTATGGTCACTGTAAAACCACTGCAGCTCTTTACGGTCACTGTAAATCCACTGTGGCTTTTTATGGTGACTGTAAAAACACAACAGCTCTTTATCGTCACTGCAAAACCACTGCTGCTCTTTATGGTCATTGTAAAACCATGATAGCTCTTTATAGTCACTCTAAAACCACTGCAGCTCTTTATGGTCACTGTAAAACCACTTCAGCTCTTTATGGTCACAGTAAAACCACTACAGCTCTTTATGGTCACAGTAAAACCACAGCAGCTGTTCCGGTCACTGTAAAACCACTGCGGCTCTTGATGGTCACTGTAAAACCACTACAGCACTTTATGGTCCCTGTAAAACCTCAGCAGCTCTTTATGGTCACTGTAAAACCACTGCTGCTCTTTATGGTTACTGTAAAACCACTACAGCTGTTATGGTCACTGTAAAAACACTGCAGCTCTTTATGGTCACTGTAAAACCACTGCAGCTCTAATGTCACAGTAAAACCACTACAGCTCGTTATGGTCACTGTAAAACCACTACAGATCTTTATGGTCAGTGTAAAACCACTACATCTCTTTATGGTCACTGTAAAAACACTTCAGCACTTTTTGGTCACTGTAAAACCACTGCAGCTCTTTATGGTCACTGTAAAAACACTCCAGCTCTTTATGGTCACTGTAAAACCACAACAGCTCTTTATAGTCACTGTAAAAACACTGCAGCGCTTTATGATCACTGTAAAAGCACTTCAGCTCTTTATGATCTCTGTAAAACCACTGCAGCTTTTTATAGTCATTGTAAAACCACTACAGCTCTTTATGGTCACTAAAAATACACTGCAGCGCTTTATGGTCACTGTAAAATCACTACAGCTCTATAGGGACACTGAAAATCACTACAGCTCTTTACGGTCACTGTAAAAACACTGCAGCGCTTTACGGTCACTGTAAAAACACTGCAGCTTTTATGGACACTAGAAAAACACTGCAGCTCTTTATGTTCACTGTAACACCTCTGCAGCTCTTTATGGTCACTGTGAAACCACTACAGCTCTTTATGGTCAGTGTAAAACCACTACAGCTCTTTATGGTCGCTGTAAAACCACTGCAGCTCTTTATGGTCACAATAAAACCACTGCAGCTCTTTATGGTGACTGTAAATCCACAGTCGCTCTTTATGATCACTGTAAAACCACTACAGCTCTTTTGGTCACTGTAAAACCACTGCTGCCCTTTATGGTCACTGTAAAACCACTGCAGCTCTTTATGGTCACTGTAAAACCACTACAGCTCTTTATGGTCTCAATAAAACCACTACAGCTCTTTATGGTCACTGTTAAACCACTGCGGCTCTTATGTTCAAGGTAAAACCACTGCAGCTCTTTATGTTCACTGTACAACCACTGCGGCTCTTTATGGTCACAGTAAAACGACTGCAGCTCTTTATCGTCACTGTAAAACCACTGCAGCTCTTTATGGACACAGTAAAACCACTGCAGCTCTTTCTGGTCACAGTAAAACCACTGCAGCTCTTTATGTTCAGTGTACAACCGCTGCGGCTCTTTATGGACACAGTAAAACCACTGAGGCTCTTTATGGTCACTGTAAAACCACTACAGCTCTTTATGGTCACTGTAAAACCACGACAGCTCTTTATGGTCACTGTAAAACCACTGCGGCTCTTTACGGTCCAATTAAAACCACTGCAGCTCTTTAAGGTAACTGTAATACCACTACAGCCCTTTCTGGTCACAGTAAAACCACTGCGGCTCTTTCTGGTCATTGGAAAACCACCAAAGCTCTTTATGGTCACTCTAAAAAGACTACAGGTCTTTATGGTCACTGTAAAACCACTGCAGCTCTTTATGGTCATTGTAAAACCACTGCAGCTCTTTATAGTCACTGTAAAACCACTACAGCTCTTTATGGTCATTGAAAAATCACTGCAGCTCTTTATGGTCACTGTAAAAACACTACACCTCTTTATGGTCACTGTAAAATCACTGCGGCTTTTTATGGTCTCTGTAAAACAACTACAGCTCTTTATGGTCACTGTAAGACCACGACAGCTCCTTATGGTCACTGTAAAACCACTGCGGCTCATATGGTCACAGTAAAACCACTGCAGCTCTTTATCGTCAGAGTAAAACCACGAAAGCTCTTTATGGTCACTGTAAAACGACAGCGGCTCTTTATGGTCCAATTAAAACCACTACAGCTCTTTTGGTCACTGTAAAACCACTGCTGCCCTTTATGGTCACTGTAAAACCACTGCAGCTCTTTATGGTCACTGTAAAACCACTACAGCTCTTTATGGTCTCAATAAAACCACTACAGCTCTTTATGGTCACTGTTAAACCACTGCGGCTCTTATGTTCAAGGTAAAACCACTGCAGCTATTTATGTTCACTGTACAACCACTGCGGCTCTTTATGGACACAGTAAAACCACTGCGGCTCTTTCTGGTCACAGTAAAACAACTACAGCTCTTTATGGTCACTGTAAAACCACTACAGCTCTTTATGGTCACTGTAAAACCACGACAGCTCTTTATGGTCACTGTAAAACCACTGCAGCTCTTCTGGTCACTGTAAAACCACTGCAGCTCTTTTTCGTCAGAATAAAACAACGAAAGCTCTTTATGGTCACTGTGAAACTACTGCGGCTCTTTACGGTCCAATTAAAACCACTGCATCTCTTTATGGTCACTGTAAAACCACTACAGCCCTTTCAGGTCACAGTAAAACCACTGCGGCTCTTTATGGTCATTGGAAAACCACCAAAGCTCTTTCTGGTCACTCTAAAAATACTACAGGTCTTTATGGTCACTGTAAAACCACCAGAGCTCTTTATGGTCACTGTCAAACCACTGCGGCTTTTTATGGTCACTGTAAAACCACAACAGCTCTTTATGGTCACTGCAAAACCACTGCGGCTCTTTATGGTCATTGTAAAACCACTGTAGCTCTTTATGGTCACTCTAAAACCACTGCAGTTCGTTATGGTCACTGTAAAACCACTGCAGCTCTTTACGGTCACTGTAAAACCACTACAGCTCTTTATGGTCACTGTAAAACCACTGCGGCTCTTTATGGTCATTGTAAAAACAATGCGGCTTTTTATGGTCATTGTAAAACCACTGTAGCTCTTTATGGTCACTCTAAAACCACTGCAGTTCTTTATGGTCACTGTAAAACCACTGCAGCTCTTTACGGTCACTGTAAATCCACTGTGGCTTTTTATGGTGACTGTAAAAACACAACAGCTCTTTATCGTCACTGCAAAACCACTGCTGCTCTTTATGGTCATTGTAAAACCATGATAGCTCTTTATAGTCACTCTAAAACCACTGCAGCTCTTTATGGTCACTGTAAAACCACTTCAGCTCTTTATGGTCACAGTAAAACCACTACAGCTCTTTATGGTCACAGTAAAACCACAGCAGCTGTTCCGGTCACTGTAAAACCACTGCGGCTCTTGATGGTCACTGTAAAACCACTACAGCACTTTATGGTCCCTGTAAAACCTCAGCAGCTCTTTATGGTCACTGTAAAACCACTGCTGCTCTTTATGGTTACTGTAAAACCACTACAGCTGTTATGGTCACTGTAAAAACACTGCAGCTCTTTATGGTCACTGTAAAACCACTGCAGCTCTAATGTCACAGTAAAACCACTACAGCTCGTTATGGTCACTGTAAAACCACTACAGATCTTTATGGTCAGTGTAAAACCACTACATCTCTTTATGGTCACTGTAAAAACACTTCAGCACTTTTTGGTCACTGTAAAACCACTGCAGCTCTTTATGGTCACTGTAAAAACACTCCAGCTCTTTATGGTCACTGTAAAACCACTGCAGCTCTTTATCGTCACTGTAAAACCACTACAGCTCTTTATAGTCACTGTAAAAACACTGCAGCGCTTTATGATCACTGTAAAAGCACTTCAGCTCTTTATGATCTCTGTAAAACCACTGCAGCTTTTTATAGTCATTGTAAAACCACTACAGCTCTTTATGGTCACTAAAAATACACTGCAGCGCTTTATGGTCACTGTAAAATCACTACAGCTCTATAGGGACACTGAAAATCACTACAGCTCTTTACGGTCACTGTAAAAACACTGCAGCGCTTTACGGTCACTGTAAAAACACTGCAGCTTTTATGGACACTAGAAAAACACTGCAGCTCTTTATGTTCACTGTAACACCTCTGCAGCTCTTTATGGTCACTGTGAAACCACTACAGCTCTTTATGGTCAGTGTAAAACCACTACAGCTCTTTATGGTCGCTGTAAAACCACTGCAGCTCTTTATGGTCACAATAAAACCACTGCAGCTCTTTATGGTGACTGTAAATCCACAGTCGCTCTTTATGATCACTGTAAAACCACTACAGCTCTTTTGGTCACTGTAAAACCACTGCTGCCCTTTATGGTCACTGTAAAACCACTGCAGCTCTTTATGGTCACTGTAAAACCACTACAGCTCTTTATGGTCTCAATAAAACCACTACAGCTCTTTATGGTCACTGTTAAACCACTGCGGCTCTTATGTTCAAGGTAAAACCACTGCAGCTCTTTATGTTCACTGTACAACCACTGCGGCTCTTTATGGTCACAGTAAAACGACTGCAGCTCTTTATCGTCACTGTAAAACCACTGCAGCTCTTTATGGACACAGTAAAACCACTGCAGCTCTTTCTGGTCACAGTAAAACCACTGCAGCTCTTTATGTTCAGTGTACAACCGCTGCGGCTCTTTATGGACACAGTAAAACCACTGAGGCTCTTTATGGTCACTGTAAAACCACTACAGCTCTTTATGGTCACTGTAAAACCACGACAGCTCTTTATGGTCACTGTAAAACCACTGCGGCTCTAATGGTCACTGTAAAACCACTGCAGCTCTTTTTCGTCAGAGTAAAACCACGAAAGCTCTTTATGGTCACTGTGAAACTACTGCGGCTCTTTACGGTCCAATTAAAACCACTGCAGCTCTTTAAGGTAACTGTAATACCACTACAGCCCTTTCTGGTCACAGTAAAACCACTGCGGCTCTTTATGGTCATTGGAAAACCACCAAAGCTCTTTATGGTCACTCTAAAAAGACTACAGGTCTTTATGGTCACTGTAAAACCACTGCAGCTCTTTATGGTCATTGTAAAACCACTGCAGCTCTTTATAGTCACTGTAAAACCACTACAGCTCTTTATGGTCATTGAAAAATCACTGCAGCTCTTTATGGTCACTGTAAAAACACTACACCTCTTTATGGTCACTGTAAAATCACTGCGGCTTTTTATGGTCTCTGTAAAACAACTACAGCTCTTTATGGTCACTGTAAGACCACGACAGCTCCTTATGGTCACTGTAAAACCACTGCGGCTCATATGGTCACAGTAAAACCACTGCAGCTCTTTATCGTCAGAGTAAAACCACGAAAGCTCTTTATGGTCACTGTAAAACGACAGCGGCTCTTTATGGTCCAATTAAAACCACTGCAGCTCTTTATGGTCACTGTAAAACCACTGCAGCACTTTATGGTCACAGTAAAACCACTGCAGCTCTTTAGGGTCACTGTAAGACCACGACAGCTCCTTATGGTCACTGTAAAACCACTGCGGCTCTTATGGTCACTGTAAAACCACTGAAGCTCTTTATCGTCAGAGTAAAACCACGAAAGCTCTTTATGGTCACTGTAAAACGACAGCGGCTCTTTATGGTCCAATTAAAACCACTGCAGCTCTTTATGGTCACTGTAAAACCACTGCAGCACTTTATGGTCACAGTAAAACCACTGCAGCTCTTTAGGGTCACTGTAAGACCACGACAGCTCCTTATGGTCACTGTAAAACCACTGCGGCTCTTATGGTCACTGTAAAACCACTGAAGCTCTTTATCGTCAGGGTAAAACCACGAAAGCTCTTTATGGTCACTGTAAAACGACAGCGGCTCTTTATGGTCCAATTAAAACCACTGCAGCTCTTTATGGTCACTGTAAAACCACTACAGCCCTTTCTGGTCACAGTAAAACCACTGCGGCTCTTTATGGTCATTGGAAAACCTCCAAAGCACTTTCTGGTCACTCTAAAAAGACTACAGGTCTTTATGGTCACTGTAAAACCACTGCAGCTCTTTATGGTCATTGTAAAACCACTGCAGCTCTTTATAGTCATTGTAAATCCACTACAGCTCTTTATGGTCATTGAAAAACCACTGCAGCTCTTTATGGTCACTGTAAAAAACACTACAGCTCTTTATGGTCACTGTATAATCACTGCGGCTTTTTATGGTCATTGTAAAACCACTGCAGCTCTTTGTGGTCTCTGTAAAACCACTACAGCTCTTGATGGTCACTGTTAAACCACAGCGGCTCTTTGGTCATTGTAAAACCACTGCAACTCTTTATGGTCACTTTAAAACCACTGTGGCTCTTATGGTCACTGTAAAACCACTGCGGCTCTTGTGGTCACTGTAACACCACTACAGCTCATTCTGGCCACAGTAAAAACACTGCAGCTCTTTTTGGTCACTGTAAAACCACTGCGGCTCTTGTGGTCACTGTAAAACCACTACAACTCTCTATGGTCACTGTAAAACCACTGCAGCTCTTTATGGTTACTGTAAAACCACAACAGCTCTTTATGGTTTCTGTAAAACCACTACAGCTCTTTATGGTCACTATAAAACCACTGCAGCTCTTTATGGTCACTGTTAAACCACTGCAGCTCTTTCTGGCCACAGTAAAACCACTACAGCTCTTTATGGTCACTGTAAAACAACTGCAGCTCTTTCTGGCCACAGTAAAACCACTACAGCTCTTTATGGTCACTGTAAAACAACTGCAGCTCTTTATGGTCATTGTAAAACCACTACAGCTCTTTATGGTCACTGTAAAACCACTGCGTCTCTTTCTGGCCACAGTAAAACCACTGCAGCTCTTTATGGTTAGTGTAAAACCACTGCGGCTCTTGTGGTCACTGTAAAACCACTGCAGCACTTTATGGTCACAGTAAAACCACTGCAGCTCTTTATGGTCACTGTAAAACCACTAGTGGTCTTTATGGTCACTGTACAACCACTGCGGCTCTTTATGGTCACTGTAAAAACACAACAGCTCTTTATGTTAATTTTAAAAGCACTAGAGCTTTTTATGGTCACTCTAAAACACTGCAGCTCTTTATGGTCACTGTAAAACCACTGCAGCACTTTATGGTCACAGTAAAACCACTGCAGCTCTTTAGGGTCACTGTAAAACCACTGGAGCTCTTATGGTCACTGTAAAAACACAACAGCTCTTTATGGTCACTGCAAAACCACTGCGGCTCTTTATGTTCATTGTAAAACCACGATAGCTCTTTATGGTCACTCTAAAACCACTGCAGCTCTTAATGGTGATTGTAAAACCACAATAGCTATTTATGGTCACTCTACAACCACTGCAGCTCTTTATGGTCACGGTAAAACCACTGCAGCTCTTTATGGTCACAGTAAAACTACTGCAGCTCTTATGGTCACTGTAAAACCACTGCAGCTCTTTATGGTCACTGTAAAACCACTGCAGCTCTTTATAGTCACTGCAAAACCACTGCGGCTCTTTATGGTCATTGTAAAACCACGATAGCTCTTTATGGTCACTCTAAAACCACTGCAGCTCTTTATCGTCACTGTAAAACCACTTCAGCTCTTTATGGTCACAGTAAAACCACTACAGCTCTTTATGGTCACAGTAAAACCGCAGCAGCTGTTCCGGTCACTGTAAAACCACTGCGGCTCTTGATGGTCACTGTAAAACCACTACAGCAATTTATGGTCCCTGTAAAACCTCAGCAGCTCTTTATGGTCACTGTAAAACCACTGCTGCTCTTTATGGTTACTGTAAAACCACTGCAGCTGTTATGGTCACTGTAAAACCACTGCAGCTCTTTATGGTCACTGTAAAACCACTGCAGCTCTAATGTCACAGTAAAACCACTACAGCTCGTTATGGTCACTGTAAAACCACTACAGCTCTTTATGGTAAGTATAAAACCACTACATCTCTTTATGGTCACTGTAAAAACACTTCAGCACTTTTTGGTCACTGTAAAACCACTGCAGCTCTTTATGGTCGTGTAAAAACACTCCAGCTCTTTATGGTCACTGTAAAACCACTTCAGCTCTTTATCGTCACTGTAAAACCACAACAGCTCTTTATAGTCACTGTAAAAACACTGCAGCGCTTTATGATCACTGTAAAAGCACTCCAGCTCTTTATGATCTCTGTAAAACCACTGCAGCTTTTTATAGTCATTGTAAAACCACTACAGCTCTTTATGGTCACTGTAAAAACACTGCAGCCGTTTATGGTCACTGTAAAACCACTACAGCTCTTTATGGTCACTGTAAATACACTGCAGCGCTTTATGGTCACTGTAAAATCACTACAGCTCTTTATGGACACTGAAAATCACTACAGCTCTTTACGGTCACTTTAAAAACACTGCAGCACTTTACGGTCACTGTAAAAACACTGCAGCTTTTATGGACACTCTAAAAACACTGCAGCTCTTTATGGTCACTGTAAAACCTCTGCAGCTCTTTATGGTCACTGTGAAACCACTACAGCTCTTTATGGTCAGTGTAAAACCACTACAGCTCTTTATGGTCGCTGTAAAACCACTGCAGCTCTTTATGGTCACAATAAAACCACTGCAGCTCTTTATAGTGACTGTAAAACCACTGCCGCTCTTTATGATCACTGTAAAACCACTACAGCTCTTTTGGTCACTGTAAAACCACTGCTGCTCTTTATGGTCACTGTAAAACCACTACAGCTCTTTATGGTCACTGTTAAACCACTGCGGCTCTTATGCTCAAGGTAAAACCACTGCAGCTCTTTATGTTCACTGTAACCACCATTGCGGCTCTTTATGGTCACAGTAAAATGACTGCAGCTCTTTATGTTCACTGTACAACCATTGTGGCTCTTTATGGTCACAGTAAAACGACTGCAGCTCTTTATGGTCACTGTAAAACCACTGCAGCTCTTCATGGACACAGCAAAACCACTGCAGCTCTTTCTGGTCACAGTAAAACCACTGCAGCTCTTTATGTTCACTGTACAACCACTGCGGCTCTTTATGGACACAGTAAAACCACTGCGGCTCTTTCTGGTCACAGTAAAACAACTACAGCTCTTTATGGTCACTGTAAAACCACTACAGCTCTTTATGGTCACTGTAAAACCACGACAGCTCTTTATGGTCACTGTAAAACCACTGCGGCTCTTCTGGTCACTGTAAAACCACTGCAGCTCTTTTTCGTCAGAGTAAAACCACGAAAGCTCTTTATGGTCACTGTGAAACTACTGCAGCTCTTTACGGTCCAATTAAAACCACTGCAGCTCTTTATGGTCACTGTAAAACCACTACAGCCCTTTCAGGTCATAGTAAAACCACTGCGGCTCTTTATGGTCATTGGAAAACCACCAAAGCTCTTTCTGGTCACTCTAAAAATACTACAGGTCTTTATGGTCACTGTAAAACCACCAGAGCTCTTTATGGTCACTGTCAAACCACTGCGGCTTTTCATGGTCACTGTAAAACCACAACAGCTCTTTATGGTCACTGCAAAACCACTGCGGCTCTTTATGGTCATTGTAAAACCACTGCGGCTTTTTATGGTCATTGTAAAACCACTGTAGCTCTTTATGGTCACTCTAAAACCACTGCAGTTCGTTATGGTCACTGTAAAACCACTGCAGCTCTTTACGGTCACTGTAAAACCACTACAGCTCTTTGTGGTCACTGTAAAACCACTGCGGCTTTTTATGGTCACTGTAAAACCACAACAGCTCTTTATGGTCACTGCAAAACCACTGCGGCTCTATATGGTCATTGTAAAACCACTATAGCTCTTTATGGTCACTCTAAAACCACTACAGCTCTTTTTGGTCACTGCAAAACCACTGCAGCTCTTTATGGTCATTGTAAAACCACTATAGCTCTTTATGGTCACTCTAAAAACACTGCAGTTCTTTATGGTCACTGTAAAACCACTGCAGCTCTTTATGGTCACTGTAAAACCACTGCAGCTATTTATGGTCACTGTAAAACCACGAGTGGTCTTTATGGTCACTGTACAACCACTGCGGCTCTTTATGGTCACTGTAAAAACACAACAGCATTTTATAGTCACTGCAAAACCACTGCGGCTCTTTATGGTCATTGTAAAACCACGATAGCTCTTTATGGTCACTCTAAAACCACTGCAGCTCTTTATGGTCACTGTAAAACCACTTCAGCTCTTTATGGTCACAGTAAAACCACTACAGCTCTTTATGGTCACAGTAAAACCGCAGCAGCTGTTCCGGTCACTGTAAAACCACTGCGGCTCTTGATGGTCACTGTAAAACCACTACAGCACTTTATGGTCCCTGCAAAACCTCAGCAGCTCTTTATGGTCACTGTAAAACCACTGCTGCTCTTTATGGTTACTGTAAAACCACTACAGCTGTTATGGTCACCGTAAAACCACTGCAGCTCTTTATGGTCACTGTAAAACCACTGCAGCTCTAATGTCACAGTAAAACCACTACAGCTCGTTATGGTCACTGTAAAACCACTACAGGGTTTTATGGTCAGTGTAAAACCACTACATCTCTTTATGGTCACTGTAAAAACACTTCAGCACTTTTTGGTCACCGTAAAACCACTGCAGCTTTTTATGGTCACTGTGAAAACACTCCAGCTCTTTATGGTCACTGTAAAACCACTGCAGCTCTTTATCGTCACTGTAAAACCACTACAGCTCTTTATAGTCACTGTAAAAACACTGCAGCGCTTTATAATCACTGTAAAAGCACTCCAGCTCTTTATGATCTCTGTAAAACCACTGCAGCTTTTTATAGTCATTGTAAAAGCACTACAGCTCTTTATGGTCACTGTAAAAACACTGCAGCGCTTTATGGTCACTGTAAAACCACTACAGCTCTTTATGGTCACTGTCAAACCACTGCGGCTTTTTATGGTCACTGTAAAACCACTGTAGCTCTTTATGGTCACTCTAAAACCACTGCAGTTCTTTATGGTCACTGTAAAACCACTGCAGCTCTTTACGGTCACTGTAAAACCACTGCAGCTATTTATGGTCACTGTAAAATCACTAGTGGTCTTTATGGTCACTGTAAAACCACTGCGGCTCTTTATGGTCACTGTAAAACCACTACAGCTCTTTATGGTCACTGTAAAACCACTGCGGCTTTTTATGGTGACTTTAAAAACACAACAGCTCTTTATCGTCACTGCAAAACCACTGCGGCTCTTTATGGTCATTGTAAAACCACGATAGCTCTTTATGGTCACTCTAAAACCACTGCAGCTCTTTATGGTCACTGTAAAACCACTTCAGCTCTTTATGGTCACAGTAAAACCACTACAGCTCTTTATGGTCACAGTAAAACCGCAGCAGCTGTTCCGGTCACTGTAAAACCACTGCGGCTCTTGATGGTCACTGTAAAACCACTACAGCACTTTATGGTCCCTGTAAAACCTCAGCAGCTCTTTATGGTCACTGTAAAACCACTGCAGCTCTTTATGGTCACTGTAAAACCACTGCAGCTCTAATGTCACAGTAAAACCACTACAGCTCATTATGGTCACTGTAAAACCACTGCAGCTCTAATGTCACAGTAAAACCACTACAGCTCGTTGTGGTCACTGTCAAACCACTACAGCTCTTTATGGTCAGTGTAAAACCACTACATCTCTTTATGGTCACTGTAAAAACACTTCAGCACTTTTTGGTCACGGTAAAACCACTACATCTCTTTATGGTCACTGTAAAAACACTTCAGCACTTTTTGGTCACTGTAAAACCACTGCAGCTCTTTATGGTCACTGTAAAAACACTCCAGCTCTTTATGGTCACTGTAAAAACACTGCAGCGCTTTATGATCACAGTAAAAGCACTTCAGCTCTTTATGATCTCTGTAGAACCACTGCAGCTTTTTATAGTCATTGTAAAACCACTACAGCTCTTTATGGTCATTGTAAAAACACTGCAGCGCTTTATGGTCACTGTAAAACCACTACAGCTCTTTATGGTCACTAAAAATACACTGCAGCGCTTTATGGTCATTGTAAAATCACTACAGCTTTTTATGGACACTGAAAATCACTACAGCTCTTTACGGTCACTGTAAAAACACTGCAGCGCTTTACGGTCACTGTAAAAACACTGCAGCTTTTATGGACACTAGAAAAACACTGCAGCTCTTTATGGTCACTGTAACACCTCTGCAGCTCTTTATGGTCACTGTGAAACCACTACAGCTCTTTATGGTCAGTGTAAAACCACTACAGCTCTTTATGGTCGCTGTAAAACCACTGCAGCTCTTTATGGTCACAATAAAACCACTGCAGCTCTTTATGGTGACTGTAAAACCACAGCCGCTCTTTATGATCACTGTAAAACCACTACAGCTCTTTTGGTCACTGTAAAACCACTGCTGCACTTTATGGTCACTGTAAAACCACTGCAGCTCTTTATGGTCACTGTAAAACCACTACAGCTCTTTATGGTCTGAATAAAACCACTACAGCTCTTTATGGTCACTGTTAAACCACTGCGGCTCTTATGTTCAAGGTAAAACCACTGCAGCTCTTTATGTTCACTGTACAACCACTGCGGCTCTTTATGGTCACAGTAAAACGACTGCAGCTCTTTATCGTCACTGTAAAACCACTGCAGCTCTTTATGGACACAGTAAAACCACTGCAGCTCTTTCTGGTCACAGTAAAACCACTGCAGCTCTTTATGTTCACTGTACAACCGCTGCGGCTCTTTATGGACACAGTAAAACCACTGCGGCTCTTTATGGTCACAGTAAATCCACTACAGCTCTTTATGGTCACTGTAAAACCACTACAGCTCTTTATGGTCACTGTAAAACCACGACAGCTCTTTATGGTCACTGTAAAACCACTGCGGCTGTAATGGTCACTGTAAAACCACTGCAGCTCTTTTTCGTCAGAGTAAATCCACGAAAGCTCGTTATGGTCACTGTAAAACCACTACAGCTCTTTATGGTAAGTATAAAACCACTACATCTCTTTATGGTCACTGTAAAAACACTTCAGCACTTTTTGGTCACTGTAAAACCACTGCAGCTCTTTATGGTCGTGTAAAAACACTCCAGCTCTTTATGGTCACTGTAAAACCACTTCAGCTCTTTATCGTCACTGTAAAACCACAACAGCTCTTTATAGTCACTGTAAAAACACTGCAGCGCTTTATGATCACTGTAAAAGCACTCCAGCTCTTTATGATCTCTGTAAAACCACTGCAGCTATTTATGGTCACTGTAAAATCACTAGTGGTCTTTATGGTCACTGTAAAACCACTGCGGCTCTTTATGGTCACTGTAAAACCACTACAGCTCTTTATGGTCACTGTAAAACCACTGCGGCTTTTTATGGTGACTTTAAAAACACAACAGCTCTTTATCGTCACTGCAAAACCACTGCGGCTCTTTATGGTCATTGTAAAACCACGATAGCTCTTTATGGTCACTCTAAAACCACTGCAGCTCTTTATGGTCACTGTAAAACCACTTCAGCTCTTTATGGTCACAGTAAAACCACTACAGCTCTTTATGGTCACAGTAAAACCGCAGCAGCTGTTCCGGTCACTGTAAAACCACTGCGGCTCTTGATGGTCACTGTAAAACCACTACAGCACTTTATGGTCCCTGTAAAACCTCAGCAGCTCTTTATGGTCACTGTAAAACCACTGCAGCTCTTTATGGTCACTTTAAAACCACTGCAGCTCTAATGTCACAGTAAAACCACTACAGCTCATTATGGTCACTGTAAAACCACTGCAGCTCTAATGTCACAGTAAAACCACTACAGCTCGTTGTGGTCACTGTCAAACCACTACAGCTCTTTATGGTCAGTGTAAAACCACTACATCTCTTTATGGTCACTGTAAAAACACTTCAGCACTTTTTGGTCACGGTAAAACCACTACATCTCTTTATGGTCACTGTAAAAACACTTCAGCACTTTTTGGTCACTGTAAAACCACTGCAGCTCTTTATGGTCACTGTAAAAACACTCCAGCTCTTTATGGTCACTGTAAAAACACTGCAGCGCTTTATGATCACAGTAAAAGCACTTCAGCTCTTTATGATCTCTGTAGAACCACTGCAGCTTTTTATAGTCATTGTAAAACCACTACAGCTCTTTATGGTCATTGTAAAAACACTGCAGCGCTTTATGGTCACTGTAAAACCACTACAGCTCTTTATGGTCACTAAAAATACACTGCAGCGCTTTATGGTCATTGTAAAATCACTACAGCTTTTTATGGACACTGAAAATCACTACAGCTCTTTACGGTCACTGTAAAAACACTGCAGCGCTTTACGGTCACTGTAAAAACACTGCAGCTTTTATGGACACTAGAAAAACACTGCAGCTCTTTATGGTCACTGTAACACCTCTGCAGCTCTTTATGGTCACTGTGAAACCACTACAGCTCTTTATGGTCAGTGTAAAACCACTACAGCTCTTTATGGTCGCTGTAAAACCACTGCAGCTCTTTATGGTCACAATAAAACCACTGCAGCTCTTTATGGTGACTGTAAAACCACAGCCGCTCTTTATGATCACTGTAAAACCACTACAGCTCTTTTGGTCACTGTAAAACCACTGCTGCACTTTATGGTCACTGTAAAACCACTGCAGCTCTTTATGGTCACTGTAAAACCACTACAGCTCTTTATGGTCTGAATAAAACCACTACAGCTCTTTATGGTCACTGTTAAACCACTGCGGCTCTTATGTTCAAGGTAAAACCACTGCAGCTCTTTATGTTCACTGTACAACCACTGCGGCTCTTTATGGTCACAGTAAAACGACTGCAGCTCTTTATCGTCACTGTAAAACCACTGCAGCTCTTTATGGACACAGTAAAACCACTGCAGCTCTTTCTGGTCACAGTAAAACCACTGCAGCTCTTTATGTTCACTGTACAACCGCTGCGGCTCTTTATGGACACAGTAAAACCACTGCGGCTCTTTATGGTCACAGTAAATCCACTACAGCTCTTTATGGTCACTGTAAAACCACTACAGCTCTTTATGGTCACTGTAAAACCACGACAGCTCTTTATGGTCACTGTAAAACCACTGCGGCTGTAATGGTCACTGTAAAACCACTGCAGCTCTTTTTCGTCAGAGTAAATCCACGAAAGCTCTTTATGGTCACTGTGAAACTACTGCGGCTCTTTACGGTCCAATTAAAACCACTGCAGCTCTTTATGGTCACTGTAAAACCACTACAGCTCTTTATGGTCAGTGTGAAACCACTACATCTCTTTATGGTCACTGTAAAAACACTTTAGCACTTTTTGGTCACTGTAAAACCACTGCAGCTCTTTATGGTCGTGTAAAAATACTCCAGCTCTTTATGGTCACTGTAAAACCACTGCAGCTCTTTATCGTCACTGTAAAACCACAACAGCTCTTTATAGTCACTGTAAAAACACTGCAGCGCTTTATGATCACTGTAAAAGCACTCCAGCTCTTTATGATCTCTGTAAAACCACTGCAGCTTTTTATAGTCATTGTAAAACCACTACAGCTCTTTATGGTCACTGTAAAAACACTGCAGCCGTTTATGGTCACTGTAAAAACACTGCAGCCGATTATGGTCACTGTAAAATCACTACAGCTCTTTATGGACACTGAAAATCACTACAGCTCTTTACGGTCACTTTAAAAACACTGCAGCACTTTACGGTCACTGTAAAAACACTGCAGCTTTTATGGACACTCTAAAAACACTGCAGCTCTTTATGGTCACTGTAAAACCTCTGCAGCTCTTTATGGTCGCTGTGAAACCACTACAGCTCTTTATGGTCAGTGTAAAACCACTACAGCTCTTTCTGGTCACTGTGAAACCACTACAGCTCTTTATGGTCAGTGTAAAACCACTACAGCTCTTTATGGTCGCTGTAAAACCACTGCAGCTCTTTATGGTCACAATAAAACCACTGCAGCTCTTTATAGTGACTGTAAAACCACTGCCGCTCTTTATGATCACTGTAAAACCACTACAGCTCTTTTGGTCACTGTAAAACCACTGCTGCTCTTTATGGTCACTGTAAAACCACTACAGCTCTTTATGGTCACTGTTAAACCACTGCGGCTCTTATGCTCAAGGTAAAACCACTGCAGCTCTTTCTGTTCACTGTACAACCATTGCGGCTCTTTATGGTCACAGTAAAATGACTGCAGCTCTTTATGTTCACTGTACAACCATTGCGGCTCTTCATGGACACAGCAAAACCACTGCAGCTCTTTCTGGTCACAGTAAAACCACTGCAGCTCTTTATGTTCACTGTACAACCACTGCGGCTCTTTATGGACACAGTAAAACCACTGCGGCTCTTTCTGGTCACAGTAAAACAACTACAGCTCTTTATGGTCACTGTAAAACCACTACAGCTCTTTATGGTCACTGTAAAACCACGACAGCTCTTTATGGTCACTGTAAAACCACTGCGGCTCTTCTGGTCACTGTAAAACCACTGCAGCTCTTTTTCGTCAGAGTAAAACCACGAAAGCTCTTTATGGTCACTGTGAAACTACTGCGGCTCTTTACGGTCCAATTAAAACCACTGCAGCTCTTTATGGTCACTGTAAAACCACTACAGCCCTTTCAGGTCACAGTAAAACCACTGCGGCTCTTTATGGTCATTGGAAAACCACCAAAGCTCTTTCTGGTCACTCTAAAATTACTACAGGTCTTTATGGTCACTGTAAAACCACCAGAGCTCTTTATGGTCACTGTCAAACCACTGCGGCTTTTTATGGTCACTGTAAAACCACAACAGCTCTTTATGGTCACTGCAAAACCACTGCGGCTCTTTATGGTCATTGTAAAACCACTGCGGCTTTTTATGGTCATTGTAAAACCACTGTAGCTCTTTATGGTCACTCTAAAACCACTGCAGTTCGTTATGGTCACTGTAAAACCACTGCGGCTTTTTATGGTCACTGTAAAACCACAACAGCTCTTTATGGTCACTGCAAAACCACTGCAGCTCTTTATGGTCATTGTAAAACCACTATAGCTCTTTATGGTCACTCTAAAACCACTACAGCTCTTTTTGATCACTGCAAAACCACTGCAGCTCTTTATGGTCATTGTAAAACCACTATAGCTCTTTATGGTCACTCTAAAAACACTGCAGTTCTTTATGGTCACTGTAAAACCACTGCAGCTCTTTATGGTCACTGTAAAACCACTGCAGCTATTTATGGTCACTGTAAAACCACGAGTGGTCTTTATGGTCACTGTACAACCACTGCGGCTCTTTATGGTCACTGTAAAAACACAACAGCTCTTTATAGTCACTGCAAAACCACTGCGGCTCTTTATGGTCATTGTAAAACCACGATAGCTCTTTATGGTCACTCTAAAACCACTGCAGCTCTTTATGGTCACTGTAAAACCACTTCAGCTCTTTATGGTCACAGTAAAACCACTACAGCTCTTTATGGTCACAGTAAAACCGCAGCAGCTGTTCCGGTCACTGTAAAACCACTGCGGCTCTTGATGGTCACTGTAAAACCACTACAGCACTTTATGGTCCCTGTAAAACCTCAGCAGCTCTTTATGGTCACTGTAAAACCACTGCTGCTCTTTATGGTTACTGTAAAACCACTACAGCTGTTATGGTCACCGTAAAACCACTGCAGCTCTTTATGGTCACTGTAAAACCACTGCAGCTCTAATGACACAGTAAAACCACTACAGCTCGTTATGGTCACTGTAAAACCACTACAGGGCTTTATGGTCAGTGTAAAACCACTACATCTCTTTATGGTCACTGTAAAAACACTTCAGCACTTTTTGGTCACCGTAAAACCACTGCAGCTCTTTATGGTCACTGTGAAAACACTCCAGCTCTTTATGGTCACTGTAAAACCACTGCAGCTCTTTATCGTCACTGTAAAACCACTACAGCTCTTTATAGTCACTGTAAAAACACTGCAGCGCTTTATGATCACTGTAAAAGCACTCCAGCTCTTTATGATCTCTGTAAAACCACTGCAGCTTTTTATAGTCATTGTAAAAGCACTACAGCTCTTTATGGTCACTGTAAAAACACTGCAGCGCTTTATGGTCACTGTAAAACCACTACAGCTCTTTATGGTCACTGTCAAACCACTGCGGCTTTTTATGGTCACTGTAAAACCACAACAGCTCTTTATGGTCACTGCAAAACCACTGCGGCTCTTTATGGTCATTGTAAAAACACTGCGGCTTTTTATGGTCATTGTAAAACCACTGTAGCTCTTTATGGTCACTCTAAAACCACTGCAGTTCTTTATGGTCACTGTAAAACCACTGCAGCTCTTTACGGTCACTGTAAAACCACTGCAGCTATTTATGGTCACTGTAAAATCACTAGTGGTCTTTATGGTCACTGTAAAACCACTGCGGCTCTTTATGGTCACTGTAAAACCACTACAGCTCTTAATGGTCACTGTAAAACACTGCGGCTTTTTATGGTGACTGTAAAAACACAACAGCTCTTTATCGTCACTGCAAAACCACTGCGGCTCTTTATGGTCATTGTAAAACCACGATAGCTCTTTATGGTCACTCTAAAACCACTGCAGCTCTTTATGGTCACTGTAAAACCACTTCAGCTCTTTATGGTCACAGTAAAACCACTACAGCTCTTTATGGTCACAGTAAAACCGCAGCAGCTGTTCCGGTCACTGTAAAACCACTGCGGCTCTTGATGGTCACTGAAAAACCACTACAGCAATTTATGGTCCCTGTAAAACCTCAGCAGCTCTTTATGGTCACTGTAAAACCACTGCTGCTCTTTATGGTTACTGTAAAACCACTACAGCTGTTATGGTCACTGCAAAACCACTGCAGCTCTTTATGGTCACTGTAAAACCACTGCAGCTCTAATGTCACAGTAAAACCACTACAGCTCGTTATGGTCACTGTCAAACCACTACAGCTCTTTATGGTCAGTGTAAAACCACTACATCTCTTTATGGTCACTGTAAAAACACTTCAGCAATTTTTGGTCACTGTAAAACCACTGCAGCTCTTTATGGTCACTGTAAAAACACTCCAGCTCTTTATGGTCACTGTAAAAACACTGCAGCGCTTTATGATCACTGTAAAAGCACTTCAGCTCTTTATGATCTCTGTAGAACCACTGCAGCTTTTTATAGTCATTGTAAAACCACTACAGCTCTTTATGGTCATTGTAAAAACACTGCAGCGCTTTATGGTCACTGTAAAACCACTACAGCTCTTTATGGTCACTAAAAATACACTGCAGCGCTTTATGGTCGCTGTAAAACCACTACAGCTTTTTATGGACACTGAAAATCACTACAGCTCTTTACGGTCACTGTAAAAACGCTGCAGCGCTTTACGGTCACTGTAAAAACACTGCAGCTTTTATGGAGACTAGAAAAACACTGCAGCTCTTTATGGTCACTGTAACACCTCTGCAGCTCTTTATGGTCACTGTGAAACCACTACAGCTCTTTATGGTCAGTGTAAAACCACTACAGCTCTTTATGGTCGCTGTAAAACCACTGCAGCTCTTTATGGTCACAATAAAACCACTGCAGCTCTTTATGGTGACTGTAAAACCACAGCCGCTCTTTATGATCACTGTAAAACCACTACAGCTCTTTTGGTCACTGTAAAACCACTGCTGCACTTTATGGTCACTGTAAAACCACTGCTGCACTTTATGGTCACTGTAAAACCACTGCAGCTCTTTATGGTCACTGTAAAACCACTACAGCTCTTTATGGTCACTGTTAAACCACTGCGGCTCTTATGTTCAAGGTAAAACCACTGCAGCTCTTTATGTTCACTGTACAACCACTGCGGCTCTTTCTGGTCACAGTAAAACGACTGCAGCGCTTTATGGTCACTGTAAAACCACTACAGCTCTTTATGGTCACTGTAAATACACTGCAGCGCTTTATGGTCACTGTAAAATCACTACAGCTCTTTATGGACACTGAAAATCACTACAGCTCTTTACGGTCACTTTAAAAACACTGCAGCACTTTCCGGTCACTGTAAAAACACTGCAGCTTTTATGGACACTCTAAAAACACTGCAGCTCTTTATGGTCACTGTAAAACCTCTGCAGCTCTTTATGGTCACTGTGAAACCACTACAGCTCTTTATGGTCAGTGTAAAACCACTACAGCTCTTTATGGTCGCTGTAAAACCACTGCAGCTCTTTATGGTCACAATAAAACCACTGCAGCTCTTTATAGTGACTGTAAAACCACTGCCGCTCTTTATGATCACTGTAAAACCACTACAGCTCTTTTGGTCACTGTAAAACCACTGCTGCTCTTTATGGTCACTGTAAAACCAATGCAGCTCTTTATGGTCACTGTAAAACCACTACAGCTCTTTATGGTCTCAATAAAACCACTACAGCTCTTTATGGTCACTGTTAAACCACTGCGGCTCTTATGCTCAAGGTAAAACCACTGCAGCTCTTTATGGTCACTGTTAAACCACTGCGGCTCTTATGCTGAAGGTAAAACCACTGCAGCTCTTTCTGTTCACTGTACAACCATTGCGGCTCTTTATGGTCACAGTAAAACGACTGCAGCTCTTTATGGTCACTGTAAAACCACTGCAGCTCTTCATGGACACAGCAAAACCACTGCAGCTCTTTCTGGTCACAGTAAAACCACTGCAGCTATTTATGTTCACTGTACAACCACTGCGGCTCTTTATGGACACAGTAAAACCACTGCGGCTCTTTATGGTCACAGTAAAACAACTACAGCTCTTTATGGTCACTGTAAAACCACTACAGCTCTTTATGGTCACTGTAAAACCACGACAGCTCTTTATGGTCACTGTAAAACCACTGCGGCTCTTCTGGTCACTGTAAAACCACTGCAGCTCTTTTTCGTCAGAGTAAAACCACGAAAGCTCTTTATGGTCACTGTGAAACTACTGCGGCTCTTTACGGTCCAATTAAAACCACTGCACCTCTTTAAGGTCACTGTAAAACCACTACAGCCCTTTCAGGTCACAGTAAAACCACTGCGGCTCTTTATGGTCATTGGAAAACCACCAAAGCTCTTTCTGGTCACTCTAAAAATACTACAGGTCTTTATGGTCACTGTAAAACCACCAGAGCTCTTTATGGTCACTGTCAAACCACTGCGGCTTTTTATGCTCACTGTAAAACCACAACAGCACTTTATGGTCACTGCAAAACCACTGCGGCTCTTTATGGTCATTGTAAAAACACTGCGGCTTTTTATGGTCATTGTAAAACCACTGTAGCTCTTTATGGTCACTCTAAAACCACTGCAGTTCGTTATGGTCACTGTAAAACCACTGCAGCTCTTTACGGTCACTGTAAAACCACTACAGCTCTTTATGGTCAGTGTAAAACCACTGCGGCTCTTTATGGTCATTGTAAAAACACTGCGGCTTTTTATGGTCATTGTAAAACCACTGTAGCTCTTTATGGTCACTCTAAAACCACTGCAGTTCTTTATGGTCACTGTAAAACCACTGCAGCTCTTTACGGTCACTGTAAAACCACTGCAGCTATTTATGGTCACTGTAAAAGCACTAGTGGTCTTTATGGTCACTGTAAAACCACTGCGGCTCTTTATGGTCACTGTAAAACCACTACAGCTTTTTATGGTCACTGTAAAACCACTGCGGCTTTTTATGGTGACTGTAAAAACACAACAGCTCTTTATCGTCACTGCAAAACCACTGCGGCTCTTTATGGTCATTGTAAAACCATGATAGCTCTTTATGGTTACTGTAAAACCACTACAGCTGTTATGGTCACTGTAAAACCACTGCAGCTCTTTATGGTCACTGTAAAACCACTGCAGCTCTAATGTCAGAGTAAAACCACTACAGCTCGTTATGGTCACTGTAAAACCACTACAGCTCTTTATGGTCAGTGTAAAACCACTACATCTCTTTATTGTCACTGTAAAAACACTTCAGCACTTTTTGGTCACTGTAAAACCACTGCAGCTCTTTATGGTCACTGTAAAAACACTCCAGCTCTTTATGGTCACTGTAAAACCACTGCAGCTCTTTATCGTCACTGTAAAACCACTACAGCTCTTTATAGTCACTGTAAAAACACTGCAGCGCTTTATGATCACTGTAAAAGCACTTCAGCTCTTTATGATCTCTGTAAAACCACTGCAGCTTTTTATAGTCATTGTAAAACCACTACAGCTCTTTATGGTCATTGTGAAAACACTGCAGCGCTTTATGGTCACTGTAAAACCACTACAGCTCTTTATGGACACTAAAAATACACTGCAGCGCTTTATGGTCACTGTAAAATCACTACAGCTCTTTATGGACACTAAAAATCACTACAGCTCTTTACGGTCACTGTAAATACGCTGCAGCGCTTTACGGTCACTGTAAAAACACTGCAGCTTTTATGGACACTAGAAAAACACTGCAGCTCTTTATGGTCACTGTAACACCTCTGCAGCTCTTTATGGTCACTGTGAAACCACTACAGCTCTTTATGGTCACTGTAAAACCTCTGCAGCTCTTTATGGTCACTGTAAAACCACTACAGCTCTTTATGGTCTCATTAAAACCACTACAGCTCTTTATGGTCACTGTTAAACCACTGCGGCTCTTATGTTCAAGGTAAAACCACTGCAGCTCTTTATGTTCGCTGTACAACCACTGCGGCTCTTTATGGTCACAGTAAAACGACTGCAGCTCTTTATCGTCACTGTAAAACCACTGCAGCTCTTTATGGACACAGTAAAACCACTGCAGCTCTTTCTGGTCACAGTAAAACCACTGCAGCTCTTTATGTTCAGTGTACAACCGCTGCGGCTCTTTATGGACACAGTAAAACCACTGCGGCTCTTTATGGTCACTGTAAAACCACTACAGCTCTTTATGGTCACTGTAAAACCACGACAGCTCTTTATGGTCACTGTAAAACCACTGCGGCTCTAATGGTCACTGTAAAACCACTGCAGCTCTTTTTCGTCAGAGTAAAACCACGAAAGCTCTTTATGGTCACTGTGAAACTACTGCGGCTCTTTACGGTCCAATTAAAACCACTGCACCTCTTTAAGGTCACTGTAAAACCACTGCAGCCCTTTCTGGTCACAGTAAATCCACTGCGGCTCTTTATGGTCATTGGAAAACCACCAAAGCTCTTTATGGTCACTCTAAAACTACTACAGGTCTTTATGGTCACTGTAAAACCACTGCAGCTCTTTATGGTCATTGTAAAACCACTGCAGCTCTTTATAGTCACTGTAAAACCACTACAGCTCTTTATGGTCATTGAAAAATCACTGCAGCTCTTTATGGTCACTGTAAAAACACTACACCTCTTTATGGTCACTGTAAAATCACTGCGGCTTTTTATGGTCACTGTAAAACCACTACAGCTCTTTATGGTCACTGTAAGACCATGACAGCTCCTTATGGTCACTGTAAAACCACTGCGGCTCTTCTGGTCACTGTAAAACCACTGCAGCTCTTTATCGTCAGAGTAAAACCACGAAAGCTCTTTATGGTCACTGTAAAACGACAGCGGCTCTTTATGGTCCAATTAAAACCACTGCAGCTCTTTATGGTCACTGTAAAACCACTACAGCCCTTTCTGGTCACAGTAAAACCACTGCGGCTCTTTATGGTCATTGGAAAACCACCAAAGCTCTTTCTGGTCACTCTAAAAAGACTACAGGTCTTTATGGTCACTGTAAAACCACTGCAGCTCTTTATGGTCATTGTAAAACCACTGCAGCTCTTTATAGTCATTGTAAATCCACTACAGCTCTTTATGGTCATTGAAAAACCACTGCAACTCTTTATGGTCACTGTAAAAAACACTACAGCTCTTTATGGTCACTGAATAATCACTGCGGCTTTTTATGGTCATTGTAAAACCACTGCAGCTCTTTGTGGTCTCTGTAAAACCACTACAGCTCTTGATGGTCACTGTTAAACCACAGCGGCTCTTTGGTCACTGTAAAACCACTGCAACTCTTTATGGTCACTTTAAAACCACTGTGGCTCTTATGGTCACTGTAAAACCACTGCGGCTCTTGTGGTCACTGTAACACCACTACAGCTCTTTCTGGCCACAGTAAAACCACTGCAGCTCTTTTTGGTCACTGTAAAACCACTGCGGCTCTTGTGGTCACTGTAAAACCACTACACCTCTTTATGGTCACTGTGAAACCACTACAGCTCTTTATGGTCAGTGTAAAACCACTACAGCTCTTTATGGTCGCTGTAAAACCACTGCAGCTCTTTATGGTCACAATAAAACCACTGCAGCTCTTTATAGTGACTGTAAAACCACTGCCGCTCTTTATGATCACTGTAAAACCACTACAGCTCTTTTGGTCACTGTAAAACCACTGCTGCTCTTTATGGTCATTGTAAAACCAATGCAGCTCTTTATGGTCACTGTAAAACCACTACAGCTCTTTATGGTCTCAATAAAACCACTACAGCTCTTTATGGTCACTGTTAAACCACTGCGGCTCTTATGCTCAAGGTAAAACCACTGCAGCTCTTTATGGTCACTGTTAAACCACTGCGGCTCTTATGCTCAAGGTAAAACCACTGCAGCTCTTTCTGTTCACTGTACAACCATTGCGGCTCTTTATGGTCACAGTAAAACGACTGCAGCTCTTTATGGTCACTGTAAAACCACTGCAGCTCTTCATGGACACAGCAAAACCACTGCAGCTCTTTCTGGTCACAGTAAAAACAATGCAGCTATTTATGTTCACTGTACAACCACTGCGGCTCTTTATGGACAAAGTAAAACCACTGCGGCTCTTTATGGTCACAGTAAAACAACTACAGCTCTTTATGGTCACTGTAAAACCACTACAGCTCTTTATGGTCACTGTAAAACCACGACAGCTCTTTATGGTCACTGTAAAACCACTGCGGCTCTTCTGGTCACTGTAAAACCACTGCAGCTCTTTTTCGTCAGAGTAAAACCACGAAAGCTCTTTATGGTCACTGTGAAACTACTGCGGCTCTTTACGGTCCAATTAAAACCACTGCAGCTCTTTATGGTCACTGTAAAACCACTACAGCCCTTTCAGGTCACAGTAAAACCACTGCGGCTCTTTATGGTCATTGGAAAACCACCAAAGCTCTTTCTGGTCACTCTAAAAATACTACAGGTCTTTATGGTCACTGTAAAACCACCAGAGCTCTTTATGGTCACTGTCAAACCACTGCGGCTTTTTATGGTCACTGTAAAACCACAACAGCTCTTTATGGTCACTGCAAAACCACTGCGGCTCTTTATAGTCATTGTAAAACCACTGCGGCTTTTTATGGTCATTGTAAAACCACTGTAGCTCTTTATGGTCACTCTAAAACCACTGCAGTTCGTTATGGTCACTGTAAAACCAATGCAGCTCTTTACGGTCACTGTAAAACCACTACAGCTCTTTATGGTCACTGTAAAACCACTGCGGCTCTTTATGGTCATTGTAAAAACACTGCGGCTTTTTATGGTCATTGTAAAACCACAGTAGCTCTTTATGGTCACTCTAAAACCACTGCAGTTCTTTATGGTCACTGCAAAACCACTGCAGCTCTTTACGGTCACTGTAAAACCACTGCAGCTATTTATGGTCACTGTAAAACCACTAGTGGTCTTTATGGTCACTGTAAAACCACTGCGGTTCTTTATGGTCACTGTAAAACCACTACAGCTCTTTATGGTCACTGTAAAACCACTGCGGCTTTTTATGGTGACTGTAAAAACACAACAGCTCTTTATCATCACTGCAAAACCACTGCGGCTCTTTATGGTCATTGTAAAACCATGATAGCTCTTTATGGTCACTCTAAAACCACTGCAGCTGTTTATGGTCACTGTAAAACGACTTCAGCTCTTTATGGTCACAGTAAAACCACTACAGCTCTTTATGGTCACAGTAAAACCGCAGCAGCTCTTTATGGTCACTGTAAAACCACTGCTGCTCTTTATGGTTACTGTAAAACCACTACAGCTGTTATGGTCACTGTAAAACCACTGCAGCTCTTTATGGTCACTGTAAAACCACTGCAGCTCTAATGTCAGAGTAAAACCACTACAGCTCGTTATGGTCACTGTAAAACCACTACAGCTCTTTATGGTCAGTGTAAAACCACTACATCTCTTTATGGTCACTGTAAAAACACTTCAGCACTTTTTGGTCACTGTAAAACCACTGCAGCTCTTTATGGTCACTGTAAAAACACTCCAGCTCTTTATGGTCACTGTAAAACCACTGCAGCTCTTTATTGTCACTGTAAAACCACTACAGCTCTTTATAGTCACTGTAAAAACACTGCAGCGCTTTATGATCACTGTAAAAGCACTTCAGCTCTTTATGATCTCTGTAAAACCACTGCAGCTTTTTCTAGTCATTGTAAAACCACTACAGCTCTTTATGGTCATTGTGAAAACACTGCAGCACTTTATGGTCACTGTAAAACCACGACAGCTCTTTATGGTCACTAAAAATACACTGCAGCGCTTTATGGTCACTGTAAAATCACTACAGCTCTTTATGGACACTGAAAATCACTACAGCTCTTTACGGTCACTGTAAAACCACCAGAGCTCTTTATGGTCACTGTCAAACCACTGCGGCTTTTTATGGTCACTGTAAAACCACAACAGCACTTTATGGTCACTGCAAAACCACTGCGGCTCTTTATGGTCATTGTAAAACCACTGCGGCTTTTTATGGTCATTGTAAAACCACTGTAGCTCTTTATGGTCACTCTAAAACCACTGCAGTTCGTTATGGTCACTGTAAAACCACTGCGGCTTTTTATGGTCACTGTAAAACCACAACAGCTCTTTATGGTCACTGCAAAACCACTGCGGCTCTATATGGTCATTGTAAAACCACTATAGCTCTTTATGGTCACTCTAAAACCACTACAGCTCTTTTTGGTCACTGCAAAACCACTGCAGCTCTTTATGGTCATTGTAAAACCACTATAGCTCTTTATGGTCACTCTAAAAACACTGCAGTTCTTTATGGTCACTGTAAAACCACTGCAGCTCTTTATGGTCACTGTAAAATCAATGCAGCTATTTATGGTCACTGTAAAACCACGAGTGGTCTTTATGGTCACTGTACAACCACTGCGGCTCTTTATGGTCACTGTAAAAACACAACAGCTTTTTATAGTCACTGCAAAACCACTGCGGCTCTTTATGGTCATTGTAAAACCACGATAGCTCTTTATGGTCACTCTAAAACCACTGCAGCTCTTTATGGTCACTGTAAAACCACTTCAGCTCTTTATGGTCACAGTAAAACCACTACAGCTCTTTATGGTCACAGTAAAACCGCAGCAGCTGTTCCGGTCACTGTAAAACCACTGCGGCTCTTGATGGTCACTGTAAAACCACTACAGCACTTTATGGTCCCTGCAAAACCTCAGCAGCTCTTTATGGTCACTGTAAAACCACTGCTGCTCTTTATGGTTACTGTAAAACCACTACAGCTGTTATGGTCACCGTAAAACCACTGCAGCTCTTTATGGTCACTGTAAAACCACTGCAGCTCTAATGTCACAGTAAAACCACTACAGCTCGTTATGGTCACTGTAAAACCACTACAGGGTTTTATGGTCAGTGTAAAACCACTACATCTCTTTATGGTCACTGTAAAAACACTTCAGCACTTTTTGGTCACCGTAAAACCACTGCAGCTTTTTATGGTCACTGTGAAAACACTCCAGCTCTTTATGGTCACTGTAAATCCACTGCAGCTCTTTATCGTCACTGTAAAACCACTACAGCTCTTTATAGTCACTGTAAAAACACTGCAGCGCTTTATAATCACTGTAAAAGCACTCCAGCTCTTTATGATCTCTGTAAAACCACTGCAGCTTTTTATAGTCATTGTAAAAGCACTACAGCTCTTTATGGTCACTGTAAAAACACTGCAGCGCTTTATGGTCACTGTAAAACCACTACAGCTCTTTATGGTCACTGTCAAACCACTGCGGCTTTTTATGGTCACTGTAAAACCACTGTAGCTCTTTATGGTCACTCTAAAACCACTGCAGTTCTTTATGGTCACTGTAAAACCACTGCAGCTCTTTACGGTCACTGTAAAACCACTGCAGCTATTTATGGTCACTGTAAAATCACTAGTGGTCTTTATGGTCACTGTAAAACCACTGCGGCTCTTTATGGTCACTGTAAAACCACTACAGCTCTTTATGGTCACTGTAAAACCACTGCGGCTTTTTATGGTGACTTTAAAAACACAACAGCTCTTTATCGTCACTGCAAAACCACTGCGGCTCTTTATGGTCATTGTAAAACCACGATAGCTCTTTATGGTCACTCTAAAACCACTGCAGCTCTTTATGGTCACTGTAAAACCACTTCAGCTCTTTATGGTCACAGTAAAACCACTACAGCTCTTTATGGTCACAGTAAAACCGCAGCAGCTGTTCCGGTCACTGTAAAACCACTGCGGCTCTTGATGGTCACTGTAAAACCACTACAGCACTTTATGGTCCCTGTAAAACCTCAGCAGCTCTTTATGGTCACTGTAAAACCACTGCAGCTCTTTATGGTCACTGTAAAACCACTGCAGCTCTAATGTCACAGTAAAACCACTACAGCTCATTATGGTCACTGTAAAACCACTGCAGCTCTAATGTCACAGTAAAACCACTACAGCTCGTTATGGTCACTGTAAAACCACTACAGCTCTTTATGGTCAGTGTAAAACCACTACATCTCTTTATGGTCACTGTAAAAACACTTCAGCACTTTTTGGTCACGGTAAAACCACTACATCTCTTTATGGTCACTGTAAAAACACTTCAGCACTTTTTGGTCACTGTAAAACCACTGCAGCTCTTTATGGTCACTGTAAAAACACTCCAGCTCTTTATGGTCACTGTAAAAACACTGCAGCGCTTTATGATCACTGTAAAAGCACTTCAGCTCTTTATGATCTCTGTTGAACCACTGCAGCTTTTTATAGTCATTGTAAAACCACTACAGCTCTTTATGGTCATCGTAAAAACACTGCAGCGCTTTATGGTCACTGTAAAACCACTACAGCTCTTTATGGTCACTAAAAATACACTGCAGCGCTTTATGGTCATTGTAAAATCACTACAGCTTTTTATGGACACTGAAAATCACTACAGCTCTTTACGGTCACTGTAAAAACACTGCAGCGCTTTACGGTCACTGTAAAAACACTGCAGCTTTTATGGACACTAGAAAAACACTGCAGCTCTTTATGGTCACTGTAACACCTCTGCAGCTCTTTATGGTCACTGTGAAACCACTACAGCTCTTTATGGTCAGTGTAAAACCACTACAGCTCTTTATGGTCGCTGTAAAACCACTGCAGCTCTTTATGGTCACAATAAAACCACTGCAGCTCTTTATGGTGACTGTAAAACCACAGCCGCTCTTTATGATCACTGTAAAACCACTACAGCTCTTTTGGTCACTGTAAAACCACTGCTGCACTTTATGGTCACTGTAAAACCACTGCAGCTCTTTATGGTCACTGTAAAACCACTACAGCTCTTTATGGTCTGAATAAATCCACTACAGCTCTTTATGGTCACTGTTAAACCACTGCGGCTCTTATGTTCAAGGTAAAACCACTGCAGCTCTTTATGTTCACTGTACAACCACTGCGGCTCTTTATGGTCACAGTAAAACGACTGCAGCTCTTTATCGTCACTGTAAAACCACTGCAGCTCTTTATGGACACAGTAAAACCACTGCAGCTCTTTCTGGTCACAGTAAAACCACTGCAGCTCTTTATGTTCACTGTACAACCGCTGCGGCTCTTTATGGACACAGTAAAACCACTGCGGCTCTTTATGGTCACAGTAAATCCACTACAGCTCTTTATGGTCACTGTAAAACCACTACAGCTCTTTATGGTCACTGTAAAACCACGACAACTCTTTATGGTCACTGTAAAACCACTGCGGCTGTAATGGTCACTGTAAAACCACTGCAGCTCTTTTTCGTCAGAGTAAAACCACGAAAGCTCTTTATGGTCACTGTGAAACTACTGCGGCTCTTTACGGTCCAATTAAAACCACTGCAGCTCTTTATGGTCACTGTAAAACCACTACAGCTCTTTATGGTCAGTGTGAAACCACTACATCTCTTTATGGTCACTGTAAAAACACTTCAGCACTTTTTGGTCACTGTAAAACCACTGCAGCTCTTTATGGTCGTGTAAAAATACTCCAGCTCTTTATGGTCACTGTAAAACCACTGCAGCTCTTTATCGTCATTGTAAAACCACAACAGCTCTTTATAGTCACTGTAAAAACACTACAGCGCTTTATGATCACTGTAAAAGCACTCCAGCTCTTTCTGATCTCTGTAAAACCACTGCAGCTTTTTATAGTCATTGTAAAACCACTACAGCTCTTTATGGTCACTGTAAAAACACTGCAGCTCTTTATGGTCACTGTAAAAACACTGCAGCCGTTTATGATCACTGTAAAACCACTACAGCTCTTTTGGTCATTGTAAAACCACTGCTGCTCTTTATGGTCACTGTAAAACCACTACAGCTCTTTATGGTCACTGTTAAACCACTGCGGCTCTTATGCTCAAGGTAAAACCACTGCAGCTCTTTCTGTTCACTGTACAACCATTGCGGCTCTTTATGGTCACAGTAAAATGACTGCAGCTCTTTATGTTCACTGTACAACCATTGCGGCTCTTCATGGACACAGCAAAACCACTGCAGCTCTTTCTGGTCACAGTAAAACCACTGCAGCTCTTTATGTTCACTGTACAACCACTGCGGCTCTTTATGGACACAGTAAAACCACTGCGGCTCTTTCTGGTCACAGTAAAACAACTACAGCTCTTTATGGTCACTGTAAAACCACTACAGCTCTTTATGGTCACTGTAAAACCACGACAGCTCTTTATGGTCACTGTAAAACCACTGCGGCTCTTCTGGTCACTGTAAAACCACTGCAGCTCTTTTTCGTCAGAGTAAAACCACGAAAGCTCTTTATGGTCACTGTGAAACTACTGCGGCTCTTTACGGTCCAATTAAAACCACTGCAGCTCTTTATGGTCACTGTAAAACCACTACAGCCCTTTCAGGTCACAGTAAAACCACTGCGGCTCTTTATGGTCATTGGAAAACCACCAAAGCTCTTTCTGGTCACTCTAAAAATACTACAGGTCTTTATGGTCACTGTAAAACCACCAGAGCTCTTTATGGTCACTGTCAAACCACTGCGGCTTTTTATGGTCACTGTAAAACCACAACAGCTCTTTATGGTCACTGCAAAACCACTGCGGCTCTTTATGGTCATTGTAAAACCACTGCGGCTTTTTATGGTCATTGTAAAACCACTGTAGCTCTTTATGGTCACTCTAAAACCACTGCAGTTCGTTATGGTCACTGTAAAACCACTGCAGCTCTTTACGGTCACTGTAAAACCACTACAGCTCTTTATGGTCACTGTAAAACCACTGTGGCTTTTTATGGTCACTGTAAAACCACAACAGTTCTTTATGGTCACTGCAAAACCACTGCGGCTCTTTATGGTCATTGTAAAACCACTATAGCTCTTTATGGTCACTCTAAAACCACTACAGCTCTTTTTGATCACTGCAAAACCACTGCAGCTCTTTATGGTCATTGTAAAACCACTATAGCTCTTTATGGTCACTCTAAAAACACTGCAGTTCTTTATGGTCACTGTAAAACCACTGCAGCTCTTTATGGTCACTGTAAAACCACTGCAGCTATTTATGGTCACTGTAAAACCACGAGTGGTCTTTATGGTCACTGTACAACCACTGCGGCTCTTTATGGTCACTGTAAAACCACGAGTGGTCTTTATGGTCACTGTACAACCACTGCGGCTCTTTATGGTCACTGTAAAAACACAACAGCTCTTTATAGTCACTGCAAAACCACTGCGGCTCTTTATGGTCATTGTAAAACCACGATAGCTCTTTATGGTCACTCTAAAACCACTGCAGCTCTTTATGGTCACTGTAAAACCACTTCAGCTCTTTATGGTCACAGTAAAACCACTACAGCTCTTTATGGTCACAGTAAAACCGCAGCAGCTGTTCCGGTCACTGTAAAACCACTGCGGCTCTTGATGGTCACTGTAAAACCACTACAGCACTTTATGGTCCCTGTAAAACCTCAGCAGCTCTTTATGGTCACTGAAAAACCACTGCTGCTCTTTATGGTTACTGTAAAACCACTACAGCTGTTATGGTCACCGTAAAACCACTGCAGCTCTTTATGGTCACTGTAAAACCACTGCAGCTCTAATGACACAGTAAAACCACTACAGCTCGTTATGGTCACTGTAAAACCACTACAGGGCTTTATGGTCAGTGTAAAACCACTACATCTCTTTATGGTCACTGTAAAAACACTTCAGCACTTTTTGGTCACCGTAAAACCACTGCAGCTCTTTATGGTCACTGTGAAAACACTCCAGCTCTTTATGGTCACTGTAAAACCACTGCAGCTCTTTATCGTCACTGTAAAACCACTACAGCTCTTTATAGTCACTGTAAAAACACTGCAGCGCTTTATGATCACTGTAAAAGCACTCCAGCTCTTTATGATCTCTGTAAAACCACTGCAGCTTTTTATAGTCATTGTAAAAGCACTACAGCTCTTTATGGTCACTGTAAAAACACTGCAGCGGTTTATGGTCACTGTAAAACCACTACAGCTCTTTATGGTCACTGTCAAACCACTGCGGCTTTTTATGGTCACTGTAAAACCACAACAGCTCTTTATGGTCACTGCAAAACCACTGCGGCTCTTTATGGTCATTGTAAAAACACTGCGGCTTTTTATGGTCATTGTGAAACCACTGTAGCTCTTTATGGTCACTCTAAAACCACTGCAGTTCTTTATGGTCACTGTAAAACCACTGCAGCTCTTTACGGTCACTGTAAAACCACTGCAGCTATTTATGGTCACTGTAAAATCACTAGTGGTCTTTATGGTCACTGTAAAACCACTGCGGCTCTTTATGGTCACTGTAAAACCACTACAGCTCTTTATGGTCACTGTAAAACACTGCGGCTTTTTATGGTGACTGTAAAAACACAACAGCTCTTTATCGTCACTGCAAAACCACTGCGGCTCTTTATGGTCATTGTAAAACCACGATAGCTCTTTATGGTCACTCTAAAACCACTGCAGCTCTTTATGGTCACTGTAAAACCACTTCAGCTCTTTATGGTCACAGTAAAACCACTACAGCTCTTTATGGTCACAGTAAAACCGCAGCAGCTGTTCCGGTCACTGTAAAACCACTGCGGCTCTTGATGGTCACTGTAAAACCACTACAGCACTTTATGGTCCCTGTAAAACCTCAGCAGCTCTTTATGGTCACTGTAAAACCACTGCAGCTCTTTATGGTCACTGTAAAACCACTGCAGCTCTAATGTCACAGTAAAACCACTACAGCTCATTATGGTCACTGTAAAACCACTGCAGCTCTAATGTCACAGTAAAACCACTACAGCTCGTTATGGTCACTGTCAAACCACTACAGCTCTTTATGGTCAGTGTAAAACCACTACATCTCTTTATGGTCACTGTAAAAACACTTCAGCACTTTTTGGTCACGGTAAAACCACTACATCTCTTTATGGTCACTGTAAAAACACTTCAGCACTTTTTCGTCACTGTAAAACCACTGCAGCTCTTTATGGTCACTGTAAAAACACTCCAGCTCTTTATGGTCACTGTAAAAACACTGCAGCGCTTTATGATCACTGTAAAAGCACTTCAGCTCTTTATGATCTCTGTAGAACCACTGCAGCTTTTTATAGTCATTGTAAAACCACTACAGCTCTTTATGGTCATTGTAAAAACACTGCAGCGCTTTATGGTCACTGTAAAACCACTACAGCTCTTTATGGTCACTAAAAATACACTGCAGCGCTTTATGGTCATTGTAAAATCACTACAGCTTTTTATGGACACTGAAAATCACTACAGCTCTTTACGGTCACTGTAAAAACACTGCAGCGCTTTACGGTCACTGTAAAAACACTGCAGCTTTTATGGACACTAGAAAAACACTGCAGCTCTTTATGGTCACTGTAACACCTCTGCAGCTCTTTATGGTCACTGTGAAACCACTACAGCTCTTTATGGTCAGTGTAAAACCACTACAGCTCTTTATGGTCGCTGTAAAACCACTGCAGCTCTTTATGGTCACAATAAAACCACTGCAGCTCTTTATGGTGACTGTAAAACCACAGCCGCTCTTTATGATCACTGTAAAACCACTACAGCTCTTTTGGTCACTGTAAAACCACTGCTGCACTTTATGGTCACTGTAAAACCACTGCAGCTCTTTATGGTCACTGTAAAACCACTACAGCTCTTTATGGTCAAAATAAATCCACTACAGCTCTTTATGGTCACTGTTAAACCACTGCGGCTCTTATGTTCAAGGTAAAACCACTGCAGCTCTTTATGTTCACTGTACAACCACTGCGGCTCTTTATGGTCACAGTAAAACGACTGCAGCTCGTTATCGTCACTGTAAAACCACTGCAGCTCTTTATGGACACAGTAAAACCACTGCAGCTCTTTCTGGTCACAGTAAAACCACTGCAGCTCTTTATGTTCACTGTACAACCGCTGCGGCTCTTTATGGACACAGTAAAACCACTGCGGCTCTTTATGGTCACAGTAAATCCACTACAGCTCTTTATGGTCACTGTAAAACCACTACAGCTCTTTATGGTCACTGTAAAACCACGACAGCTCTTTATGGTCACTGTAAAACCACTGCGGCTCTTCTGGTCACTGTAAAACCACTGCAGCTCTTTTTCGTCAGAGTAAAACCACGAAAGCTCTTTATGGTCACTGTGAAACTACTGCGGCTCTTTACGGTCCAATTAAAACCACTGCAGCTCTTTATGGTCACTGTAAAACCACTACAGCTCTTTATGGTCAGTGTGAAACCACTACATCTCTTTATGGTCACTGTAAAAACACTTCAGCACTTTTTGGTCACTGTAAAACCACTGCAGCTCTTTATGGTCGTGTAAAAATACTCCAGCTCTTTATGGTCACTGTAAAACCACTGCAGCTCTTTATCGTCACTGTAAAACCACAACAGATCTTTATAGTCACTGTAAAAACACTGCAGCGCTTTATGATCACTGTAAAAGCACTCCAGCTCTTTATGATCTCTGTAAAACCACTGCAGCTTTTTATAGTCATTGTAAAACCACTACAGCTCTTTATGGTCACTGTAAAAACACTGCAGCCGTTTATGGTCACTGTAAAATCACTACAGCTCTTTATGGACACTGAAAATCACTACAGCTCTTTACGGTCACTTTAAAAACACTGCAGCACTTTACGGTCACTGTAAAAACACTGCAGCTTTTATGGACACTCTAAAAACACTGCAGCTCTTTATGGTCACTGTAAAACCTCTGCAACTCTTTATGGTCGCTGTGAAACCACTACAGCTCTTTATGGTCAGTGTAAAACCACTACAGCTCTTTCTGGTCACTGTGAAACCACTACAGCTCTTTATGGTCAGTGTAAAACCACTACAGCTCTTTATGGTCGCTGTAAAACCACTGCAGCTCTTTATGGTCACAATAAAACCACTGCAGCTCTTTATAGTGACTGTAAAACCACTGCCGCTCTTTATGATCACTGTAAAACCACTACAGCTCTTTTGGTCACTGTAAAACCACTGCTGCTCTTTATGGTCACTGTAAAACCACTACAGCTCTTTATGGTCACTGTTAAACCACTGCGGCTCTTATGCTCAAGGTAAAACCACTGCAGCTCTTTCTGTTCACTGTACCACCATTGCGGCTCTTTATGGTCACAGTAAAATGACTGCAGCTCTTTATGTTCACTGTACAACCATTGCGGCTCTTCATGGACACAGCAAAACCACTGCAGCTCTTTCTGGTCACAGTAAAACCACTGCAGCTCTTTATGTTCACTGTACAACCACTGCGGCTCTTTATGGACACAGTAAAACCACTGCGGCTCTTTCTGGTCACAGTAAAACAACTACAGCTCTTTATGGTCACTGTAAAACCACTACAGCTCTTTATGGTCACTGTAAAACCACGACAGCTCTTTATGGTCACTGTAAAACCACTGCGGCTCTTCTGGTCACTGTAAAACCACTGCAGCTCTTTTTCGTCAGAGTAAAACCACGAAAGCTCTTTATGGTCACTGTGAAACTACTGCGGCTCTTTACGGTCCAATTAAAACCACTGCAGCTCTTTATGGTCACTGTAAAACAACTACAGCCCTTTCAGGTCACAGTAAAACCACTGCGGCTCTTTATGGTCATTGGAAAACCACCAAAGCTCTTTCTGGTCACTCTAAAAATACTACAGGTCTTTATGGTCACTGTAAAACCTCCAGAGCTCTTTATGGTCACTGTCAAACCACTGCGGCTTTTTATGGTCACTGTAAAACCACAACAGCTCTTTATGGTCACTGCAAAACCACTGCGGCTCTTTATGGTCATTGTAAAACCACTGCGGCTTTTTATGGTCATTGTAAAACCACTGTAGCTCTTTATGGTCACTCTAAAACCACTGCAGTTCGTTATGGTCACTGTAAAACCACTGCAGCTCTTTACGGTCACTGTAAAACCACTACAGCTCTTTATGGTCACTGTAAAACCACTGCGGCTTTTTATGGTCACTGTAAAACCACAACAGTTCTTTATGGTCACTGCAAAACCACTGCGGCTCTTTATGGTCATTGTAAAACCACTATAGCTCTTTATGGTCACTCTAAAACCACTACAGCTCTTTTTGATCACTGCAAAACCACTGCAGCTCTTTATGGTCATTGTAAAACCACTATAGCTCTTTATGGTCACTCTAAAAACACTGCAGTTCTTTATGGTCACTGTAAAACCACTGCAGCTCTTTATGGTCACTGTAAAACCACTGCAGCTATTTATGGTCACTGTAAAACCACGAGTGGTCTTTATGGTCACTGTACAACCACTGCGGCTCTTTATGGTCACTGTAAAAACACAACAGCTCTTTATAGTCACTGCAAAACCACTGCGGCTCTTTATGGTCATTGTAAAACCACGATAGCTCTTTATGGTCACTCTAAAACCACTGCAGCTCTTTATGGTCACTGTAAAACCACTTCAGCTCTTTATGGTCACAGTAAAACCACTACAGCTCTTTATGGTCACAGTAAAACCGCAGCAGCTGTTCCGGTCACTGTAAAACCACTGCGGCTCTTGATGGTCACTGTAAAACCACTACAGCACTTTATGGTCCCTGTAAAACCTCAGCAGCTCTTTATGGTCACTGAAAAACCACTGCTGCTCTTTATGGTTACTGTAAAACCACTACAGCTGTTATGGTCACCGTAAAACCACTGCAGCTCTTTATGGTCACTGTAAAACCACTGCAGCTCTAATGACACAGTAAAACCACTACAGCTCGTTATGGTCACTGTAAAACCACTACAGGGCTTTATGGTCAGTGTAAAACCACTACATCTCTTTATGGTCACAGTAAAAACACTTCAGCACTTTTTGGTCACCGTAAAACCACTGCAGCTCTTTATGGTCACTGTGAAAACACTCCAGCTCTTTATGGTCACTGTAAAACCACTGCAGCTCTTTATTGTCACTGTAAAACCACTACAGCTCTTTATAGTCACTGTAAAAACACTGCAGCGCTTTATGATCACTGTAAAAGCACTCCAGCTCTTTATGATCTCTGTAAAACCACTGCAGCTTTTTATAGTCATTGTAAAAGCACTACAGCTCTTTATGGTCACTGTAAAAACACTGCAGCGCTTTATGGTCACTGTAAAACCACTACAGCTCTTTATGGTCACTGTCAAACCACTGCGGCTTTTTATGGTCACTGTAAAACCACAACAGCTCTTTATGGTCACTGCAAAACCACTGCGGCTCGTTATGGTCATTGTAAAAACACTGCGGCTTTTTATGGTCATTGTAAAACCACTGTAGCTCTTTATGGTCACTCTAAAACCACTGCAGTTCTTTATGGTCACTGTAAAACCACTGCAGCTCTTTACGGTCACTGTAAAACCACTGCAGCTATTTATGGTCACTGTAAAATCACTAGTGGTCTTTATGGTCACTGTAAAACCACTGCGGCTCTTTATTGTCACTGTAAAACCACTACAGCTCTTTATGGTCACTGTAAAACACTGCGGCTTTTTATGGTGACTGTAAAAACACAACAGCTCTTTATCGTCACTGCAAAACCACTGCGGCTCTTTATGGTCATTGTAAAACCACGATAGCTCTTTATGGTCACTCTAAAACCACTGCAGCTCTTTATGGTCACTGTAAAACCACTTCAGCTCTTTATGGTCACAGTAAAACCACTACAGCTCTTTATGGTCACAGTAAAACCGCAGCAGCTGTTCCGGTCACTGTAAAACCACTGCGGCTCTTGATGGTCACTGTAAAACCACTACAGCAATTTATGGTCCCTGTAAAACCTCAGCAGCTCTTCATGGTCACTGTAAAACCACTGCTGCTCTTTATGGTTACTGTAAAACCACTACAGCTGTTATGGTCACTGTAAAACCACTGCAGCTCTTTATGGTCACTGTAAAACCGCTGCAGCTCTAATGTCACAGTAAAACCACTACAGCTCGTTATGGTCACTGTAAAACCACTGCAGCTCTAATGTCACTGTAAAACCACTGCAGCTCTTTATGGTCACTGTAAAAACACTCCAGCTCTTTATGGTCACTGTAAAAACACTGCAGCGCTTTATGATCACTGTAAAAGCACTTCAGCTCTTTATGATCTCTGTAGAACCACTGCAGCTTTTTATAGTCATTGTAAAACCACTACAGCTCTTTATGGTCATTGTAAAAACACTGCAGCGCTTTATGGTCGCTGTAAAACCACTACAGCTTTTTATGGACACTGAAAATCACTACAGCTCTTTACAGTCACTGTAAAAACGCTGCAGCGCTTTACGGTCACTGTAAAAACACTGCAGCTTTTATGGACACTAGAAAAACACTGCAGCTCTTTATGGTCACTGTAACACCTCTGCAGCTCTTTATGGTCACTGTGAAACCACTACAGCTCTTTATGGTCAGTGTAAAACCACTACAGCTCTTTATGGTCGCTGTAAAACCACTGCAGCTCTTTATGGTCACAATAAAACCACTGCAGCTCTTTATGGTGACTGTAAAACCACAGCCGCTCTTTATGATCACTGTAAAACCACTACAGCTCTTTTGGTCACTGTAAAACCACTGCTGCACTTTATGGTCACTGTAAAACCACTGCAGCTCTTTATGGTCACTGTAAAACCACTACAGCTCTTTATGGTCACTGTTAAACCACTGCGGCTCTTATGTTCAAGGTAAAACCACTGCAGCTCTTTATGTTCACTGTACAACCACTGCGGCTCTTTATGGTCACAGTAAAATGACTGCAGCGCTTTATGGTCACTGTAAAACCACTACAGCTCTTTATGGTCACTGTAAATACACTGCAGCGCTTTATGGTCACTGTAAAATCACTACAGGTCTTTATGGACACTGAAAATCACTACAGCTCTTTACGGTCACTTTAAAAACACTGCAGCACTTTACGGTCACTGTAAAAACACTGCAGCTTTTATGGACACTCTAAAAACACTGCAGCTCTTTATGGTCACTGTAAAACCTCTGCAGCTCTTTATGGTCACTGTGAAACCACTACAGCTCTTTATGGTCAGTGTAAAACCACTACAGCTCTTTATGGTCGCTGTAAAACCACTGCAGCTCTTTATGGTCACAATAAAACCACTGCAGCTCTTTATAGTGACTGTAAAACCACTGCCGCTCTTTATGATCACTGTAAAACCACTACAGCTCTTTTGGTCACTGTAAAACCACTGCTGCTCTTTATGGTCACTGTAAAACCAATGCAGCTCTTTATGGTCACTGTAAAACCACTACAGCTCTTTATGGTCTCAATAAAACCACTACAGCTCTTTATGGTCACTGTTAAACCACTGCGGCTCTTATGCTCAAGGTAAAACCACTGCAGCTCTTTATGGTCACTGTTAAACCACTGCGGCTCTTATGCTCAAGGTAAAACCACTGCAGCTCTTTCTGTTCACTGTACAACCATTGCGGCTCTTTATGGTCACAGTAAAACGACTGCAGCTCTTTATGGTCACTGTAAAACCACTGCAGCTCTTCATGGACACAGCAAAACCACTGCAGCTCTTTCTGGTCACAGTAAAAACAATGCAGCTATTTATGTTCACTGTACAACCACTGCGGCTCTTTATGGACACAGTAAAACCAATGCGGCTCTTTATGGTCACAGTAAAACAACTACAGCTCTTTATGGTCACTGTAAAACCACTACAGCTCTTTATGGTCACTGTAAAACCACGACAGCTCTTTATGGTCACTGCAAAACCACTGCAGCTCTTCTGGTCACTGTAAAACCACTGCAGCTCTTTTTCGTCAGAGTTAAACCACGAAAGCTCTTTATGGTCACTGTGAAACTACTGCGGCTCTTTACGGTCCAATTAAAACCACTGCAGCTCTTTATGGTCACTGTAAAACCACTACAGCCCTTTCAGGTCACAGTAAAACCACTGCGGCTCTTTATGGTCATTGGAAAACCACCAAAGCTCTTTCTGGTCACTCTAAAAATACTACAGGTCTTTATGGTCACTGTAAAACCACCAGAGCTCTTTATGGTCACTGTCAAACCACTGCGGCTTTTTATGGTCACTGTAAAACCACAACAGCACTTTATGGTCACTGCAAAACCACTGCGGCTCTTTATGGTCATTGTAAAACCACTGCGGCTTTTTATGGTCATTGTAAAACCACTGTAGCTCTTTATGGTCACTCTAAAACCACTGCAGTTCGTTATGGTCACTGTAAAACCACTGCAGCTCTTTACGGTCACTGTAAAACCACTACAGCTCTTTATGGTCACTGTAAAACCACTGCGGCTCTTTATGGTCATTGTAAAAACACTGCGGCTTTTTATGGTCATTGTAAAACCACTGTAGCTCTTTATGGTCACTCTAAAACCACTGCAGTTCTTTATGGTCACTGTGAAACCACTACAGCTCTTTATGGTCAGTGTAAAACCACTACAGCTCTTTATGGTCGCTGTAAAACCACTGCAGCTCTTTATGGTCACAATAAAACCACTGCAGCTCTTTATAGTGACTGTAAAACCACTGCCGCTCTTTATGATCACTGTAAAACCACTACAGCTCTTTTGGTCACTGTAAAACCACTGCTGCTCTTTATGGTCACTGTAAAACCAATGCAGCTCTTTATGGTCACTGTAAAACCACTACAGCTCTTTATGGTCTCAATAAAACCACTACAGCTCTTTATGGTCACTGTTAAACCACTGCGGCTCTTATGCTCAAGGTAAAACCACTGCAGCTCTTTATGGTCACTGCAAAACCACTGCGGCTCTTTATGGTCATTGTAAAACCACCAAAGCTATTTATGGTCTCTCTAAAACGACTACAGGTCTTTATGGTCAAAGTAAAACCACTACAGCTCTTTATGGTCACTGTAAAACCACTGCGGCTTGTATGGTCAAGGTAAAACCACTGCAGCTCTTATGGTCACTGTAAAACGACTACAGCTCTTTATGGCCATTGTAAAACCACTACAGCTCTTTATGGTCACTGTAAAACCACTACAGCTCTTTTTGGTCTCTGTAAAACCACTGCAGCTCTTATGGTCACAGTAAAACCACTACAGCTCTTTATGGTCACTGTAAAACCACTGCAGCTCTTTATGGTCACTGTAAAAACACCCCAGCTCTTCATGGTCACTGTAAAACCACTGCAGCTCTTTATGGTCACTGTAAAACCAATGCAGCTCCTATGGTCACAGTAAAACCATGACAGCTCTTTATGGTCACTGTAAAACCACTGCAGCTCTTTATGGTCACTTTAAAACCACTACAGCTCTTTATGGACACTGTAAAACCACTACAGCTCTTTATGGTCACTGTAAAACCACTGCAGCTCTTAATGGTTACTGTAAAAACACTCCAGCACTTTTTGGTCACTGTCAAACCACTGCAGCTCTTTATGGTCACTGTAAAACCACTACAGCTCTTTCTGGTCACGGTAAAAACATTCCAGCTCTTTATGGTCACTGCAAAACCACTACAGCTCTTTATGGTCACTGTAAAACCACTACAGCTCTTCATGGTCACTGTAAAAACACTCCAGCACTTTTTGGTCACTGTCAAACCACTGCAGCTCTTTATGGTCACAGTAAAACCACTGCAGCTCTTTATGGTCACTGTAAAAATACTGCGGCTCTTATGGTCACTGTAAAACCACTGCAGCTCTTTATGGTCACTACAAAACCACTGCGGCTCTTCATGGTCACTGAAAAACACTCCAGCTCTTTATGGTCACTGTAAAACCACTACAGCTCTTTATGGTCACTGTAAAACCACTGCTGCTCTTTATGGTCACTGTAAAACCACTACAGCTCTTTATGGTCACTGTAAAACTACTGCGGCTTGTATTGTCAAGGTAAAACCACTGCAGCTCTTTATGTTCACTGTAAAACCACTGCGGCTCTTATGGTCACTGTAAAACCACTACAGCTCTTTATGGTCACTGTAAAACCACTACAGCTATTTTTGGACACAGTATAACCACTGCAGCTCTTTATGGTCACTGTAAAACCACTACAGCTCTTTCTGGTCACAGTAAAACCACTACAGCTCTTTCTGGTCACTGTAAAACCACTGCAGCTCTTTATGGCCACAGTAAAACCACTACAACTCTTATGGTCACTGTAAAACCACTGCAGCTCTTTATGGTCATTGTAAAACCACTGCAGCTCTTTATGATCACTGTAAAACCACTGCGGCTCTGATATCAGTTTCATCAGAATTTTCTTCAAAGAGAATTGTACATCCCAAATTCCAAATTTCCTATTACGTGGATACTTTCACGCCAAAGTACATTTCCAATGAAAAAACCTTAACATCTGGAATTAAAGTGTTCCTTTAGATTATTCCTTTCCCCAACCTAATTAGATTCGTCTCTGATTTCTTATGCTGTGTAATTTATCGCATTCCAAGTTGAGACCAGTTAATGTGCTTTTTAAAAATCGTTTAATTGGGTGGTTTTACCCCAATTAATTAAAGTGTTAAAACAGTATTTACACCCTGGCCAGAAAAAGAAATTCCAACAGTGATAATTTCCACTTCCAAAAGGTAATCTTTTATCAAGCTGTATGATCCAACTTGTATATCAACCTTTTGTCGCAGACTTCTGCTTTCCACAGCCACTGATAGTTCCTGAAAAGGAACATTAACCATACGTGTCCTACACTGATACAGGCATACACCACACTTTCAGATCACCTTACATTCCCAAAATGCAAACTAAGTTAAAAGTATTCCCAAATCTCAAACTCCAGGGAACAAAAACACAAATATTGCAAATATTTAACCACCAATGAACAGCTGCGTTCAAACCAGACCACAAAGAGTTAACACTTAGTTCAGTCAATGTGATTTACAGAAAATTGGTCTCTCCCTCTCTCTCTCTCTCTCTCTGTTTCATTTTCCTTCACAGCTATTCCAAATGTTTGCATGGCCTTAAAGGAGGAGTGTAGTCCTTTGGAACATTTGTCTGTCATCTTTGGCAGCACAGGGTCATATCTGTGTCAATCAGCCCTTTTGATTCAGAATTTGATTCTCCCTACTTTTTCATTGTTTTACTCGGGCTGAGGTTTGGATTGCTTGATCCATAAGGGGATAAACAGGGCTCCTCAATGACAGTGAGGTTAGTGGAAGATTCTTTCTGTTTTGTATTTCATTCCCCAGTTGACACAGTGAGGGGTAGAGTTGTCCTCCACCGGGCTCCAGAATAGTATACTTAGGAGGGGTTGGTTGGGGATCTGGATTGTTTTGTCAGGAACTCGCACTTTCTCTGGGTCTTGGGGTGTCCCATAGCCACTATATGGGGGAGCGCTCAGATATGGTGGGGATGAATGATTTCTCATTACTGGAGTTTTCTCTTTCTTAGTCAATTTTTGCTTTGTCGTTTAAGTTCTTCACAAACAGTTTTCAGTTGTTCCTTTAGATTATTCCTTTCGCCATCCTAATTAGATTCGTCTCTGATTTCTTATGCTGTGTAATTTATCGCATTACAAGTTGAGACCAGTTAATATGCTTTTTTAAAATCGTTTAATTGGATGGTTTTACCCCAAACATATTTATGATCATCCAGGGACCATTGCCCCTTTGGAGGTTCCATGCTTCACATGGATTTCTGTCATGGTTGTGGAGAGGTTAAAGTGTTGTACAAGGAACCTCCATGGGACAACGGTCCCTAAATGGTAATAAACATGCTTGGGGTAAAACCACCACATTAAAAGATAAAAAAAAACATTGTCTTGGTCTGATCTTGCAGTATCACCCGAGGACATTTAGAATGAAGGAGAGTTCTTACCTCTGGGTGCCAGTTGGATGTAAGGAGTCTCCAATGTTCCAACATTCATCTTTGCTGTGAACAATGGAGATCACAACAAACACTTGAAGGTGTTGAGGGACACCTTCATAAGGAGAGAGTACGATGCTCAACTCATCAGTCCCCAGTTCTGTCATGCCACAGCTGAAAACCGTAATGACCTCCTCAGGAGACAGACATGGGACATGACCATTAAGGTACCCTTTGTCATCCAGTACTTCCCAGGAGTGGAGAGACTACATCATGTTCTTTGAATCCTTCAACACACTATCAATGAGAATGAGCACCTCTTCAAGATCTTCCCTATGCCAGCACTCAAACAACCACCAAACCTTAAACAGGCCATTGTTTGCAGCAAACTACCCAGCCTTCAGGCCAACGTTGACCACAACACCTCACAAACCTTTCATGGCAACCACTGCAAGACGTGTCAAAGCACAGACATGGATATTCCCATAACATGTGGGGACACTACCCACCATGTACATGGCAGGTACTCATGTGACTCAGCTAACATCGGCTATCTCATACGTCGCAGGCAACGATGCCCTGAGGTATGGTATATTGGTGAAACCAAGCAGATGCTACAACAGCAGATGAATAGATACTGTCTAACAATCACCTGACAAGGATTTTCCTTTTCAGTTGCAGAACACTTCAGTGGGTAAAGACACTCAGCCTCAGATCTTCAGGTAAATGTCCTTCAAGGCATACTTCAGGACATGCAACAATGTAGTGTTGCCGGACAGTGGCAGATAGCCAAGTTTGGTACTCATGACAATGGCCTCAACTGGGATCATGTGTTCAGGTCACCCTACAGAATGACACCACCACACTATACACTGTCATGCACACTCACACCCTCTCACACAAATGTACTCACACAGACCCTCTCTCAGATACTTTCTCTCTCACTCACACACAACTCGTACTCTTTCACAAGCATATATCTCTCTCACACGCATACACTCCCCCACACAGACCCTCTCTCATACACAAACGCACTTACATGCATATACGTCCTCACACTCACACACACTGTCTCTCTCAAGAGCACGATCACACACACAAACACACACAAACCCACACATGCACACACTCGCACTCTCACTTCCCTTCCCTCACACATGCACACCCACATACAAATCTGTTGAATGAATTTGTGTTTGCAGATTTGAATTTGCAGATGCATTCTATGTTGTTCAAAAAGCGCACAATCTGTAGACAATCAGATAACGTGTCATTTTATAAACTCCTACTTTGGAAATAAAACCAATCCGGCTCCAGGATGAGATGCAAACAGACTTGAAACATGGTCTCACACCTAAAATGCTTTGTCTGACCTAAGGTCACCTTTGTTATGATAAAACTTGAAGTTGTCTTAGGGCAAGGATTTATATATTAATCAATTGAGATCTAAACCTCCATTCTAACTGATTAAAGACTTAATAGCCATCTGGGTTTGTTTAATGCATTTGCATAAGTTGTATGATGATTGATCTTTTCCTATAAGTCCTGTGTCCGATGTATTCTCTTTCACTCGCTGCCTGAGGAAGGAGTGGGAACTCTGAAAGCTTGTGCCTTCAAATAAACCTATTGGACTATAACCTGGTGTCATGTGATTTTTTTACTTTGTCCAACCCAGTCCAACACTGGCACCTCCATGTCTTGAAAGAGTACAACACCAACACCCACATCACTTGCATCCATAGCCACCTTGAATGGCTTTGCATAATTAGGTGTGGCTAATATGGGGCAGCAGTTAACACAGCTTTCTGGCTGTCAAATGTCTCTGGCAGTCTGCCATCCACTGAAACTTCCTTTTTTTTTCAGTAACTCAGTGAATGGAGCAGCCACACTGCTAAATCTTAGTACAAATTTCTGATAAACCCATGCAACCCCAAGAGTTGTAGTGCTGCTCTCTTCATTGACGGTATGGGAAACTCCCCAATAATCTTTGTTTGCATATTCCATGGGGTCATCTGTCCATGTCCAATAACATGGCTTAGAAAGGTGACTTGGGCTTTGGCAGGTTTGTTACAAAGCCTGTCTCCCAAATGTTCCTTCCATGTGTGACTAAAAATCACCAGGACTTTAATGTGTGCCACAGATGGATAATTCATAAATGACTTGATTTGTTAGTTCTTTACTCAGAGAGTAGATTAGATTAGAATAGAATAGAATAGAAAGGGTATGGAATGCTTTGCCTGCAACGGTAGTAGATTCGCCAACTTTAAGTACATTAAAGTCATCATTGGACAAGGATATAGACATGAAACAGTGTAGGTTAGATGGGCTTCAGATTGGTATGACAGGTCGGCGCAACATCGAGGGCCGAAGGGCCTGTATTGCGCTGTAATGTTCTATGTTCTATGTTTTTGAAATGTGGCTGATACATTTTTCATCCCAAATTTACATTTATACAGTCCATTTTGTATTACAAAAGCCAAAATTGTCTTTGCTCTTTCAGATGAAGAGAATCCTCTGAGTAAGTCTAACTTAGAAATATAAGTTGCTGGTCCCACCTTTTCAATGCAGTCTTCCAAACTTGGAATCAGCGATGTATCTGTCTTTGTAACTGCATTGACTCTTTGATAGTCCACATGTAACCATTCGGTGCCATCTGGTTTTGGCACCATTACTATGGGTAAGCTCCAATCAATGCAACTCACTTTGATTATGTCATCTTGGAGCAAGCATTCAATTTCCTTTTGAACTTGTGCCAACTTTAGAGTGTTATGTCCATCATGATCTTGCTTAATTAAAACAAAATTTCCTACATCTACATCATGCACAATGAGATTAGTATTTCCCCATTTCTTTCCATGTATCTCCCCATGCGGTCGTGATAACTCCTTCAGGTCATTTCAATTTTCCACTGGAAGGTAACTCAATAATTTATCCCAAATTTTCACAACTTCCTCATTGTCCAATTTAATTTGAGGAATGCCCAATTCCGAATCCTCTGAACTTGTTTCTTCACTCAGTGTTGTACTCAGTAACACTCTGTACTTTTGCTTTCCAATTTTGGGCATATTCACATGACACACTGTGAGATTACTTTCTGTTTAGAGTCCTTATCAAATAGTTCACCTTAATCAATCTTCTTTCAACTTGATAATGTTCACTAAACCTTTTTTCAAAGCTTCATCTATCACTGGAAGTAATAACACTAATAGCACCCCCAATAGAAACATTGATTTCTTGCCTACTTCCTGTTTCATTGTATGTTGCAATACTTTTAAGTGCAGTCTTGCCAACTCCCCCTCCCTGTTTAACCATTCTCTAAAAACTGACACATAGTCCAAATATGTGGTCTCTGAATTCTGACTCACCCATGTTTCCGTAATTAGTTTTAGTGGTCCTCTCACTTCATGTCCAAAAAACTAATTCAAATGCACCGAATTTGGTCAATCCATTTGGTGCACCTCTGATCGTAAAATGTACAATCAGAATTCCATTATCCCAGTCAGCTGGATAGTCTTGAATATAAGCACTCAACATGACCTTTCGTGTCAAATACCACCTTTCTAGCATTCCCTGCGATACTTCCTGGTATGCAGTAGATTTGAATTGCTTTATTCCTAAGCTGTCCATAACTTCCTTGAATAATTTTGATGTGAAGTTTGACCCTTGATTTGATTGCATTTCTGTGGGTTGTCTGTTTCTCATGAAAAAATTGAGTGGCCCTTCTACAATTCTTTTAGGTGTTAAATTGTGTAATGGAATGCCCCCTGGAAATCTAGTGGACACATCCATTATTGTTAACAAATACTGATGCCCACTTTTTGCTTGAGGTAGAGGGTCATACACAATCAATTAAGGCCCTTGTAAAAGGTTCCTCATATGCAGGAATAGGTATAAAAGTGCAGGTTTTATTACTGCCTGTACTTTGCCAATTACCTCATTGGCTCTACCTAGCAGCTTGGTTTGGATCAACAAAACCCACATTGTCACTGGCCACTTTGTTTATTTAGTCAGCTTCTCAAATGTGATGAAAAAAGGCTTCGACATCTTTCTTCTCAAACTTCGGTAATGCTTGAATATATTTAAACAGATCCCCCAGACCTTTGGCTCTCGGGGGTTTGCTCATCCTCACTCTCCTCCTCCCTCAGCTTACCTTCAGCCTTCCCCTCCATCCTTTTAAGCCAACTTTCCTCTCGAAGGGCCAGTTTACTTTCTCCCTTTCTTCTGCTAAAGAGATTTGATCGTTTCCTTTTTGTTCCGCTAGGACTTGCATTCTCTATCTCTTTTCACTGTTTTTAATTGTAATTTACACTGTCTCATTTCCTTTCCTCATTTTCTTTTCCCTTGAACTCAACCTGCTTCACTTTCAACTGAAATTTAGGTAATTCCAAAGATTCTGATGGTGTTTCCAGCAAATTTAAAAGCCATGCTAGTGCTGTAATTATCTCTCTTTTCCTCATGGAAGGAGGCAGCTCCAATCCAGCTTGTCTGCCAATTCCAGTAGCTTTTCCTTGTTCACCTTTTGTAAAGCTCCCAAAGTCACTTCTTCCACTCCCAGAAAACTCTTAGCAACTGAAAAAGCCATGACCACACCAAGCACTGCCTAAACCAACCGAATCCAACGCCTGGAACATAAAGACACCAACACCTACCACGCGCTGCCTTCGAGTCCAACAACCCTAAGCCCAAACTGGAACTATAGAATAAATCACACCAAGAGACCCCAGTTTGTTATGGACCAATCCAGGTCCCCTCAAAACATTTTAATTAGGTAACCCAAACCCTAACATCCCTATTTTAAAGGTAGATCTAAAATGGATATTCAGGAAGTGATGTAGCTGGTGAAACCACTTGGCTTTAAGCAAAACAGAATTTATTTAAATGTTACAGTTGAAACACGAACAAAAGAAAACAGCATTGACAATAACTTAAATATTTGGCTACCAACACGATAACGCAACTTTGTAAAGGTGCTGTTCCAATCCCTGTAACATCCCATAAACACATCCCTTGGCAAAAGGTAAATTCCAATACAAGTTATTATAGGCCGGAGAGATTTCAAAGAGAAATGTCACACAAGAAACATCTGTTGAAGCATGGAACCTTTTTCGCAAAAGCAGCTTCTCTGCTGTCAGCAGCTTCTGACTTCCTGCTTTAAAAAATATTAAATCAAAACTGAACTGGGACAACTGGCCACTCCTCTGCCATTGCTTAAAATAGCCACTTCCAGACATATAGCATCTCTGCCTTAATGACCCCTCTTCAAAAAGAACAAGGACAAAATAACCTTGTTAAGGGGACAGCATCATCACAGGAGTCTACAGTGTTTCAACATTCATCTTTGAGATCCTGCCAGCAACACCAAATTGCTGGGTTTCTGCAAAATCTTTTATTTCTTTTTATATGTAGATGACAGAGTTGCAAGTTGAGACCTCTGCAGTAACAGCTTTAATTGCACTTTTTATACATTTTTACTTGATGTTTCATGAAACCACAAATACCAGTCAGTACATTCTGTTCATCTCTTTGACAATATATCTCCATGACATACTCACAAACTGGTCCCCATACCCTAACCATAAGATCTAGGTGACAACCTATTCATTACATACTCTCATAACTGCTTCAAACTGATTTCCATAGTTTTGACCAGACAATGACAATAACATTTGTAAATTTAACCCTGATATGCTGTAACTTCATCACACAATGTTCAATATACCCTAAACCATCCTTAACACTGTGGTAATCCCAGTTTGTGTTTGGAAAGTTGAAATCCCCTACCAGTCTATGCCCCTAGGGATGGCATGATGGGTCAATGGGTAGTGCTGCTGTTGTCTCACAGTGCCAGGGACCCAGGTTCCACCTCAGGCAACTGTCTGTGTGGAGTTTGCACATTCTCCCTGTGTCTGCATGAGTCTCTTCCAGTTGCTCCAGTTTCCTTCCACGATCCAAAGATGTGCACGTTAGGTGAATTGGTCATGATAAATTGCCCGTAGTGTTCAGGGATGTGTCAGCTAGGTGGATTAGTCATGGGAAATGTAGGGGAATAGGGTAGGGGAATAGGTCTGAGTGGGTTACTCTTCAGAGGGTCAGTGTAAACCTCATGGGCCAAATGACCTGTTCCCACACTGTCGGCATTTTATTCTATTCTATTCTACTTACAGCTAACTGCAGTCACCCAACATATTTGCTCCTCAATTTTCCATTGACCATAGGTTGGGCCTATTGTATAATCCCAATAAAACAATCATCAGTTTCGTTTTTTCACAGTTCCACCAATATGGTTTCACTGCACGATCCCTCAGGAATATCCTGTCTAAGTACTGCCATGATGTTTACCCTTATCAAAAACACCGCTCACCATAAACAAGGGACACATTTTTAAATTGAAAGGCAGGAGGTTTACTGGGGATCTGAGGAAAAACCTTTTGTACCAAAGGGTGGTGAGGGTCTGGAATGCACTGCCTGCAAAGAGGGGGATGGGTGGTAGCTGGGGTGCAAAAGGATTTGGGCAGGCACTTGTAGTTTCAGAATTTGTGTGGGAAATTGGGATATTGTTGACTGAGTGGAACTTTGGTGGTACTGACTCGATACGTCAAAGGACCTCTCTGCTCTGTACAATTTAAGACTACTCCTCATCACAATGAATCCACTTTCATTATCAAAACCAACAGGCAATGGTGGCTTTGCATAAATACAGTTGTACTTAACAGAAAGATGAAAACTGCTTTCTGAGCTGAAATTCGTAGCTAAAGTGAAATACCAGCACAATCTGATACTGCAAGCATAGCCAGTTTTCACTTCTTGGTTTTTTTGTGCTTTAAAAGGCAAAGATATAATTTCCCATGCCAGTCTTCATTTCGAGCAGCGTTAACAAACACTGTAAAGTCAAACTGGGTGAATCATTTGGAGTTATGCCAATCCTTAGTCAGTCAATTGTAACCCCCTCATGCATGTTACTACTTACTGGTGAGTGATTTCAGATTTTGGCAAATAATGCCTTGAAAACTTAAAGGAAAAGGAAATGTGGGAAATGCTTTGAAAGATTTTGGAAAGATTGTAATTGTTGGAAGTTGATTTCCTTGTGTCCAACAGGTTTCATGATCATTCATTACACCCTATGTACAAATTCACTTTCTTACAGCTGTTTGCTTTCACTGGTTTTGGGAATCCTCAGAATGACTGGCCAGTCTGAAAGTTTTTTCTCAAATTCCTTCTGAATGTCCTGTCCTTCAGCGTAAACGTGTACCCCATAATCATCGATGCTTTGACTAAGCTACTTCCTAACCCCTCTGTCCATGCCCATCGTAATCTTACATACCTCCTTTAAGTTCCCCCTCAACCATCCCTGTTGCAAAGAAAACAACCTGAGCTTATCCAGCCTCCCCTCATCACTGAAATGCTGCATCCCTGGCAACATCCTGGTGAATTGCCTCTGCACCTTCTCCTGTGTAATCACATCCTTCCCATAGTAGGGAGACGGGTACTACACACAGTGCTCCAGCCATGGCATCACCAAAGTCCTGTATAGCTCCAATATTACCACTCTCCCCCCCTCCCCCCCGCCCCGCCCCCACCCAGATCTTATAACCTGTATTGTTTACCTATGCCTATCAGGTAATCTATCAGGTCTATGTGATGGCCAAATTAGATTTCCAATCTCTGCTCCCTTACATATAATTTCTTTAGGCACTTGCTGGAAACTCAACTCTACCTTCCTGTCCACTCTCCGTAGCCCTTCAACCCATATGTTATTAAAATCTGTCTGCCTCCTCCAAAAAATTTAACTTCCAGCATTTTCCCATCTTGCTGCACCTTAACACAAACTGAAATGAATTGAGTTAGTAATGTTGGTTGAGGTGTTCAATATCCCCCACAGCGAGGTGCAGCAGATTGAGAAGTAATGTTTAAGAGAAAGTTAGGCTGATGTCTGAGGACAGGGACATCAAGAAGGGGTTTGGTGAATTATAAAGTCAATGACAGAACCAACTTTCATTGCACTGCTGAAATGAAAGGGCTTGTTTGTCCATTACAGTATAATAGATGCCAAACTAATTGAGAATCTTTTCCTTTGTAAATCACATCCCTGAGTAATGGGAATCTAATATTTATTGCTAGTTTTAGGAGGTTTGCAATCACAGTTACCTAACAAAGGCAGTTGAACATTTCTGCTCTGGGAAGAAGTCTATGACTATAATGTACATGACATAAAAGTTCTGTTGGTCATTGTGTAAAACTAATATATGTGTTCGGTAATAATTACTTATATTGTCGACTTTATATTAGTAACTGTTGATGTAATACATAATCTATACTATATATCATTAGTAATTGTATTCTATATGCATTTGGTACTATATTACATGTTTTTAAATTATATGTAATTTATGTATATTGTAATCTTTGTTATATCATATTAATCATTATATAATAATTATTATCCTAAATACTGAAATTTACTCTCTAATGTTATTCACTGCATTTTATTATAATAATAATTTTATAATTATTATCATGAATAATACAGTGGTAAGTTATGAGATATTTAATCATGTTTAAGAGCAAATGATTAGATTAGATTAGATTAGATTACTTACAGTGTGGAAACAGGCCCTTCGGCCCAACAAGTCCACACCGCCCCGCTGAAGCGTAACCCACCCATACCCCTACATTTACCCCTTACCTAACACTATGGGCAATTTAGCATGGCCAATTCACCTGGCCTGCACATCTTTGGACTGTGGGAGGAAACCGGAGCACCCGGAGGAAACCCACGCAGACACGGGGAGAACGTGCAAACTCCACACAGTCAGTCGCCTGAGGCGGGAATTGAACCCGGGTCTCAGGCGCTGTGAGGCAGCAGTGCTAACCACTGTGCCACCATGCCGCCCACAATATTATGGATTTTGCAATATGTAATAAAACTATGATAATATTATGGTTATTGCTGTGTTATTTAATCTTCTTTTGAGAATATTATAGTATTTAATTACATTAGGTGAAATTTTATTTTGCAAATGCTAAACAGAAGTCTGATGTTGTTTCAATTTCTCTTTCAGTATTTCTGGCCATACAGCAGACGGCTCTTTCCCAGGGTCGGTATCTAATTTATTCAAGGACATAGAACATGGAATTGTACAGCACAGTACAGGTCCTTCGGCCCTCAATGTTGTATTGAACTTTCATCCTACTCTAAGATCAAACTAACCTACATGCCCTTCCTTTTCCTATCGTCCATGTGCCTACCCAAGAGTTGCTTAAATGTCCCTAATGTGTCTAACTCTACTACCATTGGTGGCAGTACATTTCATGCCCTCACCACTCTCAACTCTGACACCTCCCTTAAGCAATCTCCCAATCACCTTAACATTTTGCTCCCTTGTGATAGCCATTTCTGCTCTGGGGAAAAAGTTTCTCACTATTCACTCTATCTATACTTCTTACTATCTTGTACACCTCCAACAAGTCACCTCTTACCATTTTTTGCTCCAATGAGAAAAGCCTTAGCTCCCTCAATCTTTCTGCATAAGACATGCTCTCCAATCCAGGCAGCATCCTGGGAAATCTCTTCTGCACCCTGTCTAAAGCTTTCGCATCCTTCCTATAATGAGGTGATCAGAACTGAACACAATATTCCAAGTGTGGTCCAACCAGGGCTTTATATAAGTGCAGCATAACCCCGTGGCTCTTAAACTCAATCCCCTGCTAATGAAAGTCAATACACCATATGCCTTCTTAACAACCTTATCAACTTGGGTGACAACTTTGGACTGGACACCAAGATCCCTCTGTTCGTCCACACCGGCAAGAATTCTGCCTTTAACCCTGCATTCTGCATTCAAGTTCGACCTTCCAAAATGAATCACTTCACACTTTTCCAAGTTGAACTCCATCTGCCATGTATCATCCCAGTTCTGCATTCTATCAATGTCCGATTTCAACCTCCAACAACCCACCACACTATCAACCACCCAACCAGCCTTTGTGTCATCGGCAAACTTGCTAACCCATCTTCCACTTTCTCAAAAATCACAAAGAGTAGAGGTCTCAGAACAGATCCCTGCATACTACTGGTCACCGAGCTCCAGGCTGAGTATGTTCCATCTACGACCAACCTCTGTCTTCTATGGGCCAGCCAATGCTGTATCCAGGCCGTCAGATTTCCCTGTACTCCATGCCTCCTTCCTTTCTGAATGACCTTATCATGGGGAAACCTTATCACACATCTTGCTAAAATCCACGTACCCCAGATTTACTGCTCCTACCTTTAGCCAACATGTTTTGTCATTTTCACAGACATTATTGGCCACTTTTGTCTAATACATGGGACATCCAGTCATAACTGGGGAAGCTCAGAGGGGCAGACTGATCTTGGAGATCCCTAAAGACAGTAGGACAGGTTAATAGGGGAGTTACAAAGGCAGGTGGGACACTGGAGGATGTCTGGATATGGTGGGAGTGCAAAAAGGTTTCCTAGGCCAATTCCTGGGATGGAAGGACCAACATATGAGGCAGACTGGATCTGTTAGGTTGTTTTGACTAGAGTTTAGAAGAATGACGGGGGATGCAATAGAAACTCATAAAATTCAAACAGAACTAAATGCAGGAGGGATGTTCCTGATAACCATAGAAACCCTATAATGTTGAAGCAGGCCATTCGGCCCATTGGATCCACATGGACCCTCCAAAGAACACCCCATTCAATCACTGTAACTCTGCATTTTCCATGGCTAACCCATCTAGCTTGCACATCTCTAGACACTATGAGCAATCTAGCATGGCCAATCCACACACACTTGCACATCTTTGGAAGGAAACCCACACAGACATGGGAAGGAGGTGCAAATTTCACACAAAGAGTTACCCAAGACTGGGATTGAAGCTGGTTCTCTGGCACCATAAGGCAGCAGTGTTAACCACTGAGTCACTGGGCCATACAGGGAGAGTTCATAATTGGGGATGGGAAGGACTGAGATGCAGAGAAATGTCTTCACTTGGAAGCAGAGAACCTGTGGAATTGTCTGCGACTGAATGTTTTTGGCGTCAAACCATTGAGTTTTGTTCAAGAAGGAGTGGGTTAGAATTTTTAGGGGCTAAAAGGATCAAAGGGAAATACACAAGAACAAGGGACTGAGTTGGATGGTCATTCCTACTGAATGAGTGGACCAGGCTTGAAGCACTGAATGGCCTACTCCTGCTCCTATTTATCATGTTTCCTTTCCCAATAACTGCTGTCCTCCCAGGAGTTCTCCCTCAATCTTCTAAACTGCAATGAATACAAACAGCACTGATTGAAGACATTCCTCCTCATCTCAGCCCTGTATCATTAGACTGTGACCCCTGGTTTTGGACTCTCCTAGTCATCTGCATTTACCTTGTGTAGTGCTGCTTGAATTTTATCGGTCTCTATGATATCAGCCCTCCTTCTTGTAAACTCTGGTGAATATTGGCTTAAATGATCCAGTTTCCCTTCAGACACCAGTCCTACCAGCTGAGAAATCAGTCTGGTAAACCTTGGCTGCACTCGGTCCATCGGCAGGACATCCTTCCTCAGATAAGGAGACCCAAACGGCAAAGACAATAGCCCAGGGTGCTCTCACCATGTACAATTACAGAAAGATATTCATGCCCCTGTGCTCAAATCCACAGGCCAAAATCCTATTTACCTTTTTCACCAATTGTTGGTCCTACAATGTTCAGTAATTGGTGCTGGTGGAAATACCTCCATTGGCCAGAGGTCGACACAGAATATATGAAATGTAAGTGAGGTGAAGTCAAAGGAGATGTGAGGGGTGAGTTTTTTTACACAGAGGATGGTAGGTGCCTGTGACACACGGCCAGGGGTGGTGGTGGAGGCAGATATGATAGGGCCATTTAAGGGGCTTTTCGATAAGCACCTGAGTATGCAAGGAATAAAGGAATATGGATCAAGGTTGGTAGAAAGGATTAGTTTAACTTAGCTTCATGCTTGGCGCAACATCGTGGGGAGGCAAGTCCATTCCTGTGCTGTACTGTTCCATGTTCTAAGAAGAAGTTAAACATCTCATCTTCTGTATGAAGTACATTTTCTCCTGACTCCCCAAATCATCTGCAGCATCATTGGTAATAGTGCACACCTTCCTGAAGAGCATTGTGGGTCTACCTACAGTACATGGACTGCTGTGGTTCAAGAAGGCAGCTCAACACCACCTTCTCAAGGGGCAACTAGGGACAGAGGGAGTGGGGTGATAAATGCTGGGCCCAGTCAGTGATGGCCATATCTCATGAGAGTTTGAAAGAAAATGCATTTACAATGTTTGTCAGATGGATTAGGCATCCAACAATGCAGAACAGTCCAGCTACCCAGAAGGGCATTGAGGCCATTTGATCAATACTAATTTGGTCCTCAATGGGAAAAAAGAAGTAACAGTGAGTTTCACACTTAATATCCAAACTGTCCAAATGACTGAGACAACAGCCCCAAAACCATCAATCTCCACCAACTGTAGAAAACAGGAAAGCAAGTACAATACCCCAAAGGGCTTGCACTGAATTGGACACTGTTCAATTGCCTCAAGACCTTTAGGTTTAAGCAAAAGGATTTGGTCAGGAGGAAGTCATTCTTTGCCTCGAAATGGTTAGAGTCGAAACGCGTGGCGCCAGAAAGACACGTCGGGCAGGTAGCATCGAAGGAGCAGCAGAGTCGACATTTATGCCCGAAATGTCGATTTTCCTGTTCCTCGGATGCTGCCGAACCTGCTGTGCTTTTCCAGACTCTCGACTCTGAGTCCTCACTTTCTTCCACATCGTTATTGATTAGATTAGATTACAGTGTGGAAACAGGCCCTTCGGCCCAACAAGTCCACAACATTTAACATGACCAATTCACTTTGGACTGTGGGAGGAAACCCACGCAGACACGGGGAGAACGTGCAAACTCCACACAGTCAGCCACCTGAGGGGGGAATTGAACCCGGGTCTCTGGCGCTGTGAGGCAGCAGTGCTAACCACTGTGCCACTGTGCCACCCTCTTAAGTTACTGTTTCCGACGATAGACTATATTGTCTTGGAGTGACTAACGATGAAAAAAAACGACAGTTTTTTGTTATTTTCTGTATACCAACATAAAACACGTGGGTGTCAGTAACAGAAACGTGAATGGGCGATAAAGGGAAATCAATCAGAGCATGATTTGGAAAGGTCCGTTCTTATTCTGAGTAGAAGTAATGGATCCACTCTGTTCACTCAGGTTTGGATGTGAGATTGGTCAATTCAGACGATCGTTGCTCAGGAAGAGTGGAAATCTTTCACGATGGAAGTTGGGGCACGGTTTGTGATGCCACGGATTTGGCAGATGCCACTGTACTTTGCAAGGAGCTGCAATGTGGACCCGCCCTGTCAGTGCACAGTAACGCTCGGTTTGGACAAGGTACCGGCAATATTTGGATGGATGATGTTCCCTGCGAGGGGACAGAATCCCATCTCCCTGGTTGGGGAACCCACAACTGTGGTCATGGTGAGGATGCAGGTGTAACCTGTCACCCAGGTAAGACCTAACCGTACAAATGGATGAATCCTTCCGTACAACTCAGTTTCCTTCACATGATCAGAAATCAGAGCGAGGATACAGGACAGTATTGAAAGAGGTTTGCTTTTGCTTATCTAAAAGTATATTTGACGGAGATTATGTAAAGAAATCATTACTCTGTATCGATCCGAGTCCTGGGGGTTTTTGATGGGTTTTGTCCCTGCCAACGTTCTGTCCCTGTCCTGGGAGTGTTTGATGGGGTCAGTGTCGAGCACACATAACACGGTATCGTGTCTGAGTTGTCTCTATCCTGGAAATAGTAGATGAGGGTTGTGTAAAGGTAGCTTTAACGCCATGCTGCTCGGCTCTGGTAGAGTTTAATGAGGGACAGTGCAGAGAGAGTTTTACATTTTAATTAAAACAGTTAGAGCCCTTAAATTTTAATTTATAAAAACAGACCCACCCTTCCTCTGTATCGAATCTCATGTTGTGCATGACTTCAGAATGTTTGATGGGGTTCTGTGACATGACAGCTTCACTCTTAAGTTAAAAGTGGAGAGGTTCTTTCTTCCACATCTAAACCCATGTGGTCCCTGTCCTGGGACGGTTTGATGAGGACAGTGTAGAAAGGACACTGTATCTGACTTTATGCTGTCCTGGCCTGATGGGGATAATGTAGAAATAGATTTACTCTGTATCTGTCAGATTACTTCCAGATTAAAACAGTAAAGGAAGCTTTAGTCTAAAAACACAAATAAAACGTAAAGTTCATGGAATGCCCTGCCAGTAGCAGTGGTGGACTCTCCCTCTTTATGGGTATTTAAGTGGGCATTGGATAGGTATATGGAGGATAGTGGGTTAGTGTAGGTTAGGTGGGCTTTGATCGGCGCAACATCAAGGGCCGAAGGGCCTGTACTGCGCTGTATTCTTCTATGTTCTATGTTCTAAAAGCTCAGTGTTGTTGTCCTCACTGGGGTCAGTTTGCAAGGTTGGGTGGATGGTGGTTTTCTGACACACAGACACACACCCAGTCTGGGTTCACTTCATTAACACAGGCTGAGTCATAGAGTCATAGAGATGTACAGCATGGAAACAGACCCTTCAGTCCAACCCGTCCATGCCAACCAGATATCCCAACCCAATCTAGTCCCACCTGCCAGCACCCGGTCCATATCCCTCCAAACCCTTCCTATTCATATACCCAGCCAAATGCCTCTTAAATGTTGCAACTGTACCAGCCTCCACCACTTCTTCTGGCAGCTCATTCCATACATGGACCACCCTCTGTGTGAAACGCTTGCCCCTTAGGTCTCTTTTATATCTGTCCCCTCTCACCCTAAACCTATGCACTTTAGTTCTGGACTCCCAGACCCCAGGGAAAAGATTTTGCCTATTTACCCTATCTGTGCCCCTCATAAATTTGTAAACGTTTATAAGGTCACCCCTCAGCCACCAACGCTTCAGGAAAAACTGCACCAGCCTGTTCAGCCTCACACTATAGCTCAATTCCTCCAATCTATACATCTGCATTCATGTATCGCTGACCTGAAAAAAAAGATTCCTCTTTCTCACATCAACAATCATTCGCTCTCTCTAATGAAAGAGCAGAACCTGGGATTGTGTTGCCCTTAAGTTTTACCTGTATATCATTATAACTTACAGTTAACAAAATAAAGTGTGCACACATTGACTAACTTGCCAACTCGTGAGCAACGATTGGACGGCACGGTGGCACAGTGGCACAGTGGTTAGCACTGCTGCCTCACAGACCTCAGATACCCGGGTTCAATTCCCGCCTCAGGTGAGATTTGCACGGTCCAAAAATGTGCATGTTAGGGGAATGGGTCTGGGTGGGTTGCGCTTCGACGGGTCGGTAATGACTTGCTGCCCCTGAGGGCCTGTTTCCACACTGTAAGTAATCTAAATAATGATTGGAAATTACAACCAGTCAATGGTGTTCTGCTCGATACATCTTCATGAAACGTACCTGTGTCAACCACATAAACAGGAAACAACAACGGGGAATCAAAAGGGAATGATTTGGACAGGTCCGTTCTTATTCTCAGTAGAAGTAATGGATCCACTCTGTTCTCTCAGGATCGGATGTGAGATTAGTCAATTCAGATGATCGTTGCTCAGGAAGAGTGGAAATCTTTTACGATGGAACTTGGGGCACAGTTTGTGATGATGGCTGGGATTTGGCAGATGCCACTGTTCTTTGCAAGGAGCTGCAATGTGGACCCGTCTTGTCAGTGCATGGTAGTGCTCGGTTTGGACAAGGTACCGGCAATATTTGGATGGATGACGTTTCCAGCGAGGGGACAGAGTCCCATCTCCGGTCTTGCTCCTTCCCTGGTTGGGGAACACACAACTGTGGTCATGGTGAGGATACAGGTGTAACCTGTTACCCAGGTAAGAGCCCAGCTGTATGACTGAATGGACATCTTCTGTACAACTCAGGTTCCTATATTGGTTTGGTAATCACAGGGAAGAGGGCAAAAAGCATTGAAAGATGCAATCCAACCTTCAAGTTTATGAACAGCTTCTGGCAAAATTCAAAAGCAAGAAAGGAAAAGGTAAAACCTTAATCCGCCATGAGCTAATTGTCACAGGAACAACAAGATGAAAGAGATAACTGTGTGACTCAATGTTTGGTGACCGTGAGAATTGTGTTGAAACCCATGGGATATTTGCAGAGCTACTGGTGAAGGGGCAGCTGTTCCCAAAGAACCTGCTCCACCTGGAACATACTGGAACCGGAGTCCGAGTGAATTGTAAAACACGGCCTGTGGATCCGGTTTTGAATGGACTTGTGTGTGAGTGTGGTTTCATTTGCCTGGAAAATTAGTCCATTAAACCTAAACCTGAACTTAGGATTGTAGGTTAATGATGGTGCAGATTGTTCCAGTTAATGCAAGGATGGAACACTACGGGTGAGTGTCATATTGTAGTGAAGAAACAAAAAAGTGTGTGGAAATGTGACGACATCAGATTTAAAGGGTTTAAGTCCATTAAGTCTTTATGCTTGACCCACTTTGAAGGAAGTGGACAAACCGATGGTGCAAATCTAAGGTAATGAATCGGATACCATAGACATATAGGAAACATGCTAAACGGAGATCAGTAAAAGATTTTTACGACTCAGAGATATTTGGGAATTCGGAGCGGGAGAAAGTGGGATAGATAGAGACAGCGAGAGGGAGGTTAAGAGAGAAAGAGAGAGACAGAAAGATAAGGAGAGATCAGTGAGGGATACGGTGGCGATGTAGGACCATTAATTAGAGATGAAATGGCGACAGTTTTGGACGCTATTTCATCTCGGATTGTTTATCGTCAATGTGTTTGGTGCTAAAGAAACAGCAAGGGAATAACATCTCAGACGAACAAAGCTGTTGAGCTAACCGATCAGCTGTGATCATTATGGATGGTGGAGCACTCTCAAAATGCCAAAAGGCCTAGTTTGGCTCCCAATTTCTTTCATTGCACATTCCTCATGTTTCAGGAGATAGGAAATACAGTGACATTTAACAGAATGGCAAACCGGTCTCCAAGCACATGATTGACATTCCACCGTTTATAGTTGGGGCGGCAGACTGTTGGGTGGCCCGGTGGCTCAGTGGTTTGCACTGCTACCTCCTGGTGCCAGGATCCCAAGTTCAATTCCCGCCTCGGGCACCTGTCTGTGTGGAGTTTGCACATTCTCTCCGTGTCTGCGTGAGTTTCCTGTGGGTGTGCGGGTTTCCTGGCAGAGTCCAAAGATGTGCAAGTCAGATGAATTGACCATGCTAAATTGCCCGTAGTGTTAGGTGCATTAGTCAGGGGGAAATGTAGGAGAATGGGTCTGGTGGGTGGCTCTTCAGAGGGTCAGTGTGGACTTGTTGGGCCGAAGGGCCTGTTTCCACACTGTAGTGACTCAAATCTAACTGAGTTGTCAATAACGAGAACATCCCACACATTAATCGAATATAATACAATTGCAGATTTCTATCATTCTAGATTCCTCATGTTTCAGTCCATTTGAAATCCAGTAAAATTAAACAGAATGGTAAAAGGCTCTCCAATCACATGATTGAGACTCTACCCTTTATAGTTGGCAATAACAAGAACATCGCACACATTTATCAGACAGAATACAATTGCAGATTTCTGAAATCTCCTTTGCCGATTTCCCTCTTTTTAGATCCTTCAACGGATCCGACAATCTCTGTCATCCCTTCATTGGCACTCTACGTGGCTGGAGATTCACTCACTATTAATTGCACAGTTCCACACAGCAACTTGTCTGGACATCTGGAGTTGCTGAAGGACTCGAATTCTCTCATCATCGGACAAGGAGCACTCATATATGTCACTGAAAACGTCACCACCAGCGACCAAGGGAGCTACCAATGTTCCTATCGGACTGAGGTGGCAGAGCAATGGTCACCCAGCTCTCTGAGTCAACCTGTTGATATTGTTGTTACAAGTGAGTGAGTCTTGTGTCAGTTATGGACAAAGTGAAGACTGACCTGCAGATGCCAGCGATCAGAGTCTAATGGTGTGGTGTTGGAAAAGCACAGCGGGTCAGGCAGCATCTGAGTCGACGATTAGAGCATGAGGTCTTCATCAGGAATGAAGATGCTGATGAAGGGCTTTTGCTCGAAACATCGACTTTCCTGCTCCTGGATGCTGCGTGACCAGCTGTGCCCTTCCAGCACCACACCTTTCCACTTGTGTCTGTTTTGTCAAATTAACCAAGTCCTGAATTGTTCCAATGTGTTTGGATGAGATTTCCTGGCGGCAGAACATCCACGCTCAGACATAATTCATTTTCAGCTGTGTTTTATTTAAGCACACATTGTTGAGAAAATGGAAGTTAATTCCTTTGCTCGGCAGTTTCCATGTTTACGAAACGGTGACCCCTTTGTTCTGGTCACCCCCCTCCATCCGGAAAACCGTTCCGAGAGTTACCCTGTCCAGTCTTGTGAAAAGATCTACTAGATTTGCTCAAGGAGATACACCTTATGGTTGGGTCATGTAGTCTCATTTTGGCACCATTACTATGGATAAGCTCCAATCAATGCAACTCACTTTGATTATGTCATCTTGGAGCAAGCATTCAATTTCCTTTTGAACTTGTGCCAACTTTAGAGTGTTATGTCCATCATGATCTTGCTTAATTAAAACAAAATTTCCTACATCTACATCATGCACAATGAGATTAGTATTTCCCCATTTCTTTCCATGTATCTCCCCATGCGGTCGTGATAACTCCTTCAGGTCATTTCAATTTTCCACTGGAAGGTAACTCAATAATTTATCCCAAATTTTCACAACTTCCTCATTGTCCAATTTAATTTGAGGAATGCCCAATTCCGAATCCTCTGAACTTGTTTCTTCACTCAGTGTTGTACTCAGTAACACTCTGTACTTTTGCTTTCCAATTTTGGGCATATTCACATGACACACTGTGAGATTACTTTCTGTTTAGAGTCCTTATCAAATAGTTCACCTTAATCAATCTTCTTTCAACTTGATAATGTTCACTAAACCTTTTTTCAAAGCTTCATCTATCACTGGAAGTAATAACACTAATAGCACCCCCAATAGAAACATTGATTTCTTGCCTACTTCCTGTTTCATTGTATGTTGCAATACTTTTAAATGCAGTCTTGCCAACTCCCCCTCCCTGTTTAACCATTCTCTAAAAACTGACACATAGTCCAAATATGTGGTCTCTGAATTCTGACTCACCCATGTTTCCGTAATTAGTTTTAGTGGTCCTCTCACTTCATGTCCAAAAAACTAATTCAAATGCACCGAATTTGGTCAATCCATTTGGTGCACCTCTGATCGTAAAATGTACAATCAGAATTCCATTATCCCAGTCAGCTGGATAGTCTTGAATATAAGCACTCAACATGACCTTTCGTGTCAAATACCACCTTTCTAGCATTCCCTGCGATACTTCCTGGTATGCAGTAGATTTGAATTGCTTTATTCCTAAGCTGTCCATAACTTCCTTGAATAATTTTGATGTGAAGTTTGACCCTTGATTTGATTGCATTTCTGTGGGTTGTCTGTTTCTCATGAAAAAATTGAGTGGCCCTTCTACAATTCTTTTAGGTGTTAAATTGTGTAATGGAATGCCCCCTGGAAATCTAGTGGACACATCCATTATTGTTAACAAATACTGATGCCCACTTTTTGCTTGAGGTAGAGGGTCATACACAATCAATTAAGGCCCTTGTAAAAGGTTCCTCATATGCAGGAATAGGTATAAAAGTGCAGGTTTTATTACTGCCTGTACTTTGCCAATTACCTCATTGGCTCTACCTAGCAGCTTGGTTTGGATCAACAAAACCCACATTGTCACTGGCCACTTTGTTTATTTAGTCAGCTTCTCAAATGTGATGAAAAAAGGCTTCGACATCTTTCTTCTCAAACTTCGGTAATGCTTGAATATATTTAAACAGATCCCCCAGACCTTTGGCTCTCGGGGTTTGCTCATCCTCACTCTCCTCCTCCCTCAGCTTACCTTCAGCCTTCCCCTCCATCCTTTTAAGCCAACTTTCCTCTCGAAGGGCCAGTTTACTTTCTCCCTTTCTTCTGCTAAAGAGATTTGATCGTTTCCTTTTTGTTCCGCTAGGACTTGCATTCTCTATCTCTTTTCACTGTTTTTAATTGTAATTTACACTGTCTCATTTCCTTTCCTCATTTTCTTTTCCCTTGAACTCAACCTGCTTCACTTTCAACTGAAATTTAGGTAATTCCAAAGATTCTGATGGTGTTTCCAGCAAATTTAAAAGCCATGCTAGTGCTGTAATTATCTCTCTTTTCCTCATGGAAGGAGGCAGCTCCAATCCAGCTTGTCTGCCAATTCCAGTAGCTTTTCCTTGTTCACCTTTTGTAAAGCTCCCAAAGTCACTTCTTCCACTCCCAGAAAACTCTTAGCAACTGAAAAAGCCATGACCACACCAAGCACTGCCTAAACCAACCGAATCCAACGCCTGGAACATAAAGACACCAACACCTACCACGCGCTGCCTTCGAGTCCAACAACCCTAAGCCCAAACTGGAACTATAGAATAAATCACACCAAGAGACCCCAGTTTGTTATGGACCAATCCAGGTCCCCTCAAAACATTTTAATTAGGTAACCCAAACCCTAACATCCCTATTTTAAAGGTAGATCTAAAATGGATATTCAGGAAGTGATGTAGCTGGTGAAACCACTTGGCTTTAAGCAAAACAGAATTTATTTAAATGTTACAGTTGAAACACGAACAAAAGAAAACAGCATTGACAATAACTTAAATATTTGGCTACCAACACGATAACGCAACTTTGTAAAGGTGCTGTTCCAATCCCTGTAACATCCCATAAACACATCCCTTGGCAAAAGGTAAATTCCAATACAAGTTATTATAGGCCGGAGAGATTTCAAAGAGAAATGTCACACAAGAAACATCTGTTGAAGCATGGAACCTTTTTCGCAAAAGCAGCTTCTCTGCTGTCAGCAGCTTCTGACTTCCTGCTTTAAAAAATATTAAATCAAAACTGAACTGGGACAACTGGCCACTCCTCTGCCATTGCTTAAAATAGCCACTTCCAGACATATAGCATCTCTGCCTTAATGACCCCTCTTCAAAAAGAACAAGGACAAAATAACCTTGTTAAGGGGACAGCATCATCACAGGAGTCTACAGTGTTTCAACATTCATCTTTGAGATCCTGCCAGCAACACCAAATTGCTGGGTTTCTGCAAAATCTTTTATTTCTTTTTATATGTAGATGACAGAGTTGCAAGTTGAGACCTCTGCAGTAACAGCTTTAATTGCACTTTTTATACATTTTTACTTGATGTTTCATGAAACCACAAATACCAGTCAGTACATTCTGTTCATCTCTTTGACAATATATCTCCATGACATACTCACAAACTGGTCCCCATACCCTAACCATAAGATCTAGGTGACAACCTATTCATTACATACTCTCATAACTGCTTCAAACTGATTTCCATAGTTTTGACCAGACAATGACAATAACATTTGTAAATTTAACCCTGATATGCTGTAACTTCATCACACAATGTTCAATATACCCTAAACCATCCTTAACACTGGTAATCCCAGTTTGTGTTTGGAAAGTTGAAATCCCCTACCAGTCTATGCCCCTAGGGATGGCATGATGGGTCAATGGGTAGTGCTGCTGTTGTCTCACAGTGCCAGGGACCCAGGTTCCACCTCAGGCAACTGTCTGTGTGGAGTTTGCACATTCTCCCTGTGTCTGCATGAGTCTCTTCCAGTTGCTCCAGTTTCCTTCCACGATCCAAAGATGTGCACGTTAGGTGAATTGGTCATGATAAATTGCCCGTAGTGTTCAGGGATGTGTCAGCTAGGTGGATTAGTCATGGGAAATGTAGGGGAATAGGGTAGGGGAATAGGTCTGAGTGGGTTACTCTTCAGAGGGTCGGTGTAAACCTCATGGGCCAAATGACCTGTTCCCACACTGTCGGCATTTTATTCTATTCTATTCTACTTACAGCTAACTGCAGTCACCCAACATATTTGCTCCTCAATTTTCCATTGACTATAGGTTGGGCCTATTGTATAATCCCAATAAAACAATCATCAGTTTCGCTTTTTCACAGTTCCACCAATATGGTTTCACTGCACGATCCCTCAGGAATATCCTGTCTAAGTACTGCCATGATGTTTACCCTTATCAAAAACACCGCTCACCATAAACAAGGGACACATTTTTAAATTGAAAGGCAGGAGGTTTACTGGGGATCTGAGGAAAAACCTTTTGTACCAAAGGGTGGTGAGGGTCTGGAATGCACTGCCTGCAAAGAGGGGGATGGGTGGTAGCTGGGGTGCAAAAGGATTTGGGCAGGCACTTGTAGTTTCAGAATTTGTGTGGGAAATTGGGATATTGTTGACTGAGTGGAACTTTGGTGGTACTGACTCGATACGTCAAAGGACCTCTCTGCTCTGTACAATTTAAGACTACTCCTCATCACAATGAATCCACTTTCATTATCAAAACCAACAGGCAATGGTGGCTTTGCATAAATACAGTTGTACTTAACAGAAAGATGAAAACTGCTTTCTGAGCTGAAATTCGTAGCTAAAGTGAAATACCAGCACAATCTGATACTGCAAGCATAGCCAGTTTTCACTTCTTGGTTTTTTTGTGCTTTAAAAGGCAAAGATATAATTTCCCATGCCAGTCTTCATTTCGAGCAGCGTTAACAAACACTGTAAAGTCAAACTGGGTGAATCATTTGGAGTTATGCCAATCCTTAGTCAGTCAATTGTAACCCCCTCATGCATGTTACTACTTACTGGTGAGTGATTTCAGATTTTGGCAAATAATGCCTTGAAAACTTAAAGGAAAAGGAAATGTGGGAAATGCTTTGAAAGATTTTGGAAAGATTGTAATTGTTGGAAGTTGATTTCCTTGTGTCCAACAGGTTTCATGATCATTCATTACACCCTATGTACAAATTCACTTTCTTACAGCTGTTTGCTTTCACTGGTTTTGGGAATCCTCAGAATGACTGGCCAGTCTGAAAGTTTTTTCTCAAATTCCTTCTGAATGTCCTGTCCTTCAGCGTAAACGTGTACCCCATAATCATCGATGCTTTGACTAAGCTACTTCCTAACCCCTCTGTCCATGCCCATCGTAATCTTACATACCTCCTTTAAGTTCCCCCTCAACCATCCCTGTTGCAAAGAAAACAACCTGAGCTTATCCAGCCTCCCCTCATCACTGAAATGCTGCATCCCTGGCAACATCCTGGTGAATTGCCTCTGCACCTTCTCCTGTGTAATCACATCCTTCCCATAGTAGGGAGACGGGTACTACACACAGTGCTCCAGCCATGGCATCACCAAAGTCCTGTATAGCTCCAATATTACCACTCTCCCCCCCTCCCCCCCGCCCCGCCCCCACCCAGATCTTATAACCTGTATTGTTTACCTATGCCTATCAGGTAATCTATCAGGTCTATGTGATGGCCAAATTAGATTTCCAATCTCTGCTCCCTTACATATAATTTCTTTAGGCACTTGCTGGAAACTCAACTCTACCTTCCTGTCCACTCTCCGTAGCCCTTCAACCCATATGTTATTAAAATTTGTCTGCCTCCTCCAAAAAATTTAACTTCCAGCATTTTCCCATCTTGCTGCACCTTAACACAAACTGAAATGAATTGAGTTAGTAATGTTGGTTGAGGTGTTCAATATCCCCCACAGCGAGGTGCAGCAGATTGAGAAGTAATGTTTAAGAGAAAGTTAGGCTGATGTCTGAGGACAGGGACATCAAGAAGGGGTTTGGTGAATTATAAAGTCAATGACAGAACCAACTTTCATTGCACTGCTGAAATGAAAGGGCTTGTTTGTCCATTACAGTATAATAGATGCCAAACTAATTGAGAATCTTTTCCTTTGTAAATCACATCCCTGAGTAATGGGAATCTAGTATTTATTGCTAGTTTTAGGTGGTTTGCAATCACAGTTACCTAACAAAGGCAGTTGAACATTTCTGCTCTGGGAAGAAGTCTATGACTATAATGTACATGACATAAAAGTTCTGTTGGTCATTGTGTAAAACTAATATATGTGTTCGGTAATAATTACTTATATTGTCGACTTTATATTAGTAACTGTTGATGTAATACATAATCTATACTATATATCATTTGTAATTGTATTCTATATGCATTTGGTACTATATTACATGTTTTTAAATTATATGTAATTTATGTATATTGTAATCTTTGTTATATCATATTAATCATTATATAATAATTATTATCCTAAATACTGAAATTTACTCTCTAATGTTATTCACTGCATTTTATTATAATAATAATTTTATAATTATTATCATGAATAATACAGTGGTAAGTTATGAGATATTTAATCGTGTTTAAGAGCAAATATTATGGATTTTGCAATATGTAATAAAACTATGATAATATTATGGTTATTGCTGTGTTATTTAATCTTCTTTTGAGAATATTATAGTATTTAATTACATTAGGTGAAATTTTATTTTGCAAATGCTAAACAGAAGTCTGATGTTGTTTCAATTTCTCTTTCAGTATTTCTGGCCATACAGCAGACGGCTCTTTCCCAGGGTCGGTATCTAATTTATTCAAGGACATAGAACATGGTATTGTACAGCACAGTACAGGTCCTTCGGCCCTCAATGTTGTATTGAACTTTCATCCTACTCTAAGATCAAACTAACCTACATGCCCTTCCTTTTCCTATCGTCCATGTGCCTACCCAAGAGTTGCTTAAATGTCCCTAATGTGTCTAACTCTACTACCATTGGTGGCAGTACATTTCATGCCCTCACCACTCTCAACTCTGACACCTCCCTTAAGCAATCTCCCAATCACCTTAACATTTTGCTCCCTTGTGATAGCCATTTCTGCTCTGGGGAAAAAGTTTCTCACTATTCACTCTATCTATACTTCTTACTATCTTGTACACCTCCAACAAGTCACCTCTTACCATTTTTTGCTCCAATGAGAAAAGCCTTAGCTCCCTCAATCTTTCTGCATAAGACATGCTCTCCAATCCAGGCAGCATCCTGGGAAATCTCTTCTGCACCCTGTCTAAAGCTTTCGCATCCTTCCTATAATGAGGTGATCAGAACTGAACACAATATTCCAAGTGTGGTCCAACCAGGGCTTTATATAAGTGCAGCATAACCCCGTGGCTCTTAAACTCAATCCCCTGCTAATGAAAGTCAATACACCATATGCCTTCTTAACAACCTTATCAACTTGGGTGACAACTTTGGACTGGACACCAAGATCCCTCTGTTCGTCCACACCGGCAAGAATTCTGCCTTTAACCCTGCATTCTGCATTCAAGTTCGACCTTCCAAAATGAATCACTTCACACTTTTCCAAGTTGAACTCCATCTGCCATGTATCATCCCAGTTCTGCATTCTATTCTATCAATGTCCGATTTCAACCTCCAACAACCCACCACACTATCAACCACCCAACCAGCCTTTGTGTCATCGGCAAACTTGCTAACCCATCTTCCACTTTCTCAAAAATCACAAAGAGTAGAGGTCTCAGAACAGATCCCTGCATACTACTGGTCACCGAGCTCCAGGCTGAGTATGTTCCATCTACGACCAACCTCTGTCTTCTATGGGCCAGCCAATGCTGTATCCAGGCCGTCAGATTTCCCTGTACTCCATGCCTCCTTCCTTTCTGAATGACCTTATCATGGGGAAACCTTATCACACATCTTGCTAAAATCCACGTACCCCAGATTTACTGCTCCTACCTTTAGCCAACATGTTTTGTCATTTTCACAGACATTATTGGCCACTTTTGTCTAATACATGGGACATCCAGTCATAACTGGGGAAGCTCAGAGGGGCAGACTGATCTTGGAGATCCCTAAAGACAGTAGGACAGGTTAATAGGGGAGTTACAAAGGCAGGTGGGACACTGGAGGATGTCTGGATATGGTGGGAGTGCAAAAAGGTTTCCTAGGCCAATTCCTGGGATGGAAGGACCAACATATGAGGCAGACTGGATCTGTTAGGTTGTTTTCACTAGAGTTTAGGAGAATGACGGGGGATGCAATAGAAACTCATAAAATTCAAACAGAACTAAATGCAGGAGGGATGTTCCTGATAACCATAGAAACCCTATAATGTTGAAGCAGGCCATTCGGCCCATTGGATCCACATGGACCCTCCAAAGAACACCCCATTCAATCACTGTAACTCTGCATTTTCCATGGCTAACCCATCTAGCTTGTACATCTCTAGACACTATGAGCAATCTAGCATGGCCAATCCACACACACTTGCACATCTTTGGAAGGAAACCCACACAGACATGGGAAGGAGGTGCAAATTTCACACAAAGAGTTACCCAAGACTGGGATTGAAGCTGGTTCTCTGGCACCATAAGGCAGCAGTGTTAACCACTGAGTCACTGGGCCATACAGGGAGAGTTCATAATTGGGGATGGGAAGGACTGAGATGCAGAGAAATGTCTTCACTTGGAAGCAGAGAACCTGTGGAATTGTCTGCGACTGAATGTTTTTGGCGTCAAACCATTGAGTTTTGTTCAAGAAGGAGTGGGTTAGAATTTTTAGGGGCTAAAAGGATCAAAGGGAAATACACAAGAACAAGGGACTGAGTTGGATGGTCATTCCTACTGAATGAGTGGACCAGGCTTGAAGCACTGAATGGCCTACTCCTGCTCCTATTTATCATGTTTCCTTTCCCAATAACTGCTGTCCTCCCAGGAGTTCTCCCTCAATCTTCTAAACTGCAATAAATACAAACAGCACTGATTGAAGACATTCCTCCTCATCTCAGCCCTGTATCATTAGACTGTGACCCCTGGTTTTGGACTCTCCTAGTCATCTGCATTTACCTTGTGTAGTGCTGTTTGAATTTTATCGGTCTCTATGATATCAGCCCTCCTTCTTGTAAACTCTGGTGAATATTGGCTTAAATGATCCAGTTTCCCTTCAGACACCAGTCCTACCAGCTGAGAAATCAGTCTGGTAAACCTTGGCTGCACTCGGTCCATCGGCAGGACATCCTTCCTCAGATAAGGAGACCCAAACGGCAAAGACAATAGCCTAGGGTGCTCTCACCATGTACAATTACAGAAAGATATTCATGCCCCTGTGCTCAAATCCACAGGCCAAAATCCTATTTGCCTTTTTCACCAACTGTTGGTCCTACAATGTTCAGTAATTGGTGATGGTGGAAATACCTCCATTGGCCAGAGGTCGACACAGAATATATGAAATGTAAGTGAGGTGAAGTCAAAGGAGATGTGAGGGGTGAGTTTTTTTACACAGAGGATGGTAGGTGCCTGTGACACACGGCCAGGGGTGGTGGTGGAGGCAGATATGATAGGGCCATTTAAGGGGCTTTTCGATAAGCACCTGAGTATGCAAGGAATAAAGGAATATGGATCAAGGTTGGTAGAAAGGATTAGTTTAACTTAGCTTCATGCTTTGCGCAACATCGTGGGGGGGCAAGTCCATTCCTGTGCTGTACTGTTCCATGTTCTAAGAAGAAGTTAAACATCTCATCTTCTGTATGAAGTACATTTTCTCCTGACTCCCCAAATCATCTGTAGCATCATTGGTAATAGTGCACACCTTCCTGAAGAGCATTGTGGGTCTACCTACAATACATGGACTGCTGTGGTTCAAGAAGGCAGCTCAACACCACCTTCTCAAGGGGCAACTAGGGACAGAGGGAATGGGATGATAAATGCTGGGCCCAGTCAGTGATGGCCATATCTCATGAGAGTTTGAAAGAAAATGCATTTACAATGTTTGTCAGATGGATTGGGCATCCAACAATGCAGAACAGTCCAGCTACCCAGAAGGGCATTGAGGCCATTTGATCAATACTAATTTGGTCCTCAATGGGAAAAAAAAAGTAACAGTGAGTATCACACTTAATATACAAACTGTCCAAATGACTGAGACAACAGCTCCAAAACCATCAATCTCCACCAACTGTAGAAAACAGGAAAGCAAGTACAATACCCCAAAGGGCTTGCACTGAATTGGACACTGTTCAATTGCCTCAAGACCTTTAGGTTTAAGCAAAAGGATTTGGTCAGGAAGAAGTCATTCTTTGCCTCGAAATGGTTAGAGTCGAAACGCGTGGCGCCAGAAAGACACGTCGGGCAGGTAGCATCGAAGGAGCAGCAGAGTCGACGTTTATGCCCGAAATGTCGATTTTCCTGTTCCTCGGATGCTGCCGAACCTGCTGTGCTTTTCCAGACTCTTGATTCTGAGTCCTCACTTTCTTCCATATCGTTATTGATTAGATTAGATTACAGTATGGAAACAGGCCCTTCGGCCCAACAAGTCCACACCGACCCGCCAAAGCGCAACCCACCCATACCCCTACATTTACACCTTACCTAACATTTAACATGACCAATTCACTTTGGACTGTGGGAGGAAACCCACGCAGAACGTGCAAACTCCACACAGTCAGCCACCTGAGGGGGGAATTGAACCCGGGTCTCTGGCGCTGTGAGGCAGCAGTGCTAACCACTGTGCCACCATGCCACTGTGCCGCCCTCTTAAGTTACTGTTTCCGACGATAGACTATATTGTCTTGGAGTGACTAACGATGCAAAAAAACGACAGTTTTTTGTTATTTTCTGTATACCAACATAAAACACGTGGGTGTCAGTAACAGAAACGTGAATGGGCGATAAAGGGAAATCAATCAGAGCATGATTTGGAAAGGTCCGTTCTTATTCTGAGTCGAAGTAATGGATCCACTCTGTTCACTCAGGTTCGGGTGTGAGATTGGTCAATTCAGACGATCGTTGCTCAGGAAGAGTGGAAATCTTTCACGATGGAAGTTGGGGCACGGTTTGTGATGCCACGGATTTGGCAGATGCAACTGTACTTTGCAAGGAGCTGCAATGTGGACCCGCCCTGTCAGTGCACAGTAACGCTCGGTTTGGACAAGGTACCGGCAATATTTGGATGGATGATGTTCCCTGCGAGGGGACAGAATCCCATCTCCCTGGTTGGGGAACCCACAACTGTGGTCATGGTGAGGATACAGGTGTAACCTGTCACCCAGGTAAGACCTAACCGTACAAATGGATGAATCCTTCCGTACAACTCAGTTTCCTTCACATGATCAGAAATCAGAGCGAGGATACAGGACAGTGTTGAAAGAGGTTTGCTTTTGCTTATCTAAAAGTATATTTGACGGAGATTATGTAAAGAAATCATTACTCTGTATCGATCCGAGTCCTGGGGGGTTTTGATGGGGTTTGTTCCTGCCAAAGTTCTGTCCCTGTCCTGGGAGTGTTTGATGGGGTCAGTGTCGAGCACGCATAACACGATATCGTGTCTGAGTTGTCTCTATCCTGGAAATAGTAGATGAGGGTTGTGTAAAGGTAGCTTTAACGCCATGCTGCTCGGCTCTGGTAGAGTTTAATGAGGGACAGTGCAGAGAGAGTTTTACATTTTAATTAAAACAGTAGAGCCCTTAAATTTTAATTTATAAAAACAGACCCACCCTTCCTCTGTATCGAATCTCATGTTGTGCATGACTTCAGAATGTTTGATGGGGTTCTGTGACATGACAGCTTCACTCTTAAGTTAAAAGTGGAGAGGTTCTTTCTTCCACATCTAAAACCATGTTGTCCCTATCCTGGGACGGTTTGAGGAGGACAGTGCAGAAAGGACACTGTATCTGACTGTATGCTGTCCTGGCCTGATGGGGATGATGTAGAAATAGATTTACTCTGTATCTGTCAGATTACTTCCAGATTAAAACAGTAAAGGAAGCTTTAGTCTAAAAACACAAATAAAACGTAAAGTAAAACAAAAGCTCAGTGTTGTTGTCCTCACTGGGGTCAGTTTGCAAGGTTGGGTGGATGGTGGTTCACTTCATTAACACAGGCTGAGTCATAGAGTCATAGAGATGTACAGCATGGAAACAGACCCTTCAGTCCAACCCGTCCATGCCAACCAGATATCCCAACCCAATCTAGTCCCACCTGCCAGCACCCGGCCCATATCCCTCCAAACCCTTCCTATTCATATACCCAGCCAAATGCCTCTTAAATGTTGCAACTGTACCAGCCTCCACCACTTCCTCTGGCAGCTCATTCTCTATGTATACCACCCTCTGTGTGAAACGGTTGCCCCTTAGGTCTCTTTTATATCTTTCCCCTCTCACCCTAAACCTATGCACTTTAGTTCTGGACTCCCAGACCCCAGGGAAAAGATTTTGCCTATTTACCCTATCTGTGCCCCTCATAAATTTGTAAACGTTTATAAGGTCACCCCTCAGCCACTGACGCTTCAGGGAAAACAGCACCAGCTTGTTCAGCCTCACACTATAGCTCAAATCCTCCAATCTATACATCTGCATTCATGTATCGCTGACCTGAAAAAAAAGATTCCTCTTTCTCACATCAACAATCATTCGCTCTCTCTAATGAAAGAGCAGAACCTGGGATTGTGTTGCCCTTATGTTTCACCTGTACATCATTATAACTTACAGTTAACAAAATAAAGTGTGCACACATTGACGAACTTGCCAACTCGTGAGCAATGATTGGACGGCACGGTGGCACAGTGGCACAGTGGTTAGCACTGCTGCCTCACAGACCTCAGATACCCGGGTATCCCGCCTCAGGCACGGTCCAAAAATGTGCAGGTTGGGGGAATGGGTCTGCGCTTAGGGGAATGGGTCTGGGTGGGTTGCGCTTCGACGGGTCGGTAATGACTTGCTGCCCCTGAGGGCCTGTTTCCACACTGTAAGTAATCTAAATAATGATTGGAAATTACAACCAGTCAATGGTGTTCTGCTCTATACATCTTCATGAAACGTACCTGTGTCAACCACATAAACAGGAAACAACAACGGGGAATCAAAAGGGAATGATTTGGAAAGGTCCGTTCTTATTCTGAGTCGAAGTAATGGATCCACTCTGTTCTCTCAGGTTCGGGTGTGAGATTAGTCAATTCAGATGATCGTTGCTCAGGAAGAGTGGAAATCTTTTACGATGGAAGTTGGGGCACGGTTTGTGATGATGGCTGGGATTTGGCAGATGCCACTGTTCTTTGCAAGGAGCTGCAATGTGGACCCGCCCTGTCAGTGCATGGTAGTGCTCGGTTTGGACAAGGTACCGGCAATATTTGGATGGATGACGTTTCCTGCGAGGGGACAGAATCCCATCTCCGGTCTTGCTCCTTCCCTGGTTGGGGAACCCACAACTGTGGTCATGGTGAGGATGCAGGTGTAACCTGTTACCCAGGTAAGAGACCTGCTGTATAACTGAATGGACATCTTCTGTACAACTCAGGTTCCTATATTGGTTTGGTAATCACAGGGAAGAGGGCAAAAAGCATTGAAAGATGCAATCCAACCTTCAAGTTTATGAACAGCTTCTGGCTAAATTGAAAAGCAAGAAAGGAAAAAGTAAAACCTTAATCCGCCATGAGCTAATTGTCACAGGGACAACAAGATGAAAGAGATAACTGTGTGACTCAATGTTTGGTGACCGTGAGAATTGTGTTGAAACCCATGGGATATTTGCAGAGCTACTGGTGAAGAGGCAGCTGTTCCCAAAGAACATGCTCCACCTGGAACATACTGGAACCGGAGTCCGAGTGAATTGTAAAACACGGCCTGTGGATCAGGTTTTGAATGGACTTGTGTGTGTGTGTGTGGTTTCATTTGCCTGGAAAATTAGTCCATTAAACCTAAAGCAGAATTTAGGATTGTAGGTTAATGATGGTGCAGATTGTTCCGGTTAATGCAAGGATGGAACACTACGGGTGAGTGTCATATTGTAGTGAAGAAACAAAAAAGTGTGTGGAAATTTGACGACATCAGATTTAAAGGGTTTAAGTCCATGAAGTGTTGTCTTTATGCTTGACCCACTTTGAAGGAAGTGAACAAACCAATAGTGCAAATCTAAGGTAATGAATCGGATACCATAGACATATAGGAAACATGCTAAACGGAGATCAGTAAAAGATTTTTACGATTCAGAGATATTTGGGAATTCGGAGTGGGAGAAAGTGGGATAGAGAGAGACAGCGAGAGGGATGGTGAGAGAGAAAGATAAGGAGAGATCAGTGAGGGATACGGTTGCGATGTAGGACCATTAATCAGAGATGAAATTGCGACAGTTTTGGACGCTATTTCATCTCGGATTGTTTATCGTCAATGTGTTTGGTGCTAAAGAAACAGCAAGGGAATAACATCTCAGACGAACAAAGCTGTTGAGCTAACCGATCAGCTGTGATCATTATGGATGGTGGAGCACTCTCAAAATGCCAAAAGGCCTAGTTTGGCTCCCAATTTCTTTCATTCCACATTCCTCATGTTTCAGGAGATAGGAAATACAGTGACATTTAACAGAATGGCAAACCGGTCTCCAAGCACATGATTGACACTCCACCGTTTATAGTTGGTGCGGCAGACTGTTGGGTGGCCCGGTGGCTCAGTGGTTTGCACTGCTACCTCCTGGTGCCAGGATCCCAAGTTCAATTCCTGCCTTGGGCACCTGTGGAGTTTGCACATTCTCTCCGTGTCTGCGTGAGTTTCCTGCGGGTGTGCGGGTTTCCTGGCAGAGTCCAAAGATGTGCAAGTCAGGTGTATTGACCATGCGAAATTACCAGTAGTGTTAGATGTACTCGTCAGGGGGAAATGTAGGGGAATGGGTCTGTGTGGGTGGCTCTTCAGAGAGTCAGTGTGGACTTGTTGGGCCGAAGGGCCTGTTTCCACACTGTAGGGACTCAAATCTAACTGAGTTGTCAATAACGAGAACATCCCACACATTAATCGAACATAATACGATTGCAGATTTCTATCATTCTACATTCCTCATGTTTCAGTCCATTTGAAATCCAGTAACATTAAACAGAATGGTCAAAGGCTCTCCAATCACATGATTGAGACTCTACCCTTTATAGTTGGCAATAACGAGAATACCCCACACATTAATCAGACAGAATACAATTGCAGATTTCTGAAATCTCCTTTGCCGATTTCCCTCTTTTTAGATCCTTCAACGGAGCCGACAATCTCTGTCAGCCCTTCATTGACACTCTACGTGGCTGGAGATTCACTCACTATTAACTGCACAGTTCCACACAGCAACTTGACTGGACATCTGGAGTTGCTGAAGGACTCGAATTCTCTCATCATCGGACAAAAGCCCTCACATATGTCACTGAAAACGTCACCACCAGCGACCAAGGGAGCTACCAATGTTCCTATCGGATTGAGGTGGCAGAGCAATGGTCACCCAGCTCTCTGAGTCAACCTGTTGACATTGTTGTTACAAGTGAGTGAATCTTGTGTCAGTTATGGACAAAGTGAAGACTGACCTGCAGATGCTAGCGATCAGAGTCTAATGGTGTGGTGTTGGAAAAGCACAGCGGGTCAGGCAGCATCTGAGTCGACGATTAGAGCATGAGGTCTTCATCAGGAATGAAGATGCTGATGAAGGGCTTTTGCTCGAAACATCGACTTTCCTGCTCCTGGATGCTGCGTGACCAGCTGTGCCCTTCCAGCACCACACCTTTCCACTTGTGTCTGTTTTGTCAAATTTACCAAGTCCTGAATTGTTCCAATGTGTTTTGATGATATTTCCTGGCGGCAGAACCTCCACGCTCAGACATAATTCATTTTCAGTTGTGTTTTATTTAAGCACACATTGTTCAGAAAATGGAAGTTAATTCCTTTGCCCGGCAGTTTCCATGTTTACGAAACGGTGACCTCTTTGTTCTGGACTCACCCCCCCCCACCCCCCACCCCCCACCCCCCCCCATCCGGAATACCGTTCCGAGTGTTACCCTGTCCATTCTTGTGAAAAGATCTACTAGATTTGCTCGAGGAGATACACCTTATGGTTGGGTCATGTCGTCTCATGACAGCAATGTCCCATCACACTGATACAGTCAGCGGGATTTGGAGACGCGGAGTGCGTGGCAATGTACAGCAGATGCAGTTTAATGTGGATAAGCGAGAGGGTATCCAGTGCAGTGCAAAGTGTCAGGAAGTGGATTAGGATCCAGCGGTGTTAGATGGGGAAAGCAGGGAGGTAAAAATGAACCTGGGTGTTCCTCTACACCAGTCACGAACAGTAATTGTGGCCGCTGTAGCAGGGAATGAAGAAAGCAAATGGAATCTTGTCCTTCATAGGAAGAGGATTCACTACCAGGATAGGATATCTTGATAGCACAACTGGACTTTTGTGTGTGCACCTTGGGTCTCCTTATGTTCTGGTTACAGAGATATTTCAACAAAGGTTTCCCAGACTGTTTTCTGGGATGGCAGGGCTGACGATGAAGAGAGACTGGATTGGTTCGGACTGTGGTCACTGGTGTTTGGGAGAATGGTGAGGGATCTCATAGAAAGTTCAAAACATTCTAAAAGAACTAATCAAGGATAAATACACGAAGGATGTTCCAAATCACGGGCGGAGTCCAGAATCACAGTGTAATGAGGACAGAGTGGGATTGAGAAAAGGAGTAATGTCTTCACTCAGAGAGTGGGGAGCCTGTGGGATTCTCTGCTTCAGCAAGCGGGCGAGGTCAAAATGTCCCATGCTATTCCAGTTGGAGTCGGATAGATGTTTTACAGATGACAGCGAGAAAGCAAGGGAGCAGTGGACTGAGTTGAATAATGAGGAACGATATTATTGAATGGGCGAGGTCACTTGAAGGGCCGAATGTCCGACTCCTGCACCAATGTTGGATATTTCAGTGAGATGATTTGTTTTATTCGTCAGATCCTGCAACCGAGCCGAGCATCTCCGTGAGAGCTGACGGCGAATCAGTCACCATCAGCTGCACAGTTCCAGACGGTGTCCCTACAGGCTGCTTTCTGTTGCTAAAGGACACGGTTGCCATCATCAACAGCAGCATCAGCCAGCAATCCTTCACCTACACCATTCCGAACATCACTGTCAGCAGCCAGGGCCAGTACACATGTTCCTACAAAACCCAGGTTTCAGGTCGTTGGATACCATCATTTCAAAGTCGCCCTGTAACTGTCGCATGTGAGTAAGGCTTCCGCTGGCTCTGTAAGACGTGAATATTCGGAACCCGTGTCCCAGAGCGTGACTAATTCTGCAAGGTAGATATTTACAATGTAATTCCAACATTAGAGTAGGTTTCCTGTGAAAGAGTACTTTATAAGGTAAAGAGTAACGTTCCGTTTGCATTTCTTGCTCCATGCTACTGAGTGACTCTGTCCACATGTCTACAATACCAGCTGGCAAAGTCTCCATATTCACCTCTTGACTGAGGTGGGTCAGCAAGGTTGGTTGTATAGCAGGTCTGTGATGCACAGCAGCACCCAGTGCGTGGGTTTACTTCCTGCAAAGGCAGAAGTCAAAGTGAGAATCCAGCCTTTTCAAGCTTCGAATGGGGCCCGGTGAGCATCTGGTTAATCCACCACCGGTCATCTGTCTGTCTGACCGTCTGTCTGATGTATCTTACTCTCTGCAATAGCCGTGCTGAACCTTGTAAATCTATGTAAAAGCAACAGATGCAGGAAGAGAGATAGAGAGAGCGAAAGAGAGAGTGAGTGGGAAGTAGAAACCAGTGAGGGAAGAGCTGCCATCAGTCAACTTTCTGTTTGTCTGTCACTTTCTGTCTCGCTCTCTAAGAGATTTGCAGACCCTTGGAAATCTACATAAAACATGTGAGTATTGGTGCCAGGAAGCTAAATGAATAACGATGGCCAATCAAAGGTCGAATGATTCGGATATCATCGTTGTCCTCTGAAATAACGGGTCCACTCTGTTCTCTCAGGATCGGCTGTGAGATTGGTCAATTCGACAGATCCGTGCTCTGGAACAGTGGAGGTGTTGTACGATGGAAGTTGCGGCACGGTTTGTGATGATGGCTGGGATTTGACAGATGCCACTGTTCTTTGCAAGGAGCTGCAATGTGGACCCTCCCTGTCAGTAGTGCTTGGTTTGGAGAATGTACCGGCAATATTTGGGTGGATGATGTTCCCTGCGAGGGGACAGAATCCCATCTCCGGTCTTGCTCCTTCCCTGGTTGGGGAACCCACAACTGTGGTCATGGTGAGGATGCAGGTGTAACCTGTTACCCAGGTAAGAGACCTGCTGTATAACTGAATGGACATCTTCTGTACAACTCAGGTTCCGATATTGGTTTGGTAATCACAGGGAAAAGGGCAAAAAGCTTTGAAGGATGCAATCCAACCTTCAAGTTTATGAACAGCTTCTGGCAAAATTCAAAAGCAAGAAAGGAAAAGGTAAAACCTTAATCCGCCATGAGCTAATTGTCACAGGGACAACAAGATGAAAGAGATAACTGTGTGACTCAATGTTTGGTGACCGTGAGAATTGTGTTGAAACCCATGGGATATTTGCAGAGCTACTGGTGAAGAGGCAGATGTTCCCAAAGAACATGCTCCACCTGGAACATATTGGAACCGGAGCCCGAGTGAATTGTAAAACACGGCCTGTGGATCAGGTTTTGAATGGACTTGTGTGTGTGTGTGCGGTTTCATTTGCCTGGAAAAGTAGTCCATTAAACCTAAAGCAGAATTTAGGATTGTAGGTTAATGATGGTGCAGATTGTTCCAGTTAATGCAAGGATGGAACACTACGGGTGAGTGTCATATTGTAGTGAAGAAACAAAAAAGTGTGTGGAAATGTGACGACATCAGATTTAAAGGGTTTAAATCCATTAAATGTTGTCTTTATGCTTGACCCACTTTGAAGGAAGTGGACAAACCGATAGTGCAAATCTAAGGTAATGAATCGGATACCATAGACATATAGGAAACATGCTAAACGGAGATCAGAAAAGGATTTTTACGATTCAGAGATATTTGGGAATTCGGAGCGGGAGAAAGTGGGATAGAGAGAGACAGAGAGAGGGAGGGTGTGAGAGAAAGAGAGAAACAGAAAGGTAAGGAGAGATCAGTGAGGGATACGGTGGCGATGTAGGACCATTAATCAGAGATGAAATTGCGACAGTTTTGGACGCTATTTCATCTCGGATTGTTTATCGTCAATGTGTTTGGTGCTAAAGAAACAGCAAGGGAATAACATCTCAGACGAACAAAGCTGTTGAGCTAACCGATCAGCTGTGATCATTATGGATGGTGGAGCACTCTCAAAATGCCAAAAGGCCAAGTTTGGCTCCCAATTTCTTTCATTCCACATTCCTCATGTTTCAGGAGATAGGAAATACAGTGACATTTAACAGAACGGCAAACCGGTCTCCAAGCACATGATTGACACTCCACCGTTTATAGTTGGTGCGGCAGACTGTTTGGGTGGCCCGGTGACTCAGTGGTTTGCACTGCTACCTCCTGGTGCCAGGATCCCAAGTTCAATTCCTGCCTTGGGCACCTGTCTGTGTGGAGTTTGCACATTCTCTCCGTGTCTGCGTGAGTTTCCTGCGGGTGTGCGGGTTTCCTGGCAGAGTCCAAAGATGTGCAAGTCAGGTGTATTGACCATGCTAAATTGCCCGTAGTGTTAGATGTACTCGTCAGGGGGAAATGTAGGAGAATGGGTCTGTGTGGGTGGCTCTTCAGAGGGTCAGTGTGGACTTGTTGGGCCGAAGGGCCTGTTTCCACACTGTAGGGACTCAAATCTAACTGAGTTGTCAATAACGAGAACATCCCACACATTAATCGAACATAATACGATTGCAGATTTCTATCATTCTACATTCCTCATGTTTCAGTCCATTTGAAATCCAGTAACATTAAACAGAATGGTCAAAGGCTCTCCAATCACATGATTGAGACTCTACCCTTTATAGTTGGCAATAACGAGAATACCCCACACATTAATCAGACAGAATACAATTGCAGATTTCTGAAATCTCCTTTGCCGATTTCCCTCTTTTTAGATCCTTCAACGGAGCCGACAATCTCTGTCAGCCCTTCATTGACACTCTACATGGCTGGAGATTCACTCACTATTAACTGCACAGTTCCACACAGCAACTTGACTGGACATCTGGAGTTGCTGAAGGACTCGAATCTCTCATCATCGGACAAAAGCCCTCACATATGTCACTGAAAACGTCACCACCAGCGACCAAGGGAGCTATCAATGTTCCTATCGGATTGAGGTGGCAGAGCAATGGTCACCCAGCTCTCTGAGTCAACCTGTTGATATTGTTGTTACAAGTGAGTGAATCTTGTGTCAGTTATGGACAAAGTGAAGACTGACCTGCAGATGCTAGCGATCAGAGTCTAATGGTGTGGTGTTGGAAAAGCACAGCGGGTCAGGCAGCATCTGAGTCGACGATTAGAGCATGAGGCCTTCATCAGGAATGAAGATGCTGATGAAGGGCTTTTGCTCGAAACATCGACTTTCCTGCTCCTGGATGCTGCGTGACCAGCTGTGCCCTTCCAGCACCACACCTTTCCACTTGTGTCTGTTTTGTCAAATTTACCAAGTCCTGAATTGTTCCAATGTGTTTTGATGATATTTCCTGGCGGCAGAACCTCCACGCTCAGACATAATTCATTTTCAGTTGTGTTTTATTTAAGCACACATTGTTCAGAAAATGGAAGTTACTTCCTTTGCTCGGCAGTTTCCATGTTTACGAAACGGTGACCCCTTTGTTCTGGTCACCCCCCTCCATCCGGAATACCGTTCCGAGAGTTACCCTGTCCATTCTTGTGAAAAGATCTACTAGATTTGCTCGAGGAGATACACCTTATGGTTGGGTCATGTCGTCTCATGACAGCAATGTCCCATCACACTGATACAGTCAGCGGGATTTGGAGACGCGGAGTGCGTGGCAATGTACAGCAGATGCAGTTTAATGTGGATAAGCGAGAGGGTATCCAGTGCAGTGCAAAGTGTCAGGAAGTGGATTAGGATCCAAACGGTGTTAGATGGGGAAAGCAGGAAGGTAAAAATGAGCCTGGGTGTTCCTCTACACCAGTGACGAACAGTAATTGTGGCCGCTGTAGCAGGGAATGAAGAAAGCAAATGGAATCTTGTCCTTCATAGGAAGAGGATTCACTACCAGGATAGGATATCTTGATAGCACAATTGGACTTTTGTGTGTGCACCTTGGGTCTCCTTATGTTCTGGTTACAGAGATATTTCAACAAAGGTTTCCCAGACTGTTTTCTGGGATGGCAGGGCTGACGATGAAGAGAGACTGGATTGGTTCGGACTGTGGTCACTGGTGTTTGGGAGAATGGTGAGAGATCTCATAGAAAGTTCAAAACATTCTAAAAGAACTAGTCAAGGATAAATACACGAAGGATGTTCCAAATCACGGGCGGAGTCCAGAATCACAGTGTAATGAGGACAGAGTGGGATTGAGAAAAGGAGTAATGTCTTCACTCAGAGAGTGGGGAGCCTGTGGGATTCTCTGCTTCAGCAAGCGGGCGAGGTCAAAATGTCCCATGCTATTCCAGTTGGAGTCGGATAGATGTTTTACAGATGACAGCGAGAAAGCAAGGGAGCAGTGGACTGAGTTGAATAATGAGGAACGATATTATTGAATGGGCGAGGTCACTTGAAGGGCCGAATGTCCGACTCCTGCACCAATGTTGGATATTTCAGTGAGATGATTTGTTTTATTCGTCAGATCCTGCAACCGAGCCGAGCATCTCCGTGAGAGCTGACGGCGAATCAGTCACCATCAGCTGCACAGTTCCAGACGGTGTCCCTACAGGCTGCTTTCTGTTGCTAAAGGACACGGTTGCCATCATCAACAGCAGCATCAGCCAGCAATCCTTCACCTACACCATTCCGAACATCACTGTCAGCAGCCAGGGCCAGTACACATGTTCCTACAAAACCCAGGTTTCAGGTCGTTGGATACCATCATTTCAAAGTCGCCCTGTAACTGTCGCATGTGAGTAAGGCTTCCGCTGGCTCTGTAAGACGTGAATATTCGGAACCCGTGTCCCAGAGCGTGACTAATTCTGCAAGGTAGATATTTACAATGTAATTCCAACATTAGAGTAGGTTTCCTGTGAAAGAGTACTTTATAAGGTAAAGAGTAACGTTCCGTTTGCATTTCTTGCTCCATGCTACTGAGTGACTCTGTCCACATGTCTACAATACCAGCTGGCAAAGTCTCCATATTCACCTCTTGACTGAGGTGGGTCAGCAAGGTTGGTTGTATAGCAGGTCTGTGATGCACAGCAGCACCCAGTGCGTGGGTTTACTTCCTGCAAAGGCAGAAGTCAAAGTGAGAATCCAGCCTTTTCAAGCTTCGAATGGGGCCCGGTGAGCATCTGGTTAATCCACCACCGGTCATCTGTCTGTCTGACCGTCTGTCTGATGTATCTTACTCTCTGCAATAGCCGTGCTGAACCTTGTAAATCTATGTAAAAGCAACAGATGCAGGAAGAGAGATAGAGAGAGCGAAAGAGAGAGTGAGTGGGAAGTAGAAACCAGTGAGGGAAGAGCTGCCATCAGTCAACTTTCTGTTTGTCTGTCACTTTCTGTCTCGCTCTCTAAGAGATTTGCAGACCCTTGGAAATCTACATAAAACATGTGAGTATTGGTGCCAGGAAGCTAAATGAATAACGATGGCCAATCAAAGGTCGAATGATTCGGATATCATCGTTGTCCTCTGAAATAACGGGTCCACTCTGTTCTCTCAGGATCGGCTGTGAGATTGGTCAATTCGACAGATCCGTGCTCTGGAACAGTGGAGGTGTTGTACGATGGAAGTTGCGGCACGGTTTGTGATGATGGCTGGGATTTGACAGATGCCACTGTTCTTTGCAAGGAGCTGCAATGTGGACCCTCCCTGTCAGTAGTGCTTGGTTTGGAGAATGTACCGGCAATATTTGGGTGGATGATGTTCCCTGCGAGGGGACAGAATCCCATCTCCGGTCTTGCTCCTTCCCTGGTTGGGGAACCCACAACTGTGGTCATGGTGAGGATGCAGGTGTAACCTGTTACCCAGGTAAGAGACCTGCTGTATAACTGAATGGACATCTTCTGTACAACTCAGGTTCCGATATTGGTTTGGTAATCACAGGGAAAAGGGCAAAAAGCTTTGAAGGATGCAATCCAACCTTCAAGTTTATGAACAGCTTCTGGCAAAATTCAAAAGCAAGAAAGGAAAAGGTAAAACCTTAATCCGCCATGAGCTAATTGTCACAGGGACAACAAGATGAAAGAGATAACTGTGTGACTCAATGTTTGGTGACCGTGAGAATTGTGTTGAAACCCATGGGATATTTGCAGAGCTACTGGTGAAGAGGCAGATGTTCCCAAAGAACATGCTCCACCTGGAACATATTGGAACCGGAGCCCGAGTGAATTGTAAAACACGGCCTGTGGATCAGGTTTTGAATGGACTTGTGTGTGTGTGTGCGGTTTCATTTGCCTGGAAAAGTAGTCCATTAAACCTAAAGCAGAATTTAGGATTGTAGGTTAATGATGGTGCAGATTGTTCCAGTTAATGCAAGGATGGAACACTACGGGTGAGTGTCATATTGTAGTGAAGAAACAAAAAAGTGTGTGGAAATGTGACGACATCAGATTTAAAGGGTTTAAATCCATTAAATGTTGTCTTTATGCTTGACCCACTTTGAAGGAAGTGGACAAACCGATAGTGCAAATCTAAGGTAATGAATCGGATACCATAGACATATAGGAAACATGCTAAACGGAGATCAGAAAAGGATTTTTACGATTCAGAGATATTTGGGAATTCGGAGCGGGAGAAAGTGGGATAGAGAGAGACAGAGAGAGGGAGGGTGTGAGAGAAAGAGAGAAACAGAAAGGTAAGGAGAGATCAGTGAGGGATACGGTGGCGATGTAGGACCATTAATCAGAGATGAAATTGCGACAGTTTTGGACGCTATTTCATCTCGGATTGTTTATCGTCAATGTGTTTGGTGCTAAAGAAACAGCAAGGGAATAACATCTCAGACGAACAAAGCTGTTGAGCTAACCGATCAGCTGTGATCATTATGGATGGTGGAGCACTCTCAAAATGCCAAAAGGCCAAGTTTGGCTCCCAATTTCTTTCATTCCACATTCCTCATGTTTCAGGAGATAGGAAATACAGTGACATTTAACAGAACGGCAAACCGGTCTCCAAGCACATGATTGACACTCCACCGTTTATAGTTGGTGCGGCAGACTGTTTGGGTGGCCCGGTGACTCAGTGGTTTGCACTGCTACCTCCTGGTGCCAGGATCCCAAGTTCAATTCCTGCCTTGGGCACCTGTCTGTGTGGAGTTTGCACATTCTCTCCGTGTCTGCGTGAGTTTCCTGCGGGTGTGCGGGTTTCCTGGCAGAGTCCAAAGATGTGCAAGTCAGGTGTATTGACCATGCTAAATTGCCCGTAGTGTTAGATGTACTCGTCAGGGGGAAATGTAGGAGAATGGGTCTGTGTGGGTGGCTCTTCAGAGGGTCAGTGTGGACTTGTTGGGCCGAAGGGCCTGTTTCCACACTGTAGGGACTCAAATCTAACTGAGTTGTCAATAACGAGAACATCCCACACATTAATCGAACATAATACGATTGCAGATTTCTATCATTCTACATTCCTCATGTTTCAGTCCATTTGAAATCCAGTAACATTAAACAGAATGGTCAAAGGCTCTCCAATCACATGATTGAGACTCTACCCTTTATAGTTGGCAATAACGAGAATACCCCACACATTAATCAGACAGAATACAATTGCAGATTTCTGAAATCTCCTTTGCCGATTTCCCTCTTTTTAGATCCTTCAACGGAGCCGACAATCTCTGTCAGCCCTTCATTGACACTCTACATGGCTGGAGATTCACTCACTATTAACTGCACAGTTCCACACAGCAACTTGACTGGACATCTGGAGTTGCTGAAGGACTCGAATCTCTCATCATCGGACAAAAGCCCTCACATATGTCACTGAAAACGTCACCACCAGCGACCAAGGGAGCTATCAATGTTCCTATCGGATTGAGGTGGCAGAGCAATGGTCACCCAGCTCTCTGAGTCAACCTGTTGATATTGTTGTTACAAGTGAGTGAATCTTGTGTCAGTTATGGACAAAGTGAAGACTGACCTGCAGATGCTAGCGATCAGAGTCTAATGGTGTGGTGTTGGAAAAGCACAGCGGGTCAGGCAGCATCTGAGTCGACGATTAGAGCATGAGGCCTTCATCAGGAATGAAGATGCTGATGAAGGGCTTTTGCTCGAAACATCGACTTTCCTGCTCCTGGATGCTGCGTGACCAGCTGTGCCCTTCCAGCACCACACCTTTCCACTTGTGTCTGTTTTGTCAAATTTACCAAGTCCTGAATTGTTCCAATGTGTTTTGATGATATTTCCTGGCGGCAGAACCTCCACGCTCAGACATAATTCATTTTCAGTTGTGTTTTATTTAAGCACACATTGTTCAGAAAATGGAAGTTACTTCCTTTGCTCGGCAGTTTCCATGTTTACGAAACGGTGACCCCTTTGTTCTGGTCACCCCCCTCCATCCGGAATACCGTTCCGAGAGTTACCCTGTCCATTCTTGTGAAAAGATCTACTAGATTTGCTCGAGGAGATACACCTTATGGTTGGGTCATGTCGTCTCATGACAGCAATGTCCCATCACACTGATACAGTCAGCGGGATTTGGAGACGCGGAGTGCGTGGCAATGTACAGCAGATGCAGTTTAATGTGGATAAGCGAGAGGGTATCCAGTGCAGTGCAAAGTGTCAGGAAGTGGATTAGGATCCAAACGGTGTTAGATGGGGAAAGCAGGAAGGTAAAAATGAGCCTGGGTGTTCCTCTACACCAGTGACGAACAGTAATTGTGGCCGCTGTAGCAGGGAATGAAGAAAGCAAATGGAATCTTGTCCTTCATAGGAAGAGGATTCACTACCAGGATAGGATATCTTGATAGCACAATTGGACTTTTGTGTGTGCACCTTGGGTCTCCTTATGTTCTGGTTACAGAGATATTTCAACAAAGGTTTCCCAGACTGTTTTCTGGGATGGCAGGGCTGACGATGAAGAGAGACTGGATTGGTTCGGACTGTGGTCACTGGTGTTTGGGAGAATGGTGAGAGATCTCATAGAAAGTTCAAAACATTCTAAAAGAACTAGTCAAGGATAAATACACGAAGGATGTTCCAAATCACGGGCGGAGTCCAGAATCAAGGTGTAATGAGGACAGAGTGGGATTGAGAAAAGGAGTAATGTCTTCACTCAGAGAGTGGGGAGCCTGTGGGATTCTCTGCCTCAGGAAGCGGGCGAGGTCAAAATGTCCCCTGCTATTCCAGTTGGAGTCGGATAGATGTTTTACAGATTTTCGCGAGAAAGCAAGGGAGCAGTGGACTGAGTTGAATAATGAGGAACGATATTATTGAATGGGCGAGGTCACTTGAAGGGCCGAATGGCCTACTCCTGCTCCGATGTTGGATATTTCAGTGAGATGATTTGTTTTATTCGTCAAATCCTGCAACCGAGCCGAGCATCTCCGTGAGAGCTGACGGCGAATCAGTCACCATCAGCTGCACAGTTCCAGACGGTGTCCCTACAGGCTGCTTTCTGTTGCTAAAGGACACGGTTGCCATCATCAACAGCAGCATCAGCCAGCAATCCTTCACCTACACCATTCCGAACATCACTGTCAGCAGCCAGGGCCAGTACACATGTTCCTACAAAACCCAGGTTTCAGGTCGTTGGATACCATCATTTCAAAGTCGCCCTGTAACTGTCGCATGTGAGTAAGGCTTCCGCTGGCTCTGTCAGACGTGAATATTCGGAACCCGTGTCCCAGAGCGTGACTAATTCTGCAAGGTAGATATTTACAATGTAATTCCAACTTTAGTGTGCCATTCCTGTGAACGAGTACATTTGTAAGGTGAACAGTAACAATACGTTTGCCTTTCCCGCTATCTGCTGTTGGAAAACTTCTCCCCACATATATACAATATCCCCAGCTAGAAAAGTGTTAATGTTCTTCTCTTGACTGAGATAGGTTAGTAAGGTTGACCGGACATCTGGTCTGTAATGCACAGGGTCTCCCAGTGCGTGGTTTTAATTTCTGCACAGGCAGGATCCAAGTGAGGATCCAGCCTTCTGAAACTTTGAAGTGAGGCGTGATGCTGTTCTGGTTAATCCACCACCAGTCAGATGCCATTGTTCTTTGCAAGGTGCTGCAGTGTGCCCCACCTCCCTCCCCAATCAGTGCTTCATTTGGAACTGGTACCCGCAATATTTGGATGGATGATGTTTCCTGCAAGTGGACAGAGTCTCATCTCTGGTCTTTTGGGTTCCCCCTGGTTGGGGAACCCAAAACTGTGGTCATGATGAGGATGCAGGAGTAACCTGTTACCCAGGTAAGACCATGCTATCGAACTGCTTGGCCATCTGACTTAGTCATGGGTTCACCGTATATTACAGCAAAGGAAGTGAGCCTTTGGCCCATCAACACCACACTGATGTAAACATCCATCTAAGTATTCTAATCACCATTTCCCCAGTACCTGGACTGTATTCTTCTTCAATGTGTTGAGGGATTCTGCTTCTCCCACCCTTGCTTGCATTGAGTTCCAGATTCCCCACCATCTTCTGGGTGAAAGACATTTTCATCACATCCACCTCTAAACCTCCAGTCTCTTACAAACAACCTCTTCCTTTGACATTGATCAATATCAAGGGGGAAACGTTTTTTCTTTCTTGTCCTATTTATATCCCTCATCATTTTATACATTTCTCTGCTGTCCCCCTCTACCAACCTCAACTGCTCTAAAGCAAACATCTCCAGTCTGTCCAATGTCTCTCCATCACTGAAACTCTCAAGCCCCAAGGCAACATTCTGTTTAATCTCCCTGTGTACCTTTCCCAGTGCTATCACATCTCTCCATGAATGTGGATTCCAGGATGGCACCAATACTCTTGATTGACCTTTCAGGGAGGAGAGCAGCATTTAAAGGTGAAATCTTTCTCAGTGACCTGAACAAATGCAACAGTTCTAATGGAATGTTTAGTTGCGCACAAGAATAGGACAGAGCAGTAAACGCACAGCATCACAACAGCTCTCCCTCGAAGTTTAGCAGCATTTCACTTTGACAATGAGGTGAAGATTTATGTTGTGCTAATGCAACACCTCCAACATAAATGGCCAACACCATTCTAGCTTTCAAAGATTTCACATGTTTGCAGGAATGTTTTCTTTTTCAGTTCATGTACCTTCAAACTGATTGAGGAGATGTTTAGATTTGTCGCTACAATGATTCCTTCTTTCCATGCATCGTACAGAGTGAAAGTGTGGGACTGCATAATAGTGATCATAGCACAATTCACTGACCATTGTGTACAGTTTGGGATACAGTGACGCACTCATACTGTGTAGAAACACCTTACAGCCCAACCTGTCCATACTAACCAGGTTTCCTAAACTGAATGAATCTCATTTGCCTGTGTTTGGCCTGTATCATTTAAACCTTTCTTATTCATGTATCTGTCCAAATGTCTTTTAAATGTTGTAATTGTAACCATCTTTACCCTCTGGCAATGTATTCCATATACGCACCACCCTGTATGAAAAGGTTGCCCTCAGGTCTCCTCTCACCTTAAACCTATGCCCTCTAGTTTTAGATATCCCTACCCTGACAAAAAAGACCTTGGCTATTCATCTTATTTATGCCCCTCATGATTTCACAACCCTCTTTAAGGTCACCATTCAGCCTTTTATGCTGAAGGGATCAAAGTCCCAGACTACCCAGCCTCTCCTTATAACTCAAACCTTCACTTCTTGTTCAAACCTTATTTGCGGCCTTTCCTGTTGAATAACATCCTTCCTTTAGCAGGACGACCAGAATTGTACATGGTACTGCAAATGTGGCCTTACCAATGTCAATAACGTCCCAACTCCTGTACTCAACTGCTCTGATTGATGAAGGCAACTGTGTCAAATGCTTTTTTCACCACCTTCTTAAAGGACTCAAATTAGTGATGAAAGTAGCAGAAACAGCATGAATGAGAGAAGAAATATACATTCACAGTTCACCTTTGGGAGTTTGTAGAAGAGCTAATTGGGTGGCACAGTGGCTCAATGGTTAGCACTGCTACCTCAGAGCATCAGGGTCCCAGGTTCAGTTTCCACTTCAGGTGACTGTCTGTGTGGAGTTTGCACATTCTCCCTGTGTCTGTGTGGGTTTGCTCTGGTTTCCTTGTGCAGGCCAGGTGAATTGCCCATGGTGTTAGATGCATCAGTCAGAGGTAAATGGGTCTGGGTAGGTTACTCTTCAGAGAGTCTGTGGACTTGTTGGGCAAAAGGGCTTGTTTCCACACTGTAGGGGATTTCATCATTTTTTTAAAAAAAACAAACAACAACTTAAAGATTATCAAGGACAGTATCTTGAGGGAGTCATATGTTAGTTGCACAAGGATCTGCTGCTTAAAGAAAAGGGAAAGAACTACAATTTCACCATTTCTAAGACCTCAAAGACTCCAAAGAAAGGAGAAATCTGATAAACCAGATGATGGCCAACTGGTATTTCCACTAGATTATTAATCCAGAGACCCAAGTTAATGTTCAGGTCTCCAGGGTTCAAATCTGCTATGGTAGATGGAGGACTTTGAACTCAATAAATCCCTGGAATTAGAATATAATGATGACTATTGTTGGAAAACTCCAGCTGGTTCAGTAATGACCATTAAGGAGGTAAATCTGTAATCCTTCCCTGGTCTAGCCTACGCATCACCCCACAGTGATATGGTTGGCTCTCAACTGGGCAATGAAGATAATAAATGCTGACTCAGCCAGAGACAACCATATCCTGCAAATTAATAGGCATAAACTCAAAGAAGGGGAGAGTGTGTTATGGGAACGGTAACAGATTTAAAGTCTTGAGGGCAATGTGCCCCTTAGATAAAACAGTAGGAGAATGCAAAGTGCACTCAGAATATCTTCTTTAAAGGAGATAACTTTCGCAGTCTAGATTAGAGTGGTGCTGGAAAAGCACAGCAGGTCAGGCAGCATCCAACGAGTAGGAAAATTGAAGGGGAGAAGGTAACGAAGAGTACAATAGGTGAATGGGGTGGGGATGGAGGTGATAGGTCAGAGGGGAGGGTGGAGTGGATAGGTGGGAAGGGAGATTTGCAGGTGGGACAGGTCATGAGGACAGTGCTGAGCTGGAAGGTTGGAACTGGGGTAAGGTGGGGGGAGGGAAAATGAGAAAACTGGTGAAGTCCACATTGATGCCCTGGGGTTGTAATGTTCTGAGGCGGAAATTAAGGTGTTCTTCCTCAAGGTGTCAGGTGGTGAGGGAGCGGCGGTGGAGGAGGCCCAGGACCTGCATGTCCTCGGCAGAGTGGGATGGGGAGTTGAAATGTTGGGCCACAGAGTGGTGCGGGTGTCCGGAGATGTTCCCTAAAGCGTATTGCGAGGAGGCGTCCAGTCTCCCCAATGTTTAGGAGATCGCATCGGGAGCAACGGATACAATAAATGATATTGGTGGATGTGCAGGTGAAAGTTTGATGGATGTGCAAGGCTCCTTTGGGGCCTTGGATGGAGGTGAGGGGGGAGGTGTGGGCACAGGTTTCGCAATTCCTGGGGTGGCAGGGGAAGGTGCCAGGATGGGAGAGTGGTTTGTTGGGGGGGGGGCATGGACCTGGCTAGGTAGTCACAGTGGGAATGGTCTTTGCGGAAAGCAGATAGGGGTGGGGAGAGAAATATATCCCTGGTGGTGGGGTCCATTTATAAGTGGTGGAAATGTCGGCAGATGATGCGGTTCATGTGAAGGTTGGTCGGGTGGAAGGTGAGGACCAGGAGGATTCTGACCTTGTTACAGTTGGAGGGGTGGGGTTTGAGGGCGGAGGTGTGAGATGTGGATGAGATGCGTTGTAGGGCACCTTTAACCACATGGGAAGGGAAATTGCAGTCTGTAAAGAAGGAGGCCATCTGGTGTGTTCTGTAGTGGAACTAGTCCTCCTGGGAGTAGATACGGCAAAGGTGGAGGAATTGGGAATATGGGATGGCATTTTTGCAGGAGGTAGGGTGGGAAGAGGTGTAGTCCAGGTAGCTGTGGGAGTCGGCGGGTTTGTAAAAAATGTCAGTGTCACATTGGTCATCATTGATGTAGATGGAGAGGTCCACGAAGGGGAGGAAGGTTTCTTCCTCTCCCTACGTCCCAGCAGTACCCTTCCACTGACACTCTCATTCATTTGTCTGAACTGGTCCTCACCCTTTACAATTTCTCCTTCAAATCCTCCCACTTCCTCCAGACCAAAGGAGTAGCCATGAGCAGCTGTATGGGCCCCAGCTATGCCTGTCTCTTCCTTGGCTATGTAGAACAGTCCATCTTCCGTAGTTACACCGGCACCATTCCCCACCTCTTTCTCTGCTACAATGATGACTGTATCCGCGCCACCTCGTGCTCCCATGAGGAAGTTGAACAGTTCATCACCTTCACCAACGCATTCTGCCCTGACCTTAAATTCACCTGGACCATCTCTGACAACGTGTTTGAAAATGCCCTCTAACGCATCCCATCCACATCCCATACCTCTGCCCTCAAACCCCATCCCTCCAACTGTAACAAGGACAGAACCACCCCACACCTGGTCCTCACCTTCCAGCCTACTAACCTTCACATAAACCGCACCATCTGCCGACGGAGTGGGACCATTCAGTGCAGCCACTTTGGCGAGGGTGTTTCGGCGCAGGCTGTTTTGCCGCAGACCCGTTTAGCCTCAGAGCTGTTTCGGCACAGCTCATATTGATTTCAGGATTAACGAAAGCAGTAAAAATAAAAGTTGATTCCTTTCCAGGCTTAGTTAAAAACATTAATGAAAGCAATAAAAATACAAGTTATGTTTATCCTCTTCAGTAAAAATGTTAAAAAAAAAGAAACTTGTTAATTAATCCTGAAATCAATATGAGCTGGGCTGAAATAGCTCTGCAGCTAAATGGGTCTGCGGCAAAACGGTCTGCACCGAACCGGCCACGCCGAAACACTCACGCCAAGTGATCCTATACCCATCCACCGGCATTTCCGCCACTTACAAATGGACCCCACCCCTATCCACTTTCCGCAAAGACCATGACTACCTGGTCAGGTCCACGCCCCCCCAACAACCCACCTTCCCACCCTGGCACCCTCCCCTGCCACTGCAGGAATTGCAAAACCTGCACTCACATCTCCTCCCTCGCCTCTATCCAAGGCCCCAAAGGAGCCTTCCACATCCATCAAAGTTTCACCTGCACATCCACCAATATCATTTATTGTATCCGTTGCTCCCGATGCGGTCTCCTCTACATTGGGGAGACTGGGCGCCTCCGAGCAGAGCGCTTTAGGGAACATCTCCGGGACACCCACACCAATCAACCACAGCGCCCTGAGTCCTAACATTTCAACTCCCCCTCCCACTCTGCCGAGGACATGCAGGGCCTGGGCCTCCTTTGCTGCCACTCTCTCACCACCCGATGCCTGGAGGAAGAACGCCTCATCTTCTGTCTCAGAACACTTCAACCCCAGGGCATCAATGTGGACTTCACCAGTTTCCTCATTTCCCCTTCCCCCACCTCACCCCAGTTCCAATCTTCCAGCTCAGCACTGTCCTCATGACCTGTCCTACCTGCCTAGCTTCCTTGCCACCAATCCACTCCACCCTCCTCTCCGACCTGTCACCTTCATCCCCACCCCCACTCATCTATTGTACGCTTTGCTACCTTCTCCCCAGCCCCACTCCCCTCCCATTTATCGCTCCACCATGGAAGCTCCCTGTCTTCAGTTATAATGAAAGGCTTTTGCCCAAAACGTTGATTTTCCTACTTGTCGGATGCTGTCCGACCTGCTGTGCTTTTCCAGCACCATTCTAATCTAGACTCTGATTTCTAGCAGCTGCAGTCCTCACTTTTGCCCAGATAACTTTCCTAGTCTGGTAGAGTGTGAATGGAGAATTGGGCTGATTTGGAAGTGAAGACAATATGATGGTAATGCTTTGCAGGCACCAAACGTTGTTACCACATCCAACTGGAATGTAGTCTTGGTCACACAGAAACTTTGTTGCTGTGAGGGAGGATGCAGAGATGTTTCTGTGTGATTTGGACAAGAATGGGCAATTGCACACCAGATGCAGTTTAATATTTGTTTATGTGAGGTTGTCCACTTTGGGAACAAAAACAGGAAGGTGGATTATTGTCTGAACAATGATAGATTTGGAAAGGGAACAGTGAGAATTGGCTGTTCCTTCTACCTTCGGGTTCATTAATGTCCTTGAGGGAAGGAAACTGCCATCTTACCTGGTCAGATCTACATGTGATTCCAGACCCATTGCAATGTGATTGATTCTTAACAGCAAACTAGGATGGGTCATCGGCAGCTGCACCATCATCCTGCAATTGAATTTTTAAGAAGTGAACCAGTGACTGAAAGTAAGCATTGCAGATGCAGCAGCTGGTGAAGAAGGCATATGTTGTCCTTCATAATGAGAGGTATCAAGTACAGGAAGTTTTGCTGCAATTGTACTGGATGAGGCCACATTTGGAATATTGTGTGCACTGTTTTGGTCTCCTTATCTGAGGAAGGATGTTCTGGCTATGAGTGGAGTGCAGCGAAGGTTTGCCAGACTGATTCCTGAGATGGAGGGACCCATATCTGCTGGCTTGGTTGATCATAGACCACAGACCCCCAATGGAGTGGAAACAGGCCATTTGGACCAACAAGTCCATACCAACACTTCAAAGAGTAACCCACCCAGACCCATTCCCCTACTCTTTTATTTACATTTACCCCTGACTAATGAACCTAACCCACACTCCCCTGAACACTATGGACAATTTAGCATGCCCAAGTCACTTAACCTGCACATCTTGGGATTGTGGGAGGAAACCGGAGCACCCGCAGGAAACCCACGCAGACACAGGGAGAATGTGCAAAGTTCACACAGAATGTCGCCCGAGGCTGGAATCAAACCCCAGGTCCCATGCACTGTGAGGCAGTAGTGCTAACCAATGAGCCACCATTGCTCAGTAGTTAACACAGCTGCCTCACAGGTTCAACTGCACCTTCAGGTGACTGTGTAGTGTTTGCATATTTGCCTCATGCTTTGTGGATTCTCTGAGCACTCCAGTTTCCCTTCCACCGTCCAAAGATGTGCAGGTTAGATGGATTGGCCATGCTAAACTGCCCATAGTATCTTGGGACATGTAGGTTAGGTGGATTAACCATGGGAAATGGAGGATTACAGGAGTAGAGAAGGGAAGGGGTATGAGAGCGTGTCTGGTTGGGAAGCTCTTTGGAGGGTCGGTATGGGCTTAATGGGCCGAATGGCCTGCTTCCACACTGTTGTCATTCTGTATGTGAGGAGAGACTGGCTCAGTTATGATTGTATTCACCTAATTCTAGAAGATTCTTTGCAAACCTTGACTTCTCCTGCACCATTAACCTGTATAAAGTTTCTTGTTTATGTTATACTGCTTTTCAGATACAGCAGCCCGCCTTATCCAAATTAAGCTCATTTGACCAGTACAGGTCATTCTTTTCTAACACATTTCGTTACTATGAATTTGTTATAACACGATAGATGAATTGGGGAATTGGGGACACTGTTTATAAAGCATGAACTTTTAAAATGCATGTTGGCTGTAACACAATTATATTGCCAACACTTTAAGCACTGTTTCTGAAGTGTGATTTTTTTCTATTTCACGCGGTTGCACAAGAATGCAACAACCATTGTGTTATCGAAGAACTACCTGTATTCAGAATGCTATCTCTACCTCTCTGAACTCCCCTCCCTCCCTGCTCTTTCTACTTCCACTCTCTGGATGAGCTGCTCCATTTGAAAGCATGGTCACTGACTAGACAGTAGATTCAGAGAGGTTTGCAGTCACCACTGAGAATAAAAGGCCAATCATGTTCATCCTGGTCAAAACAAATCCATGAATTCCAATCCCATTTGCCCAGCATTCGACATCATAGCCTTGGCATCGTAAGTGTGTATCTAAATCCTTCTTCAATGTGATGACGGTTTTTGCCTATGCCATCCTTATTGGCAGTGAGTTCCAGATTCCCTTCCACCCTCTGTATGAAATCTTATGACTTAAATACTGTATAAAGCTCCTCATTGTTGCTTTAAATTTCTGTTCCCCACACCTTACTCGTTATTGATCCCTCCCCTCAAGGTAAAATATTCTCCTTGTCTATGCCCCTCAGATCCCTGTACATCTCTATTAGATCCTCACCCTGCTCCAAACAAAACAAATTGAGCTTATCCAGCCTGCCTACATCGCTGAAATGCTCCATCCCAGGCAATATCTTGGTGAATCTTGTCTGCAACCTCGCCAATACGATCACCTCCTTCCTTATTATGCACACACCAAAATTGTACATTTCCATCATCAGCTCTCAGCTCTTATAACCTATGTCACTACTGATAAAGGCAACTGTCGCATGTGACTTCTTAACCACCGTATTTACATAGAACATAGAACATAGAACATAGAAGAATACAGCGCAGTACAGGCCCTTCAGCCCTCGATGTTGCGCCGATCAAAGCCCACCTAACCTACACTAACCCACTATCCTCCATATACCTATCCAATGCCTGCTTAAATACCCATAAAGAGGGAGAGTCCACTACTGCTACTGGCAGGGCATTCCATGAACTTACGACTCGCTGAGTGAAGAACCTACCCCTAACATCAGTCCTATATCTACCCCCCCTTAATTTAAAGCTATGCCCCCTTGTAATAGCTGACTCCATACGTGGAAAAAGGTTCTCACTGTCAACCCTATCTAACCCCCTAATCATCTTGTACACTTGTCTTGGCATGGAGTGAAAAATAAACAGGTTGGGACTCTACTCCCTGGAGTTCCCTGGTGAAATCCACCAGCACATTCTGTGTTTATAGCTTGCAATGTTAAGTCTTTCCCCACACTATTTTTCTAGATGCTGTCAGACCTGCTGAGTCTCTCCGGTGATTTCTGTTTCTATTTCATATTTCCAGCAAGTATTGTTCTCTTATTTTGCAAACGCACAATTTGATTCAATTGTCTTTCAATTTCACAGAAAACCACTGGACTCAAAAGCTGACTCACTATCTTTGGGTGACGGGAACAGCACTGTTCATTGTTGTTGTAGCAGCTGCAATTGTGATGAAAATGAGAAACGGGAAGAAAAGAGGTTGGAGAAGGATACACTTTTCTTTCATATTGTGAGACTGAATTGTTCTATAGCTATAACGTTTTAAAAAATTGAACAGCATTCAAATGACTGCCCCCTTCACCCCTAAAAATTCAGGTGAAGACCACAAATAGCACCATAAGGAATCGGGTAAGGAGTAGGCCATTCAGTCCCTCGTGCCCACCCCAGCTCCACCATTCATAAGGACCATGGCTTTCCTTTGATTTCCTGACTGATCAAGAATCTCTCTGTCTCAGCTTGAAATATACACAAGGACTCTACAACCCTCCCCACTACACACAGCTCTCTATGGCAAGGGGTTCCATAGACTCAGCCCTCTGAGATAAGAAATTCCTCCTCATCAGCCTTAAATTGGCATCCTTTTGTCTAAGATTGTGTCCTCTGGTCCGAGACTCTCCTATGAAGGGGAAGCATACTCTTTGCAATGACCCTGTCAAGCCACTTTAAGTTTTAACCTTCTATATTTCAGTGAGTAGAGTTCAAACCTCTTTAGCCTTTGCCCAATAGTTGACCACTGAATCTGTATCACCCATTGTTGAAGTCAAAGCTTCCCACTCTTGCTTCTGGTAGTACAGTGAGTCAGAAGAAAAAAAAACATTGTTTACATTATTCTCATTATGAATTTTCATTAATTACTAATTACTAAGAGGACAAGACAGGATGACCACAGGAAGGATGTTTCCATTGACTGGGGGAGTTCAGTGGCTGGGGGAGGGTGGTTACAGTCTGAAGAAACACAGGATAGGACTGAGAGGGAGGTATCATCCGAGAATACAAATTATTCCAATGGGCACCAATGCATCTTTATTTGGTAATATTTGGGTGTAAATAATTGAAACTCCATTCGATGAGTGAAGGGGTTGGGTGTATTCAGCATCACCTGTATTATTGGAGACAAATGTTCTTTTTTTCCCCTATTTAAAGGACATGCTACATTCAGAGAATCTATCACCAAGTTTCAGATGCAAAACATTGCAACCACAATCGACCCGTTGTGTTCAGAGCTGACACACTATGCAATTGAAGATTGAAGACTGGTTATACATCGTTGATTCATAGTGGAAAATATTGTCCTTGTCAGAATCTACTCTGCACTCCTAGAATTTTGTGAAGTTTTGACAACACATTGAATGCATGAACTCTGATTTTTGAAGAGAATACAGAATTAGAATCATAGTCCTCCACAGGGCAGAAAAGTTCCTTTAGCCCATTAAATCTGAACTGATATTAAAACAACTCTAAATCCACAGCAGTACGACTTTCCCTCACTAGACTCCCATACCCTTGAATGTTATGACACTTCAAGTGTTCATCCAAGTACTTTTTAAATGTTGGGAGGTTTCCTGCCCCAATTACCCTCCCAGACAGTCCATTCCAGACCCCCGCCACACTCTGAGGGAAATGATCCTCAAATCTCCCTCTCAGCCTCCTGTCTTTCACTTTAAAATAATGCCCACTTGTTATTAACCCTGTGATTAAGGGGAATAACTGCCTCCTATCCAGCCTGTCCATGCCCCTCATAATCTTGTATTTGATTTCATCATCTTGAAGTCATATGGTGCAGAAACATATCCTTTGGTCTAACTCATCCGATCTTCACCACTTTGTCTGGCAGCTCATTCCATACATGCACTATATTTTGCATTTGGAAGTTACTCCCTGGATCCTTTATATACCTTTCCTCTCTCACCTTACACTTATGCTCTCTAGTTTTGACCTCCTCCACCTCATAAAAAGACCTTGGCCCTTCACCCTACTCATGCCCCTCATGATTTTGTGGCTCTATAACGTCACCCCTCAATCTCCAATGCTCCAGAAAAAATAAACCCAGGCTATTGAGCCTTTCACTATAACTCAAATTCTCCAGTCCTGAACTGTGTGCACTTTTCTAAAACTGTCCTCACCAATGTCATGCATAGCTGCAACGTGATGTCCCAACTCCTGCACTCAGTGTTTGACAAATGAAAGCAAGCGTGCTAAATGCCTTCTTCACCACCCAGTCTACATGCGACACCACAGAGTCAGAGTCCTACAGCACAGAGACAGGCCCTTTGGCCCAAACTGCTTCATGCTGACTAAAGTGTCCATCAATACTAACCCCATTTTCCTTCTAAACCTTTCCTATCCATGTACTTGTCCAAATGCCTTTTAAATGTTGTTAATGTACCCACCTCAGCCACTTCATCTGGCAGCTCATTCCAAATGTGTACGACCCTTTCTGTAAAATAGCTCCCTTTTATTCTTTATCCTCTAACCTTAAACTGATGCCACTTTCAAGGACTTGGAGATGCTGGTGTTGGACTGGGGTGGACAAAGTTAAAAATCACACAACACCAGGTTATCGTCCAATAGGTTTATTTGGAAGCTCTAGCTTTCGGAGCGACGCTCCTTCATCACAACTACCTGATGAAGGAGTGGTGCTCCGAAAGCTAGTGCTTCCAAGTAAACCTGTTGGACTATAACCAGGTGTTGTGTGATTTTTAACTTTGTCCACTTTCAAGGAACTATGCACCGAAGTCTCTTTTATTGGCAAAACTCTTCAGGGCCCCAACATTAACTGTAGAGGTACTGCCCTGGCTTGCCTTACCAAAATGTAGCACCTCACATTTATCTAAATTAAACTCCATCTGCCACTCCTCGCCTATTGGTTCATAAGTGCTGTTGTGCTCTGAGACAATCTTCTTCGCTGTCCATTGCATCATCTATTTTGGTGTTATCTGCAAACTTACTAACCATGCCTCCTATATTCACATCCAAGTAATTTATATAATTGACAAAAAGCAGTGGACCCAGCACCAATCCATGTGACACACAGCTGGTCACAGGCCCCCAGTCCAAAAAGCAACCTTCTCCTACAAGTGAATTAAACTTACAATAATTTGATAAAAATGTGTGTCTCATCACATTAAATGAATATTGCAGTTTTCTGTGGAGCAGGTGGGATTTGAACTTGGATTCCTGGCTCAGAGACAGAGACATAACATGAACAAGCACACATGCATACACAAAATCAAAAGCGCACATACAGGCAAACGCAAACACAGAAAAGCATTAAGTACACCTATAACAAACAGCACAGAAATACAATTAAGTGAGTATGTGTACACAGAAGCATATACTTGTATAAAGAAAAGCAAGCAGACACTCGCACATACTCATATACAAATATACCAGTGCATGGAGACAAAAGCACCAGCGCACACACAAAGAAAGCACAGAAAACACCAAGCACCAAAACTGTCTCAGACACACACAAACACAAGTATGCACATAAAAAGCACAAGCAAATATACACAAGTGCGTGCTCATACACACAGAAAAGTACTCAAACACAAGCCACACACGCGCACACAAAAATGCAAGCACACATACAAAATCATAAGCGCACATTGACTCAAACATGCACACAAAGAAAAATTCAGGCATGTACACAAAAACACAAGCACATGTGCACACAAATATAAAAGGACATAAATAAAAAACAGGCATGTACAAAAACACCAGAAATGCAAGTCCACACACACATAAGTGCACAACAGGCACACAAAGACACAAACAGAAATACATGCATACACAAATACAAGCACAAAAATAAATCAAGCACACCCGGGTATGGGCAAACAAAAACACAAACATATATCCACAAAATATAAGCCTACATACACAGAAACACAAATGCACAAAAAAACGCAAGCATGCACACAAACACAAAATGTAAGTACATACACAAGCACACGCAAACTCAAGCTTACAAAAAAACAAACATACGGACACAACATATTAAAAAGAAGCACATGCACACACACACACACACACAATACACACACACACAAAAACACACCCACATCAAACAAGAATGTGGGTGTGCACACACATAAAATCACACGCACACAAGTGCATGCATAGAGTAAACAAACACAGCGCACACATACAAAAGCACAAGAGCACATACATAGAGAAAAACACAAGCAAACACACAAAAGAACAAGAACACAAACACAGGTTTACACATCCATACACCGTGGGGTAGCAAGGTGGCTCAGTGGTTAGTACTGCTGCCTCAGGGCATGGTTAGGAACATGGGAGTGGGATATCGTAGCAATTACAGAAAAATGGCTCAGGGATGGGCAGGACTGGCAGCTTAATGTTCCAGGATACAAATCCTACAGGAAGGATAGACAGGGAGGCAAGAGAGGGGGTGTTGGAGGGGTGGGGATGGCAATTTTGATAAGGGATAGCATTTCAGCTGTGCTGAGGGAAGATTATTTGGGTAGAACTGAGAAGTAAGAAAGGGATGATCACCTTATTGGGATTGTATTATAGACCCCCTAATAGTCAGAGGGAAATTGAGAAACAAATTTGTAAGGAGATCTTAGCTATCTGTAAAAATAACAGGGTGGTTATTAGATTAGATTACTTACAGTGTGGAAAAAGGCCCTTCAGCCCAACAAGTCCACATCAACCTGCCAAAGCATTTGCCTATATTCACTCCTTCACATTTTTGGATTGTGGGAAGAAACCAGAGCAAACCCACAGAGAGAATGTGTAAACTCCATACAGAGAGTTGCCTGAGGCAGGAATTGAACCCCGGTCTCCTGATACTACAAGGTCAGCAGTGCTAACCACTACACCAACAGGACTTTATCTTTCCAAGCATAGACTGGAACTGCCATAGTGTTAAGGGTTTAGATGGAGAGGCATTTGTTAAGTGTGTACAAGACAATATTCTGATTAAGTATGTGGGTGCACCTACAAGAGAAGGTGCAAAACCTGACCTTCTCTTGGGAAATAAGGCAGGGCAGGTGACTGAGGTGTCAGTGGGGGAGCACTTTGGGGCCAGCGACCATAATTCTATTAGATTTAAAATTATGATGGAAAAGGATTGACGAAATCTAAAAGTTGAAGTTCTAAATTGGAGAAAGGCTAATTTTGACGGTATTAGGCAAGAACTTTCGAAAGCTGATTGGGGGCAGATGTTTGCAGGTAAAGGGACGGCTGGAAAATGGGAAGCCTTCAGAAATGAGATTACGAGAATCCAGAGAAAGCATATTCCTGTTAGGGTGAAAGGAAAGGCTGGTAGGAATAGGGAATGCTGGATGACTAAAGAAAGAGGGTTTGGTTAAGAAAAAAAGGAAGTATATATAAGGTACAGACAGGAGAGTGAATCCTTAGAAGAGTATAAAGAAAGTAGGAGTATACTTAAGAGGGAAACCAGGAGGGAAAAAAGGGGGCATGCGATAGTTTTGGCAAATAGAATTAAGGAGAAGTTAAAGAGTTTTTACAAATACATTAAGGACAAAAGGGTAACTAGGGAGAGCATAAGGCCCCTCAAAGATCAGTAAAGCTGCCTTTGTGTGGAGCAGCAGAAAATGGGCGAGATACTAAATGAGTATTTTGTATCAGCATTTACTGTGGAAAAGGATATGGAAGATATAGACTGTATGGAAATAGATGGTGACATGTTGCAAAATGTCCATATTAAAGAGGAGGAGGTGCTGGATGTCTTGAAATGGGAAAAGATGGATAAATCCCCAAGACCTGATCAGGCATACCCTGGAACTCTTGTGGGAAGCTAGAGAAGTGATTGCTGGGCTTCTTGCTGAGATATTTGTATCATCAATAGTCACAGGTGAAGTGCTGGAAGACTGGAGGTTGGCTAACGTGGTGCCACTGTTTAAGAAGGGCGGTAAAGACACCAGGGAACTATAGACCGGTGAGCCTGACCTCAGTGGTGGGCAAGATGTTGGTGGGAATCCTGAAGGACAGGATGTACATGCATTTGGAAAGGCAAGGACTGATTAGGGATAGTCAACATGTGCGTGGGAAATCATGTCTCACAAACTTGATTGAGTTTTTTGAAGAAGTAACAAAGAGGATTGATGAGGGCAGAGCAGTAGATGTGATCTATATGGACTTCAGTAAGGCGTTCGGCAAGTTTCCAATGGGAGACTGATTAACAAGGTTAGATCTCATGGAATACAGGGAGAACTAGCCATTTGGATACAGAACTGGCTCAAAGGTAGAAGACAGTGGCTGGTGGTAGAGGGGTGTTTTTCAGACTGGAGGCCTGTGACCAGTGGAGTGCTACAAGGATTAGTGGTGGGTCCTCTACTTTTTGTCATTTACATAAATGATTTGGATGCGAGCATAAGAGGTACAGTTAGTAAATTTGCAGATGACACCAAAATTGGAGGTGTACTGGACAGTGAAGAGGGTTACCTCAAATTACGACAGGATCTTGACCACATGGGCCAATGGGCTGAGAAGTGGCAGATGGAGTTTAATTCAGATAAATGCGAGGTGCTGCATTATGGGAAAGCAAATCTTAGCAGGACTTATACACTTAATGCTAAGGCCCTAGGGAGTGTTGCTGAACAAAGAGACCTTGGAGTGCAGGTTCATGGGTCCTTGAAAGTGGAGTCGCAGGTAGATAAGATAGTGAAGAAGGTGTTTGGTATGCTTTCCTTTATCGGTCAGAGTGTTGAGTACAGAACTTGGGAGGTCATGTTGCGGCTGTGCAGGACATTGGTTAGGCCACTGTTGGAATATTGTGTGCAGTTCTGGTCTCCTTCTTATCGGAAAGATGTTGTGAAACTTGAAAGGGTTCAGAAAAGATGTACAAGGCTGTTGCCAGGGTTGGAGGATTTGAGCAATAGGAAGAGGCTGAACAGGCTGGGGCTGTTTTCCCTGGAGTATCGGAGGCTGAGGGGTGATCTTTTTGAGGTTTATAAAATTATGAGGGTAAATAGGGTAAATAGGCAAAGTCTTTTCCCTGGGGTCGGGGAGTCCAGAACTAGAGGACATAGGTTTAGGGTGAGAGGGGAAAGATATAAAAGAGACCTACTGGGCAACTTTTTCATACAGAGGGTGGTACATGTATGGAATGAGCTGCCAGAGGATGTAGTGGAGGCTGATACAATTGCAACATTTAAGAGGCATTTCGATGGGTATATGAATAGGAAGGGTTTGGAGGGATATGGGCCGGGTGCTGGCAGGTGGGACTAGATTGGGTTGGGATATCTGGTCGGCGTGGACGGGTTAGACCGAAGTGTCTGTTTCCGTGCTGTATACCTCTATGACTCTATGACTCTATGAGGTGAGTGGGACAGATAGCTTTTGCCGTCAATCTTCAATGATTTCCCAGTTATTGCTGGACTCTGAATTTCAGGTTTTTAATTGAATTCACATTCCACCATCTGTCATGGAGGATTCAGACTCGGTAATGTCTCCACAACACTACCGTGCTCTCTGGATGCACTGTCCAGTGATCATAACACAAGGCCATTGGCTCCATGGGTGGTCAGGTTGGACACTCACAGAGCTCACAACAAAAAGGTCTGTGAGGTTTTGAGGTCTCTGAGAAACTATTTATTGCACAGAAAGATTCATTTCATATTTATTCGCAGTGGATTTTATTTTTCAGAGGGCAGTTAGGAGTAAACCAGTTTGCTGTGGGTCTGGAGCCACACGTAGGCTAGCTTGGGTAAGATTTCAGCAGAGATCCTTCCCTGAAAGCCATGAGTGAACCAGATGGGCCACACAACCATCGGCAGTAGTTCCATGCTCTCCATCAGTCTAGCCTTTAGGTTACAGATGTTGAATTGGAATGAAATGAACCACCTGTCCCAGTGGATTTTGAATCCGTCCCCCCACCTCCTACAACATCAGTCTGGATTTGTGGATTGTTAACCCAGTGACATTCTTACTGCACCACCACTACTGTAGCAGTGAAATAAAGTTTGAGTGTGCACCCACAGCGAGAGATTAAAAATGGACAGAAAGTGATTAACTCTTTCTCTGTGTTTTCTTGAAAGCAGAGGAGGGAGTCTGTATGTGAACCTGATCCTTGGAATAAGGTCTGGGATATTCATTGTAGCTGTTGTTCTCCCTGTTGCTGGTGTGTGTGGCTGCAGTCAGCAAACAGTTAAAGGAACCTGATAGAATGTTCCAAGCTTTCTACAGCTTTGTAAGTGCAACCACATTACGGGTGTTATTGCATGAGGATGCACCGAATCCAGTTAATGGTACTGGTTAGGATCATCTGAGAGTCATAGATTCATTGCAGAACATAATGAGGACATTTAGTCCTTCCTCACAATCCCTGCTCTGTATATCAAATACACAAATTTGCCCCGATCCTTGTCTCATCACTTTCCTTTATCTCCCTGAATTAAACCTGTCCCCATATGCTCCACCATGGTCAGAGTCACCACAATATCCTTCACTCTGAGGGGAACAGCCTCAGCTTCTCCAACTGAATCGTCTCACTAAATCCCTGCTCATAGGAACCATTCAGGTCAATCTGCAGCCACGCACACTCCAGGACCCTCAACTCCTTCCCCGTCAAACACCCTCACATCCTCCTCTCCCACTATCCATCACACTGTCTCCCTCCAGGACCTTCACCTCCTTCCCCCTCAAAAACCCTCGCATCCTCCTCTCCCACTGTCCCTCACACTCTCCCACCAGAACCCTTACCTCCATCACCCTCAAACACCCTCACATCTTCCTCTCCCACTGTCCCTCACACCCTCCCCTCAGAACCCTCACCTCCATCACCCTCAAACACCCTCACATCTTCCTCTCCCACCGTCCCTCACACCCTCCCTCCAGAACCCTCACCTCCATCACCTTCAAACACCCTCACATCCTCCTCTCCCACTGTCCCTCACACCCTCCCTCCAGATCCCTCACAGCGATCCCCCTCAACCACCCTCACATCCTCCTCTCCCACTGTCCCTCACACCCTCCCTCCAGAACCCTCACCTCCATCCCCCTCAAACACCCTCACATCCTCCTCTGACACCATGCCGAACACTCTCCCTCGAGGACCCTCACCCCCTTCCCCCTCAAACGCCCTCACATCCTCCTCTCCCACTGTCACTCACCCCCTCCCTACAGGACCCTCACCTCCATTCCCCTTAAACATCCTCATATCATCCTCTCCTTCTGTCCCTCACCAGTATACCTCCAGGACCGTCACCTCCTTCCCCCTCAAACACCCTCACATCCTCCTCTCTCACCGTCCTTCACACCCTTACTCTCCATCACTCTCACCTCCTTCCCCCTCAAACACCCTCACATCCTCCTCTCTCACCGTCCTTCACACCCTTACTCTCCATCACTCTCACCTCCTTCCCCCTCAAACACCCTCACATCCTTCAGTCCCACTATCCCGCACACTCTCCCTCCAGGACCCTCACCTCCATCCGCCACAAACACCCTCACATTCTCCTCTCCCACCGTTCCTCACACCCTCCGTCCAGGACCCTCACCTCCTTCCCCCACAAACACCGGCACATCCTCCCCTCCTTCTGTCCCTCACACTGTATTCCTCCAGGACCCTCACCTCCTTCCCCCTCAACCACCCTCACAAGCTCCTCTACCACTGTCCCTTACACCCCTCCATTCGAGCACCCACACCTCCTTCCCCCTCAAACACCCTCACATCCTTCAGTCCCACTGTCCCGCACACTCTCCCTCCAGGACCCTCACCTCCATCCGCCACAAACACCCTCACATTCTCCTCTCCCACCATCCCTCACACCCTCCGTCCAGGTCCCTCACCTCCTTCCCCCTCAAACACCCACACATCCTCCTCTCGTACTGTCCCTCACACCCTCCCTCTAGGACCCTCACCTTCTTCCCCCTCAAATAACCTCACATCCTCCTCTCCCAACGTCCATCACACTATCTCCCTCCAGGACCCTCACCACCTTCCCCCACAAACACCCTCACATCCTCCTCTATCATCGTCCCTCACACCCTCCCTCCAGGACCCCTCCTCCTTCACCCTCACATCCTCCACTCCCACTGTCCCTCACACCCTCCCTCCAGCACCCTCACCTCCTTCCCCCTCAAACACCCTCACATCCTCCTCTCCCACTGTCCCTCACACTCTCCCTCCAGCACCCTTGCCTCCATCCCCCTCAAACACCCTCACATTCTCCTCTCCCACCGGCCCTCAGACCCTCCCTGCAGGACCCTCACCTCCATTCCCCTCAAACACCCTCACATCATCCTCTCCTTCTGTCTCTCACACAGTATCCCTCCAGGTCCATTATCTCCTTCCCCCTCAAACACCCTCACACCCTCCTCTCCCAATGTCCGTCACCCTGTCTCCCTCCAGGACCCTCACATCCTTCCCCCTCATACATCCTCATATCTTCCTCCCCCACTGTCCCTCACACTGTCTCAATCCAGGACCCTCACCTCCATCCCCCACAAACACCCTCACATCTGTCAGCCCCACTGTCCCGCACACTCTCCTTCTAGGACCCTCACCTCCTTCCCCCTCAAACACCTTCACACCCTCCTTTCCCACTGTCCGTCACCCTGTCTCCCTCCAGGACCCTCACCTCCTTCCCCCTCAAACACCCTCACATCCACCTCTCCCACTATCCCTAACACCCTCCCCTCATGCGCCCTCACCTCCTTCCCCATCAAACACCCTCACATCCTCCTCTCCCACTGTCACTCACCCCCTCCCTACAGGAACCTCACCTCCATTCGCCTCAAACATCCTCACATCATGCTCTCCTCTGTCCCTCACGCAGTATCACCTCCTTCCTCCTCAAAAACCTTCACATCCTCCTCTCTCAGCGTCCTTCACACCCTCACTCTCCATCACCCTCACCTCCTTCCCCCTCAAACACTTTCACACCCTCCTTTCCCAATGTCCGTCACCCTGTCTCCCTCCAGGACCCTCACATTCCTCCCTCTCATACACCCTCATATCTTCCTCCCCCTAGTGTCCCTCACACTGTCTCCCTCCAGGAAACTCAACTGCTCCCCCCTCAAACACCCTCACATCCTCCTCTCCCACAGTTCCTCACACAGTCTCCCTCCAGGAAACTCACCTCCTTCCCCCCAAACACCCTCACATACTCCTCTCCCAACGTCCCTCACACTGTCTCCCTCCAAGACCCTCACCTCTTTCCCCCTCAAATATCCTCATATCCTCCTCTCCCAATGTCCCTCACACTGCCTCCCTCCTGGATCCTCACCTTCTTCCCCATCAAACACCTTCACATCCTTCAGTCCCACTGTCCCGCACAATCTCCCTCCTGGACCCTCACCTCCATCCGCCACAAACACCCTCACATCTGTCAGTCCCACTGTCCCGCACACTCTCACTCCAGGACCCTCGCCTCCATCCCCCACAAACACCCTCACATTCTCCTCTCCCACCGTTCCTCACACCCTCCGTCCAAGACCCTGACCTCCTTCCCCGTCAAGCACCCTCACAAGCTCCTCTACCTCTGTCCCTCACACCCCCCCATTCGAGCACCCACACCTCCTTCCCCTTCAAACACCCTCACACCCTCCTCTCCCACTGTCCGTCACCCTGTCTCCCTCCAGGACCCTCACATCCTTCCCCCTCATTCACCCTCATATCTTCCTCCCCCCAGTGTCCCTCACACTGTCTCCCTCCAGGAAACTCAACTGCTCCCCCATCAAACAACCTCACATCCTCCTCTCCCAACGTCCCTCACACTGTCTCCCTCCAAGGACCCTCACCTCCTTCCCCCTCAAATATCCTCACATCCTCCTCTCCCACTGTCCCTCACATTGCCTCCCTCCAGCACCCTCACCTCCTTCCTCCTCAAACACCCTCATATCCTCCTATCCCAACGTCCGTCACACTGACTCCTTCCTGGACACTCACCTCCTTCCCCCTCAAACACCCTCACATCCTTCAGTCCCACTGTCCCGCACAATCTCCCTCCAGGACACTCACCTCCTTCCCCCTCAAGCACCCTCACATTCTCCTCTCCCACTGTCCCTCACACCCTCCGTCCAGGACCCTCACCTCCTTCCCCCTCAAACACCCTCATATCCTCCTCTCCTTCTGTCCCTCACACTGTATTCCTCCAGGACCCTCACCTCCTTCCCCCTCAAACACCCTCAGAAGCGCCTCTACCACTGTCCCTCACACCCCCCCATTCGAGCACCCTCTCCTCCTTCCCCCTCAAACACATCAACATCTCCCTCTCCCACTATCCCTCACACCCTCCCTCTTGAGCACCCTCACCTCCTTCCCCCTCAAACACATCAACATCTCCCTCTCCCACTGTCCCTCACACTGTCTCCCACCAGGACCCTCACCTCCATCCCCCACAAATACCCACACATCCTCCTCTCCCACTGTCCTCACATCATCCCTCCAGGACCCTCACCTCCTTCCCCCTCAAACACCCACACATCCTCCTCTCCCACTGTCCCTCACACCCTCCCTCCAGAACCCCACCTCCTTCACCCTCACATCCTCCGCACCCACCGTCCTTCATACCCTCCCTCTCCCGGACCCTCATCTCCTCAAATAGCCTGACATCTTCCTCTCTCACTGTCCCTCACCCTGTCTCCCTCCAGGGCCCTCACCCCCTTGCCCCTCAAACACCCTCATGTCCTCTGTCCCACTGTCCCTCACACTGTCTCCCTCCAGGAAACTCAACTCCTTCCCCTTCAAACACCCACACATCCTCCTCTACCAACGTCCCTGACATCATCCTCCAGGACCCTCATCTCCTTCACCCTCAAACACCCACACATCCTCCTCTCCCAATATCCCTCACACCCTCCCTCTCGATCACCCTCACCTCCTTGTCCCTCAAATACCCTCACATCCTCCTCTCCCACTGTCCCTCACACCCTCCCTCCAGGACCCCACCTCCTCCACCGTCACATCCTCCTCTCCCACTATCCCTCACACTCTCCCTCCAGCACCCTCGCCTCCATCCCCCTCAAACGCCCTCACATTATCCTCTCCCACCGGCCCTCAGACCCTCCCTCCAGGACCCTCAACTCTTTCCACCTCAAACACCCTCACATCCTCCTCTCCCACTGTCTCTCACATCCTCCCTACAGGACCCTCACCTCCATTCCCCTCAAAAATCCTCACATCATCCTCTCCTTCTGTCCCTCACACAGTATCCCTCCAGGACCGTCACCTCCTTCCCACTCAAACACCCTCACATCCTCCTCTCGTACTGTCCCTCACACCCTCCCTCTAGGACCCTCACCTTCTTCCCCCTCAAATATACCTCACATCCTCCTCTCCCAATGTCCGTCACCCTGTCTCCCTCCAGGACCCTCACATCCTTCCCCCTCATACACCCTCATATCTTCCTCCCCCAGTGTCCATCACACTGTCTCCCTCCAGGAAACGCAACTGCTCCCCCCTCAAACACCCTCACATCCTCCTCTCCCAACGTCCGTCATACTGTCTCCTTCCAGGACCCTCACCTCCTTCCCCCTCAAATATCCTCATATCCTCCTCTCCCAACGTCCCTCACACTGTCTCCCTCCAGGACCCTCACCTCTTTCCCCCTCAAATATCCTCATATCCTCCTCTCCCAATGTCCCTCACACTGCCTCCCTCCTGGATCCTCACCTTCTTCCCCATCAAACACCTTCACATCTGTCAGTCCCACTGTCCCGCACAATCTCCCTCCTGGACCCTCACCTCCATACCCCACAAACACCCTCACATTCTCCTCTCCCACCGTTCCTCACACGCTCCGTCCAGGACCCTGACCTCCTTCCCCCTCAAGCACCCTCACAAGCTCCTCTACCTCTGTCCCTCACACCCCCCCCATTCGAGCACCCACACCTCCTTCCCCTTCAAACACCCTCACATCCTCCTCTCCCACTGTCCCTCACACGGTCTCCCACCAGGACCCTCACCTCCTTCCCCCTCAACCACCCTCACAAGCTCCTCTACCTCTGTCCCTCACACCCTCCCACTCGAGCACCTGCACCTCTTTCCCCCACAAACACCCTCACATCCTCCTCTCCCACTGTCCCTCATACTGTCTCCTAACAGGACCCTCACCTCCTTCCCCCTCAAATGCCCTCACATCTCCTCTCCCAACGTCCCTCCAGTACCCTCACCTCCATCCCCCACAAACACCCTCACATCCTCCTCTCCCACAGTCCCTCACACTGTCTCCTACCAGGACCCTCACCTCCTTCCCCCTCAAATGCCCTCACATCTCCTCTCCCAACGTCCCTCACCCTGCCTCACTCCAGTACCCTCACCTCCATCCCCCACAAACACCCTCACATCCTCCTCTCCCACAGTCCCTCACACTGTCTCCTACCAGGACCCTCACCTCCTTCCCCCTCAAATGCCCTCACATCTCCTCTCCCAACGTCCCTCACCCTGCCTCACTCCAGTACCCTCACCTCCATCCCCCACAAACACCCACACATCCTCCTCTCGCACTGTCTCTCACACCCTCCCTCTCGGACCCTCACCTTCTTCCCCCTCAAATGACCTCACAGCCTCCTTTCCCAACGTCCGTTACACTGTCGCCCTCCAGAACCCTCACCGCCTACCCTCTCAAACACCCTCACATCCTTCAGTCCCACTGTCCCGCACACTCTCCCTTCAGGACCCTCACCTCCATCCCCCACAAACACCCTCACATCCTCCTCTCCCACTGTCCCTCACACCCTCCCTCCAGGACCCTCACCCCCTTCCCCCACAAACACCCTCAAATCCTCCTCTCCCACTGTCCCTCGCATTGTCTCCCTCAAGGACCCTCACCTCCTTCCCCCTCAAACACCCTGACATCCACCTCTCCCACTATACCTCACACCCTCCCTCTTGTGCACCCTCACCTCCTTCCCCCTCAAACACCCTCACATCTTCCTCTCCTACTGTCCCTCACACTCTCCCTCCATGACCTTCACCTCTTTCCCCCTCAAACACCCTCACGTCCTCCTCTCCCACTGTCCCTCACACCCTCCCTCCAGAACCCCATCTCCTTCACCCTCACATCCTCCGCTCCCACCGTCCTTCATACCCTCCCTCTCCCGGACCCTCATCTCCTCAAATAGCCTGACATCTTCCTCTCTCACTGTCCCTCACCCTGTCTCCCTCCAGGGCCCTCACCCCCTTGCCCCTCAAACACCCTCATGTCCTCTGTCCCACTGTCCCTCACACTGTCTCCCTCCAGGAAACTCCACTCCTTTCCCTTCAAACACCCACACATCCTCCTCTACCAACGTCCCTGACATCATCCCTCCAGGCCCCTCATCTCCTTCACCCTCAAACAGCCTCACATCCTCCTCTCCCACTGTCCCTCACACCCTCCCTCCAGTGCCCCTTCTCTTTCCCCCTCAAACACCCTCACATCCTCCTCTCCCAATATCCCTCACACCCTCCCTCTCGATCACCCTCACCTCCTTGCCCCTCAAATACCCTCACATCCTCCTCTCCCACTATCCCTCACACTCTCCCTCCAGCACCCTCGCCTCCATCCCCCTCAAACGCCCTCACCTTCTCCTCTCCCACCGGCCCTCAGACCCTCTCGCCAGGACCCTCAACTCCTTCCACCTCAAACACCCTCACATCCTCCTCTCCTTCTGTCTCTCACACCCTCCCTCCAGGACCCTCACCACCTTCCCCCTCAAACACCCTCACATCCTCCTCTACCATCGTCCCTCACACCCTCCGTCCAGGTCCCTCATCTCCTTCCCCCTCAAACACCCACACATCCTCCTCTCGCACTGTCCCTCACACCCTCCCTCTAGGACCCTCACCTTCTTCCCCCTCAAATATACCTCACATCCTCCTCTCCCACTGTCCCTCACACTGTCTCCCTCCAGGACCCTCACCACATTCCCCCTCAAACACCTTCACATCCTCCACTACCACCGTCCCTCACACCCTCCCTCCAGGACCCCACCTCCTTCACCCTCACATCCTCCGCTCCCACTATCCCTCACACCCTCCCTCTCCAGTACCCTCACCTCCTTCCCCCTCAAACACCCTCACATCCTCCTCTCCCACTGTCTCTCACACCCTCCCTTCAGGACCCCACCTCCTTCACCTTCACATCCTCCTCTACGACTGTCCCTCAAACTCTCCCTCAAGCACCCTCACCTCCATCCCCCTCAAACATCCTCACCTTCTCTTCTCCCACCGGCCCTCAGACCCTCCCTCCAGGACCCTCAACTCCTTCCACCTCAAACACCCTCACATCCTCCTCTCCCACTGTCTCCTCACACCCTCCCTACAAGACTCTCACCTCCATTCCCCTCAAACATCCTCACATCATCCTCTCCTTCTGTCCCTCACACGGTATCCCTCCAGGTCCATTACCTCCTTCCCACTCAAAAACCCTCACATCCTCCTCTCTCACCGTCCTTCACCCCCTCACTCTCCATCACCCTCACCTCCTTCCCACTCAAACACCCTCACACCCTCCTCTCCCACTGTCCGTCACCCTGTCTCCCTCCAGGACCCTCACATCCCTCCCCCTCATTCACCCTCATATCTTCCTCCCCCAGTGTCCCTCACACTGTCTCCCTCCAGGAAACTCAACTGCTCCCCCCTCAAACACCCTCACATCCTCCTCTCCCAACGTGCATCACACTGTCTCCCTTCTGGACCCTCACCTCCATCCCCCAGAAACACCCTGACATCTGTTAGTCCCACTGTCCCGCACACTCTCCCTCCAGGTCCCTCTCCTCCTTCCCCCTCAAATGCCCTCACATCCACCTCTCTCACTATCCCTCACACCCTCCCTCTCGAGCACCCTCACCTCCTTCCCCCTCAAACACCCTCACGTCCTCCTCTCCCACAGTCCCTCACACTGTCTCCTACCAGGACCCTCACCTCCTTCCCCCTCAAATGCCCTCACATCTCCTTTCCCAACGTCCCTCACCCTGCCTCACTCCAGTACCCTCACCTCCATTCCCCACAAACACCCACACATCCTCCTCTCGCACTGTCCCTCACACCCTCCCTCTAGGACCCTCACCTTCTTCCTCCCCAAATAACCTCACATCCTCCTCTCCCAACGTTCGTCACCCTGTCTCCCTCCAAGAGCCTCACCACCTACCCCCCTCAAACACCCTCACATCCTTCAGTACCACTGTCCCGCACACTCTCCCTCCAGGACCCTCACCTCCATCCCCCACAAACACCCTCACATTCTCCTCTCCCACTGTCCCTCACACTCTCCCTCCAGGACCCTCACCTCCATCCCCCTCAAACACCCTCAAATTCTCCTCTCCCACCATCCCTCACACCCTCCCTCCAGGACCCTCACCTCCTTCCCCCTCAAACACTCTCACATCCTCCTCTCCTACCGTCCCTCACACCCTCCCTCTAGGACTCTCACCTCCTTCCCCCTCAAACACCCTCACATCCTCTGCTCCCACCGTCCTTCATACCCTCCCTCTCCCGGATCCTCACCTCCTTCCCCCTCAAATACCCTCACATCCTCCTCTCCCACTGTCCCTCAGGCTGTCTCCCTCCCGGACCCTCTTCTCCTTCACCCTCAAAAACCCTCAGATCCTCCTCTCCCACTGTCCCTCACACCCTCCCTCTCCAGCACCCACACCTCCTTCCCCCTCAAACACTCTCTCATCCTCCTCTCCCACTGTCCCTCACACTGTCTCCCTCCAGGACCTTCACCTTCTTTCCCCTCAAACACCCTCACATCCTCCTCTCCCACTGTCCCTCGCATTGTCTCCCTCCAATACTCTCACCTCCTCTCCCTAAAACACCCTCACATCCTTCTCTCCCACTGTCTCTCGCAGCCTCCCTCCAGGACCCTCACCTCCTTCCCCCTCAAATACCCTCACATCCTCCTCTCCCACTGTCCCTCACACTGTTTCCCTCCAGGACCCTCACCTTCTTCCCCCTCAAATACCCTCACATACGTCTCTCCCACTGTCTCTCACAGTCTCCCTCCAGGACCGTCACCTCCTTCCCCCTCAAACACCCTCACATCCTCCTCTCCCACTGTCCCTCGCATTGTATCCCTCCAGGACCCTCATCTCCTTCCCCCTCAAACACCCTCACATCCTCCTCTCCCACTGTCCCTCACACCCTTCCTCCAGGACCCTCACCTCCTTCCCCCTCAAACGCCCTCACATCCTCCTCTCCCACTGTCCCTCACACTGTCTCCCTCTGGGACCCTCGCATCCTTCCCCCTCAAGCTCCCTCACTTCCTCCTCTCCCACTGTCCCTCAGGTTGTCTCTCTCCTGGACCCTCACCTCCTTCCCCCCAAACACCCTCACATCCTCCTCTCCCACTGTCCCTCCGACAGTCTCTCTTCTGGACCCTCACCTCCTTCCCCCTCAAACACCCTCACATCCTCCTCTCCCACTGTTCCTCACACCCTCCATCCAGGACCCTCATCTCCATCTCCCTCAAACATCCTCACATCCTCCTCTGACACTGTGCCTAACACCCTCTCTCCAGGACCCTCACCTCCTTCCCCCCTCAAACACTCTCACATCCTCCTCTCCCACTGTCCCTCCCACAGTCTCTCTCCAGGACACTCACCTTCTTCCCCCTCAAACACCCCTGGAACAGTGACTGTTTTGTTGCAAATAATCGATAATTATTCAGTGAACTTTTCCAATAGAGTTAGGTTATTCTGATTTCCTCTTTCTTTTGTTGTATTTTAATCACACTGTATGGATAAAGTGTGTTTCGCTTCAAATCTGTTTGTCTGACTGATTAAAATGCAGGGCCTGGAATTTACCTTTAAAAGAGGATAAAGTCAGGGTCTGGGGGAATCTGGTCTGGTCCATAACACTTTAATATCCTCCAGCTCCTGCACCCATCAATACAACCGTACCCTCTTGCAGACCCCACCTCTCCCTGTTTCTGTATTCTCCTCTGCACACACAAACCTCCTCACCTCTGTACCCTCCTCCAGTGCCTACACCTCTCACTATCACTGCAACCTCTTGCAGTCCCTATCACCTTCCATATCTCTGTAACATCCTCTAGTCCCTGCACCCTCCCTGCCTCTGTAACCTCCTCTATTCCCTACACCCTCCCTGCGTCTAACCTCCTCCAATCTCTACAGTCCTCCTTATCTCTGTACTCTAATGCTCCCTCCCAATATCTGTAATTTACTCCAGCACCCACAATTCCGCCCTATCTCTGTACCCTCTTCCCCACATATAACCTTCCCTATCTCGGTACCCTCCTGTACAGCAACTCCCACTCACTATGACTGTAACTTTCTTCAGTTCCTACAACATTCCCAGGCCTGTTTGTTTCCCCAATTCCAATTTCTTGGCCATAGCCCAGGGTCCATCATTTTCTCAGTTGTGGCTGTGCCTGGATCCTGAGCTCTGAACCTCCACCCCTAAACCTTGAGGCTAAAGGAGAATCTCTGAGACTCTCCCAACACAGCATCAGTCAAACAGAATGTCCCAGCCTCACACTTCCTGCCCAGTCTCCTCAGGACAGTAACCACGAGAAGGAAGTAAAATCACTGACAGTTAAACCGAACCCAAACCACTTCATATGTAAAGGTCAGAAATCTACAGAGCTTTCCTGTTTGTCTCTGATTCACGGAACAGTTAAAATGAATCAATTCACAGACTGACAGCACAGAAAGAGGCCATTCAGCCCATCATGACTTTTCTGACTCTCCGATCGATCTAACCAATAGTCCCAATGTCCCGCTCATTCATACTCGATCTAAATGCCCATTTCCTCAAAGTTCCTGCCGAATCTACATCCCTAATTCTTTCAGAATCTACATCACCACATCTCACTGTGAGCAATAAACCTGAGCCTGCCTGCTCAGTCACAGTCTCTACAAGATGTGAAGAATTATTTTAATGCAGTGGATATAAGGTCAAATTAGGAAAGTATGTAGATTGTGTGGAAGAATAGGAGGTGAAAGGTTTAATTTGTGGGAATGGTCCACAGAACTCAACAGTAACCACACAATGGGAGAAGGTGCTTGTGATAAATGATGAAAATAATCTTGGGTGACTTAAACCTACATCTAAATTAGAAAAATCAGATGAATAAGTTGATGGAAAATATTCAGCCTGGACTCTGGTTACTAGTGGAGTGCCACAAGGATCTGTTTTGGGACCACTGCTGTTTATCATTTTTATAAATGACTTAGACGCAGGCATAGATGGGTGGATTAGTAAATTTGCAGATGACACTAAAGTCGATGGAATAGTGGACAGTGTGGACGAATGTTACAGGTTGCAGGGGGACTTGGATAAACTGCAGAATTGGGCTGAGAGGTGGAAAATAGAGTTCAATGCAGCTAAATGTGAGGTGATTCACTTTGGGAATAATAACAGGAAGACAGAGTACTGGATCAATGGAAAGATTCTTAGTAGTGTGGATGTGCAGAGGGACCTTGGAGTCCATGTACATAGATCTCTGAAAGTTGCCACCCAGGTGGATAGTGCTGTTAAGAAGGCATACGGTTTCATTGGTAGAGGGATTGAGTTCCGCAACCGCAATATCATGATGCAATTATACAAAACGCTGGCGCGGCCACACTTGGAATAGTTTGTGCAGTTCTGGTCCCCATATTTTGAGAAGGATTTGGAAGCATTGGAAAAGGAGCAGAGGAGATTTACCAGGATGTTGCCTGGTCTGGAGGGAAGGTCTTATGAGGAAAGGCTGAGAGACTTGAACCTGTTCTCATTAGCAAGAAGGCGGCTAAGAGGGGATTTGATAGAGACATACAAGATGATCAGAGGATTAGATAGGGTAGACAGTGAAAGTCTTTTTCCTAGGATGATGACATCAGCGTGTATGAGGGGGCATAACTACAAATTGAGGGGTGATAAATTTAAGACCGATGTCAGAGGCAGGTTCTTTACTCAGAGAGTGGTAAGGGCATGGAATGTAGTTAACTCAGCCACATTAGGGAGATTTAAACAATCCTTAGATAAGCATATGGATGATTCTGAGATAGTGTAGGGGGACGAGCTGAGAATAGTTCACAGGTCGGTGCAACATCGAGGGCCGAAGGGTCTGTTCTGCGCTGTACGGTTCTATGTTCTACGTTCTCTAAACAAAGTGAGTGCTGATCCTGTAGAGTGAGACCAGAGAGTGATTAGGGAATAATAAAGAAATCGGGAGTGAAAACAACAAATATCTTGCACTTCTCTCCATTATAGAGAATACAAAACCAGTCCTGTGATAAATGTAAATCAGCCAGTGGAAGAGAGAGAGAGGAACTTTATGGAAGTACATGCAATGATGAAGTAGGTTGTACTGGTAACACATGGCGCTGTGAGCTGACAAATCCCTGCAATCTGGTGAGCTTCATCCTCAGGTGTTAGTGGAGGTGACAACTTGATGAGTTGATGAGTTGTTGGTATTTTTACAAACTTTGCTGGATGCTGGAAAGATTCCATCAGATTAGAACACAGCAAATATAACTTCTCTATTCTAGAAAGGAGGGAGGTTACAAACAGGAAACTATAGACTGGTCAGCTTGTTTTCTGTCATGCTGAAGCTTGATGATAAGGAGTATTACTGAGCATTTAAACAAATTCAAGGTAATTAGAAAGAGTCCACATGGCTTTGTGAAAGGGCGATCCTGTTCAACCTGATTGCAGGTATTTGATGGGATAATGAGCATTGTGATGAAGGAGAGCCTGCAGACCTATTGTCTGTAAATTTCCAGGACGCGTTTGACAAGGTGCCAGGTGAAAGGTTCTTGTGCAAGGTAGAAACATATGGTGTAAATGTGACAAGCTGGAGTTTCAATGTTTTACAATTGGTAACAATGACATAGATGAGGGGAAAAAAGACCTGGGAGTTAAAATTGCTAATTACACAAAGATAGATAGGAAAGTATGTTACGGAAAAGAGATAAGGCGGTTGCAGAGAGATACAGAAAGATTCAGTGAGTGGGTAAAATTCTGGCAGACGGGATATCATGTGGGAAAATGTAAAGTTATAGTCACGCAGAATGGAAACAGACCCTGTGTTCCAATCAGTCCAAGCAGACCACAATCCCAAACTAAACTTGTCCCACCTACCTGCGCTTGGCTCATACCCCTCCAAACATTTCTTATTCACATACTTATCCAGATGTCTCTTAAACACTGTAACTGTACTCACATCCACCACTTCCTCTGAAACTATTTCACACACAAACTGTGTAAAATGTTGCCCCTCATGTCCGTTTTAAATCTTTCTCTTCTCACATTAAAAATATGGCCCCTGGTCTTGAATTCCCCTATCCTAGGGAAAAGACACCTGCCATTCACCTTATCTAATCCCCTCATGGCTTAAAAAACCGCTATAAGGTCATCCCTCAACCTCCCACGCTCCAATGAAAAAAGTCCTAGCCTATCCAGCCTCCCCTTATAACTCAAGCCTCCATTCCTGATGACATCCTGGTAAATATTTTCTGAACCCTTTCCGAAGTGACCCAGAACTGGACACAGTACTCCACAAGTGACCTCACCAACCTCAGCATGACATCCCTACTCTTATACTCAAAAGGTCTAAATAATGAACATTAACATACTAAATCCTTCTTAACCATGTTGTCAATAGTGATGCAAATTTCACAGAATCATGTCCTTAAACCCCAAGGCCTCTCTGCCTGTGGCACTACCCAAGGCCCTACTTTCAATTGTGTCAGTCCTGTCCTTGTTTGTTTTACTAAAATGCAAACCTCACATTTTATCCAAATTAAACTCCATCTGCCACTCCTCAGCTTGTTAACCCAATAGATCAGGATTTGTTTGTAACCTTAAATAACCTTCTTCACTGCCCACTATACCACCACCATTGGTGTCTTCCACAAATTCACTAACCATGCCTCCTGTATTCTCATCCAGATCCTTATCTTTAATGACAAAGAAAAGTGGACCCAGCATCAATCCCTGTGGAACATTGCTGGTTACAGGCTTCCAGTCTGAAAAACAACTCTCCAACACCACTCTGACTAGTGCCATTAATCCAACTTTGTATCCAATTGGCAAGCTCACCCTAAATCCCACGTGGCCTAACTTTACTAATTAGTCTCCCATGTGGAACTTGGTCATTGGCTTCACTAAAGTCCAAGTAAACAATACCTACTCATCTGCCCTCTTCAAGCTTTTTGGTTACTTCCTCAAAAAATCATCAATCACATTTGTGAGATATGTGTTCCCTCGCACATAACCATGCTGACTCTCCCTAATTATTCCCGGCCTCTCCAAATACATATATGCCACCATTCAGGATTACCTCCAACAAGTTACCCAACATTGATGTCAGACTCACAGGTCTATAGTCCCCAGGTTTCTCCTTACATCCCTTCTTAAACAAAACCACAACATTCGCCACTGTCCAGCTATCCGGCATCTCATCCATAGTTACAGATGATACAAAAATATCTAAAAGGGATCCTGCAATTGGGGTGGCATGGTGGCTCAGTGGTTGGCACTGATGCCAAACAGCCCAAGGGACCCGGGTTCAATTCAGCCTCAGGTGACTGTCTGTGTGGAGTTTGCACATTCTCCCTGTGTCTGCGTGAGATTCCCCCCAAATTCCAAAGCTATGCAGGTTAGGTGGATTGGCTGTGTTAAATTGCCCATTGTGTTCAGGGATGTGTAGATAGGTGCATTAGTCAGGGGTATCGGGGTAGGGGAATGGGTTTGGGTGGGTTACTCTTCAGAGGGTCAGTGTGGACTCGTTGGGCTGAAGGGCCTGTTTCCACACTGTAGGGATTCTATAATTCTAAGTTAGATAATTTCCTTCCCAACTTCACATAACACCCTGGGAGACACTAGATCATGTCATGAGGATTTATCCACATTTATATTTTCTAAGACCTCCAATATATCCTCTTCTGTAATGTAACCTCCTTTTAAGACATCAATATCTATTTCCTTATGTTCTCTTGTTTCCATTTCTTTCTCCACAGTAAAAGCTGACACAAAATATTCATTTAATAGTCACTACAAAGATGATCTCTTTGCTCTTTCAGGGGCCCTACTCTCTCGATAGTTGCGCTCTTACTCTTTTGTACTTGCAGGATCTCTTTGGATTTTCCTTAACCTTATTTGCCAAGACTATCTCATATCCCCTCTTTGCCTTCCTGATTTCCCTCTGAAGAATGCCCCGCACTCTTTACACTGTTCAAGAGACATTTGAACCTAGTTGTCTGTGTCTAATACATAATTTTTACCAATTCTTGACTAGAACTTCAATATCTTTATTCATCCATTGTTGCCTAATCCTACCAGCTTTACCCCTCACTCTGACTCTGGACTCTCGTAATCACAGTTTTGAAAGCCTTCCACTTATCAGATATTCCCTCCCCTGTGAACAGCGTACTCCAATTAACTTCTGAAAATTCCTGTCTCATACCATTAAAATTTGCCTTACTCCAATTAAAGCATTTAACTTTTATGGAAGCCTTATTCTTTTTCATGAACATTTGAAAACTAATAGAATGATGGTCACTAGACCCCTACAATCACCTCAATCATTTGCCCTGTCTTATTACCCAAGAGAAGTCACATTTTGTTCTGGAGAAGCACAGCATATCAGGCAACATCTGAGGAACGGGCACATGCCTGATGAAGGGCTTATGCCCAAAATGTCGACTCTCCTACTCCTCGGATGCTGCCTGACCCGCTGCGCTTTTCCAGCACCACACTTTTCAACAGCAGGTTACAGTTCAACAGGTTTATTTGAATACATTAGCTTTCGGAGCACAGCTCCTTCATCAGGTGTTTGTGAGAGAGAGGTGGCATCAGACAGAGAATTATAAGGAAAAGATCAAAGGGTCGTACAACTCATGTGAACAAATTGAACACACCTAAGATAAACTTTTAATTGGTTAGGATGGAGGTGTAGGTTTCGATTGATTCATATACAGATCCCAGAATTTCTATCAAGTAAATGCCCTAAGAAAACTGAAGGTGTTATCAATATAAGGAGGTGATACCTCTGGTCTGAGAGTGTATTTTAGAAGTGAAGTCTTGTTTGGAGTCTGACCATGTATTTTATTTCAAAGTAGGAGTTTATAAAATGCCACATTGACTGACTGTCTACAAATTGTGTACTTTTTGAACAAAATTGAATGTACCTGCAAACACAAATCTGCTGTGTGTGTTTGTGAGAGAATGTGTGCATGTGCGTGTGTGTGAGAGAGACAGAGACTGTAGGAGAGAGAGAGTGTGTGCGTGTTTGAGAGAGAGTGTGTATGAGAGAGAGTGTGTATGAGAGAGAGTATATGTATGAGAGGTGCTCTGCGTGAGTGTGTTTGTGTGAGAGAGTGTGTGAGTGTGAGAGAGAGTGTGTATGAGAGAGGCTCTGTCTGAGTGTGTTTGTGTGAGAGAGTGTGTGAGTGTGAGAGAGAGTGTATGAGAGGCTCTGTCTGAGTGTGTTTGTGTGAGAGAGTGTGTGAGTGTGAGAGAGAGAGAGTGTATGAGAGAGGCTCTGTGTGAGTGTGTTTGTGTGAGAGTGTGTGAGTGTGAGAGAGAGAGTGTATGAGCGAGGCTCTGTGTGAGTGTGTTTGTGTGAGAGTGTGTGAGTGTGAGAGAGAGAGAGTGTGTATGAGAGAGGCTCTGTCTGAGTGTGTTTGTGTGAGAGAGTGTGTGAGTGTGAGAGAGAGAGAGTGTATGAGAGAGGTTCTGTCTGAGTGTGTTTGTGTGAGAGTGTGTGTGAGTGTGAGAGAGAATATATGTATGAGAGATGCTTTGCGTGAGTGTGTTTGTGTGAGAGAGTGTGTGAGTGTGTGAGAGAGAGTGTATGAGAGAGGCTCTGTGTGAATGTGTCTGTGTGAGAGTGTGTGTGTGTATATATACAGTGTGGTGGGGGTCACCTGTCATGTGACATGAACCCAAGATCCCAGTTGAGGCCATCCTCATGGGTACCGAACTTAGCTATCAGCCTCAGATTTGGGACTCTGCGTCGTTGCGTGTCCCAAAATCCGCCTTGGAGGATGGTCACCTGAAGATCTGAGGCCGAAAGTCCCTGACTGCTGAAGTGTTCCCCGACTGGGAGCAAACACCCCTGTCTGGCAATTGTTGCGTGGTGTCCATTCATCTGCTGTTGCAATATCTGCTTGGTCTCACCAATGGAGCATCCTTGCTTGCAGCGTGTGAGATGGACAACATTGGCCAAGTCACATGAGTATCAGGTGTGCAGATGGTGGGCAGTTTCCCCATGTGTAACAATGTCAGAGTCTGCCTTGACAAGGTTGTACTGTGTCATGATGTTGATGTTGCCCTGGAAGCTGGGCAGTTTGCTGCGAACGGTCGTCTGTTTTAGGTTTGGTGATTGTTTAAAGGCAAGAAGGGGAGGTGTAGGGAAGGTCTTGGGGAGGCACTCGTTGTTATCGATGATGTGCTGCAGGCTGTGAAGAATGTGCCATAGTTTCTCCGCTCCCGGGAAGTTCGGGACAAAGAAGGATACCCTATCGATGGTGTCTCCTGAGCAGGTCCTCGCCAGTTTTTGCTGTGGCACATCAGAGCTGGTGACCAATGAGATGAGCATGATACCCCGTTTTATTACCCTTTGATCTTTTCCTTATAAATTCTGTGTCTATGATCTTCCCCTCTGACTAGTGCCTGATGAAGGAGCAGTGCTCTGAAAGCCAGTGATTTCAAATAAACCCGTTGGACAAGAAAACGGTGTTGTATGAGTTTTGACCCTGTCATTTCTAATTAGCTCCCGCTCTTTTAAGATTCATAACCATCCTCTATCTTTGCATTTACAACACTACATACTCCCTCCATGAACAGTTCACAGTCTCCCTTCATAGAAGCAGCAAATCTCCCCACTAGGATATTGGTCCACATCCAGCCCAGGTTTAAACCATCCTTTTTAAACAGGTCTTTTCTGTATCAGAAAAGATCTTAATGATCCACGAACCTGAATCTTCTCCAGCCATTAATGTATCTCCTTTATCTTTTTATTTTTTCCCCTCATTTGAGCTTGGCACTGGCAAAAAACCAGAGATGACTACTTTTGAGGTTTTGCATTTTAATCTTGTACCTAACTTCTCACATTCATTCTATAAGGCCTTAACAGTAATAACTCTAACTATATCATTCATACCAATGTGTCCAACACTCTTCCTTTTAACAATATTAGCTTCTCTACAGTGTGGAAACAGGCCCTTTGGCGCAACAAGTCCACAGTGACCCTCCGAAGAGCAACCCACCCAGAGATTCCCCGTAACGCTACAGGCAATTTTTATTACGGCCAATTCAGCTAACCTGCACATCTTTGGACTGTGTGATGAAACCGGAGCACCCGCAGGAAACCCACGCAGACACAGGGAGAATGTGCAAACTCCACACAGACAGTCACCCGAGGTGGGAATTGAACCCGGGTCCCTGGCACTGTGCGGCACACATGCTAACCACTGAACCACCATGCTGCCCTCATGTTGCAAACATTTTGAGACATCCTTGATCCTGGCACCAGGAAATCAACACACCATCCTAAAGTGATGCTCAATGCCACAGGATTTCCTGTCTGAGCCTCTGCCAGAGGAATCCCCTTTAACAATTATTCTTTCACATTTTGTCAAATGTTACGTAATATAAGATTTGCTTTTAGAACCCAACTTCAGGCTGCCTCTTCAGAAAGACTATCCCTTTCAGCAGGACCCAGATCTGTTTGAGAGAGGAATAGCCACAGGAGACATCTGACCTACCTCACCCCTTTCTGACAGTCACCATCTGTCTGACTGATCCTGCTGTAATCCCAGAGAAAGTGAGGACCATGGATGCTGGAGCTCAGTGTTAAAAAGTGTGGCGCTTGGAAAAGCCCAGCAGGTCAGGCATCTTCTAAAGAACAGGAGAGGTGTCATTTCAAGTGAAAGCATTTCATTATGATGGTGAGGGAGTGGAGAAGGGGGCTGAGAGATAAATAGGAGGTTGAGGGTAGGGTTGGGGTGAAGGTAGCTGGGAAAGTAATAGGTAGATAAAGGTGAGGGGGTGATAGTGATAGGTTTGGAGCAGAGAGTGGGAAGGAAGATGGATAGGTAGGACAGTTCAAGAGACTGGTGCTGTGTTGGAGGGTTGGATCTGGGATGAGATGGGAGGAGAGAAGATGAGGAAGCTGGTGAAATTAACGTTCATACAGTATGGTTGGAGGGTTCCAAGGTGGAAGATGAGGCATTCTTCCTCCAGGCGTTGGGTGGCTTGAATTTGGCAGTGGAGGAGGTCCAGGACTTGCATGTTCTTGGAGGAGTGGGAGGGGGAGTTGAAGTGTTTGGCCACAGGGCGGTGGGTCTGTTTGGTGCGTGTGTCCCAGGGATATTCTCTGAAACATTCTGCAAGTTGGTGTCCAGTCTCCCCAATGTAGAGGAGACCACATCGACAGCAACCACATGGCATCAACATCAACTTCACCAGTTTCCTCATCCCCTTCCCCCACCTTATCCCAGATCCAACCCTCTAACTTGGCACTGCCCTCTTGACCTTTCCCACCTGCCCATCTTCCTTCCCACCCATCCGCTTCACCCACCCAACTGACCTATCACAATCACACTAGCTGCATTTACATATCGCCTTCCCAGGAATCTTCCCCCCCAACCCCACCTCCACCCTTCTATTTATCTTTCAGCCTCCGAGAGCACACCCTACATTCCTGATGAAGGGCTACTCGGTTGCTGCCTGACCTGTTATGCTTTTCCAGCACCACATTTTTCGACTGTTTTAAATCCCTGAGCCATTTCATTGTGTCTCTTGTATACCCTTGAAGGCATTAAGCCAAAAAGAAGTTTTCAATAGCATCTCATACAGTATATCAAATAAAAGACTTTTCCTTACACACAGAAATTATTATTAAGAATGCAAAACAAAATCAATCACATAAATCTTCAATAAAATCAGCCATTTAGAGTCATAGAGTCATAGAGATGTACAGCATGAAAACAGACCCTTCAGTCCAACCAGTCCATGCCGACCAGATATCCCAACCTAATCTAGTCCCATCTGCCAGCACCTGGCCCATATCCCTCCAAACCCTTCCTATTCATATACCAATCCAAATGCCTCTTAAATGTTGCAATTGTACCAGCCTCTACCACTTCCTCTGGCAGCTCATTCCATACACGTACCACCCTCTGAGTGAAAAGGTTGCCCCTTAGGTCTCTTTTAAATCTTTCCCCTCTCATCCTAAACCTATGCCTTCACATACTCTTAACATTCACCTGTCCCTGTGTTTTGTTTTGCTGCTCTTACCTATTATTTACTACCTACGCTACTTAACTCTGTGATCTGCCTGTATTGCTCACAAGACAAAGATTTTCGCTGTGCCTAGGTACTCGTGACAATAAATTCAATTCAATCAATACAGTAGTACTGGACTCCCTCACCCCAGGGAAGAGAGTTTGTCTATTTATCCTATCTATGCACCTCATGATTTTATAAACATCTATAAACCTCAGCCTCTGACACTCCAGGGAAAACAGGCCTAACCTCTCCCTATTGCTCAAATCCTCCAATCCTGGCAACTTCCTTGTAAATTTTTTCTGAATGCTTTCAAGTTTCACAACATCCTTCTGTTTGGAAAGAAACCAGAATTGCACACAATATTCCAACAGTGGCCTAACCAATGTCCTGTACAGCTGCAACATGACCTCCCAATTCCTGTACTCAAAACTCTGACCAATAAAGGAAAGCATACCAAACGCCTTCATCATTATCCTATCTACCTGCAACTCCACTTTCAAGGAGCTACAAACCTGCACTCCAAGGTCTCTTTGTTCAGCAACATTCCTTAGGATCTTACCATTAAGTATGTAAGTCCTGTTCTGACATGTTTTTCCAAAATTTCCTCCTCAAGTCGTCCAGCATCCTGGGATAAAATAAATAAAACTCCTGAGCTGACCAAATGAACGTTTTCTAAACATGTCACAACTGTTTAGAAAAATAACTGTCCTCCATGGTTCCAAAACAAGCTCTTTATCGATGGTGAAAAAACACTCTCCTTCTGTGCGTGTGATGTTTTATAGTGGGACAAAAAGCTTGAGCTGTGAATGTGCAGGCCTCTCCAAAATCTCCGTAACTACAGCATTGTTTATAAAAATAGGTGCTGTTGTTTTGCTTTTTTGACTAGGAAAGATTCAAAAGAATCATAATAAAAACCTTCAACTACTGAAATGTAAAACTAGAATAAAGTTAGAGGTCAGCCTACAATCACAGGATTCCCTGCAATATTCACGCTATTCTCAGTCCACCATTCTTTGGTTCAACTTGTTGTTGCTCACTTTGGCAAGAAAACCTTTGAAACAATATTTAAATGGAGAACAACTTAGGAATTCCTGGGGGAAAAGCTATTTTAGGGCATTGTCAGAAAAAGGATGGTACGCAGGTATAGAAATGATTAAGATATTCAATGAAATGCTGTCCTTTAGTTCAACATAAAATTATGGATGTTATGCCTCAGTTACATAGTATGTTAGTGAGAGCACATCTCAACTACGATGTACAGTTCTGTTCTCTTTACTTAGGGAAGGAGGTACATGCATTGCTGGCAGTTCAGAGATTCACAAGATTATTAATCCTGAATTAATGTATACCCTCATCAGGAAAGCTGAGACAGACTGGGATTGTTTCCACTGTGGTTTGGAAAGGTGAAAGGAGACTTGATTGAAGTACATAGGTTTTTGAAAAATCTGGACAAGGTGGACATGAAAATAATATTTCCTTGAGTGAGTGAGTCACTCTTTCTTGTCAGAGATTGAGATTTTTTTTCTCTCACTGGATTTTGTAACTTTAGAATTTTGCCTCCGATCCCAATGGAGACAGGAATATTGAATATTTTTCAGCGGAAGAAGATAGATTCTTGGTAGGCAATGGAGTCAAATGTTATCGGGGATAGATGGGAATGTGTGATTCAGGTCAAAACCTCATCAGCCATGCGTATATTGAATGGTAGAGCACGATGAGGGGGGAGCAGAATGGCCTGCTTTTGTTGCTAGCTGACATGGTTGTCCAACAACATGGGGCTGAGATTCTGGACTGGGGACTCCATCTTCTAGTTTCTGCTGCAGAGTGAGGGAGTGAGTTTGAAAGCCCCAGAGCCAGTGTAGAAATTCTGTGTGATCAGCTGCCCAGCTCTGAACAGAAACATCACAGAGTCAGGGTTAAACGGACAACTACTTGCAACCAAAGCAACATTTTGTGGAATATCGCACTTGTTCCCTACTTCCTCATTCTAACACAGTGCTACACATCTGCACTTTATAATTACCAGCAGGTAGAGCAAAAGCCATTCAGTCCAAGCAGCGGATCCCCAGGCGAAGAGTCGGGCAGGTCGTATGTAAGTAATTAAATGATTGTCATGGGACTAATTGCAATACTTTTAATGATACAGAGACTTCACAAAAACAGATCCCAATGATTGATGCCTTCAGTAGATTCCTCCTTATTATTGAGGAGGAATCCTACTTGTTACTGAGCTCTGGGCTTGTTTCTCGAACAGAAACCAATTCTCAACTTCTGTTCGACACAAACATAATGAGGTCTGCTCAGTTCCTCCAGCCTTTTAAACAGGAACAGGAGATCCATTTAGCCTGTTACACAAGGATGAGACTAATCCAGTCCCACGGAACTGTCCACCAAGTCCATTCATCCCCTCAGACCTGAGAGAGGGACAGGAGAAAACCCGTTCAGCTCCATCGGACCATGTTAAATACTGCCCAGGTCTGCATAGAGACAATTGCTAACAAACAGCAGTTTGTTTGTAATGCTGGGAAAACTGCTGCCTTCTCACTTTGAACCAACTTCCCAACCTCACTCACAGTGACACATGGAAAATACAAATTAAGTACATGTGGAAGCAGCACAGGAAGAGGCCACGCTAACCAAGCAGAGTGTGTCAGCACTTACTCCTTAGGCAAGCAGTCAGACAGGTCCAGGGTAAATAATAACACAACAGGAACTCACTTCCAGGATCAACATCATCCTTTGTTAATGCTGTGACTTTGTAAAGACATATCCCAGTCACTGGTGATTGGAATCAGATTTCTACTGATTGATATCTCGCCATAAGGCTCATGTTCCTGATACAGAATGTCTTCATGGACCAATGGACAAGGCAAGTGCAGACTCAGGAGATTTGGGAAATGCTGAGGAGGTGACAGACACGACAGAAATTCAAGTTGCTCATTGTTTTACTTTATTGAAGCCTTGTAAATCACTGCTGAGCACTGATCATCCCACAGAGAATCAAAATAGTCTGTGAGGACATTGTCTAATAGATGTTCTGATAGGTATATACCGCAGGGCAAGAGTTATAGCTGGGGGAAAGGCAATTATGATGCAATTATGCAAGATGTAGGATGCATAGGACAGGGAAGGAAATTGCAGGAGATGGGAAGGAAACTGCAGGAGATGGGCACAATCAAAATGTGGAACTTATTCAAGGATAAGTCAGTACCTGTCAGGCAGGGAGGGAGTAATCAAGCGAGGGAGCCATGGTTTACTAAAGAAGCTGTCTTGTCAAGAGGAAGAAGAAGGCTAATGTTAGATGAGACATGAGGCTCAGTTAGGGTGCTTGAGAGTTACAAGTTAGCTAAGAAAGACCTAAAGAGAGAGGTAAGAAGAGTCAGGAGGGAACATGAAAAGTCGTTGGCAGGAAGGATCAAGGAAAACCTTAAAGCTTTCTGTAGGTGTAACAGGAATAAAAGAATGACTAGCATATGATTAGGGCCAATTAAGGATAATATGGGAAGTTGTGTGTGGGGTCTGAGGAGATAGGAGAGGCATTAAATGAATATTTTTTGTCAGTATTTACAATGGAAAAAGACAATGTTGTTGAGGAGAATACTAAGATACAGGCTACAGGACTAGACAGATTGAGATTCACAAGGAGCAGGTGTTAGCAATTCTGGAAAGTGTGAAAATAGAAATGTCCCCTGGGCTGGATAGGATTTATCCAAGGATTCTTTGATCTTTGGCTTTGATATTTGTCGTCATTGTTTACAGGAATAGTGCAGGAAGACTGCAGGATAGCAAATGTTGTCCCTTTGTTCAAGAAGGGGAGTAGAGACAACCTTTATAGACCAGTGAGGCTTACTTCAATTGTAGGTAAAGTGTTATTTAGGATTATAAGCGATAGGATTTGTAATCATCTAGAGAGAAATAATTTGAATAAGGATAGTCAACCGGGTTTTGTGAAGGGTAGGTCGTGCCTCACAAACCTTATTGAGTTCTTTAAGAAGGATGATGTTGAAGTGGTTGATGTGGTGGATATGGATTTCAGTAAGGTGTTTGATAAGGTTCCCTGGATTAGGCTATTGCACGAAGTATGGAGGCATGGGATTGAGGGGGATTTAGCAGTTTGGATCAGAAAAGAAAGAAGACAGAGAGTGTTCATCCTGGAGTTCAGTTACGAGTGGTGTACCGCAAAGATATGTTTTGGGGACACTGCTGTTTGTCATTTTTATAAATGATCTGGATGAGGGCACAAAAGGATGAATTAGTAAACCTGCAGATGACACTAAGGACAGTAGAGTTGTGAATAGTGGTGAAGGATGTTGCAGGTTACAGAGGGACACACAAAAACTGCAGAATTGGGCTAAGAGGTGGCAAATGTGGAAACATTTGAGGTGATTCACTTTGGAAGGAGTAACAGGAATACAGAGCACTGAGCTAATGGTAAAATTCTTGGTAGTGTGGATGAGCAGAGAGATCTCGGTGTCCATGTATATAGATCCATGAAAGTTGTCACCCAGGTTGATAGGGTTTTCCACGCTTCAGGCTCACTGCCTTTATTCCTGATGAAGGGCTTTTGCCCGAAACATCGATTTCGAAGCTACTTGGATGCTGCCTGAACTGCTGTGCTCTTCCAGCACCACTAATCCAGAATCTGGTTTCCAGCATCTGCAGTCATTGTTTTTACCTTGTTAAGAAGGCATACGGTGTGTTAGCTTTCATTGGTAGAGAGATTAAGTTTCGGAGCCATGAGGTCATGTTGCAGCTGTACAAAACTATGATGTGGCCACACTTAGAGTATTACATACATTTCTAGTTGCCTCATTATCGGAGGGATGTGGAAGCTTTGGAAAGGGTGCAGAGGAGATTTAATAGAATGTTGCCTGGTATGAGGGAAGGGCTGAGGGACTTGAAGCTATTTTTATTAGAGAGAAGAAGGTTGAGAGGTGACTTAAATGAGCCATATAAGATGATCAGAAGATGGTGTGAACAGTGAGAGCATTTTTCCTTGGATGGTGATGGCTAACAAGAGTGGACATAGCTTTAAATTGATGGGTCACAGATATAGGACAAATGATAGAGGTTGTTTCTTTACTCAGAGAGTAGCAGAACTCACTGCCTGCAACAGTAGACTCAACAACTTTAAGGGCATTTAAATATTCACTGGATAGACACATGGATGAGAATGGAATAGTGTAGGCAAGATGGGCTCCAGATTGGTTTCACAGGTTGGTGCAACATTGAGGGCTGAAGGGCCTGCACTGTGCTGTCATGTTCTAACTCTAACTCTAACTTGAGAGCTGTCAGACAAAAAGTGATGTCTCATTAACTCCTTTCCCTTTCAGAGCTTGCGAGGGAGAAGCTAATGAAATATCTGGGAGAGGACAATGATTGGGAAATCTTACTTCCTGCTGTCACTCCTGCAAGGTAATGTCATCATCGACTTGGTCAGGTTGCTGTCTGATTAATCTTTTACAAAGACATCTTTATTGAGCTCTGATTGGGAACAATTCAGCAGTGAGCCAGTGCACACACTCACATCAAATCCAGGTCACATATCACCCTGTGCTCACCTATATACACCAACTGCTCATCTGACAACAGTAGTGGAGGAAGACAGAGATCTTCAATGTACATTGTAGGTCTAAAGTGGGTTCCAGAGGCAGTGAGTGGAGGGGGAGGATGGGAAATCAATGGGGATTATCCTGAAGCTGAAGTTTTGTTAACCAATGGAAGTCAGTGAACCATGAGTCAGTCATGGGTCTGAGCTTTGATAAAAACTGGGAATGATGTTTATTCTGAAGTGACATGTTTGAGTGCAATTTTCTGAAACTTAGTTGATTTTTGACACAATTGCCCACTTCTCCTAAAATAAACAGGCTGCTCAGTGTCACACTTCCTCTGCATTCTCACTGTGATAGAAACCAGGAAGGGTGTGAGATAACCAACAGAGAGAGGAAAGGAAATGCACTCATTGAAGAAAGGTGTCAAACATTCAATTCCTAATTTACCTTTGCTCGCAACACATGCAGAACTCAGGCTAGAGGCACCTTGCTCGAGTGTTTCATACTGTCTGCATTGGGGTCAGTGCTGAGCTTGGGAACCAGTCAGTCTCCAATGCTGCATCAGAATCAACAATCCAGCAATGTGGAGCATGGACTAATTCTCTCCCTCTTACACTTTAATTTCTACCTTTTTGAGATTTGGTTCTCCATGATTACCAACCCCTTTGTCTAATGCATTGGGTCTCGATGTCATTGGCCCCACCACAGCTCTGCCAAAATTATGAAAGAAAGCCTCTTTTCCAACACCTTCTAGTTCTGGAGTCATTTCAGACTCCTTTGTGAACCCTGTTTCACTCTGCAGACAGTTGATCTGAATTTCACCAGCTTTCTCAAAGTTTTCTGAGATTTCCAGCATCCACACTGTTTCCCTTTCAGTCTCCAGTAACACCACGACCAGTCAGAATCAACATGGCTCCTTCAATTTTTTTTTAAAAGCTTCTATTGATAACTGCGGAGAGAAATCAGAGTTACAATTCAGTTTGAGTGTCCCTTCCTCAGTTCCATAGATGCTGACAGACCTGCGGAGCTTTTCCAGCAATTACTGCTTTTGTTTCTGATTCACAGTATCCTCAGTTGTTCCTTTTTTTTATTGAGCTGATAATTATTCCCTGGTAAATTCCATGGCACGTCATGACTACATTCTGCCTATCAATATATAGGGAACATTTCTTCTTGCAGTCTAGATTGTGGTGTCTTTTGAAATTTGGACTGATGAGTGCAAAGTGAAATACTTCAAAAGTAGGCCTCTCTTTTCAACAATAATCAAGGGCAATCCACCAAAAAACAATGAACACAGACTGGCAGGGAAAATAGGAAGGTCTGTGGAAGGTGTCAGTCTGGTGGAGTTGTGGAAAACAGGGTTCATGTTGAACAAATATATCAATCATCCATCACTGCTCCATGGATGAGTGAAGCCACAAAGTAACAAACTGAGCATTGCACTTAATTTCCAGAGGGATACAATTGAAATGTAGGAACACTACATTAAACCCGAATTGAATCCTGGTCAGACCACATCTGGAGTACTGTGTGCAGTCCTGATGTTCACATTATAAAATAGACCCAGGGTATTTGAGAGAGTGCAGGGAAGATTAATACAGTGGATTTCAGAAATATGTGGATCAATGCATCAGGAAAGGATTAACAGACTGCTCTTTGCTGGCCGAAAGACTGATGTGATGAAGTTGTTCCTTTAACAAAGCTTTGCTGTCCATGGCTTTTTTTTTCAGAGAGATCGTAATTGACACAGACTCTGAAAAGGTTTTAGGGCCAGTTTGATAATAGCTAACAGATACTGCCTCAGGCAGAGGCTTTCAAGTTTAAAAAAAACATTTGTACAATGAAAGAGGTGTGGCCAGTTCTCCCAGCTCAGCTTTTCTCTGGTTGCTTTTTTTTGCAGTCGTGTCAAGAACAGCTCCTGGGTCTACAGGCTGGTACTCTGTCTCTGACTTCTATCCTCTAAGAATTTGAGTTTGATTTTACCATTTGTGCCAAAGGATGTTTATGGCGATTGTTGCAAGTATTTGGAACAGCATTATTAATTTGATCTGTTGGGTTTTGGAGAGGTTAAGTTATTCGGTATTCCATTTTCCGTAGTTTATGTTTCATTCAGAAATCTTGTAAATAAATTCTGTTTTGTTTAAACTAAATGATTTGACCAACTGTATCTCTCCTGGAGTATCCACCTTACACCTGCTTAAAACAACCAGCAAAGTTAGGGCCTGGGATACATTCTTGAAATGATTTAAGGGGTCTGGCCTGGTCCATAACAGATTGGGAGCTCTTTGCAGGAGTTGTTCTGTAGTTCCAAATTGGAATGAGAGTTATCAGACTCAAGGGCAGCTAGTGTTCGTGTTAGTGTCTTTTGTTCTGAATGTTGTATTTGGTTGATTTAAACAGTGCTTGGGATAGCAATGGCTCTTTCAGTCACCCAGAGATTTCTCTGGCTGGAAGAAGTGACCTTGGGGGTTTTACAAAAGGTGATTAAGGCCAAGCTGCTACAATTAGCCAACAAGCTGGGGTTGGAACTGCCTCCTTCCATGATCAAAGGACAGATATTAATGGCAGTAGCTCAGCATTTGAATTTGCTGGAAACACCATCAGAACCTTTCGAGATAGATACAATTTAATTGCAAATGAAGCAGCTTGAGTTACAGGCAAAATACAAGGGATTATGATGAAAAGTAAAGAAGAGAGGAAACGAAAAAGAGAGAGAAGAGAGACATAAGGAGAGTGAGGAAAGTAAGAAAGAGAGAAAGTTTGAACTTCAGAAATTAGCACTTAGACAGGAAAGTCAGTTTACAAGGTTGGAAATGAAGGTTGAAGGTAAGCTTAGTGTGGAAGAGTTTGAGGATGAACCAACACATGATAGCCAAAGACCTGGTTCAAGCATTGCCTCAATTTGATGAGAAGAATGAGGAAGTCTTTTTCATCTCATTTGAAAAAGTGGCTAAAAAATGTGGTGGCCAGTGACTCTGTGGGTTTTGTAGGTAGAGCAAGTGAGGTATTCACATCACTATCAGAGGAGGTATCTAGGGTATACGAGGAGGTGAAGAAAGCTATATTAAGTGCATAGAAGCTTCTGCCAGAAACCTACAGACAACATTTCAGGAATCTAAATAAGAACCCTGGTCAAACCTACATTGAATTGGAAAGCATCAAACAAAGTAATTTTTACAGGTGGATAAGAACATTAAAAATAGAGTATACCTACAGTGCTCTTAGAGAGACAATTATTTTGGAGGAGTTCAAAAATTCACTTTCTGAAGTAGGTAGAACACGTGGAAAAGCAGAGAGTTAAAATGGCAAGATTAGTAGCTGAAATAGCTGATGGTTGTAAGTTGGCCCATAAGTTAACATTTGGCTTCCAGAATCAATTTCAGTCCATGAGGGATAGAAACTGGGGAAAAATAGAAATCCTCACGTGGAAAGGGAAAGATAGATTTCGGTGAAGATCATCAGGATAACTTACCATAGGGTAAAAAGTAAACCCTTGAAGTAGACAGAGAAGTTAAAAAGTTCCCAGGTTTTCACTGCAATAAAGTAGGCTATTGGTTGGTTAGGAGAAGCACTGGGAAGCCAGCTGAAGGAATACAGGATAAGTCAGTGAATTCTGTTGGAGTGGTGACAGAAAGTACAGTGAAGGCTATAAAGTTGTACCAGAATGTACAATCTGGCTGGAGGTTGGTTAAGGAGGAAGTGCCAGATCTTCTTAACCTGCAAAGGTAAAGGTTACTCACATAGGCCAGGAGCAGCAGGTAAAGAGGTCATAATATTAAGAGACACAGGATCCTCTCAGTCTGTGATGCAATAAGGTGAGGAGACATGTACTTCTGAAGGGTTACTACCAGTAAAGTTACTCGTAACTGGAAATCACGGGCAGACAAAAAGCATTCAATTATGTAAAGTGAGGATAGAGTGTACAGTGATGAGTGGTGAATTTGTGACAGGAATACTGGACAAACTCTCAGCTCCAGGAATAACATTTGTCCTTGCTAATGATATAGCTGATATTAGTGGGTGGGGGTGCTACCTACTGTGGTTGAAAAGCTAGTGGAAACTCAGGCAACTGAAATGATGCAGGAGACATATTCCTGGAATTTTTCCTCATTGTGTGGTAATGATGTCATAAAGTCACCAGCTGAAACAGGAGAGATCAAAGAGTACAGCTAGGAATGTTGAAGTAGATTGAGCAGAGATCAGATGGTTGAGACAAAACAGGAGCAGATAGATGACAATGCAGACATCTTTAGCTCAGATGTATTAACTTGGTTACAGCAGAAAGATGAAAATTTTAAGCAATTGCATCAAAAGGCATTCACAGAAAAGGAATGCAAATGAACCTCTGAATGTTATTATCTTAACAATGATGTCTTAGTGAAGAAATAGAGACCATCACGCATTCAGGCAGATGAGCAAAGGGCAGAAGTTCATCAAATTGTACTGCCAGTAGGTTATAGAAAGGAGGTGTTTTGAGTGGTGCACAAACTACCAGAAGGGGGGTCATTTAGGAGTGAAGAAAATGCAAAGTAAAATACCAAAACATTTTTACTGGCCTCGACTGCACAAGGACAGAATTGAATTTTGCCAGACGTGTCACCATGTCAGATGATTGGAAAGCCACAGGCAGTAATAAAACCTATTCCTGCATTTGAGGAACATTTTACAAGGGTCTTAACTGATTGTGTAGGACCCCTACCTAAAACAAAAAGTGGGAATCAGTAATTGTTAACAATAATGGAAATGTTGACTCGATTTCCAGAAGCTATTCTATTACCCAATATCACGACTAAAAGGATTGTAGAGGAATTACTCAAGTCTTTCACGAGATACGGACACTGACAGAGACACAATCAGATCAAGGGTCAAACTTCACATCAAAATTAATCAAGAAAATTATGTACAGTTTGGGAATAACAAACACTTAGGAATAACACTGATAAGTAATCTAATCTAACAATTTAAATATACTGTGGACAATCCAGAATTGTTGGGAGTGCTAGGAAGATGGTATCAGACATTGAAGACTATCCATATGATTGAGATAAGGGAATTCCGTTTGTGGCTTTTGCGATCAGAGATGCATAAAATTAATCAACCAAAAACAGTCCATTTGAATTAGATTTTAGGCATGAAGTGAGAGGAAAATTGAGTAAAGAGAAATTGTTAAGTCAGAATTCAGAGACCACATATTTGGACTTTGTGTCAAATTTTAGGGAGCAATTAAATAGAGCTGGGGAGTTGGTTAGACAGCATTTAGAAGTATCACAGCATACATAGAAACAGGAAGCAGACAAGAAATCAAAAATTCACAATTTTGCTCTCTGGGAATAAAGTATTGGTATTCCTCCAGTAATAGTTGAACCTTTAAAAGCAACGTTAAGTGCATCTTATAAAGGAAAGGTTCAAATTATTCTGTTGTTTGTGTTTCATTCAGTAATTAGATTAGATTACTTACAGTGTGGAAACAGGCCCTTCGGCCCAACAAGTCCACACCAACCCACCAAAGCCCAACCCACCCAGACCCATTCCCCCCTTCACCTAACACTACGGGCAATTTAGCATGGCCAATTCACCTAACCTGCACATTTTTGGATTGGGGGAGGAAACCAGAGCACCTGGAGGAAACCCACACAGACACGGGGAGAATGTGCAAACTCCACACAATCGCCTGAGGCAGGAATTGAACCCAGGTCTCTGGCGCTGTGAGGCAGCAGTATTAACCACTGTGCCACCGTGCCACCATTGTGTAAGTAAATTGTTTTGTTTAAAACTAAGTAGTTTGACCAGATGATTCTCTCCTGGAATATATACTCTATACTTGCTTAAAACAACTAGCAAAGTTCGGGTCAAGGCTACCTTCTTGAAATGTTTTGTGGAGTGTGGCCTGTTCCATAACATTGATGGGTAATCTTAATGATGCTGTTAAAATTCTGAGAGGATTTGAGACAGTGAATTCGGGAAGAATGCATCATCTTGTGGTATACACCAGGGACCATTGACAGAGACAAGAAATCCAGATGTGAATTCAGGAGAAACCTCTTCACTGAGTATGCGCAGAATGTGACACTCCCTCTCATGGAGAGTAGTTGAGGTGAATCATGTCAATGTTCATAATGAGGGCACTGGATAAACACACAAGGGAGAAGGAGATAGAGGGTGTCAATGTTAGACATGGATAAAGAAAGATGGGATGCTTAAGTGGAGTAGCAACAGCAGTGTGGACTGGTTGAGCTGAATGGATTGTTTCTGTGATCTGTATCTAATGTATTGCCATAGATTCATACTTACCCTGAATTTGTTGTCCCTCTGCTCTGTCTCATCATTATTCTCAAACTGCCCTCTAAGTGATTGCCTGCTTCCTGAATCCCATTATTAACACTGTCCTTCTGCACATCACCCTCATGTTGTGAATGTTATAAATTAGATTGGGAGCCTGTAATTATGGAGGGTTTATGTCCGAACTGTTGATTCTCCTGCTCCTCGGATGCTGCCTGACTGGCTGTGCTTTTCCAGCATATACTCTTGACTGTAATTACCATAAGCCAATGTACAATAAACTTGTCCATTCCTGTGTCCAGTATTTTATTCCTTCCTTGTGTGTCCTGTAGCTGGTCTTTACTGCAGCTACTGTGCACCAGTGATGGAGGGAATGGATATTGAGTCTAATGGATCTACAGCCTCTCCAGTGCTAAATACTGACATTTCTCTCTCCAGCTGGACTGGCACTAGAGTGGGAAATCGACACACCACCTGAGGTGACACTACAGAAAGGTTCCTGTGCACAAATCCCATGTCGTTACAGATATCCTTCACATCTGGCTAGTCAACTTCGAGATGGAATCTGGTTTAATAACGAGAAACCGGTCACATCATCGATAGCCTTTCACTCCCGGGATCACAGCAAAGAGTTGCCACATTTCCGACATCGGACCCGGCTGTCTGGAGACATGAACGATGGAGACTGTTCCCTGATTATAAACAACATCATACAGGAAGATGCAGGACCTTTTTTGTTCAGAGTAGAATTTGGGGGAACGTATAAATACAGCTACTATCCTGTAAGCCAGCTGTATGTTTCAGGTCAGTGATATACAATAATTGCTCAGTTCAGACCCAACACTCAGTACCAAGCTGCACAGCCTTGGGTTTTTTGCACCAGTTTTGCGGGTGTGCTCATTAGTGTCAGTACATTTCAGGACTCAATTACCACTCTGTTCCACGCGCTGTACCACCACGGTAAAGGTTTTGATTTAATAGAACACAGAACATAGGCCCTCAATGTTATGCTAACATTTTATCCTACTCTAAGATCAAACTAACCAATATACCCTACATTTTACTATCATCCATGAGCTTATCCAAGAGTTGCTTAAATGTCCCCGACTCTACTGCCATCGCTGTCAGTGCAATTCCATGAACCCAGAACTCTCTGTGTAAAGAATCTATTTCTGACATCTCCCCTAAACCTTTCTCCAATCACTTTATAATTATGCTCCTCATGATAGCTGCTTCTACCTTGGGAAAAAGTCTTGACTATCCACTATATCTATGCCTCTTATCATCTTGAAAACCTCGATTAAGTTACCTCTCATCTTTCTTTGCCCCAATAAGAAAAGCCCAAGCTCCCACACCATGTCTTCTTAAGACATGCCCTTCAGTCCAGGCAGCATCCTGGTAAATCTCCTCTGCACCCTATCTAAAGTTTCCATATCTTTCCTATAATGAGGTGACTAGAACTGAACACAATATTCCAAGTGTGATCTAACCAGGGCTCTATAGAGCTGTAGCAGAACCTCACGGCTCTTAAATCCAATCCCCTTGCTCATGAAAGCCAACAGACTAGATGCCTTCTTCACAATCCTATTAACTTGGGTGGCAACTTGAGGGATCTGTGGATGTAGAACCTAAGATCCCTCTGTTCCTCCAAGAATCCCACCTTTAACCTTATAACCCTTCCAAACTGAATCACTTCACACTTTTCCAGTTTGAACTCCATCTGCCACTTCTCAGCCCAGCTCTGCATCCTGTTAATGTCCCGTTGCAACCTACAATAGCCCTCCATGCTATCCACCCCTCAACCAACCTTCATGTCAACCGCAAACTTACTAACCCTCCCTTCCACTTCCCCATCCAAGCCATTCATAAAAATCAGAAAATCCAAAGGTCCCAGAACTGACGCCTATGGAATACCACTGGTAATCAAGCTCGAGGCTGAATACTTTGTATTTACCACCACCCTCTGTCTTGTAATTCTATATCCAGACAACCAAATTTTCCTTGTATCCCATGTCTCCTTACTTTCTAAATGAGCATAATATGGGGAACCTTATCAAGCGTCTTGCTAAAATCCATATACACCACATCCACTGATCTACCTTCTTCAATGTGTTTTGTCACATCCTCAAATAATTCAATAAGGCTTGTGAGGTATGACCTGCTCCTCACAAAGCTATACTGACTATCTCTAACCAAACTATGGTTTTCTAAGTAATCATAAACGCAGAATCCTCTTCAATAATTTGCCCACCACAGCTGTAAGACTGATTGATATGTAATCCCCAGGATTATCAATAGATTGAAATACTGCCCATTGTTGAATGACAGAATATCTTCAGGCCAAACTTCAGACAGATGGAAAGTTAGTTGGATTTAGCTCTTTGAGTAGGAGTTAGAGTCCAGCTTTTAGGGTTGGTGAGATTGTCAGAAATACCAATATCTGGGACTTTCTCAGGTTCTCACTGAAAGAGAGATCTGTGTAGGTTCTCCTGTTGTATTGTGTCTCCTTCCATTTGCAGGAGAAAAAGACTAGCCTTCTGCACATTTTTGAGATTTGTTCTCTCAGTGACACATACAGATGTCATGGAAGATGGCAACCATCTCCAGAAGAGTGGTGCTAAACACTATCAGTACCTATGTCCCATTTATTCCAACCAAATTTTTCCATTAATTAAAGCAATAAACCTTCCCACTAATCCCTCTTAAAATATTTACTTCTATCCTTTCCAAAGTTACTTGACATTCAGTAATGATCAGGTGAATCATAGCTCACATTACTGTTAAGCAATTCTCCATAGTTGTAGGACCCATCAACCCTTGGTAAATATTATCATATTGTCTGTTCTGGCCATGTAAATAATTCTTCATATGGTTGAATGAGCAAACTCCAGTGAAACAGTTTAGCAATTTTATTATTAGATTTATCTACAAAGGCTACAGTGTTACAAAATGGAGGTGAACACCTCTGTTAAATAAACCAAACATCTAGGAAAGCTCACCTCACTTCATTATCTGTTAAAATATGAGTGACTGAGAACTCCCAAATTCCACTATTTAAAGAAAATGATATCAACGTATTCTTTAACTCTAAAAGTGAACATTAAACAATAACTATTCACACCCCTAGGCCCTCTTTTTTTAAATTGCTTATTACCTGCATCCAACTCTATAACAATATACTGTTCCATTAAAACACTTATTAAAATTACATGGACTTAATTTCAAAATCACACAGTGGCTGTCGTCTTTGGTGTCTTTTTTCTTCTAACTGAAGATCTCCCATGGTTGTCTTCTTTGTTTTACTGTGAATATGCTTCATATAAAAAGGTATCATTGATAGAGAGTGTTTCCTAATTTCTTGCATCTATCTCGATGGCAGTTGCTCTGTCTCCAATTTTCAAAATGCCTGTATTTTTATATCCCTTACATTGGATCATCTCATTGGTTTGATGTTGGCAAAACAGTAAGTTCAAACTTGATTGGGTTTTCGTATCCTGGGGCATAATTCAAACTAATTGGTTAAATTGAAATTGTTAAAACAACAAACAGAACTCAGATATCCATTTCACAGCCATATGTTACATATTTTCATTTTTCCAGTACACTCTGAGACTACCATATATCATATACACAGGTGCTTGTAAGCTCTCACTTCAGAACAGTATTCACTCTCTCTTAAAGGTGCAGTATGACTTCATGACACCTCCCCCCTTAAGAAAAAAATGAGCCACCATTATAAAAATGATAGCTTCATTTTTTTTCTAATTCTTAACCCCATTATAATGAAATACATAGGTCATTAATCTAAGTTAATTTCTGCATATACACATAAAAAATAAAACATGGGAATCTGTCCAATCTTACCTATATGTTTTCCTTTAAATCTGTGATAATGGATCTCTGATCACATTTTTATGATCTGCAACATAGTCAATTTGTAAATTAGAAGTCTGTAACATAAGACTCCAACAGAATAATCTCATATTCTGTCTTTGAATCATTCCAAGAATGTAAGAGGAGTGTGGTCCATGTACATAACTGTCTCTAACACATTGTTCATCACAAAATATTGAAATGTTGTAAAGCCAGTACCAAACTTAATAATTCTTTTTCAAAGGTAGTGTATTTTCTCTGCTGGGTGTTGAGTTTCTTTGAAAAGTAACCAATTGGCCATTCAATTCCATTATCATCTTCCTGTACCAAGACAGCTCCAGCTCCTATATCTCTGACATTGATTGAAACTTTGAAGGGTTTCAAAAGATTTGGTGTCGCTAAAACTGGTGTGGTTGTTAATATTGCTTTTGAATTCTCTAATGCCTCCTCAAATTGCTCTGTTCACCAAAATGTTGTGTTTTTCTTTAGTAAATCTATTAATGGTGCTCCCACACCACTGAAGTTTGGAACTCTGGGAGTAATTGCTTAGTCCCAAAAATTGAAGCACCTCTTTCTTCGAGGTTGATCTTGCAAATTCCTTGATGGCCTTCACCTTGACATTCCTTGGGGTCAACCTTCCATGACCAATGTTATGTCCTAAGAATTCACCTCTGGTTTTGCAAAGTCTGTTTTCTTGATGTTTGTTACCATCAAGTTTTGCTTCTTGTAATCTTTCAAAAAGCCCTGTCAACTCTACCGTGTAATCTTTCCATGACTCACTAAATATCACGAAAGATCACTACATCATCCAGATAAACTGTATAGTTTGTTAATCCAACCACAACTCTGTTCATGACTCTTTAGAGTATGGCTGGTGTGTTCTTCATTCCAAAAGGCATCAGTTTGCATTGATATAGCTCATTTGGGGTTACAAACGCAGAGACTCTTTTCGCTTTCTCTGATAAAGGTACCTGCCAGTAACTATGCAGAGTTAGTACAACTTTGTCACGTAACTGGCTTGGCCAACTTTCACTCTACAGTCTTGGTATTGGGTATGAATCTGATTTTGTTGCAGCATGACCTTTCGACAGCCCACACAAAGCTGTTGAGTCCTGTCAGGTTTGTGCACTAACACGATCAGCAAACTCCACTCACTCTGACTCAGATCGATAATAGCTTCATTGAGCATCACATCCATTTCCTTCTGGACCTGTGAATAGCATTCTCTACTTCCACCTCATGCAAAATAGTATAAGTCGTCCCCATCTTATTCTTGCATACTGTTATAACCAACCTCCCAATGGCACTCTTTGCTCCTTGAGACAGATAGTTCACTAACCTATCACACTCCTCAAGGACTTCCTCATTGTTTAACATATCTTGAGGCATGTCAAACTCCATGACACCTGCATTTGATTCCTTACTCTGTGGGGCAGTAACTAGCACCTGTTTCTCCAGTTCCCTGTTTCTATTACGGTAAAGTTTCAACATACTCACATGACATCCCTGAAACATTTTTTTTCTATCCATCATCTTTACCAGATGGTTTACCTCATTTTTTTTTCTCAATTTGATTGGGACCACAAAACCTGGCTTTGAAGTAATGCCATCCCTAGGGGAAATGTCTGAATTTCAAGTTTTTATCTGCCACCTGCTTCATTCTATGCTGTGCCCTCTTTAGGTGCTGTTTAGCTAACTCACATACCTGATTTAGTCTCTCCCTAACCTCAGATACATAATCCAAGTGTGAGATCTCCAACTTCAGTCCTGTCAATTTTTCTTGGAATTAATTTCAAAGGCCCTCTCACTTCATGTCTGAATATTTACTCAAAGGGAGTAAATTTGAATTGTTGTCAAAACAACAAACAAAACTCAGGTATCCATTCCACAGCCAAATGTATACTTTGTTGCTGCATTAATTTCTGAGAATTGTGCTCTATAAGCTTCTTTATGTCCAGTTATCATTTTGCAATGAGACTGGCCCACCATCCCCCGACCCGCAAGTCTTCAGTGTGAACGATGATCACTTTAAAGGGGCTGCAGGTCAGACCTACAAGGAAACACCAATTCTGGGAATTGGGATGCTTCTGGATAATGTGTCTAAGGGTGGCATCACAGAATGACACGAGTTAATTGTTGCTAAACTGCTATTGGGGTCTGTATTTGAACACCAGGTGCATTAAAAAATGTAAATTTTTAAACAAGAACTGGGATGGTAGAATTTCCAGGCAGAAATGAGAAAGGTAATCTGGAAAAACACATCATAGAGCACAGAAAAATACAGCACAGAACAGGTCCTTCAGCCCTCAATGTTGCGCTGACCTGTGAACTATTCTCAACTGTCCCCTTACACTAACCCATCATCATCCATGTGCTTATTCAAGGATTGTTTGATGTGGCTTAATGTGGCTGAGTTAACTACATTAGCAGGTACTGCATTCCACGCCCTCACCACTCTCTGATTAAAGAACCTGCATCTGACATCTGTCTTAAATCTATCACCCCTCAATTTGCAGTTATGCCCCCTCATACACGCTGACATCATCATCCTAGGAAAAAGACTTTCATTGTCTACCCTATCTAATCCTCTGATCATCTTGTATGTCTCTATCAAATCCCCTCTTAGCCTTCTTCTTTCCAATGAGAACAGACCCAAGACTCCCAGCCATTCCTCATAAGGCCTTCCCTCCAGACCAGGCAACATTCTGGTAAATCTCCTCTGCACCTTTTCCAATGCTTCCACATCCTTCCCGAAATATGGCGACCAGAACTGTATACAATATTCCAAGAGTGGCCGCACCAGCATTTTGTATAATTGCATCATGATATTGTGGCTCCGGAACACAATCCCTCTACCAATGAAACCTAACACACCGTATGCCGCCTTAACAGCACTATCCACCTGGTTGGCAACTTTCAGGGATCTATGCACATGGACTCCAAGATCCCTCTGCACATCCACACTACCATCTTTCCATCGACCCAGTACTCTGCCTTCCTGTTATTCTTCCAAAGTGCGTCACCTCACATTTAGCTGCATTGAACTCCATTTGCCACCTCTCAGCCCAATTCTGCAGTTTATCCAAGTCCCCCCGCAACCTGTAACATTCTTCCACACTGTCCACTACTCCACCGACTTTAGTGCCATCTGCAAATTTACTAATCCACCCATCTATGCCTGCGTCTAAGTCATTTATAAAAATGACAAACAGCAGTGGTCCCAAAAACAGATCCCTGTGGCACTCCACTAGTAACTGGACTCCAGACTGAATATTTTCCATCAACCACCACTCGCTGCCTTCTTTCAGAAAGTTAAAAATCACACAACACCAGGTTATAGTCCAACAGGTTTAATTGGAAGCACTAGCTTTCAGAGCGTCGCTCCTTCATCAGGTGGTTGTGGATTTTTATCTTTGTACACCCCAGTCCAACACTGGCATCTCCAAATCATGACTTATTTCAGAAAGCCAGTTTCTAATCCAAACTGCTAAATCACCCTCAATTCCATGCTTCTGCATTTTCTTCAACAGCCTATCATGTGGAACCTTATCAAAGGCTTTACTGAAGTCCATGTATACCATGTCAACTGCCTACCCTCATCTACATGCTTGGTCACCTTCTCAAAAAACTCAGTGAGGTTTGAGAGACATGATCTGCTTTTGATGAAACCATGTTGACTATCTGAAATCAAATTGTTGCTTGGTAGATGATTATAAATCTCATTATCTTATAATCCATTCCAAAACCTTTCCTACAACAGAAGTAAGGCTCACTGGTCTATAATTACCTGAATCATCTCTACTGTCCTTCTTGAACAAGGGCACAACATTTGCAATCCTCCAGTCCTCTGGTGCTAAATCTATAGACAATGACGACTCAAAAATCAAAGCCAAAGACTCTGCTATCTCCTCCCTAGCTTCCCAGAGAATCCTCAGATAAATCCCATCCGGCCCAGGGAATTTGTCTACTTTCACTCCTTCTAGAATTGATAACACCTCTTTGTAACAAACCTTGATCCTTTGTAGTCTAATGTCTTGTACCTCATTCTTCTCCTGTGTGATATTCTCCTTTTCCTGAGTGCAAACCGATGAGAAATGTTCGTTAGGCACCTCTCCAATCTCTACATGGTCCACACTCAACTTCCCACTTCTGTCTTTGACTGGCCTTATTCCTATCCTAATCATCCTTTTATTCCTCATATACCTATAGAAAGCTTTAGGGTTCTCCTTTATTCTATTTGCTAAAGACTGTTCGTGTCCTCTCTTTGCTCTTCTTAACTCTCTCTTTAAATCCTTCCTAGCTGATCTGTAAATCTCCATGGCATCATCTGAACCATTTTGCCTCATCAACACATAAGCCTCCTTCTTCTGATTAACCAGAGATGCAATTTCTGTAGTAAACCATGGTTCTGTAGTAAACCTTATCACTTCCTCCCTGCCTGACAAGAATATACCTATCAAGGAAACCAGCTCCACATTTCCATAATCTGCATCCCCTGAACTTTGCTATCCCATTCTGTGCATCCTAATTCTTGCCTAATCGCATTGTAATTGCCCTTGCCCCATCACTAAGTCTTGACCTGTGGCGTGTACCTATCGCTTTCCATCACAAAACTAAAAATAACTGAATTATGGTCATTCCTCTCCAAAGTGCTCACCTACAACCAAATCAAACATCTGGCCTAGATCTTTACCAAGCACCAGATCCAGTGTGGCCTCCCCTATTCGACATACTGTGTCAGGAAACCCTCCTGGACACATTGGACAAAAATTGATTCAGCCGACGTACTAGAGTTATAATATTTCCAGTCAATGTTTGGGAGTCAAAGTCCCCCATAATGGCCACCTGTTCCTTTCACCCCTGTCCAGAATAATGTTGCTAATCCTCTCTTCCACCTCCCTGGAACTCTGCGGAGGCCTATAAAAAACTCCAAGCAGTGTGACCTCTCCTCTCCTGATTTTAACCTCAGCCCACACTACCTCAGTAGACGAGTACTTGTCAAAACTTCTTTCAGCCACCGTTATACTATCCTTGACTAATAAGTCCACACCTCCCCCTTTTTTACCATCTTGCCTGTTCTTAATGAAAGATCTAAACCCTGGAACTTGCAACATCCATTCCTCACCCTGTTCTATCCATGTCTCCGAAATGGCTACAACATTGAAATCCCAGATACCTATCCATGAATTCCTATTTTCCACTTAATTGTCAGGTATTGGTTAATAGTACAAGAAGAAGTTAACGTTGGTAAAAGGAATGAAAGTTTTAGAAATTTGGAAGTATAAGGTACAGAAAGGTGAGCTCGGCTAGTTAAACCCCCCCCCCACCCATTCCCTTCCCCCCCCCCCCCCCCCAACCCCATGGCATACATGATGTCATGGAGACTTGTTGTGGTCTGGACCAGCCTAACTGCAGTAAATTACAATGACTGCATAAGCTTGAACTCTGGGTTTCAGAGCTCGAGCAGCAGCTCCAGTTACTGAGCTGTGTCTGTGAGGCAGACAACAAAATGGGTAGTACATTCAGGGAGGTGGTCATACCACACGTTAGGGGTAAGCAGGCAGATAGGGAATGTGGGAATACCTGGCAATCTAAGAGAAACAGGAAGGTAGTGAGGAGTTCTGAAGTCCCACTCACCAGCTGGTTTTCCATCTGGATGTTAGTGATGGTGATGGATCCCTGGAGGAGTGCAGCAACAGACAAGGCTGTGGTACAATTGGTGGCCCACCTGGACCAAGAGAGATGAGGCAAGAGTGAAAGGGCAGTACGAGAGGGGGTTATTTAGCTCAGGGACAGAGAGACATTTTTCCTGTAGTCAATGTGACTCATAGGTAGGAAGGGGTTTATTGGGCATTTTGCTGGTGTTATTGGGGAGGTTTATATTCATTGAGTTGTGGGTGGGGACCAAGTAAGAATATGAGACCTTTGAATTCTGGAACGGAGTTACACTGCATGTTTGTGAATGCAGATTATAGGTAATAAAACCAGGAAGTGTCAGGCACAATTTGTCTTGGTTGATTATGGTGTAATAATGTGATACTAATGGACACCTTGCTCAAGGAGAGGCATGTCTGAGTGTTAAATATCCCTGGTTACAAAGTGTTCAGAAAATACAGGATAGGAAAAAAAAGTAGATGCTCTGATATATTTGTTAAGGCGGGAATTTCAGGATTGGAGAAAGGGGAGCTTTCAGAGGGTTCAATGACAGAATCACACTGGCTGGAGCTCAGGAACAAGAAGAATACAGTGACAATATTTAGTGTAACATACAGACCACCAGCTAGTGGGAAGGATATCGAGGAATAAATCTCAGGGGCAATTATAGAGAGATGTAAACAGCATACAATCTTTCTGAAGGAGGACTTTAGTTGACTGTATGTAGGCAATGATAGTGGTCGTAAAAACAGGTGGCGATTGTTTTCAGGATAATTCCCGATACCAGTATGTGTCCAGCCCAACAAGCAAGGGGTCACTGCTGGCCCTGCTTCTTGGGAATGAAGTGCCAGTAGACCAAGTGACAGTGAGGGAACATTTAGGAGACAGTGATCATTGTTTCATAAGGTTTAGGATGGAAGAGGGAAAAGACAGATGAATCCATAGTGAGAAAAATCGACTGATGGACAGCAGGCTTCAATGGGACAAGGATAGAGCAAGGCTGTAACCCTGACTGAAACCACAAAGATTAACAGGAGAAACAAGAGCTGAACAATGAACTACCTTCAACCACAAGATGGCTGGAGCAGGGTAAACAAATATCCCCTCAATAGGTAAAGGAGGGAAAATAAAATCAGGGCTCCCTGAATGCAAAGGAGGTCAAAATTAAGTTAAAGAAGACAAATGGTTTTGTCCAGGTGAAACTCAGCAGGTCTGGCAGTATCCGTGGAGAGAAAGCAGAGTTCGTGTCTTGAGACATTTACCCTTCTTAATAACCAGATCATTTGCCAAATTTGAAAACACAGAGAAGTATGAGGTGAAATACTTTGGTACAAGGAACACAAATTACTGGAGAATCAATGGCAAATAAACATAATAATCTAAAGAGTGAGCAGGAACAAAGAGACAAAAGTGTACATATGCATAAGATATTAAAGGTGGCAGGACAGGTAGAGAGAGAGCTGTTAATAAAACATATAGTATTTAAGGCTTCATTAACAGGACTATACAGTACAAGGGCAAGGAGGTTATGAAGTTATAAAGACACTGTTTAGAATTCAGCAGGAGGATTGTGTGTTGTGCTGGATCTCACACCATAGTGAGGACAAGGTGTGGAAGTGGATTCTGCGAATGATTCCAGGGATGAGAAATTTCAGTTCTGATGACAGGTTGGAAAACCTGGGGCTGGTTTCCTTGGAGAGGAAAAGGCTAAGGGAAGAGTTGGACAGAGGAGAAACTGAGAAATTGGCCCTGGACATTAAAGAATCAAGAACTGGAGGTCACAGATTTACAGTGTTTTGCAGAAGAGATGAATGTGAGGTGAAGAAAGCCTTTTGTCCCCACAGTGAGTCATTTGGTCTAGAATGCACTGACTGAAAGTCTGGTGGTGTCAGGTTCAATTGAGGCATTTAGGAGGAGTCTGGATAGTTATTTAAATAGACACAGTGCACATGGGATGGAGTAAAGGCAGGAAATTGGCACAAGGTCAAAATGCTCATAGAACCAGCACAGACACAATAGGCTGAATAGATCTATTTCTTCAAATTTCAAAAACATAAAGGAGTTGATTGGCCAACTGGGAAATGTGTTATTATTTCATGTTGTGAGCTATGGAGTGGTGGGGCTACAGTGAGGGTGCACTTCTCCAGTCTCAGCACTAACCCTCAGTACGGAGATCACCCTGATTGACATGTTTTATCATGTAGGAGTGTGGTTTCTATTTGATCTGATGCTCCATGCAGTATTTATCTAAGAAGATCCATTCTCTGTGTGTTAGATTTCACAGATAAACCTCTGATACACCCTGTGGAAGTTATCACAGGAAAGCGTGTGAACCTAACCTGCATCTTCAATACAACGTGCAATGGAACAGCACCTGCCTTAACCTGGGATACTCCAACTGCTGTACATGGATCAGTCTCAATCACTGTCACTCGGCATGGAGTCACTCTGAGCTATACTTCTCTTCTGAGCCTAACACCATCACTCAGACACCAGGGACAAGCCCTCACCTGCAGAGTGAGTTATCCAACTGTGTCATCAGAGCAGACTCTTGTACTGACAGTGCAATGTAAGTATGGACATCTCTCATTCAACTTTTGCTGAAACAGCTTACACTGTGCACAGCAAGATCCCAAAATTCCCAATGTGCTGTGCACTGCATTTCAACTGAGCAATCTCAGACTGAGAGTGCAGAGACAGTTTACTGACATTACAGATGGCAATGTTGCACTCTCACAGAACTAACATTCAGACAGAAGTGCTTTCCTTCTGCACTGACGATCCATCAGTGCTGCATCGCCTCAGTAACTGACCATCGATCAGTGTGGCGCTCAGTGCTCACTTACTCTCTGATTGTGTAGCATTCTCTCAGTACTGACTCTCTGACAGTGCAGCACTCCCTCAGTACTGACACTTTGATAGTGCGGTACTCCCTCAGTATTAACCCTCCAACAGTAAAGTTGCAACAATCTCTCAGCACTGGATATATATGCAGTGGATAGTGCATATATGGAATTAGCTGCCAGAGGATGTGGTGGAGTCTGGTACAATTACAACATTTTAAGGGTATTACAATTGGTATAAGAACAAGATGAGTTTCCAGGGAGATAAGCCAAATGTTGGAAACTAGGACCCCAGGATATCTGGTCAACATGGATGAGTTGGTCCGGACTGTTTAAGCACTGTACAATTCTATGAATTTCCTGTCAACACAATGACCAGAAATGCCTACTTCTTCTGTGATTTGTGGGTAAAGAAACTGCAATGGTATCTCAGCTTTCATATACTCAGGAACTGATCATTATTTGTTTTTAGACCCACCACAGAATCTCTCAATTACTTCCCTGGATGGGATTAAAGATTCATCCATCAATATAATTGAGGGGAATTCTGCAGTCATAATCTGCTCTGTCAAGAGCTTCCCAGTATCTAACCTGACGTGGAGACATCTTAATGTCACAATGAACAGGACACGTTCCAACAATGAGCTGTGGTTGGAGATTCCTCACATTACACCCAGGGAGACTGGAGACTATCAGTGTGTGGCTGAGAATGAACATGGAGCAGTGGAGAGCTCCATAACCATCACTGTGACATGTGAGTTTATACAGACTGCAACATCTCTCAGATGTACACACACAATAAAACCTAGACACATACACAAATTACCAGCTCTCATTCTGTGTTGAAGCAATGACAACACCAGAGTACCCAGGCACTGTTTAGCAATCAGCACCCTACACAGAGAACTACAGATTTTTTCTTTTCTCTATCATTGCATCCATTTGTACTGTGTACAACAGCAATCTGAGAATATTGTAACATTCAGGGAACACTGTATTCCTTTGGCTGCTGCTGTCAACCACAGTGGTACAAGAGTGCTGCTCGTTGTCGAGTTTTCAATAGATCACTAAGTGACATGGTGTGAGTCCAGGGGTTCAATAAGCTTTGAGTTATTTAGACAGTTCGAGGATTACAAAAACATAGAGAGACTAAGAGAATGACAAACAGAGAGACTGATAAGGAAAGAGAAGTCAAAAATAGGTTCTATGCAGAACAAACTGCTGCTAAAAAGCCAACTGAAGGCCAGTCATTGTGTGGGCTTGCAGCACAGGAAGAAATCCCTGCAGCTGTTTGACCACTCTGTGCAGTTGGGACTCAGGTGAGATTCTGGAAACAAGTTGTGTGCTGTAGTTAAGACCCATCAATACTCCAGGGAGCCAGGAGGTGTCACTAAATGTTGGAGTTAAGTTTCAGAAAAACACTTAGGATCTACTGAGGTCCCAGAATAAAGTCATGAATAGGTCAGAAAGAGATTAACCAAAATTCCACTTTCACATTTAATGGGTATGATGAACCCCAGCATCACTAACACCTGGGATATTGCTGACACATCTGTGGGATCTGTTTTCACTTCATTTTTCATTTGGTGTGCTCTGCAGGCTCTTTAATCTTTAATTCTGGATACTAGAAAATATCCGAACCATACACTGGAGACTCTACTATTGTGTTGTTTTCCGTGATAAATCTAATTTCTATTCATTAAAAACTGTTGAATCTAGTGGCTTCCTTGTCGAAGTAAGTATCAGAAAATTAAATGTTGTTGACTTGCTTTCAAGCATGGCCAGCAGGTAGCTATTGACCAGGTCTGGTCTGGACTCACACCATGTCACTTAGTACTCCAGTGACTGACAAGCACCAGGGCACATACTGGGGACATGAAAGGAACTTTCTTTTTTCGAGATAGACAGCAGCTCCAATGCTGAGGGAATATAATGACAGCTTACACAGGCAATCTCCATCAGAAATGTGACACAGAAACTTACACAGAGGGAAAATGAATGCAAATTCAGAGGCATCAAAGACTGAAAATCAGTGTGATGTGCACTGTTCAGTCACAATGTTATCTTCCTTCATTTTTAGATGCACCACAGCATCTCTCAATTACTTCTGCTCACATAATTAAAAACTTATCGATCACTACAATTGAGGGGAATGCTGTGGTAATAATCTGCTCTGTCGAGAGCTTCCCAGCTTCCAACCTGACGTGGAGCCATCTTAATGTCACAATGAACAGAACAAGTTCCAACAATGAGCTGTGGTTGGAGATTCCTCACGTTACACCCAGGGAAACTGGAGACTATCAGTGTGTGGCTAAGAATGAACATGGAGCAATGGAGAGCTCCATAACCATCACTGTGACATGTGAGTGTACACAGCGTTCAACACCTACACTAGAGGGCTAACAATCAGAAATGTGGTACATAATACCACCGATGACAAAGATAGAAAAAAGGGATGAGGTCCTGCAAGAAGAATTTGGGGAGCTAGGAAGTTGATTTTTAAAAAAAACAGGCCTTCACAGGTACTAATCTCTGCACTACCTCCAGTACCACTCACTTGGTGAGAACAGAAATACGAGGGTTGTCTGGATGAAGGCATGGCTGGAGAGATGGTGCTGGAGGGAGGGTTTGAGATTTCTAGGACACTAAGATCCTTTTGGGGGATAGTGGGAACTAGACCTGAACTGGAATGAGATCAGCATCCTTGTGGGGAGGTTTGTTCACACTGTTCGGGAATGTTATCACTACATTGGCAAGAGGCTTGTCTCCTGGATGACTGGTTCAGCACAGGGAGATGCACAGACAGAATAAGAAGAAACAGAAAGTCAGTCAGAAAGCCATAGGAAGCATTGGTTAGTTAAGGCTGACGGGATATTGGCAAGGTTGGATGGTATTGCTTTAATGGAAGGAGTCGGTGAATAAGGCAGATGAGTGGAGGGCACAAATTAAACCTGGGAGTATGATGTTATTGCGGTAGCCGAGACATGGTTGAGAGGGGGAACAGGATTGGCAGCTCAATATTACAGGAGACATAGTTTTCAGGTAAAATAGAGAAGGAAGTAAAAACAATTGATTCGGGGATCAATTACAGCAGGAAGGAGGGATGGCATGTTAGAAGGCTCCTCAAATGAAGCCATATGGATTCAACTTAAAAACCAAAAAGTAAAGATCACATTGCTGGGAGCGTGCTGTAGAACCCCAGACAATCAGAGAGGAATAGAAGAGGTGTGTAGGCAAATTTCAGAGAGTTTAAAAGGAACATAGTAGTGACAGTGGGAGATTTCTTCCTTCCCAGCATTGACTGGCACAGTCATGATGTGAAAGGTTTAGTCTGACCGGATTCCTAAATGCATCCAAGGAGAAGCTTTTAAGCCAATACACAGAAAGGAAACAAGAATGGGCTGGTCCTGTACTTAATTTTAGGTCATGAAGCAAAGCAATTGGTTGAAATATGTGGGGGGGAGCATTTTACTGACAGCAATCATAACTCCATCAGATTGACCTGAGAAACAACAAGGATGGACCTGAAATCCAAGTTCTAAACATAGGGAAAGTCCAATGTTAATAAGGTCAGACTTGATTTACTGAGAGTAGGCTGCGAGCACATACTTTTAAGTAAATCTATGTCAGAATATTGGGACACATTCTGAAAGGAAATTGGGATTGGATAGAGCCAACATGTTCCAAGGAAGAAAAAGGGTGGAACCAACAAATCCTGTGAACCCTGGATGTCGAGGGGCAGGTGGGATTGGATAAAGAGATAGAGGAAGGCTCACGGCAGGCATTGTCAGCTCAAAAACACAGAAGCACTAAAGAAATTGAGGGTTTGGTTAAGAAAAGGAAGGAAGTATATGTCAGGCATAGACAGGATAGACCGAGTGAATCCTTATTCTGGATTAGTGGTGCTGGAAGAGCACAGCAGTTCAGGCAGCATTCAAGGAGCAGCGAAATCCTTAGAAGAGCATAAAGGAAATAGGAGTATACTTAAGAGGGAAATCAGGAGGGAAAAAAGGGGATATGAGATAGCTTTGGCAAATAGAATTAAGGAGAATCCAAAGAGTTTTTACAAATACATGAAGGAAAAAGGATAACTAGGGAGAGAATAGGGTCCCTCAAAGATCAGAGCTGAAAAATGTGTTGCTGGAAAAGCGCAGCAGGTCAGGCAGCATCCAAGGAGCAGGAGAATCAACATTTCAGGCATTAGCCCTTCTTCAGGAATGAGGAGGGTGTGCCAAGCAGGCTAAGATAAAAGATAGGGAGGAGGGACTTGGGGGAGGGGCATTGGGAATGTGATAGGTGGAAGGAGGTTAAGATGAGGGTGATAGGCCGGAGAGGGGGTGGGGGCAGAGAGGTTGGGAAGAAGATTACAGGTCAAGAAGGCGGTGCTGAATCTGAGGGTCGGGACTGAGATAAGGTGGGGGGAGGGGAAATGAGGAAGCTGGAGAAATCTGCATTCATCCCTTGTAGTTGGAGGGTTCCTAGATGGAAGATGAGGCGCTCTTCCTCCAGGCATCATGTTGCCATGATCTGGCGATGGAGGAGGCCAAGGACCTGCATGTCCTTGGTGGAGTGGGAGGGGGAGTTAAGGTGTTCAGCCACAGGGCGGTTGGGTTGGTTGGTGCAGGTGTCCCAGAGGTGGTCTCTGAAACATTCCGCAAGTAGGTGGCCTGTCTCCCCAATGTAGAGGAGGCCACATCGGGTGCAGCGGATGCAGTAAATGATGTGCGTGGAGGGGTGCAGGCGAATTTGTGATGGATATGGAAGGTTCCCTTGGGGCCTTGGAGGGAAGTGAGGGGGAAGGTGTGGGCACAAGTTTTGCATTTATTGCGGTTGCAGGGGAAGATGCTGGGAGTGGAGGTTGGGTTGGTGGGAAGTGTGGACCTGACGAGGGAGTCATGGAGGGAGTGGTCTTTCCGGAACGCTGATAGGGGAGGGGAGGGAAATATATCCTTGGTGATGGGATCTGTTTGGAGGTGGCGGAAATGACGAAGGATGATACGATGTATCTGGAGGTTGGAGGGGTGGTAGGTGAGGGGCAAGATTCAAGGTTCAAGGGGTCCAATCGCCACCAGGACAGAACCCCACTGGTCCTCACCTACCACCCCACCAACCTCCAGATACATCGTATCATCCTTCGTCATTTCTGCCTGACCTGCTGTGCTTTTCCAGCAACACATTTTTCATCTCTGATCTCCAGCATCTGCAGTCCTCACTTTCTCCCTCTAAGATCAGCAAGGCGGCCTTTGTGTGGAGCCACAGAAAATGGGGGAGATACTAAATGAGTATTTTGCATCAGTATTTACTGTGGAAAGGAATATGGAAGATATAGACTGAAGGGAAATAGATGGTGACATCTCGCAAAATATCCATATTACAGAGGGGGAAATGCTGGATGTCTTGAAACGGTTAAAGGTGGATAAATCCCCAGGACCTGATCAGGTGTACCCTAGAACTCTGTGGGAAACTAGAGAAGTGATTGTTGGGCCTGTTGCTGAGATATTTGTATCATCGATAGTCACAGGTGAGGTGCCGGAAGACTGGAGGTTGGCTAACATGGTGCCACTGTTTAAGAAGGGTGGCAAAGACAAGCCAGGGAACTATAGACTTGTGAGTCTAATGTCGGTGGTGGGCAAGTTGTTGGAGGGAATCCTGAGGGACAGGATGTACATGTATTTGGAAAGGCAAGGACTGATTAGGAATAGTCAACATAGTTTTCTGTGTGGGAAATCATGTCTCACAAACTTCATTGAGTTTTTTGAGGAAGTAACAAAGAAGATTGATGAGGGCAGAGAAGTAGATGTGATCTATATGGACTTCAGTAAGGCGTTTGGCAAAGTTCCCCATGGGAGACTGATTAGCAAGGTTAGATTTCACGGAATACAGGGAGAACTAGCCATTTGGATACAGAACTGGCTCAAAGGTAGAAGACAGAGGGTGGTGGTGGAGGGTTGTTTTTCAGACTGGAGGCCTGTGACCAGTGGAGTGCCAAAAGGATCGATGCTGGGTCCTCTACTTTTTTACATTTACATAATGGGGAGGCATGGTGGCATAGTGGTTAGTAGTGCTGCCTCACAACGCCAGGGACCCAGGTTCGATTCTAGCCTCAGGCGACTGTATGGAGTTTTCACATTCTCCCCGTGTTTGTGTGGGTTTCCTCCAGGTGCTCTGGTTTCCTCCCACAGTCCAAAGATGTGCAGGTCAGGTGAATTGGTCATGCTAAATTGCCTGTAGAATTAGGTGCATTAGTCAGGGGTAAATATGGGGAATGGGTCTGGGTGTGTTACTCTTTGGAGGGTTGGTGCGGACTAGTTGGGCTGAAGGGCCTGTTTCCACACTGTAGGGAATCTAATCTAATTTGGATGCAAGCATAAGCGGTACACTTAGTAAGTTTGCAGATGACACCAAAATTGGAGGTGTAGTGGACAGTGAAGAGGGTTACCTTAGATTACAACAGAATTTTGACCAGATGGGCCAATGGGCTGAGAAGTGGCAGATGGAGTTTAATTCAGATAAATGCGAGGTGTGGCATTTTGGGAAAGCAAATCTTAACAGGACTTATACACTTAATGATAAGGTCCTAGGGAGTGTTGCTGAACAAAGAGACCTTGGAGTGCAGATTCATAGCTCTTTGAAAGTGGAGTCGCAGGTAGATAGGATAGTTGAAGAAGGCGTTTGGTATGCTTTCCTTTATTGGTCAGAGTATTGAGTACAGGAGTTGGGAGGTCATGTTGCGGCTGTACAGGACGTTGGTTAGGCCACTGTTGGAATAATGCGTGCAATTCTGGTCTCCTTCCTATCGGAAGGATGTTGTGAAACTTGAAAGGGTTCAGAAAAGATTTACAAGGATGTTGCCAGGGTTGGAGGATTTGAGCAATAGGGAGAGGCTGTACAGGCTGGGGCTGTTTTCCCTGGAACGTCGGAGGCTGAGGGGTGACCTCACAGAGATTTACAAAATTATGAGGGTAAATAGGGTAAATAGGCAAAGTCTTTTCCCTGGGGTCGGGGAGTCCAGAACTAGGGTGCATAGGTTTAGGGTGAGAGGGGAAAGATATAAAAGAGACCTACTGGGCAACTTTTTCACACAGAGGGTGGTACGTGTATGGAATGAGCTGCCAGAGGATGTGGTGGAGGCTGATACAATTGTGACATTTAAGAGGCATTTGGATGAGTATATGAATAGGAAGGGTTTGGAGGGATATGGGCCGGGTGCTGGCAGGTGGGACAAGATTGGGTTGGGATATCTGGTCGGCATGGACAGGTTGGACCGAAGGGTCTGTTTCCATGCTGTACATCTCTATGACTCTCTGACTCTAAATAAAAAATATCTAAGAGGAAATTTAAAGAGAAAATTCGGAAAGCAAAAAGGGGGCATGGAAGGAAAGTCCCAATTTATTTCACGAGTACAATAAGACTAAAAAAATGGATAAGGAAATGGAAGGGCCCATTTAGGTATTTTGTATGTGGAGCCGAAGGATGTGGGTTAGGTTCTAAATGAATACTTGATTTTGGTGTTCACTCATGAGAACAATAGTTTAGGTATCGCCATCAGGGAGATGGAGTGTAATATACTTTACAAAATTAGCTCAGACAGACAGGGGGCTCTGAGTGACCTGGCAGGCTTAAAACTAGACAAATCGCAGGACCAGATGCAGTGTATCCCAGGCTGCTGAGTGAGGCAAGGGAAGGAAATATCAGGAGAACTGGCAAATATTTTCAATTCCTCTGTGGCCATTGGAGAGGTACCAGTGGATTGGAGAGAGCAGTCAATGTGGTACTAGCATCCATGAATGAATGGCGATTCATTTGCAATATTCTACTCCAACTTCAACAAGGCTTTAGATAAGGTCCAACTTAGGAAGCTGTTTGCGAAGGAGAACGTCAATGGGATCCAAACAGCATTGCCAAATTGGATTTGGAGTTAGCTGAGTGGCAGGAAGCAGAGGGTCATGGTTTGAGGGGTGTTTCTGTGACTAGAAGCCTGTATCCAGTGGGGTCTCACAGGGATCATGACTGGAGCCCTTGCTGATTGAAGCATATATAAATCATGCAGAATTTAGGAGGATTGATCAGTCAGTTTGAGGTTCGTCCAAAACTCAGTGAGCTGATAAACACTGAAGCATTCCCTCAGTATTGACCCTCGGATAGTGCAGCACTCCGTCAGTACTGACCCCCAATACGGAAGCACTCCCTCAGTACTGACCCTCTGACACAGCAACACTCCCTCAGTACTGACCCTCTGACAGTGCAGCACTCCCTCAGTACTGACCCTCTGACACAGCTGCACTCCCTCAGTACTGACCCTCTGACAGTTCAGCACTCCCTCAGTACTGACCATCTGACAGTGCAGCACTCCCTCAGTACTGACCCTCCGACAGTGCAGCGCTCCCTCAGTACTGACCCTCCAACAGTGCAGCACTCTCTCAGTATTAATCCTCTGATAGTGTGGCACTCCGTCAATACTGACCATCCGACAGTGTAGCACTCCCTCAGTGCTGACCCTCTGACAGCACAGCACTCCCTCAGTGCTGACCCTCTGACAGTGCAGTACTCCCTCAGTACTGACCCTCTGACAGTGCAGCACTCCCTCAGTACTGAATTGAAGTGTCTGCTATGGTTACATGATGTGTGGAGGAGGAAACCGCGCTGCTATCTTACCTTTCACATTATCGGGATCCAGGATGTGTTTGACTATCATTGTAATGAACTGATCATTATTTGCTTTTAGACCCACCACGGCATCTCTCAATTATTTCCCTGGATGGGATTAATCCAGGTTCATCCATCAATATAATTGAGGGGAATTCTGCAGTCATAATCTGCTCTGTTGAGAGCTGCCCAGTATCTAACCTGACGTGGAGACACCTTAATGTCACAATGAACAGGACACGTTCCAACAATGAGCTGTGGTTGGAGATTCCTCACGTTACACCCAGGGAGACTGGAGACTATCAGTGTGTGGCTGAGAATGAACATGGAGCAATGGAGAGCTCCATAACCATCACTGTGACATGTGAGTTTATACAGACTGCAACATCTCTCAGATGTACACACATACACACAGACAAACACATACACGTTATCAGCTTTCAGACCGTGTTGAAATAATGCAAATTCCTGAATGACTAGGCACCCAACTGAACAAGCAGCATATCTATCCAAAACTGCAGATTTATCTGTTCTAGGTTATTTTTTGTTGGATCAATTTGTCCTGCGTACAACAATTTTGTAACATTCATGGAACATGATATTGTGTTGGTTTGTATTACTGGAAAAGTGCAGCCAAGTCAGGCAGCATTCCAGGAGCAGGAAAGTCAGATTTTGGGCATAAGCCCTTCATCAGGAATGGAGGCCCAACACGTTGATTCTCCTGCTCGTCAGATGCTGCCTATCTGGACTCTGGTCTCACTATCTCCTGGTTTGTATTGTCAATTTTTCAACATGACACTGAGGTTAATCCAAGGATTCAGCGTTGGTTTGAGTTTGATACAGTTACACAATTCAAGAGAGAAAGAGAGAGAAAGGATGTGGCACAGAGGGAGAGATAACACGAGGTGGAGAGTGCGAGAGAGCGCATTAGAGTTTAGAAGGGTGAGGGGATATCGGTTTGAAACTTACAAACTACTGAATGGCCAGGACAGAGTGGACATTGAAAAGATGTTGACAAGAGATACTAGGACCTGAGGGCAAAGCCTTAGAATAAGAGGAAGATCTTCTAGAACGGAGATAAGGAGAAACTTCTTCAGCCAGACAGCTCTGGAGTTCATTGCCACAGAAGGGTATGGAGGCCAGGTCATTATATATATTTAAGATGGAGATAAGTAGGTTCTTGAGTATCAAGCAAATCAAGAGTTATGGGGAGGAAGTGGGAGAAATGGGTGAAAAACTTCTCAGCCTTGCTCGAATGGTGGAGCAGGCTGAATGGTCAAATTCCAGCTGCAAGGTCTTACAGAGAGACCATGAGAGGGAAGGAGAAAGATGGTGAGAACGAGAAAAAGGGACAGAGAGAGAGAGAGAGAGAGAGAGAGAAGGGCGGGGTGGGCGGGGTGAGGAGAGAAAAACACAGAGGAGAGAAAAAGAGAGAAAAAGATCAATTCCAACAACACGCTGTGGTTGCAGATTTCTCACGTTACACTGAATGAAACTGAAGACAATTAGTGTGTTGCAGAAAAAGAATATGGAATAGTGGAGGTGCCCATAGCCATCACTGTGGGATATGAGTGTACACAACATTCACCATCTCCACTGGAGGGCAACAGACAGAGATTGTGATCCATATTGGTACCAACAGTCTAGGGACATAAAGGGGTGAGGTGCTGAAAGCTGAACTTGGGGGACTAGGACACAGACTGGGGAAAAAAAAGACTTCACATTTTGCAATCTTTGGATTACTTCCACTGCCTTGTGCTAAGGAGCATAGAAATAGGTGGTTCGTCCAGATGAATGTGCGGCTGGAGAGATGATGCAGGAGGGAGAACTTTTGATTTCTAGGACATTAGGACACTTTTCGGGGGTGGTAAGATGTGTACAGGACTGACAAGTTGCAACAGTAAAGGAATGGGGCCAGCATCCTTGTGGGGAGGTTTGCTAGCGCTGTTGGGTAAAGTTGAAACTAATTTGGCAGCGGGCTGAAATCCTGAGGGATGTTTCAGCAAAAGAAGGTGCACAGCCAGAACTAAAAGAGACAGCAAGTGAGTCAGGAAGGCACAAGAAGAATAGACCAGTTAAGACACAGGGAGATTGGCAAGGTTGGATGTTACTACTTTAATGTAACGAGCCTGACAAAAAATGCAGATAGATGAAGGTACAGATTTAAAAATGAGATGTGTTACTATTGCTTTCAATAACATTGTTGAGAGAGGGACAGGATTGGCAACTTAATATTCCAGGATACAGGATCTTCAGGTAGAACAGGGAAAGAGGTAAAAGAGGAGCAGATGTCACAATACTGACCGGGGAATCAATTACAGCAGTAAAGAGGGATGACAGGTTCATCGGCTCCTCAAGTGAAGCCATTAGATAAAACCTTTACTCTGAAATGTAGCGAACACATTGTTGAGTGTTCACTAAAGGCCCCCAAACAGTCAGAGAGAAATAGTATGGAGGTAAATTTCAGAGAATGCAAAAAGAACAGGATAGTGACAGTGAGAGATTTCTTCTTTCCCAAAACTATCTGAGGTAGTCCTAATGTGAGAGACTTAGAGTGAGCGGAATTCCTAGGATCCGTCCAGCACAGCCTTTTAAAGCCTGCACAGTTAGTTCTTCATTAATGTGATGATTCCATTCTTGAGCAACCCCACATTATAGTAAAATCGCACTTTAGAAACAGCGCTTGAAGTGTTGGTGATATAATCACGACACAGCCAACAGAAGTTTTAAAACTTTGTTGACTGTGTTACAATGAATTCACCTTGATGAAATGCACGTTATAACAGAACGACCTGTACCCAGGAGAGCCCGCAAGGCAGGGGGCTTTATTATAGGAAGTGAAGCAGTACAGGTGGTTGGAATATCTGTGAGAGAGCACTTTGTGGACAGTGATTCTAACTCTGTTAGATTCAAGACAAGGATGGGTCTGAAATCAAAGTTCTAAACCTGGGGAAGGCTGATTTTAATAAGATCAGATATTATTTGGGCCAGATTATACTCAGAGACATGCTTTTCAGCAAGTCTGTGCCAGAAACATGGGACACATTCTCAAAGGAAATAGAGAGAGTTACAGGTGCACAATTTCCAATAAAGATAAAGGGTGGGATCCACAAATCCAGTGAACCCTGAATGATGAGGGATATACAGGGCTGGATAAAGATAACAGCCAATGGGATCCAAGGAAAGTTGGTAAATTGGATCCAGAATTAAGCAAGTGGCAGGAAGTGGAAGTGGGTGATGGTCAAGGGGTGTTTTTGTGGCTGGAGGTCCGTGGATTCTACAGGGATCACTGCTGGAGCCCTTGCTGAACCAAGTACATATAAAAGATTGAGACATGAATGTAGGCGGGCTAATCAGTCAGTTTGAGGATGATACAAAATTGATAAATAGTGAGGAACAGCCTTAGATTACAGGACAATACAGACAGGCTGAACAGTGGCAAATGGAATTCAATTCAGATAAATGTGAGGTGATGCAGTTTGGGTAGGATAAATAAGACAAAGGAATATAGGGTGATTGGTAAGACCCTGGGGAACACTGATGATCACCGAGACCTTGGTGTGCATGTCCACTGGTCTCTTAAATGTAGCAGCTGATGTGATCAAGGAGGCATATGGGATACTGGTCTTTATTAGCTGAACAATAGAATACAGGAGCAGGTAGATTATACTTGGGACTGTATAAAATATTGATTAGAACAAAGAACAAGAAAAATTACAGCACAGGAACAGGCCCTTCAGCCCTCCAAGCCTGTGCTAATTCCAATCCTCTATCTAAACCTGTCGCCTATTTTCTAAGGTTATATTCCTCTGCTCCCTGCGCATTCATTTGTCTGTTGAGACACATCTTAAATTACACTATCGTGACTGCCTCTACAGCCTCCCTTGGCAACCCTTTCCAGGCACCCACAACCCTCTGATAAAGAACATTCCATGCATATCTCTCCTAAACATTTCTCCTCTCACCTTGAACTTGTGACCCCGAGTAATTGAGTCCCCCACACTGGGAAAAAGCTCCTTGCTATCCACCCTTTCTATACCGCCATTATTACATCGACCTCAATCAGATCCACCCCTCTCAACCTCCATCCTTCTAATGAAAATAATCTTAATCTACTCAACCTCTCCTCATAGCTAACACCCTTCAACCAGGCAACATCCTGGTGAACCTCCTCTGCACCCTCTCCAAAGCATCCACATCCTTTTGGTCATGTGGCAACCAGAACTGTACACAGTATTCTAAATGTGGCCAAACCAAAGTCCTACACAACTGTAACATAACCTGCCAACGCCCGTTCTCAGTACCACAACGGATGAAGGAAAGTATGCCGTGCATGTTCTTGAGCACACTACTGACATGCATTGCCATCTTCAGGGAAAAAAGGATGTGAACACCCAGATTTCTCCACACATCAATTTTCCCTAGGACGTTTCCATTTACATAAGAACATAACATAAGAACTAGGAGCAGGAGTCAGCTATCCGGCCGTTCGAGCCTGCTCTGCCATTTAATAAGATCATGGCTGATCTTCCTGTGGATTCAGATACACTTACCCGTGCTCACACCATATCCAGAACCACAACAACGAGCACCCGAGCTACAAATCTTCTCACAGAAGCGCTTCACAGGAGGATCCCAAGCACTGAAGATGTCACCTAGACAGGGGGCGAAACGTCTGCAACACAATATCCCAGCTCGGCGAACAGAACCACAACATTGTTAAAAAAAAATCTACTTATATTTAAAAATGTTTACTGAAGTAGAGTCAACTACTTCCCTGGGCAAGGAATTCCATAGATTAACAATCCTCTGGGTGAACAAGCTCCTTCTCAATTCAGTCCTAAATCTGCTCCCTCTAATCTTGAGGCTATGATCTCTTGTCCTACCTTCATCTGCCAATGGAAACATCCTATCTATTTCTATCTTGTCTATTCCCTTCAAAACTTGATATGTTTCTATAAGATCCCCCCTCATTCTCCTGAATTCCAATGAATATAATTGCAATCTACTCAGTTACTCTGCATAAGCCAAACCCCTCAACTCTGGAATCAACCTGGTGAACCTCCTCTGCACCCCCTCCAGTGCCAGGACATCTTTTCTCAAGTAACTTGTACGGCGATGGCATTACCTCTCTGCTTTTAAACCCAACCCCTTTCAGGGTTCCACTTACCTTCCTAATTGCTTGTTGTACCTGCAGACCAACCCTCTGTGATTCATGCACAAGAACACCCAGGTCCCTCTGCAAAACAGCATGCTGCAACTTTTTCACCATTCAAGTAATAATCCTTTTTACTATTACCCCAACCAAAATGTATGACTTCACATTGTATTCCATCTGCCAGACCTTTGCCCACTTGCACAATGATTCCATGTTCCTCTGCAAAGTTTCACAGTCCTCTGCACACTTTGCTCTAACATGCATCTTAGTGTCATCGGCACTACACGTGATCCCCAACTCCAAACCATCTATACAATTAATATGTAAATAATTGCAGTCCCAACACCAATTCCTCAGACACACCACTAGTCACTGATTGCCAGCTAGAATAGCACTCATTTATCTCCACTCTTTGCTTCCTGTCAGTCAACCAATCCTCTATCCATGCTAATACTCTACGCCAATACCATGCATCCTTCTCTTATGCAGCAGCCTCATGTGCAGCATCTTGGCAAAGGCCTTTTGGAAATCCAGGTACACCACATCCACTGGGTCTCTGTTTTGCACCTTGCTTGTAAAGTCTTCATAGAATTTCAAAAGATTTGTCAAGCATGACCTGCCCTTCATGAACCCATGCTACGTCTGCCCAATGGGACAATTTCTATTGAGGTGCCCTGCTATTTCTTCCTTGATAACAGACTAAGTATTTTTCCCACTAAAGAGATTAACCAGTCTATAATTCTTCACCTTTTGTTCACCTTCCTTTCTAAATAGTGACGTCACAGTTGCTGTTTTTCAATCTGCTGGACTGCCCGAGAATCCAGCGAATTTGGAAAATTATCACTGGTGCACTTACTATTTCTCCCATTTCTTTTACCCTGGGATGCATTCCCTGATATTGTCCTTGAATATCAGAGCTACGCCATCTCCCTTACCTTACTGTCCTTCCGAATAGTCGGGGTCCCCTGTATATTTAACTCCTGGTCATGACCATCCTGTAACCATGTCTCCGAAATGGCTACTAACAGCATGATTTGTGCTGTTAACTCATCAAGCTTTTTACAAATGCTACAAGCATTCAGGTAAAGTGCCTTTATCTGAGCTTTCTCACTCTCATGATTCATAACATCTCTAATGTCTCCTGAGTTCTCCTTCCTTTTTGCTTCTTTGATAGTCTGACTTGAACTTAAGCCCTCCTGCATACAATCTAACCTGCCGCTTACCTTTTTATTTACCATCGCCCTGTCGTTTTCCCTATCCCTTCCCCCCCGACTCACGAGTTGAAAGTTCTAGTGACCACCCTCTTTATCCTTTTCACTAGGACACTGGCTCCAGATTGGTTCAGGTGGAGACCGTCCCATCAGTACAGATCCTCCTGGTTCCAAAACTGACCTCTCGTTCCCACACCATTCCCTTAGCCACGTGTTTACTTCCCTAATTTTCTTACTCCTAAGCCAATTTGCACATGGCTCAGGAGGTATTTCAGAGATTAAAACCCTTGAGGACCTGTTCTTTAATTTTGTTCCTAGCACTTGATAATCCCCAAACAGGTCCTCAATCCTAACCTTGCCCATGTTGTTAGTCTCAACATGGACCACAACAACTGGATCCTCTTCCTCCCATTTCAATATCCTTTCAAACCGGTCAGAGATGCCCTGCACCCTGGCACTGGGCAGGCAACACACCATGCAGGACTCCCGATCTGGCTCACAAAGAATACTATCTATCCCCCTATCTATAGAATCCCTGTAACTACCACTTGTCTTTTTCCTGCCCCCTCTTGAATGGCCTTCTGCACCATGGTGCCATGGTGAGCCAGCTCATCCTCCCCTTTTCCTCACACACAGGGAGTAAGTATCTCGTACCTGTTGGATAAGGTCAAAAGCTGAGGGTCCTCCATGCCTGAACTCAGGATCCCCTAGCTGCCTCACTTGCAATCATACCCAGCTGTCCCTGATCACAAACTGAATTTGACTTACTTAATCTGCCAGGCATGACTGCCTCCAGAAACAAAGTGTCAAGGTAACTCTCTCCTTTCTGAATGTGCTCTTAAATTGGATTTTCCAAAATACATCACCTCGCATTTGTTCAGAATGAACTCCATCTGCCATTTCTCTGCCCAGCTCTCCAATCTATTTATATTCTGCTGTATTCTCTGACTGTCACCTTCACTATCTGCTACTCCAACAATTTTAGTGTCATCTGAAAACCTGCTAATCAGACTACCTGTACCTTCCTCCAAATCATTTATGTATATCTCAAACAACAGCGGCCCCAGCACAGATCCCTGTGGAACACCACTGGTCACAGTTCTCCATTTTGAGAAACTCCCTTCCACTACTACTCTCTGTTTCCTGTTGCCCAGCCAGTTCTCTATCCATCTAGCTAGTACACCCTGGACCCCATGCAACTTCACTTTTTCCATCAACCTATCGACATCCTGTTGAAGTCAATGTGTATGACATCTACAGCACTTCCCTCATCAATCAACTTTGTCACTTCCTCAAAGAATTCTATCATGTTGGTAAAACATGACCATCCCCGTCCAAAACCATGTTGCCTATAACTGATAAGCCCATTATCTTCCAAATGTCAATAGATCCACTCCCTCAGTATTATCTCCAAGCAGCTTCCCAACCACTGGCATCAACAGTCTATAATTACCTGGATTATCCTTGCTGCCCTTCTTAAACAAGGAGAAAGCATTAGCAATTCTCCAGCCCTCCAGGACTCCACCTTGATCAAGGATGCTGCAAAGATACCTGTTAGTATCCCAGCTATTTCCTCTTTCACTTCTCTCAGAAATCTGGGATAGATCTCATCTGGATCTGGGGACTTGTCCACCTTAATGTGTTTTAGAATACCCAACACTTCCTCCCTCATTATGTCGACTTGACCTAGAGTAATCAAACATCTATCCGAAACCTTAACATTCATCATTTCCCTCTCCTCAGTGAATACTGCTACAAAGTGCTCATTAAGCATCTGACCCATTTTCTCTGACTCCACACATAACTTTCCTCCATTGTCCTAGAGTGGGCCAACACTTTCTCTAGTTACCCTCTTGCATCTTATATATGAATAAAAGGCTTTGGGATTTTCCTTTACCTTGTTTACTGAAGATATCTCATGACCCCTTTTAGCCCTCTTAATTCCCTGTTTCAGATTGGTCCCACTTTCTTGATATTCTTCCAAAGCATTGTCTGTTGTCAGTCACCTAGACCTTACGTATGCTTCCATTTTCCTCTTAACTAGTCTTACAACTTCACATGCCATCCATGATTCCTTAATCTTATTATTTCTATTCTTCATTTTCACAGGAATATGTCTCTCATGCATGCTAATCAAGCTCTCTTTAAAAGCTTCCCACATATCGAATGTGAATTTACCTTCAAACAGCAGATCCCAATCTACATTCCCCAGCTCCTGCTGAATTTTGGTACAGTTACCCTTCCCTCAATTTAGCACTCTTCCTTTAGGATCTCTCTCATCTTTGTCCATGGGTATTCTAAAACTTTTGGAATTGTGATCCTACCTGTAGCGTCCTACTTTTTAACTTGGCTCCTAACTTCATATATTCTGCTTGGAAGACCTCATTCTGTTGCTTTTACCTATATCATTGGTGCCTATATATACCACGACAACTGGCTGTTCATCTTCCCCCCTTCCGGATGTTCTGAAGCCAATCTGAGACATCCCTGACCCGTGCACCTGGGAGGCAACATGCCATTTGGGAGTCTTGTTTTTGACCACAGAGCCACCTCTCTACTCCTGTAACAATTGAATCCCCGATGACTATAGCCCTTCCACTCTTTGTCCCACCCTTCTGTCCAGCAGAACCAGCCACGGTGCCATGAACCTGGCTACTGCTGGCTTCCCCTGGTGCGCCATCTCCCCCAACAATATCCAAAATGGAGTTTAATATAGATAAGTGTGAAGTCTGGCATTTTAGAAAGTCAAATCAAGGGAGGAGTTTCATGGTGAATGGTAAGGCCTTAAGGAGTGTGGCGGGACAGAGGGACCTTGGAGTTCAGGTTCATAGTTCTCTGAAACTGGAATCACAGATAGACAGGGCAGTGAAGAGGGTTTTTGGCACACTGGCCTCATCAGTCAGGGCATTGAGTATCGAAGTTAGGAAGTTATGTTGCAGTTGTCCAGGATGTTTGTGAGGCCACACTTTGTGAATTGTGTTCAGTTTTGGTCACCTTGTTACAGGAAGGATGTCATTAAAATGGAATGAGTGCAGAAGAAATTTGCAAGGATGTTGCCTGGACTCATTGGTCTAAGGAGAGGTTGGCCAGGCTTGGAGTTTCTCCTTCAGAGTGTAGGAGACTGAGGGGGATCTTTTGAAGTGTATAAGATCATGAGAGGCATGAATCGGAAGCATGTAGGGTTGCTGTATCGAGGACGAGAGGTTAGAGGGAAAGAATAAAAGGGAGCCTGAGGGCCACATGGACTGAGCTACCAGCGGAAGTGGTTGAGGCGGGTACATTAAAAACATTTAAAAGGCATTTGGAAAAATACATGGATAGGAAAGGATATGGGCCCAGAGCAGGGAAATGGCGTTAGTATGAGTTTGAGCCAAAAGGCCTGTCTCCATGCTGTAGGATTTGATGAATCTATTCATGTGCACCCCAGTAATGTCAAGGCACACAAGGCTATTGGCCAACTGCTAATAAAAAGGTGAATGGCTGTTTTTGATCAGTGTAGACTGGTTGGGCTGAAGGATGCTTTTATTATGCTGTAGAGCTCTATGATGACGATGATGAGTACAGCTCTCGCTCATGCACAAACATATAAAGGAACTCTGATCCCTAAAACCAGGAGCATATCTGCAAGCAATTTTCTGGCAGTGCTGCACAGCTGCATGGGTGTCAGTATTAGAACAGATTAGCTACTGACCCACAAACAGAGCAGCATCTCCTCAGCAATAATGGGCCGACAGTACAGCACTTTTCGTGTAATAAAGCACTGACAGTGCAGCACTTTCTCTGTGATAACCCACTGACAGTGCAGCACTTTCTCTGTGATAACTCACCGACAGGGAAACACTTTCTCTGTGATAACACACTGACAGCGCAGCACTTTCTCTGTGATACCCGCCGATAGTGCAGCACTTTTTCTGTGATAAACCACTGACAGATCAGCACTTTCTCTGTGATAACTCACCGACAGGGAAACACTTTCTCTGTGATAACCCACTGACAGTGCAGCACTTTCTCTGTGATAACCCACTGACAGTGCAGCACTTTCCCTGTGATAACCCACTAACAGTGCAGCACTTTCTCTGTGATAACCCACTGACAGTGCAACACTTTCCCTGTGATAACCCACCGACAGTGCAGCACTTTCTCTGTGATAACCCACTGACAGTGCAGCACTTTCCCTGTGATAACCCACTGACAGTGCAGCACTTTCCCTGTGATAACCCACTGACAGTGCAGCACTTTCCCTGTGATAACTCACTGACAGTGCAGCACTTTCTCTGTGATAACCCACTGACAGTGCAGCACTTTCTCTGTGATAACTCACTGACAGTGCAGCACTTCCTCTGTAATAACCCACCGACAGTGCAGCACTTTCCCTGTGATAACCCACTGACAGTGCAGCAATTTCTCTGTGATAACCCACCGACAGTGCAGCACTTTCTCTGTGATAACCCACTGACAGTGCAGCACTTTCTCTGTGATAACCCACTGACAGTGCAGCACTTTCTCTGTGATAACTCACTGACAGTGCAGCACTTTCCCTGTGATAACCCACTGACAGTGCAACACTTTCTCTGTGATAACCCGCTGACTGTGCAGCACTTTCTCTGTGATAACCCACTGACAGTGCAGCACTTCATCTGTAATAACCCACCGACAGTGCAGCACTTTCCCTGTGATAACTCACTGACAGTGCAGCACTTTCCCTGTGTTAACCCACCGACAGTGCAGCACTTTCTCTGTGATAACCCACTGACAGTGCAGCACTTTCTCTGTGATAACCCACTGACAGTGCAGCACTTCCTCTGTAATAACCCACCGACAGTGCAGAACTTTCCCTGTGATAACGCAATGACAGTGCAGCACTTTCCCTGTGATAACCCACCGACAGTGCAGCACTTCCTCTGTGATAACCCACCGACAGTACAGCACTTTCTCTGTGATAACCCACTGACAGTGCAGCACTTTCTCTGTGATAACACACTGACAGTGCAGCACTTTCTCTGTGATAACTCACTGATAGTGCAGCACTTTCTCTGTGATAACCCACTGACAGTGCAGCACTTGCTCTGTGATAACACAGTGACAGTGCAGCACTTTCTCTGTGACAACCCACTGACAGTGCAGCACTTTCTCTGTGATAACCCACCAACAGTGCAGCACTTTCCCTGAGATAACACACTGACAGTGCAGCACTTTCTCTGTGATAATCAAATAACATTGCAGCACTTTCTCTGTGATAACCTACTGACAGTTCAACACTTTCTTTGTGATAACCCACTGACAGTTCAACACTTTCCCTGTGATAACACAATGACAGTGCAGCACATTTTCTGTGATAACCCACCGACAAGGAAGTACATTCTCTGTGATAACCCACTGTCAGTGCAGCACTTTCCCTGTGATAACCCACTGACAGTGCAGCATTTTCCCTGTGATAACCCACTGACAGTGCAGCACTTTCTCTGTGATAACCTACTGACAGTGCAGCACTTTGTCTGTGATAACCCACTGACAGTGCAGCACTTTCCCTGTGATAACCCACTGACAGTGCAGCACTTTCCCTGTGATAAGCCACTGACAGTGCAGCACTTTCTCTGTGATAACCTACTGACAGTGCAGCACTTTCTCTGTGATAACCCACTGACAGTGCAGCACTTTCTCTGTGATAAAACACTGACAGTGCAGCACTTTCTCTGTGATAACACACTGGCAGTGCAGCACTTTCTCTGTGATAACTCACTGACAGTGCAGCACTTTCTCTGTGATAACTCACTGACAGTGCAGCACTTTCTCTGTGATAACACACTGACAGTGCAGCACTTTCTCTGTGATAACACACTGACAGTGCAGCACTTTCTCTGTGATAACACACTTCCCGTGCAGCACTTTCTCTGTGATAACACACTGACAGTGCAGCACTTTCTCTGTGATAACACACTGAGAGTGCAGCACTTTCTCTGTGATAATTCACTGACAGTGCAGCACTTTCTCTGTGATAACACACTGACAGTGCAGCACTTTCTCTGTGATAACACACTGACAGTGCAGCACTTGCTCTGCGATAACTCACTGTCAGTACAGCACTTTCTCTGTGATAAATCACCAACAGTGCAGCACTTTCTCTGTGATAACCCACTGACAGTGCAGCACTTTCTCTGTGATAACCCACTGACAGTGCAGCACTTTCTCTGTGATAACCCACTGACAGTGCAGCACTTTCTCTGTGATAACCCACTGACAGGGCAGCACTTTCTCTGTGATACCCCACTGACAGTGCATCACTTTCTCTGTGATAACCCACTGACAGTACAGCACTTTCTCTGGGATAACCCACTGACACTGCAGCACTTTCTCTGTGATAACTCACTGACAGTGCAGCACTTTCTCTGTGATAACCCACTGACAGTGCAGCGCTTCCTCTGTGATAACTCACTGACAGTGCTGCACTTTCTCTGTGATAACCCACTGACAGTGCAGCGCTTTCTCTGTGATAACCCACTGACAGTGCAGCACTTTCTCTGTGATAACCCACTGACAGTGCAGCACTTTCTCTGTGATAACCCACTGACAGTGCAGCACTTTCTCTGTGATAACCCACTGACAGTGCAGCACTTTCTCTGTGATAACCCACTGACAGTGCAGCACTTTCCCTGTGATAACCCACTGACAGTGCAGCACTTTCTCTGTGATAACCCACTGACTGTGCAGCACTTTCTCTGTGATAACCCACTGACAGTGCAGCACTTTCCCTGTGATAACCCACTGACAGTGCAGCACTTTCCCTGTGATAACCCACGGACAGTGCAGCACTTTCTCTGTGATAACCCACTGACAGTGCAGCACTTTCTTTGTGATAACTCACTGACAGTGCAGCACATTCTCTGTGATAACCCACTGACAGTGCAGCGCTTTCTCTGTGATAACTCACTGACAGTGCAGCACTTTCTCTGTGATAACCCACTGACAGTGCAGCGCATTCTCTGTGATAACCCACTGACAGTGCAGCACTTTCTCTGTGATAACCCACTGACAGTGCAGCACTTTCTCTGTGATAACCCACTGACAGTGCAGCACTTTCTCTGTGATAACTCACTGACAGTGCAGCACATTCTCTGTCATAACTCACTGACAGTGCAGCACTTTCTCTGTGATAACTCACTGACAGTGCAGCACTTTCTCTGTGATAACTCACTGACAGTGCAGCACTTTCTCTGTGATAACCCACTGACAGTACAGCACTTTCTCTGTGATAACTCACTGACAGTGCAGCACTTTCTCTGTGATAACTCACTGACAGTACAGCACTTTCTCTGTGATAACCCACTGACAGTACAGCACTTTCTCTGTGATAAATCACTGTCAGTGCAGCACTTTCTGTGTGATAACCTACTGACAGTGCAGCACTTTCTCTGTGATAACTCACTGACAGTGCAGCACTTTCTCTGTGATAACCCACTGACAGTGCAGCACTTTCTCTGTGATAACCCACTGACAGTGCAGCACTTTCTCTGTGATAACCCACTGACAGTGCAGCACTTTTCCTGTGATAACCCACCGACAGTGCAGCACTTTCTCTGTGATAACCCACCGACAGTACAGCACTTTCTCTGTGATAACCCACTGACAGTGCAGCACTTTCTCTGTGATAACACACTGACAGTGCAGCACTTTCTCTGTGATAACTCACTGACATTGCAGCACTTTCTCTGTGATAACCCACTGAGAGTGCAGCACTTTCTCTGTGATAACCCACCAACAGTGCAGCACTTTCCCTCAGATAACCCTCTGACAGTGCAGCACTTTCTCTGTGATAACCCACTGACAGTGCAGCACTTTCTCTGTGATAACCTACTGACAGTTCAACACTTTCTTTGTGATAACCCACTGACAGTTCAACAATTTCCCTGTGATAACACAATGACAGTGCAGCACTTTTTCTGTGATAACCCACCGACAGGGAAGTACATTCTCTGTGATAACCCACTGTCAGTGCAGCACTTTCCCTGTGATAACCCACTGACAGAGCAGCACTTTCCCTGTGATAACCCACTGACAGTGCAGCACTTTCTCTGTGATAACCAACTGACAGTGCAGCACTTTGTCTGTGATAACCCACTGACAGTGCAGCACTTTCCCTGTGATAACCCACTGACAGTGCAGCACTTTCCCTGTGATAACCCACTGACAGTGCAGCACTTTCTCTGTGATAACCTACTGACAGTGCAGCACTTTCTCTGTGATAACCCACTGACAGTGCAGCACTTTCTCTGTGATAAAACACTGACAGTGCAGCACTTTCTCTGTGATAACACACTGACAGTGCAGCACTTTCTCTGTGATAACTCACTGACAGTGCAGCACTTTCTCTGTGATAACTCACTGACAGTGCAGCACTTTCTCTGTGATAACTCACTGACAGTGCAGCACTTTCTCTGTGATAACACACTGACAGAACAGCACTTTCTCTGTGATAACTCAATGACAGTGCAGCACTTTCCCTGTGATAACTCACTGACAGTGCAGCACCTTCCCTGTGATAACTCACTGTCAGTGCCGCACTTTCTCTGTGATAACACACTGACAGTGCAGCACTTTCTCTGTGATAACACACTGAGAGTGCAGCACTTTCTGTGTGATAATTCACTGACAGTGCAGCACTTTCTCTGTGATAACACACTGACAGTGCAGCACTTTCTCTGTGATAACACACTGACAGTGCAGCACTTTCTCTGCGATAACCCACTGACAGTGCAGCATTTGCTCTGCGATAACTCACTGTCAGTGCAGCACTTTCTCTGTGATAAATCACCAACAGTGCAGCACTTTCTCTGTGATAACCCACTGACAGTGCAGCACTTTCTCTGTGATAACCCACTGACAGTGCAGCACTTTGTCTGTGATAACCCACTGACAGGGCAGCACTTTCTCTGTGATAACCCACTGACAGTGCAGCACTTTCTCTGTGATAACCCACTGACAGTGCAGCACTTTCTCTGTGATAACTCACTGACAGTGCAGCACTTTCTCTGTGATAACCCACTGACAGTGCAGCGCTTTCTCTGTGATAACTCACTGACAGTGCAGCACTTTCTCTGTGATAACCCACTGACAGTGCAGCGCTTTCTCTGTGATAACCCACTGACAGTGCAGCACTTTCTCTGTGATAACCCACTGACAGTGCAGCACTTTCTCTGTGATAACCCACTGACAGTGCAGCACTTTCTCTGTGATAACTCACTGACATTGCAGCACTTTCTCTGTGATAACTCACCGACAGTGCAGCACTTTCCCTGTGATAACCGACTGACAGTGCAGCACTTTCTCTGTGATAACCCACTGACAGTGCAGCACTTTCTCTGTGATAACCCACTGACAATGCAGCACTTTCTCTGTGATAACCCACTGACAGGGCAGCACTTTCTCTGTGATACCCCACTGGCAGTGCATCACTTTCTCTGTGATAACCCACTGACAGTGCAGCACTTTCTCTGTGATAACCCACTGACAGTGCAGCACTTTCTCTGTGATAACTCACTGACAGTGCAGCACTTTCTCTGTGGTAACCCACTGACAGTGCAGCGCTTCCTCTGTGAAAACTCACTGACAGTGCTGCACTTTCTCTGTGATAACCCACTGACAGTGCAGCGCTTTCTCTGTGATAACCCACTGACAGTGCAGCACTTTCTCTGTGATAACCCACTGACAGTGCAGCACTTTCTATGTGATAACCCACTGACAGTGCAGCACTTTCTCTGTGATAACTCACTGACAGTGCAGCACTTTCTCTGTGATAACTCACTGACAGTGCAGCACTTTCTCTGTGATAACTCACTGACAGTGCAGCACTTTCTATGTGATAACCCACTGACAGTACAGCACTTTCTCTGTGATAACTCACTGACAGTGCAGCACTTTCTCTGTGATAACTCACTGTCAGAGCAGCACTTTCTCTGTGATAACCTACTGACAGTGCAGCACTTTCTCTGTGATAACTCACTGACAGTGCAGCACTTTCTCTGTGATAACCCATTGACAGTGCAGCACTTACTCTGTGATAACCCATTGACAGTGCAGCGGTTACTCTGTGATAACCCTCTGACAGTGCAGCACTTTCTCTGTGATAACCCACTGACAGTGCAGCACTTTCTCTGTGATAACTCACTGACAGTGCAGCACTTTCCCTGTGATAACTCACTGACAGTGCAGCACTTTCCCTGTGATAACTCACTGTCAGTGCAGCACTTTCTCTGTGATAACACCCTGACAGTGCCGCACTTTCTCTGTGATAACCCACTGTCAGTGCAGCACTTTCCCTGTGATAACCCACTGACAGTGCAGCACTTTCCCTGTGATAACCCACTGACAGTGCAGCACTTTCTCTGTGATAACCTACTGACAGTGCATCACTTTCTCTGTGATAACCCACTGACAGTGCAGCACTTTCCCTGTGATAACCCACTGACAGTGCAGCACTTTCTCTGTGATAACCTACTGACAGTGCAGCACTTTCTCTGTGATAACCCACTGACAGTGCAGCACTTTCTCTGTGATAACACACTGACAGTGCAGCACTTTCTCTGTGATAACCCACTGGCAGTGCAGCACTTTCTCTGTGATAACTCACTGACAGCGCAGCACTTTCTCTGTGATAACTCACTGACAGTGCAGCACTTTCTCTGTGATAACACACTGACAGTGCAGCACTTTCTCTGTGATAACACACTGACAGTGCAGCACTTTCTCTGTGATAACACACTGACAGTGCAGCACTTTCTCTGTGATAACACACTTACAGTGCAGCACTTTCTCTGTGATAACACACTGACAGTGCAGCACTTTCTCTGTGATAACACACTGACAGTGCAGCACTTTCTCTGTGATAACTCACTGACAGTGCAGCACTTTCTCTGTGATAACCCACTGACAGGGCAGCACTTTCTCTGTGATACCCCACTGACATTGCAGCGCTTTCTCTGTGATAACTCACTGACAGTGCAGCACTTTCTCTGTGTTAACCCACTGACAGTGCAGCACTTTCTCTGTGATAACACACTGGCAGTGCAGCACTTTCTCTGTGATAACTCACTGACAGTGCAGCACTTTCTCTGTGATAACTCACTGACAGTGCAGCACTTTCTCTGTGATAACACACTGACAGTGCAGCACTTTCTCTGTGATAACACACTGACAGTGCAGCACTTTCTCTGTGATAACACACTTCCCGTGCAGCACTTTCTCTGTGATAACACACTGACAGTGCACCACTTTCTCTGTGATAACACACTGAGAGTGCAGCACTTTCTCTGTGATAATTCACTGACAGTGCAGCACTTTCTCTGTGATAACACACTGACAGTGCAGCACTTTCTCTGTGATAACACACTGACAGTGCAGCACTTGCTCTGCGATAACTCACTGTCAGTACAGCACTTTCTCTGTGATAAATCACCAACAGTGCAGCACTTTCTCTGTGATAACCCACTGACAGTGCAGCACTTTCTCTGTGATAACCCACTGACAGTGCAGCACTTTCTCTGTGATAACCCACTGACAGTGCAGCACTTTCTCTGTGATAACCCACTGACAGGGCAGCACTTTCTCTGTGATACCCCACTGACAGTGCATCACTTTCTCTGTGATAACCCACTGACAGTACAGCACTTTCTCTGTGATAACCCACTGACACTGCAGCACTTTCTCTGTGATAACTCACTGACAGTGCAGCACTTTCTCTGTGATAACCCACTGACAGTGCAGCGCTTCCTCTGTGATAACTCACTGACAGTGCTGCACTTTCTCTGTGATAACCCACTGACAGTGCAGCGCTTTCTCTGTGATAACCCACTGACAGTGCAGCACTTTCTCTGTGATAACCCACTGACAGTGCAGCACTTTCTCTGTGATAACCCACTGACAGTGCAGCACTTTCTCTGTGATAACCCACTGACAGTGCAGCACTTTCTCTGTGATAACCCACTGACAGTGCAGCACTTTCCCTGTGATAACCCACTGACAGTGCAGCACTTTCTCTGTGATAACCCACTGACTGTGCAGCACTTTCTCTGTGATAACCCACTGACAGTGCAGCACTTTCCCTGTGATAACCCACTGACAGTGCAGCACTTTCCCTGTGATAACCCACGGACAGTGCAGCACTTTCTCTGTGATAACCCACTGACAGTGCAGCACTTTCTTTGTGATAACTCACTGACAGTGCAGCACATTCTCTGTGATAACCCACTGACAGTGCAGCGCTTTCTCTGTGATAACTCACTGACAGTGCAGCACTTTCTCTGTGATAACCCACTGACAGTGCAGCGCATTCTCTGTGATAACCCACTGACAGTGCAGCACTTTCTCTGTGATAACCCACTGACAGTGCAGCACTTTCTCTGTGATAACCCACTGACAGTGCAGCACTTTCTCTGTGATAACTCACTGACAGTGCAGCACTTTCTCTGTCATAACTCACTGACAGTGCAGCACTTTCTCTGTGATAACTCACTGACAGTGCAGCACTTTCTCTGTGATAACTCACTGACAGTGCAGCACTTTCTCTGTGATAACCCACTGACAGTACAGCACTTTCTCTGTGATAACTCACTGACAGTGCAGCACTTTCTCTGTGATAACTCACTGACAGTACAGCACTTTCTCTGTGATAACCCACTGACAGTACAGCACTTTCTCTGTGATAAATCACTGTCAGTGCAGCACTTTCTGTGTGATAACCTACTGACAGTGCAGCACTTTCTCTGTGATAACTCACTGACAGTGCAGCACTTTCTCTGTGATAACCCACTGACAGTGCAGCACTTTCTCTGTGATAACCCACTGACAGTGCAGCACTTTCTCTGTGATAACCCACTGACAGTGCAGCACTTTTCCTGTGATAACCCACCGACAGTGCAGCACTTTCTCTGTGATAACCCACCGACAGTACAGCACTTTCTCTGTGATAACCCACTGACAGTGCAGCACTTTCTCTGTGATAACACACTGACAGTGCAGCACTTTCTCTGTGATAACTCACTGACATTGCAGCACTTTCTCTGTGATAACCCACTGAGAGTGCAGCACTTTCTCTGTGATAACCCACCAACAGTGCAGCACTTTCCCTCAGATAACCCTCTGACAGTGCAGCACTTTCTCTGTGATAACCCACTGACAGTGCAGCACTTTCTCTGTGATAACCTACTGACAGTTCAACACTTTCTTTGTGATAACCCACTGACAGTTCAACAATTTCCCTGTGATAACACAATGACAGTGCAGCACTTTTTCTGTGATAACCCACCGACAGGGAAGTACATTCTCTGTGATAACCCACTGTCAGTGCAGCACTTTCCCTGTGATAACCCACTGACAGAGCAGCACTTTCCCTGTGATAACCCACTGACAGTGCAGCACTTTCTCTGTGATAACCAACTGACAGTGCAGCACTTTGTCTGTGATAACCCACTGACAGTGCAGCACTTTCCCTGTGATAACCCACTGACAGTGCAGCACTTTCCCTGTGATAACCCACTGACAGTGCAGCACTTTCTCTGTGATAACCTACTGACAGTGCAGCACTTTCTCTGTGATAACCCACTGACAGTGCAGCACTTTCTCTGTGATAAAACACTGACAGTGCAGCACTTTCTCTGTGATAACACACTGACAGTGCAGCACTTTCTCTGTGATAACTCACTGACAGTGCAGCACTTTCTCTGTGATAACTCACTGACAGTGCAGCACTTTCTCTGTGATAACTCACTGACAGTGCAGCACTTTCTCTGTGATAACACACTGACAGAACAGCACTTTCTCTGTGATAACTCAATGACAGTGCAGCACTTTCCCTGTGATAACTCACTGACAGTGCAGCACCTTCCCTGTGATAACTCACTGTCAGTGCCGCACTTTCTCTGTGATAACACACTGACAGTGCAGCACTTTCTCTGTGATAACACACTGAGAGTGCAGCACTTTCTGTGTGATAATTCACTGACAGTGCAGCACTTTCTCTGTGATAACACACTGACAGTGCAGCACTTTCTCTGTGATAACACACTGACAGTGCAGCACTTTCTCTGCGATAACCCACTGACAGTGCAGCATTTGCTCTGCGATAACTCACTGTCAGTGCAGCACTTTCTCTGTGATAAATCACCAACAGTGCAGCACTTTCTCTGTGATAACCCACTGACAGTGCAGCACTTTCTCTGTGATAACCCACTGACAGTGCAGCACTTTCTCTGTGATAACCCACTGACAGGGCAGCACTTTCTCTGTGATAACCCACTGACAGTGCAGCACTTTCTCTGTGATAACCCACTGACAGTGCAGCACTTTCTCTGTGATAACTCACTGACAGTGCAGCACTTTCTCTGTGATAACCCACTGACAGTGCAGCGCTTTCTCTGTGATAACTCACTGACAGTGCAGCACTTTCTCTGTGATAACCCACTGACAGTGCAGCGCTTTCTCTGTGATAACCCACTGACAGTGCAGCACTTTCTCTGTGATAACCCACTGACAGTGCAGCACTTTCTCTGTGATAACCCACTGACAGTGCAGCACTTTCTCTGTGATAACTCACTGACATTGCAGCACTTTCTCTGTGATAACTCACCGACAGTGCAGCACTTTCCCTGTGATAACCGACTGACAGTGCAGCACTTTCTCTGTGATAACCCACTGACAGTGCAGCACTTTCTCTGTGATAACCCACTGACAATGCAGCACTTTCTCTGTGATAACCCACTGACAGGGCAGCACTTTCTCTGTGATACCCCACTGGCAGTGCATCACTTTCTCTGTGATAACCCACTGACAGTGCAGCACTTTCTCTGTGATAACCCACTGACAGTGCAGCACTTTCTCTGTGATAACTCACTGACAGTGCAGCACTTTCTCTGTGGTAACCCACTGACAGTGCAGCGCTTCCTCTGTGAAAACTCACTGACAGTGCTGCACTTTCTCTGTGATAACCCACTGACAGTGCAGCGCTTTCTCTGTGATAACCCACTGACAGTGCAGCACTTTCTCTGTGATAACCCACTGACAGTGCAGCACTTTCTATGTGATAACCCACTGACAGTGCAGCACTTTCTCTGTGATAACTCACTGACAGTGCAGCACTTTCTCTGTGATAACTCACTGACAGTGCAGCACTTTCTCTGTGATAACTCACTGACAGTGCAGCACTTTCTATGTGATAACCCACTGACAGTACAGCACTTTCTCTGTGATAACTCACTGACAGTGCAGCACTTTCTCTGTGATAACTCACTGTCAGAGCAGCACTTTCTCTGTGATAACCTACTGACAGTGCAGCACTTTCTCTGTGATAACTCACTGACAGTGCAGCACTTTCTCTGTGATAACCCATTGACAGTGCAGCACTTACTCTGTGATAACCCATTGACAGTGCAGCGGTTACTCTGTGATAACCCTCTGACAGTGCAGCACTTTCTCTGTGATAACCCACTGACAGTGCAGCACTTTCTCTGTGATAACTCACTGACAGTGCAGCACTTTCCCTGTGATAACTCACTGACAGTGCAGCACTTTCCCTGTGATAACTCACTGTCAGTGCAGCACTTTCTCTGTGATAACACCCTGACAGTGCCGCACTTTCTCTGTGATAACCCACTGTCAGTGCAGCACTTTCCCTGTGATAACCCACTGACAGTGCAGCACTTTCCCTGTGATAACCCACTGACAGTGCAGCACTTTCTCTGTGATAACCTACTGACAGTGCATCACTTTCTCTGTGATAACCCACTGACAGTGCAGCACTTTCCCTGTGATAACCCACTGACAGTGCAGCACTTTCTCTGTGATAACCTACTGACAGTGCAGCACTTTCTCTGTGATAACCCACTGACAGTGCAGCACTTTCTCTGTGATAACACACTGACAGTGCAGCACTTTCTCTGTGATAACCCACTGGCAGTGCAGCACTTTCTCTGTGATAACTCACTGACAGCGCAGCACTTTCTCTGTGATAACTCACTGACAGTGCAGCACTTTCTCTGTGATAACACACTGACAGTGCAGCACTTTCTCTGTGATAACACACTGACAGTGCAGCACTTTCTCTGTGATAACACACTGACAGTGCAGCACTTTCTCTGTGATAACACACTTACAGTGCAGCACTTTCTCTGTGATAACACACTGACAGTGCAGCACTTTCTCTGTGATAACACACTGACAGTGCAGCACTTTCTCTGTGATAACTCACTGACAGTGCAGCACTTTCTCTGTGATAACCCACTGACAGGGCAGCACTTTCTCTGTGATACCCCACTGACATTGCAGCGCTTTCTCTGTGATAACTCACTGACAGTGCAGCACTTTCTCTGTGTTAACCCACTGACAGTGCAGCGCTTTCTCTGTGATAACCCACTGACAGTGCAGCACTTTCTCTGTGATAACCCACTGACAGCGCAGCACTTTCTCTGTGATAACACATTGAGAGTGCAGCACTTTCTCTGTGATAACACACTTACAGTGCAGCACTTTCTCTGTGATAACACACTGACAGTGCAGCACTTTCTCTGTGATAACACACTGACAGTGCAGCACTTTCTCTGTGATAACTCACTGAGAGTGCAGCACTTTCTCTGTGATAACACACTGACAGTGCAGCACTTTCTCTGCGATAACCCACTGACAGTGCAGCACTTGCTCTGCGATAACTCACTGTCAGTGCAGCACTTTCTCTGTGATAAATCACCAACAGTGCAGCACTTTCTCTGTGATAACCCACTGACAGTGCAGCACTTTCTCTGTGATAACCCACTGACAGTGCAGCACTTTCTCTGTGATAACCCACTGACAGTGCAGCACTTTCTCTGTGATAACACACTGACAGTGCAGCACTTTCTCTGCGATAACCCACTGACAGTGCAGCACTTTCTCTGTGATAACCCACTGTCAGTACAGCACTTTCTCTGTGATAACCCACTGACAGTGCAGCACTTTCTCTGTGATAACCCACTGACAGGGCAGCACTTTCTCTGTGATACCCCACTGACATTGCAGCGCTTTCTCTGTGATAACTCACTGACAGTGCAGCACTTTCTCTGTGTTAACCCACTGACAGTGCAGCGCTTTCTCTGTGATAACCCACTGACAGTGCAGCACTTTCTCTGTGATAACCCACTGACAGCGTAGCACTTTCTCTGTGATAACCCACTGACAGTGCAGCATTTTCTCTGTGATATCTCACTGACAGTGCAGCACTTTCACTGTGATAACTCACTGACAGTGCAGCACTTTCACTGTGATAACTCTCTGACAGTGCAGCACTTTCTCAGTGATAACTCACTGACAGTGCAGCACTTTCTCTGTGATAACCCACTGACAGGACAGCACTTTCTCTGTGATAACCCACTGACAGTGCAGCACTTTCTCTGTGATAACTCACTGACAGTGCAGCACTTTCTCTGTGATAACCCACTGACAGTACAGCACTTTCTCTGTGATAAATCACTGTCAGTGCAGCACTTTCTCTCTGATAACCTACTGACAGTGCAGCACTTTCTCTGTGATAACCCACCAACAGTGCAGCACTTTCCCTGAGATAACACACTGACAGTGCAGCACTTTCTCTGTGATAACCCACTGACAGTGCAGCACTTTCTGTGTGATAACGCACTGACAGTTCAACACTTTCTTTGTGATAACCCACTGACAGTTCAACACTTTCCCTGTGATAACACAATGACAGTGCAGCAGTTTCTCTGTGATAACCCACCGACAGGGAAGTAAATTCTCTGTCATAACCCACTGTCAGTGCAGCACTTTCCCTGTGATAACCCACTGACAGTGCAGCACTTTCCCTGTGATAACCCACTGACAGTGCAGCACTTTCTCTGTGATAACCTACTGACAGTGCAGCACTTTGTCTGTGATAACCCACTGACAGTGAAGCACTTTCCCTGTGATAACCCACTGACAGTGCAGCACTTTCCCTGTGATAACCCACTGACAGTGCAGCACTTTCTCTGTGATAACCTACTGACAGTGCAGCACTTTCTCTGTGATAACCCACTGACAGTGCAGCACTTTCTCTGTGATAACACACTGACAGTGCAGCACTTTCTCTGTGATAACACACTGGCAGTGCAGCACTTTCTCTGTGATAACCCATTGACAGTGCAGCACTTTCTCTGTGATAACTCACTGACAGTGCAGCACTTTCTCTGTGATAACTCACTGACAGTGCAGCACTTTCTCTGTGATAACTCACTGACAGTGCAGCACTTTCACTGTGATCACTCACTGACAGTGCAGCACTTTCTCTGTGATAACCCACTGACAGTACAGCACTTTCTCTGTGATAAATCACTGTCAGTGCAGCACTTTCTCTGTGATAACCTACTGACAGTGCAGCACTTTCTCTGTGATAACTCGCTGACAGTGCAGCACTTTCTCTGTGATAACCCACTGACAGTGCAGCACTTTCTCTGTGATAACCCACCGACAGTGCAGCACTTGCTCTGTGATAACCCACCGACAGTACAGCACTTTCTCTGTGATAACCCACCGACAGTGCAGCACTTGCTCTGTGATAACCCACTGACAGTGCAGCACTTTCTCTGTGATAACTCACTGACAGTGCAGCACTTTCTCTGTGATAACCCACTGACAGTGCAGCACTTGCTCTGTAATAACACACTGACAGTGCAGCACTTTCTCTGTGGTAACACACTTACAGTGCAGCACTTTCTCTGTGATAACACACTGACAGTGCAGCACTTTCTCTGTGATAACCCACTGACAGTGCAGCGCATTCTCTGTGATAACCCACTGACAGTGCAGCACTTTCTCTGTGATAACCCACTGACAGTGCAGCACTTTCTCTGTGATAACCCACTGACAGTGCAGCACTTTCTCTGTGATAACTCACTGACAGTGCAGCACTTTCTCTGTGATAACTCACTGACAGTGCAGCACTTTCTCTGTGATAACTCACTGACAGTGCAGCACTTTCTCTGTGATAACTCACTGACAGTGCAGCACTTTCTCTGTGATAACCCACTGACAGTACAGCACTTTCTCTGTGATAACTCACTGACAGTGCAGCACTTTCTCTGTGATAACTCACTGACAGTACTGCACTTTCTCTGTGATAACCCACTGACAGTACAGCACTTTCTCTGTGATAAATCACTGTCAGTGCAGCACTTTCTCTGTGATAACCTACTGACAGTGCAGCACTTTCTCTGTGATAACTCACTGACAGTGCAGCACTTTCTCTGTGATAACCCACTGACAGTGCAGCACTTTCTCTGTGATAACCCACTGACAGTGCAGCACTTTCTCTGTGATAACCCACTGACAGTGCAGCACTTTTCCTGTGATAACCCACCGACAGTGCAGCACTTTCTCTGTGATAACCCACCGACAGTACAGCACTTTCTCTGTGATAACCCACTGACAGTGCAGCACTTTCTCTGTGATAACACACTGACAGTGCAGCACTTTCTCTGTGATAACTCACTGACATTGCAGCACTTTCTCTGTGATAACCCACTGACAGTGCAGCACTTTCTCTGTGATAACCCACCAACAGTGCAGCACTTTCCCTCAGATAACCCTCTGACAGTGCAGCACTTTCTCTGTGATAACCCACTGACAGTGCAGCACTTTCTCTGTGATAACCTACTGACAGTTCAACACTTTCTTTGTGATAACCCACTGACAGTTCAACAATTTCCCTGTGATAACACAATGACAGTGCAGCACTTTTTCTGTGATAACCCACCGACAGGGAAGTACATTCTCTGTGATAACCCACTGTCAGTGCAGCACTTTCCCTGTGATAACCCACTGACTGAGCAGCACTTTCCCTGTGATAACCCACTGACAGTGCGGCACTTTCTCTGTGATAACCAATTGACAGTGCAGCACTTTGTCTGTGATAACCCACTGACAGTGCAGCACTTTCCCTGTGATAACCCACTGACAGTGCAGCACTTTCCCTGTGATAACCCACTGACAGTGCAGCACTTTCTCTGTGATGACCTACTGACAGTGCAGCACTTTCTCTGTGATAACCCACTGACAGTGCAGCACTTTCTCTGTGATAAAACACTGACAGTGCAGCACTTTCTCTGTGATAACACACTGACAGTGCAGCACTTTCTCTGTGATAACTCACTGACAGTGCAGCACTTTCTCTGTGATAACTCACTGACAGTGCAGCACTTTCTCTGTGATAACACACAGACAGAACAGCACTTTCTCTGTGATAACTCAATGACAGTGCAGCACTTTCCCTGTGATAACTCACTGACAGTGCAGCACCTTCCCTGTGATAACTCACTGTCAGTGCAGCACTTTCTCTGTGATAACTCACTGACAGTGCCGCACATTCTCTGTGATAACACAATGACAGTGCAGCACTTTCTCTGTGATAACACACTGAGAGTGCAGCACTTTCTGTGTGATAATTCACTGACAGTGCAGCACTTTCTCTGTGATAACACACTGACAGTGCAGCACTTTCTCTGTGATAACACACTGACAGTGCAGCACTTTCTCTGCGATAACCCACTGACAGTGCAGCATTTGCTCTGCGATAACTCACTGTCAGTGCAGCACTTTCTCTGTGATAAATCACCAACAGTGCAGCACTTTCTCTGTGATAACCCACTGACAGTGCAGCACTTTCTCTGTGATAACCCACTGACAGTGCAGCACTTTCTCTGTGATAACCCACTGACAGGGCAGCACTTTCTCTGTGATAACCCACTGACAGTGCAGCACCTTCTCTGTGATAGCCCACTGACAGTGCAGTACTTTCTCTGTGATAACCCACTGACAGTGCAGCACTTTCTCTGTGATAACTCACTGACAGTGCAGCACTTTCTCTGTGATAACCCACTGACAGTGCAGCGCTTTCTCTGTGATAACTCACTGACAGTGCAGCACTTTCTCTGTGATAACCCACTGACAGTGCAGCGCTTTCTCTGTGATAACCCACTGACAGTGCAGCACTTTCTCTGTGATAACCCACTGACAGTGCAGCACTTTCTCTGTGATAACCCACTGACAGTGCAGAACTTTCTCTGTGATAACTCACTGACATTGCAGCACTTTCTCTGTGATAACTCACCGACAGTGCAGCACTTTCCCTGTGATAACCCACTGACAGTGCAGCACTTTCTCTGTGATAACCCACTGACAGTGCAGCACTTTCTCTGTGATAACCCACTGACAGTGCAGCACTTTCTCTGTGATAAACCACTGACAGGGCAGCACTTTCTCTGTGATACCCCACTGGCAGTGCATCACTTTCTCTGTGATAACCCACTGACAGTGCAGCACTTTCTCTGTGATAACCCACTGACAGTGCAGCACTTGCTCTGTGATAACTCACTGACAGTGCAGCACTTTCTCTGTGATAACCCACTGACAGTGCAGCGCTTCCTCTGTGATAACTCACTGACAGTGCTGCACTTTCTCTGTGATAACCCACTGACAGTGCAGCGCTTTCTCTGTGATAACCCACTGACAGTGCAGCACTTTGTCTGTGATAACCCACTGACAGTGCAGCACTTTCTCTGTGATAACCCACTGACAGTGCAGCACTTTCTCTGTGATAACTCACTGACAGTGCAGCACTTTCTCTGTGATAACTCACTGACAGTGCAGCACTTTCTCTGTGATAACTCACTGACAGTGCAGCACATTCTCTGTGATAACCCACTGACAGTACAGCACTTTCTCTGTGATAACTCACTGACAGTGCAGCACTTTCTCTGTGATAACTCACTGTCAGTGCAGCACTTTCTCTGTGATAACCTACTGACAGTGCAGCACTTTCTCTGTGATAACTCACTGACAGTGCAGCACTTTCTCTGTGATACCCCATTGACAGTGCAGCACTTACTCTGTGATAACCCATTGACAGTGCAGCACTTACTCTGTGATAACGCACTGACAGTGCAGCACTTTCTCTGTGATAACCCACTGACAGTGCAGCACTTTCTCTGTGATAACCCACCAACAGTGCAGCACTTTCCCTCAGATAACCCTCTGACAGTGCAGCACTTTCTCTGTGATAACCCACTGACAGTGCAGCACTTTCTCTGTGATAACCTACTGACAGTTCAACACTTTCTTTGTGATAACCCACTGACAGTTCAACAATTTCCCTGTGATAACACAATGACAGGGCAGCACTTTTTCCGTGATAACCCACCGACAGGGAAGTACATTCTCTGTGATAACCCACTGTCAGTGCAGCACTTTCCCTGTGATAACCCACTGACTGAGCAGCACTTTCCCTGTGATAACCCACTGACAGTGCGTGGCACTTTCTCTGTGATAACCAATTGACAGTGCAGCACTTTGTCTGTGATAACCCACTGACAGTGCAGCACTTTCCCTGTGATAACCCACTGACAGTGCAGCACTTTCCCTGTGATAACCCACTGACAGTGCAGCACTTTCTCTGTGATAACCCACTGACAGTGCAGCACTTTCTCTGTGATAAAACACTGACAGTGCAGCACTTTCTCTGTGATAACACACTGACAGTGCAGCACTTTCTCTGTGATAACTCACTGACAGTGCAGCACTTTCTCTGTGATAACTCACTGACAGTGCAGCACTTTCTCTGTGATAACACACTGACAGAACAGCACTTTCTCTGTGATAACTCAATGACAGTGCAGCACTTTCCCTGTGATAACTCACTGACAGTGCAGCACCTTCCCTGTGATAACTCACTGTCAGTGCAGCACTTTCTCTGTGATAACTCACTGACAGTGCAGCACTTTCTCTGTGATAACACACTGAGAGTGCAGCACTTTCTGTGTGATAATTCACTGACAGTGCAGCACTTTCTCTGTGATAACACACTGACAGTGCAGCACTTTCTCTGTGATAACACACTGACAGTGCAGCACTTTCTCTGCGATAACCCACTGACAGTGCAGCACTTTCTCTGTGATAAATCACCAACAGTGCAGCACTTTCTCTGTGATAACCCACTGACAGTGCAGCACTTTCTCTGTGATAACCCACTGACAGTGCAGCACTTTCTCTGTGATAACCCACTGACAGGGCAGTACTTTCTCATTGATAACCCACTGACAGTGCAGCACCTTCTCTGTGATAACCCACTGACAGTGCAGCACTTTCTCTGTGATAACCCACTGACAGTGCAGCACTTTCTCTGTGATAACTCACTGACAGTGCAGCACTTTCTCTGTGATAACCCACTGACAGTGCAGCGCTTTCTCTGTGATAACTCACTGACAGTGCAGCACTTTCTCTGTGATAACCCACTGACAGTGCAGCGCTTTCTCTGTGATAACCCACTGACAGTGCAGCACTTTCTCTGTGATAACCCACTGACAGTGCAGCACTTTCTCTGTGATAACCCACTGACAGTGCAGCACTTTCTCTGTGATAACTCACTGACATTGCAGCACTTTCCCTGTGATAACCCACTGACAGTGCAGCACTTTCTCTGTGATAACCCACTGACAGTGCAGCACTTTCTCTGTGATAACCCACTGACAGTGCAGCACTTTCTCTGTGATAACCCACTGACAGGGCAGCACTTTCTCTATGATACCCCACTGGCAGTGCATCACTTTCTCTGTGATAACCCACTGACAGTGCAGCACTTTCTCTGTGATAACCCACTGACAGTGCAGCACTTTCTCTGTGATAACTCACTGACAGTGCAGCACTTTCTCTGTGATAACCCACTGACAGGGCAGCGCTTCCTCTGTGATAACTCACTGACAGTGCTGCACTTTCTCTGTGATAACCCACTGACAGTGCAGCGCTTTCTCTGTGATAACCCACTGACAGTGCAGCACTTTGTCTGTGATAACCCACTGACAGTGCAGCACTTTCTCTGTGATAACCCACTGACAGTGCAGCACTTTCTCTGTGATAACTCACTGACAGTGCAGCACTTTCTCTGTGATAACTCACTGACAGTGCAGCACTTTCTCTGTGATAACTCACTGACAGTGCAGCACATTCTCTGTGATAACCCACTGACAGTACAGCACTTTCTCTGTGATAACTCACTGACAGTGCAGCACTTTCTCTGTGATAACTCACTGTCAGTGCAGCACTTTCTCTGTGATAACCTACTGACAGTGCAGCACTTTCTCTGTGATAACTCACTGACAGTGCAGCACTTTCTCTGTGATACCCCATTGACAGTGCAGCACTTACTCTGTGATAACCCATTGACAGTGCAGCACTTACTCTGTGATAACCCACTGACAGTGCAGCACTTTCTCTGTGATAACCCACTGACAGTGCAGCACTTTCTCTGTGATAACCCACCAACAGTGCAGCACTTTCCCTCAGATAACCCTCTGACAGTGCAGCACTTTCTCTGTGATAACCCACTGACAGTGCAGCACTTTCTCTGTGATAACCTACTGACAGTTCAACACTTTCTTTGTGATAACCCACTGACAGTTCAACAATTTCCCTGTGATAACACAATGACAGTGCAGCACTTTTTCTGTGATAACCCACCGACAGGGAAGTACATTCTCTGTGATAACCCACTGTCAGTGCAGCACTTTCCCTGTGATAACCCACTGACTGAGCAGCACTTTCCCTGTGATAACCCACTGACAGTGCGGCACTTTCTCTGTGATAACCAATTGACAGTGCAGCACTTTGTCTGTGATAACCCACTGACAGTGCAGCACTTTCCCTGTGATAACCCACTGACAGTGCAGCACTTTCCCTGTGATAACCCACTGACAGTGCAGCACTTTCTCTGTGATAACCTACTGACAGTGCAGCACTTTCTCTGTGATAACCCACTGACAGTGCAGCACTTTCTCTGTGATAAAACACTGACAGTGCAGCACTTTCTCTGTGATAACACACTGACAGTGCAGCACTTTCTCTGTGATAACTCACTGACAGTGCAGCACTTTCTCTGTGATAACTCACTGACAGTGCAGCACTTTCTCTGTGATAACACACTGACAGAACAGCACTTTCTCTGTGATAACTCAATGACAGTGCAGCACTTTCCCTGTGATAACTCACTGACAGTGCAGCACCTTCCCTGTGATAACTCACTGTCAGTGCAGCACTTTCTCTGTGATAACTCACTGACAGTGCCGCACATTCTCTGTGATAACACAATGACAGTGCAGCACTTTCTCTGTGATAACACACTGAGAGTGCAGCACTTTCTGTGTGATAATTCACTGACAGTGCAGCACTTTCTCTGTGATAACACACTGACAGTGCAGCACTTTCTCTGTGATAACACACTGACAGTGCAGCACTTTCTCTGCGATAACCCACTGACAGTGCAGCATTTGCTCTGCGATAACTCACTGTCAGTGCAGCACTTTCTCTGTGATAAATCACCAACAGTGCAGCACTTTCTCTGTGATAACCCACTGACAGTGCAGCACTTTCTCTGTGATAACCCACTGACAGTGCAGCACTTTCTCTGTGATAACCCACTGACAGGGCAGTACTTTCTCTGTGATAACCCACTGACAGTGCAGCACCTTCTCTGTGATAACCCACTGACAGTGCAGCACTTTCTCTGTGATAACCCACTGACAGTGCAGCACTTTCTCTGTGATAACTCACTGACAGTGCAGCACTTTCTCTGTGATAACCCACTGACAGTGCAGCGCTTTCTCTGTGATAACTCACTGACAGTGCAGCACTTTCTCTGTGATAACCCACTGACAGTGCAGCGCTTTCTCTGTGATAACCCACTGACAGTGCAGCACTTTCTCTGTGATAACCCACTGACAGTGCAGCACTTTCTCTGTGATAACCCACTGACAGTGCAGCACTTTCTCTGTGATAACTCACTGACATTGCAGCACTTTCTCTGTGATAACTCACCGACAGTGCAGCACTTTCCCTGTGATAACCCACTGACAGTGCAGCACTTTCTCTGTGATAACCCACTGACAGTGCAGCACTTTCTCTGTGATAACCCACTGACAGTGCAGCACTTTCTCTGTGATAACCCACTGATAGGGCAGCACTTTCTCTGTGATACCCCACTGGCAGTGCATCACTTTCTCTGTGATAACCCACTGACAGTGCAGCACTTTCTCTGTGATAACCCACTGACAGTGCAGCACTTTCTCTGTGATAACTCACTGACAGTGCAGCACTTTCTCTGTGATAACCCACTGACAGTGCAGCGCTTCCTCTGTGATAACTCACTGACAGTGCTGCACTTTCTCTGTGATAAGCCACTGACAGTGCAGCGCTTTCTCTGTGATAACCCACTGACAGTGCAGCACTTTGTCTGTGATAACCCACTGACAGTGCAGCACTTTCTCTGTGATAACCCACTGACACTGCAGCACTTTCTCTGTGATAACTCACTGACAGTGCAGCACTTTCTCTGTGATAACTCACTGACAGTGCAGCACTTTCTCTGTGATAACTCACTGACAGTGCAGCACATTCTCTGTGATAACCCACTGACAGTACAGCACTTTCTCTGTGATAACTCACTGACAGTGCAGCACTTTCTCTGTGATAACTCACTGTCAGTGCAGCACTTTCTCTGTGATAACCTACTGACAGTGCAGCACTTTCTCTGTGATAACTCACTGACAGTGCAGCACTTTCTCTGTGATACCCCATTGACAGTGCAGCACTTACTCTGTGATAACCCATTGACAGTGCAGCACTTACTCTGTGATAACCCACTGACAGTGCAGCACTTTCTCTGTGATAACACACTGACAGTGCAGCACTTTCTCTGTGATAACTCACTGACAGTGCAGCACTTTCCCTGTGATAACTCACTGACAGTGCAGCACTTTCCCTGTGATAACTCACTGTCAGTGCAGCACTTTCTCTGTGATAACACACTGACAGTGCCGCACTTTCTCTGTGATAACCCACTGTCAGTGCAGCACTTTCCCTGTGATAACCCACTGACAGTGCAGCACTTTCCCTGTGAGAACCCACTGACAGTGCAGCACTTTCTCTGTGATAACCTACTGACAGTGCATCACTTTCTCTGTGATAACCCACTGACAGTGCAGCACTTTCCCTGTGATAACCCACTGACAGTGCAGCACTTTCTCTGTGATAACCTACTGACAGTGCAGCACTTTGTCTGTGATAACCCACTGACAGTGCAGCACTTTCTCTGTGAGAACTCACTGACAGTGCAGCACTTTCTCTGTGATAACCCACTGGCAGTGCAGCACTTTCTCTGTGATAACTCACTGACAGCGCAGCACTTTCTCTGTGATAACTCACTGACAGTGCAGCACTTTCTCTGTGATAACACACTGACAGTGCAGCACTTTCTCTGTGATAACACACTGACAGTGCAGCACTTTCTCTGTGATAACACACTGACAGTGCAGCACTTTCTCTGTGATAACACACTTACAGTGCAGCACTTTCTCTGTGATAACACACTGACAGTGCAGCACTTTCTCTGTGATAACACACTGACAGTGCAGCACTTTCTCTGTGATAACTCACTGACAGTGCAGCACTTTCTCTGTGATAACACACTGACAGTGCAGCACTTTCTCTGTGATAACACACTGACAGTGCAGCACTTTCTCTGCGATAACCCACTGACAGTGCATTACTTGCTCTGCGATAACTCACTGTCAGTGCAGCACTTTCTCTGTGATAAATCACCAACAGTGCGGCTCTTTCTCTGTGATAACCCACTGACAGTGCAGCACTTTCTCTGTGATAACCCACTGACAGGGCAGCACTTTCTCTGTGATACCCCACTGACATTGCAGCGCTTTCTCTGTGATAACTCACTGACAGTGCAGCACTTTCTCTGTGTTAACCCACTGACAGTGCAGCGCTTTCTCTGTGATAACCCACTGACAGTGCAGCACTTTCTCTGTGATAACCCACTGACAGCGCAGCACTTTCTCTGTGATAACCCACTGACAGTGCAGCACTTTCTCTGTGATAGCTCACTGACAGTGCAGCACTTTCACTGTGATAACTCACTGACAGTGCAGCACTTTCACTGTGATAACTCTCTGACAGTGCAGCACTTTCTCAGTGATAACTCACTGACAGTGCAGCACTTTCTCTGTGATAACCCACTGACAGGACAGCACTTTCTCTGTGATAACCCACTGACAGTGCAGCACTTTCTCTGTGATAACTCACTGACAGTGCAGCACTTTTTCTGTGATAACCCACTGACAGTACAGCACTTTCTCTGTGATAAATCACTGTCAGTGCAGCACTTTCTCTGTGATAACCTACTGACAGTGCAGCACTTTCTCTGTGATAACCCACCAACAGTGCAGCACTTTCCCTGAGATAACACACTGACAGTGCAGCACTTTCTCTGTGATAACCCACTGACAGTGCAGCACTTTCTGTGTGATAACCCACTGACAGTTCACCACTTTCTTTGTGATAACCCACTGACAGTTGAACACTTTCCCTGTGATAACACAATGACAGTGCAGCAGTTTCTCTGTGATAACCCACCGACAGGGAAGTAAATTCTCTGTCATAACCCACTGTCAGTGCAGCACTTTCCCTGTGATAACCCACTGACAGTGCAGCACTTTCCCTGTGATAACCCACTGACAGTGCAGCACTTTCTCTGTGATAACCTACTGACAGTGCATCACTTTGTCTGTGATAACCCACTGACAGTGAAGCACTTTCCCTGTGATAACCCACTGACAGTGCAGCACTTTCCCTGTGATAACCCACTGACAGTGCAGCACTTTCTCTGTGATAACCTACTGACAGTGCAGCACTTTCTCTGTGATAACCCACTGACAGTGCAGCACTTTCTCTGTGATAACACACTGACAGTGCAGCACTTTCTCTGTGATAACACACTGGCAGTGCAGCACTTTCTCTGTGATAACCCATTGACAGTGCAGCACTTTCTCTGTGATAACTCACTGACAGTGCAGCACTTTCTCTGTGATAACTCACTGACAGTGCAGCACTTTCTCTGTGATAACTCACTGACAGTGCAGCACTTTCTCTGTGATAACTCACTGACAGTGCAGCACTTTCACTGTGATAACTCTCTGACAGTGCAGCACTTTCTCAGTGATAACTCACTGACAGTGCAGCACTTTCTCTGTGATAACCCACTGACAGTGCAGCACTTTCTCTGTGATAACCCACTGACAGTGCAGCGCTTCCTCTGTGAAAACTCACTGACAGTGCTGCACTTTCTCTGTGATAATCCACTGACAGTGCAGCGCTTTCTCTGTGATAACCCACTGACAGTGCAGCACTTTCTCTGTGATAACCCACTGACAGTGCAGCACTTTCTCTGTGATAACCCACTGACAGTGCAGCACTTTCTCTGTGATAACTCACTGACAGTGCAGCACTTTCTCTGTGATAACTCACTGACAGTGCAGCACTTTCTCTGTGATAACTCACTGACAGTGCAGCACTTTCTATGTGATAACCCACTGACAGTACAGCACTTTCTCTGTGATAACTCACTGACAGTGCAGCACTTTCTCTGTGATAACTCACTGTCAGTGCAGCACTTTCTCTGTGATAACCTACTGACAGTGCAGCACTTTCTCTGTGATAACTCACTGACAGTGCAGCACTTTCTCTGTGATAACCCATTGACAGTGCAGCACTTACTCTGTGATAACCCATTGACAGTGCAGCACTTACTCTGTGATAACCCTCTGACAGTGCAGCACTTTCTCTGTGATAACCCACTGACAGTGCAGCACTTTCTCTGTGATAACTCACTGACAGTGCAGCACTTTCCCTGTGATAACTCACTGACAGTGCAGCACTTTCCCTGTGATAACTCACTGTCAGTGCAGCACTTTCTCTGTGATAACACACTGACAGTGCCGCACTTTCTCTGTGATAACCCACTGTCAGTGCAGCACTTTCCCTGTGATAACCCACTGACAGTGCAGCACTTTCCCTGTGATAACCCACTGACAGTGCAGCACTTTCTCTGTGATAACCTACTGACAGTGCATCACTTTCTCTGTGATAACCCACTGACAGTGCAGCACTTTCCCTGTGATAACCCACTGACAGTGCAGCACTTTCTCTGTGATAACCTACTGACAGTGCAGCACTTTCTCTGTGATAACCCACTGACAGTGCAGCACTTTCTCTGTGATAACACACTGACAGTGCAGCACTTTCTCTGTGATAACCCACTGGCAGCGCAGCACTTTCTCTGTGATAACTCACTGACAGCGCAGCACTTTCTCTGTGATAACTCACTGACAGTGCAGCACTTTCTCTGTGATAACACACTGACAGTGCAGCACTTTCTCTGTGATAACACACTGACAGTGCAGCACTTTCTCTGTGATAACACACTGACAGTGCAGCACTTTCTCTGTGATAACACACTTACAGTGCAGCACTTTCTCTGTGATAACACACTGACAGTGCAGCACTTTCTCTGTGATAACACACTGACAGTGCAGCACTTTCTCTGTGATAACTCACTGAGAGTGCAGCACTTTCTCTGTGATAACACACTGACAGTGCAGCACTTTCTCTGCGATAACCCACTGACAGTGCAGCACTTGCTCTGCGATAACTCACTGTCAGTGCAGCACTTTCTCTGTGATAAATCACCAACAGTGCAGCACTTTCTCTGTGATAACCCACTGACAGTGCAGCACTTTCTCTGTGATAACCCACTGACAGTGCAGCACTTTCTCTGTGATAACCCACTGACAGTGCAGCACTTTCTCTGTGATAACACACTGACAGTGCAGCACTTTCTCTGCGATAACCCACTGACAGTGCAGCACTTTCTCTGTGATAACCCACTGTCAGTACAGCACTTTCTCTGTGATAACCCACTGACAGTGCAGCACTTTCTCTGTGATAACCCACTGACAGGGCAGCACTTTCTCTGTGATACCCCACTGACATTGCAGCGCTTTCTCTGTGATAACTCACTGACAGTGCAGCACTTTCTCTGTGTTAACCCACTGACAGTGCAGCGCTTTCTCTGTGATAACCCACTGACAGTGCAGCACTTTCTCTGTGATAACCCACTGACAGCGCAGCACTTTCTCTGTGATAACACACTGACAGTGCAGCACTTTCTCTGTGATAACACACTTACAGTGCAGCACTTTCTCTGTGATAACACACTGACAGTGCAGCACTTTCTCTGTGATAACACACTGACAGTGCAGCACTTTCTCTGTGATAACTCACTGAGAGTGCAGCACTTTCTCTGTGATAACACACTGACAGTGCAGCACTTTCTCTGCGATAACCCACTGACAGTGCAGCACTTGCTCTGCGATAACTCACTGTCAGTGCAGCACTTTCTCTGTGATAAATCACCAACAGTGCAGCACTTTCTCTGTGATAACCCACTGACAGTGCAGCACTTTCTCTGTGATAACCCACTGACAGTGCAGCACTTTCTCTGTGATAACCCACTGACAGTGCAGCACTTTCTCTGCGATAACCCACTGACAGTGCAGCACTTTCTCTGTGATAACCCACTGTCAGTACAGCACTTTCTCTGTGATAACCCACTGACAGTGCAGCACTTTCTCTGTGATAACCCACTGACAGGGCAGCACTTTCTCTGTGATACCCCACTGACATTGCAGCGCTTTCTCTGTGATAACTCACTGACAGTGCAGCACTTTCTCTGTGTTAACCCACTGACAGTGCAGCGCTTTCTCTGTGATAACCCACTGACAGTGCAGCACTTTCTCTGTGATAACCCACTGACAGCGCAGCACTTTCTCTGTGATAACCCACTGACAGTGCAGCATTTTCTCTGTGATAACTCACTGACAGTGCAGCACTTTCACTGTGATAACTCACTGACAGTGCAGCACTTTCACTGTGATAACTCTCTGACAGTGCAGCACTTTCTCAGTGATAACTCACTGACAGTGCAGCACTATCTCTGTGATAACCCACTGACAGGACAGCACTTTCTCTGTGATAACCCACTGACAGTGCAGCACTTTCTCTGTGATAACTCACTGACAGTGCAGCACTTTCTCTGTGATAACCCACTGACAGTACAGCACTTTCTCTGTGATAAATCACTGTCAGTGCAGCACTTTCTCTCTGATAACCTACTGACAGTGCAGCACTTTCTCTGTGATAACCCACCAACAGTGCAGCACTTTCCCTGAGATAACACACTGACAGTGCAGCACTTTCTCTGTGATAACCCACTGACAGTGCAGCACTTTCTGTGTGATAACCCACTGACAGTTCAACACTTTCTTTGTGATAACCCACTGACAGTTCAACACTTTCCCTGTGATAACACAATGACAGTGCAGCAGTTTCTCTGTGATAACCCACCGACAGGGAAGTAAATTCTCTGTCATAACCCACTGTCAGTGCAGCACTTTCCCTGTGATAACCCACTGACAGTGCAGCACTTTCCCTGTGATAACCCACTGACAGTGCAGCACTTTCTCTGTGATAACCTACTGACAGTGCAGCACTTTGTCTGTGATAACCCACTGACAGTGAAGCACTTTCCCTGTGATAACCCACTGACAGTGCAGCACTTTCCCTGTGATAACCCACTGACAGTGCAGCACTTTCTCTGTGATAACCTACTGACAGTGCAGCACTTTCTCTGTGATAACCCACTGATAGTGCAGCACTTTCTCTGTGATAACACACTGACAGTGCAGCACTTTCTCTGTGATAACACACTGGCAGTGCAGCACTTTCTCTGTGATAACCCATTGACAGTGCAGCACTTTCTCTGTGATAACTCACTGACAGTGCAGCACTTTCTCTGTGATAACTCACTGACAGTGCAGCACTTTCTCTGTGATAACTCACTGACAGTGCAGCACTTTCACTGTGATCACTCACTGACAGTGCAGCACGTTCTCTGTGATAACCCACTGACAGTACAGCACTTTCTCTGTGATAAATCACTGTCAGTGCAGCACTTTCTCTGTGATAACCTACTGACAGTGCAGCACTTTCTCTGTGATAACTCGCTGACAGTGCAGCACTTTCTCTGTGATAACCCACTGACAGTGCAGCACTTTCTCTGTGATAACCCACTGACAGTGCAGCACTTTCTCTGTGATAACCCACTGACAGTGCAGCACTTTTCCTGTGATAACCCACCGACAGTGCAGCACTTGCTCTGTGATAACCCACCGACAGTACAGCACTTTCTCTGTGATAACCCACTGACAGTGCAGCACTTTCTCCGTGATAACCCACTGACAGTGCAGCACTTTCTCTGTGATAACTCACTGACAGTGCAGCACTTTCTCTGTGATGACCCACTGACAGTGCAGCACTTGCTCTGTAATAACACACTGACAGTGCAGCACTTTCTCTGTGGTAACACACTTACAGTGCAGCACTTTCTCTGTGATAACACACTGACAGTGCAGCACTTTCTCTGTGATAACCCACTGACAGTGCAGCGCATTCTCTGTGATAACCCACTGACAGTGCAGCACTTTCTCTGTGATAACCCACTGACAGTGCAGCACTTTCTCTGTGATAACCCACTGACAGTGCAGCACTTTCTCTGTGATAACTCACTGACAGTGCAGCACTTTCTCTGTGATAACTCACTGACAGTGCAGCACTTTCTGTGTGATAACTCACTGACAGTGCAGCACTTTCTCTGTGATAACTCACTGACAGTGCAGCACTTTCTCTGTGATAACCCACTGACAGTACAGCACTTTCTCTGTGATAACTCACTGACAGTGCAGCACTTTCTCTGTGATAACTCACTGACAGTACAGCACTTTCTCTGTGATAACCCACTGACAGTACAGCACTTTCTCTGTGATAAATCACTGTCAGTGCAGCACTTTCTCTGTGATAACCTACTGACAGTGCAGCACTTTCTCTGTGATAACTCACTGACAGTGCAGCACTTTCTCTGTGATAACCCACTGACAGTGCAGCACTTTCTCTGTGATAACCCACTGACAGTGCAGCACTTTCTCTGTGATAACCCACTGACAGTGCAGCACTTTTCCTGTGATAACCCACCGACAGTGCAGCACTTTCTCTGTGATAACCCACCGACAGTACAGCACTTTCTCTGTGATAACCCACTGACAGTGCAGCACTTTCTCTGTGATAACACACTGACAGTGCAGCACTTTCTCTGTGATAACTCACTGACATTGCAGCACTTTCTCTGTGATAACCCACTGACAGTGCAGCACTTTCTCTGTGATAACCCACCAACAGTGCAGCACTTTCCCTCAGATAACCCTCTGACAGTGCAGCACTTTCTCTGTGATAACCCACTGACAGTGCAGCACTTTCTCTGTGATAACCTACTGACAGTTCAACACTTTCTTTGTGATAACCCACTGACAGTTCAACAATTTCCCTGTGATAACACAATGACAGTGCAGCACTTTTTCTGTGATAACCCACCGACAGGGAAGTACATTCTCTGTGATAACCCACTGTCAGTGCAGCACTTTCCCTGTGATAACCCACTGACTGAGCAGCACTTTCCCTGTGATAACCCACTGACAGTGCGGCACTTTCTCTGTGATAACCAATTGACAGTGCAGCACTTTGTCTGTGATAACCCACTGACAGTGCAGCACTTTCCCTGTGATAACCCACTGACAGTGCAGCACTTTCCCTGTGATAACCCACTGACAGTGCAGCACTTTCTCTGTGATAACCTACTGACAGTGCAGCACTTTCTCTGTGATAACCCACTGACAGTGCAGCACTTTCTCTGTGATAAAACACTGACAGTGCAGCACTTTCTCTGTGATAACACACTGACAGTGCAGCACTTTCTCTGTGATAACTCACTGACAGTGCAGCACTTTCTCTGTGATAACTCACTGACAGTGCAGCACTTTCTCTGTGATAACACACTGACAGAACAGCACTTTCTCTGTGATAACTCAATGACAGTGCAGCACTTTCCGTGTGATAACTCACTGACAGTGCAGCACCTTCCCTGTGATAACTCACTGTCAGTGCAGCACTTTCTCTGTGATAACTCACTGACAGTGCCGCACTTTCTCTGTGATAACACACTGACAGTGCAGCACTTTCTCTGTGATAACACACTGAGAGTGCAGCACTTTCTGTGTGATAATTCACTGACAGTGCAGCACTTTCTCTGTGATAACACACTGAGAGTGCAGCACTTTCTCTGTGATAACTCACTGACAGTGCAGCACTTTCTCTGTGTTAACCCACTGACAGTGCAGCGCTTTCTCTGTGATAACCCACTGACAGTGCAGCACTTTCTCTGTGATAACCCACTGACAGCGCAGCACTTTCTCTGTGATAACCCACTGACAGTGCAGCACTTTCTCTGTGATAGCTCACTGACAGTGCAGCACTTTCACTGTGATAACTCACTGACAGTGCAGCACTTTCACTGTGATAACTCTCTGACAGTGCAGCACTTTCTCAGTGATAACTCACTGACAGTGCAGCACTTTCTCTGTGATAACCCACTGACAGGACAGCACTTTCTCTGTGATAACCCACTGACAGTGCAGCACTTTCTCTGTGATAACTCACTGACAGTGCAGCACTTTTTCTGTGATAACCCACTGACAGTACAGCACTTTCTCTGTGATAAATCACTGTCAGTGCAGCACTTTCTCTGTGATAACCTACTGACAGTGCAGCACTTTCTCTGTGATAACCCACCAACAGTGCAGCACTTTCCCTGAGATAACACACTGACAGTGCAGCACTTTCTCTGTGATAACCCACTGACAGTGCAGCACTTTCTGTGTGATAACCCACTGACAGTTCACCACTTTCTTTGTGATAACCCACTGACAGTTGAACACTTTCCCTGTGATAACACAATGACAGTGCAGCAGTTTCTCTGTGATAACCCACCGACAGGGAAGTAAATTCTCTGTCATAACCCACTGTCAGTGCAGCACTTTCCCTGTGATAACCCACTGACAGTGCAGCACTTTCCCTGTGATAACCCACTGACAGTGCAGCACTTTCTCTGTGATAACCTACTGACAGTGCATCACTTTGTCTGTGATAACCCACTGACAGTGAAGCACTTTCCCTGTGATAACCCACTGACAGTGCAGCACTTTCCCTGTGATAACCCACTGACAGTGCAGCACTTTCTCTGTGATAACCTACTGACAGTGCAGCACTTTCTCTGTGATAACCCACTGACAGTGCAGCACTTTCTCTGTGATAACACACTGACAGTGCAGCACTTTCTCTGTGATAACACACTGGCAGTGCAGCACTTTCTCTGTGATAACCCATTGACAGTGCAGCACTTTCTCTGTGATAACTCACTGACAGTGCAGCACTTTCTCTGTGATAACTCACTGACAGTGCAGCACTTTCTCTGTGATAACTCACTGACAGTGCAGCACTTTCTCTGTGATAACTCACTGACAGTGCAGCACTTTCACTGTGATAACTCTCTGACAGTGCAGCACTTTCTCAGTGATAACTCACTGACAGTGCAGCACTTTCTCTGTGATAACCCACTGACAGTGCAGCACTTTCTCTGTGATAACCCACTGACAGTGCAGCGCTTCCTCTGTGAAAACTTACTGACAGTGCTGCACTTTCTCTGTGATAATCCACTGACAGTGCAGCGCTTTCTCTGTGATAACCCACTGACAGTGCAGCACTTTCTCTGTGATAACCCACTGACAGTGCAGCACTTTCTCTGTGATAACCCACTGACAGTGCAGCACTTTCTCTGTGATAACTCACTGACAGTGCAGCACTTTCTCTGTGATAACTCACTGACAGTGCAGCACTTTCTCTGTGATAACTCACTGACAGTGCAGCACTTTCTATGTGATAACCCACTGACAGTACAGCACTTTCTCTGTGATAACTCACTGACAGTGCAGCACTTTCTCTGTGATAACTCACTGTCAGTGCAGCACTTTCTCTGTGATAACCTACTGACAGTGCAGCACTTTCTCTGTGATAACTCACTGACAGTGCAGCACTTTCTCTGTGATAACCCATTGACAGTGCAGCACTTACTCTGTGATAACCCATTGACAGTGCAGCACTTACTCTGTGATAACCCTCTGACAGTGCAGCACTTTCTCTGTGATAACCCACTGACAGTGCAGCACTTTCTCTGTGATAACTCACTGACAGTGCAGCACTTTCCCTGTGATAACTCACTGACAGTGCAGCACTTTCCCTGTGATAACTCACTGTCAGTGCAGCACTTTCTCTGTGATAACACACTGACAGTGCCGCACTTTCTCTGTGATAACCCACTGTCAGTGCAGCACTTTCCCTGTGATAACCCACTGACAGTGCAGCACTTTCCCTGTGATAACCCACTGACAGTGCAGCACTTTCTCTGTGATAACCTACTGACAGTGCATCACTTTCTCTGTGATAACCCACTGACAGTGCAGCACTTTCCCTGTGATAACCCACTGACAGTGCAGCACTTTCTCTGTGATAACCTACTGACAGTGCAGCACTTTCTCTGTGATAACCCACTGACAGTGCAGCACTTTCTCTGTGATAACACACTGACAGTGCAGCACTTTCTCTGTGATAACCCACTGGCAGCGCAGCACTTTCTCTGTGATAACTCACTGACAGCGCAGCACTTTCTCTGTGATAACTCACTGACAGTGCAGCACTTTCTCTGTGATAACACACTGACAGTGCAGCACTTTCTCTGTGATAACACACTGACAGTGCAGCACTTTCTCTGTGATAACACACTGACAGTGCAGCACTTTCTCTGTGATAACACACTTACAGTGCAGCACTTTCTCTGTGATAACACACTGACAGTGCAGCACTTTCTCTGTGATAACACACTGACAGTGCAGCACTTTCTCTGTGATAACTCACTGAGAGTGCAGCACTTTCTCTGTGATAACACACTGACAGTGCAGCACTTTCTCTGCGATAACCCACTGACAGTGCAGCACTTGCTCTGCGATAACTCACTGTCAGTGCAGCACTTTCTCTGTGATAAATCACCAACAGTGCAGCACTTTCTCTGTGATAACCCACTGACAGTGCAGCACTTTCTCTGTGATAACCCACTGACAGTGCAGCACTTTCTCTGTGATAACCCACTGACAGTGCAGCACTTTCTCTGTGATAACACACTGACAGTGCAGCACTTTCTCTGCGATAACCCACTGACAGTGCAGCACTTTCTCTGTGATAACCCACTGTCAGTACAGCACTTTCTCTGTGATAACCCACTGACAGTGCAGCACTTTCTCTGTGATAACCCACTGACAGGGCAGCACTTTCTCTGTGATACCCCACTGACATTGCAGCGCTTTCTCTGTGATAACTCACTGACAGTGCAGCACTTTCTCTGTGTTAACCCACTGACAGTGCAGCGCTTTCTCTGTGATAACCCACTGACAGTGCAGCACTTTCTCTGTGATAACCCACTGACAGCGCAGCACTTTCTCTGTGATAACACACTGACAGTGCAGCACTTTCTCTGTGATAACACACTTACAGTGCAGCACTTTCTCTGTGATAACACACTGACAGTGCAGCACTTTCTCTGTGATAACACACTGACAGTGCAGCACTTTCTCTGTGATAACTCACTGAGAGTGCAGCACTTTCTCTGTGATAACACACTGACAGTGCAGCACTTTCTCTGCGATAACCCACTGACAGTGCAGCACTTGCTCTGCGATAACTCACTGTCAGTGCAGCACTTTCTCTGTGATAAATCACCAACAGTGCAGCACTTTCTCTGTGATAACCCACTGACAGTGCAGCACTTTCTCTGTGATAACCCACTGACAGTGCAGCACTTTCTCTGTGATAACCCACTGACAGTGCAGCACTTTCTCTGCGATAACCCACTGACAGTGCAGCACTTTCTCTGTGATAACCCACTGTCAGTACAGCACTTTCTCTGTGATAACCCACTGACAGTGCAGCACTTTCTCTGTGATAACCCACTGACAGGGCAGCACTTTCTCTGTGATACCCCACTGACATTGCAGCGCTTTCTCTGTGATAACTCACTGACAGTGCAGCACTTTCTCTGTGTTAACCCACTGACAGTGCAGCGCTTTCTCTGTGATAACCCACTGACAGTGCAGCACTTTCTCTGTGATAACCCACTGACAGCGCAGCACTTTCTCTGTGATAACCCACTGACAGTGCAGCATTTTCTCTGTGATAACTCACTGACAGTGCAGCACTTTCACTGTGATAACTCACTGACAGTGCAGCACTTTCACTGTGATAACTCTCTGACAGTGCAGCACTTTCTCAGTGATAACTCACTGACAGTGCAGCACTATCTCTGTGATAACCCACTGACAGGACAGCACTTTCTCTGTGATAACCCACTGACAGTGCAGCACTTTCTCTGTGATAACTCACTGACAGTGCAGCATTTTCTCTGTGATAACCCACTGACAGTACAGCACTTTCTCTGTGATAAATCACTGTCAGTGCAGCACTTTCTCTCTGATAACCTACTGACAGTGCAGCACTTTCTCTGTGATAACCCACCAACAGTGCAGCACTTTCCCTGAGATAACACACTGACAGTGCAGCACTTTCTCTGTGATAACCCACTGACAGTGCAGCACTTTCTGTGTGATAACCCACTGACAGTTCAACACTTTCTTTGTGATAACCCACTGACAGTTCAACACTTTCCCTGTGATAACACAATGACAGTGCAGCAGTTTCTCTGTGATAACCCACCGACAGGGAAGTAAATTCTCTGTCATAACCCACTGTCAGTGCAGCACTTTCCCTGTGATAACCCACTGACAGTGCAGCACTTTCCCTGTGATAACCCACTGACAGTGCAGCACTTTCTCTGTGATAACCTACTGACAGTGCAGCACTTTGTCTGTGATAACCCACTGACAGTGAAGCACTTTCCCTGTGATAACCCACTGACAGTGCAGCACTTTCCCTGTGATAACCCACTGACAGTGCAGCACTTTCTCTGTGATAACCTACTGACAGTGCAGCACTTTCTCTGTGATAACCCACTGATAGTGCAGCACTTTCTCTGTGATAACACACTGACAGTGCAGCACTTTCTCTGTGATAACACACTGGCAGTGCAGCACTTTCTCTGTGATAACCCATTGACAGTGCAGCACTTTCTCTGTGATAACTCACTGACAGTGCAGCACTTTCTCTGTGATAACTCACTGACAGTGCAGCACTTTCTCTGTGATAACTCACTGACAGTGCAGCACTTTCACTGTGATCACTCACTGACAGTGCAGCACGTTCTCTGTGATAACCCACTGACAGTACAGCACTTTCTCTGTGATAAATCACTGTCAGTGCAGCACTTTCTCTGTGATAACCTACTGACAGTGCAGCACTTTCTCTGTGATAACTCGCTGACAGTGCAGCACTTTCTCTGTGATAACCCACTGACAGTGCAGCACTTTCTCTGTGATAACCCACTGACAGTGCAGCACTTTCTCTGTGATAACCCACCGACAGTACAGCACTTTCTCTGTGATAACCCACTGACAGTGCAGCACTTTCTCCGTGATAACCCACTGACAGTGCAGCACTTTCTCTGTGATAACTCACTGACAGTGCAGCACTTTCTCTGTGATAACCCACCGACAGTACAGCACTTTCTCTGTGATAACCCACTGACAGTGCAGCACTTTCTCCGTGATAACCCACTGACAGTGCAGCACTTTCTCTGTGATAACCCACTGACAGTGCAGCACTTTCTCTGTGATAACCCACTGACAGTGCAGCACTTTCTCTGTGATAACTCACTGACAGTGCAGCACTTTCTCTGTGATAACTCACTGACAGTGCAGCACTTTCTCTGTGATAACCCACTGACAGTACAGCACTTTCTCTGTGATAACTCACTGACAGTGCAGCACTTTCTCTGTGATAACTCACTGACAGTACAGCACTTTCTCTGTGATAACCCACTGACAGTACAGCACTTTCTCTGTGATAAATCACTGTCAGTGCAGCACTTTCTCTGTGATAACCTACTGACAGTGCAGCACTTTCTCTGTGATAACTCACTGACAGTGCAGCACTTTCTCTGTGATAACCCACTGACAGTGCAGCACTTTCTCTGTGATAACCCACTGACAGTGCAGCACTTTCTCTGTGATAACCCACTGACAGTGCAGCACTTTTCCTGTGATAACCCACCGACAGTGCAGCACTTTCTCTGTGATAACCCACCGACAGTACAGCACTTTCTCTGTGATAACCCACTGACAGTGCAGCACTTTCTCTGTGATAACACACTGACAGTGCAGCACTTTCTCTGTGATAACTCACTGACATTGCAGCACTTTCTCTGTGATAACCCACTGACAGTGCAGCACTTTCTCTGTGATAACCCACCAACAGTGCAGCACTTTCCCTCAGATAACCCTCTGACAGTGCAGCACTTTCTCTGTGATAACCCACTGACAGTGCAGCACTTTCTCTGTGATAACCTACTGACAGTTCAACACTTTCTTTGTGATAACCCACTGACAGTTCAACAATTTCCCTGTGATAACACAATGACAGTGCAGCACTTTTTCTGTGATAACCCACCGACAGGGAAGTACATTCTCTGTGATAACCCACTGTCAGTGCAGCACTTTCCCTGTGATAACCCACTGACTGAGCAGCACTTTCCCTGTGATAACCCACTGACAGTGCGGCACTTTCTCTGTGATAACCAATTGACAGTGCAGCACTTTCCCTGTGATAACCCACTGACAGTGCAGCACTTTCCCTGTGATAACCCACTGACAGTGCAGCACTTTCCCTGTGATAACCCACTGACAGTGCAGCACTTTCTCTGTGATAACCTACTGACAGTGCAGCACTTTCTCTGTGATAACCCACTGACAGTGCAGCACTTTCTCTGTGATAAAACACTGACAGTGCAGCACTTTCTCTGTGATAACACACTGACAGTGCAGCACTTTCTCTGTGATAACTCACTGACAGTGCAGCACTTTCTCTGTGATAACTCACTGACAGTGCAGCACTTTCTCTGTGATAACACACTGACAGAACAGCACTTTCTCTGTGATAACTCAATGACAGTGCAGCACTTTCCCTGTGATAACTCACTGACAGTGCAGCACCTTCCCTGTGATAACTCACTGTCAGTGCAGCACTTTCTCTGTGATAACTCACTGACAGTGCCGCACTTTCTCTGTGATAACACACTGACAGTGCAGCACTTTCTCTGTGATAACACACTGAGAGTGCAGCACTTTCTGTGTGATAATTCACTGACAGTGCAGCACTTTCTCTGTGATAACACACTGACAGTGCAGCACTTTCTCTGCGATAACCCACTGACAGTGCAGCATTTGCTCTGCGATAACTCACTGTCAGTGCAGCACTTTCTCTGTGATAAATCACCAACAGTGCAGCACTTTCTCTGTGATAACCCACTGACAGTGCAGCACTTTCTCTGTGATAACCCACTGACAGTGCAGCACTTTCTCTGTGATAACCCACTGACAGGGCAGCACTTTCTCTGTGATAACCCACTGACAGTGCAGCATTTTCTCTGTGATAATCCACTGACAGTGCAGCACTTTCCCTGTGATAATCCACTGACAGTGCAGCACTTTCTCTGTGATAACCCACTGACAGTGCAGCACTTTCTCTGTGATAACCCACTGACAGTGCAGCACTTTCTCTGTGATAACCCACTGACAGTGCAGCACTTTCTCTGTGATAACCCACTGACAGTGCAGCACTTTCCCTGTGATAACACACTGACAGTTCAGCAGTTTCACTGTGATAACTTACCGACAGTGCAGCACTTTCTCTGTGATAAATCACCGACAGTGCAGCAGTTTCACTGTGATAACTTACCGACAGTGCAGCACTTTCTCTGTGATAACCCACTGACAGTGCACCACTTTCTCTGTGATAACACACTGACAGTACAGCAATTTCCCTGTGATAAACCACTGACAGTACAGCACTTTCCCTGTGATAACCCACTGACAGTGCAGCACTTTCTCTGTGATAACCCACTGACAGTGCAGCACTTTCTCTGTGATAACCCACCGACAGTACAGCAATTTCTCTGTGATAACACATTGACAGTGCAGCACTTTCCCTGTGATAACCCACAGACAGTGCAGCACTTTCTCTGTGATAACCCACCGACAGTGCAGCACTTCCTCTGTGATAACCCACTGACAGTGCAGCACTTTCCCTGTGATAACCCACTGACAGTGCAGCACTTCTCTGTGATAACACTTTGACAGTGCAGCACTTTCTCTATGATAACCCACTGACAGTGCAGCACTTTCTCTGTGATAACCCACCGACAGTGCAGCACTTTCCCTGTCATAACCCACTGACAGTGCAGCACTTCTATGTGATAACACATTGAGAGTGCAGCACTTTCCCTGCGATAACCCACCGACAGTGCAGCACTTTCTCTGTGATGACTCACCAGCAGTGAGGACTTTCTCTGTGATAACTCACCGACAGTGCAGCACTTTCTCTGTGATACATCAACGACATTGCAGCAGTTTCACTGTGATAACTTACCGACAGTGCAGCACTTTCTCTGTGATAACCCACTGACAGTGCAGCACTTTCTCTGTGATAAATCACCGACAGTGCAGCAGTTTCACTGTGATAAATCACTGACATTGCAGCACTTTCTCTGTGATAACTTACCGACAGTGCAGCACTTTCTCTGTGATAACTCACCGACAGTACAGCACTTTCCCTGTGATAACCCACTGACAGTGCAGCACGTTCCCTGTGATAACCCACTGACAGTGCAGCACTTTCTCTGTGATAACCCACTGACAGTGCAGCACTTTCTCTGTGATAACCCACTGACAGTGCAGCACTTTCTCTTTGATAACCCACTGACAGTGCAGCACTTTCTCTGTGATAACTCACTGACAGTGCAGCACTTTCTCTGTGATAACCCACTGACAGTGCAGCGCTTTCTCTGTGATAACTCACTGACAGTGCAGCACTTTCTCTGTGATAACCCACTGACAGTGCAGCGCTTTCTCTGTGATAACCCACTAACAGTGCAGCACTTTCTCTGTGATAACCCACTGACACCGCAGCACTTTCTCTGTGATAACCCACTTACAGTGCAGCACTTTCTCTGTGATAACTCACTGACAGTGCAGCACTTTCTCTGTGATAACTCACTGACAGTGCAGCACTTTCTCTGTGATAACTCTCTGACAGTGCAGCACTTTCTCGGTGATAACTCACCGAGAGTGCAGCACTTTCTCTGTGATAACCCACTGACAGGACAGCACTTTCTCTGTGATAACCCACTGACAGTGCAGCACTTTCTCTGTGATAACTCACTGACAGTGCAGCACTTTCTCTGTGATAACCCACTGACAGTACAGCACTTTCTCTGTGATAAATCACTGTCAGTGCAGCACTTTCTCTGTGATAACCTACTGACAGTGCAGCACTTTCTCTGTGATAACTCACTGACAGTGCAGCACTTTCTCTGTGATAACCCACTGACAGTGCAGCACTTTCTCTGTGATAACCCACTGACAGTGCAGCACTTTTCCTGTGATAACCCACCGACAGTGCAGCACTTTCTCTGTGATAACCCACCGACAGTACAGCACTTTCTCTGTGATAACCCACTGACAGTGCAGCACTTTCTCTGTGATAACCCACTGACAGTGCAGCACTTTCTCTGTGATAACTCACTGACAGTGCAGCACTTTCTCTGTGATAACCCACAGACAGTGCAACACTTGCTCTGTAATAACACACTGACAGTGCAGCACTTTCTCTGTGGTAACACACTTACAGTGCAGCACTTTCTCTGTGATAACACACTGACAGTGCAGCACTTTCTCTGTGATAACACACTGACAGTGCAGCACATTCTCTGTGATAACTCACTGACAGTGCAGCACTTTCTCTGTGATAACACACTGACAGTGCAGCACTTTCAGTGTGATAACACACTGACAGTGCAGCACTTTCTCTGCGATAACCCACTGACAGTGGAGCACTTGCTCTGCGATAACTCACTGTCAGTGCAGCACTTTCTCTGTGATAAATCACCAACAGTGCAGCACTTTCTCTGTGATAACCCACTGACAGTGCAGCACTTTCTCTGTGATAACCCACTGACAGTGCAGCACTTTCTCTGTGATAACCCACTGACAGTGCAGCACTTTCTCTGTGATAAACCACTGACAGTGCAGCACTTTCTCTGTGATAACCCACTGACAGTGCAGCACTTTCTCTGTGATAACCCACTGACAGTGCAGCACTTTCTCTGTGATAACCCACTGACAGTGCCGCACTTTCTCTGTGATAACTAACTGACAGTGCAGCACTTTCTCTGTGATAACCCACTGACAGTGCAGCACTTTCTCTGTGATAACCCACTGACAGTGCAGCACTTTCTCTGTGATAACCCACTGACAGTGCAGCACTTTCTCTGTGATAAACCACTGACAGGGCAGCACTTTCTCTGTGATAACCCACTGACAGTGCAGCACTTTCTCTGTGAAAACCCACTGACAGTGCAGCACTTTCTCTGTGATAACCCACTGACAGTGCAGCACTTTCTCTGTGATAACTAACTGACAGTGCAGCACTTTCTCTGTGATAACCCACTGACAGTGCAGCGCTTTCTCTGTGATAACTCACTGACAGTGCAGCACTTTCTCTGTGATAACCCACTGACAGTGCAGCGCTTTCTCTGTGATAACCCACCGACAGTACAGCACTTTCTCTGTGATAACCCACTGACAGTGCAGCACTTTCTCTGTGATAACCCACTGACAGTGCAGCACTTTCTCTGTGATAACTCACTGACAGTGCAGCACTTTCTCTGTGATAACTCACTGACAGTGCAGCACTTTCTCTGTGATAACTGTCTGACAGTGCAGCACTTTCTCGGTGATAACTCACTGGCAGTGCAGCACTTTCTCTGTGATAACCCACTGACAGGACAGCACTTTCTCTGTGATAACCCACTGACAGTGCAGCACTTTCTCTGTGATAACTCACTGACAGTGCAGCACTTTCACTGTGATAACCCACTGACAGTACAGCACATTCTCTGTGATAAATCACTGTCAGTGCAGCACTTTCTCTGTGATAACCTACTGACAGTGCAGCACTTTCTCTGTGATAACTCACTGACAGTGCAGCACTTTCTCTGTGATAACCCACTGACAGTGCAGCACTTTCTCTGTGATAACCCACTGACAGTGCAGCACTTTCTCTGTGATAACCCACTGACAGTGCAGCACTTTTCCTGTGATAACCCACCGACAGTGCAGCACTTTCTCTGTGATAACCCACCGACAGTACAGCACTTTCTCTGTGATAACCCACTGACAGTGCAGCACTTTCTCTGTCATAACCCACTGACAGTGCAGCACTTTCTCTGTGATAACTCACTGACAGTGCAGCACTTTCTCTGTGATAACCCACTGACAGTGCAGCAATTGCTCTGTGATAACACACTGACAGTGCAGCACTTTCTCTGTGATAACCCACTGACAGTGCAGCACTTTCTCTGTGATAACCCACCAACAGTACAGCACTTTCCCTGAGATAACACACTGACAGTGCAGCACTTTCTCTGTGATAACCCACTGACAGTGCAGCACTTTCTGTGTGATAACCCACTGACAGTTCAACACTTTCTTTGTGATAAGCCACTGACAGTTCAACACTTTCCCTGTGATAACACAATGACAGTGCAGCACTTTTTCTGTGATAACCCACCGACAGGGAAGTAAATTCTCTGTCATAACCCACTGTCAGTGCAGCACTTTCCCTGTGATAACCCACTGACAGTGCAGCACTTTCCCTGTGATAACCCACTGACAGTGCAGCACTTTCTCTGTGAAAACCTACTGACAGTGCAGCACTTTGTCTGTGTTAAACCACTGACAGTGAAGCACTTTCCCTGTGATAACCCACTGACAGTGCAGCACATTCCCTGTGATAACTCACTGACAGTGCAGCACTTTCTCTGTGATAACCTACTGACAGTGCAGCACTTTCTCTGTGATAACCCACTGACAGTGCAGCACTTTCTCTGTGATAACCTACTGACAGTGCAGCACTTTCTCTGTGATAACACACTGGCAGTGCATCACTTTCTCTGTGATAACCCATTGACAGTGCAGCACGTTCTCTGTGATAACTCACTGACAGTGCAGCACTTTCTCTGTGATAACACACTGACAGTGCAGCACTTTCTCTGTGATAACACACTGACAGTGCAGCACCTTCTCTGTGATAACACACTTACAGTGCAGCACTTTCTCTGTGATAAATCACTGTCAGTGCAGCACTTTCTCTGTGATAACCTACTGACAGTGCAGCACTTTCTCTGTGATAACTCACTGACAGTGCAGCACTTTCTCTGTGATAACCTACTGACAGTGCAGCACTTTCTCTGTGATAACCCACTGACAGTGCAGCACTTTCTCTGTGATAACCTACTGACAGTGCAGCACTTTCTCTGTGATAACACACTGGCAGTGCATCACTTTCTCTGTGATAACCCATTGACAGTGCAGCACTTTCTCTGTGATAACTCACTGACAGTGCAGCACTTTCTCTGTGATAACCTACTGACAGTGCAGCACTTTCTCTGTGATAACCCACTGACAGTACAGCACATTCTCTGTGATAAATCACTGTCAGTGCAGCACTTTGTCTGTGATAACCTACTGACAGTGCAGCACTTTCTCTGTGATAACTCACTGACAGTGCAGCACTTTCTCTGTGATAACCTACTGACAGTGCAGCACTTTCTCTGTGATAACCCACTGACAGTGCAGCACTTTCTCTGTGATAACCTACTGACAGTGCAGCACTTTCTCTGTGATAACACACTGGCAGTGCATCACTTTCTCTGTGATAACCCATTGACAGTGCAGCACTTTCTCTGTGATAACTCACTGACAGTGCAGCACTTTCTCTGTGATAACACACTGACAGTGCAGCACTTTCGCTGTGATAACACACTGACAGTGCAGCACCTTCTCTGTGATAACACACTTACAGTGCAGCACTTTCTCTGTGATAACCCACTGACAGTGCAGCACTTTCTCTGCGATAACACACTGACAGTGCAGCACTTTCTCTGTGATAATTCACTGACAGTGCAGCACTTTCTCTGTGATAACACACTGACAGTGCAGCACTTTCTCTGTGATAACACACTGACAGTGCAGCACTTTCTCTGCGATAACCCACTGACAGTGGAGCACTTGCTCTGCGATAACTCACTGTCAGTGCAGCACTTTCTCTGTGATAAATCACCAACAGTGCAGCACTTTCTCTGTGATAACCCACTGACAGTGCAGCACTTTCTCTGTGATAACCCACTGACAGTGCAGCACTTTCTCTGTGATAACCCACTGACAGTGCAGCACTTTCTCTGTGATAACCCACTGACAGGGCAGCACTTTCTCTGTGATAATCCACTGACAGTGCAGCACTTTCTCTGTGATAACCCACTGACAGTGCAGCACTTTCCCTGTGATAACTCACTGACAGTGCAGCACTTTCTCTGTGATAACCCACTGACAGTGTAACGCTTTCTCTGTGATAACCCACTGACAGTGCAGCACTTTTTCTGTGATAACCCACTGACAGTGCAGCACTTTCTCTGTGATAACCCACTGACAGAACAGCACTTTCTCTGTGATAACTCACTGACAGTGCAGCACTTTCTCTGTGATAACCCACTGACAGTGCAACACTTTCTCTGTGATAACTCACTGACAGTGCAGCACTTTCTCTGTGATAACTCACTGACAGTGCAGCACTTTCTCTGTGATAACTCACTGACAGTGCAGCACTTTCTCTGGATAACCCACTGACAGGATAGCACTTTCTCTGTGATAACCCACTGACAGTGCAGCACTTCCTCTGTGATAACTCACTGACAGTGCAGCACTTTCTCTGTGATAACCCACTGACAGTACAGCACTTTCTCTGTGATAAATCACTGTCAGTGCAGCACTTTCTCTGTGATAACCTACTGACAGTGCAGCACTTTCTCTGTGATAACTCACTGACAGTGCAGCACTTTCTCTGTGATAACCCACTGACAGTGCAGCACTTTCTCTGTGATAACCCACTGACAGTGCAGCACTTTTCCTGTGATAACCCAACGACAGTGCAGCACTTTCTCTGTGATAACTCACTGACAGTGCAGCACTTTCTCTGCGATAACTCACTGTCAGTGCAGCACTTTCTCTGTGATAACCTACTGACAGTGCAGCACTTTCTCTGTGATAACTCACTGACAGTGCAGCACTTTCTCTGTGAGAACCTACTGACAGTGCAGCACTTTCTCTGTGATAACCCACTGACAGTGCAGCACTTTCTCTGTGATAACCCACTGACAGTGCAGCACTTTCTCTGTGATAACCCACTGACAGTGCAGCACTTTCTCTGTGATAACCCACTGACAGTGCAGCACTTTCCCTGTGATAACACACTGACAGTTCAGCAGTTTCACTGTGATAACTTACCGACAGTGCAGCACTTTCTCTGTGATAAATCACCGACAGTGCAGCAGTTTCACTGTGATAACTTACCGACAGTGCAGCACTTTCTCTGTGATAACCCACTGACAGTGCACCACTTTCTCTGTGATAACACACTGACAGTACAGCACTTTCCCTGTGATAAACCACTGACAGTACAGCACTTTCCCGGTGATAACCCACTGACAGTGCAGCACTTTCTCTGTGATAACCCACTGACAGTGCAGCACTTTCTCTGTGATAACCCACCGACAGTACAGCAATTTCTCTGTGATAACACATTGACAGTGCAGCACTTTCCCTGTGATAACCCACAGACAGTGCAGCACTTTCTCTGTGATAACCCACCGACAGTGCAGCACTTCCTCTGTGATAACCCACTGACAGTGCAGCACTTTCCTTGTTATAACCCACTGACAGTGCAGCACTTCTCTGTGATAACACTTTGACAGTGCAGCACTTTCTCTATGATAACCCACTGACAGTGCAGCACTTTCTCTGTGATAACCCACCGACAGTGCAGCACTTTCCCTGTGATAACCCACTGACAGTGCAGCACTTCTCTGTGATAACACATTGAGAGTGCAGCACTTTCCCTGCGATAACCCACCGACAGTGCAGCACTTTCTCTGTGATGACTCACCAGCAGTGAGGACTTTCTCTGTGATAACTCACCGACAGTGCAGCACTTTCTCTGTGATACATCAACGACATTGCAGCAGTTTCACTGTGATAACTTACCGACAGTGCAGCACTTTCTCTGTGATAACCCACTGACAGTGCAGCACTTTCTCTGTGATAAATCACCGACAGTGCAGCAGTTTCACTGTGATAAATCACTGACATTGCAGCACTTTCTCTGTGATAACTTACCGACAGTGCAGCACTTTCTCTGTGATAACTCACCGACAGTACAGCACTTTCCCTGTGATAACCCACTGACAGTGCAGCACTTTCCCTGTGATAACCCACTGACAGTGCAGCACTTCTCTGTGATAACACTTTGACAGTGCAGCACTTTCTCTATGATAACCCACTGACAGTGCAGCACTTTCTCTGTGATAACCTACCGACAGTGCAGCACTTTCCCTGTCATAACCCACTGACAGTGCAGCACTTTCTCTGTGATTACCCACTGACAGTTCAGCACTTTCTCTGCGATAACACACTGACAGTGCAGCACTTTCTCTGTGATAATTCACTGACAGTGCAGCACTTTCTCTGTGATAACACACTGACAGTGCAGCACTTTCTCTGTGATAACACACTGACAGTGCAGCACTTTCTCTGCGATAACCCACTGACAGTGGAGCACTTGCTCTGCGATAACTCACTGTCAGTGCAACACTTTCTCTGTGATAAATCACCAACAGTGCAGCACTTTCTCTGTGATAACCCACTGACAGTGCAGCACTTTCTCTGTGATAACCCACTGACAGTGCAGCACTTTCTCTGTGATAACCCACTGACAGTGCAGCACTTTCTCTGTGATAACCCACTGACAGGGCAGCACTTTCTCTGTGATAATCCACTGACAGTGCAGCACTTTCTCTGTGATAACCCACTGACAGTGCAGCACTTTCCCTGTGATAACTCACTGACAGTGCAGCACTTTCTCTGTGATAACCCACTGACAGTGTAACGCTTTCTCTGTGATAACCCACTGACAGTGCAGCACTTTTTCTGTGATAACCCACTGACAGTGCAGCACTTTCTCTGTGATAACCCACTGACAGAACAGCACTTTCTCTGTGATAACTCACTGACAGTGCAGCACTTTCTCTGTGATAACCCACTGACAGTGCAACACTTTCTCTGTGATAACTCACTGACAGTGCAGCACTTTCTCTGTGATAACTCACTGACAGTGCAGCACTTTCTCTGTGATAACTCACTGACAGTGCAGCACTTTCTCTGTGATAACCCACTGACAGGATAGCACTTTCTCTGTGATAACCCACTGACAGTGCAGCACTTCCTCTGTGATAACTCACTGACAGTGCAGCACTTTCTCTGTGATAACCCACTGACAGTACAGCACTTTCTCTGTGATAAATCACTGTCAGTGCAGCACTTTCTCTGTGATAACCTACTGACAGTGCAGCACTTTCTCTGTGATAACTCACTGACAGTGCAGCACTTTCTCTGTGATAACCCACTGACAGTGCAGCACTTTCTCTGTGATAACCCACTGACAGTGCAGCACTTTTCCTGTGATAACCCACCGACAGTGCAGCACTTTCTCTGTGATAACTCACTGACAGTGCAGCACTTTCTCTGCGATAACTCACTGTCAGTGCAGCACTTTCTCTGTGATAACCTACTGACAGTGCAGCACTTTCTCTGTGATAACTCACTGACAGTGCAGCACTTTCTCTGTGAGAACCTACTGACAGTGCAGCACTTTCTCTGTGATAACCCACTGACAGTGCAGCACTTTCTCTGTGATAACCCACTGACAGTGCAGCACTTTCTCTGTGATAACCCACTGACAGTGCAGCACTTTCTCTGTGATAACCCACTGACAGTGCAGCACTTTCCCTGTGATAACACACTGACAGTTCAGCAGTTTCACTGTGATAACTTACCGACAGTGCAGCACTTTCTCTGTGATAAATCACCGACAGTGCAGCAGTTTCACTGTGATAACTTACCGACAGTGCAGCACTTTCTCTGTGATAACCCACTGACAGTGCACCACTTTCTCTGTGATAACACACTGACAGTACAGCACTTTCCCTGTGATAAACCACTGACAGTACAGCACTTTCCCGGTGATAACCCACTGACAGTGCAGCACTTTCTCTGTGATAACCCACTGACAGTGCAGCACTTTCTCTGCGATAACACACTGACAGTGCAGCACTTTCTCTGTGATAATTCACTGACAGTGCAGCACTTTCTCTGTGATAACACACTGACAGTGCAGCACTTTCTCTGTGATAACCCACTGACAGTGCAGCACTTTCTCTGCGATAACCCACTGACAGTGGAGCACTTGCTCTGCGATAACTCACTGTCAGTGCAGCACTTTCTCTGTGATAAATCACCAACAGTGCAGCACTTTCTCTGTGATAACCCACTGACAGTGCAGCACTTTCTCTGTGATAACCCACTGACAGTGCAGCACTTTCTCTGTGATAACCCACTGACAGTGCAGCACTTTCTCTGTGATAACCCACTGACAGTGCAGCACTTTCTCTGTGATAACCCACTGACAGGGCAGCACTTTCTCTGTGATAATCCACTGACAGTGCAGCACTTTCTCTGTGATAACCCACTGACAGTGCAGCACTTTCCCTGTGATAACTCACTGACAGTGCAGCACTTTCTCTGTGATAACCCACTGACAGTGTAACGCTTTCTCTGTGATAACCCACTGACAGTGCAGCACTTTTTCTGTGATAACCCACTGACAGTGCAGCACTTTCTCTGTGATAACCCACTGACAGAACAGCACTTTCTCTGTGATAACTCACTGACAGTGCAGCACTTTCTCTGTGATAACCCACTGACAGTGCAACACTTTCTCTGTGATAACTCACTGACAGTGCAGCACTTTCTCTGTGATAACTCACTGACAGTGCAGCACTTTCTCTGTGATAACTCACTGACAGTGCAGCACTTTCTCTGTGATAACCCACTGACAGGATAGCACTTTCTCTGTGATAACCCACTGACAGTGCAGCACTTCCTCTGTGATAACTCACTGACAGTGCAGCACTTTCTCTGTGATAACCCACTGACAGTACAGCACTTTCTCTGTGATAAATCACTGTCAGTGCAGCACTTTCTCTGTGATAACCTACTGACAGTGCAGCACTTTCTCTGTGATACCTCACTGACAGTGCAGCACTTTCTCTGTGATAACCCACTGACAGTGCAGCACTTTCTCTGTGATAACCCACTGACAGTGCAGCACTTTTCCTGTGATAACCCACCGACAGTGCAGCACTTTCTCTGTGATAACTCACTGACAGTGCAGCACTTTCTCTGCGATAACTCACTGTCAGTGCAGCACTTTCTCTGTGATAACCTACTGACAGTGCAGCACTTTCTCTGTGATAACTCACTGACAGTGCAGCACTTTCTCTGTGAGAACCTACTGACAGTGCAGCACTTTCTCTGTGATAACCCACTGACAGTGCAGCACTTTCTCTGTGATAACCCACTGACAGTGCAGCACTTTCTCTGTGATAACCCACTGACAGTGCAGCACTTTCTCTGTGATAACCCACTGACAGTGCAGCACTTTCCCTGTGATAACACACTGACAGTTCAGCAGTTTCACTGTGATAACTTACCGACAGTGCAGCACTTTCTCTGTGATAAATCACCGACAGTGCAGCAGTTTCACTGTGATAACTTACCGACAGTGCAGCACTTTCTCTGTGATAACCCACTGACAGTGCACCACTTTCTCTGTGATAACACACTGACAGTACAGCACTTTCCCTGTGATAAACCACTGACAGTACAGCACTTTCCCGGTGATAACCCACTGACAGTGCAGCACTTTCTCTGTGATAACCCACTGACAGTGCAGCACTTTCTCTGTGATAACCCACCGACAGTACAGCAATTTCTCTGTGATAACACATTGACAGTGCAGCACTTTCCCTGTGATAACCCACAGACAGTGCAGCACTTTCTCTGTGATAACCCACCGACAGTGCAGCACTTCCTCTGTGATAACCCACTGACAGTGCAGCACTTTCCTTGTTATAACCCACTGACAGTGCAGCACTTCTCTGTGATAACACTTTGACAGTGCAGCACTTTCTCTATGATAACCCACTGACAGTGCAGCACTTTCTCTGTGATAACCCACCGACAGTGCAGCACTTTCCCTGTGATAACCCACTGACAGTGCAGCACTTCTCTGTGATAACACATTGAGAGTGCAGCACTTTCCCTGCGATAACCCACCGACAGTGCAGCACTTTCTCTGTGATGACTCACCAGCAGTGAGGACTTTCTCTGTGATAACTCACCGACAGTGCAGCACTTTCTCTGTGATACATCAACGACATTGCAGCAGTTTCACTGTGATAACTTACCGACAGTGCAGCACTTTCTCTGTGATAACCCACTGACAGTGCAGCACTTTCTCTGTGATAAATCACCGACAGTGCAGCAGTTTCACTGTGATAAATCACTGACATTGCAGCACTTTCTCTGTGATAACTTACCGACAGTGCAGCACTTTCTCTGTGATAACTCACCGACAGTACAGCACTTTCCCTGTGATAACCCACTGACAGTGCAGCACTTTCCCTGTGATAACCCACTGACAGTGCAGCACTTCTCTGTGATAACACTTTGACAGTGCAGCACTTTCTCTATGATAACCCACTGACAGTGCAGCACTTTCTCTGTGATAACCCACCGACAGTGCAGCACTTTCCCTGTCATAACCCACTGACAGTGCAGCACTTCTATGTGATAACACATTGAGAGTGCAGCACTTTCCCTGCGATAACCCACCGACAGTGCAGCACTTTCTCTGTGATGACTCACCAGCAGTGAGGACTTTCTCTGTGATAACTCACCGACAGTGCAGCACTTTCTCTGTGATACATCAACGACATTGCAGCAGTTTCACTGTGATAACTTACCGACAGTGCAGCACTTTCTCTGTGATAACCCACTGACAGTGCAGCACTTTCTCTGTGATAAATCACCGACAGTGCAGCAGTTTCACTGTGATAAATCACTGACATTGCAGCACTTTCTCTGTGATAACTTACCGACAGTGCAGCACTTTCTCTGTGATAACTCACCGACAGTACAGCACTTTCCCTGTGATAACCCACTGACAGTGCAGCACGTTCCCTGTGATTACCCACTGACAGTGCAGCACTTTCTCTGTGATAACCCACTGACAGTGCAGCACTTTCTCTGTGATAACCCACTGACAGTGCAGCACTTTCTCTTTGATAACCCACTGACAGTGCAGCACTTTCTCTGTGATAACTCACTGACAGTGCAGCACTTTCTCTGTGATAACCCACTGACAGTGCAGCACTTTCTCTGTGATAACTCACTGACAGTGCAGCACTTTCTCTGTGATAACCCACTGACAGTGCAGCGCTTTCTCTGTGATAACCCACTAACAGTGCAGCACTTTCTCTGTGATAACCCACTGACACCGCAGCACTTTCTCTGTGATAACCCACTGACAGTGCAGCACTTTCTCTGTGATAACTCACTGACAGTGCAGCACTTTCTCTGTGATAACTCACTGACAGTGCAGCACTTTCTCTGTGATAACTCTCTGACAGTGCAGCACTTTCTCGGTGATAACTCACCGAGAGTGCAGCACTTTCTCTGTGATAACCCACTGACAGGACAGCACTTTCTCTGTGATAACCCACTGACAGTGCAGCACTTTCTCTGTGATAACTCACTGACAGTGCAGCACTTTCTCTGTGATAACCCACTGACAGTACAGCACTTTCTCTGTGATAAATCACTGTCAGTGCAGCACTTTCTCTGTGATAACCTACTGACAGTGCAGCACTTTCTCTGTGATAACTCACTGACAGTGCAGCACTTTCTCTGTGATAACCCACTGACAGTGCAGCACTTTCTCTGTGATAACCCACTGACAGTGCAGCACTTTTCCTGTGATAACCCACCGACAGTGCAGCACTTTCTCTGTGATAACCCACCGACAGTACAGCACTTTCTCTGTGATAACCCACTGACAGTGCAGCACTTTCTCTGTGATAACCCACTGACAGTGCAGCACTTTCTCTGTGATAACTCACTGACAGTGCAGCACTTTCTCTGTGATAACCCACAGACAGTGCAACACTTGCTCTGTAATAACACACTGACAGTGCAGCACTTTCTCTGTGGTAACACACTTACAGTGCAGCACTTTCTCTGTGATAACACACTGACAGTGCAGCACTTTCTCTGTGATAACACACTGACAGTGCAGCACTTTCTCTGTGATAACTCACTGACAGTGCAGCACTTTCTCTGTGATAACACACTGACAGTGCAGCACTTTCAGTGTGATAACACACTGACAGTGCAGCACTTTCTCTGCGATAACCCACTGACAGTGGAGCACTTGCTCTGCGATAACTCACTGTCAGTGCAGCACTTTCTCTGTGATAAATCACCAACAGTGCAGCACTTTCTCTGTGATAACCCACTGACAGTGCAGCACTTTCTCTGTGATAACCCACTGACAGTGCAGCACTTTCTCTGTGATAACCCACTGACAGTGCAGCACTTTCTCTGTGATAAACCACTGACAGGGCAGCACTTTCTCTGTGATAACCCACTGACAGTGCAGCACTTTCTCTGTGATAACCCACTGACAGTGCAGCACTTTCTCTGTGATAACCCACTGACAGTGCCGCACTTTCTCTGTGATAACTAACTGACAGTGCAGCACTTTCTCTGTGATAACCCACTGACAGTGCAGCACTTTCTCTGTGATAACCCACTGACAGTGCAGCACTTTCTCTGTGATAACCCACTGACAGTGCAGCAATTTCTCTGTGATAAACCACTGACAGGGCAGCACTTTCTCTGTGATAACCCACTGACAGTGCAGCACTTTCTCTGTGAAAACCCACTGACAGTGCAGCACTTTCTCTGTGATAACCCACTGACAGTGCAGCACTTTCTCTGTGATAACTAACTGACAGTGCAGCACTTTCTCTGTGATAACCCACTGACAGTGCAGCGCTTTCTCTGTGATAACTCACTGACAGTGCAGCACTTTCTCTGTGATAACCCACTGACAGTGCAGCGCTTTCTCTGTGATAACCCACCGACAGTACAGCACTTTCTCTGTGATAACCCACTGACAGTGCAGCACTTTCTCTGTGATAACCCACTGACAGTGCAGCACTTTCTCTGTGATAACTCACTGACAGTGCAGCACTTTCTCTGTGATAACTCACTGACAGTGCAGCACTTTCTCTGTGATAACTCTCTGACAGTGCAGCACTTTCTCGGTGATAACTCACTGGCAGTGCAGCACTTTCTCTGTGATAACCCACTGACAGGACAGCACTTTCTCTGTGATAACCCACTGACAGTGCAGCACTTTCTCTGTGATAACTCACTGACAGTGCAGCACTTTCACTGTGATAACCCACTGACAGTACAGCACATTCTCTGTGATAAATCACTGTCAGTGCAGCACTTTCTCTGTGATAACCTACTGACAGTGCAGCACTTTCTCTGTGATAACTCACTGACAGTGCAGCACTTTCTCTGTGATAACCCACTGACAGTGCAGCACTTTCTCTGTGATAACCCACTGACAGTGCAGCACTTTCTCTGTGATAACCCACTGACAGTGCAGCACTTTTCCTGTGATAACCCACCGACAGTGCAGCACTTTCTCTGTGATAACCCACCGACAGTACAGCACTTTCTCTGTGATAACCCACTGACAGTGCAGCACTTTCTCTGTGATAACCCACTGACAGTGCAGCACTTTCTCTGTGATAACTCACTGACAGTGCAGCACTTTCTCTGTGATAACCCACTGACAGTGCAGCAATTGCTCTGTGATAACACACTGACAGTGCAGCACTTTCTCTGTGATAACCCACTGACAGTGCAGCACTTTCTCTGTGATAACCCACCAACAGTGCAGCACTTTCCCTGAGATAACACACTGACAGTGCAGCACTTTCTCTGTGATAACCCACTGACAGTGCAGCACTTTCTGTGTGATAACCCACTGACAGTTCAACACTTTCTTTGTGATAAGCCACTGACAGTTCAACACTTTCCCTGTGATAACACAATGACAGTGCAGCACTTTTTCTGTGATAACCCACCGACAGGGAAGTAAATTCTCTGTCATAACCCACTGTCAGTGCAGCACTTTCCCTGTGATAACCCACTGACAGTGCAGCACTTTCCCTGTGATAACCCACTGACAGTGCAGCACTTTCTCTGTGATAACCTACTGACAGTGCAGCACTTTCTCTGTGATAACCCACTGACAGTGCAGCACTTTCTCTGTGATAACCTACTGACAGTGCAGCACTTTCTCTGTGATAACACACTGGCAGTGCATCACTTTCTCTGTGATAACCCATTGACAGTGCAGCACGTTCTCTGTGATAACTCACTGACAGTGCAGCACTTTGTCTGTGTTAAACCACTGACAGTGAAGCACTTTCCCTGTGATAACCCACTGACAGTGCAGCACATTCCCTGTGATAACTCACTGACAGTGCAGCACTTTCTCTGTGATAACCTACTGACAGTGCAGCACTTTCTCTGTGATAACCCACTGACAGTGCAGCACTTTCTCTGTGATAACCTACTGACAGTGCAGCACTTTCTCTGTGATAACACACTGGCAGTGCATCACTTTCTCTGTGATAACCCATTGACAGTGCAGCACGTTCTCTGTGATAACTCACTGACAGTGCAGCACTTTCTCTGTGATAACACACTGACAGTGCAGCACTTTCTCTGTGATAACACACTGACAGTGCAGCACCTTCTCTGTGATAACACACTTACAGTGCAGCACTTTCTCTGTGATAAATCACTGTCAGTGCAGCACTTTCTCTGTGATAACCTACTGACAGTGCAGCACTTTCTCTGTGATAACTCACTGACAGTGCAGCACTTTCTCTGTGATAACCTACTGACAGTGCAGCACTTTCTCTGTGATAACCCACTGACAGTGCAGCACTTTCTCTGTGATAACCTACTGACAGTGCAGCACTTTCTCTGTGATAACACACTGGCAGTGCATCACTTTCTCTGTGATAACCCATTGACAGTGCAGCACTTTCTCTGTGATAACTCACTGACAGTGCAGCACTTTCTCTGTGATAACCTACTGACAGTGCAGCACTTTCTCTGTGAGAACCCACTGACAGTACAGCACATTCTCTGTGATAAATCACTGTCAGTGCAGCACTTTGTCTGTGATAACCTACTGACAGTGCAGCACTTTCTCTGTGATAACTCACTGACAGTGCAGCACTTTCTCTGTGATAACCTACTGACAGTGCAGCACTTTCTCTGTGATAACCCACTGACAGTGCAGCACTTTCTCTGTGATAACCTACTGACAGTGCAGCACTTTCTCTGTGATAACACACTGGCAGTGCATCACTTTCTCTGTGATAACCCATTGACAGTGCAGCACTTTCTCTGTGATAACTCACTGACAGTGCAGCACTTTCTCTGTGATAACACACTGACAGTGCAGCACTTTCGCTGTGATATCACACTGACAGTGCAGCACCTTCTCTGTGATAACACACTTACAGTGCAGCACTTTCTCTGTGATAACCCACTGACAGTGCAGCACTTTCTCTGCGATAACACACTGACAGTGCAGCACTTTCTCTGTGATAATTCACTGACAGTGCAGCACTTTCTCTGTGATAACACACTGACAGTGCAGCACTTTCTCTGTGATAACACACTGACAGTGCAGCACTTTCTCTGCGATAACCCACTGACAGTGGAGCACTTGCTCTGCGATAACTCACTGTCAGTGCAGCACTTTCTCTGTGATAAATCACCAACAGTGCAGCACTTTCTCTGTGATAACCCACTGACAGTGCAGCACTTTCTCTGTGATAACCCACTGACAGTGCAGCACTTTCTCTGTGATAACCCACTGACAGTGCAGCACTTTCTCTGTGATAACCCACTGACAGGGCAGCACTTTCTCTGTGATAATCCACTGACAGTGCAGCACTTTCTCTGTGATAACCCACTGACAGTGCAGCACTTTCCCTGTGATAACTCACTGACAGTGCAGCACTTTCTCTGTGATAACCCACTGACAGTGTAACGCTTTCTCTGTGATAACCCACTGACAGTGCAGCACTTTTTCTGTGATAACCCACTGACAGTGCAGCACTTTCTCTGTGATAACCCACTGACAGAACAGCACTTTCTCTGTGATAACTCACTGACAGTGCAGCACTTTCTCTGTGATAACCCACTGACAGTGCAACACTTTCTCTGTGATAACTCACTGACAGTGCAGCACTTTCTCTGTGGTAACTCACTGACAGTGCAGCACTTTCTCTGTGATAACTCACTGACAGTGCAGCACTTTCTCTGTGATAACCCACTGACAGGATAGCACTTTCTCTGTGATAACCCACTGACAGTGCAGCACTTCCTCTGTGATAACTCACTGACAGTGCAGCACTTTCTCTGTGATAACCCACTGACAGTACAGCACTTTCTCTGTGATAAATCACTGTCAGTGCAGCACTTTCTCTGTGATAACCTACTGACAGTGCAGCACTTTCTCTGTGATAACTCACTGACAGTGCAGCACTTTCTCTGTGATAACCCACTGACAGTGCAGCACTTTCTCTGTGATAACCCACTGACAGTGCAGCACTTTTCCTGTGATAACCCACCGACAGTGCAGCACTTTCTCTGTGATAACTCACTGACAGTGCAGCACTTTCTCTGCGATAACTCACTGTCAGTGCAGCACTTTCTCTGTGATAACCTACTGACAGTGCAGCACTTTCTCTGTGATAACTCACTGACAGTGCAGCACTTTCTCTGTGAGAACCTACTGACAGTGCAGCACTTTCTCTGTGATAACCCACTGACAGTGCAGCACTTTCTCTGTGATAACCCACTGACAGTGCAGCACTTTCTCTGTGATAACCCACTGACAGTGCAGCACTTTCTCTGTGATAACCCACTGACAGTGCAGCACTTTCCCTGTGATAACACACTGACAGTTCAGCAGTTTCACTGTGATAACTTACCGACAGTGCAGCACTTTCTCTGTGATAAATCACCGACAGTGCAGCAGTTTCACTGTGATAACTTACCGACAGTGAAGCACTTTCTCTGTGATAACCCACTGACAGTGCACCACTTTCTCTGTGATAACACACTGACAGTACAGCACTTTCCCTGTGATAAACCACTGACAGTACAGCACTTTCCCGGTGATAACCCACTGACAGTGCAGCACTTTCTCTGTGATAACCCACTGACAGTGCAGCACTTTCTCTGTGATAACCCACCGACAGTACAGCAATTTCTCTGTGATAACACATTGACAGTGCAGCACTTTCCCTGTGATAACCCACAGACAGTGCAGCACTTTCTCTGTGATAACCCACCGACAGTGCAGCACTTCCTCTGTGATAACCCACTGACAGTGCAGCACTTTCCTTGTTATAACCCACTGACAGTGCAGCACTTCTCTGTGATAACACTTTGACAGTGCAGCACTTTCTCTATGATAACCCACTGACAGTGCAGCACTTTCTCTGTGATAACCCACCGACAGTGCAGCACTTTCCCTGTGATAACCCACTGACAGTGCAGCACTTCTCTGTGATAACACATTGAGAGTGCAGCACTTTCCCTGCGATAACCCACCGACAGTGCAGCACTTTCTCTGTGATGACTCACCAGCAGTGAGGACTTTCTCTGTGATAACTCACCGACAGTGCAGCACTTTCTCTGTGATACATCAACGACATTGCAGCAGTTTCACTGTGATAACTTACCGACAGTGCAGCACTTTCTCTGTGATAACCCACTGACAGTGCAGCACTTTCTCTGTGATAAATCACCGACAGTGCAGCAGTTTCACTGTGATAAATCACTGACATTGCAGCACTTTCTCTGTGATAACTTACCGACAGTGCAGCACTTTCTCTGTGATAACTCACCGACAGTACAGCACTTTCCCTGTGATAACCCACTGACAGTGCAGCACTTTCCCTGTGATAACCCACTGACAGTGCAGCACTTCTCTGTGATAACACTTTGACAGTGCAGCACTTTCTCTATGATAACCCACTGACAGTGCAGCACTTTCTCTGTGATAACCCACCGACAGTGCAGCACTTTCCCTGTCATAACCCACTGACAGTGCAGCACTTCTATGTGATAACACATTGAGAGTGCAGCACTTTCCCTGCGATAACCCACCGACAGTGCAGCACTTTCTCTGTGATGACTCACCAGCAGTGAGGACTTTCTCTGTGATAACTCACCGACAGTGCAGCACTTTCTCTGTGATACATCAACGACATTGCAGCAGTTTCACTGTGATAACTTACCGACAGTGCAGCACTTTCTCTGTGATAACCCACTGACAGTGCAGCACTTTCTCTGTGATAAATCACCGACAGTGCAGCAGTTTCACTGTGATAAATCACTGACATTGCAGCACTTTCTCTGTGATAACTTACCGACAGTGCAGCACTTTCTCTGTGATAACTCACCGACAGTACAGCACTTTCCCTGTGATAACCCACTGACAGTGCAGCACGTTCCCTGTGATTACCCACTGACAGTGCAGCACTTTCTCTGTGATAACCCACTGACAGTGCAGCACTTTCTCTGTGATAACCCACTGACAGTGCAGCACTTTCTCTTTGATAACCCACTGACAGTGCAGCACTTTCTCTGTGATAACTCACTGACAGTGCAGCACTTTCTCTGTGATAACCCACTGACAGTGCAGCACTTTCTCTGTGATAACTCACTGACAGTGCAGCACTTTCTCTGTGATAACCCACTGACAGTGCAGCGCTTTCTCTGTGATAACCCACTAACAGTGCAGCACTTTCTCTGTGATAACCCACTGACACCGCAGCACTTTCTCTGTGATAACCCACTGACAGTGCAGCACTTTCTCTGTGATAACTCACTGACAGTGCAGCACTTTCTCTGTGATAACCCTCTGACAGTGCAGCACTTTCTCTGTGATAACTCTCTGACAGTGCAGCACTTTCTCGGTGATAACTCACCGAGAGTGCAGCACTTTCTCTGTGATAACCCACTGACAGGACAGCACTTTCTCTGTGATAACCCACTGACAGTGCAGCACTTTCTCTGTGATAACTCACTGACAGTGCAGCACTTTCTCTGTGATAACCCACTGACAGTACAGCACTTTCTCTGTGATAAATCACTGTCAGTGCAGCACTTTCTCTGTGATAACCTACTGACAGTGCAGCACTTTCTCTGTGATAACTCACTGACAGTGCAGCACTTTCTCTGTGATAACCCACTGACAGTGCAGCACTTTCTCTGTGATAACCCACTGACAGTGCAGCACTTTTCCTGTGATAACCCACCGACAGTGCAGCACTTTCTCTGTGATAACCCACCGACAGTACAGCACTTTCTCTGTGATAACCCACTGACAGTGCAGCACTTTCTCTGTGATAACCCACTGACAGTGCAGCACTTTCTCTGTGATAACTCACTGACAGTGCAGCACTTTCTCTGTGATAACCCACAGACAGTGCAACACTTGCTCTGTAATAACACACTGACAGTGCAGCACTTTCTCTGTGGTAACACACTTACAGTGCAGCACTTTATCTGTGATAACACACTGACAGTGCAGCACTTTCTCTGTGATAACACACTGACAGTGCAGCACTTTCTCTGTGATAACTCACTGACAGTGCAGCACTTTCTCTGTGATAACACACTGACAGTGCAGCACTTTCAGTGTGATAACACACTGACAGTGCAGCACTTTCTCTGCGATAACCCACTGACAGTGGAGCACTTGCTCTGCGATAACTCACTGTCAGTGCAGCACTTTCTCTGTGATAAATCACCAACAGTGCAGCACTTTCTCTGTGATAACCCACTGACAGTGCAGCACTTTCTCTGTGATAACCCACTGACAGTGCAGCACTTTCTCTGTGATAACCCACTGACAGTTCAGCACTTTCTCTGTGATAAACCACTGACAGGGCAGCACTTTCTCTGTGATAACCCACTGACAGTGCAGCACTTTCTCTGTGATAACCCACTGACAGTGCAGCACTTTCTCTGTGATAACCCACTGACAGTGCCGCACTTTCTCTGTGATAACTAACTGACAGTGCAGCACTTTCTCTGTGATAACCCACTGACAGTGCAGCACTTTCTCTGTGATAACCCACTGACAGTGCAGCACTTTCTCTGTGATAACCCACTGACAGTGCAGCACTTTCTCTGTGATAAACCACTGACAGGGCAGCACTTTCTCTGTGATAACCCACTGACAGTGCAGCACTTTCTCTGTGAAAACCCACTGACAGTGCAGCACTTTCTCTGTGATAACCCACTGACAGTGCAGCACTTTCTCTGTGATAACTAACTGACAGTGCAGCACTTTCTCTGTGATAACCCACTGACAGTGCAGCGCTTTCTCTGTGATAACTCACTGACAGTGCAGCACTTTCTCTGTGATAACCCACTGACAGTGCAGCGCTTTCTCTGTGATAACCCACCGACAGTACAGCACTTTCTCTGTGATAACCCACTGACAGTGCAGCACTTTCTCTGTGATAACCCACTGACAGTGCAGCACTTTCTCTGTGATAACTCACTGACAGTGCAGCACTTTCTCTGTGATAACTCACTGACAGTGCAGCACTTTCTCTGTGATAACTCTCTGACAGTGCAGCACTTTCTCGGTGATAACTCACTGGCAGTGCAGCACTTTCTCTGTGATAACCCACTGACAGGACAGCACTTTCTCTGTGATAACCCACTGACAGTGCAGCACTTTCTCTGTGATAACTCACTGACAGTGCAGCACTTTCACTGTGATAACCCACTGACAGTACAGCACATTCTCTGTGATAAATCACTGTCAGTGCAGCACTTTCTCTGTGATAACCTACTGACAGTGCAGCACTTTCTCTGTGATAACTCACTGACAGTGCAGCACTTTCTCTGTGATAACCCACTGACAGTGCAGCACTTTCTCTGTGATAACCCACTGACAGTGCAGCACTTTCTCTGTGATAACCCACTGACAGTGCAGCACTTTTCCTGTGATAACCCACCGACAGTGCAGCACTTTCTCTGTGATAACCCACCGACAGTACAGCACTTTCTCTGTGATAACCCACTGACAGTGCAGCACTTTCTCTGTGATAACCCACTGACAGTGCAGCACTTTCTCTGTGATAACTCACTGACAGTGCAGCACTTTCTCTGTGATAACCCACTGACAGTGCAGCAATTGCTCTGTGATAACACACTGACAGTGCAGCACTTTCTCTGTGATAACCCACTGACAGTGCAGCACTTTCTCTGTGATAACCCACCAACAGTGCAGCACTTTCCCTGAGATAACACACTGACAGTGCAGCACTTTCTCTGTGATAACCCACTGACAGTGCAGCACTTTCTGTGTGATAACCCACTGACAGTTCAACACTTTCTTTGTGATAAGCCACTGACAGTTCAACACTTTCCCTGTGATAACACAATGACAGTGCAGCACTTTTTCTGTGATAACCCACCGACAGGGAAGTAAATTCTCTGTCATAACCCACTGTCAGTGCAGCACTTTCCCTGTGATAACCCACTGACAGTGCAGCACTTTCCCTGTGATAACCCACTGACAGTGCAGCACTTTCTCTGTGAAAACCTACTGACAGTGCAGCACTTTGTCTGTGTTAAACCACTGACAGTGAAGCACTTTCCCTGTGATAACCCACTGACAGTGCAGCACATTCCCTGTGATAACTCACTGACAGTGCAGCACTTTCTCTGTGATAACCTACTGACAGTGCAGCACTTTCTCTGTGATAACCCACTGACAGTGCAGCACTTTCTCTGTGATAACCTACTGACAGTGCAGCACTTTCTCTGTGATAACACACTGGCAGTGCATCACTTTCTCTGTGATAACCCATTGACAGTGCAGCACGTTCTCTGTGATAACTCACTGACAGTGCAGCACTTTCTCTGTGATAACACACTGACAGTGCAGCACTTTCTCTGTGATAACACACTGACAGTGCAGCACCTTCTCTGTGATAACACACTTACAGTGCAGCACTTTCTCTGTGATAAATCACTGTCAGTGCAGCACTTTCTCTGTGATAACCTACTGACAGTGCAGCACTTTCTCTGTGATAACTCACTGACAGTGCAGCACTTTCTCTGTGATAACCTACTGACAGTGCAGCACTTTCTCTGTGATAACCCACTGACAGTGCAGCACTTTCTCTGTGATAACCTACTGACAGTGCAGCACTTTCTCTGTGATAACACACTGGCAGTGCATCACTTTCTCTGTGATAACCCATTGACAGTGCAGCACTTTCTCTGTGATAACTCACTGACAGTGCAGCACTTTCTCTGTGATAACCTACTGACAGTGCAGCACTTTCTCTGTGAGAACCCACTGACAGTACAGCACATTCTCTGTGATAAATCACTGTCAGTGCAGCACTTTGTCTGTGATAACCTACTGACAGTGCAGCACTTTCTCTGTGATAACTCACTGACAGTGCAGCACTTTCTCTGTGATAACCTACTGACAGTGCAGCACTTTCTCTGTGATAACCCACTGACAGTGCAGCACTTTCTCTGTGATAACCTACTGACAGTGCAGCACTTTCTCTGTGATAACACACTGGCAGTGCATCACTTTCTCTGTGATAACCCATTGACAGTGCAGCACTTTCTCTGTGATAACTCACTGACAGTGCAGCACTTTCTCTGTGATAACACACTGACAGTGCAGCACTTTCGCTGTGATAACACACTGACAGTGCAGCACCTTCTCTGTGATAACACACTTACAGTGCAGCACTTTCTCTGTGATAACCCACTGACAGTGCAGCACTTTCTCTGCGATAACACACTGACAGTGCAGCACTTTCTCTGTGATAATTCACTGACAGTGCAGCACTTTCTCTGTGATAACACACTGACAGTGCAGCACTTTCTCTGTGATAACACACTGACAGTGCAGCACTTTCTCTGCGATAACCCACTGACAGTGGAGCACTTGCTCTGCGATAACTCACTGTCAGTGCAGCACTTTCTCTGTGATAAATCACCAACAGTGCAGCACTTTCTCTGTGATAACCCACTGACAGTGCAGCACTTTCTCTGTGATAACCCACTGACAGTGCAGCACTTTCTCTGTGATAACCCACTGACAGTGCAGCACTCTCTCTGTGATAACCCACTGACAGGGCAGCACTTTCTCTGTGATAATCCACTGACAGTGCAGCACTTTCTCTGTGATAACCCACTGACAGTGCAGCACTTTCCCTGTGATAACTCACTGACAGTGCAGCACTTTCTCTGTGATAACCCACTGACAGTGTAACGCTTTCTCTGTGATAACCCACTGACAGTGCAGCACTTTTTCTGTGATAACCCACTGACAGTGCAGCACTTTCTCTGTGATAACCCACTGACAGAACAGCACTTTCTCTGTGATAACTCACTGACAGTGCAGCACTTTCTCTGTGATAACCCACTGACAGTGCAACACTTTCTCTGTGATAACTCACTGACAGTGCAGCACTTTCTCTGTGGTAACTCACTGACAGTGCAGCACTTTCTCTGTGATAACTCACTGACAGTGCAGCACTTTCTCTGTGATAACCCACTGACAGGATAGCACTTTCTCTGTGATAACCCACTGACAGTGCAGCACTTCCTCTGTGATAACTCACTGACAGTGCAGCACTTTCTCTGTGATAACCCACTGACAGTACAGCACTTTCTCTGTGATAAATCACTGTCAGTGCAGCACTTTCTCTGTGATAACCTACTGACAGTGCAGCACTTTCTCTGTGATAACTCACTGACAGTGCAGCACTTTCTCTGTGATAACCCACTGACAGTGCAGCACTTTCTCTGTGATAACCCACTGACAGTGCAGCACTTTTCCTGTGATAACCCACCGACAGTGCAGCACTTTCTCTGTGATAAATCACTGTCAGTGCAGCACTTTCTCTGTGATAACCTACTGACAGTGCAGCACTTTCTCTGTGATAACTCACTGACAGTGCAGCACTTTCTCTGTGATAACCTACTGACAGTGCAGCACTTTCTCTGTGATAACCCACTGACAGTGCAGCACTTTCTCTGTGATAACCTACTGACAGTGCAGCACTTTCTCTGTGATAACACACTGGCAGTGCATCACTTTCTCTGTGATAACCCATTGACAGTGCAGCACTTTCTCTGTGATAACTCACTGACAGTGCAGCACTTTCTCTGTGATAACCTACTGACAGTGCAGCACTTTCTCTGTGAGAACCCACTGACAGTACAGCACATTCTCTGTGATAAATCACTGTCAGTGCAGCACTTTGTCTGTGATAACCTACTGACAGTGCAGCACTTTCTCTGTGATAACTCACTGACAGTGCAGCACTTTCTCTGTGATAACCTACTGACAGTGCAGCACTTTCTCTGTGATAACCCACTGACAGTGCAGCACTTTCTCTGTGATAACCTCCTGACAGTGCAGCACTTTCTCTGTGATAACACACTGGCAGTGCATCACTTTCTCTGTGATAACCCATTGACAGTGCAGCACTTTCTCTGTGATAACTCACTGACAGTGCAGCACTTTCTCTGTGATAACACACTGACAGTGCAGCACTTTCGCTGTGATAACACACTGACAGTGCAGCACCTTCTCTGTGATAACACACTTACAGTGCAGCACTTTCTCTGTGATAACCCACTGACAGTGCAGCACTTTCTCTGCGATAACACACTGACAGTGCAGCACTTTCTCTGTGATAATTCACTGACAGTGCAGCACTTTCTCTGTGATAACACACTGACAGTGCAGCACTTTCTCTGTGATAACACACTGACAGTGCAGCACTTTCTCTGCGATAACCCACTGACAGTGGAGCACTTGCTCTGCGATAACTCACTGTCAGTGCAGCACTTTCTCTGTGATAAATCACCAACAGTGCAGCACTTTCTCTGTGATAACCCACTGACAGTGCAGCACTTTCTCTGTGATAACCCACTGACAGTGCAGCACTTTCTCTGTGATAACCCACTGACAGTGCAGCACTCTCTCTGTGATAACCCACTGACAGGGCAGCACTTTCTCTGTGATAATCCACTGACAGTGCAGCACTTTCTCTGTGATAACCCACTGACAGTGCAGCACTTTCCCTGTGATAACTCACTGACAGTGCAGCACTTTCTCTGTGATAACCCACTGACAGTGTAACGCTTTCTCTGTGATAACCCACTGACAGTGCAGCACTTTTTCTGTGATAACCCACTGACAGTGCAGCACTTTCTCTGTGATAACCCACTGACAGAACAGCACTTTCTCTGTGATAACTCACTGACAGTGCAGCACTTTCTCTGTGATAACCCACTGACAGTGCAACACTTTCTCTGTGATAACTCACTGACAGTGCAGCACTTTCTCTGTGGTAACTCACTGACAGTGCAGCACTTTCTCTGTGATAACTCACTGACAGTGCAGCACTTTCTCTGTGATAACCCACTGACAGGATAGCACTTTCTCTGTGATAACCCACTGACAGTGCAGCACTTCCTCTGTGATAACTCACTGACAGTGCAGCACTTTCTCTGTGATAACCCACTGACAGTACAGCACTTTCTCTGTGATAAATCACTGTCAGTGCAGCACTTTCTCTGTGATAACCTACTGACAGTGCAGCACTTTCTCTGTGATAACTCACTGACAGTGCAGCACTTTCTCTGTGATAACCCACTGACAGTGCAGCACTTTCTCTGTGATAACCCACTGACAGTGCAGCACTTTTCCTGTGATAACCCACCGACAGTGCAGCACTTTCTCTGTGATAACTCACTGACAGTGCAGCACTTTCTCTGCGATAACTCACTGTCAGTGCAGCACTTTCTCTGTGATAACCTACTGACAGTGCAGCACTTTCTCTGTGATAACTCACTGACAGTGCAGCACTTTCTCTGTGAGAACCTACTGACAGTGCAGCACTTTCTCTGTGATAACCCACTGACAGTGCAGCACTTTCTCTGTGATAACCCACTGACAGTGCAGCACTTTCTCTGTGATAACCCACTGACAGTGCAGCACTTTCTCTGTGATAACCCACTGACAGTGCAGCACTTTCCCTGTGATAACACACTGACAGTTCAGCAGTTTCACTGTGATAACTTACCGACAGTGCAGCACTTTCTCTGTGATAAATCACCGACAGTGCAGCAGTTTCACTGTGATAACTTACCGACAGTGCAGCACTTTCTCTGTGATAACCCACTGACAGTGCACCACTTTCTCTGTGATAACACACTGACAGTACAGCACTTTCCCTGTGATAAACCACTGACAGTACAGCACTTTCCCGGTGATAACCCACTGACAGTGCAGCACTTTCTCTGTGATAATCCACTGACAGTGCAGCACTTTCTCTGTGATAACCCACCGACAGTACAGCAATTTCTCTGTGATAACACATTGACAGTGCAGCACTTTCCCTGTGATAACCCACAGACAGTGCAGCACATTCTCTGTGATAACCCACCGACAGTGCAGCACTTCCTCTGTGATAACCCACTGACAGTGCAGCACTTTCCTTGTTATAACCCACTGACAGTGCAGCACTTCTCTGTGATAACACTTTGACAGTGCAGCACTTTCTCTATGATAACCCACTGACAGTGCAGCACTTTCTCTGTGATAACCCACCGACAGTGCAGCACTTTCCCTGTGATAACCCACTGACAGTGCAGCACTTCTCTGTGATAACACATTGAGAGTGCAGCACTTTCCCTGCGATAACCCACCGACAGTGCAGCACTTTCTCTGTGATGACTCACCAGCAGTGAGGACTTTCTCTGTGATAACTCACCGACAGTGCAGCACTTTCTCTGTGATACATCAACGACATTGCAGCAGTTTCACTGTGATAACTTACCGACAGTGCAGCACTTTCTCTGTGATAACCCACTGACAGTGCAGCACTTTCTCTGTGATAAATCACCGACAGTGCAGCAGTTTCACTGTGATAAATCACTGACATTGCAGCACTTTCTCTGTGATAACTTACCGACAGTGCAGCACTTTCTCTGTGATAACTCACCGACAGTACAGCACTTTCCCTGTGATAACCCACTGACAGTGCAGCACGTTCCCTGTGATAACCCACTGACAGTGCAGCACTTTCTCTGTGATCACCCACTGACAGTGCAGCACTTTCTCTGTGATAACCCACTGACAGTGCAGCACTTTCTCTGTGATAACCCACTGACAGTGCAGCACTTTCTTTGTGATAACCCACCGACAGTGCAGCACTTTCTTTGTGATAACTCCCGACCGTGCAGCACTTTCTCTGTGATGACTCACCAGCAGTGCAGCATTTTCTCTGTGATAACCCACCAGCAGTGCAGCACTTTCTCTGTGATAACCCACCAGCAGTGCAACACTTTCTCTGTGATAACTCACCGACAGTGCAGCACTTTCTCTGTGATGACTCACCAGCAGTGAGGACTTTCTCTGTGATAAGTCACAGACAGTGCAGCACTTTCTGTGTAATAACTCACCGACAGTGCAGCACTTTCCCTGTGATAACTTACTGACAGTGCAGAACTTTCTCTGTGATAACACACTGAGAGTGCAACACGTTCTCTGTGATAACCCACTGACAGTGCAGCACTTTCTCTGTGATAACCCACTGACAGTGCAGCACTTTCTCTGTGATAACCCACTGATAGTGCAGCACTTTCTCTGTGATAACTCACTGACAGTGCAGCACTTTCTCTGTGATAACACACTGACAGTGCAGCACTTTCTCTGTGATAACTCACTGACACTGCAGCACTTTCTCTGTGATAACGCAATGACAGTGCAGCACTTTCTCTGCGATAACTCACTGTCAGTGCAGCACTTTCTCTGTGATAACTTACTGACAGTGCAGCACTTTCTCTGTGATAACCCACTGACAGTGCAGCACCTTCTCTGTGATAACTCACTGACAGTGCAGCACTTTCCCTGTGATAACTCACTGACAGTGCAGCACCTACCCTGTGATAACTCACTGTCAGTGCAGCACTTTCTCTGTGATAACACACTGACAGTGCCGCACTTTCTCTGTGATAACCCACTGACAGTGCAGCACTTTCTCTGTGATAACCCACTGACAGTGCAGCACTTTCTCTGTGATAACCCACTGACAGTGTAACACTTTCTCTGTGATAACCCACTGACAGTGCAGCACTTTTTCTGTGATAACCCACTGACAGTGCAGCACTTTCTCTGTGATAACCCACTGACAGAACAGCACTTTCTCTGTGATAACTCACTGACAGTGCAGCACTTTCTCTGTGATAACCCACTGACAGTGCAACACTTTCTCTGTGATAACTCACTGACAGTGCAGCACTTTCTCTGTGATAACTCACTGACAGTGCAGCACTTTCTCTGTGATAACTCACTGACAGTGCAGCACTTTCTCTGTGATAACTCTCTGACAGTGCAGCACTTTCTCCGTGATAACTCACCGACAGTGCAGCACTTTCTCTGTGATAACCCACTGACAGGACAGCACTTTCTCTGTGATAACCCACTGACAGTGCAGCACTTCCTCTGTGATAACTCACTGACAGTGCAGCACTTTCTCTGTGATAACCTACTGACAGTGCAGCACTTTCTCTGTGATAACTCACTGACAGTGCAGCACTTTCTCTGTGATAACCCACTGACAGTGCAGCACTTTCTCTGTGATAACCCACTGACAGTGTAGCACTTTTCCTGTGATAACCCACCGACAGTGCAGCACTTTCTCTGTGATAACTCACTGACAGTGCAGCACTTTCTCTGCGATAACTCACTGTCAGTGCAGCACTTTCTCTGTGATAACCTACTGACAGTGCAGCACTTTCTCTGTGATAACTCACTGACAGTGCAGCACTTTCTCTGTGAGAACCTACTGACAGTGCAGCACTTTCTCTGTGATAACCCACTGACAGTGCAGTACTTTCTCTGTGATAACCCACTGACAGTGCAGCACTTTCTCTGTGATAACCCACTGACAGTGCAGCACTTTCTCTGTGATAACCCACTGACAGTGCAGCACTTTCCCTGTGATAACACACTGACAGTTCAGCAGTTTCACTGTGATAACTTACCGACAGTGCAGCACTTTCTCTGTGATAAATCACCGACAGTGCAGCAGTTTCACTGTGATAACTTACCGACAGTGCAGCACTTTCTCTGTGATAACCCACTGACAGTGCACCACTTTCTCTGTGATAACACACTGACAGTACAGCACTTTCCCTGTGATAAACCACTGACAGTACAGCACTTTCCCTGTGATAACCCACTGACAGTGCAGCACTTTCTCTGTGATAACCCACTGACAGTGCAGCACTTTCTCTGTGATAACCCACCGACAGTACAGCAATTTCTCTGTGATAACACATTGACAGTGCAGCACTTTCCCTGTGATAACCCACTGACAGTGCAGCACTTCTCTGTGATAACACATTGAGAGTGCAGCACTTTCCCTGCGATAACCCACCGACAGTGCAGCACTTTCTCTGTGATGACTCACCAGCAGTGAGGACTTTCTCTGTGATAACTCACCGACAGTGCAGCACTTTCTCTGTGATACATCAACGACATTGCAGCAGTTTCACTGTGATAACTTACCGACAGTGCAGCACTTTCTCTGTGATAACCCACTGACAGTGCAGCACTTTCTCTGTGATAAATCACCGACAGTGCAGCAGTTTCACTGTGATAAATCACTGACATTGCAGCACTTTCTCTGTGATAACTTACCGACAGTGCAGCACTTTCTCTGTGATAACTCACCGACAGTACAGCACTTTCCCTGTGATAACCCACTGACAGTGCAGCACGTCCCTGTGATAACCCACTGACAGTGCAGCACTTTCTCTGTGATCACCCACTGACAGTGCAGCACTTTCTCTGTGATAACCCACTGACAGTGCAGCACTTTCTCTGTGATAACCCACTGACAGTGCAGCACTTTCTTTGTGATAACCCACCGACAGTGCAGCACTTTCTTTGTGATAACTCCCGACCGTGCAGCACTTTCTCTGTGATGACTCACCAGCAGTGCAGCATTTTCTCTGTGATAACCCACCAGCAGTGCAGCACTTTCTCTGTGATAACCCACCAGCAGTGCAACACTTTCTCTGTGATAACTCACCGACAGTGCAGCACTTTCTCTGTGATGACTCACCAGCAGTGAGGACTTTCTCTGTGATAAGTCACAGACAGTGCAGCACTTTCTCTGTAATAACTCACCGACAGTGCAGCACTTTCCCTGTGATAACTTACTGATAGTGCAGAACTTTCTCTGTGATAACACACTGAGAGTGCAACACTTTCTCTGTGATAACCCACTGACAGTGCAGCACTTTCTCTGTGATAACCCACTGACAGTGCAGCACTTTCTCTGTGATAACCCACTGATAGTGCAGCACTTTCTCTGTGATAACTCACTGACAGTGCAGCACTTTCTCTGTGATAACACACTGACAGTGCAGCACTTTCTCTGTGATAACTCACTGACACTGCAGCACTTTCTCTGTGCTAACGCAATGACAGTGCAGCACTTTCTCTGCGATAACTCACTGTCAGTGCAGCACTTTCTCTGTGATAACTTACTGACAGTGCAGCACTTTCTCTGTGATAACCCACTGACAGTGCAGCACTTTCTCTGTGATAACCCACTGACAGTGCAGCACTTTCTTTGTGATAACCCACCGACAGTGCAGCACTTTCTTTGTGATAACTCCCGACCGTGCAGCACTTTCTCTGTGATGACTCACCAGCAGTGCAGCATTTTCTCTGTGATAACCCACCAGCAGTGCAGCACTTTCTCTGTGATAACCCACCAGCAGTGCAACACTTTCTCTGTGATAACTCACCGACAGTGCAGCACTTTCTCTGTGATGACTCACCAGCAGTGAGGACTTTCTGTGTGATAAGTCACAGACAGTGCAGCACTTTCTCTGTAATAACTCACCGACAGTGCAGCACTTTCCCTGTGATAACTTACTGACAGTGCAGAACTTTCTCTGTGATAACACACTGAGAGTGCAACACGTTCTCTGTGATAACCCACTGACAGTGCAGCACTTTCTCTGTGATAACCCACTGACAGTGCAGCACTTTCTCTGTGATAACCCACTGATAGTGCAGCACTTTCTCTGTGATAACTCACTGACAGTGCAGCACTTTCTCTGTGATAACACACTGACAGTGCAGCACTTTCTCTGTGATAACTCACTGACACTGCAGCACTTTCTCTGTGATAACCCACTGACAGTGCAGCACTTTCTCTGCGATAAATCACCGACAGTGCAGCAGTTTCACTGTGATAAATTACTGACATTGCAGCACTTTCTCTGTGATAACTTACCGACTGTGCAGCACTTTCTCTGTGATAACTCACTGACAGTACAGCACTTTCCCTGTGATAACTCACTGACAGTGCAGCACGTTCCCTGTGATAACCCACTGACAGTGCAGCACTTTCTCTGTGATAACCCACTGACAGTGCAGCACTTTCTCTGTGATAACCCACTGACAGTGCAGCACTTTCTCTGTGATAACCCACTGACAGTGCAGCACTTTCTTTGTGATAACCCACCGACAGTGCAGCACTTTCTTTGTGATAACTCCCGACCGTGCAGCACTTTCTCTGTGATGACTCACCAGCAGTGCAGCATTTTCTCTGTGATAACCCACCAGCAGTGCAGCACTTTCTCTGTGATAACCCACCAACAGGGCAACACTTTCTCTGTGATAACTCACCGACAGTGCAGCACTTTCTCTGTGATGACTCACCAGCAGTGAGGACTTTCTCTGTGATAAGTCACTGACAGTGCAGCACTTTCTCTGTGATAACTCACCGACAGTGCAGCACTTTCCCTGTGATAACTTACTGACAGTGCAGAACTTTCTCTGTGATAACACACTGACAGTGCAGCACTTTCTCTGTGATAACCCACTGACAGTGCAGCACTTTCTCTGTGATAACCCACTGACAGTGCAGCACTTTCTCTGTGATAACTCACTGATAGTGCAGCACTTTCTCTGTGATAACTCACTGACAGTGCAGCACTTACTCTGTGATAACACACTGACAGTGCAGCACTTTCTCTGTGATAACTCACTGACACTGCAGCACTTTCTCTGTGATAACCCACTGACAGTGCAGCACTTTCTCTGTGATAACTTACTGACAGTGCAGCACTTTCTCTGTGATAAACCACTGACAGTGCAGCACTTTCACTGTGATGACTCACCAACAGTGCAGCACGTTGTCTGTCATAACGCACTGACAGTGCAGCACTTTCTCTGTGATTACTCACTGATAGCGCAGCACTTTGTCTGTGATAACTCACTGATAGTGCAGCACTTTCTCTGTGATAACCCACTGACAGTGCTGCACTTTCTCTGTGATAACCCACTGACAGTGCAGCACATTCTCTGTGATAACTCACTGACAGTGCAGCACTTTGACGGTGATAACTCACTGACAGTGCAGCACTTTGTCTGTGATAACTCACTGACAGTGCAGCACATTCCCTGTGATAACTCACTGAGAGTGCAGCACTTTCTCTGTGATAACCCACTGACAGTGCAGCACTTTCTCTGTGATAACACACTGACAGTGCAGCACTTTCTCTGTGATAACTCACTGACAGTACAGCACTTTCTCTGTGATAACTCACTGACACTGCAGCACTTTCTCTGTGATAACCCACTGACAGTGCAGCACTTTCTCTGTGATAACTTACTGACAGTGCAGCACTTTCTCTGTGATAAACCACTGACAGTGCAGCACTTTCACTGTGATGACTCACCAACAGTGCAGCACGTTGTCTGTGATAACGCACTGACAGTGCAGCACTTTCTCTGTGATTACTCACTGATAGCGCAGCACTTTGTCTGTGATAACTCACTGATAGTGCAGCACTTTCTCTGTGATAACCCACTGACAGTGCAGCACTTTCCCTGTGATAACCCACTGACAGTGCAGCACTTCTCTGTGATAACACATTGAGAGTGCAGCACTTTCCCTGCGATAACCCACCGACAGTGCAGCACTTTCTCTGTGATGACTCACCAGCAGTGAGGACTTTCTCTGTGATAACTCACCGACAGTGCAGCACTTTCTCTGTGATACATCAACGACATTGCAGCAGTTTCACTGTGATAACTTACCGACAGTGCAGCACTTTCTCTGTGATAACCCACTGACAGTGCAGCACTTTCTCTGTGATAAATCACCGACAGTGCAGCAGTTTCACTGTGATAAATCACTGACATTGCAGCACTTTCTCTGTGATAACTTACCGACAGTGCAGCACTTTCTCTGTGATAACTCACCGACAGTACAGCACTTTCCCTGTGATAACCCACTGACAGTGCAGCACGTTCCCTGTGATAACCCACTGACAGTGCAGCACTTTCTCTGTGATCACCCACTGACAGTGCAGCACTTTCTCTGTGATAACCCACTGACAGTACAGCACTTTCTCTGTGATAACCCACTGACAGTGCAGCACTTTCTTTGTGATAACCCACCGACAGTGCAGCACTTTCTTTGTGATAACTCCCGACCGTGCAGCACTTTCTCTGTGATGACTCACCAGCAGTGCAGCATTTTCTCTGTGATAACCCACCAGCAGTGCAGCACTTTCTCTGTGATAACCCACCAGCAGTGCAACACTTTCTCTGTGATAACTCACCGACAGTGCAGCACGTTCTCTGTGATGACTCACCAGCAGTGAGGACTTTCTCTGTGATAAGTCACAGACAGTGCAGCACTTTCTCTGTAATAACTCACCGACAGTGCAGCACTTTCCCTGTGATAACTTACTGATAGTGCAGAACTTTCTCTGTGATAACACACTGAGAGTGCAACACTTTCTCTGTGATAACCCACTGACAGTGCAGCACTTTCTCTGTGATAACCCACTGACAGTGCAGCACTTTCTCTGTGATAACCCACTGATAGTGCAGCACTTTCTCTGTGATAACTCACTGACAGTGCAGCACTTTCTCTGTGATAACACACTGACAGTGCAGCACTTTCTCTGTGATAACTCACTGACACTGCAGCACTTTCTCTGTGATAACGCAATGACAGTGCAGCACTTTCTCTGCGATAACTCACTGTCAGTGCAGCACTTTCTCTGTGATAACTTACTGACAGTGCAGCACTTTCTCTGTGATAAGCCACTGACAGTGCAGCACTTTCTCTGTGATGACTCACCAACAGTGCAGCACGTTGTCTGTGTTAACGCACTGACAGTGCAGCACTTTCTCTGTGATTACTCACTGATAGCGCAGCACTTTGTCTGTGATAACTCACTGACAGTGCAGCACTTTCTCTGTGATAACCCACTGACAGTGCAGCACTTTCTCGGTGATAACCCACTGACAGTGCAGCACTTTCTCTGTGTTAACTCACTGACAGTGCAGCACTTTGATTGTGATAACTCACTGACAGTGCAGCACTTTGTCTGTGATAACTCACTGACAGCGCACCACTTTATCTGTGATAACCCACTGACAGTGCAGCACTTTCTCTGTGATAACCCACTGATAGTGCAGCACTTTCTCTGTGATAACTCACTGACAGTGCAGCACTTTGTCTGTGATAACTCACGGAGAGTGCAGCACTTTCTCTGTGATAACCCACTGACAGTGCAGCACTTTCTCTGTGATAACACACTGACAGTGCAGCACTTTCTCTATGAAAATTCACTGACAGTGCAGCACTTTCTCTGTGATAACTCACCGACAGTGCAGCACTTTCTCTGTGATAACTCACCAACAGTGCAGCACTTTCTGTGTGATGACTCACCAGCAGTGCAGCACTTTCTCTGTGGCAACTCACCGACATTGCAGCACTTTCCCTGTGATAACTTACTGACAGTGCAGCACTTTCTCTGTGATAATCCACTGACAGTGCAGCACTTTCCCTGTGATAACCCACTGACAGTGCAGCACTTTCTCTGTGAGAACCCACTGACAGTGCAGCACTTTCTCTGTGATAACCCACTGACAGTGCATCACTTTCTCTGTGATAACCAACTGACAGTGCAGCACTTTGTCTGTGATAACCCACCGACAGTACAGCACTTTCTCTGTGATAACCCACCGACAGTGCAGCACTTTCTCTGTGATAACCAACTGACAGTGCAGCACTTTGTCTGTGATAACCCACCGACAGTACAGCACTTTCTCTGTGATAACCCACCGACAGTGCAGCACTTTCTCTGTGATAACCCACTGACAGTGCACCACTTTCTCTGTAATAAATCACCGACAGTGCAGCAGTTTCACTGTGATAACTTACCGACAGTGCAGCACTTTCTCTGTGATAACCCACTGACAGTGCACCACTTTCTCTGTGATAACACACTGACAGTACAGCACTTTCCCTGTGATAACCCACTGACAGTACAGCACTTTCCCTGTGATAACCCACTGACAGTGCAGCACTTTCTTTGTGATAACCCACTGACAGTGCAGCACTTTCTCTGTGATAACCCACCGACAGTACAGCAATTTCTCTGTGATCACACATTGACAGTGCAGCACTTTCCCTGTGATAACCCACTGACAGTGCAGCACTTTCTCTGTGATAACCAACTTACAGTGCAGCACTTCCTCTGTGAGAACCCACTGACAGTGCAGCACTTTCCCTGTGATAACCCACTGACAGTGCAGCACTTCTCTGTGATAACACATTGACCGTGCAGCACTTTCTCTATGATAACCCACTGACAGTGCAGCACTTTCTCTGTGATAACCCACCGACAGTGCAGCACTTTCCCTGTGATAACCCACTGACAGTGCAGCACTTCTCTGTGATAACACATTGAGAGTGCAGCACTTTCCCTGCGATAACCCACCGACAGTGCAGCACTTTCTCTGTGATGACTCACCAGCAGTGAGGACTTTCTCTGTGATAACTCACCGACAGTGCAGCACTTTCTCTGTGATAAATCACCGACATTGCAGCAGTTTCACTGTGATAACTTACCGACAGTGCAGCACTTTCTCTGTGATAACCCACTGACAGTGCAGCACTTTCTCTGTGATAAATCACCGACAGTGCAGCAGTTTCACTGTGATAAATTACTGACATTGCAGCACTTTCTCTGTGATAACTTACCGACAGTGCAGCACTTTCTCTGTGATAACTCACTGACAGTACAGCACTTTCCCTGTGATAACTCACTGACAGTGCAGCACGTTCCCTGTGATAACCCAGTGACAGTGCAGCACTTTCTCTGTGATAACGCACTGACAGTGCAGCACTTTCTCTGTGATAACCCACTGACAGTGCAGCACTTTCTCTGTGATAACCCACTGACAGTGCAGCACTTTCTTTGTGATAACCCACCGACAGTGCAGCACTTTCTTTGTGATAACTCCCGACCGTGCAGCACTTTCTCTGTGATGACTCACCAGCAGTGCAGCATTTTCTCTGTGATAACCCACCAGCAGTGCAGCACTTTCTCTGTGATAACCCACCAACAGGGCAACACTTTCTCTGTGATAACTCACCGACAGTGCAGCACTTTCTCTGTGATGACTCACCAGCAGTGAGGACTTTCTCTGTGATAAGTCACTGACAGTGCAGCACTTTCTCTGTGATAACTCACCGACAGTGCAGCACTTTCCCTGTGATAACTTACTGACAGTGCAGAACTTTCTCTGTGATAACACACTGACAGTGCAGCACTTTCTCTGTGATAACCCACTGACAGTGCAGCACTTTCTCTGTGATAACCCACTGACAGTGCAGCACTTTCTCTGTGATAACTCACTGATAGTGCAGCACTTTCTCTGTGATAACTCACTGACAGTGCAGCACTTACTCTGTGATAACACACTGACAGTGCAGCACTTTCTCTGTGATAACTCACTGACACTGCAGCACTTTCTCTGTGATAACCCACTGACCGTGCAGCACTTTCTCTGTGATAACTTACTGACAGTGCAGCACTTTCTCTGTGATAAACCACTGACAGTGCAGCACTTTCACTGTGATGACTCACCAACAGTGCAGCACGTTGTCTGTGATAACGCACTGACAGTGCAGCACTTTCTCTGTGATTACTCACTGATAGCGCAGCACTTTGTCTGTGATAACTCACTGATAGTGCAGCACTTTCTCTGTGATAACCCACTGACAGTGCTGCACTTTCTCTGTGATAACCCACTGACAGTGCAGCACATTCTCTGTGATAACTCACTGACAGTGCAGCACTTTGACGGTGATAACTCACTGACAGTGCAGCACTTTGTCTGTGATAACTCACTGACAGTGCAGCACATTCCCTGTGATAACTCACTGAGAGTGCAGCACTTTCTCTGTGATAACCCACTGACAGTGCAGCACTTTCTCTGTGATAACACACTGACAGTGCAGAACTTTCTCTGTGATAACTCACTGACAGTACAGCACTTTCTCTGTGATAACTCACTGACACTGCAGCACTTTCTCTGTGATAACCCACTGACAGTGCAGCACTTTCTCTGTGATAACTTACTGACAGTGCAGCACTTTCTCTGTGATAAACCACTGACAGTGCAGCACTTTCACTGTGATGACTCACCAACAGTGCAGCACGTTGTCTGTGATAACGCACTGACAGTGCAGCACTTTCTCTGTGATTACTCACTGATAGCGCAGCACTTTGTCTGTGATAACTCACTGATAGTGCAGCACTTTCTCTGTGATAACCCACTGACAGTGCTGCACTTTCTCTGTGATAACCCACTGACAGTGCAGCACATTCTCTGTGATAACTCACTGACAGTGCAGCACTTTGACGGTGATAACTCACTGACAGTGCAGCACTTTGTCTGTGATAACTCACTGACAGTGCAGCACATTCCCTGTGATAACTCACTGAGAGTGCAGCACTTTCTCTGTGATAACCCACTGACAGTGCAGCACTTTCTCTGTGATAACACACTGACAGTGCAGCACTTTCTCTGTGATAACTCACTGACAGTACAGCACTTTCTCTGTGATAAACCCACTGACAGTGCAGCACTTTCTCTGTGATAACCCACTGACAGTGCAGCACTTTCTCTGTGATAACTCACCGACAGTGCAGCACTTTGTCTGTGATAACTCACCGACAGTGCAGCACTTTCTGTGTGATGACTCACCAGCAGTGCAGCACTTTCTCTGTGATAACTCACCGACATTGCAGCACTTTCCCTGTGATAACTTACTGACAGCGCAGCACTTTCTCTGTGATAATCCACTGACAGTGCAGCACTTTCCCTGTGATAACCCACTGACAGTGCAGCACTTTCTCTGTGATAACCCACTGACAGTGCAGCACTTTCTCTGTGATAACCCACTGACAGTGCAGCACTTTCTCTGTGATAACCCACTGACAGTGCAGCACTTTCTCTGTGATAACCCACCGACAGTACAGCAATTTCTCTGTGATAACACATTGACAGTGCAGCACTTTTCCTGTGATAACCCACTGACAGTGCAGCACTTTCTCTGTGAGAACCCACTGACAGTGCAGCACTTTCTCTGTGATAACACACTGACAGTGCAGCACTTTCTCTATGATAATTCACTGACAGTACAGCACTTTCTCTGTGATAACCCACTGACAGTGCAGCACTTTCTCTGTGATAATCCACTGACAGTGCAGCACTTTCTCTGTGATAACTCACCGACAGTGCAGCACTTTCTCTGTGATAACTCACGAACAGTGCAGCACTTTCTCTGTGAGAACCCACTGACAGTGCAGCACTTTCTCTGTGATAATCCACTGACAGTGCAGCACTTTCTCTGTGATGACTCACCAGCAGTGCAGCACTTTCTCTGTGACAACTCACCGACATTGCAGCACTTTCCCTGTGATAACTTACTGACAGTGCAGCACTTTCTCTGTGATAATCCACTGACAGTGCAGCACTTTCTCTGTGATAACGAACTTACAGTGCAGCACTTTGTCTGTGATAACCCACCGACAGTACAGCACTTTCTCTGTGATAACCCACCGACAGTGCAGCACTTTCTCTGTGATAACCAACTGACAGTGCAGCACTTTGTCTGTGATGACTCACCAGCAGTGAGGACTTTCTCTGTGATAACTCACCGACAGTGCAGCACTTTCTCTGTGATAAATCACCGACATTGCAGCAGTTTCACTGTGATAACTTACCGACAGTGCAGCACTTTCTCTGTGATAACCCACTGACAGTGCAGCACTTTCTCTGTGATGACTCACCAGCAGTGAGGACTTTCTCTGTGATAACTCACCGACAGTGCAGCACTTTCTCTGTGATAAATCACCGACATTGCAGCAGTTTCACTGTGATAACTTACCGACAGTGCAGCACTTTCTCTGTGATAACCCACTGACAGTGCAGCACTTTCTCTGTGATAAATCACCGACAGTGCAGCAGTTTCACTGTGATAAATTACTGACATTGCAGCACTTTCTCTGTGATAACTTACCGACAGTGCAGCACTTTCTCTGTGATAACTCACTGACAGTACAGCACTTTCCTGTGATAACTCACTGACAGTGCAGCACGTTCCCTGTGATAACCCACTGACAGTGCAGCACTTTCTCTGTGATAACCCACTGACAGTGCAGCACTTTCTCTGTGATAACCCACTGACAGTGCAGCACTTTCTCTGTGATAACCCACTGACAGTGCAGCACTTTCTTTGTGATAACCCACCGACAGTGCAGCACTTTCTTTGTGATAACTCCCGACCGTGCAGCACTTTCTCTGTGATGACTCACCAGCAGTGCAGCATTTTCTCTGTGATAACCCACCAGCAGTGCAGCACTTTCTCTGTGATAACCCACCAACAGGGCAACACTTTCTCTGTGATAACTCACCGACAGTGCAGCACTTTCTCTGTGATGACTCACCAGCAGTGAGGACTTTCTCTGTGATAAGTCACTGACAGTGCAGCACTTTCTCTGTGATAACTCACCGACAGTGCAGCACTTTCCATGTGATAACTTACTGACAGTGCAGAACTTTCTCTGTGATAACACACTGACAGTGCAGCACTTTCTCTGTGATAACCCACTGACAGTGCAGCACTTTCTCTGTGATAACCCACTGACAGTGCAGCACTTTCTCTGTGATAACTCACTGATAGTGCAGCACTTTCTCTGTGATAACTCACTGACAGTGCAGCACTTACTCTGTGATAACACACTGACAGTGCAGCACTTTCTCTGTGATAACTCACTGACACTGCAGCACTTTCTCTGTGATAACCCACTGACAGTGCAGCACTTTCTCTGTGATAACTTTCTGACAGTGCAGCACTTTCTCTGTGATAAACCACTGACAGTGCAGCACTTTCACTGTGATGACTCACCAACAGTGCAGCACGTTGTCTGTGATAACGCACTGACAGTGCAGCACTTTCTCTGTGATTACTCACTGATAGCGCAGCACTTTGTCTGTGATAACTCACTGATAGTGCAGCACTTTCTCTGTGATAACTCACTGACAGTGCAGCACTTTGACGGTGATAACTCACTGACAGTGCAGCACTTTGTCTGTGATAACTCACTGACAGTGCAGCACATTCCCTGTGATAACTCACTGAGAGTGCAGCACTTTCTCTGTGATAACCCACTGACAGTGCAGCACTTTCTCTGTGATAACACACTGACAGTGCAGCACTTTCTCTGTGATAACTCACTGACAGTACAGCACTTTCTCTGTGATAAACCCACTGACAGTGCAGCACTTTCTCTGTGATAACCCACTGACAGTGCAGCACTTTCTCTGTGATAACTCACCGACAGTGCAGCACTTTGTCTGTGATAACTCACCGACAGTGCAGCACTTTCTGTGTGATGACTCACCAGCAGTGCAGCACTTTCTCTGTGATAACTCACCGACATTGCGGCACTTTCCCTGTGATAACTTACTGACAGCGCAGCACTTTCTCTGTGATAACTCACTGACAGTGCAGCACATTCCCTGTGATAACTCACTGAGAGTGCAGCACTTTCTCTGTGATAACCCACTGACAGTGCAGCACTTTCTCTGTGATAACCCACCGACAGTACAGCAATTTCTCTGTGATAACACATTGACAGTGCAGCACTTTTCCTGTGATAACCCACTGACAGTGCAGCACTTTCTCTGTGAGAACCCACTGACAGTGCAGCACTTTCTCTGTGATAACACACTGACAGTGCAGCACTTTCTCTATGATAATTCACTGACAGTACAGCACTTTCTCTGTGATAACCCACTGACAGTGCAGCACTTTCTCTGTGATAATCCACTGACAGTGCAGCACTTTCTCTGTGATAACTCACCGACAGTGCAGCACTTGCTCTGTGATAACTCACGAACAGTGCAGCACTTTCTCTGTGAGAACCCACTGACAGTGCAGCACTTTCTCTGTGATAATCCACTGACAGTGCAGCACTTTCTCTGTGATGACTCACCAGCAGTGCAGCACTTTCTCTGTGACAACTCACCGACATTGCAGCACTTTCCCTGTGATAACTTACTGACAGTGCAGCACTTTCTCTGTGATAATCCACTGACAGTGCAGCACTTTCTCTGTGATAACCAACTTACAGTGCAGCACTTTGTCTGTGATAACCCACCGACAGTACAGCACTTTCTCTGTGATAACCCACCGACAGTGCAGCACTTTCTCTGTGATAACCAACTGACAGTGCAGCACTTTGTCTGTGATAACCCACCGACAGTACAGCACTTTCTCTGTGAAAACCCACCGACAGTGCAGCACTTTCTCTGTGATAACCCACTGACAGTGCACCACTTTCTCTGTAATAAATCACCGACAGTGCAGCAGTTTCACTATGATAACTTACCGACAGTGCAGCACTTGCTCTGTGATAACCCACTGACAGTGCACCACTTTCTCTGTGATAACACACTGACAGTGCACCACTTTCTCTGTGATAACACACTGACAGTACAGCACTTTCCCTGTGAAAACCCACTGACAGTACAGCACTTTCCCTGTGATAACCCACTGACAGTGCAGCACTTTCTCTGTGATAACCCACCGACAGTACAGCAATTTCTCTGTGATAACACATTGACAGTGCAGCACTTTTCCTGTGATAACCCACTGACAGTGCAGCACTTTCTCTGTGATAACCAACTGACAGTGCAGCACTTTGTCTGTGATAACCCACCGACAGTACAGCACTTTTTCTGTGATAACCCACTGACAGTGCACCACTTTCTCTGTGATAACACACTGACAGTACAGCACTTTCCCTGTGATAACCCACTGACAGTGCAGCACTTTCTCTGTGATAACTCACCGACAGTGCAGCACTTTCTCTGTGATAACTCACCGACAGTGCAGCACTTTCTGTGTGATGACTCACCAGCAGTGCAGCACTTTCTCTGTGATAACTCACCGACATTGCAGCACTTTCCCTGTGATAACTTACTGACAGTGCAGCATTTTCTCTGTGATAATCCACTGACAGTGCAGCACTTTCCCTGTGATAATCCACTGACAGTGCAGCACTTTCTCTGTGATAACCCACTGACAGTGCAGCACTTTCTCTGTGATAACCCACTGACAGTGCAGCACTTTCTCTGTGATAACCCACTGACAGTGCAGCACTTTCTCTGTGATAACCCACTGACAGTGCAGCACTTTCCCTGTGATAACACACTGACAGTTCAGCAGTTTCACTGTGATAACTTACCGACAGTGCAGCACTTTCTCTGTGATAAATCACCGACAGTGCAGCAGTTTCACTGTGATAACTTACCGACAGTGCAGCACTTTCTCTGTGATAACCCACTGACAGTGCACCACTTTCTCTGTGATAACTTAACTGACAGTACAGCACTTTCCCTGTGATAAACCACTGACCGTACAGCACTTTCCCTGTGATAACCCACTGACAGTGCAGCACTTTCTCTGTGATAACCCACTGACAGTGCAGCACTTTCTCTGTGATAACCCACCGACAGTACAGCAATTTCTCTGTGATAACACATTGACAGTGCAGCACTTTCCCTGTGATAACCCACAGACAGTGCAGCACTTTCTCTGTGATAACCCACCGACAGTGCAGCACTTCCTCTGTGATAACCCACTGACAGTGCAGCACTTTCCCTGTTATAACCCACTGACAGTGCAGCACTTCTCTGTGATAACACTTTGACAGTGCAGCACTTTCTCTATGATAACCCACTGACAGTGCAGCACTTTCTCTGTGATAACCCACCGACAGTGCAGCACATTCCGTGTGATAACCCACTGACAGTGCAGCACTTCTCTGTGATAACACATTGAGAGTGCAGCATTTTCCCTGCGATAACCCACCGACAGTGCAGCACTTTCTCTGTGATGACTCACCAGCAGTGAGGACTTTCTCTGTGATAACTCACCGACAGTGCAGCACTTTCTCTGTGATACATCAACGACATTGCAGCAGTTTCACTGTGATAACTTACCGACAGTGCAGCACTTTCTCTGTGATAACCCACTGACAGTGCAGCACTTTCTCTGTGATAAATCACCGACAGTGCAGCAGTTTCACTGTGATAAATCACTGACATTGCAGCACTTTCTCTGTGATAACTTACCGACAGTGCAGCACTTTCTCTGTGATAACTCACCGACAGTACAACACTTTCCCTGTGATAACCCACTGACAGTGCAGCACGTTCCCTGTGATAACCCACTGACAGTGCAGCACTTTCTCTGTGATCACCCACTGACAGTGCAGCACTTTCTCTGTGATAACCCACTGACAGTGCAGCACTTTCTCTGTGATAACCCACTGACAGTGCAGCACTTTCTTTGTGATAACCCACCGACAGTGCAACACTTTCTTTGTGATAACTCCCGACCGTGCAGCACTTTCTCTGTGATGACTCACCAGCAGTGCAGCATTTTCTCTGTGATAACCCACCAGCAGTGCAGCACTTTCTCTGTGATAACCCACCAGCAGTGCAACACTTTCTCTGTGATAACTCACCGACAGTGCAGCACTTTCTCTGTGATGACTCACCAGCAGTGAGGACTTTCTCTGTGATAAGTCACAGACAGTGCAGCATTTTCTCTGTAATAACTCACCGACAGTGCAGCACTTTCCCTGTGATAACTTACTGACAGTGCAGAACTTTCTCTGTGATAACACACTGAGAGTGCAACACTTTCTCTGTGATAACCCACTGACAGTGCAGCACTTTCTCTGTGATAACTCACTGACACTGCAGCACTTTCTCTGTGATAACGCAATGACAGTGCAGCACTTTCTCTGCGATAACTCACTGTCAGTGCAGCACTTTCTCTGTGATAACTTACTGACAGTGCAGCACTTTCTCTGTGATAACCCACTGACAGTGCAGCACTTTCTCTGTGATGACTCACCAACAGTGCAGCACGTTGTCTGTGATAACGCACTGACAGTGCAGCACTTTCTCTGTGATTACTCACTGATAGCGCAGCACTTTGTCTGTGATAACTCACTGACAGTGCAGCACTTTCTCTGTGATAACCCACTGACAGTGCAGCACTTTCTCGGTGATAACCCACTGACAGTGCAGCACTTTCTCTGTGATAACTCACTGACAGTGCAGCACTTTGATTGTGATAACTCACTGACAGTGCAGCACTTTGTCTGTGATAACTCACTGACAGCGCATCACTTTCTCTGTGATAACCCACTGACAGTGCAGCACTTTCTCTGTGATAACCCACTGATAGTGCAGCACTTTCTCTGTGATAACTCACTGACAGTGCAGCACTTTGTCTGTGATAACTCACGGAGAGTGCAGCACTTTCTCTGTGATAACCCACTGACAGTGCAGCACTTTCTCTGTGATAACACACTGACAGTGCAGCACTTTCTCTATGATAATTCACTGACAGTGCAGCACTTTCTCTGTGATAACTCACCGACAGTGCAGCACTTTCTCTGTGATAACTCACCAACAGTGCAGCACTTTCTGTGTGATGACTCACCAGCAGTGCAGCACTTTCTCTGTGACAACTCACCGACATTGCAGCACTTTCCCTGTGATAACTTACTGACAGTGCAGCACTTTCTCTGTGATAATCCACTGACAGTGCAGCACTTTCCCTGTGATAACCCACTGACAGTGCAGCACTTTCTCTGTGATAACCCACTGACAGTGCAGCACTTTCTCTGTGATAACCCACTGACAGTGCATCACTTTCTCTGTGATAACCAACTGACAGTGCAGCACTTTGTCTGTGATAACCCACCGACAGTACAGCACTTTCTCTGTGATATCCCACCGACAGTGCAGCACTTTCTCTGTGATAACCAACTGACAGTGCAGCACTTTGTCTGTGATAACCCACCGACAGTACAGCACTTTCTCTGTGATAACCCACCGACAGTGCAGCACTTTCTCTGTGATAACCCACTGACAGTGCACCACTTTCTCTGTCCTAAATCACCGACAGTGCAGCAGTTTCACTGTGATAACTTACCGACAGTGCAGCACTTTCTCTGTGATAACCCACTGACAGTGCACCACTTTCTCTGTGATAACACACTGACATTGCACCACTTTCTCTGTGATAACACACTGACAGTACAGCACTTTCCCTGTGATAACCCACTGACAGTACAGCACTTTCCCTGTGATAACCCACTGACAGTGCAGCACTTTCTCTGTGATAACCCACCGACAGTACAGCAATTTCTCTGTGATAACACATTGACAGTGCAGCACTTTTCCTGTGATAACCCACTGACAGTGCAGCACTTTCTCTGTGATAACCAACTGACAGTGCAGCACTTTGTCTGTGATAACCCACCGACAGTACAGCACTTTCTCTGTGATAACCCACTGACAGTGCACCACTTTCTCTGTGATAACACACTGACAGTACAGCACTTTCCCTGTGATAACCCACTGACAGTACAGCACTTTCCCTGTGATAACCCACTGACAGTGCAGCACTTTCTCTGTGATAACACACCGACAGTACAGCAATTTCTCTGTGATAACACATTGACAGTGCAGCACTTTTCCTGTGATAACCCACTGACAGTGCAGCACTTTCTCTGTGAGAACCCACTGACAGTGCAGCACTTTCTCTGTGATAACCCACTGTCAGTGCAGCACTTTCCCTGTGATAACCCACTGACAGTGCTGCACTTTCCCTGTGATACCTCACTGTCAGTGCAGCACTTTCTCTGTGATAACACACTGACAGTGCCGCTTTTTCTCTGTGATAACTCACTGACAGTGCAGCACTTTCTCTGTGATAACTCACTGTCAGTGAAGCACTTTCTCTGTGATGACCCACTGACAGTGCAGCACTTTCTCTGTGATAACCCACTGACAGTGCAGCACTTTCTCTGTGATAACTCACCGACAGTGCAGCACTTTCTCTGTGATAACTCACCGACAGTGCAGCACTTTCTGTGTGATGACTCACCAACAGTGCAGCACTTTCTCTGTGATAACCCACCAGCAGTGCAGCACTTTCTCTGTGATAACTCACCGACATTGCAGAACTTTCCCTGTGATAACTTACTGACAGTGCAGCACTTTCTCTGTGATAATCCATTGACAGTGCAGCACTTTCTCTGTGATAACCCACTGACAGTGCAGCACCTTCTCTGTGATAACTCACCGACAGTGCAGCACTTTCTCTGTGATAACTCACCGACAGTGCAGCACTTTCTGTGTGATGACTCACCAGCAGTGCAGCACTTTCTCTGTGATAACTCACCGACATTGCAGCACTTTCCCTGTGATAACTTACTGACAGTGCAGCACATTCTCTGTGATAACCCACTGACAGTGCAGCACTTTCCCTGTGATAACCCACTGACAGTGCAGCACTTTCTCTGTGATAACCCACTGACAGTGCAGCACTTTCTCTGTGATAACCCACTGACAGTGCAGCACTTTCTCTGTGATAACCCACTGACAGTGCAGCAGTTTCCCTGTGATAACACACTGACAGTTCAGCACTTTCCCTGTGATAACCCACTGACAGTACAGCACTTTCCCTGTGGTAACCCACTGACAGTGCAGCACTTTCTCTGTGATAACCAACTGACAGTGCAGCACTTTGGCTGTGATAACCCACCGACAGTACAGCACTTTCTCTGTGATAACCCACCGACAGTACAGCACTTTGCCTGTGATAACCCACTGACAGTGCAGAACTTTCTCTGTGATAAATCACCGACAGTGCAGCAGTTTCACTGTGATAACTTACCGACAGTGCAGCACTTTCTCTGTGATAACCCACTGACAGTGCACCACTTTCTCTGTGATAACACACTGACAGTACAGCACTTTCCCTGTGATAACCCACTGACAGTACAGCACTTTCCCTGTGATAACCCACTGACAGTGCAGCACTTTCTCTGTGATAACCCACTGACAGTGCAGCACTTTCTCTGTGATAACCCACCGACAGTACAGCAATTTCTCTGTGATCACAGATTGACAGTGCAGCACTTTCCCTGTGATAACCCACTGACAGTGCAGCACTTTCTCTGTGATAACCCACCGACAGTGCAGCACTTCCTCTGTGAGAACCCACTGACAGTGCAGCACTTTCCCTGTGATAACCCACTGACAGTGCAGCACTTCTCTGTGATAACACATTGACAGTGCAGCACTTTCTCTATGATAACCCACTGACAGTGCAGCACTTTCTCTGTGACAACCCACCGACAGTGCAGCACTTTCCCTGTGATAACCCACTGACAGTGCAGCACTTCTCTGTGATAACACATTGAGAGTGCAGCACTTTCCCTGCGATAACCCACCGACAGTGCAGCACTTTCTCTGTGATGACTCACCAGCAGTGAGGACTTTCTCTGTGATAACTCACCGACAGTGCAGCACTTTCTCTGTGATAAATCACCGACATTGCAGCAGTTTCACTGTGATAACTTACCGACAGTGCAGCACTTTCTCTGTGATAACCCACTGACAGTGCAGCACTTTCTCTGTGATAAATCATCGACAGTGCAGCAGTTTCACTGTGATAAATCACTGACATTGCAGCACTTTCTCTGTGATAACTTACCGACAGTGCAGCACTTTCTCTGTGATAACTCACCGACAGTACAGCACTTTCCCTGTGATAACTCACTGACAGTGCAGCACGTTCCCTGTGATAACCCACTGACAGTGCAGCACTTTCTCTGTGATAACCCACTGACAGTGCAGCACTTTCTCTGTGATAACCCACTGACAGTGCAGCACTTTCTCTGTGATAACCCACTGACAGTGCAGCACTTTCTTTGTGATAACCCACCGACAGTGCAGCACTTTCTTTGTGATAACTCCCGACCGTGCAGCACTTTCTCTGTGATGACTCACCAGCAGTGCAGCATTTTCTCTGTGATAACCCACCAGCAGTGCAGCACTTTCTCTGTGATAACCCACCAACAGGGCAACACTTTCGCTGTGATAACTCACCGACAGTGCAGCACTTTCTCTGTGATGACTCACCAGCAGTGAGGACTTTCTCTGTGATAAGTCACTGACAGTTCTGCACTTTCTCTGTGGTAACTCACCGACAGTGCAGCACTTTCCCTGTGATAACTTACTGACAGTGCAGAACTTTCTCTGTGATAACACACTGACAGTGCAGCACTTTCTCTGTGATAACCCACTGACAGTGCAGCACTTTCTCTGTGATAACCCATTGATAGTGCAGCACTTTCTCTGTGATAACTCACTGACAGTGCAGCACTTTCTCTGTGATAGCACACTGACAGTGCAGCACTTTCTCCGTGATAACTCACTGACACTGCAGCACTTTCTCTGTGAAAACCCACTGACAGTGCAGCACTTTCTCTGTGATAACTTACTGACAGTGCAGCACTTTCTCTGTGATAAACCACTGACAGTGCAGCACTTTCACTGTGATGACTCACCAACAGTGCAGCACGTTGTCTGTGATAACGCACTGACAGTGCAGCACTTTCTCTGTGATTACTCACTGATAGCGCAGCACTTTGTCTGTGATAACTCACTGACAGTGCAGCACTTTCTCTGTGATAACCCACTGACAGTGCAGCACTTTCTCGGTGATAACCCACTGACAGTGCAGCACTTTCTCTGTGATAACTCACTGACAGTGCAGCACTTTGATTGTGATAACTCACTGACAGTGCAGCACTTTGTCTGTGATAACTCACTGACAGCGCATCACTTTCTCTGTGATAACCCACTGACAGTGCAGCACTTTCTCTGTGATAACCCACTGATAGTGCAGCACTTTCTCTGTGATAACTCACTGACAGTGCAGCACTTTGTCTGTGATAACTCACGGAGAGTGCAGCACTTTCTCTGTGATAACCCACTGACAGTGCAGCACTTTCTCTGTGATAACACACTGACAGTGCAGCACTTTCTCTATGATAATTCACTGACAGTGCAGCACTTTCTCTGTGATAACTCACCGACAGTGCAGCACTTTCTCTGTGATAACTCACCAACAGTGCAGCACTTTCTGTGTGATGACTCACCAGCAGTGCAGCACTTTCTCTGTGACAACTCACCGACATTGCAGCACTTTCCCTGTGATAACTTACTGACAGTGCAGCACTTTCTCTGTGATAATCCACTGACAGTGCAGCACTTTCCCTGTGATAACCCACTGACAGTGCAGCACTTTCTCTGTGATAACCCACTGACAGTGCAGCACTTTCTCTGTGATAACCCACTGACAGTGCATCACTTTCTCTGTGATAACCAACTGACAGTGCAGCACTTTGTCTGTGATAACCCACCGACAGTACAGCACTTTCTCTGTGATATCCCACCGACAGTGCAGCACTTTCTCTGTGATAACCAACTGACAGTGCAGCACTTTGTCTGTGATAACCCACCGACAGTACAGCACTTTCTCTGTGATAACCCACCGACAGTGCAGCACTTTCTCTGTGATAACCCACTGACAGTGCACCACTTTCTCTGTCCTAAATCACCGACAGTGCAGCAGTTTCACTGTGATAACTTACCGACAGTGCAGCACTTTCTCTGTGATAACCCACTGACAGTGCACCACTTTCTCTGTGATAACACACTGACATTGCACCACTTTCTCTGTGATAACACACTGACAGTACAGCACTTTCCCTGTGATAACCCACTGACAGTACAGCACTTTCCCTGTGATAACCCACTGACAGTGCAGCACTTTCTCTGTGATAACCCACCGACAGTACAGCAATTTCTCTGTGATAACACATTGACAGTGCAGCACTTTTCCTGTGATAACCCACTGACAGTGCAGCACTTTCTCTGTGATAACCAACTGACAGTGCAGCACTTTGTCTGTGATAACCCACCGACAGTACAGCACTTTCTCTGTGATAACCCACTGACAGTGCACCACTTTCTCTGTGATAACACACTGACAGTACAGCACTTTCCCTGTGATAACCCACTGACAGTACAGCACTTTCCCTGTGATAACCCACTGACAGTGCAGCACTTTCTCTGTGATAACACACCGACAGTACAGCAATTTCTCTGTGATAACACATTGACAGTGCAGCACTTTTCCTGTGATAACCCACTGACAGTGCAGCACTTTCTCTGTGAGAACCCACTGACAGTGCAGCACTTTCTCTGTGATAACCCACTGTCAGTGCAGCACTTTCCCTGTGATAACCCACTGACAGTGCTGCACTTTCCCTGTGATACCTCACTGTCAGTGCAGCACTTTCTCTGTGATAACACACTGACAGTGCCGCTTTTTCTCTGTGATAACTCACTGACAGTGCAGCACTTTCTCTGTGATAACTCACTGTCAGTGAAGCACTTTCTCTGTGATGACCCACTGACAGTGCAGCACTTTCTCTGTGATAACCCACTGACAGTGCAGCACTTTCTCTGTGATAACTCACCGACAGTGCAGCACTTTCTCTGTGATAACTCACCGACAGTGCAGCACTTTCTGTGTGATGACTCACCAACAGTGCAGCACTTTCTCTGTGATAACCCACCAGCAGTGCAGCACTTTCTCTGTGATAACTCACCGACATTGCAGAACTTTCCCTGTGATAACTTACTGACAGTGCAGCACTTTCTCTGTGATAATCCATTGACAGTGCAGCACTTTCTCTGTGATAACCCACTGACAGTGCAGCACCTTCTCTGTGATAACTCACCGACAGTGCAGCACTTTCTCTGTGATAACTCACCGACAGTGCAGCACTTTCTGTGTGATGACTCACCAGCAGTGCAGCACTTTCTCTGTGATAACTCACCGACATTGCAGCACTTTCCCTGTGATAACTTACTGACAGTGCAGCACATTCTCTGTGATAACCCACTGACAGTGCAGCACTTTCCCTGTGATAACCCACTGACAGTGCAGCACTTTCTCTGTGATAACCCACTGACAGTGCAGCACTTTCTCTGTGATAACCCACTGACAGTGCAGCACTTTCTCTGTGATAACCCACTGACAGTGCAGCAGTTTCCCTGTGATAACACACTGACAGTTCAGCACTTTCCCTGTGATAACCCACTGACAGTACAGCACTTTCCCTGTGGTAACCCACTGACAGTGCAGCACTTTCTCTGTGATAACCAACTGACAGTGCAGCACTTTGGCTGTGATAACCCACCGACAGTACAGCACTTTCTCTGTGATAACCCACCGACAGTACAGCACTTTGCCTGTGATAACCCACTGACAGTGCAGAACTTTCTCTGTGATAAATCACCGACAGAGCAGCAGTTTCACTGTGATAACTTACCGACAGTGCAGCACTTTCTCTGTGATAACCCACTGACAGTGCACCACTTTCTCTGTGATAACACACTGACAGTACAGCACTTTCCCTGTGATAACCCACTGACAGTACAGCACTTTCCCTGTGATAACCCACTGACAGTGCAGCACTTTCTCTGTGATAACCCACTGACAGTGCAGCACTTTCTCTGTGATAACCCACCGACAGTACAGCAATTTCTCTGTGATCACAGATTGACAGTGCAGCACTTTCCCTGTGATAACCCACTGACAGTGCAGCACTTTCTCTGTGATAACCCACCGACAGTGCAGCACTTCCTCTGTGAGAACCCACTGACAGTGCAGCACTTTCCCTGTGATAACCCACTGACAGTGCAGCACTTCTCTGTGATAACACATTGACAGTGCAGCACTTTCTCTATGATAACCCACTGACAGTGCAGCACTTTCTCTGTGACAACCCACCGACAGTGCAGCACTTTCCCTGTGATAACCCACTGACAGTGCAGCACTTCTCTGTGATAACACATTGAGAGTGCAGCACTTTCCCTGCGATAACCCACCGACAGTGCAGCACTTTCTCTGTGATGACTCACCAGCAGTGAGGACTTTCTCTGTGATAACTCACCGACAGTGCAGCACTTTCTCTGTGATAAATCACCGACATTGCAGCAGTTTCACTGTGATAACTTACCGACAGTGCAGCACTTTCTCTGTGATAACCCACTGACAGTGCAGCACTTTCTCTGTGATAAATCATCGACAGTGCAGCAGTTTCACTGTGATAAATCACTGACATTGCAGCACTTTCTCTGTGATAACTTACCGACAGTGCAGCACTTTCTCTGTGATAACTCACCGACAGTACAGCACTTTCCCTGTGATAACTCACTGACAGTGCAGCACGTTCCCTGTGATAACCCACTGACAGTGCAGCACTTTCTCTGTGATAACCCACTGACAGTGCAGCACTTTCTCTGTGATAACCCACTGACAGTGCAGCACTTTCTCTGTGATAACCCACTGACAGTGCAGCACTTTCTTTGTGATAACCCACCGACAGTGCAGCACTTTCTTTGTGATAACTCCCGACCGTGCAGCACTTTCTCTGTGATGACTCACCAGCAGTGCAGCATTTTCTCTGTGATAACCCACCAGCAGTGCAGCACTTTCTCTGTGATAACCCACCAACAGGGCAACACTTTCGCTGTGATAACTCACCGACAGTGCAGCACTTTCTCTGTGATGACTCACCAGCAGTGAGGACTTTCTCTGTGATAAGTCACTGACAGTTCTGCACTTTCTCTGTGGTAACTCACCGACAGTGCAGCACTTTCCCTGTGATAACTTACTGACAGTGCAGAACTTTCTCTGTGATAACACACTGACAGTGCAGCACTTTCTCTGTGATAACCCACTGACAGTGCAGCACTTTCTCTGTGATAACCCATTGATAGTGCAGCACTTTCTCTGTGATAACTCACTGACAGTGCAGCACTTTCTCTGTGATAGCACACTGACAGTGCAGCACTTTCTCTGTGATAACTCACTGACACTGCAGCACTTTCTCTGTGATAACCCACTGACAGTGCAGCACTTTCTCTGTGATAACTTACTGACAGTGCAGCACTTTCTCTGTGATAAACCACTGACAGTGCAGCACTTTCACTGTGATGACTCACCAACAGTGCAGCACGTTGTCTGTGATAACGCACTGACAGTGCAGCACTTTCTCTGTGATTACTCACTGATAGCGCAGCACTTTGTCTGTGATAACTCACTGATAGTGCAGCACTTTCTCTGTGATAACCCACTGACAGTGCTGCACTTTCTCTGTGATAACCCACTGACAGTGCAGCACATTCTCTGTGATAACTCACTGACAGTGCAGCACTTTGACGGTGATAACTCACTGACAGTGCAGCACTTTGTCTGTGATAACTCACTGACAGTGCAGCACTTTCCCTGTGATAACTCACTGAGAGTGCAGCACTTTCTCTGTGATAACCCACTGACAGTGCAGCACTTTCTCTGTGATAACACACTGACAGTGCAGCACTTTCTCTGTGATAACTCACTGACAGTACAGCACTTTCTCTGTGATAAACCCACTGACAGTGCAGCACTTTCTCTGTGATAACCCACGGACAGTGCAGCACTTTCTCTGTGATAACTCACCGACAGTGCAGCACTTTCTGTGTGATGACTCACCAGCAGTGCAGCACTTTCTCTGTGATAACTCACCGACATTGCATCACTTTCCCTGTGATAACTTACTGACAGCGCAGCACTTTCTCTGTGATAATCCACTGACAGTGCAGCACTTTCCCTGTGATAACCCACTGACAGTGCAGCACTTTCTCTGTGATAACCCACTGACAGTGCAGCACTTTCTCTGTGATAACCCACTGACAGTGCAGCACTTTCTCTGTGATAACCCACTGACAGTGCAGCACTTTCTCTGTGATAACCCACCGACAGTACAGCAATTTCTCTGTGATAACACATTGACAGTGCAGCACTTTTCCTGTGATAACCCACTGACAGTGCAGCACTTTCTCTGTGAGAACCCACTGACAGTGCAGCACTTTCTCTGTGATAACACACTGACAGTGCAGCACTTTCTCTATGATAATTCACTGACAGTACAGCACTTTCTCTGTGATAACCCACTGACAGTGCAGCACTTTCTCTGTGATAATCCACTGACAGTGCAGCACTTTCTCTGTGATAACTCACCGACAGTGCAGCACTTTCTCTGTGATAACTCACCAACAGTGCAGCACTTTCTGTGTGATGACTCACCAGCAGTGCAGCACTTTCTCTGTGACAACTCACCGACATTGCAGCACTTTCCCTGTGATAACTTACTGACAGTGCAGCACTTTCTCTGTGATAATCCACTGACAGTGCAGCACTTTCCCTGTGATAACCCACTGACAGTGCAGCACTTTCTCTGTGATAACCCACTGACAGTGCAGCACTTTCTCTGTGATAACCCACTGACAGTGCAGCACTTTCTCTGTGATAACCAACTGACAGTTCAGCACTTTGTCTGTGATAACCCACCGACAGTACAGCACTTTCTCTGTGAAAACCCACCGACAGTGCAGCACTTTCTCTGTGATAACCCACTGACAGTGCACCACTTTCTCTGTAATAAATCACCGACAGTGCAGCAGTTTCACTGTGATAACTTACCGACAGTGCAGCACTTTCTCTGTGATAACCCACTGACAGTGCACCACTTTCTCTGTGATAACACACTGACAGTGCACCACTTTCTCTGTGATAACACACTGACATTGCACCACTTTCTCTGTGATAACACACTGACAGTACAGCACTTTCCCTGTGATAACCCACTGACAGTACAGCACTTTCCCTGTGATAACCCACTGACAGTGCAGCACTTTCTCTGTGATAACCCACCGACAGTACAGCAATTTCTCTGTGATAACACATTGACAGTGCAGCACTTTTCCTGTGATAACCCACTGACAGTGCAGCACTTTCTCTGTGATAACCAACTGACAGTGCAGCACTTTGTCTGTGATAACCCACCGACAGTACAGCACTTTCTCTGTGATAACCCACTGACAGTGCACCACTTTCTCTGTGATAACACACTGACAGTGCAGCACTTTCCCTGTGATAACCCACTGACAGTACAGCACTTTCCCTGTGATAACCCACTGACAGTGCAGCACTTTCTCTGTGATAACACACCGACAGTACAGCAATTTCTCTGTGATAACACATTGACAGTGCAGCACTTTTCCTGTGATAACCCACTGACAGTGCAGCACTTTCTCTGTGATAACCCACTGACAGTGCAGCACTTTCTCTGTGATAACCCACTGTCAGTGCAGCACTTTCCCTGTGATAACCCACTGACAGTGCTGCACTTTCCCTGTGATACCTCACTGTCAGTGCAGCACTTTCTCTGTGATAACACACTGACAGTGCCGCTTTTTCTCTGTGATAACTCACTGACAGTGCAGCACTTTCTCTGTGATAACTCACTGTCAGTGAAGCACTTTCTCTGTGATGACCCACTGACAGTGCAGCACTTTCTCTGTGATAACCCACTGACAGTGCAGCACTTTCTCTGTGATAACTCACCGACAGTGCAGCACTTTCTCTGTGATAACTCACCGACAGTGCAGCACTTTCTGTGTGATGACTCACCAACAGTGCAGCACTTTCTCTGTGATAACCCACCAGCAGTGCAGCACTTTCTCTGTGATAACTCACCGACATTGCAGAACTTTCCCTGTGATAACTTACTGACAGTGCAGCACTTTCTCTGTGATAATCCATTGACAGTGCAGCACTTTCTCTGTGATAACCCACTGACAGTGCAGCACCTTCTCTGTGATAACTCACCGACAGTGCAGCACTTTCTCTGTGATAACTCACCGACAGTGCAGCACTTTCTGTGTGATGACTCACCAGCAGTGCAGCACTTTCTCTGTGATAACTCACCGACATTGCAGCACTTTCCCTGTGATAACTTACTGACAGTGCAGCACATTCTCTGTGATGACCCACTGACAGTGCAGCACTTTCCCTGTGATAACCCACTGACAGTGCAGCACTTTCTCTGTGATAACCCACTGACAGTGCAGCACTTTCTCTGTGATAACCCACTGACAGTGCAGCACTTTCTCTGTGATAACCCACTGACAGTGCAGCAGTTTCCCTGTGATAACACACTGACAGTTCAGCACTTTCCCTGTGATAACCCACTGACAGTACAGCACTTTCCCTGTGGTAACCCACTGACAGTGCAGCACTTTCTCTGTGATAACCAACTGACAGTGCAGCACTTTGGCTGTGATAACCCACCGACAGTACAGCACTTTCTCTGTGATAACCCACCGACAGTACAGCACTTTGCCTGTGATAACCCACTGACAGTGCAGAACTTTCTCTGTGATAAATCACCGACAGTGCAGCAGTTTCACTGTGATAACTTACCGACAGTGCAGCACTTTCTCTGTGATAACCCACTGACAGTGCACCACTTTCTCTGTGATAACACACTGACAGTACAGCACTTTCCCTGTGATAACCCACTGACAGTACAGCACTTCTCTGTGATAACACATTGACAGTGCAGCACTTTCTCTATGATAACCCACTGACAGTGCAGCACTTTCTCTGTGACAACCCACCGACAGTGCAGCACTTTCCCTGTGATAACCCACTGACAGTGCAGCACTTCTCTGTGATAACACATTGAGAGTGCAGCACTTTCCCTGCGATAACCCACCGACAGTGCAGCACTTTCTCTGTGATGACTCACCAGCAGTGAGGACTTTCTCTGTGATAACTCACCGACAGTGCAGCACTTTCTCTGTGATAAATCACCGACATTGCAGCAGTTTCACTGTGATAACTTACCGACAGTGCAGCACTTTCTCTGTGATAACCCACTGACAGTGCAGCACTTTCTCTGTGATAAATCATCGACAGTGCAGCAGTTTCACTGTGATAAATCACTGACATTGCAGCACTTTCTCTGTGATAACTTACCGACAGTGCAGCACTTTCTCTGTGATAACTCACCGACAGTACAGCACTTTCCCTGTGATAACTCACTGACAGTGCAGCACGTTCCCTGTGATAACCCACTGACAGTGCAGCACTTTCTCTGTGATAACCCACTGACAGTGCAGCACTTTCTCTGTGATAACCCACTGACAGTGCAGCACTTTCTCTGTGATAACCCACTGACAGTGCAGCACTTTCTTTGTGATAACCCACCGACAGTGCAGCACTTTCTTTGTGATAACTCCCGACCGTGCAGCACTTTCTCTGTGATGACTCACCAGCAGTGCAGCATTTTCTCTGTGATAACCCACCAGCAGTGCAGCACTTTCTCTGTGATAACCCACCAACAGGGCAACACTTTCGCTGTGATAACTCACCGACAGTGCAGCACTTTCTCTGTGATGACTCACCAGCAGTGAGGACTTTCTCTGTGATAAGTCACTGACAGTTCTGCACTTTCTCTGTGGTAACTCACCGACAGTGCAGCACTTTCCCTGTGATAACTTACTGACAGTGCAGAACTTTCTCTGTGATAACACACTGACAGTGCAGCACTTTCTCTGTGATAACCCACTGACAGTGCAGCACTTTCTCTGTGATAACCCATTGATAGTGCAGCACTTTCTCTGTGATAACTCACTGACAGTGCAGCACTTTCTCTGTGATAGCACACTGACAGTGCAGCACTTTCTCTGTGATAACTCACTGACACTGCAGCACTTTCTCTGTGATAACCCACTGACAGTGCAGCACTTTCTCTGTGATAACTTACTGACAGTGCAGCACTTTCTCTGTGATAAACCACTGACAGTGCAGCACTTTCACTGTGATGACTCACCAACAGTGCAGCACGTTGTCTGTGATAACGCACTGACAGTGCAGCACTTTCTCTGTGATTACTCACTGATAGCGCAGCACTTTGTCTGTGATAACTCACTGATAGTGCAGCACTTTCTCTGTGATAACCCACTGACAGTGCTGCACTTTCTCTGTGATAACCCACTGACAGTGCAGCACATTCTCTGTGATAACTCACTGACAGTGCAGCACTTTGACGGTGATAACTCACTGACAGTGCAGCACTTTGTCTGTGATAACTCACTGACAGTGCAGCACTTTCCCTGTGATAACTCACTGAGAGTGCAGCACTTTCTCTGTGATAACCCACTGACAGTGCAGCACTTTCCCTGTGATAACTCACTGAGAGTGCAGCACTTTCTCTGTGATAAACCCACTGACAGTGCAGCACTTTCTCTGTGATAACCCACGGACAGTGCAGCACTTTCTCTGTGATAACTCACCGACAGTGCAGCACTTTCTGTGTGATGACTCACTGACAGTACAGCACTTTCTCTGTGATAAACCCACTGACAGTACAGCACTTTCCCTGTGATAACCCACTGACAGTGCAGCACTTTCTCTGTGATAACCCACTGACAGTGCAGCACTTTCTCTGTGATAACCAACTGACAGTGCAGCACTTTCTCTGTGATAACCCACTGACAGTGCAGCACTTTCTCTGTGATAACCCACCGACAGTACAGCAATTTCTCTGTGATAACACATTGACAGTGCAGCACTTTTCCTGTGATAACCCACTGACAGTGCAGCACTTTCTCTGTGAGAACCCACTGACAGTGCAGCACTTTCTCTGTGATAACACACTGACAGTGCAGCACTTTCTCTATGATAATTCACTGACAGTACAGCACTTTCTCTGTGATAACCCACTGACAGTGCAGCACTTTCTCTGTGATAATCCACTGACAGTGCAGCACTTTCTCTGTGATAACTCACCGACAGTGCAGCACTTTCTCTGTGATAACTCACCAACAGTGCAGCACTTTCTGTGTGATGACTCACCAGCAGTGCAGCACTTTCTCTGTGACAACTCACCGACATTGCAGCACTTTCCCTGTGATAACTTACTGACAGTGCAGCACTTTCTCTGTGATAATCCACTGACAGTGCAGCACTTTCCCTGTGATAACCCACTGACAGTGCAGCACTTTCTCTGTGATAACCCACTGACAGTGCAGCACTTTCTCTGTGATAACCCACTGACAGTGCAGCACTTTCTCTGTGATAACCAACTGACAGTTCAGCACTTTGTCTGTGATAACCCACCGACAGTACAGCACTTTCTCTGTGAAAACCCACCGACAGTGCAGCACTTTCTCTGTGATAACCCACTGACAGTGCACCACTTTCTCTGTAATAAATCACCGACAGTGCAGCAGTTTCACTGTGATAACTTACCGACAGTGCAGCACTTTCTCTGTGATAACCCACTGACAGTGCACCACTTTCTCTGTGATAACACACTGACAGTGCACCACTTTCTCTGTGATAACACACTGACATTGCACCACTTTCTCTGTGATAACACACTGACAGTACAGCACTTTCCCTGTGATAACCCACTGACAGTACAGCACTTTCCCTGTGATAACCCACTGACAGTGCAGCACTTTCTCTGTGATAACCCACCGACAGTACAGCAATTTCTCTGTGATAACACATTGACAGTGCAGCACTTTTCCTGTGATAACCCACTGACAGTGCAGCACTTTCCCTGTGATAACCCACTGACAGTGCTGCACTTTCCCTGTGATACCTCACTGTCAGTGCAGCACTTTCTCTGTGATAACACACTGACAGTGCCGCTTTTTCTCTGTGATAACTCACTGACAGTGCAGCACTTTCTCTGTGATAACTCACTGTCAGTGAAGCACTTTCTCTGTGATGACCCACTGACAGTGCAGCACTTTCTCTGTGATAACCCACTGACAGTGCAGCACTTTCTCTGTGATAACTCACCGACAGTGCAGCACTTTCTCTGTGATAACTCACCGACAGTGCAGCACTTTCTGTGTGATGACTCACCAACAGTGCAGCACTTTCTCTGTGATAACCCACCAGCAGTGCAGCACTTTCTCTGTGATAACTCACCGACATTGCAGAACTTTCCCTGTGATAACTTACTGACAGTGCAGCACTTTCTCTGTGATAATCCATTGACAGTGCAGCACTTTCTCTGTGATAACCCACTGACAGTGCAGCACCTTCTCTGTGATAACTCACCGACAGTGCAGCACTTTCTCTGTGATAACTCACCGACAGTGCAGCACTTTCTGTGTGATGACTCACCAGCAGTGCAGCACTTTCTCTGTGATAACTCACCGACATTGCAGCACTTTCCCTGTGATAACTTACTGACAGTGCAGCACATTCTCTGTGATAACCCACTGACAGTGCAGCACTTTCCCTGTGATAACCCACTGACAGTGCAGCACTTTCTCTGTGATAACCCACTGACAGTGCAGCACTTTCTCTGTGATAACCCACTGACAGTGCAGCACTTTCTCTGTGATAACCCACTGACAGTGCAGCAGTTTCCCTGTGATAACACACTGACAGTTCAGCACTTTCCCTGTGATAACCCACTGACAGTACAGCACTTTCCCTGTGGTAACCCACTGACAGTGCAGCACTTTCTCTGTGATAACCAACTGACAGTGCAGCACTTTGGCTGTGATAACCCACCGACAGTACAGCACTTTCTCTGTGATAACCCACCGACAGTACAGCACTTTGCCTGTGATAACCCACTGACAGTGCAGAACTTTCTCTGTGATAAATCACCGACAGTGCAGCAGTTTCACTGTGATAACTTACCGACAGTGCAGCACTTTCTCTGTGATAACCCACTGACAGTGCACCACTTTCTCTGTGATAACACACTGACAGTACAGCACTTTCCCTGTGATAACCCACTGACAGTACAGCACTTTCCCTGTGATAACCCACTGACAGTGCAGCACTTTCTCTGTGATAACCCACTGACAGTGCAGCACTTTCTCTGTGATAACCCACCGACAGTACAGCAATTTCTCTGTGATCACAGATTGACAGTGCAGCACTTTCCCTGTGATAACCCACTGACAGTGCAGCACTTTCTCTGTGATAACCCACCGACAGTGCAGCACTTCCTCTGTGAGAACCCACTGACAGTGCAGCACTTTCCCTGTGATAACCCACTGACAGTGCAGCACTTCTCTGTGATAACACATTGACAGTGCAGCACTTTCTCTATGATAACCCACTGACAGTGCAGCACTTTCTCTGTGACAACCCACCGACAGTGCAGCACTTTCCCTGTGATAACCCACTGACAGTGCAGCACTTCTCTGTGATAACACATTGAGAGTGCAGCACTTTCCCTGCGATAACCCACCGACAGTGCAGCACTTTCTCTGTGATGACTCACCAGCAGTGAGGACTTTCTCTGTGATAACTCACCGACAGTGCAGCACTTTCTCTGTGATAAATCACCGACATTGCAGCAGTTTCACTGTGATAACTTACCGACAGTGCAGCACTTTCTCTGTGATAACCCACTGACAGTGCAGCACTTTCTCTGTGATAAATCATCGACAGTGCAGCAGTTTCACTGTGATAAATCACTGACATTGCAGCACTTTCTCTGTGATAACTTACCGACAGTGCAGCACTTTCTCTGTGATAACTCACCGACAGTACAGCACTTTCCCTGTGATAACTCACTGACAGTGCAGCACGTTCCCTGTGATAACCCACTGACAGTGCAGCACTTTCTCTGTGATAACCCACTGACAGTGCAGCACTTTCTCTGTGATAACCCACTGACAGTGCAGCACTTTCTCTGTGATAACCCACTGACAGTGCAGCACTTTCTTTGTGATAACCCACCGACAGTGCAGCACTTTCTTTGTGATAACTCCCGACCGTGCAGCACTTTCTCTGTGATGACTCACCAGCAGTGCAGCATTTTCTCTGTGATAACCCACCAGCAGTGCAGCACTTTCTCTGTGATAACCCACCAACAGGGCAACACTTTCGCTGTGATAACTCACCGACAGTGCAGCACTTTCTCTGTGATGACTCACCAGCAGTGAGGACTTTCTCTGTGATAAGTCACTGACAGTTCTGCACTTTCTCTGTGGTAACTCACCGACAGTGCAGCACTTTCCCTGTGATAACTTACTGACAGTGCAGAACTTTCTCTGTGATAACACACAGACAGTGCAGCACTTTCTCTGTGATAACCCACTGACAGTGCAGCACTTTCTCTGTGATAACCCATTGATAGTGCAGCACTTTCTCTGTGATAACTCACTGACAGTGCAGCACTTTCTCTGTGATAGCACACTGACAGTGCAGCACTTTCTCTGTGATAACTCACTGACACTGCAGCACTTTCTCTGTGATAACCCACTGACAGTGCAGCACTTTCTCTGTGATAACTTACTGACAGTGCAGCACTTTCTCTGTGATAAACCACTGACAGTGCAGCACTTTCACTGTGATGACTCACCAACAGTGCAGCACGTTGTCTGTGATAACGCACTGACAGTGCAGCACTTTCTCTGTGATTACTCACTGATAGCGCAGCACTTTGTCTGTGATAACTCACTGATAGTGCAGCACTTTCTCTGTGATAACCCACTGACAGTGCTGCAGTTTCTCTGTGATAACCCACTGACAGTGCAGCACATTCTCTGTGATAACTCACTGACAGTGCAGCACTTTGACGGTGATAACTCACTGACAGTGCAGCACTTTGTCTGTGATAACTCACTGACAGTGCAGCACTTTCCCTGTGATAACTCACTGAGAGTGCAGCACTTTCTCTGTGATAACCCACTGACAGTGCAGCACTTTCTCTGTGATAACACACTGACAGTGCAGCACTTTCTCTGTGATAACTCACTGACAGTACAGCACTTTCTCTGTGATAAACCCACTGACAGTGCAGCACTTTCTCTGTGATAACCCACGGACAGTGCAGCACTTTCTCTGTGAAAACTCACCGACAGTGCAGCACTTTCTGTGTGATGACTCACCAGCAGTGCAGCACTTTCTCTGTGATAACTCACCGACATTGCATCACTTTCCCTGTGATAACTTACTGACAGCGCAGCACTTTCTCTGTGATAATCCACTGACAGTGCAGCACTTTCCCTGTGATAACCCACTGACAGTGCAGCACTTTCTCTGTGATAACCCACTGACAGTGCAGCACTTTCTCTGTGATAACCCACTGACAGTGCAGCACTTTCTCTGTGATAACCCACTGACAGTGCAGCACTTTCTCTGTGATAACCCACCGACAGTACAGCAATTTCTCTGTGATAACACATTGACAGTGCAGCACTTTTCCTGTGATAACCCACTGACAGTGCAGCACTTTCTCTGTGAGAACCCACTGACAGTGCAGCACTTTCTCTGTGATAACACACTGACAGTGCAGCACTTTCTCTATGATAATTCACTGACAGTACAGCACTTTCTCTGTGATAACCCACTGACAGTGCAGCACTTTCTCTGTGATAATCCACTGACAGTGCAGCACTTTCTCTGTGATAACTCACCGACAGTGCAGCACTTTCTCTGTGATAACTCACCAACAGTGCAGCACTTTCTGTGTGATGACTCACCAGCAGTGCAGCACTTTCTCTGTGACAACTCACCGACATTGCAGCACTTTCCCTGTGATAACTTACTGACAGTGCAGCACTTTCTCTGTGATAATCCACTGACAGTGCAGCACTTTCCCTGTGATAACCCACTGACAGTGCAGCACTTTCTCTGTGATAACCCACTGACAGTGCAGCACTTTCTCTGTGATAACCCACTGACAGTGCAGCACTTTCTCTGTGATAACCAACTGACAGTTCAGCACTTTGTCTGTGATAACCCACCGACAGTACAGCACTTTCTCTGTGAAAACCCACCGACAGTGCAGCACTTTCTCTGTGATAACCCACTGACAGTGCACCACTTTCTCTGTAATAAATCACCGACAGTGCAGCAGTTTCACTGTGATAACTTACCGACAGTGCAGCACTTTCTCTGTGATAACCCACTGACAGTGCACCACTTTCTCTGTGATAACACACTGACAGTGCACCACTTTCTCTGTGATAACACACTGACAGTACAGCACTTTCCCTGTGAAAACCCACTGACAGTACAGCACTTTCCCTGTGATAACCCACTGACAGTGCAGCACTTTCTCTGTGATAACCCACCGACAGTACAGCAATTTCTCTGTGATAACACATTGACAGTGCAGCACTTTTCCTGTGATAACCCACTGACAGTGCAGCACTTTCTCTGTGATAACCAACTGACAGTGCAGCACTTTGTCTGTGATAACCCACCGACAGTACAGCATTTTCTCTGTGATAACCCACTGACAGTGCAGCACTTTGTAAGTGATAACTCACTGAGAGTGCAGCACTTTCTCTGTGATAACCCACTGACAGTGCAGCAATTTCCCTGTGATAACCCACTGACAGTGCAGCACTTTCTCTGTGATAACCCACCGACAGTACAGCAATTTCTCTGTGATAACACATTGACAGTGCAGCACTTTTCCTGTGATAACCCACTGACAGTGCAGCACTTTCTCTGTGAGAACCCACTGACAGTGCAGCACTTTCTCTGTGATAACCCACTGTCAGTGCAGCACTTTCCCTGTGATAACTCACTGTCAGTGCAGCACTTTCTCTGTGATGACACACTGACAGTGCAGCACTTTCTCTGTGATAACACGCTGACAGTGCAGCACTTTCCCTGTGATACCTCACTGTCAGTGCAGCACTTTCTCTGTGATAACACACTGACAGTGCCGCACTTTCTCTGTGATAACTCACTGACAGTGCAGCACTTTCTCTGTGATAACTCACTGTCAGTGAAGCACTTTCTCTGTGATGACCCACTGACAGTGCTGCACTTTCTCTGTGATAACCCACTGACAGTGCAGCACTTTCTCTGTGATAACCCACCAGCAGTGCAGCATTTTCTCTGTGATAACTCACCGACATTGCAGCACTTTCCCTGTGATAACTTACTGACAGTGCAGCACTTTCTCTGTGATAATCCATTGACAGTGCAGCACTTTCTCTGTGATAACCCACTGACAGTGCAGCACTTTCTCTGTGATAACACACTGACAGTGCAGTACTTTCTCTGTGATAAATCACCGACAGTGCAGCAGTTTCACTGTGATAACTTACCGACAGTGCAGCACTTTCTCTGTGATAACCCACTGACAGTGCACCACTTTCTCTGTGATAACACACTGACAGTACAGCACTTTCCGTGTGATAACCCACTGACAGTACAGCACTTTCCCTGTGATAACCCACTGACAGTGCAGCACTTTCTCTGTGATAACCCACTGACAGTGCAGCACTTTCTCTGTGATAACCCACCGACAGTACAGCAATTTCTCTGTGATCACACATTGACAGTGCAGCACTTTCCCTGTGATAACCCACTGACAGTGCAGCACTTCTCTGTGATAACACATTGACAGTGCGGCACTTTCTCTATGATAACCCACTGACAGTGCAGCACTTTCTCTGTGATAACCCACCGACAGTGCAGCACTTTCCCTGTGATAACCCACTGACAGTGCAGCACTTCTCTGTGATAACACATTGAGAGTGCAGCACTTTCCCTGCGATAACCCACCGACAGTGCAGCACTTTCTCTGTGATGACTCACCAGCAGTGAGGACTTTCTCTGTGATAACTCACCGACAGTGCAGCACTTTCTCTGTGATAAATCACCGACATTGCAGCAGTTTCACTGTGATAACTTACCGACAGTGCAGCACTTTCTCTGTGATAACCCACTGACAGTGCAGCACTTTCTCTGTGATAAATCACCGACAGTGCAACAGTTTCAATGTGATAAATCACTGACATTGCAGCACTTTCTCTGTGATAACTTACCGACAGTGCAGCACTTTCTCTGTGATAACTCACCGACAGTACAGCACTTTCCCTGTGATAACTCACTGACAGTGCAGCACGTTCCCTGTGATAACCCACTGACAGTGCAGCACTTTCTCTGTGATAACCCACTGACAGTGCAGCACTTTCTCTGTGATAACCCACTGACAGTGCAGCACTTTCTCTGTGATAACCCACTGACAGTGCAGCACTTTCTTTGTGATAACCCACCGACAGTGCAGCACTTTCTTTGTGATAACTCCCGACCGTGCAGTACTTTCTCTGTGATGACTCACCAGCAGTGCAGCATTTTCTCTGTGATAACCCACCAGCAGTGCAGCACTTTCTCTGTGATAACCCACCAACAGTGCAACACTTTCTCTGTGATAACTCACCGACAGTGCCGCACTTTCTCTGTGATGACTCACCAGCAGTGAGGACTTTCTCTGTGATAAGTCACTGACAGTGCAGCACTTTCTCTGTGATAACTCACCGACAGTGCAGCACTTTCCCTGTGATCACCTACTGACAGTGCAGAACTTTCTCTGTGATAACACACTGACAGTGCAGCACTTTCTCTGTGATAACCCACTGACAGTGCAGCACTTTCTCTGTGATAACCCACTGACAGTGCAGCACACTCTCTGTGATAACCCACTGATAGTGCAGCACTTTCTCTGTGATAACTCACTGACAGTGCAGCACTTTCTCTGTGATAACACACTGACAGTGCAGCACTTTCTCTGTGATAACTCACTGACACTGCAGCACTTTCTCTGTGATAACCCACTGACAGTGCAGCACTTTCTCTGTGATAACTTACTGACAGTGCAGCCCCTTCTTTCTGTGATAAACCACTGACAGTGCAGCACTTTCACTGTGATGACTCACCAACAGTGCAGCACGTTGTCTGTGATAACGCACTGACAGTGCATCAATTTCTCTGTGATTACTCACTGATAGCGCAGCACTTTGTCTGTGATAACTCACTGATAGTGCAGCACTTTCTCTGTGATAACACACTGACAGTACAGCACTTTCCCTGTGAAAACCCACTGACAGTACAGCACTTTCCCTGTGATAACCCACTGACAGTGCAGCACTTTCTCTGTGATAACCCACCGACAGTACAGCAATTTCTCTGTGATAACACATTGACAGTGCAGCACTTTTCCTGTGATAACCCACTGACAGTGCAGCACTTTCTCTGTGATAACCAACTGACAGTGCAGCACTTTGTAAGTGATAACTCACTGAGAGTGCAGCACTTTCTCTGTGATAACCCACTGACAGTGCAGCAATTTCCCTGTGATAACCCACTGACAGTGCAGCACTTTCTCTGTGATAACCCACCGACAGTACAGCAATTTCTCTGTGATAACACATTGACAGTGCAGCACTTTTCCTGTGATAACCCACTGACAGTGCAGCACTTTCTCTGTGAGAACCCACTGACAGTGCAGCACTTTCTCTGTGATAACCCACTGTCAGTGCAGCACTTTCCCTGTGATAACTCACTGTCAGTGCAGCAGTTTCTCTGTGATGACACACTGACAGTGCAGCACTTTCTCTGTGATAACACGCTGACAGTGCAGCACTTTCCCTGTGATACCTCACTGTCAGTGCAGCACTTTCTCTGTGATAACACACTGACAGTGCCGCACTTTCTCTGTGATAACTCACTGACAGTGCAGCACTTTCTCTGTGATAACTCACTGTCAGTGAAGCACTTTCTCTGTGATGACCCACTGACAGTGCAGCACTTTCTCTGTGATAACCCACTGACAGTGCAGCACTTTCTCTGTGATAACTCACCGACAGTGCAGCACTTTCTCTGTGATAACTCACCGACAGTGCAGCACTTTCTGTGTGATGACTCATCAACAGTGCAGCACTTTCTCTGTGATAACACACTGACAGTGCCGCACTTTCTCTGTGATAACTCACTGACAGTGCAGCACTTTCTCTGTGATAACTCACTGTCAGTGAAGCACTTTCTCTGTGATTACCCACTGACAGTGCAGCACTTTCTCTGTGATAACCCACTGACAGTGCAGCACTTTCTCTGTGATAACTCACCGACAGTGCAGCACTTTCTCTGTGATAACTCACCGACAGTGCAGCACTTTCTGTGTGATGACTCATCAACAGTGCAGCACTTTCTCTGTGATAACCCACCAGCAGTGCAGCATTTTCTCTGTGATAACTCACCGACATTGCAGCACTTTCCCTGTGATAACTTACTGACAGTGCAGCACTTTCTCTGTGATAATCCATTGACAGTGCAGCACTTTCTCTGTGATAACCCACTGACAGTGCAGCACTTTCTCTGTGATAACACACTGACAGTGCAGTACTTTCTCTGTGATAAATCACCGACAGTGCAGCAGTTTCACTGTGATAACTTACCGACAGTGCAGCACTTTCTCTGTGATAACCCACTGACAGTGCACCACTTTCTCTGTGATAACACACTGACAGTACAGCACTTTCCTTGTGATAACCCACTGACAGTACAGCACTTTCCCTGTGATAACCCACTGACAGTGCAGCACTTTCTCTGTGATAACCCACTGACAGTGCAGCACTTTCTCTGTGATAACCCACCGACAGTACAGCAATTTCTCTGTGATCACACATTGACAGTGCAGCACTTTCCCTGTGATAACCCACTGACAGTGCAGCACTTCTCTGTGATAACACATTGACAGTGCAGCACTTTCTCTATGATAACCCACTGACAGTGCAGCACTTTCTCTGTGATAACCCACCGACAGTGCAGCACTTTCCCTGTGATAACCCACTGACAGTGCAGCACTTCTCTGTGATAACACATTGAGAGTGCAGCACTTTCCCTGCGATAACCCACCGACAGTGCAGCACTTTCTCTGTGATGACTCACCAGCAGTGAGGACTTTCTCTGTGATAACTCACCGACAGTGCAGCACTTTCTCTGTGATAAATCACCGACATTGCAGCAGTTTCACTGTGATAACTTACCGACAGTGCAGCACTTTCTCTGTGATAACCGACTGACAGTGCAGCACTTTCTCTGTGATAAATCACCGACAGTGCAGCAGTTTCACTGTGATAAATCACTGACATTGCAGCACTTTCTCTGTGATAACTTACCGACAGTGCAGCACTTTCTCTGTGATAACTCACCGACAGTACAGCACTTTCCCTGTGATAACTCACTGACAGTGCAGCACGTTCCCTGTGATAACCCACTGACAGTGCAGCACTTTCTCTGTGATAACCCACTGACAGTGCAGCACTTTCTCTGTGATAACCCACTGACAGTGCAGCACTTTCTCTGTGATAACCCACTGACAGTGCAGCACTTTCTTTGTGATAACCCACCGAGAGTGCAGCACTTTCTTTGTGATAACTCCCGACCGTGCAGCACTTTCTCTGTGATGACTCACCAGCAGTGCAGCATTTTCTCTGTGATAACCCACCAGCAGTGCAGCACTTTCTCTGTGATAACCCACCAACAGTGCAACACTTTCTCTGTGATAACTCACCGACAGTGCCGCACTTTCTCTGTGATGACTCACCAGCAGTGAGGACTTTCTCTGTGATAAGTCACTGACAGTGCAGCACTTTCTCTGTGATAACTCACCGACAGTGCAGCACTTTCCCTGTGATCACTTACTGACAGTGCAGAACTTTCTCTGTGATAACACACTGACAGTGCAGCACTTTCTCTGTGATAACCCACTGACAGTGCAGCACTTTCTCTGTGATAACCCACTGACAGTGCAGCACACTCTCTGTGATAACCCACTGATAGTGCAGCACTTTCTCTGTGATAACTCACTGACAGTGCAGCACTTTCTCTGTGATAACACACTGACAGTGCAGCACTTTCTCTGTGATAACTCACTGACACTGCAGCACTTTCTCTGTGATAACCCACTGACAGTGCAGCACTTTCTCTGTGATAACTTACTGACAGTGCAGCCCCTTCTTTCTGTGATAAACCACTGACAGTGCAGCACTTTCACTGTGATGACTCACCAACAGTGCAGCACGTTGTCTGTGATAACGCACTGACAGTGCAGCACTTTCTCTGTGATTACTCACTGATAGCGCAGCACTTTGTCTGTGATAACTCACTGATAGTGCAGTGCTTTCTCTGTGATAACCCACTGACAGTGCTGCACTTTCTCTGTGATAACCCACTGACAGTGCAGCACATTCTCTGTGATAACTCACTGACAGTGCAGCACTTTCCCTGTGATAACCCACTGAGAGTGCAGCACTTTCTCTGTGATAACACATTGACAGTGCAGCACTTTTCCTGTGATAACCCACTGACAGTGCAGCACTTTCTCTGTGAGAACCCACTGACAGTGCAGCACTTTCTCTGTGATAACCCACTGTCAGTGCAGCACTTTCCCTGTGATAACTCACTGTCAGTGCAGCACTTTTTCTGTGATGACACACTGACAGTGCAGCACTTTCTCTGTGATAACACGCTGACAGTGCAGCACTTTCCCTGTGATACCTCACTGTCAGTGCAGCACTTTCTCTGTGATAACACACTGAGAGTGCCGCACTTTCTCTGTGATAACTCACTGACAGTGCAGCACTTTCTCTGTGATAACTCACTGTCAGTGAAGCACTTTCTCTGTGATGACCCACTGACAGTGCAGCACTTTCTCTGTGATAACCCACTGACAGTGCAGCACTTTCTCTGTGATAACTCACCGACAGTGCAGCACTTTTTCTGTGATAACTCACCGACAGTGCAGCACTTTCTGTGTGATGACTCACCAACAGTGCAGCACTTTCTCTGTGATAACCCACCAGCAGTGCAGCATTTACTCTGTGATAACTCACCGACATTGCAGCACTTTCTCTGTGATAATCCATTGACAGTGCAGCACTTTCTCTGTGATATTCCACTGACAGTGCAGCACTTTCTCTGTGATAACACACTGACAGTGCAGTACTTTCTCTGTGATAAATCACCGACAGTGCAGCAGTTTCACTGTGATAACTTACCGACAGTGCAGCACTTTCTCTGTGATAACCCACTGACAGTGCACCACTTTCTCTGTGATAACACACTGACAGTACAGCACTTTCCCTGTGATAACCCACTGACAGTACAGCACTTTCCCTGTGATAACCCACTGACAGTGCAGCACTTTCTCTGTGATAACCCACTGACAGTGCAGCACTTTCTCTGTGATAACCCACCGACAGTACAGCAATTTCTCTGTGATCACACATTGACAGTGCAGCACTTTCCCTGTGATAACCCACTGACAGTGCAGCACTTTCTCTGTGATAACCCACCGACAGTGCAGCACTTCCTCTGTGAGAACCCACTGACAGTGCAGCACTTTCCCTGTGATAACCCACTGACAGTGCAGCACTTCTCTGTGATAACACATTGACAGTGCGGCACTTTCTCTATGATAACCCACTGACAGTGCAGCACTTTCTCTGTGATAACCCACCGACAGTGCAGCACTTTCCCTGTGATAACCCACTGACAGTGCAGCACTTCTCTGTGATAACACATTGAGAGTGCAGCACTTTCCCTGCGATAACCCACCGACAGTGCAGCACTTTCTCTGTGATGACTCACCAGCAGTGAGGACTTTCTCTGTGATAACTCACCGACAGTGCAGCACTTTCTCTGTGATAAATCACCGACATTGCAGCAGTTTCACTGTGATAACTTACCGACAGTGCAGCACTTTCTCTGTGATAACCCACTGACAGTGCAGCACTTTCTCTGTGATAAATCACCGACAGTGCAGCAGTTTCACTGTGATAAATCACTGACATTGCAGCACTTTCTCTGTGATAACTTACCGACAGTGCAGCACTTTCTCTGTGATAACTCACCGACAGTACAGCACTTTCCCTGTGATAACTCACTGACAGTGCAGCACGTTCCCTGTGATAACCCACTGACAGTGCAGCACTTTCTCTGTGATAACCCACTGACAGTGCAGCACTTTCTCTGTGATAACCCACTGACAGTGCAGCACTTTCTCTGTGATAACCCACTGACAGTGCAGCACTTTCTTTGTGATAACCCACCGACAGTGCAGCACTTTCTTTGTGATAACTCCCGACCGTGCAGCACTTTCTCTGTGATGACTCACCAGCAGTGCAGCATTTTCTCTGTGATAACCCACCAGCAGTGCAGCACTTTCTCTGTGATAACCCACCAACAGTGCAACACTTTCTCTGTGATAACTCACCGACAGTGCAGCACTTTCTCTGTGATGACTCACCAGCAGTGAGGACTTTCTCTGTGATAAGTCACTGACAGTGCAGCACTTTCTCTGTGATAACTCACCGACAGTGCAGCACTTTCCCTGTGATCACTTACTGACAGTGCAGAACTTTCTCTGTGATAACACACTGACAGTGCAGCACTTTCTCTGTGATAACTCACTGACAGTGCAGCACTTTCTCTGTGATAACCCACTGACAGTGCAGCACACTCTCTGTGATAACCCACTGATAGTGCAGCACTTTCTCTGTGATAACTCACTGACAGTGCAGCACTTTCTCTGTGATAACACACTGACAGTGCAGCACTTTCTCTGTGATAACTCACTGACACTGCAGCACTTTCTCTGTGATAACCCACTGACAGTGCAGCACTTTCTCTGTGATAACTTACTGACAGTGCAGCCCATTCTTTCTGTGATAAACCACTGACAGTGCAGCACTTTCACTGTGATGACTCACCAACAGTGCAGCACGTTGTCTGTGATAACGCACTGACAGTGCACCACTTTCTCTGTGATTACTCACTGATAGCGCAGCACTTTGTCTGTGATAACTCACTGATAGTGCAGCACTTTCTCTGTGATAACCCACTGACAGTGCTGCACTTTCTCTGTGATAACCCACTGACAGTGCAGCACATTCTCTGTGATAACTCACTGACAGTGCAGCACTTTCCCTGTGATAACCCACTGACAGTGCAGCACTTTCTCTGTGATAACCCACTGACAGTGCAGCACTTTGACGGTGATAACTCACTGACAGTGCAGCACGTTGTCTGTGATAACTCACTGACAGTGCAGCACTTTCCCTGTGATAACCCACTGACAGTGCAGCACTTTCTCTGTGATAACCCACTGACAGTGCAGCACTTTCTCTGTGATAACTCACTGACAGTGCAGCACTTTGTCTGTGATAACTCACTGAGAGTGCAGCACTTTCTCTGTGATAACCCACTGACAGTGCAGCACTTTCTCTGTGATAACACACTGACAGTGCAGCACTTTCTCTGTGATAACTCACTGACAGTACAGCACTTTCTCTGTGATAACCCACTGACAGTGCAGCACTTTCTCTGTGATAACCCACTGACAGTGCAGCACTTTCTCTGTGATAACTCACCGACAGTGCAGCACTTTGTCTGTGATAACTCACCGACAGTGCAGCACTTTCTGTGTGATGACTCACCAGCAGTGCAGCACTTTCTCTGTGATAACTCACCGACATTGCAGCACTTTCCCTGTGATAACTTACTGACAGCACAGCACTTTCTCTGTGATAATCCACTGACAGTGCAGCACTTTCCCTGTGATAACCCACTGACAGTGCAGCACTTTCTCTGTGATAACCCACTGACAGTGCAGCACTTTCTCTGTGATAACCCACTGACAGTGCAGCACTTTCTCTGTGATAACCCACTGACAGTGCAGCACTTTCTCTGTGATAACCCACTGACAGTGCAGCACTTTCCCTGTGATAACACACTGACAGTTCAGCACTTTCCCTGTGATAACCCACTGACAGTACAGCACTTTCCCTGTGATAACCCACTGACAGTGCAGCACTTTCTCTGTGATAACCAACTGAGAGTGCAGCACTTTGTCTGTGATAACCCACCGACAGTACAGCACTTTCTCTGTGATAACCCACCGACAGTGCAGCACTTTCTATGTGATAACCCACTGACAGTGCACCACTTTCTCTGTGATAAATCACCGACAGTGCAGCCCTTTCACTGTGATAACTTGCCGACAGTGCAGCACCTTCTCTGTGATAACCCACTGACAGTGCACCACTTTCTCTGTGATAACACACTGACAGTGCACCACTTTCTCTGTGATAACACACTGACAGTACAGCACTTTCCCTGTGATAACCCACTGACAGTACAGCACTTTCCCTGTGATAACCCACTGACAGTGCTGCACTTTTTCTGTGATAACACATTGACAGTGCAGCACTTTCCCTGTGATAACCCACTGACAGTGCAGCACTTTCTCTGTGATAACCCACCGACAGTGCAGCACTTCCTCTGTGATAACCCACTGACAGTGCAGCACTTTCCCTGTGATAACCCACTGACAGTGCAGCACTTCTCTGTGATAACACATTGAAAGTGCAGCACTTTCTCTATGATAACCCACTGACAGTGCAGCACTTTCTCTGTGATAACCCACCGACAGTGCAGCACTTTCCCTGTGATAACCCACTGACAGTGCAGCACTTCTCTGTGATAACACATTGAGAGGGCAGCACTTTCCCTGCGATAACCCACCGACAGTGCAGCACTTTCTCTGTGATGACTGACCAGCAGTGAGGACTTTCTCTGTGATAACTCACCGACAGTGCAGCACATTCTCTGTGATAATTCACCGACATTGCAGCAGTTTCACTGTGATAACTTACCGACAGTGCAGCACTTTCTCTGTGATAACCCACTGACAGTGCAGCACTTTATCTGTGATAAATCACCGACAGTGCAGCAGTTTCACTGTGATAAATCACTGACATTGCAGCACTTTCTCTGTGATAACTTACCGACAGTGCAGCACTTTCTCTGTGATAACTCACCTACAGTACAGCACTTTCCCTGTGATAACCCACTGACAGTGCAGCACGTTCCCTGTGATAACCCACTGACAGTGCAGCACTTTCTCTGTGATAACGCACTGACAGTGCAGCACTTTCTCTGTGATAACCCACTGACAGTGCAGCACTTTCTCTGTGATAACCCACAGACAGTGCTGCACTTTCTTTGTGATAACCCACCGACAGTGCAGCACTTTCTTTGTGATAAATCCCGACCGTGCAGCACTTTCTCTGTGATGACTCACCAGCAGTGCAGCATTTTCTCTGTGATAACCCACCAGCAGTGCAGCACTTTCTCCGTGATAACCCACCAGCAGTGCAACACTTTCTCTGTGATAACTCACCGACAGTGCAGCACTTTCTCTGTGATGACTCACCAGCTGTGAGGACTTTCTCTGTGATAAGTCACTGACAGTGCAGCACTTTCTCTGTGATAACTCACCGACAGTGCAGCACTTTCCTTGTGATAACTTACTGACAGTGCAGAACTTTCTCTGTGATAACACACTGACAGTGCAGAACTTTCTCTGTGATAACCCACTGACAGTGCAGCACTTTCTCTGTGATAACCCACTGACAGTGCAGCACTTTCTCTGTGATAACCCACTGATAGTGCAGCACTTTCTCTGTGATAACTCACTGACAGTGCAGCACTTTCTCTGTGATAACACACTGACAGTGCAGCACTTTCTCTGTGATAACTCACTGACACTGCAGGAATTTCTCTGTGATAACACACTGACAGTGCAGCACTTTCTCTGCGATAACTCACTGTCAGTGCAGCACTTTCTCTGTGATAACTTACTGACAGTGCAGCACTTTCTCTGTGATAACCCACTGACAGTGCAGCACTTTCTCTGTGATGACTCACCAACAGTGCAGCACGTTGTCTGTGATAACGCACTGACAGTGCAGCACTTTCTCTGTGATTACTCACTGATAGCGCAGCACTTTGTCTGTGATAACTCAATGACAGTGCAGCCCTTTCTCTGTGATAACCCACTGACAGTGCAGCACTTTCTCTGTGATAACCCACTGACAGTGCAGCACTTTCTCTGTGATAACTCACTGACAGTGCAGCACTTTGACTGTGATAACTCACTGACAGTGCAGCACTTTGTCTGTGATAACTCACTGACAGTGCACCACTTTCTCTGTGATAACCCACTGACAGTGCAGCACTTTCTCTGTGATATCTGACTGACAGTGCACCACTTTCTCTGTGATAACCCACTGACAGTGCTGCACTTTCTCTGTGATAACCCACTGACAGTGCAGCACTTTCTCTGTGATAACTCACTGACAGTGCAGCACTTTCTCTGTGATAACCCACAGACAGTGCTGCACTTTCTTTGTGATAACCCACAGACAGTGCTTCACTTTCTCTGTGATAACTGACTGACAGTGCACCACTTTCTCTGTGATAACCCACTGACAGTGCAGCACTTTCTCTGTGATAACCCACTGACACTGCAGGAATTTCTCTGTGATAACACACTGACCGTGCAGCACTTTCTCTGTGATAACTCACGAACAGTGCAGCACTTTCTGTGTGATGACTCACCAACAGTGCAGCACTTTCTCTGTGATAACCCACCAGCAGTGCAGCACTTTCTCTGTGATAACTCACCGACATTGCAGCACTTTCTCTGTGATAACACACTGACAGTGCAGTACTTTCTCTGTGATAAATCACCGACAGTGCAGCAGTTTCACTGTGATAACTTACCGACAGTGCAGCACTTTCTCTGTGATAACCCACTGACAGTGCACCACTTTCTCTGTGATAACACACTGACAGTACAGCACTTTCCCTGTGATAACCCACTGACAGTACAGCACTTTCCCTGTGATAACCCACTGACAGTGCAGCACTTTCTCTGTGATAACCCACTGACAGTGCAGCACTTTCTCTGTGATAACCCACCGACAGTACAGCAATTTCTCTGTGATCACACATTGACAGTGCAGCACTTTCCCTGTGATAACCCACTGACAGTGCAGCACTTTCTCTGTGATAACCCACCGACAGTGCAGCACTTCCTCTGTGAGAACCCACTGACAGTGCAGCACTTTCCCTGTGATAACCCACTGACAGTGCAGCACTTCTCTGTGATAACACATTGACAGTGCAGCACTTTCTCTATGATAACCCACTGACAGTGCAGCACTTTCTCTGTGATAACCCACCGACAGTGCAGCACTTTCCCTGTGATAACCCACTGACAGTGCAGAACTTCTCTGTGATAACACATTGAGAGTGCAGCACTTTCCCTGCGATAACCCACCGACAGTGCAGCACTTTCTCTGTGATGACTCACCAGCAGTGAGGACTTTCTCTGTGATAACTCACCGACAGTGCAGCACTTTCTCTGTGATAAATCACCGACATTGCAGCAGTTTCACTGTGATAACTTACCGACAGTGCAGCACTTTCTCTGTGATAACCCACTGACAGTGCAGCACTTTCTCTGTGATAAATCACCGACAGTGCAGCAGTTTCACTGTGATAAATCACTGACATTGCAGCACTTTCTCTGTGATAACTTACCGACAGTGCAGCACTTTCTCTGTGATAACTCACCGACAGTACAGCACTTTCCCTGTGATAACTCACTGACAGTGCAGCACGTTCCCTGTGATAACCCACTGACAGTGCAGCACTTTCTCTGTGATAACCCACTGACAGTGCAGCACTTTCTCTGTGATAACCCACTGACAGTGCAGCACTTTCTCTGTGATAACCCACTGACAGTGCAGCACTTTCTTTGTGATAACCCACCGACAGTGCAGCACTTTCTTTGTGATAACTCCCGACCGTGCAGCACTTTCTCTGTGATGACTCACCAGCAGTGCAGCATTTTCTCTGTGATAACCCACCAGCAGTGCAGCACTTTCTCTGTGATAACCCACCAACAGTGCAACACTTTCTCTGTGATAACTCACCGACAGTGCAGCACTTTCTCTGTGATGACTCACCAGCAGTGAGGACTTTCTCTGTGATAAGTCACTGACAGTGCAGCACTTTCTCTGTGATAACTCACCGACAGTGCAGCACTTTCCCTGTGATAACTTACTGACAGTGCAGAACTTTCTCTGTGATAACACACTGACAGTGCAGCACTTTCTCTGTGATAACTCACTGACACTGCAGCACTTTCTCTGTGATAACCCACTGACAGTGCAGCACTTTCTCTGTGATAACTTACTGACAGTGCAGCACTTTCTGTGTGATAAACCACTGACAGTGCAGCACTTTCACTGTGATGACTCACCAACAGTGCAGCACGTTGTCTCTGATAACACACTGACAGTGCAGCACTTTCTCTGTGATTACTCACTGATAGCGCAGCACTTTGTCTGTGATAACCCACTGACAGTGCAGTACTTTCTCTGTGATAAATCACCGACAGTGCAGCAGTTTCACTGTGATAAATCACTGACATTGCAGCACTTTCTCTGTGATAACTTACCGACAGTGCAGCACTTTCTCTGTGATAACTCACCGACAGTACAGCACTTTCCCTGTGATAACTCACTGACAGTGCAGCACGTTCCCTGTGATAACCCACTGACAGTGCAGCACTTTCTCTGTGATAACCCACTGACAGTGCAGCACTTTCTCTGTGATAACCCACTGACAGTGCAGCACTTTCTCTGTGATAACCCACTGACAGTGCAGCACTTTCTTTGTGATAACCCACCGACAGTGCAGCACTTTCTTTGTGATAACTCCCGACCGTGCAGCACTTTCTCTGTGATGACTCACCAGCAGTGAGGACTTTCTCTGTGATAAGTCACTGACAGTGCAGCACTTTCTCTGTGATAACTCACCGACAGTGCTGCACTTTCCCTGTGATAACTTACTGACAGTGCAGAACTTTCTCTGTGATAACACACTGACAGTGCAGCACTTTCTCTGTGATAACCCACTGACAGAGCAGCACTTTCTCTGTGATAACCCACTGACAGTGCAGCACACTCTCTGTGATAACCCACTGATAGTGCAGCACTTTCTCTGTGATAACTCACTGACAGTGCAGCACTTTCTCTGTGATAACACACTGACAGTGCAGCACTTTCTCTGTGATAACTCACTGACACTGCAGCACTTTCTCTGTGATAACCCACTGACAGTGCAGCACTTTCTCTGTGATAACTTACTGACAGTGCAGCACTTTCTCTGTGATAAACCACTGACAGTGCAGCACATTCACTGTGATGACTCACCAACAGTGCAGCACGTTGTCTGTGATAACGCACTGACAGTGCAGCAATTTCTCTGTGATTACTCACTGATAGCGCAGCACTTTGTCTGTGATAACCCACTGACAGTGCAGCACTTTCTCTGTGATAACCCTCTGACAGTGCAGCACTTTCTCTGTGATAACCCACTGACAGTGCAGCACTTTCTCTGTGATAACCCACTGACAGTGCAGCACTTTCCCTGTGATAACACACTGACAGTTCAGCACTTTCCCTGTGATAACCCACTGACAGTACAGCACTTTCCCTGTGATAACCCACTGACAGTGCAGCACTTTCTCTGTGATAACCAACTGAGAGTGCAGCACTTTGTCTGTGATAACCCACCGACAGTACAGCACTTTCTCTGTGATAACCCACCGACAGTGCAGCACTTTCTATGTGATAACCCACTGACAGTGCACCACTTTCTCTGTGATAAATCACCGACAGTGCAGCAGTTTCACTGTGATAACTTGCCGACAGTGCAGCACCTTCTCTGTGATAACCCACTGACAGTGCACCACTTTCTCTGTGATAACACACTGACAGTGCACCACTTTCTCTGTGATAACACACTGACAGTACAGCACTTTCCCTGTGATAACCCACTGACAGTACAGCACTTTCCCTGTGATAACCCACTGACAGTGCTGCACTTTCTCTGTGATAACCCACTGACAGTGCAGCACTTCTCTGTGATAACACATTGAAAGTGCAGCACTTTCTCTATGATAACCCACTGACAGTGCAGCACTTTCTCTGTGATAACCCACCGACAGTGCAGCACTTTCCCTGTGATAACCCACTGACAGTGCAGCACTTCTCTGTGATAACATATTGAGAGTGCAGCACTTTCCCTGCGATAACCCACCGACAGTGCAGCACATTCTCTGTGATAAATCACCGACATTGCAGCAGTTTCACTGTGATAACTTACCGACAGTGCAGCACTTTCTCTGTGATAACCCACTGACAGTGCAGCACTTTATCTGTGATAAATCACCGACAGTGCAGCAGTTTCACTGTGATAAATCACTGACATTGCAGCACTTTCTCTGTGATAACTTACCGACAGTGCAGCACTTCCTCTGTGATAACTCACCTACAGTACAGCACTTTCCCTGTGATAACCCACTGACAGTGCAGCACGTTCCCTGTGATAACCCACTGACAGTGCAGCACTTTCTCTGTGATAACGCACTGACAGTGCAGCACTTTCTCTGTGATAACCCACTGACAGTGCAGCACTTTCTCTGTGATAACCCACAGACAGTGCTGCACTTCCTTTGTGATAACCCACCGACAGTGCAGCACTTTCTTTGTGATAAATCCCGACCGTGCAGCACTTTCTCTGTGATGACTCACCAGCAGTGCAGCATTTTCTCTGTGATAACCCACCAGCAGTGCAGCACTTTCTCTGTGATAACCCACCAGCAGTGCAACACTTTCTCTGTGATAACTCACCGACAGTGCAGCACTTTCTCTGTGATGACTCACCAGCTGTGAGGACTTTCTCTGTGATAAGTCACTGACAGTGCAGCACTTTCTCTGTGATAACTCACCGACAGTGCAGCACTTTCCCTGTGATAACTTACTGACAGTGCAGAACTTTCTCTGTGAGAACACACTGACAGTGCAGCACTTTCTCTGTGATAACCCACTGACAGTGCAGCACTTTCTCTGTGATAACCCACTGACAGTGCAGCACTTTCTCTGTGATAACCCACTGATAGTGCAGCACTTTCTCTGTGATAACTCACTGACAGTGGAGCACTTTCTCTGTGATAACTCACCGACAGTGCAGCACTTTCTCTGTGATAAATCACCGACATTGCAGAAGTTTCACTGTGATAACTTACCGACAGTGCAGCACTTTCTCTGTGATAACTCACCGACAGTACAGCACTTTCCCTGTGATAACTCACTGACAGTGCAGCACGTTCCCTGTGATAACCCACTGACAGTGCAGCACTTTCTCTGTGATAACCCACTGACAGTGCAGCACTTTCTCTGTGATAACCCACTGACAGTGCAGCACTTTCTCTGTGATAACCCACTGACAGTGCAGCACTTTCTTTGTGATAACCCACCGACAGTGCAGCACTTTCTTTGTGATAACTCCCGACCGTGCAGCACTTTCTCTGTGATGACTCACCAGCAGTGCAGCATTTTCTCTGTGATAACCGACCAGCAGTGCAGCACTTTCTCTGTGATAACCCACCAACAGTGCAACACTTTCTCTGTGATAACTCACCGACAGTGCAGCACTTTCTCTGTGATGACTCACCAGCAGTGAGGACTTTCTCTGTGATAAGTCACTGACAGTGCAGCACTTTCTCTGTGATAACTCACCGACAGTGCAGCACTTTCCCTGTGATAACTTACTGACAGTGCAGAACTTTCTCTGTGATAACACACTGACAGTGCAGCACTTTCTCTGTGATAACCCACTGACAGTGCAGCACACTCTCTGTGATAACTTACTGACAGTGCAGCACTTTCTCTGTGATAAACCACTGACAGTGCAGCACTTTCACTGTGATGACTCACCAACAGTCCAGCACGTTGTCTGTGATAACGCACTGACAGTGCAGCACTTTCTCTGTGATTACTCACTGATAGCGCAGCACTTTGTCTGTGATAACTCACTGATAGTGCAGCACTTTCTCTGTGATAACCCACTGACAGTGCTGCACTTTCTCTGTGATAACCCACTGACAGTGCAGCACATTCTCTGTGATAACTCACTGACAGTGCAGCACTTTGACGGTGATAACTCACTGACAGTGCAGCACTTTGTCTGTGATAACTCAATGACAGTGCAGCACTTTCCCTGTGATAACCCACTGACAGTGCAGCACTTTCTCTGTGATAACCCACTGACAGTGCAGCACTTTCTCTGTGATAACTCACTGACAGTGCAGCACTTTGTCTGTGATAACTCACTGAGAGTGCAGCACTTTCTCTGTGATAACCCACTGACAGTGCAGCACTTTCTCTGTGATAACTCACTGACAGTACAGCACTTTCTCTGTGATAACCCACTGACAGTGCAGCACTTTCTCTGTGATAACCCACTGACAGTGCAGCACTTTCTCTGTGATAACTCACCGACAGTGCAGCACTTTGTCTGTGATAACTCACCGACAGTGCAGCACTTTCTGTGTGATGACTCACCAGCAGTGCAGCACTTTCTCTGTGATAACTCACCGACATTGCAGCACTTTCCCTGTGATAACTTACTGACAGCGCAGCACTTTCTCTGTGATAATCCACTGACAGTGCAGCACTTTCCCTGTGATAACCCACTGACAGTGCAGCACTTTCTCTGTGATAACCCACTGACAGTGCAGCACTTTCTCTGTGATAACCCACTGACAGTGCAGCACTTTCTCTGTGATAACCCACTGACAGTGCAGCACTTTCTCTGTGATAACCCACTGACAGTGCAGCACTTTCCCTGTGATAACACACTGACAGTTCAGCACTTTCCCTCTGATAACCCACTGACAGTACAGCACTTTCCCTGTGATAACCCACTGACAGTGCAGCACTTTCTCTGTGATAACCAACTGAGAGTGCAGCACTTTGTCTGTGATAACCCACCGACAGTACAGCACTTTCTCTGTGATAACCCACCGACAGTGCAGCACTTTCTATGTGATAACCCACTGACAGTGCACCACTTTCTCTGTGATAAATCACCGACAGTGCAGCAGTTTCACTGTGATAACTTGCCGACAGTGCAGCACTTTCTCTGTGATAACACACTGACAGTGCACCACTTTCTCTGTGATAACACACTGACAGTACAGCACTTTCCCTGTGATAACCCACTGACAGTACAGCACTTTCCCTGTGATAACCCACTGACAGTGCTGCACTTTCTCTGTGATAACCCACTGACAGTGCAGCACTTTCTCTGTGATAACCCACCGACAGTACAGCAATTTCTCTGTGATAACACATTGACAGTGCAGCACTTTCCCTGTGATAACCCACTGACAGTGCAGCACTTTCTCTGTGATAACCCACCGACAGTGCAGCACTTCTCTGTGATAACACATTGAAAGTGCAGCACTTTCTCTATGATAACCCACTGACAGTGCAGCACTTTCTCTGTGATAACCCACCGACAGTTCAGCACTTTCCCTGTGATAACCCACTGACAGTGCAGCACTTCTCTGTGATAACACATTGAGAGTGCAGCACTTTCCCTGCGATAACCCACCGACAGTGCAGCACTTTCTCTGTGATGACTGACCAGCAGTGAGGACTTTCTCTGTGATAACTCACCGACAGTGCAGCACATTCTCTGTGATAAATCACCGACATTGCAGCAGTTTCACTGTGATAACTTACCGACAGTGCAGCACTTTCTCTGTGATAACCCACTGACAGTGCAGCACTTTATCTGTGATAACCCACTGACAGTGCAGCAGTTTCACTGTGATAAATCACCGACAGTGCAGCAGTTTCACTGTGATAAATCACTGACATTGCAGCACTTTCTCTGTGATAACTTACCGACAGTGCAGCACTTTCTCTGTGATAACTCACCTACAGTACAGCACTTTCCCTGTGATAACCCACTGACAGTGCAGCACGTTCCCTGTGATAACCCACTGACAGTGCAGCACTTTCTCTGTGATAACGCACTGACAGTGCAGCACTTTCTCTGTGATAACCCACTGACAGTGCAGCACTTTCTCTGTGATAACCCACAGACAGTGCTGCACTTCCTTTGTGATAACCCACCGACAGTGCAGCACTTTCTTTGTGATAACTTACCGACAGTGCAGCACTTTCTCTGTGATAACCCACCAGCAGTGCAACACTTTCTCTGTGATAACTCACCGATAGTGCAGCACTTTCTCTGTGATGACTCACCAGCTGTGAGGACTTTCTCTGTGATAAGTCACTGACAGTGCAGCACTTTCTCTGTGATAACTCACCGACAGTGCAGCACTTTCCCTGTGATAACTTACTGACAGTGCAGAACTTTCTCTGTGATAACACACTGACAGTGCAGCCCTTTCTCTGTGATAACCCACTGACAGTGCAGCACTTTCTCTGTGATAACCCACTGACAGTGCAGCACTTTCTCTGTGATAACCCACTGATAGTGCAGCACTTTCTCTGTGATAACTCACTGACAGTGCAGCACTTTCTCTGTGATAACACACTGACAGTGCAGCACTTTCTCTGTGATAACTCACTGACACTGCAGGAATTTCTCTGTGATAACACACTGACAGTGCAGCACTTTCTCTGCGATAACTCACTGTCAGTGCAGCACTTTCTCTGTGATAACTTACTGACAGTGCAGCACTTTCTCTGTGATAACCCACTGACAGTGCAGCACTTTCTCTGTGATGACTCACCAACAGTGCAGCACGTTGTCTGTGATAACGCACTGACAGTGCAGCACTTTCTCTGTGATTACTCACTGATAGCGCAGCACTTTGTCTGTGATAACTCACTGACAGTGCAGCACTTTCTCTGTGATAACCCACTGACAGTGCAGCACTTTCTCTGTGATAACCAACTGACAGTGCAGCACTTTCTCTGTGATAACTCACTGACAGTGCAGCACTTTGACAGTGATAACTCACTGACAGTGCAGCACTTTGTCTGTGATAACTCACTGACAGTGCACCACTTTCTCTGTGATAACCCACTGACAGTGCAGCACTTTCTCGGTGATAACTGACTGACAGTGCACCACTTTCTCTGTGATAACCCACTGACAGTGCAGCACTTTCTCTGTGATAACCCACTGGCAGTGCAGCACTTTCTCTGTGATAACTCACTGACAGTGCAGCACTTTCTCTGTGATAACCCACAGACAGTGCTGCACTTTCTTTGTGATAACCCACCGACAGTGCAGCACTTTCTTTGTGATAAATCCCGACCGTGCAGCACTTTCTCTGTGATGACTCACCAGCAGTGCAGCACTTTCTCTGTGATAACCCACCAGCAGTGCAGCACTTACTCTGTGATAACCCACCAGCAGTGCAACACTTTCTCTGTGATAACTCACCGACAGTGCAGCACTTTCTCTGTGATGACTCACCAGCAGTGAGGACTTTCTCTGTGATAAGTCACTGACAGTGCAGCACTTTCTCTGTGATAACTCACCGACAGTGCAGCACTTGCCCTGTGATAACTTACTGACAGTGCAGAACTTTCTCTGTGATAACACACTGACACTGCAGCACTTTCTCTGTGATAACCCACTGACAGTGCAGCACTTTCTCTGTGATAACCCACTGACAGTGCAGCACTTTCTCTGTGATAACCCACTGATAGTGCAGCACTTTCTCTGTGATAACCCACTGACAGTGCAGCACTTTCTCTGTGATAACACACTGACAGTGCAGCACTTTCTCTGTGATAACTCACTGACACTGCAGGAATTTCTCTGTGATAACACACTGACAGTGCAGCACTTTCTCTGCGAAAACTCACTGTCAGTGCAGCACTTTCTCTGTGATAACTTACTGACAGTGCAGTACTTTCTCTGTGATAACCCACTGACAGTGCAGCACTTTCTCTGTGATGACTCACCAACAGTGCAGCACGTTGTCTGTGATAACGCACTGACAGTGCAGCACTTTCTCTGTGATTACTCACTGATAGCGCAGCACTTTGTCTGTGATAACTCACTGACAGTGCAGCACTTTCTCTGTGATAACCCACTGACAGTGCAGCACTTTCTCTGTGATAACCCACTGACAGTGCAGCACTTTCTCTGTGATAACTCACTGACAGTGCAGAACTTTGACTGTGATAACTCACTGACAGTGCAGCACTTTGTCTGTGATAACTCACTGACAGTGCACCACTTTCTCTGTGATAACCCACCGACAGTGCAGCACTTCCTCTGTGATAACCCACTGACAGTGCAGCACTTTCCCTGTGATAACCCACTGACAGTGCAGCACTTCTCTGTGATAACACATTGAAAGTGCAGCACTTTCTCTATGATAACCCACTGACAGTGCAGCACTTTCTCTGTGATAACCCACCGAGAGTGCAGCACTTCCCCTGTGATAACCCACTGAGAATGCAGCACTTCTCTGTGATAACACATTGAGAGTGCAGCACTTTCCCTGCGATAACCCACCGACAGTGCAGCACTTTCTCTGTGATGACTCACCAGCAGTGAGGACTTTCTCTGTGATAACTCACCGACAGTGCAGCACTTTCTCTGTGATAAATCACCGACATTGCAGCAGTTTCACTGTGATAACTTACCGACAGTGCAGCACTTTCTCTGTGATAACCCACTGACAGTGCAGCACTTTATCTGTGATAAATCACCGACAGTGCAGCAGTTTCACTGTGATAAATCACTGACATTGCAGCACTTTCTCTGTGATAACTTATCGACAGTGCAGCACTTTCTCTGTGATAACTCACCTACAGTACAGCACTTTCCCTGTGATAACCCACTGACAGTGCAGCACGTTCCCTGTGATAACCCACTGACAGTGCAGCACTTTCTCTGTGATAACGCACTGACAGTGCAGCACTTTCTCTGTGATAACCCACTGACAGTGCAGCACTTTCTCTGTGATAACCCACAGACAGTGCTGCAGTTTCTTTGTGATAACCCACCGACAGTGCAGCACTTTCTTTGTGATAAATCCCGACCGTGCAGCACTTTCTCTGTGATGACTCACCAGCAGTGCAGCATTTTCTCTGTGATAACCCACCAGCAGTGCAGCACTTTCTGTGTGATAACCCACCAGCAGTGCAACAGTTTCTCTGTGATAACTCACCGACAGTGCAGCACTTTCTCTGTGATGACTCACCAGCTGTGAGGACTTTCTCTGTGATAAGTCACTGACAGTGCAGCACTTTCTCTGTGATAACTCACCGACAGTGCAGCACTTTCCCTGTGATAACTTACTGACAGTGCAGAACTTTCTCTGTGATAACACACTGACAGTGCAGCACTTTCTCTGTGATAACCCACTGACAGTGCAGCACTTTCTCTGTGATAACCCACTGACAGTGCAGCACATTCTCTGTTATAACCCACTGATAGTGCAGCACTTTCTCTGTGATAACTCACTGACAGTGCAGCACTTTCTCTGTGATAACACACTGACAGTGCAGCACTTTCTCTGTGATAACTCACTGACACTGCAGGAATTTCTCTGTGATAACACACTGACAGTGCAGCACTTTCTCTGCGATAACTCACTGTCAGTGCAGCACTTTCTCTGTGATAACTCACTGACAGTGCAGCACTTTCTCTGTGATAACACACTGACAGTGCAGCACTTTCTCTGTGATAACTCACTGACACTGCAGGAATTTCTCTGTGATAACACACTGACAGTGCAGCACTTTCTCTGCGAAAACTCACTGTCAGTGCAGCACTTTCTCTGTGATAACTTACTGACAGTGCAGTACTTTCTCTGTGATAACCCACTGACAGTGCAGCACTTTCTCTGTGATGACTCACCAACAGTGCAGCACGTTGTCTGTGATAACGCACTGACAGTGCAGCACTTTCTCTGTGATTACTCACTGATAGCGCAGCACTTTGTCTGTGATAACTCACTGACAGTGCAGCACTTTCTCTGTGATAACCCACTGACAGTGCAGGACTTTCTCTGTGATAACCCACTGACAGTGCAGCACTTTCTCTGTGATAACTCACTGACAGTGCAGATCTTTGACTGTGATAACTCACTGACAGTGCAGCACTTTGTCTGTGATAACTCACTGACAGTGCACCACTTTCTCTGTGATAACCCACCGACAGTGCAGCACTTCCTCTGTGATAACCCACTGACAGTGCAGCACTTTCCCTGTGATAACCCACTGACAGTGCAGCACTTCTCTGTGATAACACATTGAAAGTGCAGCACTTTCTCTATGATAACCCACTGACAGTGCAGCACTTTCTCTGTGATAACCCACCGAGAGTGCAGCACTTTCCCTGTGATAACCCACTGAGAGTGCAGCACTTCTCTGTGATAACACATTGAGAGTGCAGCACTTTCCCTGCGATAACCCACCGACAGTGCAGCACTTTCTCTGTGATGAGTCACCAGCAGTGAGGACTTTCTCTGCGATAACTCACCGACAGTGCAGCACTTTCTCTGTGATAAATCACCGACATTGCAGCAGTTTCACTGTGATAACTTACCGACAATGCAGCACTTTCTCTGTGATAAACCACTGACAGTGCAGCACTTTATCTGTGATAAATCACCGACAGTGCAGCAGTTTCACTGTGATAAATCACTGACATTGCAGCACTTTCTCTGTGATAACTTACCGACAGTGCAGCACTTTCTCTGTGATAACTCACCTACAGTACAGCACTTTCCCTGTGATAACCCACTGACAGTGCAGCACGTTCCCTGTGATAACCCACTGACAGTGCAGCACTTTCTCTGTGATAACGCACTGACAGTGCAGCACTTTCTCTGTGATAACCCACTGACAGTGCAGCACTTTCTCTGTGATAACCCACAGACAGTGCTGCACTTTCTTTGTGATAACCCACCGACAGTGCAGCACTTTCTTTGTGATAAATCCCGACCGTGCAGCACTTTCTCTGTGATGACTCACCAGCAGTGCAGCATTTTCTCTGTGATAACCCACCAGCAGTGCAGCACTTTCTCTGTGATAACCCACCAGCAGTGCAACACTTTCTCTGTGATAACTCACCGACAGTGCAGCACTTTCTCTGTGATGACTCACCAGCTGTGAGGACTTTCTCTGTGATAAGTCACTGACAGTGCAGCACTTTCTCTGTGATAACTCACCGACAGTGCAGCACTTTCCCTGTGATAACTTACTGACAGTGCAGAACTTTCTCTGTGATAACACACTGACAGTGCAGCACTTTCTCTGTGATAACCCACTGACAGTGCAGCACTTTCTCTGTGATAACCCACTGACAGTGCAGCACTTTCTCTGTGATAACTCACTGACAGTGCAGCACTTTCTCTGTGATAACACACTGACAGTGCAGCACTTTCTCTGTGATAACTCACTGACACTGCAGGAATTTCTCTGTGATAACACACTGACAGTGCAGCACTTTCTCTGCGATAACTCACTGTCAGTGCAGCACTTTCTCTGTGAAAACTTACTGACAGTGCAGCACTTTCTCTGTGATAACCCACTGACAGTGCAGCACTTTCTCTGTGATGACTCACCAACAGTGCAGCACATTGTCTGTGAAAACGCACTGACAGTGCAGCACTTTCTCTGTGATTACTCACTGATAGCGCAGCACTTTGTCTGTGATAACTCACTGACAGTGCAGCACTTTCTCTGTGATAACCCACTGACAGTGCAGCACTTTCTCTGTGATAACCCACTGAGAGTGCAGCACTTTCTCTGTGATAACTCACTGACAGTGCAGCACTTTGACTGTGATAACTCACTGACAGTGCAGCACTTTGTCTGTGATAACTCACTGACAGTGCACCACTTTCTCTGTGATAACCCACTGACAGTGCAGCACTTTCTCTGTGTTAACTGACTGACAGTGCACCACTTTCTCTGTGATAACCCACTGACAGTGCAGCACTTTCTCTGTGATAACCCACTGACAGTGCAGCACTTTCTCTGTGATAACTCACTGACAGTGCAGCACTTTATCTGTGATAACCCACAGACAGTGCAGCACTTTCTCTGTGATAACACACTGACAGTGCAGCACTTTCTCTGTGATAACTCACTGACAGGACAGCACTTTCTCTGTGATAACCTACTGACAGTGCAGCACTTCCTCTGTGATAACCCACTGACAGTGCAGCACTTTATCTGTGATAACCCACTGACAGTGCAGCACTTTATCTGTGATAACCCACTGACAGTGCAGCACTTTCCCTGTGATAACTTACTGACAGTGCAGCACTTTCCCTGTTTTAACCCACTGACAGTGCAGCACTTTATTTGTGATAACCCACCGACAGTGCAGCACTTTCTTTGTGATAAATCCCGACAGTGCAGCACTTTCTCTGTGATGACTCACCAGCAGTGCAGCATTTTCCCTGTGATAACCCACCAGCAGTGCAGCACTTACTCTGTGATAACCCACCAGCAGTGCAACACTTTCTCTGTGATAACTCACCGACAGTGCAGCACTTTCTCTGTGATGACTCACCAGCAGTGAGGACTTTCTCTGTGATAAGTCACTGACAGTGCAGCACTTTCTCTGTGATAACTCACCGACAGTGCAGCACTTGCCCTGTGATAACTTACTGACAGTGCAGAACTTTCTCTGTGATAACACACTGACACTGCAGCACTTTCTCTGTGATAACCCACTGACAGTGCAGCACTTTCTCTGTGATAACCCACTGACAGTGCAGCACATTCTCTGTGATAACCCACTGATAGTGCAGCACTTTCTCTGTGATAACCCACTGACAGTGCAGCACCTTCTCTGTGATAACACACTGACAGTGCAGCACTTTCTCTGTGATAACTCACTGACAGTGCAGGAATTTCTCTGTGATAACACACTGACAGTGCAGCACTTTCTCTGCGAAAACTCACTGTCAGTGCAGCACTTTCTCTGTGATAACTTACTGACAGTGCAGTACTTTCTCTGTGATAACCCACTGACAGTGCAGCAAATTCTCTGTGATGACTCACCAACAGTGCAGCACGTTGTCTGTGATAACGCACTGACAGTGCAGCACTTTCTCTGTGATTACTCACTGATAGCGCAGCACTTTGTCTGTGATAACTCACTGACAGTGCAGCACTTTCTCTGTGATATCCCACTGACAGGGCAGCACTTTCTCTGTGATAACCCACTGACAGTGCAGCACTTTCTCTGTGATAACTCACTGACAGTGCAGAACTTTGACTGTGATAACTCACTGACAGTGCAGCACTTTGTCTGTGATAACTCACTGACAGTGCACCACTTTCTCTGTGATAACCCACCGACAGTGCAGCACTTCCTCTGTGATAACCCACTGACAGTGCAGCACTTTCCCTGTGATAACCCACTGACAGTGCAGCACTTCTCTGTGATAACACATTGAAAGTGCAGCACCTTCTCTATGATAACCCACTGACAGTGCAGCACTTTCTCTGTGATAACCCACCGAGAGTGCAGCACTTTCCCTGTGATAACCCACTGAGAGTGCAGCACTTCTCTGTGATAACACATTGAGAGGGCAGCACTTTCCCTGCGATAACCCACCGACAGTGCAGCACTTTCTCTGTGATGACTCACCAGCAGTGAGGACTTTCTCTGTGATAACTCACCGACAGTGCAGCACTTTCTCTGTGATAAATCACCGACATTGCAGCAGTTTCACTGTGATAACTTACCGACAGTGCAGCACTTTCTCTGTGATAACCCACTGACAGTGCAGCACTTTATCTGTGATAAATCACCGACAGTGCAGCACTTTCTCTGTGATAACTTACCGACAGTGCAGCACTTTCTCTGTGATAACTCACCGACAGTACAGCACTTTCCCTGTGATAACCCACTGACAGTGCAGCACGTTCCCTGTGATAACCCACTGACAGTGCAGCACTTTCTCTGTGATAACTCACTGAGAGTGCAGCACTTTGTCTGTGATAAATCACCGACAGTGCAGCAGTTTCACTGTGATAACTCACTGACAGTGCAGCACTTTGACTGTGATAACTCACTGACAGTGCAGCACTTTGTCTGTGATAACTCACTGACAGTGCACCACTTTCTCTGTGATAACCCACTGACAGTGCAGCACTTTCTCTGTGATAACCCACTGACAGTGCAGCACTTTCTCTGTGATAACTCACTGACAGTGCAGCACTTTGTCTGTGATAACTCACTGAGAGTGCAGCACTTTCTCTGTGATAACCCACTGACAGTGCAGCACTTTCTCTGTGATAACCCACCGACAGTGCAGCACTTCCTCTGTGATAACCCACTGACAGTGCAGCACTTTCCCTGTGTCAACCCACTGACAGTGCCGCACTTTCCCTGTGATAACCCACTGACAGTGCAGCACTTTCTCTGTGATAAGCCACTGACAGTGCAGCACTTTCCCTGTGTTAACACACTGACAGTGCAGCACTTACCCTGTGATAACCCACTGACAGTGCAGCACTTTCTCTGTGATAACTCACTGACAGTGCAGCACTTTCTATGTGATAACACACTGACAGTGCAGCACTTTCTCTGTGATAACTCACTGACACTGCAGCCCTTTCTCTGTGATAACTCACTGACAGTGCAGCACTTTCTCTGTGATAACTTACTGACAGTGCAGCACTTTCTCTGTGATAAACCACTGACAGTGCAGCACTTTCTCTGTGATGACTCACCAACAGTGCAGCACGTTGTCTGTGATAACGCACTGACAGTGCAGCACTTTCTCTGTGATAACCCACTGACAGTGCAGCACTTTCTCTGTGATAACCCACTGACAGTGCAGCACTTTCTCTGTGATAACTCACCGACAGTACAGCAATTTCTCTGTGATAACACATTGACATTGCAGCACTTTCCCTGTGATAACCCACTGACAGTGCAGCTCTTTCTCTGTGATAACCCACCGACAGTGCAGCACTTTCCCTGTGATAACCCACGGACAGTGCAGCACTTCTCTGTGATAACACATTGACAGTGCAGCACTTTCTCTATGATAACCCACTGACAGTGCAGCACTTTCTCTGTGATAACCCACCGACAGTGCAGCACTTTCCCTGTGATAACCCACTGACAGTGCAGCACTTCTCTGTGATAACACATTGAGAGTGCAGCACTTTCCCTGCGATAACCCACTGACAGTGCAGCACTTTCTCTGTGATAACTCACCGACAGTGCAGCACTTTCTCTGTGATAAATCACCTACAGTGCAGCAGTTTCACTGTGATAACTTACCGACAGTGCAGCACTTTCTCTGTGATAACCCACTGACAGTGCAGCACGTTCCCTGTGATAACCCACTGACAGTGCAGCACTTTCTCTGTGATAACCCACTGACAGTGCAGCACTTTCTCTGTGATAACCCACTGCCAGTGCAGCACTTTCTCTGTGATAAACCACTGACAGTGCAGCACTTTATTTGTGATAACCCACCGACAGTGCAGCACTTTCTTTGTGATAACTCCCGACCGTGCAGCACTTTCTCTGTGATGACTCACCAGCAGTGCAGCATTTTCTCTGTGATAACCCACCAGCAGTGCAGCACTTTCTCTGTGATAACCCACCAGCAGTGCAACACTTTCTCTGTGATAACTCACCGACAGTGCAGCACTTTCTCTGTGATGACTCACCAGCCGTGCAGCACTTTCTCTGTGATAAGTCACTGACAGTGCAGCACTTTCTCTGTGATAACTCACCGACAGTGCAGCACTTTCCCTGTGATAACTTACTGACAGTGCAGAACTTTCTCTGTGATAACACACTGACAGTGCAGCACTTTCTCTGTGATAACCCACTGACAGTGCAGCACTTTCTCTGTGATAACCCACTGACAGTGCAGCACTTTCTCTGTGATAACCCACTGATAGTGCAGCACTTTCTCTGTGATAACTCACTGACAGTGCAGCACTTTCTCTGTGATAACACACTGACAGTGCAGCAATTTCACTGTGATAACTCACTGACACTGCAGCACTTTCTCTGTGATAACACACTGACAGTGCAGCACTTTCTCTGCGATAACTCACTGTCAGTGCAGCACTTTGACTGTAATAACTCACTGACAGTGCAGCACTTAGTCTGTGATAACTCACTGACAGTGCAGCACTTTCTCTGTGATAACCCTCTGACAGTGCAGCACTTTCTCTGTGATGACTCACCAACAGTGCAGCACGTTGTCTGTGATAACGCACTGACAGTGCAGCACTTTCTCTGTGATAACTCACTGATAGCGCAGCACTTTGTCTGTGATAACTCACTGACAGTGCAGCACTTTCTGTGTGAGAACCCACTGACAGTGCAGCACTTTCTCTGTGATAACTCACTGACAGTGCAGCACTTTCTCTGGGATAACTCACTGACAGTGCAGCACTTTGACTGTGATATCTCACTGACAGTGCAGCACTTTCTCTGTGATAACTCACTGACAGTGCAGCACTTTCTCTGTGATAACCCACTGACAGTGCAGCACTTCCTCTGTGATAACCCACTGACAGCGCAGCACTTTCTCTCTGATAACTCACTGACAGTGCAGCACTTTGTAAGTGATAACTCACTGAGAGTGCAGCACTTTCTCTGTGATAACCCACTGACAGTGCAGCACTTTCTCTGTGATAACTCACCGACAGTGCAGCACTTTCTCTGTGATAAATCACCGACAGTGCAGCAGTTTCACTGTGATAACTTACCGACAGTGCAGCACTTTCTCTGTGATAACCCACTGACAGTGCAGCACGTTCCCTGTGATAACCCACTGACAGTGCAGCACTTTCTCTGTGATAACCCACTGACAGTGCAGCACTTTCTCTGTGATAACCCACTGCCAGTGCAGCACTTTCTCTGTGATAAACCACTGACAGTGCAGCACTTTATTTGTGATAACCCACCGACAGTGCAGCACTTTCTTTGTGATAACTCCCGACCGTGCAGCACTTTCTCTGTGATGACTCACCAGCAGTGCAGCATTTTCTCTGTGATAACCCACCAGCAGTGCAGCACTTTCTCTGTGATAACCCACCAGCAGTGCAACACTTTCTCTGTGATAACTCACCGACAGTGCAGCACTTTCTCTGTGATGACTCACCAGCCGTGCAGCACTTTCTCTGTGATAAGTCACTGACAGTGCAGCACTTTCTCTGTGATAACTCACCGACAGTGCAGCACTTTCCCTGTGATAACTTACTGACAGTGCAGAACTTTCTCTGTGATAACACACTGACAGTGCAGCACTTTCTCTGTGATAACCCACTGACAGTGCAGCACTTTCTCTGTGATAACCCACTGACAGTGCAGCACTTTCTCTGTGATAACCCACTGATAGTGCAGCACTTTCTCTGTGATAACTCACTGACAGTGCAGCACTTTCTCTGTGATAACACACTGACAGTGCAGCAATTTCACTGTGATAACTCACTGACACTGCAGCACTTTCTCTGTGATAACACACTGACAGTGCAGCACTTTCTCTGCGATAACTCACTGTCAGTGCAGCACTTTGACTGTAATAACTCACTGACAGTGCAGCACTTAGTCTGTGATAACTCACTGACAGTGCAGCACTTTCTCTGTGATAACCCTCTGACAGTGCAGCACTTTCTCTGTGATGACTCACCAACAGTGCAGCACGTTGTCTGTGATAACGCACTGACAGTGCAGCACTTTCTCTGTGATAACTCACTGATAGCGCAGCACTTTGTCTGTGATAACTCACTGACAGTGCAGCACTTTCTGTGTGAGAACCCACTGACAGTGCAGCACTTTCTCTGTGATAACTCACTGACAGTGCAGCACTTTCTCTGGGATAACTCACTGACAGTGCAGCACTTTGACTGTGATATCTCACTGACAGTGCAGCACTTTCTCTGTGATAACTCACTGACAGTGCAGCACTTTCTCTGTGATAACCCACTGACAGTGCAGCACTTCCTCTGTGATAACCCACTGACAGCGCAGCACTTTCTCTCTGATAACTCACTGACAGTGCAGCACTTTGTAAGTGATAACTCACTGAGAGTGCAGCACTTTCTCTGTGATAACCCACTGACAGTGCAGCAATTTCTCTGTGATAACACACTGACAGTGCAGCACTTTCTCTGTGATAACTCACTGACAGTACAGCACTTTCTCTGTGATAACCCACTGACAGTGCAGCACTTCCTCTGTGATAACCCACTGAGAGTGCAGCACTTTCTCTGTGATAACCCACTGACAGTGCAGCACTTTCTCTGTGATAACCCACTGACAGTGCAGCACTTTCCCTGTGATAACTTACTGACAGTGCAGCACTTTCCCTGTGTTAACCCACTGACAGTGCAGCACTTTCCCTGTGATAACACACTGACAGTGCAGCACTTTCTCTGTGATAAGCCACTGACAGTGCAGCACTTTCCCTGTGTTAACCCACTGACAGTGCAGCACTTTCCCTGTGATAACCCACTGACAGTGCAGCACTTTCTCTGCGATAACCCACTGACAGTGCAGCACTTTCTCTGTGATAAGCCACTGACAGTGCAGCACTTGCTCTGCGATAACCCACTGACAGTGCAGCACTTTCCCTGTGATAACCCACTGACAGTGCAGCACTTTCCCTGTGATAACCCACTGACAGTGCAGCACTTTCCCTGTGATAACCCACTGACAGTGCAGCACTTTCTCTGTGATAACCTACTGAGAGTGCTGCACTTTCTCTGTGATAACTCACTGACAGTGCAGCACTTTCTCTGTGATAACCAACTGACAGTGCAGCACTTTCTCTGTGATAACCCACTGACAGTGCAGCACTTTCTCTGTGATAACCTACTGACAGTGCAGCACTTTCTCCGTGATAACCCACTGACAGTGCAGCACTTTCTCTGTGATAACCCACTGACAGTGCAGCACCTTCTCTATGATAACTCACTGACAGTGCAGCACTTTCTCTGTGATAACCCACCGACAGTGCAGCACTTTCTCTGTGATAACCCACCCACAGTGCAGCACTATCTCTGTGATAACCCACCGACAGTGCAGCACTTTCTATGTGATAACACACTGACAGTGCAGCACTTTCTCTGTGATAACCCACTGACAGTGCAGCACTTTATCTGTGATAACACATTGACAGTGCAGCACTTTCCCTGTGATTCACCACTGACAGTGCAGCACTTTCTCTGTGATAACCCACCGACAGTGCAGCACTTTCTCTGTGATAACCCACTGACAGTGCAGCACTTTCTCTGTGATAACCCACTGACAGTGCAGCACTTCTCTGTGATAACACATTGACAGTGCAGCACTTTCTCTATGATAACCCACTGACAGTGCAGCACTTTCTCTGTGATAACCCACCGACAGTGCAGCACTTTCCCTGTGATAACCCACTGACAGTGCAGCACTTGTCTGTGATAACACATTGAGAGTGCAGCACTTTCCCTGCGATAACCCACTGACAGTGCAGCACTTTCACTGTGATAACTTACCGACACTGCAGCACTTTCTCTGTGATAAATCACCGACAGTGCAGCAGTTTCACTGTGATAAATCACTGACAGTGCAGCACATTCTCTGTGATAACTCACCGACAGTACAGCACTTTCCCTGTGATAACCCACTGACAGTGCAGCACGTTCCCTGTGATAACCCACTGACAGTGCAGCAGTTTCTCTGTGATAACCCACTGACAGTGCAGCACTTTCTGTGTGATAACCCACTGATAGTGCAGCACTTTCTCTGTGATGACCCACTGACAGTGCAGCACTTTCTGTGTGATACCCCACCGACAGTGCAGCACTTTCTTTGTGATAACTCGCGATTTTGCAGCAATTTCTCTGTGATGACTCACCAGCAGTGCAGCATTTTCTCTGTGATAACCCACCAGCAGTGCAGCACTATCTCTGTGATAACCCAACAGCAGTGCAGCACTTTCTCTGTGATAACTCACCGACAGTGCCGCACTTTCTCTGTGATGACTCACCAGCCGTGCAGCACTTTCTCTGTGATAAGTCACTGACAGTGCAGCACTTTCTCTGTGATAACTCACCGACAGTGCTGCACTTTCCCTGTGATAACTTACTGACAGTGCAGCACTTTCTCTGTGAAAACACACTGACAGTGCAGCACTTTCTCTGTGATAACCCACTGACAGTGCACCACTTTCTCTGTGATAAACCACTGACACTGCAGCACTTTCTCTGTGATAACTCACTGACAGTGCAGCACTTTCTCTGTTATAACTCACTGACAGTGCAGCACTTTGTCTGTGATAACTCACTGACAGTGCAGCACTTTCTCTGTGATAACCCACCAGCAGTGCAGCACTTTCTCTGTGATAACTCACCGACAGTGCAGCACTTTCTCTGTGATGACTCACCAGCAGTGCAGCACTTTCTCTGTGATAAGTCACTGACAGTGCAGCACTTTCTCTGTGACAACCCACTGGCAGTGCAGCACTTTCTCTGTGATAACCCAACGACAGTACAGCAATTTCTCTGTGATAACACATTGACAGTGCAGCACTTTCCCTGTGATAACCCACTGACAGTGCAGCACTTTCTCTGTGATAACCCACCGACAGTGCAGCACTTCCTCTGTGATAACCCACTGACAGTGCAGCACTTTCCCTGTGATAACCCACTGACAGTGCAGCACTTCTCTGTGATAACACATTGACAGTGCAGCACTTTCTCTATGATAACCCACTGACAGTGCAGCACTTTCTCTGTGATAACCCACCGACAGTGCAGCACTTTCCCTGTGATAACCCACTGAGAGTGCAGCACTTCTCTGTGATAACACATTGAGAGTGCAGCACTTTCCCTGCGATAACCCACTGACAGTGCAGCACTTTCTCTGTGATAACTCACCGACAGTGCAGCAGTTTCACTGTGTTAACTTACCGACAGTGCAGCACTTTCTCTGTGATAACCCACTGACAGTGCAGCACGTTCCCTGTGATAACCCACTGACAGTGCAGCACTTTCTCTGTGATAACCCACTGACAGTGCAGCACTTTCTCTGTGATAACCCACTGACAGTGCAGCACTTTCTCTGTGATAAACCACTGACAGTGCAGCACTTTATATGTGATAACCCACCGACAGTGCAGCACTTTCTTTGTGATAACTCCCGACAGTGCAGCACTTTCTCTGTGATGACTCACCAGCAGTGCAGCATTTTCTCTGTGATAACCCACCAGCAGTGCAGCACTTTCTCTGTGATAACCCACCAGCAGTGCAACACTTTCTCTGTGATAACTCACCGACAGTGCAGCACTTTCTCTGTGATGACTCACCAGCCGTGCAGCACTTTCCCTGTGATAAGTCACTGACAGTGCAGCACTTTCTCTGTGATAACTCACCGACAGTGCAGCACTTTCCCTGTGATAACTTACTGACAGTGCAGAACTTTCTCTGTGATAACACACTGACAGTGCAGCACTTTCTCTGTGATAACCCACTGACAGTGCAGCACTTTCTCTGTGATAACCCACTGACAGTGCAGCACTTTCTCTGTGATAACCCACTGATAGTGCAGCACTTTCTCTGTGATAACTCACTGACAGTGCAGCACTTTCTCTGTGATAACACACTGACAGTGCAGCAATTTCACTGTGATAACTCACTGACACTGCAGCACTTTCTCTGTGATAACACACTGACAGTGCAGCACTTTCTCTGCGATAACTCACTGTCAGTGCAGCACTTTGACTGTAATAACTCACTGACAGTGCAGCACTTAGTCTGTGATAACTCACTGACAGTGCAGCACTTTCTCTGTGATAACCCTCTGACAGTGCAGCACTTTCTCTGTGATGACTCACCAACAGTGCAGCACGTTGTCTGTGATAACGCACTGACAGTGCAGCACTTTCTCTGTGATAACTCACTGATAGCGCAGCACTTTGTCTGTGATAACTCACTGACAGTGCAGCACTTTCTGTGTGAGAACCCACTGACAGTGCAGCACTTTCTCTGTGATAACTCACTGACAGTGCAGCACTTTCTCTGGGATAACTCACTGACAGTGCAGCACTTTGACTGTGATAACTCACTGACAGTGCAGCACTTTCTCTGTGATAACTCACTGACAGTGCAGCACTTTCTCTGTGATAACCCACTGACAGTGCAGCACTTCCTCTGTGATAACCCACTGACAGCGCAGCACTTTCTCTCTGATAACTCACTGACAGTGCAGCACTTTGTAAGTGATAACTCACTGAGAGTGCAGCACTTTCTCTGTGATAACCCACTGACAGTGCAGCAATTTCTCTGTGATAACACACTGACAGTGCAGCACTTTCTCTGTGATAACTCACTGACAGTACAGCACTTTCTCTGTGATAACCCACTGACAGTGCAGCACTTCCTCTGTGATAACCCACTGACAGTGCAGCACTTTATCTGTGATAACCCACTGAGAGTGCAGCACTTTCTCTGTGATAACCCACTGACAGTGCAGCACTTTCCCTGTGATAACTTACTGACAGTGCAGCACTTTCCCTGTGTTAACCCACTGACAGTGCAGCACTTTCCCTGTGATAACACACTGACAGTGCAGCACTTTCTCTGTGATAAGCCACTGACAGTGCAGCACTTTCCCTGTGTTAACCCACTGACAGTGCAGCACTTTCCCTGTGATAACCCACTGACAGTGCAGCACTTTCTCTGCGATAACCCACTGACAGTGCAGCACTTTCCCTGTGATAACCCACTGACAGTGCAGCACTTTCTCTGTGATAAGCCACTGACAGTGCAGCACTTGCTCTGCGATAACCCACTGACAGTGCAGCACTTTCTCTGTGATAACCCACTGACATTGCAGCACGTTCCCTGTGATAACCCACTGACAGTGCAGCACTTTCCCTGTGATAACCCACTGACAGTGCAGCACTTTCCCTGTGATAACCCACTGACAGTGCAGCACTTTCCCTGTGATAACCCACTGACAGTGCAGCACTTTCTCTGTGATAACCTACTGAGAGTGCTGCACTTTCTCTGTGATAACTCACTGACAGTGCAGCACTTTCTCTGTGATAACCAACTGACAGTGCAGCACTTTCTCTGTGATAACCCACTGACAGTGCAGCACTTTCTCTGTGATAACCTACTGACAGTGCAGCACTTTCCCCGTGATAACCCACTGACAGTGCAGCACTTTCTCTGTGATAACCCACTGACAGTGCAGCACCTTCTCTATGATAACTCACTGACAGTGCAGCACTTTCTCTGTGATAACCCACCGACAATGCAGCACTTTCTCTGTGATAACCCACCCACAGTGCAGCACTATCTCTGTGATAACCCACCGACAGTGCAGCACTTTCTATGTGATAACACACTGACAGTGCAGCACTTTCTCTGTGATAACCCACTGACAGTGCAGCACTTTGTCTGTGATAACTCACTGAGAGTGCAGCACTTTCTCTGTGATAACCCACTGACAGTGCAGCACTTTCTCTGTGATAACCCACCGACAGTGCAGCACTTCCTCTGTGATAACCCACTGACAGTGCAGCACTTTCCCTGTGTCAACCCACTGACAGTGCCGCACTTTCCCTGTGATTACCCACTGACAGTGCAGCACTTTCTCTGTGATAAGCCACTGACAGTGCAGCACTTTCCCTGTGTTAACCCACTGACAGTGCAGCACTTACCCTGTGATAACCCACTGACAGTGCAGCACTTTCTCTGTGATAACTCACTGACAGTGCAGCACTTTCTATGTGATAACACACTGACAGTGCAGCACTTTCTCTGTGATAACTCACTGACACTGCAGCCCTTTCTCTGTGATAACTCACTGACAGTGCAGCACTTTCTCTGTGATAACTTACTGACAGTGCAGCACTTTCTCTGTGATAAACCACTGACAGTGCAGCACTTTCTCTGTGATGACTCACCAACAGTGCAGCACGTTGTCTGTGATAACGCACTGACAGTGCAGCACTTTCTCTGTGATAACCCACTGACAGTGCAGCACTTTCTCTGTGATAACCCACTGACAGTGCAGCACTTTCTCTGTGATAACTCACCGACAGTACAGCAATTTCTCTGTGATAACACATTGACATTGCAGCACTTTCCCTGTGATAACCCACTGACAGTGCAGCTCTTTCTCTGTGATAACCCACCGACAGTGCAGCACTTTCCCTGTGATAACCCACGGACAGTGCAGCACTTCTCTGTGATAACACATTGACAGTGCAGCACTTTCTCTATGATAACCCACTGACAGTGCAGCACTTTCTCTGTGATAACCCACCGACAGTGCAGCACTTTCCCTGTGATAACCCACTGACAGTGCAGCACTTCTCTGTGATAACACATTGAGAGTGCAGCACTTTCCCTGCGATAACCCACTGACAGTGCAGCACTTTCTCTGTGATAACTCACCGACAGTGCAGCACTTTCTCTGTGATAAATCACCGACAGTGCAGCAGTTTCACTGTGATAACTTACCGACAGTGCAGCACTTTCTCTGTGATAACCCACTGACAGTGCAGCACGTTCCCTGTGATAACCCACTGACAGTGCAGCACTTTCTCTGTGATAACCCACTGACAGTGCAGCACTTTCTCTGTGATAACCCACTGCCAGTGCAGCACTTTCTCTGTGATAAACCACTGACAGTGCAGCACTTTATTTGTGATAACCCACCGACAGTGCAGCACTTTCTTTGTGATAACTCCCGACCGTGCAGCACTTTCTCTGTGATGACTCACCAGCAGTGCAGCATTTTCTCTGTGATAACCCACCAGCAGTGCAGCACTTTCTCTGTGATAACCCACCAGCAGTGCAACACTTTCTCTGTGATAACTCACCGACAGTGCAGCACTTTCTCTGTGATGACTCACCAGCCGTGCAGCACTTTCTCTGTGATAAGTCACTGACAGTGCAGCACTTTCTCTGTGATAACTCACCGACAGTGCAGCACTTTCCCTGTGATAACTTACTGACAGTGCAGAACTTTCTCTGTGATAACACACTGACAGTGCAGCACTTTCTCTGTGATAACCCACTGACAGTGCAGCACTTTCTCTGTGATAACCCACTGACAGTGCAGCACTTTCTCTGTGATAACCCACTGATAGTGCAGCACTTTCTCTGTGATAACTCACTGACAGTGCAGCACTTTCTCTGTGATAACACACTGACAGTGCAGCAATTTCACTGTGATAACTCACTGACACTGCAGCACTTTCTCTGTGATAACACACTGACAGTGCAGCACTTTCTCTGCGATAACTCACTGTCAGTGCAGCACTTTGACTGTAATAACTCACTGACAGTGCAGCACTTAGTCTGTGATAACTCACTGACAGTGCAGCACTTTCTCTGTGATAACCCTCTGACAGTGCAGCACTTTCTCTGTGATGACTCACCAACAGTGCAGCACGTTGTCTGTGATAACGCACTGACAGTGCAGCACTTTCTCTGTGATAACTCACTGATAGCGCAGCACTTTGTCTGTGATAACTCACTGACAGTGCAGCACTTTCTGTGTGAGAACCCACTGACAGTGCAGCACTTTCTCTGTGATAACTCACTGACAGTGCAGCACTTTCTCTGGGATAACTCACTGACAGTGCAGCACTTTGACTGTGATATCTCACTGACAGTGCAGCACTTTCTCTGTGATAACTCACTGACAGTGCAGCACTTTCTCTGTGATAACCCACTGACAGTGCAGCACTTCCTCTGTGATAACCCACTGACAGCGCAGCACTTTCTCTCTGATAACTCACTGACAGTGCAGCACTTTGTAAGTGATAACTCACTGAGAGTGCAGCACTTTCTCTGTGATAACCCACTGACAGTGCAGCAATTTCTCTGTGATAACACACTGACAGTGCAGCACTTTCTCTGTGATAACTCACTGACAGTACAGCACTTTCTCTGTGATAACCCACTGACAGTGCAGCACTTCCTCTGTGATAACCCACTGACAGTGCAGCACTTTATCTGTGATAACCCACTGAGAGTGCAGCACTTTCTCTGTGATAACCCACTGACAGTGCAGCACTTTCCCTGTGATAACTTACTGACAGTGCAGCACTTTCCCTGTGTTAACCCACTGACAGTGCAGCACTTTCCCTGTGATAACACACTGACAGTGCAGCACTTTCTCTGTGATAAGCCACTGACAGTGCAGCACTTTCCCTGTGTTAACCCACTGACAGTGCAGCACTTTCCCTGTGATAACCCACTGACAGTGCAGCACTTTCTCTGCGATAACCCACTGACAGTGCAGCACTTTCTCTGTGATAAGCCACTGACAGTGCAGCACTTGCTCTGCGATAACCCACTGACAGTGCAGCACTTTCCCTGTGATAACCCACTGACAGTGCAGCACTTTCCCTGTGATAACCCACTGACAGTGCAGCACTTTCCCTGTGATAACCCACTGACAGTGCAGCACTTTCTCTGTGATAACCTACTGAGAGTGCTGCACTTTCTCTGTGATAACTCACTGACAGTGCAGCACTTTCTCTGTGATAACCAACTGACAGTGCAGCACTTTCTCTGTGATAACCCACTGACAGTGCAGCACTTTCTCTGTGATAACCTACTGACAGTGCAGCACTTTCTCCGTGATAACCCACTGACAGTGCAGCACTTTCTCTGTGATAACCCACTGACAGTGCAGCACCTTCTCTATGATAACTCACTGACAGTGCAGCACTTTCTCTGTGATAACCCACCGACAGTGCAGCACTTTCTCTGTGATAACCCACCCACAGTGCAGCACTATCTCTGTGATAACCCACCGACAGTGCAGCACTTTCTATGTGATAACACACTGACAGTGCAGCACTTTCTCTGTGATAACCCACTGACAGTGCAGCACTTTATCTGTGATAACACATTGACAGTGCAGCACTTTCCCTGTGATTCACCACTGACAGTGCAGCACTTTCTCTGTGATAACCCACCGACAGTGCAGCACTTTCTCTGTGATAACCCACTGACAGTGCAGCACTTTCTCTGTGATAACCCACTGACAGTGCAGCACTTCTCTGTGATAACACATTGACAGTGCAGCACTTTCTCTATGATAACCCACTGACAGTGCAGCACTTTCTCTGTGATAACCCACCGACAGTGCAGCACGTTCCCTGTGATAACCCACTGACAGTGCAGCACTTGTCTGTGATAACACATTGAGAGTGCAGCACTTTCCCTGCGATAACCCACTGACAGTGCAGCACTTTCACTGTGATAACTTACCGACACTGCAGCACTTTCTCTGTGATAAATCACCGACAGTGCAGCAGTTTCACTGTGATAAATCACTGACAGTGCAGCACATTCTCTGTGATAACTCACCGACAGTACAGCACTTTCCCTGTGATAACCCACTGACAGTGCAGCACGTTCCCTGTGATAACCCACTGACAGTGCAGCAGTTTCTCTGTGATAACCCACTGACAGTGCAGCACTTTCTGTGTGATAACCCACTGATAGTGCAGCACTTTCTCTGTGATGACCCACTGACAGTGCAGCACTTTCTGTGTGATACCCCACCGACAGTGCAGCACTTTCTTTGTGATAACTCGCGATTTTGCAGCAATTTCTCTGTGATGACTCACCAGCAGTGCAGCATTTTCTCTGTGATAACCCACCAGCAGTGCAGCACTATCTCTGTGATAACCCAACAGCAGTGCAGCACTTTCTCTGTGATAACTCACCGACAGTGCCGCACTTTCTCTGTGATGACTCACCAGCCGTGCAGCACTTTCTCTGTGATAAGTCACTGACAGTGCAGCACTTTCTCTGTGATAACTCACCGACAGTGCTGCACTTTCCCTGTGATAACTTACTGACAGTGCAGCACTTTCTCTGTGAAAACACACTGACAGTGCAGCACTTTCTCTGTGATAACCCACTGACAGTGCACCACTTTCTCTGTGATAAACCACTGACACTGCAGCACTTTCTCTGTGATAACTCACTGACAGTGCAGCACTTTCTCTGTTATAACTCACTGACAGTGCAGCACTTTGTCTGTGATAACTCACTGACAGTGCAGCACTTTCTCTGTGATAACCCACCAGCAGTGCAGCACTTTCTCTGTGATAACCCAACAGCAGTGCAGCACTTTCTCTGTGATAACTCACCGACAGTGCAGCACTTTCTCTGTGATGACTCACCAGCAGTGCAGCACTTTCTCTGTGATAAGTCACTGACAGTGCAGCACTTTCTCTGTGAAAACACACTGACAGTGCAGCACTTTCTCTGTGATAACCCACTGACAGTGCACCACTTTCTCTGTGATAAACCACTGACACTGCAGCACTTTCTCTGTGATAACTCACTGACAGTGCAGCACTTTCTCTGTTATAACTCACTGACAGTGCAGCACTTTGTCTGTGATAACTCACTGACAGTGCAGCACTTTCTCTGTGATAACCCACCAGCAGTGCAGCACTTTCTCTGTGATAACCCAACAGCAGTGCAGCACTTTCTCTGTGATAACTCACCGACAGTGCAGCACTTTCTCTGTGATGACTCACCAGCAGTGCAGCACTTTCTCTGTGATAAGTCACTGACAGTGCAGCACTTTCTCTGTGACAACCCACTGGCAGTGCAGCACTTTCTCTGTGATAACCCAACGACAGTACAGCAATTTCTCTGTGATAACACATTGACAGTGCAGCACTTTCCCTGTGATAACCCACTGACAGTGCAGCACTTTCTCTGTGATAACCCACCGACAGTGCAGCACTTCCTCTGTGATAACCCACTGACAGTGCAGCACTTTCCCTGTGATAACCCACTGACAGTGCAGCACTTCTCTGTGATAACACATTGACAGTGCAGCACTTTCTCTATGATAACCCACTGACAGTGCAGCACTTTCTCTGTGATAACCCACCGACAGTGCAGCACTTTCCCTGTGATAACCCACTGAGAGTGCAGCACTTCTCTGTGATAACACATTGAGAGTGCAGCACTTTCCCTGCGATAACCCACTGACAGTGCAGCACTTTCTCTGTGATAACTCACCGACAGTGCAGCAGTTTCACTGTGTTAACTTACCGACAGTGCAGCACTTTCTCTGTGATAACCCACTGACAGTGCAGCACGTTCCCTGTGATAACCCACTGACAGTGCAGCACTTTCTCTGTGATAACCCACTGACAGTGCAGCACTTTCTCTGTGATAACCCACTGACAGTGCAGCACTTTCTCTGTGATAAACCACTGACAGTGCAGCACTTTATATGTGATAACCCACCGACAGTGCAGCACTTTCTTTGTGATAACTCCCGACAGTGCAGCACTTTCTCTGTGATGACTCACCAGCAGTGCAGCATTTTCTCTGTGATAACCCACCAGCAGTGCAGCACTTTCTCTGTGATAACCCACCAGCAGTGCAACACTTTCTCTGTGATAACTCACCGACAGTGCAGCACTTTCTCTGTGATGACTCACCAGCCGTGCAGCACTTTCTCTGTGATAAGTCACTGACAGTGCAGCACTTTCTCTGTGATAACTCACCGACAGTGCAGCACTTTCCCTGTGATAACTTACTGACAGTGCAGAACTTTCTCTGTGATAACACACTGACAGTGCAGCACTTTCTCTGTGATAACCCACTGACAGTGCAGCACTTTCTCTGTGATAACCCACTGACAGTGCAGCACTTTCTCTGTGATAACCCACTGATAGTGCAGCACTTTCTCTGTGATAACTCACTGACAGTGCAGCACTTTCTCTGTGATAACACACTGACAGTGCAGCAATTTCACTGTGATAACTCACTGACACTGCAGCACTTTCTCTGTGATAACACACTGACAGTGCAGCACTTTCTCTGCGATAACTCACTGTCAGTGCAGCACTTTGACTGTAATAACTCACTGACAGTGCAGCACTTAGTCTGTGATAACTCACTGACAGTGCAGCACTTTCTCTGTGATAACCCTCTGACAGTGCAGCACTTTCTCTGTGATGACTCACCAACAGTGCAGCACGTTGTCTGTGATAACGCACTGACAGTGCAGCACTTTCTCTGTGCTAACTCACTGATAGCGCAGCACTTTGTCTGTGATAACTCACTGACAGTGCAGCACTTTCTGTGTGAGAACCCACTGACAGTGCAGCACTTTCTCTGTGATAACTCACTGACAGTGCAGCACTTTCTCTGGGATAACTCACTGACAGTGCAGCACTTTGACTGTGATAACTCACTGACAGTGCAGCACTTTCTCTGTGATAACTCACTGACAGTGCAGCACTTTCTCTGTGATAACCCACTGACAGTGCAGCACTTCCTCTGTGATAACCCACTGACAGCGCAGCACTTTCTCTCTGATAACTCACTGACAGTGCAGCACTTTGTAAGTGATAACTCACTGAGAGTGCAGCACTTTCTCTGTGATAACCCACTGACAGTGCAGCAATTTCTCTGTGATAACACACTGACAGTGCAGCACTTTCTCTGTGATAACTCACTGACAGTACAGCACTTTCTCTGTGATAACCCACTGACAGTGCAGCACTTCCTCTGTGATAACCCACTGACAGTGCAGCACTTTATCTGTGATAACCCACTGAGAGTGCAGCACTTTCTCTGTGATAACCCACTGACAGTGCAGCACTTTCCCTGTGATAACTTACTGACAGTGCAGCACTTTCCCTGTGTTAACCCACTGACAGTGCAGCACTTTCCCTGTGATAACACACTGACAGTGCAGCACTTTCTCTGTGATAAGCCACTGACAGTGCAGCACTTTCCCTGTGTTAACCCACTGACAGTGCAGCACTTTCCCTGTGATAACCCACTGACAGTGCAGCACTTTCTCTGCGATAACCCACTGACAGTGCAGCACTTTCCCTGTGATAACCCACTGACAGTGCAGCACTTTCTCTGCGATAACCCACTGACAGTGCAGCACTTTCTCTGTGATAAGCCACTGACAGTGCAGCACTTGCTCTGCGATAACCCACTGACAGTGCAGCACTTTCCCTGTGATAACCCACTGACAGTGCAGCACTTTCCCTGTGATAACCCACTGACAGTGCAGCACTTTCCCTGTGATAACCCACTGACAGTGCAGCACTTTCTCTGTGATAACCTACTGAGAGTGCTGCACTTTCTCTGTGATAACTCACTGACAGTGCAGCACTTTCTCTGTGATAACCAACTGACAGTGCAGCACTTTCTCTGTGATAACCCACTGACAGTGCAGCACTTTCTCTGTGATAACCTACTGACAGTGCAGCACTTTCTCCGTGATAACCCACTGACAGTGCAGCACTTTCTCTGTGATAACCCACTGACAGTGCAGCACCTTCTCTATGATAACTCACTGACAGTGCAGCACTTTCTCTGTGATAACCCACCGACAGTGCAGCACTTTCTCTGTGATAACCCACCCACAGTGCAGCACTATCTCTGTGATAACCCACCGACAGTGCAGCACTTTCTATGTGATAACACACTGACAGTGCAGCACTTTCTCTGTGATAACCCACTGACAGTGCAGCACTTTATCTGTGATAACACATTGACAGTGCAGCACTTTCCCTGTGATTCACCACTGACAGTGCAGCACTTTCTCTGTGATAACCCACCGACAGTGCAGCACTTTCTCTGTGATAACCCACTGACAGTGCAGCACTTTCTCTGTGATAACCCACTGACAGTGCAGCACTTCTCTGTGATAACACATTGACAGTGCAGCACTTTCTCCATGATAACCCACTGACAGTGCAGCACTTTCTCTGTGATAACCCACCGACAGTGCAGCACTTTCCCTGTGATAACCCACTGACAGTGCAGCACTTGTCTGTGATAACACATTGAGAGTGCAGCACTTTCCCTGCGATAACCCACTGACAGTGCAGCACTTTCACTGTGATAACTTACCGACACTGCAGCACTTTCTCTGTGATAAATCACCGACAGTGCAGCAGTTTCACTGTGATAAATCACTGACAGTGCAGCACATTCTCTGTGATAACTCACCGACAGTACAGCACTTTCCCTGTGATAACCCACTGACAGTGCAGCACGTTCCCTGTGATAACCCACTGACAGTGCAGCAGTTTCTCTGTGATAACCCACTGACAGTGCAGCACTTTCTGTGTGATAACCCACTGATAGTGCAGCACTTTCTCTGTGATGACCCACTGACAGTGCAGCACTTTCTGTGTGATACCCCACCGACAGTGCAGCACTTTCTTTGTGATAACTCGCGATTTTGCAGCAATTTCTCTGTGATGACTCACCAGCAGTGCAGCATTTTCTCTGTGATAACCCACCAGCAGTGCAGCACTATCTCTGTGATAACCCAACAGCAGTGCAGCACTTTCTCTGTGATAACTCACCGACAGTGCCGCACTTTCTCTGTGATGACTCACCAGCCGTGCAGCACTTTCTCTGTGATAAGTCACTGACAGTGCAGCACTTTCTCTGTGATAACTCACCGACAGTGCTGCACTTTCCCTGTGATAACTTACTGACAGTGCAGCACTTTCTCTGTGAAAACACACTGACAGTGCAGCACTTTCTCTGTGATAACCCACTGACAGTGCACCACTTTCTCTGTGATAAACCACTGACACTGCAGCACTTTCTCTGTGATAACTCACTGACAGTGCAGCACTTTCTCTGTTATAACTCACTGACAGTGCAGCACTTTGTCTGTGATAACTCACTGACAGTGCAGCACTTTCTCTGTGATAACCCACCAGCAGTGCAGCACTTTCTCTGTGATAACCCAACAGCAGTGCAGCACTTTCTCTGTGATAACTCACCGACAGTGCAGCACTTTCTCTGTGATGACTCACCAGCAGTGCAGCACTTTCTCTGTGATAAGTCACTGACAGTGCAGCACTTTCTCTGTGATAAACCACTGACAGTGCAGCACTTTATATGTGATAACCCACCGACAGTGCAGCACTTTCTTTGTGATAACTCCCGACAGTGCAGCACTTTCTCTGTGATGACTCACCAGCAGTGCAGCATTTTCTCTGTGATAACCCACCAGCAGTGCAGCACTTTCTCTGTGATAACCCACCAGCAGTGCAACACTTTCTCTGTGATAACTCACCGACAGTGCAGCACTTTCTCTGTGATGACTCACCAGCCGTGCAGCACTTTCTCTGTGATAAGTCACTGACAGTGCAGCACTTTCTCTGTGATAACTCACCGACAGTGCAGCACTTTCCCTGTGATAACTTACTGACAGTGCACAACTTTCTCTGTGATAACACACTGACAGTGCAGCACTTTCTCTGTGATAACCCACTGACAGTGCAGCACTTTCTCTGTGATAACCCACTGACAGTGCAGCACTTTCTCTGTGATAACCCACTGATAGTGCAGCACTTTCTCTGTGATAACTCACTGACAGTGCAGCACTTTCTCTGTGATAACACACTGACAGTGCAGCAATTTCACTGTGATAACTCACTGACACTGCAGCACTTTCTCTGTGATAACACACTGACAGTGCAGCACTTTCTCTGCGATAACTCACTGTCAGTGCAGCACTTTGACTGTAATAACTCACTGACAGTGCAGCACTTAGTCTGTGATAACTCACTGACAGTGCAGCACTTTCTCTGTGATAACCCTCTGACAGTGCAGCACTTTCTCTGTGATGACTCACCAACAGTGCAGCACGTTGTCTGTGATAACGCACTGACAGTGCAGCACTTTCTCTGTGATAACTCACTGATAGCGCAGCACTTTGTCTGTGATAACTCACTGACAGTGCAGCACTTTCTGTGTGAGAACCCACTGACAGTGCAGCACTTTCTCTGTGATAACTCACTGACAGTGCAGCACTTTCTCTGGGATAACTCACTGACAGTGCAGCACTTTGACTGTGATAACTCACTGACAGTGCAGCACTTTCTCTGTGATAACTCACTGACAGTGCAGCACTTTCTCTGTGATAACCCACTGACAGTGCAGCACTTCCTCTGTGATAACCCACTGACAGCGCAGCACTTTCTCTCTGATAACTCACTGACAGTGCAGCACTTTGTAAGTGATAACTCACTGAGAGTGCAGCACTTTCTCTGTGATAACCCACTGACAGTGCAGCAATTTCTCTGTGATAACACACTGACAGTGCAGCACTTTCTCTGTGATAACTCACTGACAGTACAGCACTTTCTCTGTGATAACCCACTGACAGTGCAGCACTTCCTCTGTGATAACCCACTGACAGTGCAGCACTTTATCTGTGATAACCCACTGAGAGTGCAGCACTTTCTCTGTGATAACCCACTGACAGTGCAGCACTTTCCCTGTGATAACTTACTGACAGTGCAGCACTTTCCCTGTGTTAACCCACTGACAGTGCAGCACTTTCCCTGTGATAACACACTGACAGTGCAGCACTTTCTCTGTGATAAGCCACTGACAGTGCAGCACTTTCCCTGTGTTAACCCACTGACAGTGCAGCACTTTCCCTGTGATAACCCACTGACAGTGCAGCACTTTCTCTGCGATAACCCACTGACAGTGCAGCACTTTCCCTGTGATAACCCACTGACAGTGCAGCACTTTCTCTGTGATAAGCCACTGACAGTGCAGCACTTGCTCTGCGATAACCCACTGACAGTGCAGCACTTTCCCTGTGATAACCCACTGACAGTGCAGCACTTTCCCTGTGATAACCCACTGACAGTGCAGCACTTTCCCTGTGATAACCCACTGACAGTGCAGCACTTTCTCTGTGATAACCTACTGAGAGTGCTGCACTTTCTCTGTGATAACTCACTGACAGTGCAGCACTTTCTCTGTGATAACCAACTGACAGTGCAGCACTTTCTCTGTGATAACCCACTGACAGTGCAGCACTTTCTCTGTGATAACCTACTGACAGTGCAGCACTTTCTCCGTGATAACCCACTGACAGTGCAGCACTTTCTCTGTGATAACCCACTGACAGTGCAGCACCTTCTCTATGATAACTCACTGACAGTGCAGCACTTTCTCTGTGATAACCCACCGACAGTGCAGCACTTTCTCTGTGATAACCCACCCACAGTGCAGCACTATCTCTGTGATAACCCACCGACAGTGCAGCACTTTCTATGTGATAACACACTGACAGTGCAGCACTTTCTCTGTGATAACCCACTGACAGTGCAGCACTTTATCTGTGATAACACATTGACAGTGCAGCACTTTCCCTGTGATTCACCACTGACAGTGCAGCACTTTCTCTGTGATAACCCACCGACAGTGCAGCACTTTCTCTGTGATAACCCACTGACAGTGCAGCACTTTCTCTGTGATAACCCACTGACAGTGCAGCACTTCTCTGTGATAACACATTGACAGTGCAGCACTTTCTCTATGATAACCCACTGACAGTGCAGCACTTTCTCTGTGATAACCCACCGACAGTGCAGCACTTTCCCTGTGATAACCCACTGACAGTGCAGCACTTGTCTGTGATAACACATTGAGAGTGCAGCACTTTCCCTGCGATAACCCACTGACAGTGCAGCACTTTCACTGTGATAACTTACCGACACTGCAGCACTTTCTCTGTGATAAATCACCGACAGTGCAGCAGTTTCACTGTGATAAATCACTGACAGTGCAGCACATTCTCTGTGATAACTCACCGACAGTACAGCACTTTCCCTGTGATAACCCACTGACAGTGCAGCACGTTCCCTGTGATAACCCACTGACAGTGCAGCAGTTTCTCTGTGATAACCCACTGACAGTGCAGCACTTTCTGTGTGATAACCCACTGATAGTGCAGCACTTTCTCTGTGATGACCCACTGACAGTGCAGCACTTTCTGTGTGATACCCCACCGACAGTGCAGCACTTTCTTTGTGATAACTCGCGATTTTGCAGCAATTTCTCTGTGATGACTCACCAGCAGTGCAGCATTTTCTCTGTGATAACCCACCAGCAGTGCAGCACTATCTCTGTGATAACCCAACAGCAGTGCAGCACTTTCTCTGTGATAACTCACCGACAGTGCCGCACTTTCTCTGTGATGACTCACCAGCCGTGCAGCACTTTCTCTGTGATAAGTCACTGACAGTGCAGCACTTTCTCTGTGATAACTCACCGACAGTGCTGCACTTTCCCTGTGATAACTTACTGACAGTGCAGCACTTTCTCTGTGAAAACACACTGACAGTGCAGCACTTTCTCTGTGATAACCCACTGACAGTGCACCACTTTCTCTGTGATAAACCACTGACACTGCAGCACTTTCTCTGTGATAACTCACTGACAGTGCAGCACTTTCTCTGTTATAACTCACTGACAGTGCAGCACTTTGTCTGTGATAACTCACTGACAGTGCAGCACTTTCTCTGTGATAACCCACCAGCAGTGCAGCACTTTCTCTGTGATAACCCAACAGCAGTGCAGCACTTTCTCTGTGATAACTCACCGACAGTGCAGCACTTTCTCTGTGATGACTCACCAGCAGTGCAGCACTTTCTCTGTGATAAGTCACTGACAGTGCAGCACTTTCTCTGTGACAACCCACTGGCAGTGCAGCACTTTCTCTGTGATAACCCAACGACAGTACAGCAATTTCTCTGTGATAACACATTGACAGTGCAGCACTTTCCCTGTGATAACCCACTGACAGTGCAGCACTTTCTCTGTGATAACCCACCGACAGTGCAGCACTTCCTCTGTGATAACCCACTGACAGTGCAGCACTTTCCCTGTGATAACCCACTGACAGTGCAGCACTTCTCTGTGATAACACATTGACAGTGCAGCACTTTCTCTATGATAACCCACTGACAGTGCAGCACTTTCTCTGTGATAACCCACCGACAGTGCAGCACTTTCCCTGTGATAACCCACTGAGAGTGCAGCACTTCTCTGTGATAACACATTGAGAGTGCAGCACTTTCCCTGCGATAACCCACTGACAGTGCAGCACTTTCTCTGTGATAACTCACCGACAGTGCAGCAGTTTCACTGTGTTAACTTACCGACAGTGCAGCACTTTCTCTGTGATAACCCACTGACAGTGCAGCACGTTCCCTGTGATAACCCACTGACAGTGCAGCACTTTCTCTGTGATAACCCACTGACAGTGCAGCACTTTCTCTGTGATAACCCACTGACAGTGCAGCACTTTCTCTGTGATAAACCACTGACAGTGCAGCACTTTATATGTGATAACCCACCGACAGTGCAGCACTTTCTTTGTGATAACTCCCGACAGTGCAGCACTTTCTCTGTGATGACTCACCAGCAGTGCAGCATTTTCTCTGTGATAACCCACCAGCAGTGCAGCACTTTCTCTGTGATAACCCACCAGCAGTGCAACACTTTCTCTGTGATAACTCACCGACAGTGCAGCACTTTCTCTGTGATGACTCACCAGCCGTGCAGCACTTTCTCTGTGATAAGTCACTGACAGTGCAGCACTTTCTCTGTGATAACTCACCGACAGTGCAGCACTTTCACTGTGATAACTTACTGACAGTGCAGAACTTTCTCTGTGATAACACACTGACAGTGCAGCACTTTCTCTGTGATAACCCACTGACAGTGCAGCACTTTCTCTGTGATAACCCACTGACAGTGCAGCACTTTCTCTGTAATAACCCACTGATAGTGCAGCACTTTCTCTGTGATAACTTACTGACAGTGCAGCACTTTCTCTGTGATAACACACTGACAGTGCAGCAACTTCTCTGTGATAACTCACTGACACTGCAGCACTTTCTCTGTGATAACACACTGACAGTGCAGCACTTTCTCTGCGATAACTCACTGTCAGTGCAGCACTTTGACTGTAATAACTCACTGACAGTGCAGCACTTTGTCTGTGATAACTCACTGACAGTGCAGCACTTTCTCTGTGATAACCCTCTGACAGTGCAGCACTTTCTCTGTGATGACTCACCAACAGTGCAGCACGTTGTCTGTGATAACGCACTGACAGTGCAGCACTTTCTCTGTGATAACTCACTGATAGCGCAGCACTTTGTCTGTGATAACTCACTGACAGTGCAGCACTTTCTCTGTGATAACCCACTGACAGTGCAGCACTTTCTCTGTGATAACCCACTGACAGTGCAGCACTTTCTCTGGGATAACTCACTGACAATGCAGCACTTTGACTGTGATAACTCACTGACAGTGCAGCACTTTCTCTGTGATAACTCACTGACAGTGCAGCACTTTCTCTGTGATAACCCACTGACAGTGCAGCACTTCCTCTGTGATAACCCACTGACAGTGCAGCACTTTCTCTCTGATAACTCACTGACAGTGCAGCACTTTGTAAGTGATAACTCACTGAGAGTGCAGCACTTTCTCTGTGATAACCCACTGACAGTGCAGCAATTTCTCTGTGATAACACACTGACAGTGCAGCACTTTCTCTGTGATAACTCACTGACAGTACAGCACTTTCTCTGTGATAACCCACTGACAGTGCAGCACTTCCTCTGTGATAACCCACTGACAGTGCAGCACTTTATCTGTGATAACCCACAGAGAGTGCAGCACTTTCTCTGTGATAACCCACTGACAGTGCAGCACTTTCCCTGTGATAACTTACTGACAGTGCAGCACTTTCCCTGTGTTAACCCACTGACAGTGCAGCACTTTCCCTGTGATAACACACTGACAGTGCAGCACTTTCTCTGTGATAACCTACTGACAGTGCAGCACTTTGTCTGTGTTAACCCACTGACAGTGCAGCACTTTCCCTGTGATAACCCACTGACAGTGCAGCACTTTCTCTGCGATAACCCAGTGACCGTGCAGCACTTTCCCTGTGATAACCCACTGACAGTGCAGCACTTTCTCTGTGATAAGCCACTGACAGTGCAGCACTTGCTCTGCGATAACCCACTGACAGTGCAGCACTTTCCCTGTGATAACCCACTGACAGTGCAGCACTTTCCCTGTGATAACCCACTGACAGTGCAGCACTTTCTCTGTGATAACCTACTGAGAGTGCTGCACTTTCTCTGTGATAACTCACTGACAGTGCAGCACTTTCTCTGTGATAACCAACTGACAGTGCAGCACTTTCTCTGTGATAACCCACTGACAGTGCAGCACTTTCTCTGTGATAACCTACTGACAGTGCAGCACTTTCTCCGTGATAACCCACTGACAGTGCAGCACTTTCTCTGTGATAACCCACTGACAGTGCAGCACTTTCTCTATGATAACTCACTGACAGTGCAGCACTTTCTCTGTGATAACCCACCGACAGTGCAGCACTTTCTCTGTGATAACCCACCCAAAGTGCAGCACTTTCTCTGTGATAACCCACCGACAGTGCAGCACTTTCTATGTGATAACACACTGACAGTGCAGCACTTTCTCTGTGATAACCCACTGACAGTGCAGCAGTTTATCTGTGATAACACATTGACAGTGCAGCACTTTCCCTGTGATAACCCACTGACAGTGCAGCACTTTCTCTGTGATAACCCACCGACAGTGCAGCACTTTCTCTGTGATAACCCACTGACAGTGCAGCACTTTCTCTGTGATAACCCACTGACAGTGCAGCACTTCTCTGTGATAACACATTGACAGTGCAGCACTTTCTCTATGATAACCCACTGACAGTGCAGCACTTTCTCTGTGATAACCCACCGACAGTGCAGCACGTTCCCTGTGATAACCCACTGACAGTGCAGCACTTGTCTGTGATAACACATTGAGAGTGCAGCACTTTCCCTGCGATAACCCACTGACAGTGCAGCACTTTCACTGTGATAACTTACCGACACTGCAGCACTTTCTCTGTGATAAATCACCGACAGTGCAGCAGTTTCACTGTGATAAATCACTGACAGTGCAGCACATTCTCTGTGATAACTCACCGACAGTACAGCACTTTCCCTGTGATAACCCACTGACAGTGCAGCACGTTCCCTGTGATAACCCACTGACAGTGCAGCACTTTCTCTGTGATAACCCACTGACAGTGCAGCACTTTCTGTGTGATAACCCACTGATAGTGCAGCACTTTCTCTGTGATAACCCACTGACAGTGTAGCAATTTCTTTGTGATAACCCACCGACAGTGCAGCACTTTCTTTGTGATAACTCGCGATTTTGCAGCAATTTCTCTGTGATGACTCACCAGCAGTGCAGCATTTTCTCTGTGATAACCCACCAGCAGTGCAGCACTTTCTCTGTGAAAACCCAACAGCAGTGCAGCACTTTCTCTGTGATAACTCACCGACAGTGCCGCACTTTCTCTGTGATGACTCACCAGCCGTGCAGCACTTTCTCTGTGATAAGTCACTGACAGTGCAGCACTTTCTCTGTGATAACTCACCGACAGTGCTGCACTTTCCCTGTGATAACTTACTGACAGTGCAGCACTTTCTCTGTGAAAACACACTGACAGTGCAGCACTTTCTCTGTGATAACCCACTGACAGTGCAGCACTTTCTCTGTGATAAACCACTGACACTGCAGCACTTTCTCTGTGATAACTCACTGACAGTGCAGCACTTTCTCTGTTATAACTCACTGACAGTGCAGCACTTTGTCTGTGATAACTCACTGACAGTGCAGCACTTTCTCTGTGATAACCCACCAGCAGTGCAGCACTTTCTCTGTGATAACCCAACAGCAGTGCAGCACTTTCTCTGTGATAAGCCACTGACAGTGCAGCACTTGCTCTGCGATAACCCACTGACAGTGCAGCACTTTCCCTGTGATAACCCACTGACAGTGCAGCACTTTCCCTGTGATAACCCACTGACAGTGCAGCACTTTCTCTGTGATAACCTACTGAGAGTGCTGCACTTTCTCTGTGATAACTCACTGACAGTGCAGCACTTTCTCTGTGATAACCAACTGACAGTGCAGCACTTTCTCTGTGATAACCCACTGACAGTGCAGCACTTTCTCTGTGATAACCTACTGACAGTGCAGCACTTTCTCCGTGATAACCCACTGACAGTGCAGCACTTTCTCTGTGATAACCCACTGACAGTGCAGCACTTTCTCTATGATAACTCACTGACAGTGCAGCACTTTCTCTGTGATAACCCACCGACAGTGCAGCACTTTCTCTGTGATAACCCACCCAAAGTGCAGCACTTTCTCTGTGATAACCCACCGACAGTGCAGCACTTTCTATGTGATAACACACTGACAGTGCAGCACTTTCTCTGTGATAACCCACTGACAGTGCAGCAGTTTATCTGTGATAACACATTGACAGTGCAGCACTTTCCCTGTGATAACCCACTGACAGTGCAGCACTTTCTCTGTGATAACCCACCGACAGTGCAGCACTTTCTCTGTGATAACCCACTGACAGTGCAGCACTTTCTCTGTGATAACCCACTGACAGTGCAGCACTTCTCTGTGATAACACATTGACAGTGCAGCACTTTCTCTATGATAACCCACTGACAGTGCAGCACTTTCTCTGTGATAACCCACCGACAGTGCAGCACTTTCCCTGTGATAACCCACTGACAGTGCAGCACTTGTCTGTGATAACTAATTGAGAGTGCAGCACTTTCCCTGCGATAACCCACTGACAGTGCAGCACTTTCACTGTGATAACTTACCGACACTGCAGCACTTTCTCTGTGATAAATCACCGACAGTGCAGCAGTTTCACTGTGATAAATCACTGACAGTGCAGCACATTCTCTGTGATAACTCACCGACAGTACAGCACTTTCCCTGTGATAACCCACTGACAGTGCAGCACGTTCCCTGTGATAACCCACTGACAGTGCAGCACTTTCTCTGTGATAACCCACTGACAGTGCAGCACTTTCTGTGTGATAACCCACTGATAGTGCAGCACTTTCTCTGTGATAACCCACTGACAGTGTAGCACTTTCTTTGTGATAACCCACCGACAGTGCAGCACTTTCTTTGTGATAACTCGCGATTTTGCAGCAATTTCTCTGTGATGACTCACCAGCAGTGCAGCATTTTCTCTGTGATAACCCACCAGCAGTGCAGCACTTTCTCTGTGATAACCCAACAGCAGTGCAGCACTTTCTCTGTGATAACTCACCGACAGTGCCGCACTTTCTCTGTGATGACTCACCAGCCGTGCAGCACTTTCTCTGTGATAAGTCACTGACAGTGCAGCACTTTCTCTGTGATAACTCACCGACAGTGCTGCACTTTCCCTGTGATAACTTACTGACGGTGCAGCACTTTCTCTGTGAAAACACACTGACAGTGCAGCACTTTCTCTGTGATAACCCACTGACAGTGCAGCACTTTCTCTGTGATAAACCACTGACACTGCAGCACTTTCTCTGTGATAACTCACTGACAGTGCAGCACTTTCTCTGTTATAACTCACTGACAGTGCAGCACTTTGTCTGTGATAACTCACTGACAGTGCAGCACTTTCTCTGTGATAACCCACCAGCAGTGCAGCACTTTCTCTGTGATAACCTAACAGCAGTGCAGCACTTTCTCTGTGATAACTCACCGACAGTGCAGCACTTTCTCTGTGATGACTCACCAGCAGTGCAGCACTTTCTCTGTGATAAGTCACTGACAGTGCAGCACTTTCTCTGTGATAACTCACCGACAATGCTGCACTTTCCCGGTGATAACTTACTGACAGTGCAGCACTTTCTCTGTGATAACACACTGACAGTGCAGCACTTTCTCTGTGATAACCCACTGACAGTGCAGCACTCTCTCTGTGATGACTCACCAACAGTGCAGCACGTTGTCTGTGATAACTCACTGACAGTGCAGCACTTTCTCTGTGATAACTCACTGATAGCGCAGCACTTTCTCTGTGATAAACCACTGACAGTGCGGCACTTTCTCTGTGATAACTCACTGACAGTGCAGCACTTTCTCTGTGATAACTCACTGACAGTGCAGCACTTTGTCTGTGATAACTCACTGACACTGCAGCACTTTTTCTGTGATAACCCACTGACAGTGCAGCACTTTCTCTGTGATAACCCACTGACAGTGCAGCACTTTCTCTGTGATAACTCACTGACAGTGCAGCACTTTCTCTGTGATAACCCACTGACAGTGCAGCACTTTCTCTGTGATAACACACTGACAGTGCAGCACTTTCTCTGTGATAATTCACTGACAGTACAGCACTTTCTCTGTGATAACCCACTGACAGTGCAGCAGTTCCTCTGTGATAACCCACTGACAGTGCAGCACTTTCTCTGTGATAACCCACTGACAGTGCAGCACTTTCTCTGTGATAACCCACTGACAGTGCAGCACTTTCCCTGTGATAACTTACTGGCAGTGCAGCACTTTCCCTGTGTTAACCCACTGAGAGTGCAGCAATTTCCCTGTGATAACCCACTGACAGTGCAACACTTTCTCTGTGATAGGCCACTGACGGTGCAGCACTTTCTCTGTGTTAACCCACTGACAGTGCAGAACTTTCCCTGTGATAACCCACTGACAGTGCAGCACTTCTCTGTGATAACACATTGACAGTGCAGCACTTTCTCTATGATACCCCACTGACAGTGCAGCACTTTCTCAGTGATAACCCACCGACAGTGCAGCACTTTCCCTGTGATAACCCACTGACAGTGCAGCACTTCTCTGTGATAACACATTGAGAGTGCAGCATTTTCCCTGCGATAACCCACTGACAGTGCAGCACTTTCTCTGTGATAATTCACTGACAGTGCAGCACTTTCCCTGTGATAACACACTGACAGTGCAGCACTTACTCTGTGATAAATCACCGAATGTGCAGCAGTTTCACTGTGATAACTTACCGACAGTGCAGCACTTTCTCTGTGATAACCCACTGACAGTGCACCACTTTCTCTGTGATAACACACTGACAGTACAGCACTTTCCCTGTGATAACCCATTGACAGTACAGCACTTTCCCTGTGATAACCCACTGACAGTGCAGCATTTTCTCTGTGATAACCCACTGGCAGTGCAGCACTTTCTCTGTGATAACCCACCGACAGTACAGCAATTTCTCTGTGATAACACATTGACAGTGCAGCACTTTCCCTGTGATAACCCACTGACAGTGCAGCACTTTCTCTGTGATAACCCACCGACAGTGCAGCACTTCCTCTGTGATAACCCACTGACAGTGCAGCACTTTCCCTGTGATAACCCACTGACAGTGCAGCACTTCTCTGTGATAACACATTGACAGTGCAGCACTTTCTCTATGATAACCCACTGACAGTGCAGCACTTTCTCTGTGATAACCCACCGACAGTGCAGCATTTCCCTGTGATAACCCACTGACAGTGCAGCACTTCTCTGTGATAACACATTGAGAGTGCAGCACTTTCCCTGCGATAACCCACTGACAGTGCAGCACTTTCTCTGTGATAACTCACCGACAGTGCAGCACTTTCTCTGTGATAAATCACCGACAGTGCAGCAGTTTCACTGTGATAACTTACCGACAGTGCAGCACTTTCTCTCTGATAATTCACCGACAGTGCAGCACTTTCTCTGTGATAACTTACCGACAGTGCAGCACTTTCTCTGTGATAACTCATCGACTGTACAGCACTTTCTCTGTGATAACCCACTGACAATGCAGCACGTTCCCTGTGATAACCCACTGACAGTGCAGCACTTTCTCTGTGATAACCCACTGACAGTGCAGCACTTTCTCTGTGATAACCCACTGACAGTGCAGCACTTTCTCTGTGATAAACCACTGACAGTGCAGCACTTTATTTGTGATAACCCACCGACAGTGCAGCACTTTCTTTGTGATGACTCCCGACCGTGCAGCACTTTCTCTGTGATGACTCACCAGCAGTGCAGCATTTTCACTGTGATAACCCACCAGCAGTGCAGCACTTTCTCTGTGATAACCCACCAGCAGTGCAACACTTTCTCTGTGATAACTCACCGACAGTGCAGCACTTTCTCTGTGATGACTCACCAGCAGTGAGGACTTTCTCTGTGATAAGTCACTGACAGTGCAGCACTTTCTCTGTGATAACTCACCGACAGTGCAGCACTTTCCCTGTGATAACTTACTGACAGTGCAGAACTTTCTCTGTGATAACACACTGAGAGTGCAGCACTTTCTCTGTGATAACCCACTGACAGTGCAGCACTTTCTCTGTGATAACCCACTGACAGTGCAGCACTTTCTCTGTGAGAACCCACTGATAGTGCAGCACTTTCTCTGTGATAACCCACTGACAGTGCAGCACTTTATCTGTGATAACCCACTGACAGTGCAGCACTTTCCCTGTGATAACTTACTGACAGTGCAGCACTTACCCTGTGTCAACCCACTGACAGTGCAGCACTTTCCCTGTGATAACCCACTGACAGTGCAGCACTTTCTCTGTGATAAGCCACTGACAGTGCAGCACTTTCCCTGTGTTAACCCACTGACAGTGCAGCACTTACCCTGTGATAACCCACTGACAGTGCAGCACTTTCTCTGTGATAACTCACTGACAGTGCAGCACTTTCTCTGTGATAACACACTGACAGTGCAGCACTTTCTCTGTGATAACTCACTGACACTGCAGCCCTTTCTCTGTGATAACCCACTGACAGTGCAGCACTTTCTCTGTGATAACTTACTGACAGTGCAGCACTTTCTCTGTGATAAACCACTGACAGTGCAGCACTTTCTCTGTGATGACTCACCAACAGTGCATCACGTTGTCTGTGATAACGCACTGACAGTACAGCACTTTCCCTGTGATAACCCATTGACAGTACAGCACTTTCCCTGTGATAACCCACTGACAGTGCAGCATTTTCTCTGTGATAACCCACTGGCAGTGCAGCACTTTCTCTGTGATAACCCACCGACAGTACAGCAATTTCTCTGTGATAACACATTGACAGTGCAGCACTTTCCCTGTGATAACCCACTGACAGTGCAGCACTTTCTCTGTGATAACCCACCGACAGTGCAGCACTTCCTCTGTGATAACCCACTGACAGTGCAGCACTTTCCCTGTGATAACCCACTGACAGTGCAGCACTTCTCTGTGATAACACATTGACAGTGCAGCACTTTCTCTATGATAACCCACTGACAGTGCAGCACTTTCTCTGTGATAACCCACCGACAGTGCAGCATTTCCCTGTGATAACCCACTGACAGTGCAGCACTTCTCTGTGATAACACATTGAGAGTGCAGCACTTTCCCTGCGATAACCCACTGACAGTGCAGCACTTTCTCTGTGATAACTCACCGACAGTGCAGCACTTTCTCTGTGATAAATCACCGACAGTGCAGCAGTTTCACTGTGATAACTTACCGACAGTGCAGCACTTTCTCTCTGATAATTCACCGACAGTGCAGCACTTTCTCTGTGATAACTTACCGACAGTGCAGCACTTTCTCTGTGATAACTCATCGACTGTACAGCACTTTCTCTGTGATAACCCACTGACAATGCAGCACGTTCCCTGTGATAACCCACTGACAGTGCAGCACTTTCTCTGTGATAACCCACTGACAGTGCAGCACTTTCTCTGTGATAACCCACTGACAGTGCAGCACTTTCTCTGTGATAAACCACTGACAGTGCAGCACTTTATTTGTGATAACCCACCGACAGTGCAGCACTTTCTTTGTGATGACTCCCGACCGTGCAGCACTTTCTCTGTGATGACTCACCAGCAGTGCAGCATTTTCTCTGTGATAACCCACCAGCAGTGCAGCACTTTCTCTGTGATAACCCACCAGCAGTGCAACACTTTCTCTGTGATAACTCACCGACAGTGCAGCACTTTCTCTGTGATGACTCACCAGCAGTGAGGACTTTCTCTGTGATAAGTCACTGACAGTGCAGCACTTTCTCTGTGATAACTCACCGACAGTGCAGCACTTTCCCTGTGATAACTTACTGACAGTGCAGAACTTTCTCTGTGATAACACACTGAGAGTGCAGCACTTTCTCTGTGATAACCCACTGACAGTGCAGCACTTTCTCTGTGATAACCCACTGACAGTGCAGCACTTTCTCTGTGAGAACCCACTGATAGTGCAGCACTTTCTCTGTGATAACCCACTGACAGTGCAGCACTTTATCTGTGATAACCCACTGACAGTGCAGCACTTTCCCTGTGATAACTTACTGACAGTGCAGCACTTACCCTGTGTCAACCCACTGACAGTGCAGCACTTTCCCTGTGATAACCCACTGACAGTGCAGCACTTTCTCTGTGATAAGCCACTGACAGTGCAGCACTTTGCCTGTGTTAACCCACTGACAGTGCAGCACTTACCCTGTGATAACCCACTGACAGTGCAGCACTTTCTCTGTGATAACTCACTGACAGTGCAGCACTTTCTCTGTGATAACACACTGACAGTGCAGCACTTTCTCTGTGATAACTCACTGACACTGCAGCCCTTTCTCTGTGATAACCCACTGACAGTGCAGCACTTTCTCTGTGATAACTTACTGACAGTGCAGCACTTTCTCTGTGATAAACCACTGACAGTGCAGCACTTTCTCTGTGATGACTCACCAACAGTGCATCACGTTGTCTGTGATAACGCACTGACAGTGCAGCACTTTCTCTGTGATTACTCACTGATAGCGCAGCTCTTTGTCTGTGATAACTCACTGACAGTGCAGCACTTTCTCTGTGATAACCCACTGACAGTGCAGCACTTTCTCTGTGATAACCCACTGACAGTGCAGCACATTCTCTGTGATAACTCACTGACAGTGCAGCACTTGGACTGTGATAACTCACTGACAGTGCAGCACTTTGTCTGTGATAACTCACTGACCGTGCAGCACTTTCTCTGTGATAACCCACTGACAGTGCAGCACTTTCTCTGTGATAACCCACTGACAGTGCAGCACTTTCTCTGTGATAACTCACTGACAGTGCAGCACTTTGTCTGCGATAACACACTGACAGTGCAGCACTTTCTCTGTGATAACGCACTGACAGTGCAGTACTTTCTCTGTGATAACTCACTGACAGTGCAGCACTTTGTCTGTGATAACTCACTGAGAGTGCAGCACTTTCTCTGTGATAACCCACTGACAGTGCAGCACTTTCTCTGTGATAACACACTGACAGTGCAGCACTTTCTCTGTGATAACTCACTGACAGGACAGCACTTTCTCTTTGATAACCTACTGACAGTGCAGCACTTCCTCTGTGATAACCCACTGAGAGTGCAGCACTTTATCTGTGATAACCCACTGACAGTGCAGCACTTTATCTGTGATAACCCACTGACAGTGCAGCACTTTCCCTGTGATAACTTACTGACAGTGCAGCACTTTCCCTGTGTTAACCCACTGACAGTGCAGCACTTTCCCTGTGATAACCCACTGACAGTGCATCACTTTCTCTGTGATAAGCCACTGACAGTGCAGCACTTTCCCTGTGTTAACCCACTGACAGTGCATCACTTTCCCTGTGATAACCCACTGACAGTGCAGCACTTTCTCTGTGATAACTCACTGAGAGTGCAGCACTTTTTCTGTGATAACCCACCGACAGTGCAGCACTTTCCCTGTGATAACTCACTGACAGTTCAGCACTTTCTCTGTGATAACCCACTGACAGTGCAGCACTTTCTCTGCGATAACCCACTGACAGTGCAGCACTTTCTCTGCGAAAACCCACTGACAGTGCAGCACTTTCTCTGCGATAACCCACTGACAGTGCAGCACTTTCTCTGTGATAACTCACCGACAGTGCAGCACTTTCTCTGTGATAACTCACCGACAGTGCAGCACTTTCTCTGTGATAACCCACCAGCAGTGCAGCACTTTCTCTGTGATAACTCACCGACAATGCAGCACTTTCCCTGTGATAACTTACTGACAGTGCAGCACTTTCTCTGTGATAATCCATTGACAGTGCAGCACTTTCTCTGTGATAACCCACTGACAGTGCAGCACTTTCTCTGTGATAACTCACCGACAGTGCAGCACTTTCTCTGTGATAACTCACCAGCAGTGCAGCACTTTCTCTGTGATAACTCACCGACATTGCAGCACTTTCCCTGTGATAACTTACTGACAGTGCAGCACTTTCTCTGTGATAATCCACTGACAGTGCAGCACTTTCCCTGTGATAACCCACTGACAGTGCAGCACGTTCTCTGTGATAACCCACTGACAGTGCACACTTTCTCTGTGATAACCCACTGACAGTGCAGCACTTTCCCTGTGATAACTCACTGACAGTTCAGCACTTTCTCTGTGATAACCCACTGACAGTGCAGCACTTTCTCTGCGATAACCCACTGACAGTGCAGCACTTTCTCTGCGAAAACCCACTGGCAGTGCAGCACTTTCTCTGCGATAAATCACCGACAGTGCAGCACTTTCTGTGTGATGACTCACCAGCAGTGCAGCACTTTCTCTGTGATAACTCACCGACATTGCAGCACTTTCCCTGTGATAACTTACTGACAGTGCAGCACTTTCTCTGTGATAATCCACTGACAGTGCAGCACTTTCCCTGTGATAACCCACTGACAGTGCAGCACGTTCTCTGTGATAACCCACTGACAGTGCACACTTTCTCTGTGATAACACACTGACAGTGCAGCACTTTCTCTGTGATGACTCACCAACAGTGCAGCACGTTGTCTGTGATAACGCACTGACAGTGCAGCACTTTCTCTGTGATAACTCACTGATAGCGCAGCACTTTGTCTGTGATAACTCACTGACAGTGCAGCACTTTCTCTGTGATAACCCACTGACAGTGCAGCACTTTCTCTGTGATAACCCACTGACAGTGCAGCACTTTCTCTGGGATAACTCACTGACAGTGCAGCACTTTGACTGTGATAACTCACTGACAGTGCAGCACTTTCTCTGTGATAACTCACTGACAGTGCAGCACTTTCTCTGTGATAACCCACTGACAGTGCATCACTTCCTCTGTGATAACCCACTGACAGTGCAGCACTTTCTCTCTGATAACTCACTGACAGTGCAGCACTTTGTAAGTGATAACTCACTGAGAGTGCAGCACTTTCTCTGTGATAACCCACTGACAGTGCAGCAATTTCTCTGTGATAACACACTGACAGTGCAGCACTTTCTCTGTGATAACTCACTGACAGTACAGCACTTTCTCTGTGATAACCCACTGACAGTGCAGCACTTCCTCTGTGATAACCCACTGACAGTGCAGCACTTTATCTGTGATAACCCACTGAGAGTGCAGCACTTTCTCTGTGATAACCCACTGACAGTGCAGCACTTTCCCTGTGATAACTTACTGACAGTGCAGCACTTTCCCTGTGTTAACCCACTGACAGTGCAGCACTTTCCCTGTGATAACACACTGACAGTGCAGCACTTTCTCTGTGATAAGCCACTGACAGTGCAGCACTTTCCCTGTGTTAACCCACTGACAGTGCAGCACTTTCCCTGTGATAACCCACTGACAGTGCAGCACTTTCTCTGCGATAACCCACTGACAGTGCAGCACTTTCCCTGTGATAACCCACTGACAGTGCAGCACTTTCTCTGTGATAAGCCACTGACAGTGCAGCACTTGCTCTGCGATAACCCACTGACAGTGCAGCACTTTCCCTGTGATAACCCACTGACAGTGCAGCACTTTCCCTGTGATAACCCACTGACAGTGCAGCACTTTCTCTGTGATAACCTACTGAGAGTGCTGCACTTTCTCTGTGATAACTCACTGACAGTGTAGCACTTTCTCTGTGATAACCAACTGACAGTGCAGCACCTTCTCTGTGATAACCCACTGACAGTGCAGCACTTTCTCTGTGATAACATACTGACAGTGCAGCACTTTCTCCGTGATAACCCACTGACAGTGCAGCACTTTCTCTGTGATAACCCACTGACAGTGCAGCACTTTCTCTGTGATAACTCACTGACAGTGCAGCACTTTGTCTGTGATAACACACTGACAGTGCAGCACTTTCTCTGTGATAACGCACTGACAGTGCAGTACTTTCTCTGTGATAACTCACTGACAGTGCAGCACTTTGTCTGTGATAACTCACTGAGAGTGCAGCACTTTCTCTGTGATAACCCACTGACAGTGCAGCACTTTCTCTGTGATAACACACTGACAGTGCAGCACTTTCTCTGTGATAACTCACTGACAGGACAGCACTTTCTCTGTGATAACCTACTGACAGTGCAGCACTTCCTCTGTGATAACCCACTGAGAGTGCAGCACTTTATCTGTGATAACCCACTGACAGTGCAGCACTTTATCTGTGATAACCCACTGACAGTGCAGCACTTTCCCTGTGATAACTTACTGACAGTGCAGCACTTTCCCTGTGTTAACCCACTGACAGTGCAGCACTTTCCCTGTGATAACCCACTGACAGTGCAGCACTTTCTCTGTGATAAGCCACTGACAGTGCAGCACTTTCCCTGTGTTAACCCACTGACAGTGCAGCACTTTCCCTGTGATAACCCACTGACAGTGTAGCACTTTCTCTGTGATAACTTACTGAGAGTGCAGCACTTTTTCTGTGATAACCCAGCGACAGTGCAGCACTTTCCCTGTGATAACTCACTGACAGTTCAGCACTTTCTCTGTGATAACCCACTGACAGTGCAGTACTTTCTCTGCGATAACCCACTGACAGTGCAGCACTTTCTCTGTGATAACTCACCGACAGTGCAGCACTTTCTCTCTGATAACTCACTGACAGTGCAGCACTTTGTAAGTGATAACTCACTGAGAGTGCAGCACTTTCTCTGTGATAACCCACTGACAGTGCAGCAATTTCTCTGTGATAACACACTGACAGTGCAGCACTTTCTCTGTGATAACTCACTGACAGTACAGCACTTCCTCTGTGATAACCCACTGACAGTGCAGCGCATTCTCTGTGATAACCCACTGAGAATGCAGCACTTTCTCTGTGATAACCCACTGACAGTGCAGCACTTTCCCTGTGATAACTTACTGACAGTGCAGCACTTTCCCTGTGTTAACCCACTGACAGTGCAGCACTTTCCCTGTGATAACACACTGACAGTGCAGCACTTTCTCTGTGATAAGCCACTGACAGTGCAGCACTTTCCCTGTGTTAACCCACTGACAGTGCAGCACTTTCCCTGTGATAACCCACTGACAGTGCAGCACTTTCTCTGTGATAACCTACTGAGAGTGCTGCACTTTCTCTGTGATAACTCACTGACAGTGCAGCACTTTCTCTGTGATAACCAACTGACAGTGCAGCACCTTCTCTGTGATAACCCACTGACAGTGCAGCACTTTCACTGTGATAACCTACTGACAGTGCAGCACTTTCTCTGTGATAACCCACCGACAGTGCAGCACTTTCTCTGTGATAACCCACTGACAGTGCAGCACTTTCTCTATGATAACTCACTGACAGTGCAGCACTTTCTCTGTGATAACCCTCCGACAGTGCAGCACTTTCTCTGTGATAACCCACCCACAGTGCAGCACTTTCTCTGTGATAACCCACCGACAGTGCAGCACTTTCTATGTGATAACACACTGACAGTGCAGCACTTTCTCTGTGATAACCCACTGACAGTGCAGCACTTTATCTGTGATAACACATTGACAGTGCAGCACTTTCCCTGTGATAACCCACTGACAGTGCAGCACTTTCTCTGTGATAACCCACCGACAGTGCAGCACTTTCTCTGTGATAACCCACTGACAGTGCAGCACTTTCTCTGTGATAACCCACTGACAGTGCAGCACTTCTCTGTGATAACACATTGACAGTGCAGCAGTTTCTCTATGATAACCCACTGACAGTGCAGCACTTTCTCTGTGATAACCCACCGACAGTGCAGCACTTTCCCTGTGATAACCCACTGACAGTGCAGCACTTGTCTGTGATAACACATTGAGATTGCAGCACTTTCCCTGCGATAACCCACTGACAGTGCAGCACTTTCACTGTGATAACTTACCGACACTGCAGCACTTTCTCTGTGATTAATCACCGACAGTGCAGCAGTTTCACTGTGATAAATCACTGACAGTGCAGCACATTCTCTGTGATAACTCACCGACAGTACAGCACTTTCCCTGTGATAACCCACTGACAGTGCAGCACGTTCCCTGTGATAACCCACTGACAGTGCAGAACTTTCTCTGTGATAACCCACTGACAGTGCAGCACTTTCTGTGTGATAACCCACTGATAGTGCAGCACTTTCTCTGTGATAACCCACTGACAGTGTAGCACTTTCTTTGTGATAACCCACCGACAGTGCAGCACTTTCTTTGTGATAACTCGCGATTTTGCAGCAATTTCTCTGTGATGACTCACCAGCAGTGCAGCATTTTCTCTGTGATAACCCACCAGCAGTGCAGCACTTTCTCTGTGATAACCCAACAGCAGTGCAGCACTTTCTCTGTGATAACTGACCGACAGTGCCGCACTTTCTCTGTGATGACTCACCAGCCGTGCAGCACTTTCTCTGTGATAAGTCACTGACAGTGCAGCACTTTCTCTGTGATAACTCACCGACAGTGCTGCACTTTCCCTGTGATAACTTACTGACAGTGCAGCACTTTCTCTGTGAAAACACACTGACAGTGCAGCACTTTCTCTGTGATAACCCACTGACACTGCAGCACTTTCTCTGTGATAAACCACTGACACTGCAGCACTTTCTCTGTGATAACTCACTGACAGTGCAGCACTTTCTCTGTTATAACTCACTGACAGTGCAGCACTTTCTCTGTGATAAGTCACTGACAGTGCAGCACTTTCTCTGTGATAACTCACCGACAATGCTGCACTTTCCCGGTGATAACTTACTGACAGAGCAGCATTTTCTCTGTGATAACACACTGACAGTGCAGCACTTTCTCTGTGATAACCCACTGACAGTGCAGCACTTTCTCTGTGATAACTCACCGACAATGCTGCACTTTCCCGGTGATATCTTACTGACAGTGCAGCACTTTCTCTGTGATAACCCACTGACAGTGCAGCACTCTCTCTGTGATGACTCACCAACAGTGCAGCACGTTGTGTGTGATAACTCACTGACAGTGCAGCACTTTCTCTGTGATAACACACTGACAGTGCAGCACTTTCTCTGTGATAACTCACTGACAGGACAGCACTTTCTCTGTGATAACCTACTGACAGTGCAGCACTTCCTCTGTGATAACACACTGAGAGTGCAGCACTTTATCTGTGATAACCCACTGACAGTGCAGCACTTTATCTGTGATAACCCACTGACAGTGCAACACTTTCCCTGTGATAACTTACTGACAGTGCAGCACTTTCCCTGTGTTAACCCACTGACAGTGCAGCACTTTCCCTGTGATAACCCACTGACAGTGCAGCACTTTCTCTGTGATAAGCCACTGACAGTGCAGCACTTTCCCTGTGTTAACCCACTGACAGTGCAGCACTTTCCCTGTGATAACCCACTGACAGTGCAGCACTTTCTCTGTGATAACTCACTGAGAGTGCAGCACTTTTTCTGTGATAACCCACCGACAGTGCAGCACTTTCCCTGTGATAACTCACTGACAGTTCAGCACTTTCTCTGTGATAACCCACTGACAGTGCAGCACTTTCTCTGCGATAACCCACTGACAGTGCAGCACTTTCTCTGCGAAAACCCACTGACAGTGCAGCACTTTCTCTGCGATAACCCACTGACAGTGCATCACTTTCTCTGTGATAACTCACCGACAGTGCAGCACTTTCTCTGTGATAACTCACCGACAGTGCAGCACTTTCTCTGTGATAACCCACCAGCAGTGCAGCACTTTCTCTGTGATAACTCACCGACAATGCAGCACTTTCCCTGTGATAACTTACTGACAGTGCAGCACTTTCTCTGTGATAATCCATTGACAGTGCAGCACTTTCTCTGTGATAATCCATTGACAGTGCAGCACTTTCTCTGTGATAACTCACCGACAGTGCAGCACTTTCTCTGTGATAACTCACCAGCAATGCAACACTTTCTCTGTGATAACTCACCGACATTGCAGCACTTTCCCTGTGATAACTTACTGACAGTGCAGCACTTTCTCTGTGATAATCCACTGACAGTGCAGCACTTTCCCTGTGATAACCCACTGACAGTGCAGCACGTTCTCTGTGATAACCCACTGACAGTGCACACTTTCTCTGTGATAACCCACTGACAGTGCAGCACTTTCCCTTTGATAACTCACTGACAGTTCAGCACTTTCTCTGTGATAACCCACTGACAGTGCAGCACTTTCTCTGCGATAACCCACTGACAGTGCAGCACTTTCTCTGCGAAAACCCACTGGCAGTGCAGCACTTTCTCTGCGATAAATCACCGACAGTGCAGCACTTTCTGTGTGATGACTCACCAGCAGTGCAGCACTTTCTCTGTGATAACTCACCGACATTGCAGCACTTTCCCTGTGATAACTTACTGACAGTGCAGCACTTTCTCTGTGATAATCCACTGACAGTGCAGCACTTTCCCTGTGATAACCCACTGACAGTGCAGCACTTTCTCTGTGATAACCTACTGAGAGTGCTGCACTTTCTCTGTGATAACTCACTGACAGTGCAGCACTTTCTCTGTGATAACCAACTGACAGTGCAGCACCTTCTCTGTGATAACCCACTGACAGTGCAGCACTTTCACTGTGATAACCTACTGACAGTGCAGCACTTTCTCTGTGATAACCCACCGACAGTGCAGCACTTTCTCTGTGATAACCCACTGACAGTGCAGCACTTTCTCTATGATAACTCACTGACAGTGCAGCACTTTCTCTGTGATAACCCTCCGACAGTGCAGCACTTTCTCTGTGATAACCCACCCACAGTGCAGCACTTTCTCTGTGATAACCCACCGACAGTGCAGCACTTTCTATGTGATAACACACTGACAGTGCAGCACTTTCTCTGTGATAACCCACTGACAGTGCAGCACTTTATCTGTGATAACACATTGACAGTGCAGCACTTTCCCTGTGATAACCCACTGACAGTGCAGCACTTTCTCTGTGATAACCCACCGACAGTGCAGCACTTTCTCTGTGATAACCCACTGACAGTGCAGCACTTTCTCTGTGATAACCCACTGACAGTGCAGCACTTCTCTGTGATAACACATTGACAGTGCAGCAGTTTCTCTATGATAACCCACTGACAGTGCAGCACTTTCTCTGTGATAACCCACCGACAGTGCAGCACTTTCCCTGTGATAACCCACTGACAGTGCAGCACTTGTCTGTGATAACACATTGAGATTGCAGCACTTTCCCTGCGATAACCCACTGACAGTGCAGCACTTTCACTGTGATAACTTACCGACACTGCAGCACTTTCTCTGTGATTAATCACCGACAGTGCAGCAGTTTCACTGTGATAAATCACTGACAGTGCAGCACATTCTCTGTGATAACTCACCGACAGTACAGCACTTTCCCTGTGATAACCCACTGACAGTGCAGCACGTTCCCTGTGATAACCCACTGACAGTGCAGAACTTTCTCTGTGATAACCCACTGACAGTGCAGCACTTTCTGTGTGATAACCCACTGATAGTGCAGCACTTTCTCTGTGATAACCCACTGACAGTGTAGCACTTTCTTTGTGATAACCCACCGACAGTGCAGCACTTTCTTTGTGATAACTCGCGATTTTGCAGCAATTTCTCTGTGATGACTCACCAGCAGTGCAGCATTTTCTCTGTGATAACCCACCAGCAGTGCAGCACTTTCTCTGTGATAACCCAACAGCAGTGCAGCACTTTCTCTGTGATAACTGACCGACAGTGCCGCACTTTCTCTGTGATGACTCACCAGCCGTGCAGCACTTTCTCTGTGATAAGTCACTGACAGTGCAGCACTTTCTCTGTGATAACTCACCGACAGTGCTGCACTTTCCCTGTGATAACTTACTGACAGTGCAGCACTTTCTCTGTGAAAACACACTGACAGTGCAGCACTTTCTCTGTGATAACCCACTGACACTGCAGCACTTTCTCTGTGATAAACCACTGACACTGCAGCACTTTCTCTGTGATAACTCACTGACAGTGCAGCACTTTCTCTGTTATAACTCACTGACAGTGCAGCACTTTCTCTGTGATAAGTCACTGACAGTGCAGCACTTTCTCTGTGATAACTCACCGACAATGCTGCACTTTCCCGGTGATAACTTACTGACAGAGCAGCATTTTCTCTGTGATAACACACTGACAGTGCAGCACTTTCTCTGTGATAACCCACTGACAGTGCAGCACTTTCTCTGTGATAACTCACCGACAATGCTGCACTTTCCCGGTGATATCTTACTGACAGTGCAGCACTTTCTCTGTGATAACCCACTGACAGTGCAGCACTCTCTCTGTGATGACTCACCAACAGTGCAGCACGTTGTGTGTGATAACTCACTGACAGTGCAGCACTTTCTCTGTGATAACACACTGACAGTGCAGCACTTTCTCTGTGATAACTCACTGACAGGACAGCACTTTCTCTGTGATAACCTACTGACAGTGCAGCACTTCCTCTGTGATAACACACTGAGAGTGCAGCACTTTATCTGTGATAACCCACTGACAGTGCAGCACTTTATCTGTGATAACCCACTGACAGTGCAACACTTTCCCTGTGATAACTTACTGACAGTGCAGCACTTTCCCTGTGTTAACCCACTGACAGTGCAGCACTTTCCCTGTGATAACCCACTGACAGTGCAGCACTTTCTCTGTGATAAGCCACTGACAGTGCAGCACTTTCCCTGTGTTAACCCACTGACAGTGCAGCACTTTCCCTGTGATAACCCACTGACAGTGCAGCACTTTCTCTGTGATAACTCACTGAGAGTGCAGCACTTTTTCTGTGATAACCCACCGACAGTGCAGCACTTTCCCTGTGATAACTCACTGACAGTTCAGCACTTTCTCTGTGATAACCCACTGACAGTGCAGCACTTTCTCTGCGATAACCCACTGACAGTGCAGCACTTTCTCTGCGAAAACCCACTGACAGTGCAGCACTTTCTCTGCGATAACCCACTGACAGTGCATCACTTTCTCTGTGATAACTCACCGACAGTGCAGCACTTTCTCTGTGATAACTCACCGACAGTGCAGCACTTTCTCTGTGATAACCCACCAGCAGTGCAGCACTTTCTCTGTGATAACTCACCGACAATGCAGCACTTTCCCTGTGATAACTTACTGACAGTGCAGCACTTTCTCTGTGATAATCCATTGACAGTGCAGCACTTTCTCTGTGATAATCCATTGACAGTGCAGCACTTTCTCTGTGATAACTCACCGACAGTGCAGCACTTTCTCTGTGATAACTCACCAGCAATGCAACACTTTCTCTGTGATAACTCACCGACATTGCAGCACTTTCCCTGTGATAACTTACTGACAGTGCAGCACTTTCTCTGTGATAATCCACTGACAGTGCAGCACTTTCCCTGTGATAACCCACTGACAGTGCAGCACGTTCTCTGTGATAACCCACTGACAGTGCACACTTTCTCTGTGATAACCCACTGACAGTGCAGCACTTTCCCTTTGATAACTCACTGACAGTTCAGCACTTTCTCTGTGATAACCCACTGACAGTGCAGCACTTTCTCTGCGATAACCCACTGACAGTGCAGCACTTTCTCTGCGAAAACCCACTGGCAGTGCAGCACTTTCTCTGCGATAAATCACCGACAGTGCAGCACTTTCTGTGTGATGACTCACCAGCAGTGCAGCACTTTCTCTGTGATAACTCACCGACATTGCAGCACTTTCCCTGTGATAACTTACTGACAGTGCAGCACTTTCTCTGTGATAATCCACTGACAGTGCAGCACTTTCCCTGTGATAACCCACTGACAGTGCAGCACGTTCTCTGTGATAACCCACTGACAGTGCACACTTTCTCTGTGATAACACACTGACAGTGCAGCACTTTCTCTGTGATGACTCACCAACAGTGCAGCACGTTGTCTGTGATAACGCACTGACAGTGCAGCACTTTCTCTGTGATAACTCACTGATAGCGCAGCACTTTGTCTGTGATAACTCACTGACAGTGCAGCACTTTCTCTGTGATAACCCACTGACAGTGCAGCACTTTCTCTGTGATAACCCACTGACAGTGCAGCACTTTCTCTGGGATAACTCACTGACAGTGCAGCACTTTGACTGTGATAACTCACTGACAGTGCAGCACTTTCTCTGTGATAACCCACTGACAGTGCAGCACTTCCTCTGTGATAACCCACTGACAGTGCAGCACTTTCTCTCTGATAACTCACTGACAGTGCAGCACTTTGTAAGTGATAACTCACTGAGAGTGCAGCACTTTCTCTGTGATAACCCACTGACAGTGCAGCAATTTCTCTGTGATAACACACTGACAGTGCAGCACTTTCTCTGTGATAACTCACTGACAGTACAGCACTTTCTCTGTGATAACCCACTGACAGTGCAGCACTTCCTCTGTGATAACCCACTGACAGTGCAGCACTTTATCTGTGATAACCCACTGAGAGTGCAGCACTTTCTCTGTGATAACCCACTGACAGTGCAGCACTTTCCCTGTGATAACTTACTGACAGTGCAGCACTTTCCCTGTGTTAACCCACTGACAGTGCAGCACTTTCCCTGTGATAACACACTGACAGTGCAGCACTTTCTCTGTGATAAGCCACTGACAGTGCAGCACTTTCCCTGTGTTAACCCACTGACAGTGCAGCACTTTCCCTGTGATAACCCACTGACAGTGCAGCACTTTCTCTGCGATAACCCACTGACAGTGCAGCACTTTCCCTGTGATAACCCACTGACAGTGCAGCATTTTCCCTGTGATAACCCACTGACAGTGCAGCACTTTCTCTGTGATAACCTACTGAGAGTGCTGCACTTTCTCTGTGATAACTCACTGACAGTGCAGCACTTTCTCTGTGATAACCAACTGACAGTGCAGCACCTTCTCTGTGATAACCCACTGACAGTGCAGCACTTTCTCTGTGATAACCTACTGACAGTGCAGCACTTTCTCCGTGATAACCCACTGACAGTGCAGCACTTTCTCTGTGATAACCCACTGACAGTGCAGCACTTTCTCTATGATAACTCACTGACAGTGCAGCACTTTCTCTGTGATAACCCACCGACAGTGCAGCACTTTCTCTGTGATAACCCACCCACAGTGCAGCACTTTCTCTGTGATAACCCACCGACAGTGCAGCACTTTCTATGTGATAACACACTGACAGTGCAGCACTTTCTCTGTGATAACCCACTGACAGTGCAGCACTTTATCTGTGATAACACATTGACAGTGCAGCACTTTCCCTGTGATAACCCACTGACAGTGCAGCACTTTCTCTGTGATAACCCACCGACAGTGCAGCACTTTCTCTGTGATAACCCACTGACAGTGCAGCACTTTCTCTGTGATAACCCACTGACAGTGCAGCACTCTTGTGTGATAACACATTGACAGTGCAGCACTTTCTCTATGATAACCCACTGACAGTGCAGCACTTTCTCTGTGATAACCCACCGACAGTGCAGCACTTTCCCTGTGATAACCCACTGACAGTGCAGCACTTGTCTGTGATAACACATTGAGAGTGCAGCACTTTCCCTGCGATAACCCACTGACAGTGCAGCACTTTCACTGTGATAACTTACCGACACTGCAGCACTTTCTCTGTGATAAATCACCGACAGTGCAGCAGTTTCACTGTGATAAATCACTGACAGTGCAGCACATTCTCTGTGATAACTCACCGACAGTACAGCACTTTCCCTGTGATAACCCACTGACAGTGCAGCACGTTCCCTGTGATAACACACTGACAGTGCAGCACTTTCTGTGTGATAACCCACTGATAGTGCAGCACTTTCTCTGTGATAACCCACTGACAGTGTAGCACTTTCTTTGTGATAACCCACCGACAGTGCAGCACTTTCTTTGTGATAACTCGCGATTTTGCAGCAATTTCTCTGTGATGACTCACCAGCAGTGCAGCATTTTCTCTGTGATAACCCACCAGCAGTGCAGCACTTTCTCTGTGATAACCCAACAGCAGTGCAGCACTTTCTCTGTGATAACTCACCGACAGTGCCGCACTTTCTCTGTGATGACTCACCAGCCGTGCAGCACTTTCTCTGTGATAAGTCACTGACAGTGCAGCACTTTCTCTGTGATAACTCACCGACAGTGCTGCACTTTCCCTGTGATAACTTACTGACAGTGCAGCACTTTCTCTGTGAAAACACACTGACAGTGCAGCACTTTCTCTGTGATAACCCACTGACAGTGCAGCACTTTCTCTGTGATAAACCACTGACACTGCAGCACTTTCTCTGTGATAACTCACTGACAGTGCAGCACTTTCTCTGTTATAACTCACTGACAGTGCAGCACTTTCTCTGTGATAAGTCACTGACAGTGCAGCACTTTCTCTGTGATAACTCACCGACAATGCTGCACTTTCCCGGTGATAACTTACTGACAGAGCAGCACTTTCTCTGTGATAACACACTGACAGTGCAGCACTTTCTCTGTGATAACCCACTGACAGTGCAGCACTTTCTCTGTGATAACTCACCGACAATGCTGCACTTTCCCGGTGATAACTTACTGACAGTGCAGCACTTTCTCTGTGATAACACACTGACAGTGCAGCACTTTCTCTGTGATAACCCACTGACAGTGCAGCACTCTCTCTGTGATGACTCACCAACAGTGCAGCACGTTGTCTGTGATAACTCACTGACAGTGCAGCACTTTCTCTGTGATAACTCACTGATAGCGCAGCACTTTGTCTGTGATAACTCACTGACAGTGCAGCACTTTCTCTGTGATAACCCACTGACAGTGCAGCACTTTCTCTGTGATAAACCACTGACAGTGCAGCACTTTCTCTGTGATAACTCACTGACAGTGCAGCACTTTCTCTGTGATAACTCACTGACAGTGCAGCACTTTGTCTGTGATAACTCACTGAGAGTGCAGCACTTTTTCTGTGATAACCCACTGACAGTGCAGCACTTTCTCTGTGATAACCCACTGACAGTGCAGCACTTTCTCTGTGATAACTCACTGACAGTGCAGCACTTTCTCTGTGATAACCCACTGACAGTGCAGCACTTTCTCTGTGATAACACACTGACAGTGCAGCACTTTCTCTGTGATAACTCACCGACATTGCAGCACTTTCCCTGTGATAACTTACTGACAGTGCAGCACTTTCTCTGTGATAATCCACTGACAGTGCAGCACTTTCCCTTTGATAACCCACTGACAGTGCAGCACGTTCTCTGTGATAACCCACTGACAGTGCACACTTTCTCTGTGATAACCCACTGACAGTGCAGCACTTTCCCTGTGATAACTCACTGACAGTTCAGCACTTTCTCTGTGATAACCCACTGACAGTGCAGCACTTTCTCTGCGATCACCCACTGACAGTGCAGCACTTTCTCTGCGAAAACCCACTGGCAGTGCAGCACTTTCTCTGCGATAAATCACCGACAGTGCAGCACTTTCTGTGTGATGACTCACCAGCAGTGCAGCACTTTCTCTGTGATAACTCACCGACATTGCAGCACTTTCCCTGTGATAACTTACTGACAGTGCAGCACTTTCTCTGTGATAATCCACTGAAAGTGCAGCACTTTCCCTGTGATAACCCACTGACAGTGCAGCACGTTCTCTGTGATAACCCACTGACAGTGCACACTTTCTCTGTGATAACACACTGACAGTGCAGCACTTTCTCTGTGATGACTCACCAACAGTGCAGCACGTTGTCTGTGATAACGCACTGACAGTGCAGCACTTTCTCTGTGATAACTCACTGATAGCGCAGCACTTTGTCTGTGATAACTCACTGACAGTGCAGCACTTTCTCTGTGATAACCCACTGACAGTGCAGCACTCTCTCTGTGATGACTCACCAACAGTGCAGCACGTTGTGTGTGATAACTCACTGACAGTGCAGCACTTTCTCTGTGATAACACACTGACAGTGCAGCACTTTCTCTGTGATAACTCACTGACAGGACAGCACTTTCTCTGTGATAACCTACTGACAGTGCAGCACTTCCTCTGTGATAACACACTGAGAGTGCAGCACTTTATCTGTGATAACCCACTGACAGTGCAGCACTTTATCTGTGATAACCCACTGACAGTGCAACACTTTCCCTGTGATAACTTACTGACAGTGCAGCACTTTCCCTGTGTTAACCCACTGACAGTGCAGCACTTTCCCTGTGATAACCCACTGACAGTGCAGCACTTTCTCTGTGATAAGCCACTGACAGTGCAGCACTTTCCCTGTGTTAACCCACTGACAGTGCAGCACTTTCCCTGTGATAACCCACTGACAGTGCAGCACTTTCTCTGTGATAACTCACTGAGAGTGCAGCACTTTTTCTGTGATAACCCACCGACAGTGCAGCACTTTCCCTGTGATAACTCACTGACAGTTCAGCACTTTCTCTGTGATAACCCACTGACAGTGCAGCACTTTCTCTGCGATAACCCACTGACAGTGCAGCACTTTCTCTGCGAAAACCCACTGACAGTGCAGCACTTTCTCTGCGATAACCCACTGACAGTGCATCACTTTCTCTGTGATAACTCACCGACAGTGCAGCACTTTCTCTGTGATAACTCACCGACAGTGCAGCACTTTCTCTGTGATAACCCACCAGCAGTGCAGCACTTTCTCTGTGATAACTCACCGACAATGCAGCACTTTCCCTGTGATAACTTACTGACAGTGCAGCACTTTCTCTGTGATAATCCATTGACAGTGCAGCACTTTCTCTGTGATAATCCATTGACAGTGCAGCACTTTCTCTGTGATAACTCACCGACAGTGCAGCACTTTCTCTGTGATAACTCACCAGCAGTGCAACACTTTCTCTGTGATAACTCACCGACATTGCAGCACTTTCCCTGTGATAACTTACTGACAGTGCAGCACTTTCTCTGTGATAACCCACCGACAGTGCAGCACTTTCTCTGTGATAACCCACTGACAGTGCAGCACTTTCTCTGTGATAACCCACTGACAGTGCAGCACTTCTCTGTGATAACACATTGACAGTGCAGCAGTTTCTCTATGATAACCCACTGACAGTGCAGCACTTTCTCTGTGATAACCCACCGACAGTGCAGCACTTTCCCTGTGATAACCCACTGACAGTGCAGCACTTGTCTGTGATAACACATTGAGATTGCAGCACTTTCCCTGCGATAACCCACTGACAGTGCAGCACTTTCACTGTGATAACTTACCGACACTGCAGCACTTTCTCTGTGATAAATCACCGACAGTGCAGCAGTTTCACTGTGATAAATCACTGACAGTGCAGCACATTCTCTGTGATAACTCACGGACAGTACAGCACTTTCCCTGTGATAACCCACTGACAGTGCAGCACGTTCCCTGTGATAACCCACTGACAGTGCAGAACTTTCTCTGTGATAACCCACTGACAGTGCAGCACTTTCTGTGTGATAACCCACTGATAGTGCAGCACTTTCTCTGTGATAACCCACTGACAGTGTAGCACTTTCTTTGTGATAACCCACCGACAGTGCAGCACTTTCTTTGTGATAACTCGCGATTTTGCAGCAATTTCTCTGTGATGACTCACCAGCAGTGCAGCATTTTCTCTGTGATAACCCACCAGCAGTGCAGCACTTTCTCTGTGATAACCCAACAGCAGTGCAGCACTTTCTCTGTGATAACTGACCGACAGTGCCGCACTTTCTCTGTGATGACTCACCAGCCGTGCAGCACTTTCTCTGTGATAAGTCACTGACAGTGCAGCACTTTCTCTGTGATAACTCACCGACAGTGCTGCACTTTCCCTGTGATAACTTACTGACAGTGCAGCACTTTCTCTGTGAAAACACACTGACAGTGCAGCACTTTCTCTGTGATAACCCACTGACACTGCAGCACTTTCTCTGTGATAAACCACTGACACTGCAGCACTTTCTCTGTGATAACTCACTGACAGTGCAGCACTTTCTCTGTTATAACTCACTGACAGTGCAGCACTTTCTCTGTGATAAGTCACTGACAGTGCAGCACTTTCTCTGTGATAACTCACCGACAATGCTGCACTTTCCCGGTGATAACTTACTGACAGAGCAGCATTTTCTCTGTGATAACACACTGACAGTGCAGCACTTTCTCTGTGATAACCCACTGACAGTGCAGCACTTTCTCTGTGATAACTCACCGACAATGCTGCACTTTCCCGGTGATATCTTACTGACAGTGCAGCACTTTCTCTGTGATAACCCACTGACAGTGCAGCACTCTCTCTGTGATGACTCACCAACAGTGCAGCACGTTGTGTGTGATAACTCACTGACAGTGCAGCACTTTCTCTGTGATAACACACTGACAGTGCAGCACTTTCTCTGTGATAACTCACTGACAGGACAGCACTTTCTCTGTGATAACCTACTGACAGTGCAGCACTTCCTCTGTGATAACACACTGAGAGTGCAGCACTTTATCTGTGATAACCCACTGACAGTGCAGCACTTTATCTGTGATAACCCACTGACAGTGCAACACTTTCCCTGTGATAACTTACTGACAGTGCAGCACTTTCCCTGTGTTAACCCACTGACAGTGCAGCACTTTCCCTGTGATAACCCACTGACAGTGCAGCACTTTCTCTGTGATAAGCCACTGACAGTGCAGCACTTTCCCTGTGTTAACCCACTGACAGTGCAGCACTTTCCCTGTGATAACCCACTGACAGTGCAGCACTTTCTCTGTGATAACTCACTGAGAGTGCAGCACTTTTTCTGTGATAACCCACCGACAGTGCAGCACTTTCCCTGTGATAACTCACTGACAGTTCAGCACTTTCTCTGTGATAACCCACTGACAGTGCAGCACTTTCTCTGCGATAACCCACTGACAGTGCAGCACTTTCTCTGCGAAAACCCACTGACAGTGCAGCACTTTCTCTGCGATAACCCACTGACAGTGCATCACTTTCTCTGTGATAACTCACCGACAGTGCAGCACTTTCTCTGTGATAACTCACCGACAGTGCAGCACTTTCTCTGTGATAACCCACCAGCAGTGCAGCACTTTCTCTGTGATAACTCACCGACAATGCAGCACTTTCCCTGTGATAACTTACTGACAGTGCAGCACTTTCTCTGTGATAATCCATTGACAGTGCAGCACTTTCTCTGTGATAATCCATTGACAGTGCAGCACTTTCTCTGTGATAACTCACCGACAGTGCAGCACTTTCTCTGTGATAACTCACCAGCAATGCAACACTTTCTCTGTGATAACTCACCGACATTGCAGCACTTTCCCTGTGATAACTTACTGACAGTGCAGCACTTTCTCTGTGATAATCCACTGACAGTGCAGCACTTTCCCTGTGATAACCCACTGACAGTGCAGCACGTTCTCTGTGATAACCCACTGACAGTGCACACTTTCTCTGTGATAACCCACTGACAGTGCAGCACTTTCCCTTTGATAACTCACTGACAGTTCAGCACTTTCTCTGTGATAACCCACTGACAGTGCAGCACTTTCTCTGCGATAACCCACTGACAGTGCAGCACTTTCTCTGCGAAAACCCACTGGCAGTGCAGCACTTTCTCTGCGATAAATCACCGACAGTGCAGCACTTTCTGTGTGATGACTCACCAGCAGTGCAGCACTTTCTCTGTGATAACTCACCGACATTGCAGCACTTTCCCTGTGATAACTTACTGACAGTGCAGCACTTTCTCTGTGATAATCCACTGACAGTGCAGCACTTTCCCTGTGATAACCCACTGACAGTGCAGCACGTTCTCTGTGATAACCCACTGACAGTGCACACTTTCTCTGTGATAACACACTGACAGTGCAGCACTTTCTCTGTGATGACTCACCAACAGTGCAGCACGTTGTCTGTTATAACGCACTGACAGTGCAGCACTTTCTCTGTGATAACTCACTGATAGCGCAGCACTTTGTCTGTGATAACTCACTGACAGTGCAGCACTTTCTCTGTGATAACCCACTGACAGTGCAGCACTTTCTCTGTGATAACCCACTGACAGTGCAGCACTTTCTCTGGGATAACTCACTGACAGTGCAGCACTTTGACTGTGATAACTCACTGACAGTGCAGCACTTTCTCTGTGATAACCCACTGACAGTGCAGCACTTCCTCTGTGATAACCCACTGACAGTGCAGCACTTTCTCTCTGATAACTCACTGACAGTGCAGCACTTTGTAAGTGATAACTCACTGAGAGTGCAGCACTTTCTCTGTGATAACCCACTGACAGTGCAGCAATTTCTCTGTGATAACACACTGACAGTGCAGCACTTTCTCTGTGATAACTCACTGACAGTGCAGCACTTTCTCTGTTATAACTCACTGACAGTGCAGCACTTTCTCTGTGATAAGTCACTGACAGTGCAGCACTTTCTCTGTGATAACTCACCGACAATGCTGCACTTTCCCGGTGATAACTTACTGACAGTGCAGCACTTTCTCTGTGAAAACACACTGACAGTGCAGCACTTTCTCTGTGATAACCCACTGACAGTGCAGCACTTTCTCTGTGATAAACCACTGACACTGCAGCACTTTCTCTGTGATAACTCACTGACAGTGCAGCACTTTCTCTGTTATAACTCACTGACAGTGCAGCACTTTCTCTGTGATAAGTCACTGACAGTGCAGCACTTTCTCTGTGATAACTCACCGACAATGCTGCACTTTCCCGGTGATAACTTACTGACAGAGCAGCACTTTCTCTGTGATAACACACTGACAGTGCAGCACTTTCTCTGTGATAACCCACTGACAGTGCAGCACTTTCTCTGTGATAACTCACCGACAATGCTGCACTTTCCCGGTGATAACTTACTGACAGTGCAGCACTTTCTCTGTGATAACACACTGACAGTGCAGCACTTTCTCTGTGATAACCCACTGACAGTGCAGCACTCTCTCTGTGATGACTCACCAACAGTGCAGCACGTTGTCTGTGATAACTCACTGACAGTGCAGCACTTTCTCTGTGATAACTCACTGATAGCGCAGCACTTTGTCTGTGATAACTCACTGACAGTGCAGCACTTTCTCTGTGATAACCCACTGACAGTGCAGCACTTTCTCTGTGATAAACCACTGACAGTGCAGCACTTTCTCTGTGATAACTCACTGACAGTGCAGCACTTTCTCTGTGATAACTCACTGACAGTGCAGCACTTTGTCTGTGATAACTCACTGAGAGTGCAGCACTTTTTCTGTGATAACCCACTGACAGTGCAGCACTTTCTCTGTGATAACCCACTGACAGTGCAGCACTTTCTCTGTGATAACTCACTGACAGTGCAGCACTTTCTCTGTGATAACCCACTGACAGTGCAGCACTTTCTCTGTGATAACACACTGACAGTGCAGCACTTTCTCTGTGATAACTCACCGACATTGCAGCACTTTCCCTGTGATAACTTACTGACAGTGCAGCACTTTCTCTGTGATAATCCACTGACAGTGCAGCACTTTCCCTGTGATAACCCACTGACAGTGCAGCACGTTCTCTGTGATAACCCACTGACAGTGCACACTTTCTCTGTGATAACCCACTGACAGTGCAGCACTTTCCCTGTGATAACTCACTGACAGTTCAGCACTTTCTCTGTGATAACCCACTGACAGTGCAGCACTTTCTCTGCGATCACCCACTGACAGTGCAGCACTTTCTCTGCGAAAACCCACTGGCAGTGCAGCACTTTCTCTGCGATAAATCACCGACAGTGCAGCACTTTCTGTGTGATGACTCACCAGCAGTGCAGCACTTTCTCTGTGATAACTCACCGACATTGCAGCACTTTCCCTGTGATAACTTACTGACAGTGCAGCACTTTCTCTGTGATAATCCACTGACAGTGCAGCACTTTCCCTGTGATAACCCACTGACAGTGCAGCACGTTCTCTGTGATAACCCACTGACAGTGCACACTTTCTCTGTGATAACACACTGACAGTGCAGCACTTTCTCTGTGATGACTCACCAACAGTGCAGCACGTTGTCTGTGATAACGCACTGACAGTGCAGCACTTTCTCTGTGATAACTCACTGATAGCGCAGCACTTTGTCTGTGATAACTCACTGACAGTGCAGCACTTTCTCTGTGATAACCCACTGACAGTGCAGCACTCTCTCTGTGATGACTCACCAACAGTGCAGCACGTTGTGTGTGATAACTCACTGACAGTGCAGCACTTTCTCTGTGATAACACACTGACAGTGCAGCACTTTCTCTGTGATAACTCACTGACAGGACAGCACTTTCTCTGTGATAACCTACTGACAGTGCAGCACTTCCTCTGTGATAACACACTGAGAGTGCAGCACTTTATCTGTGATAACCCACTGACAGTGCAGCACTTTATCTGTGATAACCCACTGACAGTGCAACACTTTCCCTGTGATAACTTACTGACAGTGCAGCACTTTCCCTGTGTTAACCCACTGACAGTGCAGCACTTTCCCTGTGATAACCCACTGACAGTGCAGCACTTTCTCTGTGATAAGCCACTGACAGTGCAGCACTTTCCCTGTGTTAACCCACTGACAGTGCAGCACTTTCCCTGTGATAACCCACTGACAGTGCAGCACTTTCTCTGTGATAACTCACTGAGAGTGCAGCACTTTTTCTGTGATAACCCACCGACAGTGCAGCACTTTCCCTGTGATAACTCACTGACAGTTCAGCACTTTCTCTGTGATAACCCACTGACAGTGCAGCACTTTCTCTGCGATAACCCACTGACAGTGCAGCACTTTCTCTGCGAAAACCCACTGACAGTGCAGCACTTTCTCTGCGATAACCCACTGACAGTGCATCACTTTCTCTGTGATAACTCACCGACAGTGCAGCACTTTCTCTGTGATAACTCACCGACAGTGCAGCACTTTCTCTGTGATAACCCACCAGCAGTGCAGCACTTTCTCTGTGATAACTCACCGACAATGCAGCACTTTCCCTGTGATAACTTACTGACAGTGCAGCACTTTCTCTGTGATAATCCATTGACAGTGCAGCACTTTCTCTGTGATAATCCATTGACAGTGCAGCACTTTCTCTGTGATAACTCACCGACAGTGCAGCACTTTCTCTGTGATAACTCACCAGCAGTGCAACACTTTCTCTGTGATAACTCACCGACATTGCAGCACTTTCCCTGTGATAACTTACTGACAGTGCAGCACTTTCTCTGTGATAACCCACCGACAGTGCAGCACTTTCTCTGTGATAACCCACTGACAGTGCAGCACTTTCTCTGTGATAACCCACTGACAGTGCAGCACTTCTCTGTGATAACACATTGACAGTGCAGCAGTTTCTCTATGATAACCCACTGACAGTGCAGCACTTTCTCTGTGATAACCCACCGACAGTGCAGCACTTTCCCTGTGATAACCCACTGACAGTGCAGCACTTGTCTGTGATAACACATTGAGATTGCAGCACTTTCCCTGCGATAACCCACTGACAGTGCAGCACTTTCACTGTGATAACTTACCGACACTGCAGCACTTTCTCTGTGATAAATCACCGACAGTGCAGCAGTTTCACTGTGATAAATCACTGACAGTGCAGCACATTCTCTGTGATAACTCACCGACAGTACAGCACTTTCCCTGTGATAACCCACTGACAGTGCAGCACGTTCCCTGTGATAACCCACTGACAGTGCAGAACTTTCTCTGTGATAACCCACTGACAGTGCAGCACTTTCTGTGTGATAACCCACTGATAGTGCAGCACTTTCTCTGTGATAACCCACTGACAGTGTAGCACTTTCTTTGTGATAGCCCACCGACAGTGCAGCACTTTCTTTGTGATAACTCGCGATTTTGCAGCAATTTCTCTGTGATGACTCACCAGCAGTGCAGCATTTTCTCTGTGATAACCCACCAGCAGTGCAGCACTTTCTCTGTGATAACCCAACAGCAGTGCAGCACTTTCTCTGTGATAACTGACCGACAGTGCCGCACTTTCTCTGTGATGACTCACCAGCCGTGCAGCACTTTCTCTGTGATAAGTCACTGACAGTGCAGCACTTTCTCTGTGATAACTCACCGACAGTGCTGCACTTTCCCTGTGATAACTTACTGACAGTGCAGCACTTTCTCTGTGAAAACACACTGACAGTGCAGCACTTTCTCTGTGATAACCCACTGACACTGCAGCACTTTCTCTGTGATAAACCACTGACACTGCAGCACTTTCTCTGTGATAACTCACTGACAGTGCAGCACTTTCTCTGTTATAACTCACTGACAGTGCAGCACTTTCTCTGTGATAAGTCACTGACAGTGCAGCACTTTCTCTGTGATAACTCACCGACAATGCTGCACTTTCCCGGTGATAACTTACTGACAGAGCAGCATTTTCTCTGTGATAACACACTGACAGTGCAGCACTTTCTCTGTGATAACCCACTGACAGTGCAGCACTTTCTCTGTGATAACTCACCGACAATGCTGCACTTTCCCGGTGATATCTTACTGACAGTGCAGCACTTTCTCTGTGATAACCCACTGACAGTGCAGCACTCTCTCTGTGATGACTCACCAACAGTGCAGCACGTTGTGTGTGATAACTCACTGACAGTGCAGCACTTTCTCTGTGATAACACACTGACAGTGCAGCACTTTCTCTGTGATAACTCACTGACAGGACAGCACTTTCTCTGTGATAACCTACTGACAGTGCAGCACTTCCTCTGTGATAACACACTGAGAGTGCAGCACTTTATCTGTGATAACCCACTGACAGTGCAGCACTTTATCTGTGATAACCCACTGACAGTGCAACACTTTCCCTGTGATAACTTACTGACAGTGCAGCACTTTCCCTGTGTTAACCCACTGACAGTGCAGCACTTTCCCTGTGATAACCCACTGACAGTGCAGCACTTTCTCTGTGATAAGCCACTGACAGTGCAGCACTTTCCCTGTGTTAACCCACTGACAGTGCAGCACTTTCCCTGTGATAACCCACTGACAGTGCAGCACTTTCTCTGTGATAACTCACTGAGAGTGCAGCACTTTTTCTGTGATAACCCACCGACAGTGCAGCACTTTCCCTGTGATAACTCACTGACAGTTCAGCACTTTCTCTGTGATAACCCACTGACAGTGCAGCACTTTCTCTGCGATAACCCACTGACAGTGCAGCACTTTCTCTGCGAAAACCCACTGACAGTGCAGCACTTTCTCTGCGATAACCCACTGACAGTGCATCACTTTCTCTGTGATAACTCACCGACAGTGCAGCACTTTCTCTGTGATAACTCACCGACAGTGCAGCACTTTCTCTGTGATAACCCACCAGCAGTGCAGCACTTTCTCTGTGATAACTCACCGACAATGCAGCACTTTCCCTGTGATAACTTACTGACAGTGCAGCACTTTCTCTGTGATAATCCATTGACAGTGCAGCACTTTCTCTGTGATAATCCATTGACAGTGCAGCACTTTCTCTGTGATAACTCACCGACAGTGCAGCACTTTCTCTGTGATAACTCACCAGCAATGCAACACTTTCTCTGTGATAACTCACCGACATTGCAGCACTTTCCCTGTGATAACTTACTGACAGTGCAGCACTTTCTCTGTGATAATCCACTGACAGTGCAGCACTTTCCCTGTGATAACCCACTGACAGTGCAGCACGTTCTCTGTGATAACCCACTGACAGTGCACACTTTCTCTGTGATAACCCACTGACAGTGCAGCACTTTCCCTTTGATAACTCACTGACAGTTCAGCACTTTCTCTGTGATAACCCACTGACAGTGCAGCACTTTCTCTGCGATAACCCACTGACAGTGCAGCACTTTCTCTGCGAAAACCCACTGGCAGTGCAGCACTTTCTCTGCGATAAATCACCGACAGTGCAGCACTTTCTGTGTGATGACTCACCAGCAGTGCAGCACTTTCTCTGTGATAACTCACCGACATTGCAGCACTTTCCCTGTGATAACTTACTGACAGTGCAGCACTTTCTCTGTGATAATCCACTGACAGTGCAGCACTTTCCCTGTGATAACCCACTGACAGTGCAGCACGTTCTCTGTGATAACCCACTGACAGTGCACACTTTCTCTGTGATAACACACTGACAGTGCAGCACTTTCTCTGTGATGACTCACCAACAGTGCAGCACGTTGTCTGTGATAACGCACTGACAGTGCAGCACTTTCTCTGTGATAACTCACTGATAGCGCAGCACTTTGTCTGTGATAACTCACTGACAGTGCAGCACTTTCTCTGTGATAACCCACTGACAGTGCAGCACTTTCTCTGTGATAACCCACTGACAGTGCAGCACTTTCTCTGGGATAACTCACTGACAGTGCAGCACTTTGACTGTGATAACTCACTGACAGTGCAGCACTTTCTCTGTGATAACCCACTGACAGTGCAGCACTTCCTCTGTGATAACCCACTGACAGTGCAGCACTTTCTCTCTGATAACTCACTGACAGTGCAGCACTTTGTAAGTGATAACTCACTGAGAGTGCAGCACTTTCTCTGTGATAACCCACTGACAGTGCAGCAATTTCTCTGTGATAACACACTGACAGTGCAGCACTTTCTCTGTGATAACTCACTGACAGTACAGCACTTTCTCTGTGATAACCCACTGACAGTGCAGCACTTCCTCTGTGATAACCCACTGACAGTGCAGCACTTTATCTGTGATAACCCACTGAGAGTGCAGCACTTTCTCTGTGATAACCCACTGACAGTGCAGCACTTTCCCTGTGATAACTTACTGACAGTGCAGCACTTTCCCTGTGTTAACCCACTGACAGTGCAGCACTTTCCCTGTGATAACACACTGACAGTGCAGCACTTTCTCTGTGATAAGCCACTGACAGTGCAGCACTTTCCCTGTGTTAACCCACTGACAGTGCAGCACTTTCCCTGTGATAACCCACTGACAGTGCAGCACTTTCTCTGCGATAACCCACTGACAGTGCAGCACTTTCCCTGTGATAACCCACTGACAGTGCAGCACTTTCCCTGTGATAACCCACTGACAGTGCAGCACTTTCTCTGTGATAACCTACTGAGAGTGCTGCACTTTCTCTGTGATAACTCACTGACAGTGCAGCACTTTCTCTGTGATAACCAACTGACAGTGCAGCACCTTCTCTGTGATAACCCACTGACAGTGCAGCACTTTCTCTGTGATAACCTACTGACAGTGCAGCACTTTCTCCGTGATAACCCACTGACAGTGCAGCACTTTCTCTGTGATAACCCACTGACAGTGCAGCACTTTCTCTATGATAACTCACTGACAGTGCAGCACTTTCTCTGTGATAACCCACCGACAGTGCAGCACTTTCTCTGTGATAACCCACCCACAGTGCAGCACTTTCTCTGTGATAACCCACCGACAGTGCAGCACTTTCTATGTGATAACACACTGACAGTGCAGCACTTTCTCTGTGATAACCCACTGACAGTGCAGCACTTTATCTGTGATAACACATTGACAGTGCAGCACTTTCCCTGTGATAACCCACTGACAGTGCAGCACTTTCTCTGTGATAACCCACCGACAGTGCAGCACTTTCTCTGTGATAACCCACTGACAGTGCAGCACTTTCTCTGTGATAACCCACTGACAGTGCAGCACTCTTGTGTGATAACACATTGACAGTGCAGCACTTTCTCTATGATAACCCACTGACAGTGCAGCACTTTCTCTGTGATAACCCACCGACAGTGCAGCACTTTCCCTGTGATAACCCACTGACAGTGCAGCACTTGTCTGTGATAACACATTGAGAGTGCAGCACTTTCCCTGCGATAACCCACTGACAGTGCAGCACTTTCACTGTGATAACTTACCGACACTGCAGCACTTTCTCTGTGATAAATCACCGACAGTGCAGCAGTTTCACTGTGATAAATCACTGACAGTGCAGCACATTCTCTGTGATAACTCACCGACAGTACAGCACTTTCCCTGTGATAACCCACTGACAGTGCAGCACGTTCCCTGTGATAACACACTGACAGTGCAGCACTTTCTGTGTGATAACCCACTGATAGTGCAGCACTTTCTCTGTGATAACCCACTGACAGTGTAGCACTTTCTTTGTGATAACCCACCGACAGTGCAGCACTTTCTTTGTGATAACTCGCGATTTTGCAGCAATTTCTCTGTGATGACTCACCAGCAGTGCAGCATTTTCTCTGTGATAACCCACCAGCAGTGCAGCACTTTCTCTGTGATAACCCAACAGCAGTGCAGCACTTTCTCTGTGATAACTCACCGACAGTGCCGCACTTTCTCTGTGATGACTCACCAGCCGTGCAGCACTTTCTCTGTGATAAGTCACTGACAGTGCAGCACTTTCTCTGTGATAACTCACCGACAGTGCTGCACTTTCCCTGTGATAACTTACTGACAGTGCAGCACTTTCTCTGTGAAAACACACTGACAGTGCAGCACTTTCTCTGTGATAACCCACTGACAGTGCAGCACTTTCTCTGTGATAAACCACTGACACTGCAGCACTTTCTCTGTGATAACTCACTGACAGTGCAGCACTTTCTCTGTTATAACTCACTGACAGTGCAGCACTTTCTCTGTGATAAGTCACTGACAGTGCAGCACTTTCTCTGTGATAACTCACCGACAATGCTGCACTTTCCCGGTGATAACTTACTGACAGAGCAGCACTTTCTCTGTGATAACACACTGACAGTGCAGCACTTTCTCTGTGATAACCCACTGACAGTGCAGCACTTTCTCTGTGATAACTCACCGACAATGCTGCACTTTCCCGGTGATAACTTACTGACAGTGCAGCACTTTCTCTGTGATAACACACTGACAGTGCAGCACTTTCTCTGTGATAACCCACTGACAGTGCAGCACTCTCTCTGTGATGACTCACCAACAGTGCAGCACGTTGTCTGTGATAACTCACTGACAGTGCAGCACTTTCTCTGTGATAACTCACTGATAGCGCAGCACTTTGTCTGTGATAACTCACTGACAGTGCAGCACTTTCTCTGTGATAACCCACTGACAGTGCAGCACTTTCTCTGTGATAAACCACTGACAGTGCAGCACTTTCTCTGTGATAACTCACTGACAGTGCAGCACTTTCTCTGTGATAACTCACTGACAGTGCAGCACTTTGTCTGTGATAACTCACTGACAGTGCAGCACTTTTTCTGTGATAACCCACTGACAGTGCAGCACTTTCTCTGTGATAACCCACTGACAGTGCAGCACTTTCTCTGTGATAACTCACTGACAGTGCAGCACTTTCTCTGTGATAACCCACTGACAGTGCAGCACTTTCTCTGTGATAACCCACTGACAGTGCAGCACTTTCTCTGTGATAACTCACCGACAATGCTGCACTTTCCCGGTGATATCTTACTGACAGTGCAGCACTTTCTCTGTGATAACCCACTGACAGTGCAGCACTCTCTCTGTGATGACTCACCAACAGTGCAGCACGTTGTGTGTGATAACTCACTGACAGTGCAGCACTTTCTCTGTGATAACACACTGACAGTGCAGCACTTTCTCTGTGATAACTCACTGACAGGACAGCACTTTCTCTGTGATAACCTACTGACAGTGCAGCACTTCCTCTGTGATAACACACTGAGAGTGCAGCACTTTATCTGTGATAACCCACTGACAGTGCAGCACTTTATCTGTGATAACCCACTGACAGTGCAACACTTTCCCTGTGATAACTTACTGACAGTGCAGCACTTTCCCTGTGTTAACCCACTGACAGTGCAGCACTTTCCCTGTGATAACCCACTGACAGTGCAGCACTTTCTCTGTGATAAGCCACTGACAGTGCAGCACTTTCCCTGTGTTAACCCACTGACAGTGCAGCACTTTCCCTGTGATAACCCACTGACAGTGCAGCACTTTCTCTGTGATAACTCACTGAGAGTGCAGCACTTTTTCTGTGATAACCCACCGACAGTGCAGCACTTTCCCTGTGATAACTCACTGACAGTTCAGCACTTTCTCTGTGATAACCCACTGACAGTGCAGCACTTTCTCTGCGATAACCCACTGACAGTGCAGCACTTTCTCTGCGAAAACCCACTGACAGTGCAGCACTTTCTCTGCGATAACCCACTGACAGTGCATCACTTTCTCTGTGATAACTCACCGACAGTGCAGCACTTTCTCTGTGATAACTCACCGACAGTGCAGCACTTTCTCTGTGATAACCCACCAGCAGTGCAGCACTTTCTCTGTGATAACTCACCGACAATGCAGCACTTTCCCTGTGATAACTTACTGACAGTGCAGCACTTTCTCTGTGATAATCCATTGACAGTGCAGCACTTTCTCTGTGATAATCCATTGACAGTGCAGCACTTTCTCTGTGATAACTCACCGACAGTGCAGCACTTTCTCTGTGATAACTCACCAGCAATGCAACACTTTCTCTGTGATAACTAACCGACATTGCAGCACTTTCCCTGTGATAACTTACTGACAGTGCAGCACTTTCTCTGTGATAATCCACTGACAGTGCAGCACTTTCCCTGTGATAACCCACTGACAGTGCAGCACGTTCTCTGTGATAACCCACTGACAGTGCACACTTTCTCTGTGATAACCCACTGACAGTGCAGCACTTTCCCTTTGATAACTCACTGACAGTTCAGCACTTTCTCTGTGATAACCCACTGACAGTGCAGCACTTTCTCTGCGATAACCCACTGACAGTGCAGCACTTTCTCTGCGAAAACCCACTGGCAGTGCAGCACTTTCTCTGCGATAAATCACCGACAGTGCAGCACTTTCTGTGTGATGACTCACCAGCAGTGCAGCACTTTCTCTGTGATAACTCACCGACATTGCAGCACTTTCCCTGTGATAACTTACTGACAGTGCAGCACTTTCTCTGTGATAATCCACTGACAGTGCAGCACTTTCCCTGTGATAACCCACTGACAGTGCAGCACGTTCTCTGTGATAACCCACTGACAGTGCACACTTTCTCTGTGATAACACACTGACAGTGCAGCACTTTCTCTGTGATGACTCACCAACAGTGCAGCACGTTGTCTGTGATAACGCACTGACAGTGCAGCACTTTCTCTGTGATAACTCACTGATAGCGCAGCACTTTGTCTGTGATAACTCACTGACAGTGCAGCACTTTCTCTGTGATAACCCACTGACAGTGCAGCACTTTCTCTGTGATAACCCACTGACAGTGCAGCACTTTCTCTGGGATAACTCACTGACAGTGCAGCACTTTGACTGTGATAACTCACTGACAGTGCAGCACTTTCTCTGTGATAACCCACTGACAGTGCAGCACTTCCTCTGTGATAACCCACTGACAGTGCAGCACTTTCTCTCTGATAACTCACTGACAGTGCAGCACTTTGTAAGTGATAACTCACTGAGAGTGCAGCACTTTCTCTGTGATAACCCACTGACAGTGCAGCAATTTCTCTGTGATAACACACTGACAGTGCAGCACTTTCTCTGTGATAACTCACTGACAGTACAGCACTTTCTCTGTGATAACCCACTGACAGTGCAGCACTTCCTCTGTGATAACCCACTGACAGTGCAGCACTTTATCTGTGATAACCCACTGAGAGTGCAGCACTTTCTCTGTGATAACCCACTGACAGTGCAGCACTTTCCCTGTGATAACTTACTGACAGTGCAGCACTTTCCCTGTGTTAACCCACTGACAGTGCAGCACTTTCCCTGTGATAACCCACTGACAGTGCACACTTTCTCTGTGATAACCCACTGACAGTGCAGCACTTTCCCTTTGATAACTCACTGACAGTTCAGCACTTTCTCTGTGATAACCCACTGACAGTGCAGCACTTTCTCTGCGATAACCCACTGACAGTGCAGCACTTTCTCTGCGAAAACCCACTGGCAGTGCAGCACTTTCTCTGCGATAAATCACCGACAGTGCAGCACTTTCTGTGTGATGACTCACCAGCAGTGCAGCACTTTCTCTGTGATAACTCACCGACATTGCAGCACTTTCCCTGTGATAACTTACTGACAGTGCAGCACTTTCTCTGTGATAATCCACTGACAGTGCAGCACTTTCCCTGTGATAACCCACTGACAGTGCAGCACGTTCTCTGTGATAACCCACTGACAGTGCACACTTTCTCTGTGATAACACACTGACAGTGCAGCACTTTCTCTGTGATGACTCACCAACAGTGCAGCACGTTGTCTGTGATAACGCACTGACAGTGCAGCACTTTCTCTGTGATAACTCACTGATAGCGCAGCACTTTGTCTGTGATAACTCACTGACAGTGCAGCACTTTCTCTGTGATAACCCACTGACAGTGCAGCACTTTCTCTGTGATAACCCACTGACAGTGCAGCACTTTCTCTGGGATAACTCACTGACAGTGCAGCACTTTGACTGTGATAACTCACTGACAGTGCAGCACTTTCTCTGTGATAACCCACTGACAGTGCAGCACTTCCTCTGTGATAACCCACTGACAGTGCAGCACTTTCTCTCTGATAACTCACTGACAGTGCAGCACTTTGTAAGTGATAACTCAGTGAGAGTGCAGCACTTTCTCTGTGATAACCCACTGACAGTGCAGCAATTTCTCTGTGATAACACACTGACAGTGCAGCACTTTCTCTGTGATAACTCACTGACAGTACAGCACTTTCTCTGTGATAACCCACTGACAGTGCAGCACTTCCTCTGTGATAACCCACTGACAGTGCAGCACTTTATCTGTGATAACCCACTGAGAGTGCAGCACTTTCTCTGTGATAACCCACTGACAGTGCAGCACTTTCCCTGTGATAACTTACTGACAGTGCAGCACTTTCCCTGTGTTAACCCACTGACAGTGCAGCACTTTCCCTGTGATAACACACTGACAGTGCAGCACTTTCTCTGTGATAAGCCACTGACAGTGCAGCACTTTCCCTGTGTTAACCCACTGACAGTGCAGCACTTTCCCTGTGATAACCCACTGACAGTGCAGCACTTTCTCTGCGATAACCCACTGACAGTGCAGCACTTTCCCTGTGATAACCCACTGACAGTGCAGCACTTTCCCTGTGATAACCCACTGACAGTGCAGCACTTTCTCTGTGATAACCTACTGAGAGTGCTGCACTTTCTCTGTGATAACTCACTGACAGTGCAGCACTTTCTCTGTGATAACCAACTGACAGTGCAGCACCTTCTCTGTGATAACCCACTGACAGTGCAGCACTTTCTCTGTGATAACCTACTGACAGTGCAGCACTTTCTCCGTGATAACCCACTGACAGTGCAGCACTTTCTCTGTGATAACCCACTGACAGTGCAGCACTTTCTCTATGATAACTCACTGACAGTGCAGCACTTTCTCTGTGATAACCCACCGACAGTGCAGCACTTTCTCTGTGATAACCCACCCACAGTGCAGCACTTTCTCTGTGATAACCCACCGACAGTGCAGCACTTTCTATGTGATAACACACTGACAGTGCAGCACTTTCTCTGTGATAACCCACTGACAGTGCAGCACTTTATCTGTGATAACACATTGACAGTGCAGCACTTTCCCTGTGATAACCCACTGACAGTGCAGCACTTTCTCTGTGATAACCCACCGACAGTGCAGCACTTTCTCTGTGATAACCCACTGACAGTGCAGCACTTTCTCTGTGATAACCCACTGACAGTGCAGCACTCTTGTGTGATAACACATTGACAGTGCAGCACTTTCTCTATGATAACCCACTGACAGTGCAGCACTTTCTCTGTGATAACCCACCGACAGTGCAGCACTTTCCCTGTGATAACCCACTGACAGTGCAGCACTTGTCTGTGATAACACATTGAGAGTGCAGCACTTTCCCTGCGATAACCCACTGACAGTGCAGCACTTTCACTGTGATAACTTACCGACACTGCAGCACTTTCTCTGTGATAAATCACCGACAGTGCAGCAGTTTCACTGTGATAAATCACTGACAGTGCAGCACATTCTCTGTGATAACTCACCGACAGTACAGCACTTTCCCTGTGATAACCCACTGACAGTGCAGCACGTTCCCTGTGATAACACACTGACAGTGCAGCACTTTCTGTGTGATAACCCACTGATAGTGCAGCACTTTCTCTGTGATAACCCACTGACAGTGTAGCACTTTCTTTGTGATAACCCACCGACAGTGCAGCACTTTCTTTGTGATAACTCGCGATTTTGCAGCAATTTCTCTGTGATGACTCACCAGCAGTGCAGCATTTTCTCTGTGATAACCCACCAGCAGTGCAGCACTTTCTCTGTGATAACCCAACAGCAGTGCAGCACTTTCTCTGTGATAACTCACCGACAGTGCCGCACTTTCTCTGTGATGACTCACCAGCCGTGCAGCACTTTCTCTGTGATAAGTCACTGACAGTGCAGCACTTTCTCTGTGATAACTCACCGACAGTGCTGCACTTTCCCTGTGATAACTTACTGACAGTGCAGCACTTTCTCTGTGAAAACACACTGACAGTGCAGCACTTTCTCTGTGATAACCCACTGACAGTGCAGCACTTTCTCTGTGATAAACCACTGACACTGCAGCACTTTCTCTGTGATAACTCACTGACAGTGCAGCACTTTCTCTGTTATAACTCACTGACAGTGCAGCACTTTCTCTGTGATAAGTCACTGACAGTGCAGCACTTTCTCTGTGATAACTCACCGACAATGCTGCACTTTCCCGGTGATAACTTACTGACAGAGCAGCACTTTCTCTGTGATAACACACTGACAGTGCAGCACTTTCTCTGTGATAACCCACTGACAGTGCAGCACTTTCTCTGTGATAACTCACCGACAATGCTGCACTTTCCCGGTGATAACTTACTGACAGTGCAGCACTTTCTCTGTGATAACACACTGACAGTGCAGCACTTTCTCTGTGATAACCCACTGACAGTGCAGCACTCTCTCTGTGATGACTCACCAACAGTGCAGCACGTTGTCTGTGATAACTCACTGACAGTGCAGCACTTTCTCTGTGATAACTCACTGATAGCGCAGCACTTTGTCTGTGATAACTCACTGACAGTGCAGCACTTTCTCTGTGATAACCCACTGACAGTGCAGCACTTTCTCTGTGATAAACCACTGACAGTGCAGCACTTTCTCTGTGATAACTCACTGACAGTGCAGCACTTTCTCTGTGATAACTCACTGACAGTGCAGCACTTTGTCTGTGATAACTCACTGACAGTGCAGCACTTTTTCTGTGATAACCCACTGACAGTGCAGCACTTTCTCTGTGATAACCCACTGACAGTGCAGCACTTTCTCTGTGATAACTCACTGACAGTGCAGCACTTTCTCTGTGATAACCCACTGACAGTGCAGCACTTTCTCTGTGATAACCCACTGACAGTGCAGCACTTTCTCTGTGATAACTCACCGACAATGCTGCACTTTCCCGGTGATATCTTACTGACAGTGCAGCACTTTCTCTGTGATAACCCACTGACAGTGCAGCACTCTCTCTGTGATGACTCACCAACAGTGCAGCACGTTGTGTGTGATAACTCACTGACAGTGCAGCACTTTCTCTGTGATAACACACTGACAGTGCAGCACTTTCTCTGTGATAACTCACTGACAGGACAGCACTTTCTCTGTGATAACCTACTGACAGTGCAGCACTTCCTCTGTGATAACACACTGAGAGTGCAGCACTTTATCTGTGATAACCCACTGACAGTGCAGCACTTTATCTGTGATAACCCACTGACAGTGCAACACTTTCCCTGTGATAACTTACTGACAGTGCAGCACTTTCCCTGTGTTAACCCACTGACAGTGCAGCACTTTCCCTGTGATAACCCACTGACAGTGCAGCACTTTCTCTGTGATAAGCCACTGACAGTGCAGCACTTTCCCTGTGTTAACCCACTGACAGTGCAGCACTTTCCCTGTGATAACCCACTGACAGTGCAGCACTTTCTCTGTGATAACTCACTGAGAGTGCAGCACTTTTTCTGTGATAACCCACCGACAGTGCAGCACTTTCCCTGTGATAACTCACTGACAGTTCAGCACTTTCTCTGTGATAACCCACTGACAGTGCAGCACTTTCTCTGCGATAACCCACTGACAGTGCAGCACTTTCTCTGCGAAAACCCACTGACAGTGCAGCACTTTCTCTGCGATAACCCACTGACAGTGCATCACTTTCTCTGTGATAACTCACCGACAGTGCAGCACTTTCTCTGTGATAACTCACCGACAGTGCAGCACTTTCTCTGTGATAACCCACCAGCAGTGCAGCACTTTCTCTGTGATAACTCACCGACAATGCAGCACTTTCCCTGTGATAACTTACTGACAGTGCAGCACTTTCTCTGTGATAATCCATTGACAGTGCAGCACTTTCTCTGTGATAATCCATTGACAGTGCAGCACTTTCTCTGTGATAACTCACCGACAGTGCAGCACTTTCTCTGTGATAACTCACCAGCAATGCAACACTTTCTCTGTGATAACTAACCGACATTGCAGCACTTTCCCTGTGATAACTTACTGACAGTGCAGCACTTTCTCTGTGATAATCCACTGACAGTGCAGCACTTTCCCTGTGATAACCCACTGACAGTGCAGCACGTTCTCTGTGATAACCCACTGACAGTGCACACTTTCTCTGTGATAACCCACTGACAGTGCAGCACTTTCCCTTTGATAACTCACTGACAGTTCAGCACTTTCTCTGTGATAACCCACTGACAGTGCAGCACTTTCTCTGCGATAACCCACTGACAGTGCAGCACTTTCTCTGCGAAAACCCACTGGCAGTGCAGCACTTTCTCTGCGATAAATCACCGACAGTGCAGCACTTTCTGTGTGATGACTCACCAGCAGTGCAGCACTTTCTCTGTGATAACTCACCGACATTGCAGCACTTTCCCTGTGATAACTTACTGACAGTGCAGCACTTTCTCTGTGATAATCCACTGACAGTGCAGCACTTTCCCTGTGATAACCCACTGACAGTGCAGCACGTTCTCTGTGATAACCCACTGACAGTGCACACTTTCTCTGTGATAACACACTGACAGTGCAGCACTTTCTCTGTGATGACTCACCAACAGTGCAGCACGTTGTCTGTGATAACGCACTGACAGTGCAGCACTTTCTCTGTGATAACTCACTGATAGCGCAGCACTTTGTCTGTGATAACTCACTGACAGTGCAGCACTTTCTCTGTGATAACCCACTGACAGTGCAGCACTTTCTCTGTGATAACCCACTGACAGTGCAGCACTTTCTCTGGGATAACTCACTGACAGTGCAGCACTTTGACTGTGATAACTCACTGACAGTGCAGCACTTTCTCTGTGATAACCCACTGACAGTGCAGCACTTCCTCTGTGATAACCCACTGACAGTGCAGCACTTTCTCTCTGATAACTCACTGACAGTGCAGCACTTTGTAAGTGATAACTCACTGAGAGTGCAGCACTTTCTCTGTGATAACCCACTGACAGTGCAGCAATTTCTCTGTGATAACACACTGACAGTGCAGCACTTTCTCTGTGATAACTCACTGACAGTACAGCACTTTCTCTGTGATAACCCACTGACAGTGCAGCACTTCCTCTGTGATAACCCACTGACAGTGCAGCACTTTATCTGTGATAACCCACTGAGAGTGCAGCACTTTCTCTGTGATAACCCACTGACAGTGCAGCACTTTCCCTGTGATAACTTACTGACAGTGCAGCACTTTCCCTGTGTTAACCCACTGACAGTGCAGCACTTTCCCTGTGATAACACACTGACAGTGCAGCACTTTCTCTGTGATAAGCCACTGACAGTGCAGCACTTTCCCTGTGTTAACCCACTGACAGTGCAGCACTTTCCCTGTGATAACCCACTGACAGTGCAGCACTTTCTCTGCGATAACCCACTGACAGTGCAGCACTTTCCCTGTGATAACCCACTGACAGTGCAGCACTTTCCCTGTGATAACCCACTGACAGTGCAGCACTTTCTCTGTGATAACCTACTGAGAGTGCTGCACTTTCTCTGTGATAACTCACTGACAGTGCAGCACTTTCTCTGTGATAACCAACTGACAGTGCAGCACCTTCTCTGTGATAACCCACTGACAGTGCAGCACTTTCTCTGTGATAACCTACTGACAGTGCAGCACTTTCTCCGTGATAACCCACTGACAGTGCAGCACTTTCTCTGTGATAACCCACTGACAGTGCAGCACTTTCTCTATGATAACTCACTGACAGTGCAGCACTTTCTCTGTGATAACCCACCGACAGTGCAGCACTTTCTCTGTGATAACCCACCCACAGTGCAGCACTTTCTCTGTGATAACCCACCGACAGTGCAGCACTTTCTATGTGATAACACACTGACAGTGCAGCACTTTCTCTGTGATAACCCACTGACAGTGCAGCACTTTATCTGTGATAACACATTGACAGTGCAGCACTTTCCCTGTGATAACCCACTGACAGTGCAGCACTTTCTCTGTGATAACCCACCGACAGTGCAGCACTTTCTCTGTGATAACCCACTGACAGTGCAGCACTTTCTCTGTGATAACCCACTGACAGTGCAGCACTCTTGTGTGATAACACATTGACAGTGCAGCACTTTCTCTATGATAACCCACTGACAGTGCAGCACTTTCTCTGTGATAACCCACCGACAGTGCAGCACTTTCCCTGTGATAACCCACTGACAGTGCAGCACTTGTCTGTGATAACACATTGAGAGTGCAGCACTTTCCCTGCGATAACCCACTGACAGTGCAGCACTTTCACTGTGATAACTTACCGACACTGCAGCACTTTCTCTGTGATAAATCACCGACAGTGCAGCAGTTTCACTGTGATAAATCACTGACAGTGCAGCACATTCTCTGTGATAACTCACCGACAGTACAGCACTTTCCCTGTGATAACCCACTGACAGTGCAGCACGTTCCCTGTGATAACACACTGACAGTGCAGCACTTTCTGTGTGATAACCCACTGATAGTGCAGCACTTTCTCTGTGATAACCCACTGACAGTGTAGCACTTTCTTTGTGATAACCCACCGACAGTGCAGCACTTTCTTTGTGATAACTCGCGATTTTGCAGCAATTTCTCTGTGATGACTCACCAGCAGTGCAGCATTTTCTCTGTGATAACCCACCAGCAGTGCAGCACTTTCTCTGTGATAACCCAACAGCAGTGCAGCACTTTCTCTGTGATAACTCACCGACAGTGCCGCACTTTCTCTGTGATGACTCACCAGCCGTGCAGCACTTTCTCTGTGATAAGTCACTGACAGTGCAGCACTTTCTCTGTGATAACTCACCGACAGTGCTGCACTTTCCCTGTGATAACTTACTGACAGTGCAGCACTTTCTCTGTGAAAACACACTGACAGTGCAGCACTTTCTCTGTGATAACCCACTGACAGTGCAGCACTTTCTCTGTGATAAACCACTGACACTGCAGCACTTTCTCTGTGATAACTCACTGACAGTGCAGCACTTTCTCTGTTATAACTCACTGACAGTGCAGCACTTTCTCTGTGATAAGTCACTGACAGTGCAGCACTTTCTCTGTGATAACTCACCGACAATGCTGCACTTTCCCGGTGATAACTTACTGACAGAGCAGCACTTTCTCTGTGATAACACACTGACAGTGCAGCACTTTCTCTGTGATAACCCACTGACAGTGCAGCACTTTCTCTGTGATAACTCACCGACAATGCTGCACTTTCCCGGTGATAACTTACTGACAGTGCAGCACTTTCTCTGTGATAACACACTGACAGTGCAGCACTTTCTCTGTGATAACCCACTGACAGTGCAGCACTCTCTCTGTGATGACTCACCAACAGTGCAGCACGTTGTCTGTGATAACTCACTGACAGTGCAGCACTTTCTCTGTGATAACTCACTGATAGCGCAGCACTTTGTCTGTGATAACTCACTGACAGTGCAGCACTTTCTCTGTGATAACCCACTGACAGTGCAGCACTTTCTCTGTGATAAACCACTGACAGTGCAGCACTTTCTCTGTGATAACTCACTGACAGTGCAGCACTTTCTCTGTGATAACTCACTGACAGTGCAGCACTTTGTCTGTGATAACTCACTGACAGTGCAGCACTTTTTCTGTGATAACCCACTGACAGTGCAGCACTTTCTCTGTGATAACCCACTGACAGTGCAGCACTTTCTCTGTGATAACTCACTGACAGTGCAGCACTTTCTCTGTGATAACCCACTGACAGTGCAGCACTTTCTCTGTGATAACACACTGACAGTGCAGCACTTTCTCTGTGATAACTCACCGACATTGCAGCACTTTCCCTGTGATAACTTACTGACAGTGCAGCACTTTCTCTGTGATAATCCACTGACAGTGCAGCACTTTCCCTGTGATAACCCACTGACAGTGCAGCACGTTCTCTGTGATAACCCACTGACAGTGCACACTTTCTCTGTGATAACCCACTGACAGTGCAGCACTTTCCCTGTGATAACTCACTGACAGTTCAGCACTTTCTCTGTGATAACCCACTGACAGTGCAGCACTTTCTCTGCGATCACCCACTGACAGTGCAGCACTTTCTCTGCGAAAACCCACTGGCAGTGCAGCACTTTCTCTGCGATAAATCACCGACAGTGCAGCACTTTCTGTGTGATGACTCACCAGCAGTGCAGCAATTTCTCTGTGATAACTCACCGACATTGCAGCACTTTCCCTGTGATAACTTACTGACAGTGCAGCACTTTCTCTGTGATAATCCACTGACAGTGCAGCACTTTCCCTGTGATAACCCACTGACAGTGCAGCACGTTCTCTGTGATAACCCACTGACAGTGCACACTTTCTCTGTGATAACACACTGACAGTGCAGCACTTTCTCTGTGATGACTCACCAACAGTGCAGCACGTTGTCTGTGATAACGCACTGACAGTGCAGCACTTTCTCTGTGATAACTCACTGATAGCGCAGCACTTTGTCTGTGATAACTCACTGACAGTGCAGCACTTTCTCTGTGATAACCCACTGACAGTGCAGCACTTTCTCTGTGATAACCCACTGACAGTGCAGCACTTTCTCTGGGATAACTCACTGACAGTGCAGCACTTTGACTGTGATAACTCACTGACAGTGCAGCACTTTCTCTGTGATAACTCACTGACAGTGCAGCACTTTCTCTGTGATAACCCACTGACAGTGCAGCACTTCCTCTGTGATAACCCACTGACAGTGCAGCACTTTCTCTCTGATAACTCACTGACAGTGCAGCACTTTGTAAGTGATAACTCACTGAGAGTGCAGCACTTTCTCTGTGATAACCCACTGACAGTGCAGCAATTTCTCTGTGATAACACACTGACAGTGCAGCACTTTCTCTGTGATAAGCCACTGACAGTGCAGCACTTTCCCTGTGTTAACCCACTGACAGTGCAGCACTTTCCCTGTGATAACCCACTGACAGTGCAGCACTTTCCCTGTGATAACCCACTGACAGTGCAGCACTTTCTCTGTGATAACTCACTGACAGTGCAGCACTTTCCCTGTGATAACCCACTGACAGTGCAGCACTTTCCCTGTGATAACCCACTGACAGTGCAGCACTTTCTCTGTGATAACCTACTGAGAGAGCTGCACTTTCTCTGTGATAACTCACTGACAGTGCAGCACTTTCTCTGTGATAACCAACTGACAGTGCAGCACCTTCTCTGTGATAACCCACTGACAGTGCAGCACTTTCTCTGTGATAACCTACTGACAGTGCAGCACTTTCTCCGTGATAACCCACTGACAGTGCAGCACTTTCTCTGTGATAACCCACCGACAGTGCAGCACTTTCTCTGTGATAACCCACTGACAGTGCAGCACTTTCTCTGTGATAACCCACTGACAGTGCAGCACTTCTCTGTGATAACACATTGACAGTGCAGCAGTTTCTCTATGATAACCCACTGACAGTGCAGCACTTTCTCTGTGATAACCCACCGACAGTGCAGCACTTTCCCTGTGATAACCCACTGACAGTGCAGCACTTGTCTGTGATAACACATTGAGATTGCAGCACTTTCCCTGCGATAACCCACTGACAGTGCAGCACTTTCACTGTGATAACTTACCGACACTGCAGCACTTTCTCTGTGATAAATCACCGACAGTGCAGCAGTTTCACTGTGATAAATCACTGACAGTGCAGCACATTCTCTGTGATAACTCACCGACAGTACAGCACTTTCCCTGTGATAACCCACTGACAGTGCAGCACGTTCCCTGTGATAACCCACTGACAGTGCAGAACTTTCTCTGTGATAACCCACTGACAGTGCAGCACTTTCTGTGTGATAACCCACTGATAGTGCAGCACTTTCTCTGTGATAACCCACTGACAGTGTAGCACTTTCTTTGTGATAACCCACCGACAGTGCAGCACTTTCTTTGTGATAACTCGCGATTTTGCAGCAATTTCTCTGTGATGACTCACCAGCAGTGCAGCATTTTCTCTGTGATAACCCACCAGCAGTGCAGCACTTTCTCTGTGATAACCCAACAGCAGTGCAGCACTTTCTCTGTGATAACTGACCGACAGTGCCGCACTTTCTCTGTGATGACTCACCAGCCGTGCAGCACTTTCTCTGTGATAAGTCACTGACAGTGCAGCACTTTCTCTGTGATAACTCACCGACAGTGCTGCACTTTCCCTGTGATAACTTACTGACAGTGCAGCACTTTCTCTGTGAAAACACACTGACAGTGCAGCACTTTCTCTGTGATAACCCACTGACAGTGCAGCACTTTCTCTGTGATAAACCACTGACACTGCAGCACTTTCTCTGTGATAACTCACTGACAGTGCAGCACTTTCTCTGTTATAACTCACTGACAGTGCAGCACTTTCTCTGTGATAAGTCACTGACAGTGCAGCACTTTCTCTGTGATAACTCACCGACAATGCTGCACTTTCCCGGTGATAACTTACTGACAGAGCAGCATTTTCTCTGTGATAACACACTGACAGTGCAGCACTTTCTCTGTGATAACCCACTGACAGTGCAGCACTTTCTCTGTGATAACTCACCGACAATGCTGCACTTTCCCGGTGATATCTTACTGACAGTGCAGCACTTTCTCTGTGATAACCCACTGACAGTGCAGCACTCTCTCTGTGATGACTCACCAACAGTGCAGCACTTTCTCTGTGATAACTCACCGACAATGCTGCACTTTCCCGGTGATATCTTACTGACAGTGCAGCACTTTCTCTGTGATAACTCACTGACAGTGCAGCACTTTCTCTGTTATAACTCACTGACAGTGCAGCACTTTCTCTGTGATAAGTCACTGACAGTGCAGCACTTTCTCTGTGATAACTCACCGACAATGCTGCACTTTCCCGGTGATAACTTACTGACAGAGCAGCACTTTCTCTGTGATAACACACTGACAGTGCAGCACTTTCTCTGTGATAACCCACTGACAGTGCAGCACTTTCTCTGTGATAACTCACCGACAATGCTGCACTTTCCCGGTGATAACTTACTGACAGTGCAGCACTTTCTCTGTGATAACACACTGACAGTGCAGCACTTTCTCTGTGATAACCCACTGACAGTGCAGCACTCTCTCTGTGATGACTCACCAACAGTGCAGCACGTTGTCTGTGATAACTCACTGACAGTGCAGCACTTTCTCTGTGATAACTCACTGATAGCGCAGCACTTTGTCTGTGATAACTCACTGACAGTGCAGCACTTTCTCTGTGATAACCCACTGACAGTGCAGCACTTTCTCTGTGATAAACCACTGACAGTGCAGCACTTTCTCTGTGATAACTCACTGACAGTGCAGCACTTTCTCTGTGATAACTCACTGACAGTGCAGCACTTTGTCTGTGATAACTCACTGACAGTGCAGCACTTTTTCTGTGATAACCCACTGACAGTGCAGCACTTTCTCTGTGATAACCCACTGACAGTGCAGCACTTTCTCTGTGATAACTCACTGACAGTGCAGCACTTTCTCTGTGATAACCCACTGACAGTGCAGCACTTTCTCTGTGATAACACACTGACAGTGCAGCACTTTCTCTGTGATAACTCACCGACATTGCAGCACTTTCCCTGTGATAACTTACTGACAGTGCAGCACTTTCTCTGTGATAATCCACTGACAGTGCAGCACTTTCCCTGTGATAACCCACTGACAGTGCAGCACGTTCTCTGTGATAACCCACTGACAGTGCACACTTTCTCTGTGATAACCCACTGACAGTGCAGCACTTTCCCTGTGATAACTCACTGACAGTTCAGCACTTTCTCTGTGATAACCCACTGACAGTGCAGCACTTTCTCTGCGATCACCCACTGACAGTGCAGCACTTTCTCTGCGAAAACCCACTGGCAGTGCAGCACTTTCTCTGCGATAAATCACCGACAGTGCAGCACTTTCTGTGTGATGACTCACCAGCAGTGCAGCAATTTCTCTGTGATAACTCACCGACATTGCAGCACTTTCCCTGTGATAACTTACTGACAGTGCAGCACTTTCTCTGTGATAATCCACTGACAGTGCAGCACTTTCCCTGTGATAACCCACTGACAGTGCAGCACGTTCTCTGTGATAACCCACTGACAGTGCACACTTTCTCTGTGATAACACACTGACAGTGCAGCACTTTCTCTGTGATGACTCACCAACAGTGCAGCACGTTGTCTGTGATAACGCACTGACAGTGCAGCACTTTCTCTGTGATAACTCACTGATAGCGCAGCACTTTGTCTGTGATAACTCACTGACAGTGCAGCACTTTCTCTGTGATAACCCACTGACAGTGCAGCACTTTCTCTGTGATAACCCACTGACAGTGCAGCACTTTCTCTGGGATAACTCACTGACAGTGCAGCACTTTGACTGTGATAACTCACTGACAGTGCAGCACTTTCTCTGTGATAACTCACTGACAGTGCAGCACTTTCTCTGTGATAACCCACTGACAGTGCAGCACTTCCTCTGTGATAACCCACTGACAGTGCAGCACTTTCTCTCTGATAACTCACTGACAGTGCAGCACTTTGTAAGTGATAACTCACTGAGAGTGCAGCACTTTCTCTGTGATAACCCACTGACAGTGCAGCAATTTCTCTGTGATAACACACTGACAGTGCAGCACTTTCTCTGTGATAAGCCACTGACAGTGCAGCACTTTCCCTGTGTTAACCCACTGACAGTGCAGCACTTTCCCTGTGATAACCCACTGACAGTGCAGCACTTTCCCTGTGATAACCCACTGACAGTGCAGCACTTTCTCTGTGATAACTCACTGACAGTGCAGCACTTTCCCTGTGATAACCCACTGACAGTGCAGCACTTTCCCTGTGATAACCCACTGACAGTGCAGCACTTTCTCTGTGATAACCTACTGAGAGAGCTGCACTTTCTCTGTGATAACTCACTGACAGTGCAGCACTTTCTCTGTGATAACCAACTGACAGTGCAGCACCTTCTCTGTGATAACCCACTGACAGTGCAGCACTTTCTCTGTGATAACCTACTGACAGTGCAGCACTTTCTCCGTGATAACCCACTGACAGTGCAGCACTTTCTCTGTGATAACCCACCGACAGTGCAGCACTTTCTCTGTGATAACCCACTGACAGTGCAGCACTTTCTCTGTGATAACCCACTGACAGTGCAGCACTTCTCTGTGATAACACATTGACAGTGCAGCAGTTTCTCTATGATAACCCACTGACAGTGCAGCACTTTCTCTGTGATAACCCACCGACAGTGCAGCACTTTCCCTGTGATAACCCACTGACAGTGCAGCACTTGTCTGTGATAACACATTGAGATTGCAGCACTTTCCCTGCGATAACCCACTGACAGTGCAGCACTTTCACTGTGATAACTTACCGACACTGCAGCACTTTCTCTGTGATAAATCACCGACAGTGCAGCAGTTTCACTGTGATAAATCACTGACAGTGCAGCACATTCTCTGTGATAACTCACCGACAGTACAGCACTTTCCCTGTGATAACCCACTGACAGTGCAGCACGTTCCCTGTGATAACCCACTGACAGTGCAGAACTTTCTCTGTGATAACCCACTGACAGTGCAGCACTTTCTGTGTGATAACCCACTGATAGTGCAGCACTTTCTCTGTGATAACCCACTGACAGTGTAGCACTTTCTTTGTGATAACCCACCGACAGTGCAGCACTTTCTTTGTGATAACTCGCGATTTTGCAGCAATTTCTCTGTGATGACTCACCAGCAGTGCAGCATTTTCTCTGTGATAACCCACCAGCAGTGCAGCACTTTCTCTGTGATAACCCAACAGCAGTGCAGCACTTTCTCTGTGATAACTGACCGACAGTGCCGCACTTTCTCTGTGATGACTCACCAGCCGTGCAGCACTTTCTCTGTGATAAGTCACTGACAGTGCAGCACTTTCTCTGTGATAACTCACCGACAGTGCTGCACTTTCCCTGTGATAACTTACTGACAGTGCAGCACTTTCTCTGTGAAAACACACTGACAGTGCAGCACTTTCTCTGTGATAACCCACTGACAGTGCAGCACTTTCTCTGTGATAAACCACTGACACTGCAGCACTTTCTCTGTGATAACTCACTGACAGTGCAGCACTTTCTCTGTTATAACTCACTGACAGTGCAGCACTTTCTCTGTGATAAGTCACTGACAGTGCAGCACTTTCTCTGTGATAACTCACCGACAATGCTGCACTTTCCCGGTGATAACTTACTGACAGAGCAGCATTTTCTCTGTGATAACACACTGACAGTGCAGCACTTTCTCTGTGATAACCCACTGACAGTGCAGCACTTTCTCTGTGATAACTCACCGACAATGCTGCACTTTCCCGGTGATATCTTACTGACAGTGCAGCACTTTCTCTGTGATAACCCACTGACAGTGCAGCACTCTCTCTGTGATGACTCACCAACAGTGCAGCACGTTGTGTGTGATAACTCACTGACAGTGCAGCACTTTCTCTGTGATAACACACTGACAGTGCAGCACTTTCTCTGTGATAACTCACTGACAGGACAGCACTTTCTCTGTGATAACCTACTGACAGTGCAGCACTTCCTCTGTGATAACACACTGAGAGTGCAGCACTTTATCTGTGATAACCCACTGACAGTGCAGCACTTTATCTGTGATAACCCACTGACAGTGCAACACTTTCCCTGTGATAACTTACTGACAGTGCAGCACTTTCCCTGTGTTAACCCACTGACAGTGCAGCACTTTCCCTGTGATAACCCACTGACAGTGCAGCACTTTCTCTGTGATAAGCCACTGACAGTGCAGCACTTTCCCTGTGTTAACCCACTGACAGTGCAGCACTTTCCCTGTGATAACCCACTGACAGTGCAGCACTTTCTCTGTGATAACTCACTGAGAGTGCAGCACTTTTTCTGTGATAACCCACCGACAGTGCAGCACTTTCCCTGTGATAACTCACTGACAGTTCAGCACTTTCTCTGTGATAACCCACTGACAGTGCAGCACTTTCTCTGCGATAACCCACTGACAGTGCAGCACTTTCTCTGCGAAAACCCACTGACAGTGCAGCACTTTCTCTGCGATAACCCACTGACAGTGCATCACTTTCTCTGTGATAACTCACCGACAGTGCAGCACTTTCTCTGTGATAACTCACCGACAGTGCAGCACTTTCTCTGTGATAACCCACCAGCAGTGCAGCACTTTCTCTGTGATAACTCACCGACAATGCAGCACTTTCCCTGTGATAACTTACTGACAGTGCAGCACTTTCTCTGTGATAATCCATTGACAGTGCAGCACTTTCTCTGTGATAATCCATTGACAGTGCAGCACTTTCTCTGTGATAACTCACCGACAGTGCAGCACTTTCTCTGTGATAACTCACCAGCAGTGCAACACTTTCTCTGTGATAACTCACCGACATTGCAGCACTTTCCCTGTGATAACTTACTGACAGTGCAGCACTTTCTCTGTGATAATCCACTGACAGTGCAGCACTTTCCCTGTGATAACCCACTGACAGTGCAGCACGTTCTCTGTGATAACCCACTGACAGTGCACACTTTCTCTGTGATAACCCACTGACAGTGCAGCACTTTCCCTTTGATAACTCACTGACAGTTCAGCACTTTCTCTGTGATAACCCACTGACAGTGCAGCACTTTCTCTGCGATAACCCACTGACAGTGCAGCACTTTCTCTGCGAAAACCCACTGGCAGTGCAGCACTTTCTCTGCGATAAATCACCGACAGTGCAGCACTTTCTGTGTGATGACTCACCAGCAGTGCAGCACTTTCTCTGTGATAACTCACCGACATTGCAGCACTTTCCCTGTGATAACTTACTGACAGTGCAGCACTTTCTCTGTGATAATCCACTGACAGTGCAGCACTTTCCCTGTGATAACCCACTGACAGTGCAGCACGTTCTCTGTGATAACCCACTGACAGTGCACACTTTCTCTGTGATAACACACTGACAGTGCAGCACTTTCTCTGTGATGACTCACCAACAGTGCAGCACGTTGTCTGTGATAACGCACTGACAGTGCAGCACTTTCTCTGTGATAACTCACTGATAGCGCAGCACTTTGTCTGTGATAACTCACTGACAGTGCAGCACTTTCTCTGTGATAACCCACTGACAGTGCAGCACTTTCTCTGTGATAACCCACTGACAGTGCAGCACTTTCTCTGGGATAACTCACTGACAGTGCAGCACTTTGACTGTGATAACTCACTGACAGTGCAGCACTTTCTCTGTGATAACCCACTGACAGTGCAGCAATTTCTCTGTGATAACACACTGACAGTGCAGCACTTTCTCTGTGATAACTCACTGACAGTACAGCACTTTCTCTGTGATAACCCACTGACAGTGCAGCACTTCCTCTGTGATAACCCACTGACAGTGCAGCACTTTCTCTGTGATAACCCACTGACAGTGCAGCAATTTCTCTGTGATAACACACTGACAGTGCAGCACTTTCTCTGTGATAACTCACTGACAGTACAGCACTTTCTCTGTGATAACCCACTGACAGTGCAGCACTTCCTCTGTGATAACCCACTGACAGTGCAGCACTTTATCTGTGATAACCCACTGAGAGTGCAGCACTTTCTCTGTGATAACCCACTGACAGTGCAGCACTTTCCCTGTGATAACTTACTGACAGTGCAGCACTTTCCCTGTGTTAACCCACTGACAGTGCAGCACTTTCCCTGTGATAACACACTGACAGTGCAGCACTTTCTCTGTGATAAGCCACTGACAGTGCAGCACTTTCCCTGTGTTAACCCACTGACAGTGCAGCACTTTCCCTGTGATAACCCACTGACAGTGCAGCACTTTCTCTGCGATAACCCACTGACAGTGCAGCACTTTCCCTGTGATAACCCACTGACAGTGCAGCACTTTCCCTGTGATAACCCACTGACAGTGCAGCACTTTCTCTGTGATAACCTACTGAGAGTGCTGCACTTTCTCTGTGATAACTCACTGACAGTGCAGCACTTTCTCTGTGATAACCAACTGACAGTGCAGCACCTTCTCTGTGATAACCCACTGACAGTGCAGCACTTTCTCTGTGATAACCTACTGACAGTGCAGCACTTTCTCCGTGATAACCCACTGACAGTGCAGCACTTTCTCTGTGATAACCCACTGACAGTGCAGCACTTTCTCTATGATAACTCACTGACAGTGCAGCACTTTCTCTGTGATAACCCACCGACAGTGCAGCACTTTCTCTGTGATAACCCACCCACAGTGCAGCACTTTCTCTGTGATAACCCACCGACAGTGCAGCACTTTCTATGTGATAACACACTGACAGTGCAGCACTTTCTCTGTGATAACCCACTGACAGTGCAGCACTTTATCTGTGATAACACATTGACAGTGCAGCACTTTCCCTGTGATAACCCACTGACAGTGCAGCACTTTCTCTGTGATAACCCACCGACAGTGCAGCACTTTCTCTGTGATAACCCACTGACAGTGCAGCACTTTCTCTGTGATAACCCACTGACAGTGCAGCACTCTTGTGTGATAACACATTGACAGTGCAGCACTTTCTCTATGATAACCCACTGACAATGCAGCACTTTCTCTGTGATAACCCACCGACAGTGCAGCACTTTCCCTGTGATAACCCACTGACAGTGCAGCACTTGTCTGTGATAACACATTGAGAGTGCAGCACTTTCCCTGCGATAACCCACTGACAGTGCAGCACTTTCACTGTGATAACTTACCGACACTGCAGCACTTTCTCTGTGATAAATCACCGACAGTGCAGCAGTTTCACTGTGATAAATCACTGACAGTGCAGCACATTCTCTGTGATAACTCACCGACAGTACAGCACTTTCCCTGTGATAACCCACTGACAGTGCAGCACGTTCCCTGTGATAACACACTGACAGTGCAGCACTTTCTGTGTGATAACCCACTGATAGTGCAGCACTTTCTCTGTGATAACCCACTGACAGTGTAGCACTTTCTTTGTGATAACCCACCGACAGTGCAGCACTTTCTTTGTGATAACTCGCGATTTTGCAGCAATTTCTCTGTGATGACTCACCAGCAGTGCAGCATTTTCTCTGTGATAACCCACCAGCAGTGCAGCACTTTCTCTGTGATAACCCAACAGCAGTGCAGCACTTTCTCTGTGATAACTCACCGACAGTGCCGCACTTTCTCTGTGATGACTCACCAGCCGTGCAGCACTTTCTCTGTGATAAGTCACTGACAGTGCAGCACTTTCTCTGTGATAACTCACCGACAGTGCTGCACTTTCTCTGTGATAACTTACTGACAGTGCAGCACTTTCTCTGTGAAAACACACTGACAGTGCAGCACTTTCTCTGTGATAACCCACTGACAGTGCAGCACTTTCTCTGTGATAAACCACTGACACTGCAGCACTTTCTCTGTGATAACTCACTGACAGTGCAGCACTTTCTCTGTTATAACTCACTGACAGTGCAGCACTTTCTCTGTGATAAGTCACTGACAGTGCAGCACTTTCTCTGTGATAACTCACCGACAATGCTGCACTTTCCCGGTGATAACTTACTGACAGAGCAGCACTTTCTCTGTGATAACACACTGACAGTGCAGCACTTTCTCTGTGATAACCCACTGACAGTGCAGCACTTTCTCTGTGATAACTCACCGACAATGCTGCACTTTCCCGGTGATAACTTACTGACAGTGCAGCACTTTCTCTGTGATAACACACTGACAGTGCAGCACTTTCTCTGTGATAACCCACTGACAGTGCAGCACTCTCTCTGTGATGACTCACCAACAGTGCAGCACGTTGTCTGTGATAACTCACTGACAGTGCAGCACTTTCTCTGTGATAACTCACTGATAGCGCAGCACTTTGTCTGTGATAACTCACTGACAGTGCAGCACTTTCTCTGTGATAACCCACTGACAGTGCAGCACTTTCTCTGTGATAAACCACTGACAGTGCAGCACTTTCTCTGTGATAACTCACTGACAGTGCAGCACTTTCTCTGTGATAACTCACTGACAGTGCAGCACTTTGTCTGTGATAACTCACTGACAGTGCAGCACTTTTTCTGTGATAACCCACTGACAGTGCAGCACTTTCTCTGTGATAACCCACTGACAGTGCAGCACTTTCTCTGTGATAACTCACTGACAGTGCAGCACTTTCTCTGTGATAACCCACTGACAGTGCAGCACTTTCTCTGTGATAACACACTGACAGTGCAGCACTTTCTCTGTGATAACTCACCGACATTGCAGCACTTTCCCTGTGATAACTTACTGACAGTGCAGCACTTTCTCTGTGATAATCCACTGACAGTGCAGCACTTTCCCTGTGATAACCCACTGACAGTGCAGCACGTTCTCTGTGATAACCCACTGACAGTGCACACTTTCTCTGTGATAACCCACTGACAGTGCAGCACTTTCCCTGTGATAACTCACTGACAGTTCAGCACTTTCTCTGTGATAACCCACTGACAGTGGAGCACTTTCTCTGCGATCACCCACTGACAGTGCAGCACTTTCTCTGCGAAAACCCACTGGCAGTGCAGCACTTTCTCTGCGATAAATCACCGACAGTGCAGCACTTTCTGTGTGATGACTCACCAGCAGTGCAGCACTTTCTCTGTGATAACTCACCGACATTGCAGCACTTTCCCTGTGATAACTTACTGACAGTGCAGCACTTTCTCTGTGATAATCCACTGACAGTGCAGCACTTTCCCTGTGATAACCCACTGACAGTGCAGCACGTTCTCTGTGATAACCCACTGACAGTGCACACTTTCTCTGTGATAACACACTGACAGTGCAGCACTTTCTCTGTGATGACTCACCAACAGTGCAGCACGTTGTCTGTGATAACGCACTGACAGTGCAGCACTTTCTCTGTGATAACTCACTGATAGCGCAGCACTTTGTCTGTGATAACTCACTGACAGTGCAGCACTTTCTCTGTGATAACCCACTGACAGTGCAGCACTTTCTCTGTGATAACCCACTGACAGTGCAGCACTTTCTCTGGGATAACTCACTGACAGTGCAGCACTTTGACTGTGATAACTCACTGACAGTGCAGCACTTTCTCTGTGATAACTCACTGACAGTGCAGCACTTTCTCTGTGATAACCCACTGACAGTGCAGCACTTCCTCTGTGATAACCCACTGACAGTGCAGCACTTTCTCTCTGATAACTCACTGACAGTGCAGCACTTTGTAAGTGATAACTCACTGAGAGTGCAGCACTTTCTCTGTGATAACCCACTGACAGTGCAGCAATTTCTCTTTGATAACACACTGACAGTGCAGCACTTTCTCTGTGATAAGCCACTGACAGTGCAGCACTTTCCCTGTGTTAACCCACTGACAGTGCAGCACTTTCCCTGTGATAACCCACTGACAGTGCAGCACTTTCTCTGCGATAACCCACTGACAGTGCAGCACTTTCCCTGTGATAACCCACTGACAGTGCAGCACTTTCTCTGTGATAAGCCACTGACAGTGCAGCACTTGCTCTGCGATAACCCACTGACAGTGCAGCACTTTCCCTGTGATAACCCACTTTCAGTGCAGCACTTTCCCTGTGATAACCCACTGACAGTGCAGCACTTTCTCTGTGATAACCTACTGAGAGAGCTGCACTTTCTCTGTGATAACCTACTGAGAGAGCTGCACTTTCTCTGTGATAACTCACTGACAGTGCAGCACTTTCTCTGTGATAACCAACTGACAGTGCAGCACCTTCTCTGTGATAACCCACTGACAGTGCAGCACTTTCTCTGTGATAACCTACTGACAGTGCAGCACTTTCTCCGTGATAACCCACTGACAGTGCAGCACTTTCTCTGTGATAACCCACTGACAGTGCAGCACTTTCTCTATGATAACTCACTGACAGTGCAGCACTTTCTCTGTGATAACCCACCGACAGTGCAGCACTTTCTCTGTGATAACCCACCCACAGTGCAGCACTTTCTCTGTGATAACCCACCGACAGTGCAGCACTTTCTATGTGATAACACACTGACAGTGCAGCACTTTCTCTGTGATAACCCACTGACAGTGCAGCACTTTATCTGTGATAACACATTGACAGTGCAGCACTTTCCCTGTGATAACCCACTGACAGTGCGGCACTTTCTCTGTGATAACCCACCGACAGTGCAGCACTTTCTCTGTGATAACCCACTGACAGTGCAGCACTTTCTCTGTGATAACCCACTGACAGTGCAGCACTTCTCTGTGATAACACATTGACAGTGCAGCACTTTCTCTATGATAACCCACTGACAGTGCAGCACTTTCTCTGTGATAACCCACCGACAGTGCAGCACTTTCCCTGTAATAACCCACTGACAGTGCAGCACTTGTCTGTGATAACACATTGAGAGTGCAGCACTTTCCCTGCGATAACCCACCGACAGTGCAGCAGTTTCACTGTGATAAATCACTGACAGTGCAGCACATTCTCTGTGATAACTCACCGACAGTACAGCACTTTCCCTGTGATAACCCACTGACAGTGCAGCACGTTCCCTGTGATAACCCACTGACAGTGCAGAACTTTCTCTGTGATAACCCACTGACAGTGCAGCACTTTCTGTGTGATAACCCACTGATAGTGCAGCACTTTCTCTGTGATAACCCACTGACAGTGTAGCACTTTCTTTGTGATAACCCACCGACAGTGCAGCACTTTCTTTGTGATAACTCGCGATTTTGCAGCAATTTCTCTGTGATGACTCACCAGCAGTGCAGCATTTTCTCTGTGATAACCCACCAGCAGTGCAGCACTTTCTCTGTGATAACCCAACAGCAGTGCAGCACTTTCTCTGTGATAACTCACCGACAGTGCCGCACTTTCTCTGTGATGACTCACCAGCCGTGCAGCACTTTCTCTGTGATAAGTCGCTGACAGTGCAGCACTTTCTCTGTGATAACTCACCGACAGTGCTGCACTTTCCCTGTGATAACTTACTGACAGTGCAGCACTTTCTCTGTGAAAACACACTGACAGTGCAGCACTTTCTCTGTGATAACCCACTGACAGTGCAGCACTTTCTCTGTGATAAACCACTGACACTGCAGCACTTTCTCTGTGATAACTCACTGACAGTGCAGCACTTTCTCTGTTATAACTCACTGACAGTGCAGCACTTTCTCTGTGATAAGTCACTGACAGTGCAGCACTTTCTCTGTGATAACTCACCGACAATGCTGCACTTTCCCGGTGATAACTTACTGACAGAGCAGCACTTTCTCTGTGATAACACACTGACAGTGCAGCACTTTCTCTGTGATAACCCACTGACAGTGCAGCACTCTCTCTGTGATGACTCACCAACAGTGCAGCACGTTGTCTGTGATAACTCACTGACAGTGCAGCACTTTCTCTGTGATAACTCACTGATAGCGCAGCACTTTGTCTGTGATAACTCACTGACAGTGCAGCACTTTCTCTGTGATAACCCACTGACAGTGCAGCACTTTCTCTGTGATAAACCACTGACAGTGCAGCACTTTCTCTGTGATAACTCACTGACAGTGCAGCACTTTCTCTGTGATAACTCACTGACAGTGCAGCACTTTGTCTGTGATAACTCACTGACAGTGCAGCACTTTCTCTGTGATAACCCACTGACAGTGCTGCACTTACCCTGTGATAACTTACTGACAGTGCAGCACTTTCCCTGTGTCAACCCACTGACAGTGCAGCACTTTCCCTGTGATAACCCACTGACAGTGCAGCACTTTCTCTGTGATAAGCCACTGACAGTGCAGCACTTTCCCTGTGTTAACCCACTGACAGTGCAGCACTTACCCTGTGAAAACCCACTGACAGTGCAGCACTTTCTCTGTGATAACTCACTGACAGTGCAGCACTTTCTCTGTGATAACACACTGACAGTGCAGCACTTTCTCTGTGATAACTCACTGACACTGCAGCCCTTTCTCTGTGATAACCCACTGACAGTGCAGCACTTTCTCTGTGATAACTTACTGACAGTGCAGCACTTTCTCTGTGATAAACCACTGACAGTGCAGCACTTTCTCTGTGATGACTCACCAACAGTGCAGCACGTTGTCTGTGATAACGCACTGACAGTGCAGCACTTTCTCTGTGATTACTCACTGATAGCGCAGCACTTTGTCTGTGATAACTCACTGACAGTGCAGCACTTTCTCTTGATAACCCACTGACAGTGCAGCACTTTCTCTGTGATAACCCACTGACAGTGCAGCACATTCTCTGTGATAACTCACTGACAGTGCAGCACTTTGACTGTGATAACTCACTGACAGTGCAGCACTTTATCTGTGATAACTCACTGACAGTGCAGCACTTTCTCTGTGATAACCCACTGACAGTGCAGCACTTTCTCTGTGATAACCCACTGACAGTGCAGCACTTTCTCTGTGATAACTCACTGACAGTGCAGCACTTTGTCTGTGATAACACACTGACAGTGCAGCACTCTCTCTGTGATGACTCACCAACAGTGCAGCACGTTGTCTGTGATAACTCACTGACAGTGCAGCACTTTCTCTGTGATAACTCACTGATAGTGCAGCACATTCTCTGTGATAACTCACTGACAGTGCAGCACTTTGACTGTGATAACTCACTGACAGTGCAGCACTTTATCTGTGATAAGTCACTGACAGTGCAGCACTTTCTCTGTGATAACTCACCGACAATGCTGCACTTTCCCGGTGATAACTTACTGACAGAGCAGCACTTTCTCTGTGATAACACACTGACAGTGCAGCACTTTCTCTGTGATAACCCACTGACAGTGCAGCACTCTCTCTGTGATGACTCACCAACAGTGCAGCACGTTGTCTGTGATAACTCACTGACAGTGCAGCACTTTCTCTGTGATAACTCACTGATAGCGCAGCACTTTGTCTGTGATAACTCACTGACAGTGCAGCACTTTCTCTGTGATAACCCACTGACAGTGCAGCACTTTCTCTGTGATAAACCACTGACAGTGCAGCACTTTCTCTGTGATAACTCACTGACAGTGCAGCACTTTCTCTGTGATAACTCACTGACAGTGCAGCACTTTGTCTGTGATAACTCACTGACAGTGCAGCACTTTCTCTGTGATAACCCACTGACAGTGCTGCACTTACCCTGTGATAACTTACTGACAGTGCAGCACTTTCCCTGTGTCAACCCACTGACAGTGCAGCACTTTCCCTGTGATAACCCACTGACAGTGCAGCACTTTCTCTGTGATAAGCCACTGACAGTGCAGCACTTTCCCTGTGTTAACCCACTGACAGTGCAGCACTTACCCTGTGAAAACCCACTGACAGTGCAGCACTTTCTCTGTGATAACTCACTGACAGTGCAGCACTTTCTCTGTGATAACACACTGACAGTGCAGCACTTTCTCTGTGATAACTCACTGACACTGCAGCCCTTTCTCTGTGATAACCCACTGACAGTGCAGCACTTTCTCTGTGATAACTTACTGACAGTGCAGCACTTTCTCTGTGATAAACCACTGACAGTGCAGCACTTTCTCTGTGATGACTCACCAACAGTGCAGCACGTTGTCTGTGATAACGCACTGACAGTGCAGCACTTTCTCTGTGATTACTCACTGATAGCGCAGCACTTTGTCTGTGATAACTCACTGACAGTGCAGCACTTTCTCTTGATAACCCACTGACAGTGCAGCACTTTCTCTGTGATAACCCACTGACAGTGCAGCACATTCTCTGTGATAACTCACTGACAGTGCAGCACTTTGACTGTGATAACTCACTGACAGTGCAGCACTTTATCTGTGATAACTCACTGACAGTGCAGCACTTTCTCTGTGATAACCCACTGACAGTGCAGCACTTTCTCTGTGATAACCCACTGACAGGACAGCACTTTCTCTGTGATAACTCACTGACAGTGCAGCACTTTGTCTGTGATAACACACTGACAGTGCAGCACTTTCTCTGTGATAACGCACTGACAGTGCAGCACTTTCTCTGTGATAACTCACTGAGAGTGCAGCACTTTCTCTGTGATAACCCACTGACAGTGCAGCACTTTCTCTGTGATAACACACTGACAGTGCAGCACTTTCTCTGTGATAACTCACTGACAGGACAGCACTTTCTCTGTGATAACCTACTGACAGTGCAGCACTTTCTCTGTGAGAACACACTGATAGTGCAGCACTTTCTCTGTGATAACCCACTGACAGTGCAGCACTTTATCTGTGATAACCCACTGACAGTGCAGCACTTTCCCTGTGATAACTTACTGACAGTGCAGCACTTTCCCTGTGTCAACCCACTGACAGTGCAGCACTTTCCCTGTGATAACCCACTGACAGTGCAGCACTTTCTCTGTGATAAGCCACTGACAGTGCAGCACTTTCCCTGTGTTAACCCACTGACAGTGCAGCACTTACCCTGTGATAACCCACTGACAGTGCAGCACTTTCTCTGTGATAACTCACTGACAGTGCAGCACTTTCTCTGTGATAACACACTGACAGTGCAGCACTTTCTCTGTGATAACTCACTGACACTGCAGCCCTTTCTCTGTGATAACCCACTGACAGTGCAGCACTTTCTCTGTGATAACTTACTGACAGTGCAGCACTTTCTCTGTGATAAACCACTGACAGTGCAGCACTTTCTCTGTGAAGACTCACCAACAGTGCATCACGTTGTCTGTGATAACGCACTGACAGTGCAGCACTTTCTCTGTGATTACTCACTGATAGCGCAGCACTTTGTCTGTGATAACTCACTGACAGTGCAGCACTTTCTCTGTGATAACCCACTGACAGTGCAGCACTTTCTCTGTGATAACCCACTGACAGTGCAGCACATTCTCTGTGATAACTCACTGACAGTGCAGCACTTTGACTGTGATAACTCACTGACAGTGCAGCACTTTGTCTGTGATAACTCACTGACAGTGCAGCACTTTCTCTGTGATAACCCACTGACAGTGCAGCACTTTCTCTGTGATAACCCACTGACAGTGCAGCACTTTCTCTGTGATAACTCACTGACAGTGCAGCACTTTGTCGGTGATAACACACTGACAGTGCAGCACTTTCTCTGTGATAACGCACTGACAGTGCAGTACTTTCTCTGTGATAACTCACTGACAGTGCAGCACTTTGTCTGTGATAACTCACTGAGAGTGCAGCACTTTCTCTGTGATAACCCACTGACAGTGCAGCACTTTCTCTGTGATAACACACTGACAGTGCAGAACTTTCTCTGTGATAACTCACTGACAGGACAGCACTTTCTCTGTGATAACCTACTGACAGTGCAGCACTTCCTCTGTGATAACACACTGAGAGTGCAGCACTTTATCTGTGATAACCCACTGACAGTGCAGCACTTTATCTGTGATAACCCACTGACAGTGCAGCACTTTCCCTGTGATAACTTACTGACAGTGCAGCACTTTCCCTGTGTTAACCCACTGACAGTGCAGCACTTTCCCTGTGATAACCCACTGACAGTGCAGCACTTTCTCTGTGATAAGCCACTGACAGTGCAGCACTTTCCCTGTGTTAACCCACTGACAGTGCAGCACTTTCCCTGTGATAACCCACTGACAGTGCAGCACTTTCTCTGTGATAACTCACTGAGAGTGCAGCACTTTTTCTGTGATAACCCACCGGCAGTGCAGCACTTTCCCTGTGATAACTCACTGACAGTTCAGCACTTTCTCTGTGATAACCCACTGACAGTGCAGCACTTTCTCTGCGATAACCCACTGACAGTGCAGCACTTTCTCTGCGATAACCCACTGACAGTGCAGCACTTTCTCTGCGATAACCCACTGACAGTGCAGCACTTTCTCTGTGATAACTCACCGACAGTGCAGCACTTTCTCTGTGATAACTCACCGAGAGTGCAGCACTTTCTCTGTGATAACCCACCAGCAGTGCAGCACTTTCTCTGTGATAACTCACCGACAATGCAGCACTTTCCCTGTGATAACTTACTGACAGTGCAGCACTTTCTCTGTGATAATCCATTGACAGTGCAGCACTTTCTCTGTGATAACCCACTGACAGTGCAGCACTTTCTCTGTGATAACTCACCGACAGTGCAGCACTTTCTCTGTGATAACTCACCAGCAGTGCAGCACTTTCTCTGTGATAACTCACCGACATTGCAGCACTTTCCCTGTGATAACTTACTGACAGTGCAGCACTTTCTCTGTGATAATCCACTGACAGTGCAGCACTTTCCCTGTGATAACCCACTGACAGTGCAGCACGTTCTCTGTGATAACCCACTGACAGTGCACACTTTCTCTGTGATAACCCACTGACAGTGCAGCACTTTCCCTGTGATAACTCACTGACAGTTCAGCACTTTCTCTGTGATAACCCACTGACAGTGCAGCACTTTCTCTGCGATAACCCACTGACAGTGCAGCACTTTCTCTGCGAAAACCCACTGGCAGTGCAGCACTTTCTCTGCGATAAATCACCGACAGTGCAGCACTTTCTGTGTGATGACTCACCAGCAGTGCAGCACTTTCTCTGTGATAACTCACCGACATTGCAGCACTTTCCCTGTGTTAACTTACTGACAGTGCAGCACCTTCTCTGTGATAATCCACTGACAGTGCAGCACTTTCCCTGTGATAACCCACTGACAGTGCAGCACGTTCTCTGTGATAACCCACTGACAGTGCACACTTTCTCTGTGATAACACACTGACAGTGCAGCACTTTCTCTGTGATGACTCACCAACAGTGCAGCACGTTGTCTGTGATAACGCACTGACAGTGCAGCACTTTCTCTGTGATAACTCACTGATAGCGCAGCACTTTGTCTGTGATAACTCACTGACAGTGCAGCACTTTCTCTGTGATAACCCACTGACAGTGCAGCACTTTCTCTGTGATAACCCACTGACAGTGCAGCACTTTCTCTGGGATAACTCACTGACAGTGCAGCACTTTGACTGTGATAACTCACTGATAGTGCAGCACTTTCTCTGTGATAACACACTGAGAGTGCAGCACTTTATCTGTGATAACCCACTGACAGTGCAGCACTTTATCTGTGATAACCCACTGACAGTGCAGCACTTTCCCTGTGATAACTTACTGACAGTGCAGCACTTTCCCTGTGTTAACCCACTGACAGTGCAGCACTTTCCCTGTGATAACCCACTGACAGTGCAGCACTTTCTCTGTGATAAGCCACTGACAGTGCAGCACTTTCCCTGTGTTAACCCACTGACAGTGCAGCACTTTCCCTGTGATAACCCACTGACAGTGCAGCACTTTCTCTGTGATAACTCACTGAGAGTGCAGCACTTTTTCTGTGATAACCCACCGACAGTGCAGCACTTTCCCTGTGATAACTTACTGACAGTTCAGCACTTTCTCTGTGATAACCCACTGACAGTGCAGCACTTTCTCTGCGATAACCCACTGACAGTGCAGCACTTTCTCTGCGAAAACCCACTGACAGTGCAGCATTTTCTCTGCGATAACCCACTGACAGTGCAGCACTTTCTCTGTGATAACTCACCGACAGTGCAGCACTTTCTCTGTGATAACTCACCGACAGTGCAGCACTTTCTCTGTGATAACCCACCAGCAGTGCAGCACTTTCTCTGTGATAACTCACCGACAATGCAGCACTTTCCCTGTGATAACTTACTGACAGTGCAGCACTTTCTCTGTGATAATCCATTGACAGTGCAGCACTTTCTCTGTGATAACCCACTGACAGTGCAGCACTTTCTCTGTGATAACTCACCGACAGTGCAGCACTTTCTCTGTGATAACTCACCAGCAGTGCAGCACTTTCTCTGTGATAACTCACCGACATTGCAGCACTTTCCCTGTGATAACTTACTGACAGTGCAGCACTTTCTCTGTGATAATCCACTGACAGTGCAGCACTTTCCCTGTGATAACCCACTGACAGTGCAGCACGTTCTCTGTGATAACCCACTGACAGTGCACACTTTCTCTGTGATAACCCACTGACAGTGCAGCACTTTCCCTGTGATAACTCACTGACAGTTCAGCACTTTCTCTGTGATAACCCACTGACAGTGCAGCACTTTCTCTGCGATAACCCACAGACAGTGCAGCACTTTCTCTGCGAAAACCCACTGGCAGTGCAGCACTTTCTCTGCGATAAATCACCGACAGTGCAGCACTTTCTGTGTGATGACTCACCAGCAGTGCAGCACTTTCTCTGTGATAACTCACCGACATTGCAGCACTTTCCCTGTGATAACTTACTGACAGTGCAGCACTTTCTCTGTGATAATCCACTGACAGTGCAGCACTTTCCCTGTGATAACCCACTGACAGTGCAGCACGTTCTCTGTGATAACCCACTGACAGTGCACACTTTCTCTGTGATAACACACTGACAGTGCAGCACTTTCTCTGTGATGACTCACCAACAGTGCAGCACGTTGTCTGTGATAACGCACTGACAGTGCAGCACTTTCTCTGTGATAACTCACTGATAGCGCAGCACTTTGTCTGTGATAACTCACTGACAGTGCAGCACTTTCTCTGTGATAACCCACTGACAGTGCAGCACTTTCTCTGTGATAACCCACTGACAGAGCAGCACTTTCTCTGGGATAACTCACTGACAGTGCAGCACTTTGACTGTGATAACTCACTGACAGTGCAGCACTTTCTCTGTGATAACTCACTGACAGTGCAGCACTTTCTCTGTGATAACCCACTGACAGTGCAGCACTTCCTCTGTGATAACCCACTGACAGTGCAGCACTTTCTCTCTGATAACTCACTGACAGTGCAGCACTTTGTAAGTGATAACTCACTGAGAGTGCAGCACTTTCTCTGTGATAACCCACTGACAGTGCAGCAATTTCTCTGTGATAACACACTGACAGTGCAGCACTTTCTCTGTGATAACTCACTGACAGTACAGCACTTTCTCTGTGATAACCCACTGACAGTGCAGCACTTCCTCTGTGATAACCCACTGACAGTGCAGCACTTTATCTGTGATAACCCACTGAGAGTGCAGCACTTTCTCTGTGATAACCCACTGACAGTGCAGCACTTTCCCTGTAATAACTTACTGACAGTGCAGCACTTTCCCTGTGTTAACCCACTGACAGTGCAGCACTTTCCCTGTGATAACACACTGACAGTGCAGCACTTTCTCTGTGATAAGCCACTGACAGTGCAGCACTTTCCCTGTGTTAACCCACTGACAGTGCAGCACTTTCCCTGTGATAACCCACTGACAGTGCAGCACTTTCTCTGCGATAACCCACTGACAGTGCAGCACTTTCGCTGTGATAACCCACTGACAGTGCAGCACTTTCTCTGTGATCAGCCACTGACAGTGCAGCACTTGCTCTGCGATAACCCACTGACAGTGCAGCACTTTCCCTGTGATAACCCACTGACAGTGCAGCACTTTCCCTGTGATAACCCACTGACAGTGCAGCACTTTCTCTGTGATAACCTACTGAGAGAGCTGCACTTTCTCTGTGATAACTCACTGACAGTGCAGCACTTTCTCTGTGATAACCAACTGACAGTGCAGCACCTTCTCTGTGATAACCCACTGACAGTGCAGCACTTTCTCTGTGATAACCTACTGACAGTGCAGCACTTTCTCCGTGATAACCCACTGACAGTGCAGCACTTTCTCTGTGATAACCCACTGACAGTGCAGCACTTTCTCTATGATAACTCACTGACAGTGCAGCACTTTCTCTGTGATAACCCACCGACAGTGCAGCACTTTCTCTGTGATAACCCACCCACAGTGCAGCACTTTCTCTGTGATAACCCACCGACAGTGCAGCACTTTCTATGTGATAACACACTGACAGTGCAGCACTTTCTCTGTGATAACCCACTGACAGTGCAGCACTTTATCTGTGATAACACATTGACAGTGCAGCACTTTCCCTGTGATAACCCACTGACAGTGCAGCACTTTCTCTGTGATAACCCACCGACAGTGCAGCACTTTCTCTGTGATAACCCACTGACAGTGCAGCACTTTCTCTGTGATAACCCACTGACAGTGCAGCACTTCTCTGTGATAACACATTGACAGTGCAGCACTTTCTCTATGATAACCCACTGACAGTGCAGCACTTTCTCTGTGATTACCCACCGACAGTGCAGCACTTTCCCTGTAATAACCCACTGACAGTGCAGCACTTGTCTGTGATAACACATTGAGCGTGCAACACTTTACCTGCGATAACCCACTGACAGTGCAGCACTTTCACTGTGATAACTTACCGACACTGCAGCACTTTCTCTGTGATAAATCACCGACAGTGCAGCAGTTTCACTGTGATAAATCACTGACAGTGCAGCACATTCTCTGTGATAACTCACCGACAGTACAGCACTTTCCCTGTGATAACCCACTGACAGTGCAGCACGTTCCCTGTGATAACCCACTGACAGTGCAGAACTTTCTCTGTGATAACCCACTGACAGTGCAGCACTTTCTGTGTGATAACCCACTGATAGTGCAGCACTTTCTCTGTGATAACCCACTGACAGTGTAGCACTTTCTTTGTGATAACCCACCGACAGTGCAGCACTTTCTTTGTGATAACTCGCGATTTTGCAGCAATTTCTCTGTGATGACTCACCAGCAGTGCAGCATTTTCTCTGTGATAACCCACCAGCAGTGCAGCACTTTCTCTGTGATAACCCAACAGCAGTGCAGCACTTTCTCTGTGATAACTCACCGACAGTGCCGCACTTTCTCTGTGATGACTCACCAGCCGTGCAGCACTTTCTCTGTGATAAGTCACTGACAGTGCAGCACTTTCTCTGTGATAACTCACCGACAGTGCTGCACTTTCCCTGTGATAACTTACTGACAGTGCAGCACTTTCTCTGTGAAAACACACTGACAGTGCAGCACTTTCTCTGTGATAACCCACTGACAGTGCAGCACTTTCTCTGTGATAAACCACTGACACTGCAGCACTTTCTCTGTGATAACTCACTGACAGTGCAGCACTTTCTCTGTTATAACTCACTGACAGTGCAGCACTTTCTCTGTGATAAGTCACTGACAGTGCAGCACTTTCTCTGTGATAACTCACCGACAATGCTGCACTTTCCCGGTGATAACTTACTGACAGAGCAGCACTTTCTCTGTGATAACACACTGACAGTGCAGCACTTTCTCTGTGATAACCCACTGACAGTGCAGCACTCTCTCTGTGATGACTCACCAACAGTGCAGCACGTTGTCTGTGATAACTCACTGACAGTGCAGCACTTTCTCTGTGATAACTCACTGATAGCGCAGCACTTTGTCTGTGATAACTCACTGACAGTGCAGCACTTTCTCTGTGATAACCCACTGACAGTGCAGCACTTTCTCTGTGATAAACCACTGACAGTGCAGCACTTTCTCTGTGATAACTCACTGACAGTGCAGCACTTTCTCTGTGATAACTCACTGACAGTGCAGCACTTTGTCTGTGATAACTCACTGACAGTGCAGCACTTTCTCTGTGATAACCCACTGACAGTGCAGCACTTACCCTGTGATAACTTACTGACAGTGCAGCACTTTCCCTGTGTCAACCCACTGACAGTGCAGCACTTTCCCTGTGATAACCCACTGACAGTGCAGCACTTTCTCTGTGATAAGCCACTGACAGTGCAGCACTTTCCCTGTGTTAACCCACTGACAGTGCAGCACTTACCCTGTGAAAACCCACTGACAGTGCAGCACTTTCTCTGTGATAACTCACTGACAGTGCAGCACTTTCTCTGTGATAACACACTGACAGTGCAGCACTTTCTCTGTGATAACTCACTGACACTGCAGCCCTTTCTCTGTGATAACCCACTGACAGTGCAGCACTTTCTCTGTGATAAACCACTGACAGTGCAGCACTTTCTCTGTGATAACTCACTGACAGTGCAGCACTTTCTCTGTGATGACTCACCAACAGTGCAGCACGTTGTCTGTGATAACGCACTGACAGTGCAGCACTTTCTCTGTGATTACTCACTGATAGCGCAGCACTTTGTCTGTGATAACTCACTGACAGTGCAGCACTTTCTCTGTGATAACCCACTGACAGTGCAGCACTTTCTCTGTGATAACCCACTGACAGTGCAGCACATTCTCTGTGATAACTCACTGACAGTGCAGCACTTTGACTGTGATAACTCACTGACAGTGCAGCACTTTATCTGTGATAACTCACTGACAGTGCAGCACTTTCTCTGTGATAACCCACTGACAGTGCAGCACTTTCTCTGTGATAACCCACTGACAGTGCAGCACTTTCTCTGTGATAACTCACTGACAGTGCAGCACTTTGTCTGTGATAACACACTGACAGTGCAGCACTTTCTCTGTGATAACGCACTGACAGTGCAGCACTTTCTCTGTGATAACTCACTGAGAGTGCAGCACTTTCTCTGTGATAACCCACTGACAGTGCAGCACTTTCTCTGTGATAACACACTGACAGTGCAGCACTTTCTCTGTGATAACTCACTGACAGGACAGCACTTTCTCTGTGATAACCTACTGACAGTGCAGCACTTCCTCTGTGATAACCCACTGAGAGTGCAGCACTTTATCTGTGATAACCCACTGACAGTGCAGCACTTTATCTGTGATAACCCACTGACAGTGCAGCACTTTCCCTGTGATAACTTACTGACAGTGCAGCACTTTCCCTGTGTTAACCCACTGACAGTGCAGCACTTTCCCTGTGATAACCCACTGACAGTGCAGCACTTTCTCTGTGATAAGCCACTGACAGTGCAGCACTTTCCCTGTGTTAACCCACTGACAGTGCAGCACTTTCCCTGTGATAACCCACTGACAGTGCAGCACTTTCTCTGTGATAACTCACTGAGAGTGCAGCACTTTTTCTGTGATAACCCACCGACAGTGCAGCACTTTCCCTGTGATAACTCACTGACAGTTCAGCACTTTCTCTGTGATAACCCACTGACAGTGCAGCACTTTCTCTGCGATAACCCACTGACAGTGCAGCACTTTCTCTGCGAAAACCCACTGACAGTGCAGCACTTTCTCTGCGATAACCCACTGACAGTGCAGCACTTTCTCTGTGATAACTCACCGACAGTGCAGCACTTTCTCTGTGATAACTCACCGACAGTGCAGCACTTTCTGTGTGATAACCCACTGACAGTGCAGCACTTTCTCTGCGATAACCCACTGACAGTGCAGCACTTTCTCTGTGATAACCCACCGACAGTGCAGCACTTTCTCTGTGATAACCCACTGACAGTGCAGCACTTTCTCTGTGATAACCCACTGACAGTGCAGCACTTCTCTGTGATAACACATTGACAGTGCAGCACTTTCTCTATGATAACCCACTGACAGTGCAGCACTTTCTCTGTGATAACCCACCGACAGTGCAGCACTTTCCCTGTGATAACCCACTGACAGTGCAGCACTTGTCTGTGATAACACATTGAGAGTGCAGCACTTTCCCTGCGATAACCCACTGACAGTGCAGCACTTTCACTGTGATAACTTACCGACACTGCAGCACTTTCTCTGTGATAAATCACCGACAGTGCAGCAGTTTCACTGTGATAAATCACTGACAGTGCAGCACATTCTCTGTGATAACTCACCGACAGTACAGCACTTTCCCTGTGATAACCCACTGACAGTGCAGCACGTTCCCTGTGATAACCCACTGACAGTGCAGAACTTTCTCTGTGATAACCCACTGACAGTGCAGCACTTTCTGTGTGATAACCCACTGATAGTGCAGCACTTTCTCTGTGATAACCCACTGACAGTGTAGCACTTTCTTTGTGATAACCCACCGAAAGTGCAGCACTTTCTTTGTGATAACTCGCGATTTTGCAGCAATTTCTCTGTGATGACTCACCAGCAGTGCAGCATTTTCTCTGTGATAACCCACCAGCAGTGCAGCACTTTCTCTGTGATAACCCAACAGCAGTGCAGCACTTTCTCTGTGATAACTCACCGACAGTGCCGCACTTTCTCTGAGATGACTCACCAGCCGTGCAGCACTTTCTCTGTGATAAGTCACTGACAGTGCAGCACTTTCTCTGTGATAACTCACCGACAGTGCTGCACTTTCCCTGTGATAACTTACTGACAGTGCAGCACTTTCTCTGTGAAAACACACTGACAGTGCAGCACTTTCTCTGTGATAACCCACTGACAGTGCAGCACTTTCTCTGTGATAAACCACTGACACTGCAGCACTTTCTCTGTGATAACCCACTGACAGTGCAGCACTTTCTCTGTGATAACCCACTGACAGTGCAGCACTTTCTCTGTGATAACCCACTGACAGTGCAGCACATTCTCTGTGATAACTCACTGACAGTGCAGCACTTTGACTGTGATAACTCACTGACAGTGCAGCACTTTATCTGTGATAACTCACTGACAGTGCAGCACTTTCTCTGTGATAACCCACTGACAGTGCAGCACTTTCTCTGTGATAACCCACTGACAGTGCAGCACTTTCTCTGTGATAACTCACTGACAGTGCAGCACTTTGTCTGTGATAACACACTGACAGTGCAGCACTTTATCTGTGATAACGCACCGACAGTGCAGCACTTTCTCTGTGATAACTCACTGAGAGTGCAGCACTTTCTCTGTGATAACCCACTGACAGTGCAGCACTTTCTCTGTGATAACACACTGACAGTGCAGCACTTTCTCTGTGATAACTCACTGACAGGACAGCACTTTCTCTGTGATAACCTACTGACAGTGCAGCACTTCCTCTGTGATAACCCACTGATAGTGCAGCACTTTATCTGTGATAACCCACTGACAGTGCAGCACTTTATCTGTGATAACCCACTGACAGTGCAGCACTTTCCCTGTGATAACTTACTGACAGTGCAGCACTTTCCCTGTGTTAACCCACTGACAGTGCAGCACTTTCCCTGTGATAACCCACTGACAGTGCAGCACTTTCTCTGTGATAAGCCACTGACAGTGCAGCACTTTCCCTGTGTTAACCCACTGACAGTGCAGCACTTTCCCTGTGATAAGCCACTGACAGTGCAGCACTTTCCCTGTGATAACTCACTGACAGTGCAGCACTTTCTCTGTGATAACCCACTGACAGTGCAGCACTTTCTCTGTGATAACCCACTGACAGTGCAGCACTTTCTCTGGGATAACTCACTGACAGTGCAGCACTTTGACTGTGATAACTCACTGACAGTGCAGCACTTTCTCTGTGATAACTCACTGACAGTGCAGCACTTTCTCTGTGATAACCCACTGACAGTGCAGCACTTCCTCTGTGATAACCCACTGACAGTGCAGCACTTTCTCTCTGATAACTCACTGACAGTGCAGCACTTTGTAAGTGATAACTCACTGAGAGTGCAGCACTTTCTCTGTGATAACCCACTGACAGTGCAGCAATTTCTCTGTGATAACACACTGACAGTGCAGCACTTTCTCTGTGATAACTCACTGACAGTACAGCACTTTCTCTGTGATAACCCACTGACAGTGCAGCACTTCCTCTGTGATAACCCACTGACAGTGCAGCACTTTATCTGTGATAACCCACTGAGAGTGCAGCACTTTCTCTGTGATAACCCACTGACAGTGCAGCACTTTCCCTGTGATAACTTACTGACAGTGCAGCACTTTCCCTGTGTTAACCCACTGACAGTGCAGCACTTTCCCTGTGATAACACACTGACAGTGCAGCACTTTCTCTGTGATAAGCCACTGACAGTGCAGCACTTTCCCTGTGTTAACCCACTGACAGTGCAGCACTTTCCCTGTGATAACCCACTGACAGTGCAGCACTTTCTCTGCGATAACCCACTGACAGTGCAGCACTTTCCCTGTGATAACCCACTGACAGTGCAGCACTTTCTCTGTGATAAGCCACTGACAGTGCAGCACTTGCTCTGCGATAACCCACTGACAGTGCAGCACTTTCCCTGTGATAACCCACTGACAGTGCAGCACTTTCTGTGTGATAACCCACTGACAGTGCAGCACTTTCTCTGTGATAACCTACTGAGAGAGCTGCACTTTCTCTGTGATAACTCACTGACAGTGCAGCACTTTCTCTGTGATAACCAACTGACAGTGCAGCACCTTCTCTGTGATAACCCACTGACAGTGCAGCACTTTCTCTGTGATAACCTACTGACAGTGCAGCACTTTCTCCGTGATAACCCACTGACAGTGCAGCACTTTCTCTGTGATAACCCACTGACAGTGCAGCACTTTCTCTATGATAACTCACTGACAGTGCAGCACTTTCTCTGTGATAACCCACCGACAGTGCAGCACTTTCTCTGTGATAACCCACCCACAGTGCAGCACTTTCTCTGTGATAACCCACCGACAGTGCAGCACTTTCTATGTGATAACACACTGACAGTGCAGCACTTTCTCTGTGATAACCCACTGACAGTGCAGCACTTTATCTGTGATAACACATTGACAGTGCAGCACTTTCCCTGTGATAACCCACTGACAGTGCAGCACTTTCTCTGTGATAACCCACCGACAGTGCAGCACTTTCTCTGTGATAACCCACTGACAGTGCAGCACTTTCTCTGTGATAACCCACTGACAGTGCAGCACTTCTCTGTGATAACACATTGACAGTGCAGCACTTTCTCTATGATAACCCACTGACAGTGCAGCACTTTCTCTGTGATAACCCACCGACAGTGCAGCACTTTCCCTGTAATAACCCACTGACAGTGCAGCACTTGTCTGTGATAACACATTGAGAGTGCAACACTTTCCCTGCGATAACCCACTGACAGTGCAGCACTTTCACTGTGATAACTTACCGACACTGCAGCACTTTCTCTGTGATAAATCACCGACAGTGCAGCAGTTTCACTGTGATAAATCACTGACAGTGCAGCACATTCTCTGTGATAACTCACCGACAGTACAGCACTTTCCCTGTGATAACCCACTGACAGTGCAGCACGTTCCCTGTGATAACCCACTGACAGTGCAGAACTTTCTCTGTGATAACCCACTGACAGTGCAGCACTTTCTGTGTGATAACCCACTGATAGTGCAGCACTTTCTCTGTGATAACCCACTGACAGTGTAGCACTTTCTTTGTGATAACCCACCGACAGTGCAGCACTTTCTTTGTGATAACTCGCGATTTTGCAGCAATTTCTCTGTGATGACTCACCAGCAGTGCAGCATTTTCTCTGTGATAACCCACCAGCAGTGCAGCACTTTCTCTGTGATAACCCAACAGCAGTGCAGCACTTTCTCTGTGATAACTCACCGACAGTGCCGCACTTTCTCTGTGATGACTCACCAGCCGTGCAGCACTTTCTCTGTGATAAGTCACTGACAGTGCAGCACTTTCTCTGTGATAACTCACCGACAGTGCTGCACTTTCCCTGTGATAACTTACTGACAGTGCAGCACTTTCTCTGTGAAAACACACTGACAGTGCAGCACTTTCTCTGTGATAACCCACTGACAGTGCAGCACTTTCTCTGTGATAAACCACTGACACTGCAGCACTTTCTCTGTGATAACTCACTGACAGTGCAGCACTTTCTCTGTTATAACTCACTGACAGTGCAGCACTTTCTCTGTGATAAGTCACTGACAGTGCAGCACTTTCTCTGTGATAACTCACCGACAATGCTGCACTTTCCCGGTGATAACTTACTGACAGAGCAGCACTTTCTCTGTGATAACACACTGACAGTGCAGCACTTTCTCTGTGATAACCCACTGACAGTGCAGCACTCTCTCTGTGATGACTCACCAACAGTGCAGCACGTTGTCTGTGATAACTCACTGACAGTGCAGCACTTTCTCTGTGATAACTCACTGATAGCGCAGCACTTTGTCTGTGATAACTCACTGACAGTGCAGCACTTTCTCTGTGATAACCCACTGACAGTGCAGCACTTTCTCTGTGATAAACCACTGACAGTGCAGCACTTTCTCTGTGATAACTCACTGACAGTGCAGCACTTTCTCTGTGATAACTCACTGACAGTGCAGCACTTTGTCTGTGATAACTCACTGACAGTGCAGCACTTTCTCTGTGATAACCCACTGACAGTGCAGCACTTACCCTGTGATAACTTACTGACAGTGCAGCACTTTCCCTGTGTCAACCCACTGACAGTGCAGCACTTTCCCTGTGATAACCCACTGACAGTGCAGCACTTTCTCTGTGATAAGCCACTGACAGTGCAGCACTTTCCCTGTGTTAACCCACTGACAGTGCAGCACTTACCCTGTGAAAACCCACTGACAGTGCAGCACTTTCTCTGTGATAACTCACTGACAGTGCAGCACTTTCTCTGTGATAACACACTGACAGTGCAGCACTTTCTCTGTGATAACTCACTGACACTGCAGCCCTTTCTCTGTGATAACCCACTGACAGTGCAGCACTTTCTCTGTGATAACTTACTGACAGTGCAGCACTTTCTCTGTGATAAACCACTGACAGTGCAGCACTTTCTCTGTGATGACTCACCAACAGTGCAGCACGTTGTCTGTGATAACGCACTGACAGTGCAGCACTTTCTCTGTGATTACTCACTGATAGCGCAGCACTTCTCTGTGATAACACATTGACAGTGCAGCACTTTCTCTATGATAACCCACTGACAGTGCAGCACTTTCTCTGTGATAACCCACCGACAGTGCAGCACTTTCCCTGTAATAACCCACTGACAGTGCAGCACTTGTCTGTGATAACACATTGAGAGTGCAACACTTTCCCTGCGATAACCCACTGACAGTGCAGCACTTTCACTGTGATAACTTACCGACACTGCAGCACTTTCTCTGTGATAAATCACCGACAGTGCAGCAGTTTCACTGTGATAAATCACTGACAGTGCAGCACATTCTCTGTGATAACTCACCGACAGTACAGCACTTTCCCTGTGATAACCCACTGACAGTGCAGCACGTTCCCTGTGATAACCCACTGACAGTGCAGAACTTTCTCTGTGATAACCCACTGACAGTGCAGCACTTTCTGTGTGATAACCCACTGATAGTGCAGCACTTTCTCTGTGATAACCCACTGACAGTGTAGCACTTTCTTTGTGATAACCCACCGACAGTGCAGCACTTTCTTTGTGATAACTCGCGATTTTGCAGCAATTTCTCTGTGATGACTCACCAGCAGTGCAGCATTTTCTCTGTGATAACCCACCAGCAGTGCAGCACTTTCTCTGTGATAACCCAACAGCAGTGCAGCACTTTCTCTGTGATAACTCACCGACAGTGCCGCACTTTCTCTGTGATGACTCACCAGCCGTGCAGCACTTTCTCTGTGATAAGTCACTGACAGTGCAGCACTTTCTCTGTGATAACTCACCGACAGTGCTGCACTTTCCCTGTGATAACTTACTGACAGTGCAGCACTTTCTCTGTGAAAACACACTGACAGTGCAGCACTTTCTCTGTGATAACCCACTGACAGTGCAGCACTTTCTCTGTGATAAACCACTGACACTGCAGCACTTTCTCTGTGATAACTCACTGACAGTGCAGCACTTTCTCTGTTATAGCTCACTGACAGTGCAGCACTTTCTCTGTGATAAGTCACTGACAGTGCAGCACTTTCTCTGTGATAACTCACCGACAATGCTGCACTTTCCCGGTGATAACTTACTGACAGAGCAGCACTTTCTCTGTGATAACACACTGACAGTGCAGCACTTTCTCTGTGATAACCCACTGACAGTGCAGCACTCTCTCTGTGATGACTCACCAACAGTGCAGCACGTTGTCTGTGATAACCCACTGACAGTGCAGCACTTTCTCTGTGATAAACCACTGACACTGCAGCACTTTCTCTGTGATAACTCACTGACAGTGCAGCACTTTCTCTGTTATAACTCACTGACAGTGCAGCACTTTCTCTGTGATAAGTCACTGACAGTGCAGCACTTTCTCTGTGATAACTCACCGACAATGCTGCACTTTCCCGGTGATAACTTACTGACAGAGCAGCACTTTCTCTGTGATAACACACTGACAGTGCAGCACTTTCTCTGTGATAACCCACTGACAGTGCAGCACTCTCTCTGTGATGACTCACCAACAGTGCAGCACGTTGTCTGTGATAACTCACTGACAGTGCAGCACTTTCTCTGTGATAACTCACTGATAGCGCAGCACTTTGTCTGTGATAACTCACTGACAGTGCAGCACTTTCTCTGTGATAACCCACTGACAGTGCAGCACTTTCTCTGTGATAAACCACTGACAGTGCAGCACTTTCTCTGTGATAACTCACTGACAGTGCAGCACTTTCTCTGTGATAACTCACTGACAGTGCAGCACTTTGTCTGTGATAACTCACTGACAGTGCAGCACTTTCTCTGTGATAACCCACTGACAGTGCAGCACTTACCCTGTGATAACTTACTGACAGTGCAGCACTTTCCCTGTGTCAACCCACTGACAGTGCAGCACTTTCCCTGTGATAACCCACTGACAGTGCAGCACTTTCTTTGTGATAAGCCACTGACAGTGCAGCACTTTCCCTGTGTTAACCCACTGACAGTGCAGCACTTACCCTGTGAAAACCCACTGACAGTGCAGCACTTTCTCTGTGATAACTCACTGACAGTGCAGCACTTTCTCTGTGATAACACACTGACAGTGCAGCACTTTCTCTGTGATAACTCACTGACACTGCAGCCCTTTCTCTGTGATAACCCACTGACAGTGCAGCACTTTCTCTGTGATAACTTACTGACAGTGCAGCACTTTCTCTGTGATAAACCACTGACAGTGCAGCACTTTCTCTGTGATGACTCACCAACAGTGCAGCACGTTGTCTGTGATAACGCACTGACAGTGCAGCACTTTCTCTGTGATTACTCACTGATAGCGCAGCACTTCTCTGTGATAACACATTGACAGTGCAGCACTTTCTCTATGATAACCCACTGACAGTGCAGCACTTTCTCTGTGATAACCCACCGACAGTGCAGCACTTTCCCTGTAATAACCCACTGACAGTGCAGCACTTGTCTGTGATAACACATTGAGAGTGCAACACTTTCCCTGCGATAACCCACTGACAGTGCAGCACTTTCACTGTGATAACTTACCGACACTGCAGCACTTTCTCTGTGATAAATCACCGACAGTGCAGCAGTTTCACTGTGATAAATCACTGACAGTGCAGCACATTCTCTGTGATAACTCACCGACAGTACAGCACTTTCCCTGTGATAACCCACTGACAGTGCAGCACGTTCCCTGTGATAACCCACTGACAGTGCAGAACTTTCTCTGTGATAACCCACTGACAGTGCAGCACTTTCTGTGTGATAACCCACTGATAGTGCAGCACTTTCTCTGTGATAACCCACTGACAGTGTAGCACTTTCTTTGTGATAACCCACCGACAGTGCAGCACTTTCTTTGTGATAACTCGCGATTTTGCAGCAATTTCTCTGTGATGACTCACCAGCAGTGCAGCATTTTCTCTGTGATAACCCACCAGCAGTGCAGCACTTTCTCTGTGATAACCCAACAGCAGTGCAGCACTTTCTCTGTGATAACTCACCGACAGTGCCGCACTTTCTCTGTGATGACTCACCAGCCGTGCAGCACTTTCTCTGTGATAAGTCACTGACAGTGCAGCACTTTCTCTGTGATAACTCACCGACAGTGCTGCACTTTCCCTGTGATAACTTACTGACAGTGCAGCACTTTCTCTGTGAAAACACACTGACAGTGCAGCACTTTCTCTGTGATAACCCACTGACAGTGCAGCACTTTCTCTGTGATAAACCACTGACACTGCAGCACTTTCTCTGTGATAACTCACTGACAGTGCAGCACTTTCTCTGTTATAACTCACTGACAGTGCAGCACTTTCTCTGTGATAAGTCACTGACAGTGCAGCACTTTCTCTGTGATAACTCACCGACAATGCTGCACTTTCCCGGTGATAACTTACTGACAGAGCAGCACTTTCTCTGTGATAACACACTGACAGTGCAGCACTTTCTCTGTGATAACCCACTGACAGTGCAGCACTCTCTCTGTGATGACTCACCAACAGTGCAGCACGTTGTCTGTGATAACTCACTGACAGTGCAGCACTTTCTCTGTGATAACTCACTGATAGCGCAGCACTTTGTCTGTGATAACTCACTGACAGTGCAGCACTTTCTCTGTGATAACCCACTGACAGTGCAGCACTTTCTCTGTGATAAACCACTGACAGTGCAGCACTTTCTCTGTGATAACTCACTGACAGTGCAGCACTTTCTCTGTGATAACTCACTGACAGTGCAGCACTTTGTCTGTGATAACTCACTGACAGTGCAGCACTTTCTCTGTGATAACCCACTGACAGTGCAGCACTTACCCTGTGATAACTTACTGACAGTGCAGCACTTTCCCTGTGTCAACCCACTGACAGTGCAGCACTTTCCCTGTGATAACCCACTGACAGTGCAGCACTTTCTCTGTGATAAGCCACTGACAGTGCAGCACTTTCCCTGTGTTAACCCACTGACAGTGCAGCACTTACCCTGTGAAAACCCACTGACAGTGCAGCACTTTCTCTGTGATAACTCACTGACAGTGCAGCACTTTCTCTGTGATAACACACTGACAGTGCAGCACTTTCTCTGTGATAACTCACTGACACTGCAGCCCTTTCTCTGTGATAACCCACTGACAGTGCAGCACTTTCTCTGTGATAACTTACTGACAGTGCAGCACTTTCTCTGTGATAAACCACTGACAGTGCAGCACTTTCTCTGTGATGACTCACCAACAGTGCAGCACGTTGTCTGTGATAACGCACTGACAGTGCAGCACTTTCTCTGTGATTACTCACTGATAGCGCAGCACTTTGTCTGTGATAACTCACTGACAGTGCAGCACTTTCTCTGTGATAACCCACTGACAGTGCAGCACTTTCTCTGTGATAACCCACTGACAGTGCAGCACATTCTCTGTGATAACTCACTGACAGTGCAGCACTTTGACTGTGATAACTCACTGACAGTGCAGCACTTTATCTGTGATAACTCACTGACAGTGCAGCACTTTCTCTGTGATAACCCACTGACAGTGCAGCACTTTCTCTGTGATAACCCACTGACAGTGCAGCACTTTCTCTGTGATAACTCACTGACAGTGCAGCACTTTGTCTGTGATAACACACTGACAGTGCAGCACTTTCTCTGTGATAACGCACTGACAGTGCAGCACTTTCTCTGTGATAACTCACTGAGAGTGCAGCACTTTCTCTGTGATAACCCACTGACAGTGCAGCACTTTCTCTGTGATAACACACTGACAGTGCAGCACTTTCTCTGTGATAACTCACTGACAGGACAGCACTTTCTCTGTGATAACCTACTGACAGTGCAGCACTTCCTCTGTGATAACCCACTGAGAGTGCAGCACTTTATCTGTGATAACCCACTGACAGTGCAGCACTTTATCTGTGATAACCCACTGACAGTGCAGCACTTTCCCTGTGATAACTTACTGACAGTGCAACACTTTCCCTGTGTTAACCCACTGACAGTGCAGCACTTTCCCTGTGATAACCCACTGACAGTGCAGCACTTTCTCTGTGATAAGCCACTGACAGTGCAGCACTTTCCCTGTGTTAACCCACTGACAGTGCAGCACTTTCCCTGTGATAACCCACTGACAGTGCAGCACTTTCTCTGTGATAACTCACTGAGAGTGCAGCACTTTTTCTGTGATAACCCACCGACAGTGCAGCACTTTCCCTGTGATAACTCACTGACAGTTCAGCACTTTCTCTGTGATAACCCACTGACAGTGCAGCACTTTCTCTGCGATAACCCACTGACAGTGCAGCACTTTCTCTGCGAAAACCCACTGACAGTGCAGCACTTTCTCTGCGATAACCCACTGACAGTGCAGCACTTTCTCTGTGATAACTCACCGACAGTGCAGCACTTTCTCTGTGATAACTCACCGACAGTGCAGCACTTTCTGTGTGATAACCCACTGACAGTGCAGCACTTTCTCTGCGATAACCCACTGACAGTGCAGCACTTTCTCTGTGATAACCCACCGACAGTGCAGCACTTTCTCTGTGATAACCCACTGACAGTGCAGCACTTTCTCTGTGATAACCCACTGACAGTGCAGCACTTCTCTGTGATAACACATTGACAGTGCAGCACTTTCTCTATGATAACCCACTGACAGTGCAGCACTTTCTCTGTGATAACCCACCGACAGTGCAGCACTTTCCCTGTGATAACCCACTGACAGTGCAGCAATTGTCTGTGATAACACATTGAGAGTGCAGCACTTTCCCTGCGATAACCCACTGACAGTGCAGCACTTTCACTGTGATAACTTACCGACACTGCAGCACTTTCTCTGTGATAAATCACCGACAGTGCAGCAGTTTCACTGTGATAAATCACTGACAGTGCAGCACATTCTCTGTGATAACTCACCGACAGTACAGCACTTTCCCTGTGATAACCCACTGACAGTGCAGCACGTTCCCTGTGATAACCCACTGACAGTGCAGAACTTTCTCTGTGATAACCCACTGACAGTGCAGCACTTTCTGTGTGATAACCCACTGATAGTGCAGCACTTTCTCTGTGATAACCCACTGACAGTGTAGCACTTTCTTTGTGATAACCCACCGAAAGAGCAGCACTTTCTTTGTGATAACTCGCGATTTTGCAGCAATTTCTCTGTGATGACTCACCAGCAGTGCAGCATTTTCTCTGTGATAACCCACCAGCAGTGCAGCACTTTCTCTGTGATAACCCAACAGCAGTGCAGCACTTTCTCTGTGATAACTCACCGACAGTGCCGCACTTTCTCTGAGATGACTCACCAGCCGTGCAGCACTTTCTCTGTGATAAGTCACTGACAGTGCAGCACTTTCTCTGTGATAACTCACCGACAGTGCTGCACTTTCCCTGTGATAACTTACTGACAGTGCAGCACTTTCTCTGTGAAAACACACTGACAGTGCAGCACTTTCTCTGTGATAACCCACTGACAGTGCAGCACTTTCTCTGTGATAAACCACTGACACTGCAGCACTTTCTCTGTGATAACCCACTGACAGTGCAGCACTTTCTCTGTGATAACCCACTGACAGTGCAGCACTTTCTCTGTGATAACCCACTGACAGTGCAGCACATTCTCTGTGATAACTCACTGACAGTGCAGCACTTTGACTGTGATAACTCACTGACAGTGCAGCACTTTATCTGTGATAACTCACTGACAGTGCAGCACTTTCTCTGTGATAACCCACTGACAGTGCAGCACTTTCTCTGTGATAACCCACTGACAGTGCAGCACTTTCTCTGTGATAACTCACTGACAGTGCAGCACTTTGTCTGTGATAACACACTGACAGTGCAGCACTTTCTCTGTGATAACGCACCGACAGTGCAGCACTTTCTCTGTGATAACTCACTGAGAGTGCAGCACTTTCTCTGTGATAACCCACTGACAGTGCAGCACTTTCTCTGTGATAACACACTGACAGTGCAGCACTTTCTCTGTGATAACTCACTGACAGGACAGCACTTTCTCTGTTAAAACCTACTGACAGTGCAGCACTTCCTCTGTGATAACCCACTGATAGTGCAGCACTTTATCTGTGATAACCCACTGACAGTGCAGCACTTTATCTGTGATAACCCACTGACAGTGCAGCACTTTCCCTGTGATAACTTACTGACAGTGCAGCACTTTCCCTGTGTTAACCCACTGACAGTGCAGCACTTTCCCTGTGATAACCCACTGACAGTGCAGCACTTTCTCTGTGATAAGCCACTGACAGTGCAGCACTTTCCCTGTGTTAACCCACTGACAGTGCAGCACTTTCCCTGTGATAACCCACTGACAGTGCAGCACTTTCTCTGTGATAACTCACTGAGAGTGCAGCACTTTTTCTGTGATAACCCACCGACAGTGCAGCACTTTCCCTGTGATAACTCACTGACAGTTCAGCACTTTCTCTGTGATAACCCACTGACAGTGCAGCACTTTCTCTGCGATAACCCACTGACAGTGCAGCACTTTCTCTGCGAAAACCCACTGACAGTGCAGCACTTTCTCTGCGATAACCCACTGACAGTGCAGCACTTTCTCTGTGATAACTCACCGACAGTGCAGCACTTTCTCTGTGATAACTCACCGACAGTGCAGCACTTTCTGTGTGATAACCCACTGACAGTGCAGCACTTTCTCTGCGATAACCCACTGACAGTGCAGCACTTTCTCTGTGATAACCCACCGACAGTGCAGCACTTTCTCTGTGATAACCCACTGACAGTGCAGCACTTTCTCTGTGATAACCCACTGACAGTGCAGCACTTCTCTGTGATAACACATTGACAGTGCAGCACTTTCTCTATGATAACCCACTGACAGTGCAGCACTTTCTCTGTGATAACCCACCGACAGTGCAGCACTTTCCCTGTGATAACCCACTGACAGTGCAGCACTTGTCTGTGATAACACATTGAGAGTGCAGCACTTTCCCTGCGATAACCCACTGACAGTGCAGCACTTTCACTGTGATAACTTACCGACACTGCAGCACTTTCTCTGTGATAAATCACCGACAGTGCAGCAGTTTCACTGTGATAAATCACTGACAGTGCAGCACATTCTCTGTGATAACTCACCGACAGTACAGCACTTTCCCTGTGATAACCCACTGACAGTGCAGCACGTTCCCTGTGATAAACCACTGACAGTGCAGAACTTTCTCTGTGATAACCCACTGACAGTGCAGCACTTTCTGTGTGATAACCCACTGATAGTGCAGCACTTTCTCTGTGATAACCCACTGACAGTGTAGCACTTTCTTTGTGATAACCCACCGACAGTGCAGCACTTTCTTTGTGATAACTCGCGATTTTGCAGCAATTTCTCTGTGATGACTCACCAGCAGTGCAGCATTTTCTCTGTGATAACCCACCAGCAGTGCAGCACTTTCTCTGTGATAACCCAACAGCAGTGCAGCACTTTCTCTGTGATAACTCACCGACAGTGCCGCACTTTCTCTGAGATGACTCACCAGCCGTGCAGCACTTTCTCTGTGATAAGTCACTGACAGTGCAGCACTTTCTCTGTGATAACTCACCGACAGTGCTGCACTTTCCCTGTGATAACTTACTGACAGTGCAGCACTTTCTCTGTGAAAACACACTGACAGTGCAGCACTTTCTCTGTGATAACCCACTGACAGTGCAGCACTTTCTCTGTGATAAACCACTGACACTGCAGCACTTTCTCTGTGATAACCCACTGACAGTGCAGCACTTTCTCTGTTATAACTCACTGACAGTGCAGCACTTTCTCTGTGATAACTCACTGATAGCGCAGCACTTTGTCTGTGATAACTCACTGACAGTGCAGCACTTTCTCTGTGATAACCCACTGACAGTGCAGCACTTTCTCTGTGATAAACCACTGACAGTGCAGCACTTTCTCTGTGATAACTCACTGACAGTGCAGCACTTTCTCTGTGATAACTCACTGACAGTGCAGCACTTTGTCTGTGATAACTCACTGACAGTGCAGCACTTTCTCTGTGATAACCCACTGACAGTGCATCACTTTCCCTGTGATAACTTACTGACAGTGCAACACTTTCCCTGTGTCAACCCACTGACAGTGCAGCACTTTCCCTGTGATAACCCACTGACAGTGCAGCACTTTCTCTGTGATAAACCACTGACAGTGCAGCACTTTCCCTGTGTTAACCCACTGACAGTGCAGCACTTACCCTGTGATAACCCACTGACAGTGCAGCACTTTCTCTGTGATAACTCACTGACAGTGCAGCACTTTCTCTGTGATAACACACTGACAGTGCAGCACTTTCTCTGTGATAACTCACTGACACTGCAGCCCTTTCTCTGTGATAACCCACTGACAGTGCAGCACTTTCTCTGTGATAACTTACTGACAGTGCAGCACTTTCTCTGTGATAAACCACTGACAGTGCAGCACTTTCTCTGTGATGACTCACCAAAAGTGCAGCACGTTGTCTGTGATAACGCACTGACAGTGCAGCACTTTCTCTGTGATTACTCACTGATAGCGCAGCACTTTGTCTGTGATAACTCACTGACAGTGCAGCACTTTCTCTGTGATAACCCACTGACAGTGCAGCACTTTCTCTGTGATAACCCACTGACAGTGCAGCACATTCTCTGTGATAACTCACTGACAGTGCAGCACTTTGACTGTGATAACTCACTGACAGTGCAGCACTTTGTCTGTGATAACTCACAGACAGTGCAGCACTTTCTCTGTGATAACCCACTGACAGTGCAGCACTTTCTCTGTGATAACCCACTGACAGTGCAGCACTTTCTCTGTGATAACTCACTGACAGTGCAGCACTTTGTCTGTGATAACACACTGACAGTGCAGCACTTTCTCTGTGATAACGCACTGACAGTGCAGCACTTTCTCTGTGATAACTCACTGACAGTGCAGCACTTTGTCTGTGATAACTCACTGAGAGTGCAGCACTTTCTCTGTGATAACCCACTGACAGTGCAGCACTTTCTCTGTGATAACACACTGACAGTGCAGCACTTTCTCTGTGATAACTCACTGACAGGACAGCACTTTCTCTGTGATAACCTACTGACAGTGCAGCACTTCCTCTGTGATAACCCACTGAGAGTGCAGCACTTTATCTGTGATAACCCACTGACAGTGCAGCACTTTATCTGTGATAACCCACTGACAGTGCAGCACTTTCCCTGTGATAACTTACTGACAGTGCAGCACTTTCCCTGTGTTTACCCACTGACAGTGCAGCACTTTCCCTGTGATAACCCACTGACAGTGCAGCACTTTCTCTGTGATAAGCCACTGACAGTGCAGCACTTTCCCTGTGTTAACCCACTGACAGTGCAGCACTTTCCCTGTGATAACCCACTGACAGTGCAGCACTTTCTCTGTGATAACTCACTGAGAGTGCAGCACTTTTTCTGTGATAACCCACCGACAGTGCAGCACTTTCCCTGTGATAACTCACTGACAGTTCAGCACTTTCTCTGTGATAACCCACTGACAGTGCAGCACTTTCTCTGCGATAACCCACTGACAGTGCAGCACTTTCTCTGCGAAAATCCACTGACAGTGCAGCACTTTCTCTGCGATAACCCACTGACAGTGCAGCACTTTCTCTGTGATAACTCACCGACAGTGCAGCACTTTCTCTGTGATAACTCACCGACAGTGCAGCACTTTCTGTGTGATGACTCACCAACAGTGCAGCACTTTCTCTGTGATAACCCACCAGCAGTGCAGCACTTTCTCTGTGATAACTCACCGACAATGCAGCACTTTCCCTGTGATAACTTACTGACAGTGCAGCACTTTCTCTGTGATAATCCATTGACAGTGCAGCACTTTCTCTGTGATAACCCACTGACAGTGCAGCACTTTCTCTGTGATAACTCACCGACAGTTCAGCACTTTCTCTGTGATAACTCACCAGCAGTGCAGCACTTTCTCTGTGATAACTCACCGACATTGCAGCACTTTCCCTGTGATAACTTACTGACAGTGCAGCACTTTCTCTGTGATAATCCACTGACAGTGCAGCACTTTCCCTGTGATAACCCACTGACAGTGCAGCACGTTCTCTGTGATAACCCACTGACAGTGCACACTTTCTCTGTGATAACCCACTGACAGTGCAGCACTTTCGCTGTGATAACTCACTGACAGTTCAGCACTTTCTCTGTGATAACCCACTGACAGTGCAGCACTTTCTCTGCGATAACCCACTGACAATGCAGCACTTTCTCTGCGAAAACCCACTGGCAGTGCAGCACTTTCTCTGCGATAAATCACCGACAGTGCAGCACTTTCTGTGTGATGACTCACCAGCAGTGCAGCACTTTCTCTGTGATAAATCACCGACATTGCAGCACTTTCCCTGTGATAACTTACTGACAGTGCAGCACTTTCTCTGTGATAATCCACTGACAGTGCAGCACTTTCCCTGTGATAACCCACTGACAGTGCAGCACGTTCTCTGTGATAACCCACTGACAGTGCACACTTTCTCTGTGATAACACACTGACAGTGCAGCACTTTCTCTGTGATGACTCACCAACAGTGCAGCACGTTGTCTGTGATAACGCACTGACAGTGCAGCACTTTCTCTGTGATAACTCACTGATAGCGCAGCACTTTGTCTGTCATAACTCACTGACAGTGCAGCACTTTCTGTGTGATAACCCACTGACAGTGCAGCACTTTCTCTGTGATAACCCACTGACAGTGCAGCACTTTCTCTGGGATAACTCACTGACAGTGCAGCACTTTGACTGTGATAACTCACGGACAGTGCAGCACTTTCTCTGTGATAACTCACTGACAGTGCAGCACTTCCTCTGTGATAACCCACTGACAGTGCAGCACTTCCTCTGTGATAACCCACTGACAGTGCAGCACTTTCTCTCTGATAACTCACTGACAGTGCAGCACTTTGTAAGTGATAACTCACTGAGAGTGCAGCACTTTCTCTGCGATAACCCACTGACAGTGCAGCAAATTCTCTGTGATAACACACTGACAGTGCAGCACTTTCTCTGTGATAACTCACTGACAGTACAGCACTTTCTCTGTGATAACCCACTGACAGTGCAGCACTTCCTCTGTGATAACCCACTGACAGTGCAGCACTTTATCTGTGATAACCCACTGAGAGTGCAGCACTTTCTCTGTGATAACCCACTGACAGTGACGCACTTTCCCTGTGATAACTTACTGACAGTGCAGCACTTTCCCTGTGTTAACCCACTGACAGTGCAGCACTTTCCCTGTGATAACCCACTGACAGTGCAGCACTTTCTCTGTGATAACCCACTGACAGTGCAGCACTTTCTCTGCGATAACCCACTGACAGTGCAGCACTTTCCCTGTGATAACCCACTGACAGTGCAGCACTTTCTCTGTGATAAGCCACTGACAGTGCAGCACTTGCTCTGCGATAACCCACTGACAGTGCAGCACTTTCCCTGTGATAACCCACTGACAGTGCAGCACTTTCCCTGTGATAACCCACTGACAGTGCAGCACGTTCTCTGTGATAACCTACTGAGAGTGCTGCACTTTCTCTGTGATAACTCACTGACAGTGCAGCACTTTCTCTGTGATAACCAACTGACAGTGCAGCACTTTCTCTGTGATAACCCACTGACAGTGCAGCACTTTCTCTGTGATAACCTACTGACAGTGCAGCACTTTCTCCGTGATAACCCACTGACAGTGCAGCACTTTCTCTGTGATAACCCACTGACAGTGCAGCACTTTCTCTATGATAACTCACTGACAGTGCAGCACTTTCTCTGTGATAACCCACTGACAGTGCAGCACTTTCTCTGTGATAACCCACCCACAGTGCAGCACTTTCTCTGTGATAACCCACCGACAGTGCAGCACTTTCTATGTGATAACACACTGACAGTGCAGCACTTTCTCTGTGATAACCCACTGACAGTGCAGCACTTTATCTGTGATAACACATTGACAGTGCAGCACTTTCCCTGTGATAACCCACTGACAGTGCAGCACTTTCTCTGTGATAACCCACCGACAGTGCAGCACTTTCTCTGTGATAACCCACTGACAGTGCAGCACTTTCTCTGTGATAACCCACTGACAGTGCAGCACTTCTCTGTGATAACACATTGACAGTGCAGCACTGTCTCTATGATAACCCACTGACAGTGCAGCACTTTCTCTTTGATAACCCACCGACAGTGCAGCACTTTCCCTGTGATAACCCACTGACAGTGCAGCACTTGTCTGTGATAACACATTGAGAGTGCAGCACTTTCCCTGCGATAACCCACTGACAGTGCAGCACTTTCACTGTGATAACTTACCGACACTGCAGCACTTTCTCTGTGATAAATCACCGACAGTGCAGCAGTTTCACTGTGATAAATCACTGACAGTGCAGCACATTCTCTGTGATAACTCACCGACAGTACAGCACTTTCCCTGTGATAACCCACTGACAGTGCAGCACGTTCCCTGTGATAACCCACTGACAGTGCAGAACTTTCTCTGTGATAACCCACTGACAGTGCAGCACTTTCTGTGTGATAACCCACTGATAGTGCAGCACTTTCTCTGTGATAACCCACTGACAGTGTGGCACTTTCTTTGTGATAACCCACCGACAGTGCAGCACTTTCTTTGTGATAACTCGCGATTTTGCAGCAATTTCTCTGTGATGACTCACCAGCAGTGCAGCATTTTCTCTGTGATAACCCACCAGCAGTGCAGCACTATCTCTGTGATAACCCAACAGCAGTGCAGCACTTTCTCTGTGATAACTCACCGACAGTGCCGCACTTTCTCTGTGATGACTCACCAGCCGTGCAGCACTTTCTCTGTGATAAGTCACTGACAGTGCAGCACTTTCTCTGTGATAACTCACCGACAGTGCTGCACTTTCCCTGTGATAACTTACTGACAGTGCAGCACTTTCTCTGTGAAAACACACTGACAGTGCAGCACTTTCTCTGTGATAACCCACTGACAGTGCAGCACTTTCTCTGTGATAAACCACTGACACTGCAGCACTTTCTCTGTGATAACTCACTGACAGTGCAGCACTTTCTCTGTTATAACTCACTGACAGTGCAGCACTTTGTCTGTGAAACCTCACTGACAGTGCAGCACTTTCTCTGTGATAACCCACCAGCAGTGCAGCACTTTCTCTGTGATAACCCAACAGCAGTGCAGCACTTTCTCAGTGATAACTCACCGACAGTGCAGCACTTTCTCTGTGATGACTCACCAGCAGTGCAGCACTTTCTCTGTGATAAGTCACTGACAGTGCAGCACTTTCTCTGTGATAACTCACCGACAATGCTGCACTTTCCCGGTGATAACTTACTGACAGAGCAGCACTTTCTCTGTGATAACACACTGACAGTGCAGCACTTTCTCTGTGATAACCCACTGACAGTGCAGCACTCTCTCTGTGATGACTCACCAACAGTGCAGCACGTTGTCTGTGATAACTCACTGACAGTGCAGCACTTTCTCTGTGATAACTCACTGATAGCGCAGCACTTTGTCTGTGATAACTCACTGACAGTGCAGCACTTTCTCTGTGATAACCCACTGACAGTGCAGCACTTTCTCTGTGATAAACCACTGACAGTGCAGCACTTTCTCTGTGATAACTCACTGACAGTGCAGCACTTTCTCTGTGATAACTCACTGACAGTGCAGCACTTTGTCTGTGACAACTCACTGACAGTGCAGCACTTTCTCTGTGATAACCCACTGACAGTGCAGCACTTTCTCTGTGATAACCCACTGACAGTGCAGCACTTTCTCTGTGATAACTCACTGACAGTGCAGCACTTTCTCTGTGATAACCCACTGACAGTGCAGCACTTTCTCTGTGATAACACACTGACAGTGCAGCACTTTCTCTGTGATAACTCACTGACAGTACAGCACTTTCTCTGTGATAACCCACTGACAGTGCAGCACTCTCTCTGTGATGACTCACCAACAGTGCAGCACTTTCTCTGTGATAACCCACTGACAGTGCAGCACTTTCTCTGTGATAACTCACCGACAATGCTGCACTTTCCCGGTGATAACTTACTGACAGAGCAGCACTTTCTCTGTGATAACCCACTGACAGTGCAGCACTTTATCTGTGATAACCCACTGACAGTGCAGCACTTTCTCTGTGATAACCCACTGACAGTGCAGCACTTTCCCTGTGATAACTTACTGGCAGTGCAGCACTTTCCCTGTGTTAACCCACTGACAGTGCAGCAATTTCCCTGTGATAACCCACTGACAGTGCAACACTTTCTCTGTGATAGGCTACTGACGGTGCAGCACTTTCTCTGTGTTAACCCACTGACAGTGCAGCACTTTCCCTGTGATAACCCACTGACAGTGCAGCACTTCTCTGTGATAACACATTGACAGTGCAGCACTTTCTCTGTGATAACCCAACAGCAGTGCAGCACTTTCTCTGTGATAACTCACCGACAGTGCCGCACTTTCTCTGTGATGACTCACCAGCCGTGCAGCACTTTCTCTGTGATAAGTCACTGACAGTGCAGCACTTTCTCTGTGATAACTCACCGACAGTGCTGCACTTTCCCTGTGATAACTTAGTGACAGTGCAGCACTTTCTCTGTGAAAACACACTGACAGTGCAGCACTTTCTCTGTGATAACCCACTGACAGTGCAGCACTTTCTCTGTGATAAACCACTGACACTGCAGCACTTTCTCTGTGATAACTCACTGACAGTGCAGCACTTTCTCTGTTATAACTCACTGACAGTGCAGCACTTTGTCTGTGATAACTCACTGACAGTGCAGCACTTTCTCTGTGATAACCCACCAGCAGTGCAGCACTTTCTCTGTGATAACCCAACAGCAGTGCAGCACTTTCTCTGTGATAACTCACTGACAGTGCAGCACTTTCTCTGTGATAAACCACTGACACTGCAGCACTTTCTCTGTGATAACTCACTGACAGTGCAGCACTTTCTCTGTGATAACTCACTGACAGTGCAGCACTTTGTCTGTGACAACTCACTGACAGTGCAGCACTTTCTCTGTGATAACCCACTGACAGTGCAGCACTTTCTCTGTGATAACCCACTGACAGTGCAGCACTTTCTCTGTGATAACTCACTGACAGTGCAGCACTTTCTCTGTGATAACCCACTGACAGTGCAGCACTTTCTCTGTGATAACACACTGACAGTGCAGCACTTTCTCTGTGATAACTCACTGACAGTACAGCACTTTCTCTGTGATAACCCACTGACAGTGCAGCACTCTCTCTGTGATGACTCACCAACAGTGCAGCACTTTCTCTGTGATAACCCACTGACAGTGCAGCACTTTCTCTGTGATAACTCACCGACAATGCTGCACTTTCCCGGTGATAACTTACTGACAGAGCAGCACTTTCTCTGTGATAACCCACTGACAGTGCAGCACTTTATCTGTGATAACCCACTGACAGTGCAGCACTTTCTCTGTGATAACCCACTGACAGTGCAGCACTTTCCCTGTGATAACTTACTGGCAGTGCAGCACTTTCCCTGTGTTAACCCACTGACAGTGCAGCAATTTCCCTGTGATAACCCACTGACAGTGCAACACTTTCTCTGTGATAGGCTACTGACGGTGCAGCACTTTCTCTGTGTTAACCCACTGACAGTGCAGCACTTTCCCTGTGATAACCCACTGACAGTGCAGCACTTCTCTGTGATAACACATTGACAGTGCAGCACTTCCTCTATGATAACCCACTGACAGTGCAGCACTTTCTCAGTGATAACCCACCGACAGTGCAGCACTTTCCCTGTGATAACCCACTGACAGTGCAGCACTTCTCTGTGATAACACATTGAGAGTGCAGCACTTTCCCTGCGATAACCCACTGACAGTGCAGCACTTTCTCTGTGATAATTCACTGACAGTGCAGCACTTTCCCTGTGATAACACACTGACAGTGCAGCACTTACTCTGTGATAAATCACCGAAAGTGCAGCAGTTTCACAGTGATAACTTACCGACAGTGCAGCACTTTCTCTGTGATAACCCACTGACAGTGCACCACTTTCTCTGTGATAACACACTGACAGTACAGCACTTTCCCTGTGATAACCCACTGACAGTGCAGCACTTTCTCTGTGATAACCCACTGGCAGTGCAGCACTTTCTCTGTGATAACCCACCGACAGTACAGCAATTTCTCTGTGATCACACATTGACAGTGCAGCACTTTCTCTGTGATAACCAACCGACAGTGCAGCACTTCCTCTGTGATAACCCACTGACAGTGCAGCACTTTCCCTGTGATAACCCACTGACAGTGCAGCACTTCTCTGTGATAACACATTGACAGTGCAGCACTTTCTCTGTGATAACCCACTGACAGTGCAGCACTTTCTCTGTGATAACCCACCGACAGTGCAGCATTTCCCTGTGATAACCCACTGACAGTGCAGCACTTCTCTGTGATAACACATTGAGAGTGCAGCACTTTCCCTGCGATAACCCACTGACAGTGCAGCACTTTCTCTGTGATAACTCACAGACAGTGCAGCACTTTCTCTGTGATAAATCACCGACAGTGCAGCAGTTTCACTGTGATAACTTACCGACAGTGCAGCACTTTCTCTCTGATAATTCACCGAGAGTGCAGCACTTTCTCTGTGATAACTTAACGACAGTGCAGCATTTCTCTGTGATAACTCACCGACAGTACAGCACTTTCTCTGTGATAACCCACTGACAATGCAGCACGTTCCCTGTGATAACCCACTGACAGTGCAGCACTTTCTCTGTGATAACCCACTGACAGTGCAGCACTTTCTCTGTGATAACCCACTGACAGTGCAGCACTTTCTCTGTGATAAACCACTGACAGTGCAGCACTTTATTTGTGATAACCCACCGACAGTGCAGCACTTTCTTTGTGATAACTCCCGACCGTGCAACACTTTCTCTGTGATGACTCACCAGCAGTGCAGCATTTTCTCTGTGATAACCCACCAGCAGTGCAGCACATTCTCTGTGATAACCCACCAGCAGTGCAACACTTTCTCTGTGATAACTCACCGACAGTGCAGCACTTTCTCTGTGATGACTCACCAGCAGTGAGGACTTTCTCTGTGATAAGTCACTGACAGTGCAGCACTTTCTCTGTGATAACTCACCGACAGTGCAGCACTTTCCCTGTGATAACTTACTGACAGTGCAGAACTTTCTCTGTGATAACACACTGAGAGTGCAGCACTTTCTCTGTGATAACCCACTGACAGTGCAGCACTTTCTCTGTGATAACCCACTGACAGTGCAGCACTTTCTCTGTGAGAACCCACTGATAGTGCAGCACTTTCTCTGTGATAACCCACTGACAGTGCAGCACTTTATCTGTGATAACCCACTGACAGTGCAGCACTTTCCCTGTGATAACTTACTGACAGTGCAGCACTTTCCCTGTGTCAACCCACTGACAGTGCAGCACTTTCCCTGTGATAACCCACTGACAGTGCAGCACTTTCACTGTGATAACCCACTGACAGTGCAGCACTTTCCCTGTGTTAACCCACTGACAGTGCAGCACTTACCCTGTGATAACCCACTGACAGTGCAGCACTTTCTCTGTGATAACTCACTGACAGTGCAGCACTTTCTCTGTGATAACACACTGACAGTGCAGCACTTTCTCTGTGATAACTCACTGACAATGCAGCCCTTTCTCTGTGATAACCCACTGACAGTGCAGCACTTTCTCTGTGATAACTTACTGACAGTGCAGCACTTTCTCTGTGATAAACCACTGACAGTGCAGCACTTTCTCTGTGATGACTCACCAACAGTGCAGCACGTTGTCTGTGATAACGCACTGACAGTGCAGCACATTCTCTGTGATAACTCACTGACAGTGCAGCACTTTGACTGTGATAACTCACTGACAGTGCAGCACTTTGTCTGTGATAACTCACTGACAGTGCAGCACTTTGTCTGTGATAACACACTGACAGTGCAGCACTTTCTCTGTGATAACGCACTGACAGTGCAGCACTTTCTCTGTGATAACTCACTGACAGTGCAGCACTTTGTCTGTGATAACTCACTGAGAGTGCAGCACTTTCTCTGTGATAACCCACTGACAGTGCAGCAATTTCTCTGTGATAACTCACTGACAGGACAGCACTTTCTCTGTGATAACCTACTGACAGTGCAGCACTTCCTCTGTGATAACCCACTGACAGTGCAGCACTTTATCTGTGATAACCCACTGACAGTGCAGCACTTTATCTGTGATAACCCACTGACAGTGCAGCACTTTCCCTGTGATAACTTACTGACAGTGCAGCACTTTCCCTGTTTTAACCCACTGACAGTGCATCATTTTCCCTGTGATAACCCACTGACAGTGCAGCACATTCTCTGTGATAAGCCACTGACAGTGCAGCACTTTCCCTGTGTTAACCCACTGACAGTGCAGCACTTTCCCTGTGATAACCCACTGACAGTGCAGCACTTTCTCTGTGATAACTCACTGAGAGTGCAGCACTTTTTCTGTGATAACCCACCGACAGTGCAGCACTTTCCCTGTGATAACTCACTGACAGTTCTGCACTTTCTCTGTGATAACCCACTGACAGTGCAGCACTTTCTCTGCGATAACCCACTGACAGTGCAGCACTTTCTCTGCGAAAACCCACTGACAGTGCAGCACTTTCTCTGCGATAACCCACTGACAGTGCAGCACTTTCTCTGTGATAACTCACCGACAGTGCAACACTTTCTCTGTGATAACTCACCGACAGTGCAGCACTTTCTGTGTGATGACTCACCAACAGTGCAGCACTTTCTGTGTGATAACCCACCAGCAGTGCAGCACGTTCTCTGTGATAACTCACCGACAATGCAGCACTTTCCCTGTGATAATTTACTGACAGTGCAGCACTTTCTCTGTGATAATCCATTGACAGTGCAGCACCTTCTCTGTGATAACCCACTGACAGTGCAGCACTTTCTCTGTGATAACTCACCGACAGTGCAGCACTTTCTCTGTGATAACTCACCAGCAGTGCAGCACTTTCTCTGTGATAACTCACCGACATTGCAGCACTTTCCCTGTGATAACTTACTGACAGTGCAGCACTTTCTCTGTGATCATCCACTGACAGTGCAGCACTTTCCCTGTGATAACCCACTGACAGTGCAGCACGTTCTCTGTGATAACCCACTGACAGTGCACACTTTCTCTGTGATAACACACTGACAGTGCAGCACTTACCCTGTGATAAATCACCGAATGAGCAGCAGTTTCACTGTGATAAATTACCGACAGTGCAGCACTTTTTCTGTGATAACCCACAGACAGTGCACCCCTCTCTCTGTGATAACACACTGACAGTACAGCACTTTCCCTGTGATAACCCATTGACAGTACAGCACTTTCCCTGTGATAACCCACTGACAGTGCAGCACTATCTCTGTGATAACCCACTGGCAGTGCAGCACTTTCTCTGTGATAACCCACCGACAGTACAGCAATTTCTCTGTGATAACACATTGACATTGCAGCACTTTCCCTGTGATAACCCACTGACAGTGCAGCACTTTCTCTGTGATAACCCACCGACAGTGCAGCACTTCCTCTGTGATAACCCACTGACAGTGCAGCACTTCTCTGTGATAACACATTGACAGTGCAGCACTTTCTCTATGATAACCCACTGACAGTGCAGCACTTTCTCTGTGATAACCCACCGACAGTGCAGCACTTTCCCTGTGATAACCCACTGAGAGTGCAGCACTTCTCTGTGATAACACATTGAGAGTGCAGCACTTTCCCTGCGATAACCCACTGACAGTGCAGCACTTTCTCTGTGATAACTCACCGACAGTGCAGCACTTTCTCTGTGATAAATCACCGACAGTGCAGCAGTTTCACTGTGATAACTTACCGACAGTGCAGCACTTTCTCTGTGATAACCCACTGACAGTGCAGCACGTTCCCTGTGATAACCCACTGACAGTGCAGCACTTTCTCTGTGATAACCCACTGACAGTGCAGCACTTTCTCTGTGATAACCCACTGACAGTGCAGCACTTTCTCTGTGATAAACCACTGACAGTGCAGCACTTTATTTGTGATAACCCACCGACAGTGCAGCACTTTCTTTGTGATAACTCCCGACCGTGCAGCACTTTCTCTGTGATGACTCACCAGCAGTGCAGCATTTTCTCTGTGATAACCCACCAGCAGTGCAGCACTTTCTCTGTGATAACCCACCAGCAGTGCAACAATTTCTCTGTGATAACTCACCGACAGTGCAGAACTTTCTCTGTGATGACTCACTAGCCGTGCAGCACTTTCTCTGTGATAAGTCACTGACAGTGCAGCACTTTCTCTGTGATAACTCACCGACAGTGCAGCACTTTCCCTGTGATAACTTACTGACAGTGCAGAACTTTCTCTGTGATAACACACTGACAGTGCAGCACTTTCTCTGTGATAACCCACTGACAGTGCAGCACTTTCTCTGTGATAACCCACTGACAGTGCAGCACTTTCTCTGTGATAACCCACTGATAGTGCAGCACTTTCTCTGTGATAACTCACTGACAGTGCAGCACTTTCTCTGTGATAACACACTGACAGTGCAGCAATTTCTTTGTGATAACTCACTGACACTGCAGCACTTTCTCTGTGATAACACACTGACAGTGCAGCACTTTCTCTGCGATAACTCACTGTCAGTGCAGCACTTTGACTGTAATAACTCACTGACAGTGCAGCAATTTGTCTGTGATAACTCACTGACAGAGCAGCACTTTCTCTGTGATAACCCTCTGACAGTGCAGCACATTCTCTGTGATGACTCACCAACAGTGCAGCGCGTTGTCTGTGATAACGCACTGACAGTGCAGCACTTTCTCTGTGATAACTCACTGATAGCGCAGTACTTTGTCTGTGATAACTCACTGACAGTGCAGCACTTTCTCTGTGATAACCCACTGACAGTGCAGCACTTTCTCTGTGATAACCCACTGACAGTGCAGCACTTTCTCTGGGATAACTCACTGACAGTGCAGCACTTTGACTGTGATAACTCACTGACAGTGCAGCACTTTCTCTGTGATAACTCACTGACAGTGCAGCACTTTCTCTGTGATAACCCACTGACAGTGCAGCACTTCCTCTGTGATAACCCACTGACAGTGCAGCACTTTCTCTCTGATAACTCACTGACAGTGCAGCACTTTCTCTGTGATAAGCCACTGACAGTGCAGCACTTTCCCTGTGTTAACCCACTGACAGTGCAGCACTTTCCCTGTGTTAACCCACTGACAGTGCAGCACTTTCCCTGTGATAACACACTGACAGTGCAGCACTTTCTCTGTGATAAGCCACTGACAGTGCAGCACTTTCCCTGTGTTAACCCACTGACAGTGCAGCACTTTCCCTGTGATAACCCACTGACTGTGCAGCACTTTCTCTGCGATAACCCACTGACAGTGCAGCACTTTCCCTGTGATAACCCACTGACAGTGCAGCACTTTATCTGTGATAAGCCACTGACAGTGCAGCACTTGCTCTGCGATAACCCACTGACAGTGCAGCACTTTCCCTGTGATAACCCACTGACAGTGCAGCACTTTCCCTGTGATAACCCACTGACAGTGCAGCACTTTCCCTGTGATAACCCACTGACAGTGCAGCACTTTCCCTGTGTTAACCCACTGACAGTGCAGCACTTACCCTGTGATAACCCACTGACAGTGCAGCACTTTCTCTGTGATAACTCACTGACAGTGCAGCACTTTCTCTGTGATAACACACTGACAGTGCAGCACTTTCTCTGTGATAACTCACTGACACTGCAGCCCTTTCTCTGTGATAACCCACTGACAGTGCAGCACTTTCTCTGTGATAACTTACTGACAGTGCAGCACTTTCTCTGTGATAAACCACTGACAGTGCAGCACTTTCTCTGTGATGACTCACCAACAGTGCAGCACGTTGTCTGTGATAACGCACTGACAGTGCAGCACATTCTCTGTGATAACTCACTGACAGTGCAGCACTTTGACTGTGATAACTCACTGACAGTGCAGCACTTTGTCTGTGATAACTCACTGACAGTGCAGCACTTTGTCTGTGATAACACACTGACAGTGCAGCACTTTCTCTGTGATAACGCACTGACAGTGCAGCACTTTCTCTGTGATAACTCACTGACAGTGCAGCACTTTGTCTGTGATAACTCACTGAGAGTGCAGCACTTTCTCTGTGATAACCCACTGACAGTGCAGCAATTTCTCTGTGATAACTCACTGACAGGACAGCACTTTCTCTGTGATAACCTACTGACAGTGCAGCACTTCCTCTGTGATAACCCACTGACAGTGCAGCACTTTATCTGTGATAACCCACTGACAGTGCAGCACTTTATCTGTGATAACCCACTGACAGTGCAGCACTTTCCCTGTGATAACTTACTGACAGTGCAGCACTTTCCCTGTTTTCACCCACTGACAGTGCAGCATTTTCCCTGTGATAACCCACTGACAGTGCAGCACATTCTCTGTGATAAGCCACTGACAGTGCAGCACTTTCCCTGTGTTAACCCACTGACAGTGCAGCACTTTCCCTGTGATAACCCACTGACATTGCAGCACTTTCTCTGTGATAACTCACTGAGAGTGCAGCACTTTTTCTGTGATAACCCACCGACAGTGCAGCACTTTCCCTGTGATAACTCACTGACAGTTCAGCACTTTCTCTGTGATAACCCACTGACAGTGCAGCACTTTCTCTGCGATAACCCACTGACAGTGCAGCACTTTCTCTGCGAAAACCCACTGACAGTGCAGCACTTTCTCTGCGATAACCCACTGACAGTGCAGCACTTTCTCTGTGATAACTCACCGACAGTGCAACACTTTCTCTGTGATAACTCACCGACAGTGCAGCACTTTCTGTGTGATGACTCACCAACAGTGCAGCACTTTCTGTGTGATAACCCACCAGCAGTGCAGCACGTTCTCTGTGATAACTCACCGACAATGCAGCACTTTCCCTGTGATAATTTACTGACAGTGCAGCACTTTCTCTGTGATAATCCATTAACAGTGCAGCACCTTCTCTGTGATAACCCACTGACAGTGCAGCACTTTCTCTGTGATAACTCACCGACAGTGCAGCAATTTCTCTGTGATAACTCACCAGCAGTGCAGCACTTTCTCTGTGATAACTCACCGACATTGCAGCACTTTCCCTGTGATAACTTACTGACAGTGCAGCACTTTCTCTGTGATAATCCACTGACAGTGCAGCACTTTCCCTGTGATAACCCACTGACAGTGCAGCACGTTCTCTGTGATAACCCACTGACAGTGCACACTTTCTCTGTGATAACCCACTGACAGTGCAGCACTTTCCCTGTGATAACTCACTAACAGTTCAGCACTTTCTCTGTGATAACCCACTGACAGTGCAGCACTTTCTCTGCGATAACCCACTGACAGTGCAGCACTTTCTCTGCGAAAACCCGCTGGCAGTGCAGCACTTTCTCTGCGATAAATCACCGACAGTGCAGCACTTTCTGTGTGATGACTCACCAGCAGTGCAGCACTTTCTCTGTGATAACCCACTGACAGTGCACACTTTCTCTGTGATAACACACTGACAGTGCAGCACTTACTCTGTGATAAATCACCGAATGAGCAGCAGTTTCACTGTGATAAATTACCGACAGTGCAGCACTTTTTCTGTGATAACCCACAGACAGTGCACCACTTTCTCTGTGATAACACACTGACAGTACAGCACTTTCCCTGTGATAACCCATTGACAGTACAGCACTTTCCCTGTGATAACCCACTGACAGTGCAGCACTATCTCTGTGATAACCCACTGGCAGTGCAGCACTTTCTCTGTGATAACCCACCGACAGTACAGCAATTTCTCTGTGATAACACATTGACATTGCAGCACTTTCCCTGTGATAACCCACTGACAGTGCAGCACTTTCTCTGTGATAACCCACCGACAGTGCAGCACTTCCTCTGTGATAACCCACTGACAGTGCAGCACTTCTCTGTGATAACACATTGACAGTGCAGCACTTTCTCTATGATAACCCACTGACAGTGCAGCACTTTCTCTGTGATAACCCACCGACAGTGCAGCACTTTCCCTGTGATAACCCACTGAGAGTGCAGCACTTCTCTGTGATAACACATTGAGAGTGCAGCACTTTCCCTGCGATAACCCACTGACAGTGCAGCACTTTCTCTGTGATAACTCACCGACAGTGCAGCACTTTCTCTGTGATAAATCACCGACAGTGCAGCAGTTTCACTGTGATAACTTACCGACAGTGCAGCACTTTCTCTGTGATAACCCACTGACAGTGCAGCACGTTCCCTGTGATAACCCACTGACAGTGCAGCACTTTCTCTGTGATAACCCACTGACAGTGCAGCACTTTCTCTGTGATAACCCACTGACAGTGCAGCACTTTCTCTGTGATAAACCACTGACAGTGCAGCACTTTATTTGTGATAACCCACCGACAGTGCAGCACTTTCTTTGTGATAACTCCCGACCGTGCAGCACTTTCTCTGTGATGACTCACCAGCAGTGCAGCATTTTCTCTGTGATAACCCACCAGCAGTGCAGCACTTTCTCTGTGATAACCCACCAGCAGTGCAACAATTTCTCTGTGATAACTCACCGACAGTGCAGAACTTTCTCTGTGATGACTCACTAGCCGTGCAGCACTTTCTCTGTGATAAGTCACTGACAGTGCAGCACTTTCTCTGTGATAACTCACCGACAGTGCAGCACTTTCCCTGTGATAACTTACTGACAGTGCAGAACTTTCTCTGTGATAACACACTGACAGTGCAGCACTTTCTCTGTGATAACCCACTGACAGTGCAGCACTTTCTCTGTGATAACCCACTGACAGTGCAGCACTTTCTCTGTGATAACCCACTGATAGTGCAGCACTTTCTCTGTGATAACTCACTGACAGTGCAGCACTTTCTCTGTGATAACACACTGACAGTGCAGCAATTTCTTTGTGATAACTCACTGACACTGCAGCACTTTCTCTGTGATAACACACTGACAGTGCAGCACTTTCTCTGCGATAACTCACTGTCAGTGCAGCACTTTGACTGTAATAACTCACTGACAGTGCAGCAATTTGTCTGTGATAACTCACTGACAGAGCAGCACTTTCTCTGTGATAACCCTCTGACAGTGCAGCACATTCTCTGTGATGACTCACCAACAGTGCAGCGCGTTGTCTGTGATAACGCACTGACAGTGCAGCACTTTCTCTGTGATAACTCACTGATAGCGCAGTACTTTGTCTGTGATAACTCACTGACAGTGCAGCACTTTCTCTGTGATAACCCACTGACAGTGCAGCACTTTCTCTGTGATAACCCACTGACAGTGCAGCACTTTCTCTGGGATAACTCACTGACAGTGCAGCACTTTGACTGTGATAACTCACTGACAGTGCAGCACTTTGACTGTGATAACTCACTGACAGTGCAGCACTTTCTCTGTGATAACTCACTGACAGTGCAGCACTTTCTCTCTGATAACTCACTGACAGTGCAGCACTTTGTAAGTGATAACTCACTGAGAGTGCAGCACTTTCCCTGTGTTAACCCACTGACAGTGCAGCACTTTCCCTGTGTTAACCCACTGACAGTGCAGCACTTTCCCTGTGATAACACACTGACAGTGCAGCACTTTCTCTGTGATAAGCCACTGACAGTGCAGCACTTTCCCTGTGTTAACCCACTGACAGTGCAGCACTTTCCCTGTGATAACCCACTGACTGTGCAGCACTTTCTCTGCGATAACCCACTGACAGTGCAGCACTTTCCCTGTGATAACCCACTGACAGTGCAGCACTTTCTCTGTGATAAGCCACTGACAGTGCAGCACTTGCTCTGCGATAACCCACTGACAGTGCAGCACTTTCCCTGTGATAACCCACTGACAGTGCAGCACTTTCCCTGTGATAACCCACTGACAGTGCAGCACTTTCCCTGTGATAACCCACTGACAGTGCAGCACTTTCTCTGTGATAACCTACTGAGAGTGCTGCACTATCTCTGTGATAACTCACTGACAGTGCAGCACTTTCTCTGTGATAACCCACTGACAGTGCAGCACTTTCCCTGTGATAACCCACTGACAGTGCAGCACTTTCTCTGTGATAACCTACTGAGAGTGCAGCACTTTCTCTGTGATAACTCACTGACAGTGCAGCACTTTCCCTGTGATAACCAACTGACAGTGCAGCACTTTCTCTGTGATAACCCACTGACAGTGCAGCACTTTCTCTGTGATAACCTACTGACAGTGCAGCACTTTCTCCGTGATAACCCACTGACAGTGCAGCACTTTCTCTGTGATAACCCACTGACAGTGCAGCACTTTCTCTATGATAACTCACTGACAGTGCAGCACTTTCTCTGTGATAACTCCCGACCGTGCAGCACTTTCTCTGTGATGACTCACCAGCAGTGCAGCATTTTCTCTGTGATAACCCACCAGCAGTGCAGCACTTTCTCTGTGATAACCCACCAGCAGTGCAACACTTTCTCTGTGATAACTCACCGACAGTGCAGCACTTTCTCTGTGATGACTCACCAGCAGTGAGGACTTTCTCTGTGATAAGTCACTGACAGTGCAGCACTTTCTCTGTGATAACTCACCGACAGTGCAGCACTTTCCCTGTGATAACCCACTGACAGTGCAGCACTTTCTCTATGATAACTCACTGACAGTGCAGCACTTTCTCTGTGATAACCCACCGACAGTGCAGCACTTTCTCTGTGATAACCCACCCACAGTGCAGCACTTTCTCTGTGATAACCCACCGACAGTGCAGCACTTTCTATGTGATAACACACTGACAGTGCAGCACTTTCTCTGTGATAACCCACTGACAGTGCAGCACTTTATCTGTGATAACACAATGACAGTGCAGCACTTTCCCTGTGATAACCCACTGACAGTGCAGCACTTTCTCTGTGATAACCCACCGACAGTGCAGCACTTTCTCTGTGATAACCCACTGACAGTGCAGCACTTGTCTGTGATAACACATTGAGAGTGCAGCACTTTCCCTGCGATAACCCACTGACAGTGCAGCACTTTCACTGTGATAACTTACCGACACTGCAGCACTTTCTCTGTGATAAATCACCGACAGTGCAGCAGTTTCACTGTGATAAATCACTGACAGTGCAGCACATTCTCTGTGATAACTCACCGACAGTACAGCACTTTCCCTGTGATAACCCACTGACAGTGCAGCACGTTCCCTGTGATAACCCACTGACAGTGCAGAACTTTCTCTGTGATAACCCACTGACAGTGCAGCACTTTCTGTGTGATAACCCACTGATAGTGCAGCACTTTCTCTGTGATAACCCACTGACAGTGTAACACTTTCTTTGTGATAACCCACCGACAGTGCAGCACTTTCTTTGTGATAACTCGCGATTTTGCAGCAATTTCTCTGTGATGACTCACCAGCAGTGCAGCATTTTCTCTGTGATAACCCACCAGCAGTGCAGCACTTTCTCTGTGATAACCCAACAGCAGTGCAGCACTTTCTCTGTGATAACTCACCGACAGTGCCGCACTTTCTCTGAGATGACTCACCAGCCGTGCAGCACTTTCTCTGTGATAAGTCACTGACAGTGCAGCACTTTCTCTGTGATAACTCACCGACAGTGCTGCACTTTCCCTGTGATAACTTACTGACAGTGCAGCACTTTCTCTGTGAAAACACACTGACAGTGCAGCACTTTCTCTGTGATAACCCACTGACAGTGCAGCACTTTCTCTGTGATAAACCACTGACACTGCAGCACTTTCTCTGTGATAACTCACTGACAGTGCAGCACTTTCTCTGTTGTAACTCACTGACAGTGCAGCACTTTGTCTGTGATAACTCACTGACAGTGCAGCACTTTCTCTGTGATAACCCACCAGCAGTGCAGTACTTTCTCTGTGATAACCCAACAGCAGTGCAGCACTTTCTCTGTGATAACTCACCGACAGTGCAGCACTTTCTCTGTGATGACTCACCAGCAGTGCAGTACTTTCTCTGTGATAACCCAACAGCAGTGCAGCACTTTCTCTGTGATAACTCACCGACAGTGCAGCACTTTCTCTGTGATGACTCACCAGCAGTGCAGCACTTTCTCTGTGATAAGTCACTGACAGTGCAGCACTTTCTCTGTCACAACCCACTGGCAGTGCAGCACTTTCTCTGTGATAACCCACCGACAGTACAGCAATTTCTCTGTGATAACACATTGACAGTGCAGCACTTTCCCTGTGATAACCCACTGACAGTGCAGCACTTTCTCTGTGATAACCCACCGACAGTGCAGCACTTCCTCTGTGATAACCCACTGACAGTGCAGCACTTTCCCTGTGATAACCCACTGACAGTGCAGCACTTCTCTGTGATAACACATTGACAGTGCAGCACTTTCTCTATGATAACCCACTGACAGTGCAGCACTTTCTCTGTGATAACCCACCGACAGTGCAGCACTTTCCCTGTGATAACCCACTGAGAGTGCAGCACTTCTCTGTGATAACACATTGAGAGTGCAGCACATTCCCTGCGATAACCCACTGACAGTGCAGCACTTTCTCTGTGATAACTCACCGACAGTGCAGCACTTTCTCTGTGATAAATCACCGACAGTGCAGCAGTTTCACTGTGATAATTTACCGACAGTGCAGCACTTTCTCTGTGATAACCCACTGACAGTGCAGCACGTTCCCTGTGATAACCCACTGACAGTGCAGCACTTTCTCTGTGATAACCCACTGACAGTGCAGCACTTTCTCTGTGATAACCACTGACAGAGCAGCACTTTATTTGTGATAACCCACCGACAGTGCAGCACTTTCTTTGTGATAACTCCCGACCGTGCAGCACTTTCTCTGTGATGACTCACCAGCAGTGCAGCATTTTCTCTGTGATAACCCACCAGCAGTGCAGCACTTTCTCTGTGATAACCCACCAGCAGTGCCACACTTTCTCTGTGATAACTCACCGACAGTGCAGCACTTTCTCTGTGATGACTCACCAGCCGTGCAGCACTTTCTCTGTGATAAGTCACTGACAGTGCAGCACTTTCTCTGTGATAACTCACCGACAGTGCAGCACTTTCCCTGTGATAACTTACTGACAGTGCAGAACTTTCTCTGTGATAACACACTGACAGTGCAGCACTTTCTCTGTGATAACCCACTGACAGTGCTGCACTTTCTCTGTGATAACCCACTGACAGTGCAGCACTTTCTCTGTGATAACCCACTGACAGTGCAGCACTTTCTCTATGATAACTCACTGACAGTGCAGCACTTTCTCTGTGATAACACACTGACAGTGCAGCAATTTCTCTGTGATAACTCACTGACACTGCAGCACTTTCTCTGTGATAACACACTGACAGTGCAGCACTTTCTCTGCGATAACTCACTGTCAGTGCAGCACTTTGACTGTAATAACTCACTAACAGTGCAGCACTTTGTCTGTGATAACTCACTGACAGTGCAGCACTTTCTCTGTGATAACCCTCTGACAGTGCAGCACTTTCTCTGTGATGACTCACCAACAGTGCAGCACGTTGTCTGTGATAACGCACTGACAGTGCAGCACTTTCTCTGTGATAACTCACTGATAGCGCAGCACTTTGTCTGTGATAACTCACTGACAGTGCAGCACTTTCTCTGTGATAACCCACTGACAGTGCAGCACTTTCTCTGTGATAACCCACTGACAGTGCAGCACTTTCTCTGGGATAACTCACTGACAGTGCAGCACTTTGACTGTGATAACTCACTGACAGTGCAGCACTTTCTCTGTGATAACTCACTGACAGTGCAGCACTTTCTCTGTGATAACCCACTGACAGTGCAGCACTTCCTCTGTGAAAACCCACTGACAGTGCAGCACTTTCTCTCTGATAACTCACTGACAGTGCAGCACTTTGTAAGTGATAACTCACTTAGAGTGCAGCACTTTCTCTGTGATAACCCACTGACAGTGCAGCAATTTCTCTGTGATAACACACTGACAGTGCAGCACTTTCTCTGTGATAACTCACTGACAGTACAGCACTTTCTCTGTGATAACCCACTGACAGTGCAGCACTTCCTCTGTGATAACCCACTGACAGTGCAGCACTTTATCTGTGATAACCCACTGAGAGTGCAGCACTTTCTCTGTGATAACCCACTGACAGTGCAGCACTTTCCCTGTGATAACTTACTGACAGTGCAGCACTTTCCCTGTGTTAACCCACTGACAGTGCAGCACTTTCCCTGTGATAACACACTGACAGTGCAGCACTTGCTCTGCGATAACCCACTGACAGTGCAGCACTTTCCCTGTGATAACCCACTGACAGTGCAGCACTTTCCCTGTGATAACCCACTGACAGTGCAGCACTTTCTCTGTGATAACCTACTGAGAGTGCTGCACTTTCTCTGTGATAACTCACTGACAGTGCAGCACTTTCTCTGTGATAACCAACTGACAGTGCAGCACCTTCTCTGTGATAACCCACTGACAGTGCAGCACTTTCTCTGTGATAACCTACTGACAGTGCAGCACTTTCTCCGTGATAACCCACTGACAGTGCAGCACTTTCTCTGTGATAACCCACTGACAGTGCAGCACTTTCTCTATGATAACTCACTGACAGTGCAGCACTTTCTCTGTGATAACCCACCGACAGTGCAGCACTTTCTCTGTGATAACCCACCCACAGTGCAGCACTTTCTCTGTGATAACCCACCGACAGTGCAGCACTTTCTCTGTGATAACACACTGACAGTGCAGCACTTTCTCTGTGATAACCCACTGACAGTGCAGCACTTTATCTGTGATAACACATTGACAGTGCAGCACTTTCCCTGTGATAACCCACTGACAGTGCAGCACTTTCTCTGTGATAACCCACCGACAGTGCAGCACTTTCTCTGTGATAACCCACTGACAGTGCAGCACTTTCTCTGTGATAACCCACTGACAGTGCAGCACTTCTCTGTGATAACACATTGACAGTGCAGCACTTTCTCTGTGATAACCCACCGACAGTGCAGCACTTTCCCTGTGATAACCCACTGACAGTGCAGCAGTTGTCTGTGATAACACATTGAGAGTGCAGCACTTTCCCTGCGATAAGCCACTGACAGTGCAGCACTTTCACTGTGATAACTTACCGACACTGCAGCACTTTCTCTGTGATAAATCACCGACAGTGCAGCAGTTTCACTGTGATAAATCACTGACAGTGCAGCACATTCTCTGTGATAACTCACCGACAGTACAGCACTTTCCCTGTGATAACCCACTGACAGTGCAGCACTTTCTCTGTGATAACCCACTGACAGTGCAGCACTTTCTGTGTGATAACCCACTGATAGTGCAGCACTTTCTCTGTGATAACCCACTGACAGTGTAGCACTTTCTTTGTGATAACCCACCGACAGTGCAGCACTTTCTTTGTGATAACTCGCGATTTTGCAGCAATTTCTCTGTGATGACTCACCAGCAGTGCAGCATTTTCTCTGTGATAACCCACCAGCAGTGCAGCACTTTCTCTGTGATAACCCAACAGCAGTGCAGCACTTTCTCTGTGATAACTCACCGACAGTGCCGCACTTTCTCTGTGATGACTCACCAGCCGTGCAGCACTTTCTCTGTGATAAGTCACTGACAGTGCAGCACTTTCTCTGTGATAACTCACCGACAGTGCTGCACTTTCCCTGTGATAACTTACTGACAGTGCAGCACTTTCTCTGTGAAAACACACTGACAGTGCAGCACTTCCTCTGTGATAACCCACTGACAGTGCAGCACTTTCTCTGTGATAAACCACTGACACTGCAGCATTTTCTCTGTGATAACTCACTGACAGTGCAGCACTTTCTCTGTTATAACTCACTGACAGTGCAGCACTTTGTCTGTGATAACTCACTGACAGTGCAGCACTTTCTCTGTGATAACCCACCAGCAGTGCAGCACTTTCTCTGTGATAACCCAACAGCAGTGCAGCACTTTCTCTGTGATAACTCACCGACAGTGCAGCACTTTCTCTGTGATGACTCACCAGCAGTGCAGCACTTTCTCTGTGATAAGTCATTGACAGTGCAGCACTTTCTCTGTGATAACTCACCGACAATGCTGCACTTTCCCGGTGATAACTTACTGACAGTGCAGCACTTTCTCTGTGATAACACACTGACAGTGCAGCACTTTCTCTGTGATAACCCACTGACAGTGCAGCACTCTCTCTGTGATGACTCACCAACAGTGCAGCACGTTGTCTGTGATAACTCACTGACAGTGCAGCACTTTCTCTGTGATAACTCACTGATAGCGCAGCACTTTGTCTGTGATAACTCACTGACAGTGCAGCACTTTCTCTGTGATAACCCACTGACAGTGCAGCACTTTCTCTGTGATAAACCACTGACAGTGCAGCACTTTCTCTGTGATAACTCACTGACAGTGCAGCACTTTCTCTGTGATAACTCACTGACAGTGCAGCACTTTCTCTGTGATAACCCACTGACAGTGCAGCACTTTTTCTGTGATAACCCACTGACAGTGCAGCACTTTCTCTGTGATAACTCACTGACAGTGCAGCACTTTCTCTGTGATAATCCACTGACAGTGCAGCACTTTCTCTGTGATAACACACTGACAGTGCAGCACTTTCTCTGTGATAACTCACTGACAGTACAGCACTTTCTCTGTGATAACCCACTGACAGTGCAGCACTTCCTCTGTGATAACCCACTGACAGTGCAGCACTTTATCTGTGATAACCCACTGACAGTGCAGCACTTTCTCTGTGATAAACCACTGACAGTGCAGCACTTTCCCTGTGATAACTTACTGGCAGTGCAGCACTTTCCCTGTGTTAACCCACTGACAGTGCAGCAATTTCCCTGTGATAACCCACTGACAGTGCTACACTTTCTCTGTGATAGGCCACTGACGGTGCAGCACTTTCTCTGTGTTAACCCACTGACAGTGCAGCACTTTCCCTGTGATAACCCACTGACAGTGCAGCACTTCTCTGTGATAACACATTGACAGTGCAGCACTTTCTCTATGATAACCCACTGACAGTGCAGCACTTTCTCAGTGATAACCCACCGACAGTGCAGCACTTTCCCTGTGATAACCCACTGACAGTGCAGCACTTCTCTGTGATAACACATTGAGAGTGCAGCACTTTCCCTGCGATAACCCACTGACAGTGCAGCACTTTCTCTGTGATAATTCACTGACAGTGCAGCACTTTCCCTGTGATAACACACTGACAGTGCAGCACTTACTCTGTGATAAATCACCGAATGTGCCGCAGTTTCACTGTGATAACTTACCGACAGTGCAGCACTTTCTCTGTGATAACCCACTGACAGGGCACCACTTTCTCTGTGATAACACACTGACAGTACAGCACTTTCCCTGTGATAACCCATTGACAGTACAGCACTTTCCCTGTGATAACCCACTGACAGTGCAGCACTTTCTCTGTGATAACCCACTGGCAGTGCAGCACTTTCTCTGTGATAACCCACCGACAGTACAGCAATTTCTCTGTGATAACACATTGACAGTGCAGCACTTTCCCTGTGATAACCCACTGACAGTGCAGCACTTTCTCTGTGATAACCCACCGACAGTGCAGCACTTCCTCTGTGATAACCCACTGACAGTGCAGCACTTTCCCTGTGATAACCCACTGACAGTGCAGCACTTCTCTGTGATAACACATTGACAGTGCAGCACTTTCTCTTTGATAACCCACTGACAGTGCAGCACTTTCTCTGTGATAACCCACCGACAGTGCAGCATTTCCCTGTGATAACCCACTGACAGTGCAGCACTTCTCTGTGATAACACATTGAGAGTGCAGCACTTTCCCTGCGATAACCCACTGACAGTGCAGCACATTCTCTGTGATAACTCACCGACAGTGCAGCACTTTCTCTGTGATAAATCACCGACAGTGCAGCAGTTTCACTGTGATAACTTACCGACAGTGCAGCACTTTCTCTCTGATAATTCACCGACAGTGCAGCACTTTCTCTGTGATAACTTACCGACAGTGCAGCACTTTCTCTGTGATAACTCACCGACAGTACGGCACTTTCTCTGTGATAACCCACTGACAATGCAGCACGTTCCCTGTGATAACCCACTGACAGTGCAGCACTTTCTCTGTGATAACCCACTGACAGTGCAGCACTTTCTCTGTGATAACCCACTGACAGTGCAGCACTTTCTCTGTGATAAACCACTGACAGTGCAGCACTTTATTTGTGATAACCCACCGACAGTGCAGCACTTTCTTTGTGATAACTCCCGACCGTGCAGCACTTTCTCTGTGATGACTCACCAGCAGTGCAGCATTTTCTCTGTGATAACCCACCAGCAGTGCAGCACTTTCTCTGTGATAACCCACCAGCAGTGCAACACTTTCTCTGTGATAACTCACCGACAGTGCAGCACTTTCTCTGTGATGACTCACCAGCAGTGAGGACTTTCTCTGTGATAAGTCACTGACAGTGCAGCACTTTCTCTGTGATAACTCACCGACAGTGCAGCACTTTCCCTGTGATAACTTACTGACAGTGCAGAACTTTCTCTGTGATAACACACTGAGAGTGCAGCACTTTCTCTGTGATAACCCACTGACAGTGCAGCACTTTCTCTGTGATAACCCACTGACAGTGCAGCACTTTCTCTGTGAGAACCCACTGATAGTGCAGCACTTTCTCTGTGATAACCCACCGACAGTACAGCACTTTCTCTGTGATAACCCACCGACAGTACTGCACTTTCCCCGTGATAACCCACTGACAGTGCAGCACTTTCTCTGTGATAACTTACCGACAAAGCAGCACTTTCTCTGTGATAACCCACTGACAGTGCAGCACTTTCTCTGTGATGACACATTGACAGTGCAGCCCTTTCCCTGTGATAACCCACTGACAGTGCAGCACTTTCTCTGTGATAACCCACCGACAGTGCAGCACTTTCTCTGTGAAAGCCCACTGACAGTGCAGCACTTCTCTGTGATAACACATTGACAGTGCAGCACTTTCTCTGTGATAACACATTGACAGTGCAGCACTTTCTCTTTGATAACCCACCGACAGTGCAGCAGTTTCCCTGTGATAACCCACTGGCAGTGCAGCACTTCTCTGTGATAACAAATTGAGAGTGCAGCACTTTCCCTGCGATAACCCACTGACAGTGCAGCACTTTCTCTGTGATAACTTACCGACAGTGCAGCACTTTCTCTGTGATAACCCACTGACAGTGCAGCACTTTCTCTGTGATAACCCACTGACAGTGCAGCACTTCCTCTGTGATAACCCACTGACAGTGCAGCACTTTATCTGTGATAAACCACTGACAGTGCAGCACTTTCTCTGTGATAACCCACTGACAGTGCAGCACTTTCCCTGTGATAACCCACTGACAGTGCAGCACTTTCTCTGTGATAACCCACTGACAGTGCAGCACTTTCTCTGTGATAACCCACCGACAGTACAGCACTTTCTCTGTGATAACCAACCGACAGGACAGCACTTTCCCCGTGATAACCCACTGACAGTGCAGCACTTTCTCTGTGATAACTTACCGACAGTGCAGCACTTTCTCTGTGATAACCCACTGACAGTACAGCACTTTCCCTGTGATAACCCACTAACAGTACAGCACATTCCCTGTGATAACCCACTGACAGTGCAGCACTTTCTCTGTGATAACACACTGACAGTGCAGCACTTTCTCTGTGATAACACATTGACAGTGCAGCACATTCCCTGTGATAACCCACTGACAGTGCAGCACTTTCTCTGTGATAACCCACCGACAGTGCAGCACTTTCTCTGTGATAACCCACTGACAGTGCAGCACTTCTCTGTGATAACACATTGACAGTGCAGCACTTTCTCTGTGATAACACATTGACAGTGCAGCACTTTCTCTGTGATAACTCACCGACAGTGCAGCACTTTCTCTGTGATAAATCACCGACAGTGCAGCAGTTACACTGTGATAAATCACTGACAGTGCAGCACTTTCTCTGTGATAACTTACGGACAGTGTAGCACTTTCTCTGTGATAACTCACCGACAGTCCAGCACTTTCCCTGTGATAACCCACTGACAGTGCAGCACTTTCTCTGTGATAACCCACCGACAGTGCAGCACTTTCTCTGTGATAACCCACCGACAGTGCAGCACTTTCTCTGTGATAACCCACCGACAGTGCAGCACTTTCTCTGTGATAACCCACTGACAGTGCAGCACTTTCTCTGTGATAACCCACTGACAGTGCAGCACTTTCTCTGTGATAACCCACCGACAGTACAGCACTTTCTCTGTGATAACCCACTGACAGTGCAGCACTTTCTCTGTGATAACCCACCGACAGTGCAGCACTTTCTCTGTGATAACACACCGACAGTGCAGCACTTTCTCTGTGATAACCCACTGACAGTGCAGCACTTTCTCTGTGATAACCTACTGACAGTGCAGCACTTTCTCTGTGATAACCCACTGACAGTGCAGCACTTTCCCTGTGATAACCCACCGACAGTGCAGCACTTTCTCTGTGATAACCCACCGACAGTGCAGCACTTTCTCTGTGATAACCCACCGACAGTGCAGCACTTTCTCTGTGATAACCCACTGACAGTGCAGCACTTTCCCTGTGATAACCCACTGACAGTGCAGCACTTTCCCTGTGATAACACACTGACAGTGCAGCACTTTCCCTGTGATAACCCACTGACAGTACAGCACTTTCCCTGTGATAACCCACCGACAGTGCAGCACTTTCTCTGTGATAACCCTCCGACAGTGCAGCACTATCTCTGTGATAAACCACCGACAGTGCAGCACTTTCTCTGTGATAACCCACTGACAGTGCAGCACTTTCTCTGTGATAACCCACTGACAGTGCAGAACTTTCCCTGTGATAACCCACTGACAGTGTAGCACTTTCCCTGTGATAACCCACTGACAGTGCAGCACTTTCCCTGTGATAACCCACTGACAGTACCGCACTTTCCCTGTGATAACCCACCGACAGTGCAGCACTTTCTCTGTGATAACACACTGACAGTGCAGCACTTTCTCTGTGATAACACACTGACAGTGCAGCACTTTCTCTGAGATAACCCACTGACATTTCAGCACTTTCCCTGTGATATCCCACTGACAGTGCAGCACTTTCTCTGTGATAACCCACTGACAGTGCAGCACTTTCCCTGTGATAACCCACTGACAGTGCAGCACTTTCCCTGTGATAACCCACTGAGAGTGCAGCACTTGCTCTGCGATAACTCACTGACAGTGCAGCACTTTCCCTGTGATAACCCACTGACAGTGCAGCACTTTCCCTGTGATAACCCACTGACAGTGCAGCACTTTCCCTGTGATAACCCACTGACAGTGCAGCACTTTCTCTGTGATAACCCACTGACAGTGCAGCACGTTCTCTGTGATAACCCACTTGCAGTGCAGCACTTTCTCTGTGATAACTCACTGACAGTGCAGCACTTTCTCTGTGATAACTCACTGTCAGTGCAGCACTTTCTCTGCGATAACTCACTGACAGTGCAGCACTTTCCCTGTGATAACGCACTGAGAGTGCAGAACCTTCCCTGTGATAACCCATTGACAGTGCAGCACTTTCCCTGTGATAACACACTGACAGTGCAGCACTTTCCCTGTGATAACCCACTGACAGTGCAGCACTTTCCCTGTGATAACGCACTGAGAGTGCAGCACTTTCCCTGTGATAACCCATTGACAGTGCAGCACTTTCCCTGTGATAACACACTGACAGTGCAGCACTTTCCCTGTGATAACACACTGACAGTGCAGCACTTTCCCTGTGATAACATACTGAGAGTGCAGCACTTTCCCTGTGATACCACACTGAGAGTGCAGCACTTTCTCTGTGATAACCCACCGACAGTGCAGCACTTTCTCTGTGATAACTCACTGACAGTGCAGCACTTTCCCTGTGATAACTCACTGACAGTGCAGCACTTTCCCTGTGATAACTCACTGTCAGTGCAGCACTTTCCCTGTGATAACCCACTGACAGTGCAGCACTTTCTCTGTGGTAACCCACTGACAGTGCAGCACTTTCTCTGTGATAACACACTGTCAGTGAAGCACTTTCTCTTTGATAACACACCGACAGTGCAGCACTTTCTCTGTGATAACTCACTGTCAGTGCAGCACTTTCTCTGTGATAACCCACTGACAGTGCAGCACTTTCTCTGTGATAACCCACTGACAGTGCAGCACTTTCTCTGTGATAACCCACTGACAGTGCAGCACTTTCTCTGTGATAACCCACTGACAGTGCAGCTCTTTCTCTGTGATAACTCACTGACAGTGCAGCACTTTCCCTGTGATAACACACTGACAGTACAGCACATTCCCTGTGATAACCCACAGACAGTACAGCACTTTCCCTGTGATAACCCACCGACAGTGCAGCACTTTCTCTGTGATAACCCACTGACAGTGCAGCACTTTCTCTGTGATAACTTACCGACAGTGCAGCACTTTCTCTGTGATAACCCACTGACAGTACAGCACTTTCCCTGTGATAACCCACTGACAGTACAGCACATTTCCTGTGATAACCCACTGACAGTGCAGCACTTTCTCTGTGATAACCCACTGACAGTGCAGCACTTTCTCTGTGATAACCCACCGACAGTGAAGCACTTTCTCTGTGATAACCCACTGACAGTGCAGCACTTCTCTGTGATAACACATTGACAGTGCAGCACTTTCTCTGTGATAACACATTGACAGTGCAGCACTTTCCCTGTGATAACCCACTGACAGTGCAGCACTTTCTCTGCGATAACCCACCGACAGTGCAGCACTTTCTCTGTGATAACCCACTGACAGTGCAGCACTTCTCTGTGATAACACATTGACAGTGCAGCACTTTCTCTGTGATAACACATTGACAGTGCAGCACTTTCTCTGTGATAACCCACCGACAGTGCAGCACTTTCCCTGTGATAACCCACTGACAGTGCAGCACTTTCTCTGTGATAACCCACTGACAGTGCAGCACTTTCTCTGTGATAACCCACCGACAGTACAGCACTTTCTCTGTGATAACCAACCGACAGGACAGCACTTTCCCCGTGATAACCCACTGACAATGCAGCACTTTCTCTGTGATAACTTACCGACAGTGCAGCACTTTCTCTGTGATAACCCACTGACAGTACAGCACTTTCCCTGTGATAACCCACTAACAGTACAGCACATTCCCTGTGATAACCCACTGACAGTGCAGCACTTTCTCTGTGATAACCCACTGACAGTGCAGCACTTTCTCTGTGATAACACATTGACAGTGCAGCACTTTCCCTGTGATAACCCACTGACAGTGCAGCACTTTCTCTGTGATAACCCACCGACAGTGCAGCACTTTCTCTGTGATAACCCACTGACAGTGCAGCACTTCTCTGTGATAACACATTGACAGTGCAGCACTTTCTCTGTGATAACACATTGACAGTGCAGCACTTTCTCTGTGATAACCCACCGAGAGTGCAGCACTTTCCCTGTGATAACCCACTGGCAGTGCAGCACTTCTCTGTGATAACACATTGAGAGTGCAGCACTTTCCCTGCGATAACCCACTGACAGAGCAGCACTTTCTCTGTGATAACTCACCGACAGTGCAGCACTTTCTCTGTGATAAACCACCGACAGTGCAGCAGTTTCACTGTGATAAATCACTGACAGTGCAGCACTTTCTCTGTAATAACTTACGGACAGTGCAGCACTTTCTCTGTGATAACTCACCGACAGTCCAGCACTTTCCCTGTGATAACCCACTGACAGTGCAGCACTTTCTCTGTGATAACCCACCGACAGTGCAGCACTTTCTCTGTGATAACCCACCGACAGTGCAGCACTTTCTCTGTGATAACCCACCGACAGTGCAGCACTTTCTCTGTGATAACCCACTGACAGTGCAGCACTTTCTCTGTGATTACCCACTGACAGTGCAGCACTTTCTCTGTGATAAACCACTGACAGTGCAGCACTTTCCCTGGGATAACCCACCGACAGTGCAGCACTTTCTCTGTGATAACCCACCGACAGTGCAGCACTTTCTCTGTGATAACCCACCGACAGTGCAGCACTTTCTCTGTGATAACCCACTGACAGTGCAGCACTTTCTCTGTGATAACCCACTCACAGTGCAGCACTTTCCCTGTGATAACCCACTGACAGTGCAGCACTTTCCCTGTGATAACACACTGACAGTGCAGCACTTTCCCTGTGATAACCCACTGACAGTACAGCACTTTCCCTGTGATAACCTCCGACAGTGCAGCACTTTCTCTGTGATAACCCACCGACAGTGCAGCACTTCCTCTGTGATAACCCACCGACAGTGCAGCACTTTCTCTGTGATAACCCACTGACAGTGCAGCACTTTCTCTGTGATAACCCACTGACAGTGCAGCACTTTCCCTGTGATAACCCACTGACAGTGCAGCACTTTCCCTGTGATAACACACTGACTTTGCAGCACTTTCCCTGTGATAACCCACCGACAGTGCAGCACTTTCTCTGTGATAACACACTGACAGTGCAGCACTTTCTCTGTGATAACCCACTGACAGAGCAGCACTTTCTCTGTGAAAACCCACTGACAGTCCAGCACTTTCCGTGTGATATCCCACTGACAGTGCAGCACTTTCTCTGTGATAACCCACTGACAGTGCAGCACTTTCCCTGTGATAACCCACTGACAGTGCAGCACTTTCCCTGTGATAACACACTGACAGTTCAGCACTTGCTCTGTGATAACTCACTGACAGTGCAGCACTTTCTCTGTGATAACCCACTGACAGTGCAGCAGTTTCCCTGTGATAACCCACTGACAGTGCAGCACTTTCCCTGTGATAACCCACTGACAGTGCAGCACTTTCTCTGTGATAACCCACTGACAGTGCAGCACGTTCTCTGTGATAACCCACTGACAGTGCAGCAGTTTGTCTGTGATAACCCACTGACAATGCAGCATTTTCTCTGTGACAACACGCTGACAGTGCGGCACTTTCTCTGTGATAACTCACTGACAGTGCAGCACTTTCTCTGTGATAACTCACTGCCAGTGCAGCACTTTCTCTGCGATAACTCACTGACAGCACAGCACTTTCTCTGTGATAACCCACTGACAGTGCAGCACTTTCTCTGTGATAACTCACTGACAGTGCAGCACTTTCCCTGTGATAACCCACTGACAGTGCAGCACTTTCCCTGTGATAACCCAGTGACAGTGCAGCACTTTCCCTGTGATAACTCACTGACAGTGCAGCACTTTCTCTGTGCTAACCCAGTGACAGTGCAGCACTTTCCCTGTGATAACCCACTGACAGTGCAGCACTTTCCCTGTGATAACCCACTGAGAGTGCAGCACTTTCCCTGTGATAACCCACTGACAGTGCAGCACTTTCCCTGTGATAACCCATTGACAGTGCAGCACTTTCCCTGTGATAACACACTGACAGTGCAGCACTTCCCCTGTGATAACACACTGAGAGTGCAGCACTTTCCCTGTGATAACACACTGACAGTGCAGCACTTTCCCTGTGATAACACACTGAGAGTGCAGCACTTTCCCTGTGATAACACACTGAGAGTGCAGCACTTTCTCTGTGATAACCCACCGACAGTGCAGCACTTTCTCTGTGATAACTCACTGACAGTGCAGCACTTTCCCTGTGATAACTCACTGACAGTGCAGCACTTTCCCTGTGATAACTCACTGTCAGTGCAGCACTTTCCCTGTGATAACCCACTGACAGTGCAGCACTTTCTCTGTGATAACCCACTGACAGTGCAGCACTTTCTCTGTGATAACACACTGTCAGTGAAGCACTTTCTCTTTGATAACACACCGACAGTGCAGCACTTTCTTTGTGATAACTCACTGTCAGTGCAGCACTTTCTCTGTGATAACCCACTGACAGTGCAGCACTTTCTCTGTGATAACCCACTGACAGTGCAGCACTTTCTCTGTGATAACCCACTGACAGTGCAGCACTTTCTCTGTGATAACCCACTGACAGTGCAGCTCTTTCTCTGTGATAACTCACTGACAGTGCAGCACTTTCCCTGTGATAACACACTGACAGTACAGCACATTCCCTGTGATAACCCACAGACAGTACAGCACTTTCCCTGTGATAACCCACTGACAGTGCAGCACTTTCTCTGTGATAACCCACTGACAGTGCAGCACTTTCTCTGTGATAACCAACCGACAGTACAGCACTTTCTCTGTGATAACCCACCAGCAGTGCAGCAGTTTCTCTGTGATAACTCACCAGCAGTGCAGCACTTTCTCTGTGATAACCCACCAGCAGTGCAGCACTTTCTCTGTGATAAGTCACTGACAGTGCAGCACTTTCTCTGTGATAACGCACCGACAGTGCAGCACTTTCCCTGTAATAACTTACTGACAGTGCAGCACTTTCTCTGTGATAACTCACCGACAGTACAGCACTTTCCCTGTGATAACCCACTGACAGTGCAGCACTTTCTCTGTGATAACCCATTGACAGTACAGCACTTTCCCTGTGATAACCCACTAACAGTACAGCACATTCCCTGTGATAACCCACTGACAGTGCAGCACTTTCTCTGTGATAACCCACTGACAGTGCAGCACTTTCTCTGTGATAACACATTGACAGTGCAGCACTTTCCCTGTGATAACCCACTGACAGTGCAGCAATTTCTCTGTGATAACCCACTGACAGTGCAGCACTTTCTCTGTGATAACACATTGACAGTGCAGCACTTTCCCTGTGATAACCCACTGAGAGTGCAGCACTTTCTCTGTGATAACCCACCGACAGTGCAGCACTTTCTCTGTGATAACCAACCGACAGTACAGCACTTTCTCTGTGATAACCCACCAGCAGTGCAGCAGTTGCTCTGTGATAACTCACCGACAGTGCAGCACTTTCTCTGTGATGACTCACCAGCAGTGCAGCACTTTCTCTGTGATAACCCATCAGCAGTGCAGCACTTTCTCTGTGATAAGTCACTAACAGTGCAGCACTTTCTCTGTGATAACTCACCGACAGTACAGCACTTTCCCTGTGATAACCCACTGACAGTGCAGCACTTTCTCTGTGATAACCCACTGATAGTACAGCACTTTCCCTGTGATAACCCACTAACAGTACAGCACATTCCCTGTGATAACCCACTGACAGTGCAGCACTTTCTCTGTGATAACCCACTGACAGTGCAGCACTTTCTCTGTGATAACACATTGACAGTGCAGCACTTTCCCTGTGATAACCCACTGACAGTGCAGCACTTTCTCTGTGATAACCCACCGACAGTGCAGCACTTTCTCTGTGATAACCCACTGACAGTGCAGCATTTCTCTGTGATAACACATTGGCAGTGCAGCACTTTCTCTGTGATAACACATTGACAGTGCAGCACTTTCTCTGTGATAACCCACCGAAAGTGCAGCACTTTCCCTGTGATAACCCACTGGCAGTGCAGCACTTCTGTGTGATAACACATTGAGAGTGCAGCACTTTCCCTGCGATAACCCACTGACAGTGCAGCACTTTCTCTGTGATAACTCACCGACAGTGCAGCACTTTCTCTGCGATAAATCACCGACAGTGCAGCAGTTTCACTGTGATAAATCACTGACAGTGCAGCACTTTCTCTGTGATAACTTACGGACAGTGCAGCACTTTCTCTGTGATAACTCACCGACAGTCCAGCACTTTCCCTGTGATAACCCACTGACAGTGCAGCACTTTTTCTGTGATAACCCACCGACAGTGCAGCACTTTCTCTGTGATAACCCACCGACAGTGCAGCACTTTCTCTGTGATAACCCACCGACAGTGCAGCACTTTCTCTGTGATAACCCACTGACAGTGCAGCACTTTCTCTGTGATAACCCACTGACAGTGCAGCACTTTCTCTGTGATAACCCACCGAGAGTACAGCACTTTCTCTGTGATAACCCACTGACAGTGCAGCACTTTCTCTGTGATAACCCACCGACAGTGCAGCACTTTCTCTGTGATAACACACCGACAGTGCAGCACTTTCTCTGTGATAACCCACTGACAGTGCAGCACTTTCTCTGTGAAAACCCACTGACAGTGCAGCACTTTCTCTGTGATAACCCACTGACAGTGCAGCACTTTCCCTGTGATAACCCACCGACAGTACAGCACTTTCTCTGTGATAACCCACCGACAGTGCAGCACTTTCTCTGTGATAACCCACCGACAGTGCAGCACTTTCTCTGTGATAACCAACTGACAGTGCAGCACTTTCTCTGTGATAACCCACTCACACTGCAGCACTTTCCCTGTGATAACCCACTGACAGTGCAGCACTTTCCCTGTGATAACACACTGACAGTGCAGCACTTTCCCTGTGATAACCCACTGACAGTACAGCACTTTCCCTGTGATAACCCACCGACAGTGCAGCACTTTCTTTGTGATAACCCACCGACAGTGCAGCACTTTCTCTGTGATAACCCACCGACAGTGCAGCACTTTCTCTGTGATAACCCACTGACAGTGCAGCACTTTCTCTGTGATAACCCACTGACAGTGCAGCACTTTCCCTGTGATAACCCACTGACAGTGCAGCACTTTCCCTGTGATTACACACTGACAGTGCAGCACTTTCCCTGTGATAACCCACTGACAGTACTGCACTTTCCCTGTGATAACCCACCGACAGTGCAGCACTTTCTCTGTGATAACACACTGACAGTGCAGCACTTTCTCTGTGATAACACACTGACAGTGCAGCACTTTCTCTGTGATAACCCACTGACAGTTCAGCACTTTCCCTGTGATATCCCACTGACAGTGCAGCACTTTCTCTGTGATAACCCACTGACAGTGCAGCACTTTCCATGTGATAACCCACTGACAGTGCAGCACTTTCCCTGTGATAACCCACTGACAGTGCAGAACTTGCTCTGCGATAACTCACTGACAGTGCAGCACTTTCCCTGTGATAACCCACTGACAGTGCAGCACCTTCCATGTGATAACCCACTGACAGTGCAACACTTTCTCTGTGATAACCCACTGACAGTGCAGCACGTTCTCTGTGATAACCCACTGACAGTGCAGCACTTTCTCTGTGATAACCCACTGACAGTGCAGCACTTTCCCTGTGATAACCCACCGACAGTACAGCACTTTCTCTGTGATAACCCACCGACAGTGCAGCACTTTCTCTGTGATAACCCACCGACAGTGCAGCACTTTCTCTGTGATAACCAACTGACAGTGCAGCACTTTCTCTGTGATAACCCACTCACACTGCAGCACTTTCCCTGTGATAACCCACTGACAGTGCAGCACTTTCCCTGTGATAACACACTGACAGTGCAGCACTTTCCCTGTGATAACCCACTGACAGTACAGCACTTTCCCTGTGATAACCCACCGACAGTGCAGCACTTTCTTTGTGATAACCCACCGACAGTGCAGCACTTTCTCTGTGATAACCCACCGACAGTGCAGCACTTTCTCTGTGATAACCCACTGACAGTGCAGCACTTTCTCTGTGATAACCCACTGACAGTGCAGCACTTTCCCTGTGATAACCCACTGACAGTGCAGCACTTTCCCTGTGATTACACACTGACAGTGCAGCACTTTCCCTGTGATAACCCACTGACAGTACTGCACTTTCCCTGTGATAACCCACCGACAGTGCAGCACTTTCTCTGTGATAACACACTGACAGTGCAGCACTTTCTCTGTGATAACACACTGACAGTGCAGCACTTTCTCTGTGATAACCCACTGACAGTTCAGCACTTTCCCTGTGATATCCCACTGACAGTGCAGCACTTTCTCTGTGATAACCCACTGACAGTGCAGCACTTTCCATGTGATAACCCACTGACAGTGCAGAACTTGCTCTGCGATAACTCACTGACAGTGCAGCACTTTCCCTGTGATAACCCACTGACAGTGCAGCACCTTCCATGTGATAACCCACTGACAGTGCAACACTTTCTCTGTGATAACCCACTGACAGTGCAGCACGTTCTCTGTGATAACCCACTGACAGTGCAGCACTTTCTCTGTGATAACTCACTGACAGTGCAGCACTTTCTCTGTGATAACTCACTGTCAGTGCAGCACTTTCTCTGCGATAACTCACTGACAGTGCAGCACTTTCCCTGTGATAACGCACTGAGAGTGCAGCACTTTCCCTGTGATAACCCATTGACAGTGCAGTACTTTCCCTGTGATAACACACTGACAGTGCAGCACTTTCCCTGTGATAACGCACTGAGAGTGCAGCACTTTCCCTGTGATAACCCATTGACACTGCAGCACTTTCACTGTGATAACACACTGACAGTGCAGCACTTTCCCTGTGATAACCCACTGACAGTGCAGCACTTTCCCTGTGATAACGCACTGAGAGTGCAGCACTTTCCCTGTGATAACCCATTGACAGTGCAGCACTTTCCCAGTGATAACACACTGACAGTGCAGCACTTTCCCTGTGATAACACACTGACAGTGCAGCACTTTCCCTGTGATAACACACTGAGAGTGCAGCACTTTCCCTGTGATACCACACTGAGAGTGCAGCACTTTCTCTGTGATAACCCACCGACAGTGCAGCACTTTCTCTGTGATAACTCACTGACAGTGCAGCACTTTCCCTGTGATAACACACTGACAGTGCAGCACTTTGCCTGTGATAACCCACTGACAGTGCAGCACTTACCCTGTGATAACCCACTGACAGTGCAGCACTTTCTCTGTGATAACACACTGTCAGTGAAGCACTTTCTCTTTGATAACACACCGACAGTGCAGCACATTCTCTGTGATAACTCACTGTCAGTGCAGCACTTTCTCTGTGATAACCCACTGACAGTGCAGCACTTTCTCTGTGATAACCCACTGACAGTGCAGCACTTTCTCTGTGATAACCCACTGACAGTGCAGCTCTTTCTCTGTGATAACTCACTGACAGTGCAGCACTTTCCCTGTGATAACACACTGACAGTACAGCACATTCCCTGTGATAACCCACAGACAGTACAGCACTTTCCCTGTGATAACCCACTGACAGTGCAGCACTTTCTCTGTGATAACCCACTGACAGTGCAGCACTTTCTCTGTGATAACCCACCGACATTACAGCACTTTCTCTGTGATAACCCACCGACAGTACAGCACTTTCCCTGTGATAACCCACTGACAGTGCAGCACTTTCTCTGTGATTACTTACCGACAGTGCAGCACTTTCTCTGTGATAACCCACTGACAGTGCAGCATTTTCCCTGTGATAACCCACTGACAGTACAGCACATTCCCTGTGATAACCCACTGACAGTGCAGCACTTTCTCTGTGATAACCCACTGACAGTGCAGCACTTTCTCTGTGATAACACATTGACAGTGCAGCACTTTCCCTGTGATAACCCACTGACAGTGCAGCACTTTCTCTGTGATAACCCACTGACAGTGCAGCACTTTCTCTGTGATAACACATTGACAGTGCAGCACTTTCTCTGTGATAACACAGTGACAGTGCAGCACTTTCTCTGTGATAACCCACCGACAGTGCAGCACTTTCCCTGTGATAACCCACCGACAGTGCAGCACTTTCTCTGTGATAACCCACTGACAGTGCAGCACTTCTCTGTGATAACACATTGACAGTGCAGCACTTTCTCTGTGATAACACATTGACAGTGCAGCACTTTCTCTGTGATAACCCACCGACAGTGCAGCACTTTCCCTGTGATAACCCACTGGCAGTGCAGCACTTCTCTGTGATAACACATTGAGAGTGCAGCACTTTCCCTGCGATAACCCACTGACAGTGCAGCACTTTCTCTGTGATAACTCACCGACAGTGCAGCACTTTCTCTGTGATAAATCACCGACAGTGCAGCAGTTTCACTGTGATAAATCACTGACAGTGCAGCACTTTCCCTGTGATAACTTACGGACAGTGCAGCACTTTCTCTGTGATAACTCACCGACAGTACAGCACTTTCCCTGTGATAACCCACTGACAGTGCAGCACTTTCTCTGTGATAACCCACCGACAGTGCAGCACTTTCTCTGTGATAACACACCGACAGTGCAGCACCTTCTCTGTGATAACCCACCGACAGTGCAGCACTTTCTCTGTGATAACCCACTGACAGTGCAGCACTTTCTCTGTGATAACCCACTGACAGTGCAGCACTTTCTCTGTGATAACCCACCGACAGTACAGCACTTTCTCTGTGATAACCCACCGACAGTGCAGCACTTTCTCTGTGATATCCCACCGACAGTGCAGCACTTTCTCTGTGATAACACACCGACAGTGCAGCACTTCCTCTGTGATAACCCACCGACAGTTCAGCACTTTCTCTGTGATAACCCACTGACAGTGCAGCACTTTCTCTGTGATAACCCACTGACAGTGCAGCACTTTCCCTGTGATAACCCACTGACAGTGCAGCACTTTCCCTGTCATAACACACTGACAGTGCAGCACTTTCCCTGTGATAACCCACTGACAGTACAGCACTTTCCCTGTGATAACCCACCGACAGTGCAGCACTTTCTCTGTGATAACACACTGACAGTGCAGCACTTTCTCTGTGATAACCCACTGACAGTGCAGCACTTTCTCTGTGAAAACCCACTGACAGTCCAGCACATTCCGTGTGATATCCCACTGACAGTGCAGCACTTTCTCTGTGATAACCCACTGACAGTGCAGCACTTTCCCTGTGATAACCCACTGACAGTGCAGCACTTTCCCTGTGATAACCCACTGACAGTTCAGCACTTGATCTGCGATAACTCACTGACAGTGCAGCACTTTCTCTGTGATAACCCACTGACAGTGCAGCACTTTCCCTGTGATAACCCACTGACAGTGCAGCACTTTCCCTGTGATAACCCACTGACAGTGCAGCACTTTCTCTGTGATAACCCACTGACAGTGCAGCACGTTCTCTGTGATAACCCACTGACAGTGCAGCACTTTCCCTGTGATAACCCACTGACAGTGCAGCACTTTCCCTGTGATAACACACTGACAGTGCAGCACTTTCCCTGTGATAACCCACTGACAGTACAGCACTTTCCCTGTGATAACCCACCGACTGTGCAGCACTTTCTCTGTGATAACTCACTGACAGTGCAGCACTTTCTCTGTGATAACTCACTGCCAGTGCAGCACTTTCTCTGCGATAACTCACTGACAGCGCAGCACTTTCTCTGTGATAACCCACTGACAGTGCAGCACTTTCTCTGTGATAACTCACTGACAGTGCAGCACTTTCCCTGTGATAACCCACTGACAGTGCAGCACTTTCCCTGTGATAACCCAGTGACAATGCAGCACTTGCCCTGTGATAACTCACTGACAGTGCAGCACTTTCTCTGTGATAACCCAGTGACAGTGCTGCACTTTCCCTATGATAACCCACTGACAGTGCAGCACTTTCCCTGTGATAACCCACTGACAGTGCAGCACTTTCCCTGTGATAACGCACTGAGAGTGCAACACTTTCCCTGTGATAACCCATTGACAGTGCAGCACTTTCCCTGTGATAACACACTGACAGTGCAGCACTTTCCCTGTGATAACACACTGAGAGTGCAGCACTTTCCCTGTGATAACACACTGACACTGCAGCACTTTCCCTGTGATAACACACTGAGAGTGCAGCACTTTCCCTGTGATAACACACTGACAGTGCAGCACTTTCCCTGTGATAACCCACCGACAGTGCTGCACTTTCTCTGTTATAACTCACTGACAGTGCAGCACTTTCCCTGTGATAACTCACTGACAGTGCACCACTTTCCCTGTGATAACTCACTGTCAGTGCAGCACTTTCCCTGTGATAACCCACTGACAGTGCAGCACTTTCTCTGTGATAACCCACTGACAGTGCAGCACTTTCTCTGTGATAACACACTGTCAGTGAAGCACTTTCTCTTTGATAACACACCGACAGTGCAGCACTTTCTCTGTGATAACTCACTGTCAGTGCAGCACTTTCTCTGTGATAACCCACTGACAGTGCAGCACTTTCTCTGTGATAACCCACTGACAGTGCAGCTCTTTCTCTGTGATAACTCACTGACAGTGCAGCACTTTCCCTGTGATAACACACTGACAGTACAGCACATTCCCTGTGATAACCCACAGACAGTACAGCACTTTCCCTGTGATAACCCACTGACAGTGCAGCACTTTCTCTGTGATAACCCACTGACAGTGCAGCACTTTCTCTGTGATAACCAACAGACAGTACAGCACTTTCCCTGTGATAACCCATCGACAGTACAGCACTTTCCCTGTGATAACCCACTGACAGTGCAGCACTTTCTCTGTGATAACTTACCGACAGTGCAGCACTTTCTCTGTGATAACCCACTGACAGTACAGCACTTTCCCTGTGATAACCCACTGACAGTACAGCACATTTCCTGTGATAACCCACTGACAGTGCAGCACTTTCTCTGTGATAACCCACTGACAGTGCAGCACTTTCTCTGTGATAACACATTGACAGTGCAGCACTTTCCCTGTGATAACCCACTGACAGTGCAGCACTTTCTCTGTGATAACCCACCGACAGTGCAGCACTTTCTCTGTGATAACCCACTGACAGTGCAGCACTTCTCTGTGATAACACATTGACAGTGCAGCACTTTCTCTGTGATAACACATTGACAATGCAGCACTTTCTCTGTGATAACCCACCGACAGTGCAGCACTTTCCCTGTGATAACCCACTGGCTTTGCAGCACTTCTCTGTGATAACACATTGAGAGTGCAGCACTTTCCCTGCGATAACCCACTGACCGTGCAGCACTTTCTCTGTGATAACTCACCGACAGTGCAGCACTTTCTCTGTGATAAATCACCGACAGTGCAGCAGTTTCACTTAGATAAATCACTGACAGTGCAGCACTTTCTCTGTGATAACTTACGGACAGTGCAGCACTTTCTCTGTGATAACTCACCGACAGTACAGCACTTTCCCTGTGATAACCAACTGACAGTGCAGCACGTTCCCTGTGATAACCCACTGACAGTGCAGCACTTTCTCTGTGATAACCCACTGGCAGTGCAGCACTTTCTCTGTGATAACCCACTGACAGTGCAGCACTTTCTTTGTGATAACCCACCGACAGTGCAGCACTTTCTTTGTGATAACTCGCGACAGTGCAGCACTTTCTCTGTGATGACTCACCAGCAGTGCAGCACTTTCTCTGTGATAACCCACCAGCAGTGCAGCAGTTTCTCTGTGATAACTCACCGACAGTGCAGCACTTTCTCTGTGATGACTCACCAGCAGTGCAGCACTTTCTCTGTGATAACCCACCAGCAGTGCAGCACTTTCTCTGTGATAAGTCACTGACAGTGCAGCACTTTCTCTGTGATAACTCACCGACAGTGCAGCACTTTCTCTGTGATAACTTACTGACAGTGCAGCACTTTCTCTGAGTTAACTCACCGACAGTACAGCACTTTCCCTGTGATAACCCACTGACAGTGCAGCACTTTCTCTGTGATAACCCACCGACAGTGCAGCACTTTCTCTGTGATAACCCACCGACAGTGCAGCACTTTCTCTGTGATAACCCACCGACAGTGCAGCACTTTCTCTGTGATAACCCACTGACAGTGCAGCACTTTCTCTGTGATAACCCACTGACAGTGCAGCACTTTCTCTGTGATAACCCACCGACAGTACAGCACTTTCTCTGTGATAACCCACCGACAGTGCAGCACTTTCTCTGTGATAACCCACTGACAGTGCAGCACTTTCTCTGTGATAACCCACTGACAGTGCAGCACTTTCTCTGTGATAACCCACTGACAGCGCAGCACTTTCCTTGTGATAACCCACCGACAGTGCAGCACTTTCTCTGTGATAACCCACCGACAGTGCAGCACTTTCTCTGTGATAACCCACTGACAGTGCAGCACTTTCTCTGTGATAACCCACTCACAGTGCAGCACTTTCCATGTGATAACCCACTGACAGTGCAGCACTTTCCCTGTGATAACACACTGACAGTGCAGCACTTTCCCTGTGATAACCCACTGACAGTACAGCACTTTCCCTGTGATAACCCACCGACAGTGCAGCACTTTCTCTGTGATAACCCACCGACAGTGCAGCACTTCCTCTGTGATAACCCACCGACAGTGCAGCACTTTCTCTGTGATAACCCACTGACAGTGCAGCACTTTCTCTGTGATAACCCACTGACAGTGCAGCACTTTCCCTGTGATAACCCACTGACAGTGCAGCACTTTCCCTGTGATAACACACTGACAGTGCAGCACTTTCCCTGTGATAACCCACTGACAGTACAGCACTTTCCCTGTGATAACCCACCGACAGTGCAGCACTTTCTCTGTGATAACACACTGACAGTCCAGCACTTTCTCTGTGATAACCCACTGACAGTTCAGCACTTTCTCTGTGAAAACCCACTGACAGTCCAGCACTTTCCGTGTGATATCCCACTGACAGTGCAGCACTTTCTCTGTGATAACCCACTGACAGTGCAGCACATACCCTGTGATAACCCACTGACAGTGCAGTACTTTCCCTGTGATAACCCACTGACAGTGCAGCACTTGCTCTGCGATAACTCACTGACAGTGCAGCACTTTCTCTGTGATAACCCACTGACAGTGCAGCACTTTCCCTGTGATAACCCACTGACAGTGCAGCACTTTCTCTGTGATAACCCACTGACAGTGCAGCACGTTCTCTGTGATAACCCACTGACAGTGCAGCACTTTCTCTGTGATAACCCACTGACAGTGGAGCACTTTCTCTGTGATAACACATTGACAGTGCAGCACTTTCCCTGTGATAACCCACCGACAGTGCAGCACTTTCTCTGTGATAACCCACTGACAGTGCAGCACTTCTCTGTGATAACACATTGACAGTGCAGCACTTTCTCTGTGATAACACATTGACAGTGCAGCACTTTCTCTGTGATAACCCACCGACAGTGCAGCACTTTCCCTGTGATAACCCACAGGCAGTGCAGCACTTCTCTGTGATAACACATTGAGAGTGCAGCACTTTCCCTGCGATAACCCACTGACAGTGCAGCACTTTCACTGTGATAACTCACCGACAGTGCAGCACTTTCTCTGTGATAAATCACCGACAGTGCAGCAGTTTCACTGTGATAAATCACTGACAGTGCAGCACTTTCCCTGTGATAACTTACGGACAGTGCAGCACTTTCTCTGTGATAACTCACCGACAGTACAGCACTTTCCCTGTGATAACCCACTGACAGTGCAGCACTTTCTCTGTGATAACCCACCGACAGTGCAGCACTTTCTCTGTGATAACCCACCGACAGTGCAGCACCTTCTCTGTGATAACCCACCGACAGTGCAGCACTTTCTCTGTGATAACCCACTGACAGTGCAGCACTTTCTCTGTGATAACCCACTGACAGTGCAGCACTTTCTCTGTGATAACCCACCGACAGTACAGCACTTTCTCTGTGATAACCCACCGACAGTGCAGCACTTTCTCTGTGATATCCCACCGACAGTGCAGCACTTTCTCTGTGATAACACACCGACAGTGCAGCACTTTCTCTGTGATAACCCACTGACAGTGCAGCACTTTCTCTGTGATAACCCACTGACAGTGCAGCACTTTCTCTGTGATAAACCACTGACAGTGCAGCACTTTCCCTGTGATAACCCACTGACAGTGCAGCACTTTCCCTGTGATAACACACTGACAGTGCAGCACTTTCCCTGTGATAACCCACTGACAGTACAGCACTATCCCTGTGATAACCCACCGACAGTGCAGCACTTTCTCTGTGATAACCCACCGACAGTGCAGCACTTCCTCTGTGATAACCCACCGACAGTTCAGCACTTTCTCTGTGATAACCCACTGACAGTGCAGCACTTTCTCTGTGATAACCCACTGACAGTGCAGCACTTTCCCTGTGATAACCCACTGACAGTGCAGCACTTTCCCTGTCATAACACACTGACAGTGCAGCACTTTCCCTGTGATAACCCACTGACAGTACAGCACTTTCCCTGTGATAACCCACCGACAGTGCAGCACTTTCTCTGTGATAACACACTGACAGTGCAGCACTTTCTCTGTGATAACCCACTGACAGTGCAGCACTTTCTCTGTGAAAACCCACTGACAGTCCAGCACATTCCGTGTGATATCCCACTGACAGTGCAGCACTTTCTCTGTGATAACCCACTGACAGTGCAGCACTTTCCCTGTGATAACCCACTGACAGTGCAGCACTTTCCCTGTGATAACCCACTGACAGTTCAGGACTTGATCTGCGATAACTCACTGACAGTGCAGCACTTTCTCTGTGATAACCCACTGACAGTGCAGCACTTTCCCTGTGATAACCCACTGACAGTGCAGCACTTTCCCTGTGATAACCCACTGACAGTGCAGCACTTTCTCTGTGATAACCCACTGACAGTGCAGCACGTTCTCTGTGATAACCCACTGACAGTGCAGCACTTTCCCTGTGATAACCCACTGACAGTGCAGCACTTTCCCTGTGATAACACACTGACAGTGCAGCACTTTCCCTGTGATAACCCACTGACAGTACAGCACTTTCCCTGTGATAACCCACCGACTGTGCAGCACTTTCTCTGTGATAACTCACTGACAGTGCAGCACTTTCTCTGTGATAACTCACTGCCAGTGCAGCACTTTCTCTGCGATAACTCACTGACAGCGCAGCACTTTCTCTGTGATAACCCACTGACAGTGCAGCACTTTCTCTGTGATAACTCACTGACAGTGCAGCACTTTCCCTGTGATAACCCACTGACAGTGCAGCACTTTCCCTGTGATAACCCAGTGACAATGCAGCACTTGCCCTGTGATAACTCACTGACAGTGCAGCACTTTCTCTGTGATAACCCAGTGACAGTGCTGCACTTTCCCTATGATAACCCACTGACAGTGCAGCACTTTCCCTGTGATAACCCACTGACAGTGCAGCACTTTCCCTGTGATAACGCACTGAGAGTGCAACACTTTCCCTGTGATAACCCATTGACAGTGCAGCACTTTCCCTGTGATAACACACTGACAGTGCAGCACTTTCCCTGTGATAACACACTGAGAGTGCAGCACTTTCCCTGTGATAACACACTGACACTGCAGCACTTTCCCTGTGATAACACACTGAGAGTGCAGCACTTTCCCTGTGATAACACACTGACAGTGCAGCACTTTCCCTGTGATAACCCACCGACAGTGCTGCACTTTCTCTGTTATAACTCACTGACAGTGCAGCACTTTCCCTGTGATAACTCACTGACAGTGCACCACTTTCCCTGTGATAACTCACTGTCAGTGCAGCACTTTCCCTGTGATAACCCACTGACAGTGCAGCACTTTCTCTGTGATAACCCACTGACAGTGCAGCACTTTCTCTGTGATAACACACTGTCAGTGAAGCACTTTCTCTTTGATAACACACCGACAGTGCAGCACTTTCTCTGTGATAACTCACTGTCAGTGCAGCACTTTCTCTGTGATAACCCACTGACAGTGCAGCACTTTCTCTGTGATAACCCACTGACAGTGCAGCTCTTTCTCTGTGATAACTCACTGACAGTGCAGCACTTTCCCTGTGATAACACACTGACAGTACAGCACATTCCCTGTGATAACCCACAGACAGTACAGCACTTTCCCTGTGATAACCCACTGACAGTGCAGCACTTTCTCTGTGATAACCCACTGACAGTGCAGCACTTTCTCTGTGATAACCAACCGACAGTACAGCACTTTCCCTGTGATAACCCATCGACAGTACAGCACTTTCCCTGTGATAACCCACTGACAGTGCAGCACTTTCTCTGTGATAACTTACCGACAGTGCAGCACTTTCTCTGTGATAACCCACTGACAGTACAGCACTTTCCCTGTGATAACCCACTGACAGTACAGCACATTTCCTGTGATAACCCACTGACAGTGCAGCACTTTCTCTGTGATAACCCACTGACAGTGCAGCACTTTCTCTGTGATAACACATTGACAGTGCAGCACTTTCCCTGTGATAACCCACTGACAGTGCAGCACTTTCTCTGTGATAACCCACCGACAGTGCAGCACTTTCTCTGTGATAACCCACTGACAGTGCAGCACTTCTCTGTGATAACACATTGACAGTGCAGCACTTTCTCTGTGATAACACATTGACAATGCAGCACTTTCTCTGTGATAACCCACCGACAGTGCAGCACTTTCCCTGTGATAACCCACTGGCTTTGCAGCACTTCTCTGTGATAACACATTGAGAGTGCAGCACTTTCCCTGCGATAACCCACTGACAGTGCAGCACTTTCTCTGTGATAACTCACCGACAGTGCAGCACTTTCTCTGTGATAAATCACCGACAGTGCAGCAGTTTCACTTAGATAAATCACTGACAGTGCAGCACTTTCTCTGTGATAAATTACGGACAGTGCAGCACTTTCTCTGTGATAACTCACCGACAGTACAGCACTTTCCCTGTGATAACCAACTGACAGTGCAGCACGTTCCCTGTGATAACCCACTGACAGTGCAGCACTTTCTCTGTGATAACCCACTGGCAGTGCAGCACTTTCTCTGTGATAACCCACTGACAGTGCAGCACTTTCTTTGTGATAACCCACCGACAGTGCAGCACTTTCTTTGTGATAACTCGCGACAGTGCAGCACTTTCTCTGTGATGACTCACCAGCAGTGCAGCACTTTCTCTGTGATAACCCACCAGCAGTGCAGCAGTTTCTCTGTGATAACTCACCGACAGTGCAGCACTTTCTCTGTGATGACTCACCAGCAGTGCAGCACTTTCTCTGTGATAACCCACCAGCAGTGCAGCACTTTCTCTGTGATAAGTCACTGACAGTGCAGCACTTTCTCTGTGATAACTCACCGACAGTGCAGCACTTTCTCTGTGATAACTTACTGACAGTGCAGCACTTTCTCTGTGATAACTCACCGACAGTACAGCACTTTCCCTGTGATAACCCACTGACAGTGCAGCACTTTCTCTGTGATAACCCACCGACAGTGCAGCACTTTCTGTGTGATAACCCACCGACAGTGCAGCACTTTCTCTGTGATAACCCACCGACAGTGCAGCACTTTCTCTGTGATAACCCACTGACAGTGCAGCACTTTCTCTGTGATAACCCACTGACAGTGCAGCACTTTCTCTGTGATAACCCACCGACAGTACAGCACTTTCTCTGTGATAACCCACCGACAGTGCAGCACTTTCTCTGTGATAACCCACTGACAGTGCAGCACTTTCTCTGTGATAACCCACTGACAGTGCAGCACTTTCTCTGTGATAACCCACTGACAGCGCAGCACTTTCCTTGTGATAACCCACCGACAGTGCAGCACTTTCTCTGTGATAACCCACCGACAGTGCAGCACTTTCTCTGTGATAACCCACTGACAGTGCAGCACTTTCTCTGTGATAACCCACTCACAGTGCAGCACTTTCCATGTGATAACCCACTGACAGTGCAGCACTTTCCCTGTGATAACACACTGACAGTGCAGCACTTTCCCTGTGATAACCCACTGACAGTACAGCACTTTCCCTGTGATAACCCACCGACAGTGCAGCACTTTCTCTGTGATAACCCACCGACAGTGCAGTACTTCCTCTGTGATAACCCACCGACAGTGCAGCACTTTCTCTGTGATAACCCACTGACAGTGCAGCACTTTCTCTGTGATAACCCACTGACAGTGCAGCACTTTCCCTGTGATAACCCACTGACAGTGCAGCACTTTCCCTGTGATAACACACTGACAGTGCAGCACTTTCCCTGTGATTACCCACTGACAGTACAGCACTTTCCCTGTGATAACCCACCGACAGTGCAGCACTTTCTCTGTGATAACACACTGACAGTCCAGCACTTTCTCTGTGATAACCCACTGACAGTTCAGCACTTTCTCTGTGAAAACCCACTGACAGTCCAGCACTTTCCGTGTGATATCCCACTGACAGTGCAGCACTTTCTCTGTGATAACCCACTGACAGTGCAGCACTTACCCTGTGTTAACCCACTGACAGTGCAGCACTTTCCCTGTGATAACCCACTGACAGTGCAGCACTTGCTCTGCGATAACTCACTGACAGTGCAGCACTTTCTCTGTGATAACCCACTGACAGTGCAGCACTTTCCCTGTGATAACCCACTGACAGTGCAGCACTTTCTCTGTGATAACCCACTGACAGTGCAGCACGTTCTCTGTGATAACCCACTGACAGTGCAGCATCTTGTCTGTGACAACACACTGACAGTGCGGCACTTTCTCTGTGATAACTCACTGACAGTGCAGCACTTTCACTGTGATAACTCACTGCCAGTGCAGCACTTTCTCTGCGATAACTCACTGAGAGCGCAGCACTTTGTCTGTGATAACCCACTGACAGTGCAGCACTTTCTCTGTGATAACCCACTGACAGTGCAGCACTTTCCCTGTGATAACCCACTGACAGTGCAGCACTTTCCCTGTGATAACCCAGTGACAGTGCAGCACGTTCCCTGTGATAACTCACTGACAGTGCAGCACTTTCTCTGTGATAACCCAGTGACAGTGCAGCACTTTCCCTGTGATAACCCACTGACAGTGCAGCACTTTCCCTGTGATAACGCACTGAGAGTGCAGCACTTTCCCTGTGATAACACACTGAGAGTGCAGCACTTTCCCTGTGATAACACACTGACAGTGCAGCACTTTCCCTGTGATAACACACTGAGAGTGCAGCACTTTCCCTGTGATAACACACTGAGAGTGCAGCACTTTCTCTGTGATAACCCACCGACAGTGCAGCACTTTCTCTGTGATAACTCACCGACAGTGCAGCACTTTCTGTGTGATGACTCACTGACAGTGCAGCACTTTCCCTGTGATAACTCACTGTCAGTGCAGCACTTTCCCTGTGATAACCCACTGACAGTGCAGCACTTTCTCTGTGATAACCCACCGACAGTGCAGCACTTTCTCTGTGATAACACACTGACAGTGCAGCACTTTCTCTGTGATAACCCACTGACAGCGCAGCACTTTCCTTGTGATAACCCACCGACAGTGCAGCACTTTCTCTGTGATAACCCACCGACAGTGCAGCACTTTCTCTGTGATAACCCACTGACAGTGCAGCACTTTCTCTGTGATAACCCACTCACAGTGCAGCACTTTCCATGTGATAACCCACTGACAGTGCAGCACTTTCTCTGTGATAACCCACTGACAGTGCAGCACTTTCTCTGTGATAACCCACTGACAGCGCAGCACTTTCCTTGTGATAACCCACCGACAGTGCAGCACTTTCTCTGTGATAACCCACCGACAGTGCAGCACTTTCTCTGTGATAACCCACTGACAGTGCAGCACTTTCTCTGTGATAACCCACTCACAGTGCAGCACTTTCCATGTGATAACCCACTGACAGTGCAGCACTTTCCCTGTGATAACACACTGACAGTGCAGCACTTTCCCTGTGATAACCCACTGACAGTACAGCACTTTCCCTGTGATAACCCACCGACAGTGCAGCACTTTCTCTGTGATAACCCACCGACAGTGCAGTACTTCCTCTGTGATAACCCACCGACAGTGCAGCACTTTCTCTGTGATAACCCACTGACAGTGCAGCACTTTCTCTGTGATAACCCACTGACAGTGCAGCACTTTCCCTGTGATAACCCACTGACAGTGCAGCACTTTCCCTGTGATAACACACTGACAGTGCAGCACTTTCCCTGTGATTACCCACTGACAGTACAGCACTTTCCCTGTGATAACCCACCGACAGTGCAGCACTTTCTCTGTGATAACACACTGACAGTCCAGCACTTTCTCTGTGATAACCCACTGACAGTTCAGCACTTTCTCTGTGAAAACCCACTGACAGTCCAGCACTTTCCGTGTGATATCCCACTGACAGTGCAGCACTTTCTCTGTGATAACCCACTGACAGTGCAGCACTTACCCTGTGTTAACCCACTGACAGTGCAGCACTTTCCCTGTGATAACCCACTGACAGTGCAGCACTTGCTCTGCGATAACTCACTGACAGTGCAGCACTTTCTCTGTGATAACCCACTGACAGTGCAGCACTTTCCCTGTGATAACCCACTGACAGTGCAGCACTTTCCCTGTGATAACCCACTGACAGTGCGGCACTTTCTCTGTGATAACTCACTGACAGTGCAGCACTTTCACTGTGATAACTCACTGCCAGTGCAGCACTTTCTCTGCGATAACTCACTGAGAGCGCAGCACTTTGTCTGTGATAACCCACTGACAGTGCAGCACTTTCTCTGTGATAACCCACTGACAGTGCAGCACTTTCCCTGTGATAACCCACTGACAGTGCAGCACTTTCCCTGTGATAACCCAGTGACAGTGCAGCACGTTCCCTGTGATAACTCACTGACAGTGCAGCACTTTCTCTGTGATAACCCAGTGACAGTGCAGCACTTTCCCTGTGATAACCCACTGACAGTGCAGCACTTTCCCTGTGATAACCCACTGACAGTGCAGCACTTTCCCTGTGATAACGCACTGAGAGTGCAGCACTTTCCCTGTGATAACCCATTGACAGTGCAGCACTTTCCCTGTGATAACACACTGATAGTGCAGCACTTTCCCTGTGATAACACACTGAGAGTGCAGCACTTTCCCTGTGATAACACACTGACAGTGCAGCACTTTCCCTGTGATAACACACTGAGAGTGCAGCACTTTCCCTGTGATAACACACTGAGAGTGCAGCACTTTCTCTGTGATAACCCACCGACAGTGCAGCACTTTCTCTGTGATAACTCACCGACAGTGCAGCACTTTCTGTGTGATGACTCACTGACAGTGCAGCACTTTCCCTGTGATAACTCACTGTCAGTGCAGCACTTTCCCTGTGATAACCCACTGACAGTGCAGCACTTTCTCTGTGAAAACCCACCGACAGTGCAGCACTTTCTCTGTGATAACACACTGTCAGTGAAGCACTTTCTCTTTGATAACACACCGACAGTGCAGCACTTTCTCTGTGATAACTCACTGTCAGTGCAGCACTTTCTCTGTGATAACCCACTGGCAGTGCAGCACTTTCTCTGTGATAACCCACTGACAGTGCAGCACTTTCTCTGTGATAACCCACCGACAGTGCAGCACTTTCTCTGTGATAACCCACTGACAGTGCAGCACTTTCCATGTGATAACACACTGACAGTGCAGCACTTTCCCTGTGATAACCCACTGACAGTACAGCACTTTCCCTGTGATAACCCACCGACAGTGCAGCACTTTCTCTGTGATAACCCACCGACAGTGCAGCACTTCCTCTGTGATAACCCACCGACAGTGCAGCACTTTCTCTGTGATAACCCACTGACAGTGCAGCACTTTCTCTGTGATAACCCACTGACAGTGCAGCACTTTCCCTGTGATAACCCACTGACAGTGCAGCACTTTCCCTGTGATAACACACTGACAGTGCAGCACTTTCCCTGTGATAACCCACTGACAGTACAGCACTTTCCCTGTGATAACCCACCGACAGTGCAGCACTTTCTCTGTGATAACACACTGACAGTCCAGCACTTTCTCTGTGATAACCCACTGACAGTTCAGCACTTTCTCTGTGAAAACCCACTGACAGTCCAGCACTTTCCGTGTGATATCCCACTGACAGTGCAGCACTTTCTCTGTGATAACCCACTGACAGTGCAGCACTTACCCTGTGATAACCCACTGACAGTGCAGCACTTTCCCTGTGATAACCCACTGACAGTGCAGCACTTGCTCTGCGATAACTCACTGACAGTGCAGCACTTTCTCTGTGATAACCCACTGACAGTGCAGCACTTTCCCTGTGATAACCCTCTGACAGTGCAGCACTTTCTCTGTGATAACCCACTGACAGTGCAGCACGTTCTCTGTGATAACCCACTGACAGTGCAGCACGTTGTCTGTGATAACCCACTGACAGTGCAGCATTTTCTCTGTGACAACACACTGACAGTGCGGCACTTTCTCTGTGATAACTCACTGACAGTGCAGCACTTTCACTGTGATAACTCACTGCCAGTGCAGCACTTTCTCTGCGATAACTCATCGAGAGCGCAGCACTTTCTCTGTGATAACCCACTGACAGTGCAGCACTTTCTCTGTGATAACCCACTGACAGTGCAGCACTTTCCCTGTGATAACCCACTGACAGTGCAGCACTTTCCCTGTGATAACCCAGTGACAGTGCAGCACGTTTCCTGTGATAACTCACTGACAGTGCAGCACTTTCTCTGTGATAACCCAGTGACAGTGCAGCACTTTCCCTGTGATAACCCACTGACAGTGCAGCACTTGCCCTGTGATAACCCACTGACAGTGCAGCACTTTCCCTGTGATAACGCACTGAGAGTGCAGCACATTCCCTGTGATAACCCATTGACAGTGCAGCACTTTCCCTGTGATAACACACTGATAGTGCAGCACTTTCCCTGTCATAACACACTGAGAGTGCAGCACTTTCCCTGTGATAACACACTGACAGTGCAGCACTTTCCCTGTGATAACACACTGAGAGTGCAGCACTTCTCTGTGATAACACATTGACAGTGCAGCACTTTCTCTGTGATAACACATTGACAATGCAGCACTTTCTCTGTGATAACCCACCGACAGTGCAGCACTTTCTCTGTGATAACCCACTGACAGTGCAGCACCTTCTCTGTGATAACCCACTGACAGTGCAGCACTTCTCTGTGATAACACATTGACAATGCAGCACTTTCTCTGTGATAACTCACCGACAGTGCAGCACTTTCTCTGTGATAACCCACCGACAGTGCAGCACTTTCTCTGTGATAACCCACTGACAGTGCAGCACTTCTCTGTGATAACACATTGACAGTGCAGCACTTTCTCTGTGATAACACATTGACAATGCAGCACTTTCTCTGTGATAACCCACCGACAGTGCAGCACTTTCCCTGTGATAACCCACTGGCTTTGCAGCACTTCTCTGTGATAACACATTGAGAGTGCAGCACTTTCCCTGCGATAACCCACTGACAGTGCAGCACTTTCTCTGTGATAACTCACCGACAGTGCAGCACTTTCTCTGTGATAAACCACCGACAGTGCAGCAGTTTCACTTTGATAAATCACTGACAGTGCAGCACTTTCTCTGTGATAACTTACGGACAGTGCAGCACTTTCTCTGTGATAACTCACCGACAGTACAGCACTTTCCCTGTGATAACCAACTGACAGTGCAGCACGTTCCCTGTGATAACCCACTGACAGTGCAGCACTTTCTCTGTGATAACCCACTGGCAGTGCAGCACTTTCTCTGTGATAACCCACCGACAGTGTAGCACTTTCTTTGTGATAACTCGCGACAGTGCAGCACTTTCTCTGTGATGACTCACCAGCAGTGCAGCACTTTCTCTGTGATAACCCACCAGCAGTGCAGCAGTTTCTCTGTGATAACTCACCGACAGTGCAGCACTTTCTCTGTGATGACTCACCAGCAGTGCAGCACTTTCTCTGTGATAACCCACCAGCAGTGCAGCACTTTCTCTGTGATAAGTCACTGACAGTGCAGCACTTTCTCTGTGATAACTCACCGACAGTGCAGCACTTTCTCTGTGATAACTTCCTGACAGTGCAGCACTTTCTCTGTGATAACTCACCGACAGTACAGCACTTTCCCTGTGATAACCCACTGACAGTGCAGCACTTTCTCTGTGATAACCCACCGACAGTGCAGCACTTCCTCTGTGATAACCCACCGACAGTGCAGCACTTTCTCTGTGATAACCCACCGACAGTGCAGCACTTTCTCTGTGATAACCCACTGACAGTGCAGCACTTTCTCTGTGATAACCCACTGACAGTGCAGCACTTTCTCTGTGATAACCCACCGACAGGACAGCACTTTCTCTGTGATAACCCACCGACAGTGCAGCACTTTCTCTGTGATAACCCACTGACAGTGCAGCACTTTCTCTGTGATAACCCACTGACAGTGCAGCACTTTCTCTGTGATAACCCACTGACAGCGCAGCACTTTCCTTGTGATAACCCACCGACTGGGCAGCACTTTCTCTGTGATAACCCACCGACAGTGCAGCACTTTCTCTGTGATAACCCACCGACAGTGCAGCACTTTCTCTGTGATAACCCACTGACAGTGCAGCAATTTCTCTGTGATAACCCACTCACAGTGCAGCACTTTCCATGTGATAACCCACTGACAGTGCAGCACTTTCCCTGTGAAAACGCACTGACAGTGCAGCACTTTCCCTGTGATAACCCACTGACAGTACAGCACTTTCCCTGTGATAACCCACCGACAGTGCAGCACTTTCTCTGTGATAACCCACCGACAGTGCAGCACTTTCTCTGTGATAACACACTGACAGTGCAGCACTTTCTCTGTGATAACCCACTGACAGTTCAGCACTTTCCCTGTGATAACACACTGACAGTGCAGCACTTTCCCTGTGATAACCCACTGACAGTACAGCACTTTCCCTGTGATAACCCACCGACAGTGCAGCACTTTCTCTGTGATAACACACTGACAGTGCAGCACTTTCTCTGTGATAACCCACTGACAGTTCAGCACTTTCTCTGTGAAAACCCACTGACAGTCCAGCACTTTCCGTGTGATATCCCACTGACAGTGCAGCACTTTCTCTGTGATAACCCACTGACAGTGCAGCACTTACCCTGTGATAACCCACTGACAGTGCAGCACTTTCCCTGTGATAACCCACTGACAGTGCAGCACTTGCTCTGCGATAACTCACTGACAGTGCAGCACTTTCTCTGTGATAACCCACTGACAGTGCAGCACTTTCCCTGTGATAACCCACTGACAGTGCAGCACTTTCTCTGTGATAACCCACTGACAGTGCAGCACGTTCTCTGTGATAACCCACCGACAGTGCAGCATCTTGTCTGTGATAACCCACTGACAGTGCAGCATTTTCTCTGTGACAACACACTGACAGTGCGGCACTTTCTCTGTGATAACTCACTGACAGTGCAGCACTTTCACTGTGATAACTCACTGCCAGTGCAGCACTTTCTCTGCGATAACTCACTGAGAACGCAGCACTTTCTCTGTGATAACCCACTGACAGTGCAGCACTTTCTCTGTGATAACCCACTGACAGTGCAGCACTTTCCCTGTGATCACCCACTGACAGTGCAGCACTTTCCCTGTGATAACCCAGTGACAGTGCAGCACGTTCCCTGTGATAACTCACTGACAGTGCAGCACTTTCTCTGTGATAACCCAGTGACAGTGCAGCACTTTCCCTGTGATAACCCACTGACAGTGCAGCACTTTCCCTGTGATAACCCACTGACAGTGCAGCACTTTCCCTGTGATAACGCACTGAGAGTGCAGCACTTTCCCTGTGATAACCCATTGACAGTGCAGCACTTTCCCTGTGATAACACACTGATAGTGCAGCACTTTCCCTGTGATAACACACTGAGAGTGCAGCACTTTCCCTGTGATAACACACTGACAGTGCAGCACTTTCCCTGTGATAACACACTGAGAGTGCAGCACTTTCCCTGTGATAACACACTGAGAGTGCAGCACTTTCTCTGTGATAACCCACCGACAGTGCAGCACTTTCTCTGTGATAACTCACCGACAGTGCAGCACTTTCTGTGTGATGACTCACTGACAGTGCAGCACTTTCCCTGTGATAACTCACTGTCAGTGCAGCACTTTCCCTGTGATAACCCACTGACAGTGCAGCACTTTCTCTGTGATAACCCACTGACAGTGCAGCACTTTCTCTGTGATAACACACTGTCAGTGAAGCACTTTCTCTTTGATAACACACCGACAGTGCAGCACTTTCTCTGTGATAACTCACTGTCAGTGCAGCACTTTCTCTGTGATAACCCACTGGCAGTGCAGCACTTTCTCTGTGATAACCCACTGACAGTGCAGCACTTTCTCTGTGATAACCCACTGACAGTGCAGCACTTTCTCTGTGATAACCCACTGACAGTGCAGCTCTTTCTCTGTGATAACTCACTGACAGTGCAGCACTTTTCATGTGATAACACACTGACATTACAGCACATTCCCTGTGATAACCCACAGACAGTACAGCACTTTCCCTGTGATAACCCACTGACAGTGCAGCACTTTCTCTGTGATAACCCACTGACAGTGCAGCACTTTCTCTGTGATAACCAACCGACAGTACAGCACTTTCTCTGTGATAACCCACTGACAGTGCAGCACTTCTCTGTGATAACACATTGACAGTGCAGCACATTCTCTGTGATCACACATTGACAGTGCAGCACTTTCTCTGTGATAACCCACCGACAGTGCAGCACTTTCCCTGTGATAACCCACTGGCAGTGCAGCACTTCTCTGTGATAACACATTGAGAGTGCAGCACTTTCCCTGCGATAACCCACTGACAGTGCAGCACTTTCCCTGTGATATCCCACCGACAGTGCAGCACTTTCTCTGTGATAACCCACCGACAGTGCAGCACTTCCTCTGTGATAACCCACCGACAGTGCAGCACTTTCTCTGTGATAACCCACTGACAGTGCAGCACTTTCTCTGTGATAACCCACTGACAGTGCAGCACTTTCTCTGTGATAACCCACCGACAGTACAGCACTTTCTCTGTGATAACCCACCGACAGTGCAGCACTTTCTCTGTGATAACCCACTGACAGTGCAGCACTTTCTCTGTGATAACCCACTGACAGTGCAGCACTTTCTCTGTGATAACCCACTGACAGCGCAGCACTTTCCCTGTGATAACCCACCGACAGTGCAGCACTTTCTCTGTGATAACCCACCGACAGTGCAGCACTTTCTCTGTGATAACCCACCGACAGTGCAGCACTTTCTCTGTGATAACCCACTGACAGTGCAGCACTTTCTCTGTGATAACCCACTCACAGTGCAGCACTTTCCCTGTGATAACCCACTGACAGTGCAGCACTTTCCCTGTGATAACACACTGACAGTGCAGCACTTTCCCTGTGATAACCCACTGACAGTACAGCACTTTCCCTGTGATAACCCACCGACAGTGCAGCACTTTCTCTGTGATAACCCACCGACAGTGCAGCACTTCCTCTTTGATAACCCACCGACAGTGCAGCACTTTCTCTGTGATAACCCACTGACAGTGCAGTACTTTCTCTGTGATAACCCACTGACAGTGCAGCACTTTCCCTGTGATAACCCACTGACAGTGCAGCACTTTCCCTGTGATAACACACTGACAGTGCAGCACTTTCCCTGTGATAACCCACTGACAGTACAGCACTTTCCCTGTGATAACCCACCGACAGTGCAGCACGTTCTCTGTGATAACACACTGACAGTGCAGCACTTTCTCTGTGATAACCCACTGACAGTTCAGCACTTTCTCTGTGAAAACCCACTGACAGTCCAGCACTTTCTCTGTGATAACCCACTGACAGTGCAGCATTTTCTCTGTGACAACACACTGACAGTGCGGCACTTTCTCTGTGATAACTCACTGACAGTGCAGCACTTTCACTGTGATAACTCACTGCCAGTGCAGCACTTTCTCTGCGATAACTCACTGAGAGCGCAGCACTTTCTCTGTGATAACCCACTGACAGTGCAGCACTTTCTCTGTGATAACCCACTGACAGTGCAGCAATTTCTCTGTGATAACCCACTGACAGTGCAGCACTTTCTCTGTGATAACCCACCGACAGTACAGCACTTTCTCTGTGATAACCCACCGACAGTGCAGCACTTTCTCTGTGATAACCCACTGACAGTGCAGCACTTTCCCTGTGATAACACACTGACAGTGCAGCACTTTCCCTGTGATAACCCACTGACAGTACAGCACTTTCCCTGTGATAACCCACCGACAGTGCAGCACTTTCTCTGTGATAACCCACCGACAGTGCAGCACTTCCTCTGTGATAACCCACCGACAGTGCAGCACTTTCTCTGTGATAACCCACTGACAGTGCAGCACTTTCTCTGTGATAACCCACTGACAGTGCAGCACTTTCCCTGTGATAACCCACTGACAGTGCAGCACTTTCCCTGTGATAACACACTGACAGTGCAGCACTTTCCCTGTGATAACCCACTGACAGTACAGCACTTTCCCTGTGATAACCCACCGACAGTGCAGCACTTTCTCTGTGATAACACACTGACAGTGCAGCACTTTCTCTGTGATAACCCACTGACAGTTCAGCACTTTCTCTGTGAAAACCCACTGACAGTCCAGCACTTTCCGTGTGATATCCCACTGACAGTGCAGCACTTTCTCTGTGATAACCCACTGACAGTGCAGCACTTACCCTGTGATAACCCACTGACAGTGCAGCACTTTCCCTGTGATAACCCACTGACAGTGCAGCACTTGCTCTGCGATAACTCACTGACAGTGCAGCACTTTCTCTGTGATAACCCACTGACAGTGCAGCACTTTCCCTGTGATAACCCACTGACAGTGCAGCACTTTCTCTGTGATAACCCACTGACAGTGCAGCACGTTCTCTGTGATAACCCACTGACAGTGCAGCACTTTGTCTGTGATAACCCACTGACAGTGCAGCATTTTCTCTGTGACAACACACTGACAGTGCGGCACTTTCTCTGTGATAACTCACTGACAGTGCAGCACTTTCACTGTGATAACTCACTGCCAGTGCAGCACTTTCTCTGCGATAACTCACTGAGAGCGCAGCACTTTCTCTGTGATAACCCACTGACAGTGCAGCACTTTCTCTGTGATAACCCACTGACAGTGCAGCACTTTCCCTGTGATAACCCACTGACAGTGCAGCACTTTCCCTGTGATAACGCACTGAGAGTGCAGCACTTTCCCTGTGATAACCCAGTGAGAGTGCAGCACGTTCCCTGTGATAACTCACTGACAGTGCAGCACTTTCTCTGTGATAACCCAGTGACAGTGCAGCACTTTCCCTGTGATAACCCACTGACAGTGCAGCACTTTCCCTGTGATAAGCCACTGACAGTGCAGCACTTTCCCTGTGATAACACACTGATAGTGCAGCACTTTCCCTGTGATAACCCACTGACAGTGCAGCACTTTCTCTGTGATAACCCACTGACAGTGCAGCACTTTCTCTGTGATAACCAACCGACAGTACAGCACTTTCTCTGTGATAACCCACCGACAGTACAGCACTTTCCCTGTGATAACCCACTGACAGTGCAGCACTTTCTCTGTGATAACTTACCGACAGTGCAGCACTTTCTCTGTGATAACCCACTGACAGTACAGCACTTTCCCTGTGATAACCCACTGACAGTACAGCACATTCCCTGTGATAACCCACTGAAAGTGCAGCACTTTCTCTGTGAAACCCACTGACAGTGCAGCACTTTCTCTGTGATAACACATTGACAGTGCAGCACTTTCCCTGTGATAACACACTGAGAGTGCAGCACTTTCCCTGTGATAACACACTGACAGTGCAGCACTTTCCCTGTGATAACACACTGAGAGTGCAGCACTTTCCCTGTGATAACACACTGAGAGTGCAGCACTTTCTCTGTGATAACCCACCGACAGTGCAGCACTTTCTCTGTGATAACTCACCGACAGTGCAGCACTTTCTGTGTGATGACTCACTGACAGTGCAGCACTTTCCCTGTGATAACTCACTGTCAGTGCAGCACTTTCCCTGTGATAACCCACTGACAGTGCAGCACTTTCTCTGTGATAACCCACTGACAGTGCAGCACTTTCTCTGTGATAACACACTGTCAGTGAAGCACTTTCTCTTTGATAACACACCGACAGTGCAGCACTTTCTCTGTGATAACTCACTGTCAGTGCAGCACTTTCTCTGTGATAACCCACTGGCAGTGCAGCACTTTCTCTGTGATAACCCACTGACAGTGCAGCACTTTCTCTGTGATAACCCACTGACAGTGCAGCACTTTCTCTGTGATAACCCACTGACAGTGCAGCTCTTTCTCTGTGATAACTCACTGACAGTGCAGCACTTTTCATGTGATAACACACTGACATTACAGCACATTCCCTGTGATAACCCACAGACAGTACAGCACTTTCCCTGTGATAACCCACTGACAGTGCAGCACTTTCTCTGTGATAACCCACTGACAGTGCAGCACTTTCTCTGTGATAACCAACCGACAGTACAGCACTTTCTCTGTGATAACCCACTGACAGTGCAGCACTTCTCTGTGATAACACATTGACAGTGCAGCACATTCTCTGTGATCACACATTGACAGTGCAGCACTTTCTCTGTGATAACCCACCGACAGTGCAGCACTTTCCCTGTGATAACCCACTGGCAGTGCAGCACTTCTCTGTGATAACACATTGAGAGTGCAGCACTTTCCCTGCGATAACCCACTGACAGTGCAGCACTTTCCCTGTGATATCCCACCGACAGTGCAGCACTTTCTCTGTGATAACCCACCGACAGTGCAGCACTTCCTCTGTGATAACCCACCGACAGTGCAGCACTTTCTCTGTGATAACCCACTGACAGTGCAGCACTTTCTCTGTGATAACCCACTGACAGTGCAGCACTTTCTCTGTGATAACCCACCGACAGTACAGCACTTTCTCTGTGATAACCCACCGACAGTGCAGCACTTTCTCTGTGATAACCCACTGACAGTGCAGCACTTTCTCTGTGATAACCCACTGACAGTGCAGCACTTTCTCTGTGATAACCCACTGACAGCGCAGCACTTTCCCTGTGATAACCCACCGACAGTGCAGCACTTTCTCTGTGATAACCCACCGACAGTGCAGCACTTTCTCTGTGATAACCCACCGACAGTGCAGCACTTTCTCTGTGATAACCCACTGACAGTGCAGCACTTTCTCTGTGATAACCCACTCACAGTGCAGCACTTTCCCTGTGATAACCCACTGACAGTGCAGCACTTTCCCTGTGATAACACACTGACAGTGCAGCACTTTCCCTGTGATAACCCACTGACAGTACAGCACTTTCCCTGTGATAACCCACCGACAGTGCAGCACTTTCTCTGTGATAACCCACCGACAGTGCAGCACTTCCTCTTTGATAACCCACCGACAGTGCAGCACTTTCTCTGTGATAACCCACTGACAGTGCAGTACTTTCTCTGTGATAACCCACTGACAGTGCAGCACTTTCCCTGTGATAACCCACTGACAGTGCAGCACTTTCCCTGTGATAACACACTGACAGTGCAGCACTTTCCCTGTGATAACCCACTGACAGTACAGCACTTTCCCTGTGATAACCCACCGACAGTGCAGCACGTTCTCTGTGATAACACACTGACAGTGCAGCACTTTCTCTGTGATAACCCACTGACAGTTCAGCACTTTCTCTGTGAAAACCCACTGACAGTCCAGCACTTTCTCTGTGATAACCCACTGACAGTGCAGCATTTTCTCTGTGACAACACACTGACAGTGCGGCACTTTCTCTGTGATAACTCACTGACAGTGCAGCACTTTCACTGTGATAACTCACTGCCAGTGCAGCACTTTCTCTGCGATAACTCACTGAGAGCGCAGCACTTTCTCTGTGATAACCCACTGACAGTGCAGCACTTTCTCTGTGATAACCCACTGACAGTGCAGCAATTTCTCTGTGATAACCCACTGACAGTGCAGCACTTTCTCTGTGATAACCCACCGACAGTACAGCACTTTCTCTGTGATAACCCACCGACAGTGCAGCACTTTCTCTGTGATAACCCACTGACAGTGCAGCACTTTCCCTGTGATAACACACTGACAGTGCAGCACTTTCCCTGTGATAACCCACTGACAGTACAGCACTTTCCCTGTGATAACCCACCGACAGTGCAGCACTTTCTCTGTGATAACCCACCGACAGTGCAGCACTTCCTCTGTGATAACCCACCGACAGTGCAGCACTTTCTCTGTGATAACCCACTGACAGTGCAGCACTTTCTCTGTGATAACCCACTGACAGTGCAGCACTTTCCCTGTGATAACCCACTGACAGTGCAGCACTTTCCCTGTGATAACACACTGACAGTGCAGCACTTTCCCTGTGATAACCCACTGACAGTACAGCACTTTCCCTGTGATAACCCACCGACAGTGCAGCACTTTCTCTGTGATAACACACTGACAGTGCAGCACTTTCTCTGTGATAACCCACTGACAGTTCAGCACTTTCTCTGTGAAAACCCACTGACAGTCCAGCACTTTCCGTGTGATATCCCACTGACAGTGCAGCACTTTCTCTGTGATAACCCACTGACAGTGCAGCACTTACCCTGTGATAACCCACTGACAGTGCAGCACTTTCCCTGTGATAACCCACTGACAGTGCAGCACTTGCTCTGCGATAACTCACTGACAGTGCAGCACTTTCTCTGTGATAACCCACTGACAGTGCAGCACTTTCCCTGTGATAACCCACTGACAGTGCAGCACTTTCTCTGTGATAACCCACTGACAGTGCAGCACGTTCTCTGTGATAACCCACTGACAGTGCAGCACTTTGTCTGTGATAACCCACTGACAGTGCAGCATTTTCTCTGTGACAACACACTGACAGTGCGGCACTTTCTCTGTGATAACTCACTGACAGTGCAGCACTTTCACTGTGATAACTCACTGCCAGTGCAGCACTTTCTCTGCGATAACTCACTGAGAGCGCAGCACTTTCTCTGTGATAACCCACTGACAGTGCAGCACTTTCTCTGTGATAACCCACTGACAGTGCAGCACTTTCCCTGTGATAACCCACTGACAGTGCAGCACTTTCCCTGTGATAACGCACTGAGAGTGCAGCACTTTCCCTGTGATAACCCAGTGAGAGTGCAGCACGTTCCCTGTGATAACTCACTGACAGTGCAGCACTTTCTCTGTGATAACCCAGTGACAGTGCAGCACTTTCCCTGTGATAACCCACTGACAGTGCAGCACTTTCCCTGTGATAAGCCACTGACAGTGCAGCACTTTCCCTGTGATAACACACTGATAGTGCAGCACTTTCCCTGTGATAACCCACTGACAGTGCAGCACTTTCTCTGTGATAACCCACTGACAGTGCAGCACTTTCTCTGTGATAACCAACCGACAGTACAGCACTTTCTCTGTGATAACCCACCGACAGTACAGCACTTTCCCTGTGATAACCCACTGACAGTGCAGCACTTTCTCTGTGATAACTTACCGACAGTGCAGCACTTTCTCTGTGATAACCCACTGACAGTACAGCACTTTCCCTGTGATAACCCACTGACAGTACAGCACATTCCCTGTGATAACCCACTGAAAGTGCAGCACTTTCTCTGTGAAACCCACTGACAGTGCAGCACTTTCTCTGTGATAACACATTGACAGTGCAGCACTTTCCCTGTGATAACCCACTGACAGTGCAGCACTTTCTCTGTGATAACCCACCGACAGTGCAGCACTTTCTCTGTGATAACCCACTGACAGTGCAGCCCTTTCCCTGTGATAACACACTGACAGTGCAGCACTTTCTCTGTGATAACTCACCGACAGTGCAGCACTTTCTCTGTGATAAATCACCGACAGTGCAGCAGTTTCACTTTGATAAATCACTGACAGTGCAGCACTTTCTCTGTGATAACTTACGGACAGTGCAGCACTTTCTCTGTGATAACTCACCGACAGTACAGCACTTTCCCTGTGATAACCAACTGACAGTGCAGCACGTTCCCTGTGATAACCCACTGACAGTGCAGCACTTTTTCTGTGATAACCCACTGGCAGTGCAGCACTTTCTCTGTGATAACCCACTGACAGTGCAGCACTTTCTTTGTGATAACCCACCGACAGTACAGCACTTTCCCTGTGATAACCCACCGACAGTGCAGCACTTTCTCTGTGATAACCCACCGACAGTGCAGCACTTCCTCTGTGATAACCCACCGACAGTGCAGCATTTTCTCTGTGATAACCCACTGACAGTGCAGCACTTTCTCTGTGATAACCCACTGACAGTGCAGCACTTTCCCTGTCATAACCCACTGGCAGTGCAGCACTTTCTCTGTGATAACCCACTGACAGTGCAGCACTTTCTCTGTGATAACTCACCGACAGTTCAGCACTTTCTCTGTGATAAATCACCGACAGTGCAGCAGTTTCACTTTGATAAATCACTGACAGTGCAGCACTTTCTCTGTGATAACTTACGGACAGTGCAGCACTTTCTCTGTGATAACTCACCGACAGTACAACACTTTCCCTGTGATAACCAACTGACAGTGCAGCACGTTCCCTGTGATAACCCACTGACAGTGCAGCACTTTCTCTGTGATAACCCACTGGCAGTGCAGCACTTTCTCTGTGATAACCCACTGACAGTGCAGCACTTTCTCTGTGATAACCCACTGACAGTGCAGCACTTTCCCTGTGATAACACACTGACAGTGCAGCACTTTCCCTGTGATAACCCACTGACAGTGCAGCACTTACCCTGTGATAACCCACTGACAGTGCAGCACTTTCCCTGTGATAACCCACTGACAGTGCAGCACTTTCCCTGTGATAACCCACTGACAGTGCAGCACTTGCTCTGCGACAACTCACTGACAGTGCAGCACTTTCTCTGTGATAACCCACTGACAGTGCAGCACTTTCCCTGTGATAACCCACTGACAGTGCAGCACTTTCTCTGTGATAACCCACTGACAGTGCAGCACGTTCTCTGTGATAACCCACTGACAGTGCAGCACTTTGTCTGTGATAACCCACTGACAGTGCAGCATTTTCTCTGTGACAACACACTGACAGTGCGGCACTTTCTCTGTGATAACTCACTGACAGTGCAGCACTTTCACTGTGATAACTCACTGCCAGTGCAGCACTTTCTCTGCGATAACTCACTGAGAGCGCAGCACTTTGTCTGTGATAACCCACTGACAGTGCAGCACTTTCTCTGTGATAACCCACTGACAGTGCAGCACTTTCCCTGTGATAACCCACTGACAGTGCAGCACTTTCCCTGTGATAACCCAGTGACAGTGCAGCACGTTCCCTGTGATAACTCACTGACAGTGCAGCACTTTCTCTGTGATAACCCAGTGACAGTGCAGCACTTTCCCTGTGATAACCCACTGACAGTGCAGCACTTTCCCTGTGATAACCCACTGACAGTGCAGCACTTTCCCTGTGATAACGCACTGAGAGTGCAGCACTTTCCCTGTGATAACCCATTGACAGTGCAGCACTTTCCCTGTGATAACACACTGATAGTGCAGCACTTTCCCTGTGATAACACACTGAGAGTGCAGCACTTTCCCTGTGATAACACACTGACAGTGCAGCACTTTCCCTGTGATTACACACTGAGAGTGCAGCACTTTCCCTGTGATAACACACTGAGAGTGCAGCACTTTCTCTGTGATAACCCCCCGACAGTGCAGCACTTTCTCTGTGATAACTCACCGACAGTGCAGCACTTTCTGTGTGATGACTCACTGACAGTGCAGCACTTTCCCTGTGGTAACTCACTGTCAGTGCAGCACTTTCCATGTGATAACCCACTGACAGTGCAGCACTTTCTCTGTGATAACCCACTGACAGTGCAGCACTTTCTCTGTGATAACACACTGTCAGTGAAGCACTTTCTCTTTGATAACACACCGACAGTGCAGCACTTTCTCTGTGATAACTCACTGTCAGTGCAGCACTTTCTCTGTGATAACCCACTGACAGTGCAGCACTTTCTCTGTGATAACCCACTGACAGTGCAGCACTTTCTCTGTGATAACCCACTGACAGTGCAGCACTTTCTCTGTGATAACCCACTGACAGTGCAGCTCTTTCTCTGTGATAACTCACTGACAGTGCAGCACTTTTCATGTGAGAACAAACTGACAGTACAGCACATTCCCTGTGATAACCCACAGACAGTACAGCACTTTCCCTGTGATATCCCACTGACAGTGCAGCACTTTCTCTGTGATAACCCACTGACAGTGCAGCACTTTCTCTGTGATAACCAACCGACAGTACAGCACTTTCTCTGTGATAACCCACCGACAGTACAGCACTTTCCCTGTGATAACCCACTGACAGTGCAGCACTTTCTCTGTGATAACTTACCGACAGTGCAGCACTTTCTCTGTGATAACCCACTGATAGTACAGCACTTTCCCTGTGATAACCCACTGACAGTACAGCACATTCCCTGTGATAACCCACTGACAGTGCAGCACTTTCTCTGTGATAACCCACTGACAGTGCAGCACTTTCTCTGTGATAACACATTGACAGTGCAGCACTTTCCCTGTGATAACCCACTGACAGTGCAGCACTTTCTCTGTGATAACGCACCGACAGTGCAGCACTTTCTGTGTGATAACCCACTGACAGTGCAGCACTTCTCTGCTATAACACATTGACAGTGCAGCACTTTCTCTGTGATAACACATTGACAGTGCAGCACTTTCTCTGTGATAACCCACCGACAGTGCAGCACTTTCCCTGTGATAACCCACTGGCAGTGCAGCACTTCTCTGTGATAACACATTGAGAGTGCAGCACTTTCCCTGCGATAACCCACTGACAGTGCAGCAGTTTCACTTTGATAAATCACTGACAGTGCAGCACTTTCTCTGTGATAACTTACGGACAGTGCAGCACTTTCTCTGTGATAACTCACCGACAGTACAGCACTTTCCCTGTGATAACCAACTGACACGGCAGCACGTTCCCTGTGATAACCCACTGACAGTGCAGCACTTTCTCTGTGATAACCCACTGACAGTGCAGCACTTTGTCTGTGATAACCCACTGACAGTGCAGCACTATCTCTGTGATAACCCACTGACAGCGCAGCAGTTTCCCTGTGATAACCCACCGACAGTGCAGCACTTTCTCTGTGATAACCCACCGACAGTGCAGCACTTTCTCTGTGATAACCCACCGACAGTGCAGCACTTTCTCTGTGATAACCCACTGACAGTGCAGCACTTTCTCTGTGATAACCCACTCACAGTGCAGCACTTTCCCTGTGATAACCCACTGACAGTGCAGCACTTTCCCTGTGATAACAAACTGACAGTGCAGCACTTTCCCTGTGATAACCCACTGACAGTACAGCACTTTCCCTGTGATAACCCACCGACAGTGCAGCACTTTCTCTGTGATAACCCACCGACAGTGCAGCACTTCCTCTGTGATAACCCACCGACAGTGCAGCACTTTCTCTGTGATAACCCACTGACAGTGCAGCACTTTCTCTGTGATAACCCACTGACAGTGCAGCACTTTCCCTGTGATAACCCACTGACAGTGCAGCACTTTCCCTGTGATAACACACTGACAGTGCAGCACTTTCCCTGTGATAACCCACTAACAGTACAGCACTTTCCCTGTGATAACCCACCGACAGTGCAGCATTTTCTCTGTGATAACACACTGACAGTGCAGCACTTTCTCTGTGATAACCCACTGACAGTTCAGCACTTTCTCTGTGAAAACCCACTGACAGTCCAGCACTTCCCGTGTGATATCCCACTGACAGTGCAGCACTTTCTCTGTGATAACCCACTGAAAGTGCAGCACTTACCCTGTGATAACCCACTGACAGTGCAGGAACTTTCCCTGTGATAACCCACTGACAGTGCAGCACTTGCTCTGCGATAGCTCTCTGACAGTGCAGCACTTTCTCTGTGATAACCCACTGACAGTGCAGCACTTTCCCTGTGATAACCCACTGACAGTGCAGCACTTTCCCTGTGATAACCCACTGACAGTGCAGCACTTTCTCTGTGATAACCCACTGACAGTGCAGCACGTTCTCTGTGATAACCCACTGACAGTGCAGCACTTTGTCTGTGATAACCCACTGACAGTGCAGCATTTTCTCTGTGACAACACACTGACAGTGCGGCACTTTCTCTGTGATAACTCACTGACAGTGCAGCACTTTCTCTGTGATAACTCACTGCCAGTGCAGCACTTTCTCTGCGATAACTCACTGAGAGCGCAGCACTTTCTCTGTGATAACCCACTGACAGTGCAGCACTTTCTCTGTGATAACTCACTGACAGTGCAGCACTTTCCCTGTGATAACCCACTGACAGTGCAGCACTTTCCCTGTGATAACCCAGTGACAGTGCAGCACGTTCCCTGTGATAACTCACTGACAGTGCAGCACTTTCTCTGTGATATCCCAGTGACAGTGCAGCACTTTCCCTGTGATAACCCACTGACAGTGCAGCACTTTCCCTGTGATAACCCACTGACAGTGCAGCACTTTCCCTGTGATAACGCACTGAGAGTGCAGCACTTTCCCTGTGATAACCCATTGACAGTGCAGCACTTTCCCTGTGATAACACACTGATAGTGCAGCACTTTCCCTGTGATAACACACTGAGAGTGCAGCACTTTCCCTGTGATAACACACTGACAGTGCAGCACTTTCCCTGTGATAACACACTGAGAGTGCAGCACTTTCCCTGTGATAACACACTGACAGTGCAGCACTTTCTCTGTGATAACCCACCGACAGTGCAGCACTTGCTCTGTGATAACTCACCGACAGTGCAGCACTTTCTGTGTGATGACTCACTGACAGTGCAGCACTTTCCCTGTGATAACTCACTGTCAGTGCAGCACTTTCCCTGTGATAACCCACTGACAGTGCAGCACTTTCTCTGTGATAACACACTGTCAGTGAAGCACTTTCTCTTTGATAACACACCGACAGTGCAGCACTTTCTCTGTGATAACTCACTGTCAGTGCAGCACTTTCTCTGTGATAACCCACTGACAGTGCAGCACTTTCTCTGTGATAACCCACTGACAGTGCAGCACTTTCTCTGTGATAACCCACTGACAGTGCAGCACTTTCTCTGTGATAACCCACTGACAGTGCAGCTCTTTCTCTGTGATAACTCACTGACAGTGCAGCACTTTTCATGTGATAACACACTGACAGTACAGCACATTCCCTGTGATAACCCACAGACACTACAGCACTTTCCCTGTTATAACCCACTGACAGTGCAGCACTTTCTCTGTGATAACCCACTGACAGTGCAGCACTTTCTCTGTGATAACCAACCGATAGTACAGCACTTTCTCTGTGATAACCCACCGACAGTACAGCACTTTCCCTGTGATAACCCACTTACAGTGCAGCACTTTCTCTGTGATAACTTACCGACAGTGCAGCACTTTCTCTGTGATAACCCACTGACAGTACAGCACTTTCCCTGTGATAACCCACTGACAGTACAGCACATTCCCTGTGATAACCCACTGACAGTGCAGCACTTTCTCTGTGATAACCCAGTGACAGTGCAGCACTTTCTCTGTGATAACACATTGACAGTGCAGCACTTTCCCTGTGATAACCCACTGACAGTGCAGCACTTTCTCTGTGATAACGCACCGACAGTGCAGCACTTTCTCTGTGAGAACCCACTGACAGTGCAGCACTTCTCTGTGATAACACATTGACAGTGCAGCACTTTCTCTGTGATAACACATTGACAGTGCAGCACTTTCTCTGTGATAACCCACCGACAGTGCAGCACTTTCCCTGTGATAACCCACTGGCAGTGCAGCACTTCTCTGTGATAACACATTGAGAGTGCAGCACTTTCCCTGCGATAACCCACTGACAGTGCAGCACTTTCTCTGTGATAACTCACCGGCAGTGCAGCACTTTCTCTGTGATAAATCACCGACAGTGCAGCAGTTTCACTTTGATAAATCACTGACAGTGCAGCACTTTCTCTGTGATAACTTACGGACAGTGCAGCACTTTCTCTGTGATAACTCACCGACAGTACAGCACTTTCCCTGTGATAACCAACTGACACGGCAGCACGTTCCCTGTGATAACCCACTGACGGTGCAGCACTTTCTCTGTGATAACCCACTGACAGTGCAGCACTTTGTCTGTGATAACCCACTGACAGTGCAGCACTTTCTTTGTGATAACCCACCGACAGTGCAGCACTTTCTTTGTGATAACTCGCGACAGTGCAGCACTTTCTCTGTGATGACTCACCAGCAGTGCAGCACTTTCTCTGTGATAACCCACCAGCAGTGCAGCAGTTTCTCTGTGATAACTCACCGACAGTGCAGCACTTTCTCTGTGATGACTCACCAGCAGTGCAGCACTTTCTCTGTGATAACCCACCAGCAATGCAGCACTTTCTCTGTGATAAGTCACTGACAGTGCAGCACTTTCTCTGTGATAACTCACCGACAGTGCAGCACTTTCCCTGTGATAACTTACTGACAGTGCAGCACTTTCTCTGTGATAACACACGGACAGTGCAGCACTTTCTCTGTGATAACACACTGACAGTGCAGCACCCTCTCTGTGATAACTCACTGACAGTACAGCACTTTCTCTGTGATAACCCACCGACAGTGCAGCACTTCCTCGGTGATAACCCACTGACAGTGCAGCACTTTATCTGTGATAACCCACTGACACTGCAGCACTTTCTCTGTGATAAACCACTGACAGTGCAGCACTTTCCCTGTGATAACTTACTGGCAGTGCAGCACTTTCCCTGTGTTAACCCACTGACAGTGCAGCACTTTCCCTGTGATAACCCACTGACAGTGCAGCACTTTCTCTGTGATAAGCCACTGACAGTGCAGCACTTTCTCTGTGATAACCCACTGACAGTGCAGCACTTTCCCTGTGATAACCCACTGACAGTGCAGCACTTCTCTGTGATAACACATTGACAGTGCAGCACTTTCCCTGTGATAACCCACCGACAGTGCAGCACTTTCTCTGTGATAACCCACCGACAGTGCTGCACTTTCTCTGTGATAACCCACCGACAGTGCAGCACTTTCTCTGTGATAACCCACTGACAGTGCAGCACTTTCTCTGTGATAACCCACTCACAGTGCAGCACTTTCCCTGTGATAACCCACTGACAGTGCAACACTTTCCCTGTGATAACACACTGACAGTGCAGCACTTTCCCTGTGATAACCCACTGACAGTACAGCACTTTCCCTGTGATAACCCACCGACAGTGCAGCACTTTCTCTGTGATAACCCACCGACAGTGCAGCACTTCCTCTGTGATAACCCACCGACAGTGCATCACTTTCTCTGTGATAACCCATTGACAGTGCAGCACTTTCTCTGTGATAACCCACTGACAGTGCAGCACTTTCCCTGTGATAACCCACTGACAGTGCAGCACTTTCCCTGTGATAACACACTGACAGTGCAGCAATTTCCCTGTGATAACCCACTGACAGTACAGCACTTTCCCTGTGATAACCCACCGACAGTGCAGCACTTTCTCTGTGATAACACACTGACAGTGCAGCACTTTCTCTGTGATAACCCACTGACAGTTCAGCACTTTCTCTGTGAAAACCCACTGACAGTCCAGCACTTTCCGTGTGATATCCCACTGACAGTGCAGCACTTTCTCTGTGATAACCCACTGACAGTGCAGCACTTACCCTATGATAACCCACTGACAGTGCAGCACTTTCCCTGTGATAACCCACTGACAGTGCAGCACTTGCTCTGCGATAACTCACTGACAGTGCAGCACTTTCTCTGTGATAACCCACTGACAGTGCAGCACTTTCCCTGTGATAACCCACTGACAGTGCAGCACTTTCTCTGTGATAACCCACTGACAGTGCAGCACGTTCTCTGTGATAACCCACTGACAGTGCAGCACTTTGTCTGTGATAACCCACTGACAGTGCAGCATTTTCTCTGTGACAACACACTGACAGTGCGGCACTTTCTCTGTGATAACTCACTGACAGTGCAGCACTTTCACTGTGATAACTCACTGCCAGTGCAGCACTTTCTCTGCGATAACTCACTGAGAGCGCAGCACTTTCTCTGTGATAACCCACTGACAGTGCAGCACTTTCTCTGTGATAACCCACTGACAGTGCAGCACTTTCCCTGTGATAACCCACTGACAGTGCAGCACTTTCCCTGTGATAACCCAGTGACAGTGCAGCACGTTCCCTGTGATAACTCACTGACAGTGCAGCACTTTCTCTGTGATAACCCAGTGACAGTGCAGCACTTTCCCTGTGATAACCCACTGACAGTGCAGCACTTTCCCTGTGATAACCCACTGACAGTGCAGCACTTTCCCTGTGATAACGCACTGAGAGTGCAGCACTTTCCCTGTGATAACCCATTGACAGTGCAGCACTTTCCCTGTGATAACACACTGATAGTGCAGCACTTTCCCTGTGATAACACGCTGAGAGTGCAGCACTTTCCCTGTGATAACACACTGACAGTGCAGCACTTTCCCTGTGATAACACACTGAGAGTGCAGCACATTCCCTGTGATAACACACTGAGAGTGCAGCACTTTCTCTGTGATAACCCACCGACAGTGCAGCACTTTCTCTGTGATAACTCACCGACAGTGCAGCACTTTCTGTGTGATGACTCACTGACAGTGCAGCACTTTCCCTGTGATAACTCACTGTCAGTGCAGCACTTTCCCTGTGATAACCCACTGACAGTGAAGCACTTTCTCTGTGATAACCCACTGACAGTGCAGCACTTTCTCTGTGATAACACACTGTCAGTGAAGCACTTTCTCTTTGATAACACACCGACAGTGCAGCACTTTCTCTGTGATAACTCACTGTCAGTGCAGCACTTTCTCTGTGATAACCCACCGACAGTGCAGCACTTCCTCTGTGATAACCCACTGACAGTGCAGCACTTTCTCTGTGATAACCCACTGACAGTGCAGCACTTTCTCTGTGATAACCCACTGACAGTGCAGCACTTTCCCTGTGATAACCCACTGACAGTGCAGCACTTTCCCTGTGATAACACACTGACAGTGCAGCACTTTCCCTGTGATAACCCACTGACAGTACAGCACTTTCCCTGTGATAACCCACCGATAGTGCAGCACTTTCTCTGTGATAACACACTGACAGTGCAGCACTTTCTCTGTGAAAACCCACTGACAGTCCAGCACTTTCCGTGTGATATCCCACTGACAGTGCAGCACTTTCTCTGTGATAACCCACTGACAGTGCAGCACTTACCCTGTGATAACCCACTGACAGTGCAGCACTTTCCCTGTGATAACCCACTGACAGTGCAGCACTTGCTCTGCGATAACTCACTGACAGTGCAGCACTTTCTCTGTGATAACCCACTGACAGTGCAGCACTTTCCCTGTGATAACTCACTGAAAGTGCAGCACTTTCTCTGTGATAACCCACTGACAGTGCAGCACGTTCTCTGTGATAACCCACTGACAGTGCAGCACTTTGTCTGTGATAACCCACTGACAGTGCAGCATTTTCTCTGTGACAACACACTGACAGTGCGGCACTTTCTCTGTGATAACTCACTGACAGTGCAGCACTTTCACTGTGATAACTCACTGCCAGTGCAGCACTTTCTCTGCGATAACTCACTGAGAGTGCGGCACTTTCTCTGTGATAACCCACTGACAGTGCAGCACTTTCTCTGTGATAACCCACTGACAGTGCAGCACTTTCCCTGTGATAACCCACTGACAGTGCAGCACTTTCCCTGTGATAACCCAGTGACAGTGCAGCACGTTCCCTGTGATAATTCACTGACAGTGCAGCACTTTCTCTGTGATAACCCAGTGACAGTGCAGCACTTTCCCTGTGATAACCCACTGACAGTGCAGCACTTTCCCTGTGATAACCCACTGACAGTGCAGCACTTTCCCTGTGATAACGCACTGAGAGTGCAGCACTTTCCCTGTGATAACCCATTGACAGTGCAGCACTTTCCCTGTGATAACACACTGATAGTGCAGCACTTTCCCTGTGATAACACACTGAGAGTGCAGCACTTTCCCTGTGATAACACACTGACAGTGCAGCACTTTCCCTGTGATAACACACTGAGAGTGCAGCACTTTCCCTGTGATAACACACTGAGAGTGCAGCACTTTCTCTGTGATAACCCACCGACAGTGCAGCACTTTCTCTGTGATAACTCACCGACAGTGCAGCACTTTCTGTGTGATGACTCACTGACAGTGCAGCACTTTCCCTGTGATAACTCACTGTCAGTGCAGCACTTTCCCTGTGATAACCCACTGACAGTACAGCACTTTCCCTGTGATAACCCACCGACAGTGCAGCACTTTCTCTGTGATAACACACTGACAGTGCAGCCCATTCTCTGTGATAACCCACTGACAGTTCAGCCCTTTCTCTGTGAAAACCCACTGACAGTCCAGCACTTTCCGTGTGATATCCCACTGACAGTGCAGCACTTTCTCTGTGATAACCCACTGACAGTGCAGCACTTACCCTGTGATAACCCACTGACAGTGCAGCACTTTCCCTGTGATAACCCACTGACAGTGCAGCACTTGCTCTGCGATAACTCACTGACAGTGCAGCACTTTCTCTGTGATAACCCACTGACAGTGCAGCACTTTCCCTGTGATAACCCACTGACTGTGCAGCACTTTCTCTGCGATAACTCACTGACAGTGCAGCACTTTCTCTGTGATAACCCACTGACAGTGCAGCACTTTCCCTGTGATAACCCACTGACTGTGCAGCACTTTCTCTGTGATAACCCACTGACAGTGCAGCACGTTCTCTGTGATAACCCACTGACAGTGCAGCACTTTGTCTGTGATAACCCACTGACAGTGCAGCATTTTCTCTGTGACAACACACTGACAGTGCGGCACTTTCTCTGTGATAACTCACTGACAGTGCAGCACTTTCACTGTGATAACTCACTGCCAGTGCAGCACTTTCTCTGCGATAACTCACTGAGAGCGCAGCACTTTCTCTGTGATAACCCACTGACAGTGCAGCACTTTCTCTGTGATAACCCACTGACAGTGCAACACTTTCCCTGTGATAACCCACTGACAGTGCAGCACTTTCCCTGTGATAACCCTGTGACAGTGCAGCACGTTCCCTGTGATAACTCACTGACAGTGCAGCACTTTCCCTGTGATAACCCACTGACAGTGCAGCACTTTCCCTGTGATAACGCACTGAGAGTGCAGCACTTTCCCTGTGATAACCCATTGACAGTGCAGCACTTTCCCTGTGATAACACACTGATAGTGCAGCACTTTCCCTGTGATAACACACTGAGAGTGCAGCACTTTCCCTGTGATAACACACTGACAGTGCAGCACTTTCCCTGTGATAACACACTGAGAGTGCAGCACATTCCCTGTGATAACACACTGAGAGTGCAGCACTTTCTCTGTGATAACCCACCGACAGTGCAGCACTTTCTCTGTGATAACTCACCGACAGTGCAGCACTTTCTGTGTGATGACTCACTGACAGTGCAGCACTTTCCCTGTGATAACTCACTGTCAGTGCAGCACTTTCCCTGTGATAACCCACTGACAGTGCAGCACTTTCTCTGTGATAACCCACTGACAGTGCAGCACTTTCTCTGTGATAACACACTGTCAGTGAAGCACTTTCTCTTTGATAACACACCGACAGTGCAGCACTTTCTCTGTGATAACTCACTGTCAGTGCAGCACTTTCTCTGTGATAACCCACTGACAGTGCAGCACTTCCTCTGTGATAACCTACCGACAGTGCAGCACTTTCTCTGTGATAACCCACTGACAGTGCAGCACTTTCTCTGTGATAACCCACTGACAGTGCAGCACTTTCCCTGTGATAACCCACTGACAGTGCAGCACTTTCCCTGTGATAACACACTGACAGTGCAGCACTTTCCCTGTGATAACACACTGACAGTGCAGCACTTTCCCTGTGATAACACACTGACAGTGCAGCACATTCCCTGTGATAACACACTGAGAGTGCAGCACTTTCCCTGTGATAACACACTGACAGTGCAGCACTTTCCCTGTGATAACACACTGAGAGTGCAGCACATTCCCTGTGATAACACACTGAGAGTGCAGCACTTTCTCTGTGTTAACCCACCGACAGTGCAGCACTTTCTCTGTGATAACTCACCGACAGTGCAGCACTTTCTGTGTGATGACTCACTGTCAGTGCAGCACTTTCCCTGTGATAACCCACTGACAGTGCAGCACTTTCTCTGTGATAACCCACTGACAGTGCAGCACTTTCTCTGTGATAACACACTGTCAGTGAAGCACTTTCTCTTTGATAACACACCGACAGTGCAGCACTTTCTCTGTGATAACTCACTGTCAGTGCAGCACTTTCTCTGTGATAACCCACCGACAGTGCAGCACTTCCTCTGTGATAACCCACTGACAGTGCAGCACTTTCTCTGTGATAACCCACTGACAGTGCAGCACTTTCTCTGTGATAACCCACTGACAGTGCAGCACTTTCCCTGTGATAACCCACTGACAGTGCAGCACTTTCCCTGTGATAACACACTGACAGTGCAGCACTTTCCCTGTGATAACCCACTGACAGTACAGCACTTTCCCTGTGATAACCCACCGACAGTGCAGCACTTTCTCTGTGATAACACACTGACAGTGCAGCACTTTCTCTGTGATAAACCACTGACAGTTCAGCACTTTCTCTGTGAAAACCCACTGACAGTCCAGCACTTTCCGTGTGATATCCCACTGACAGTGCAGCACTTTCTCTGTGATAACCCACTGACAGTGCAGCACTTACCCTGTGATAACCCACTGACAGTGCAGCACTATCCCTGTGATAACCCACTGACAGTGCAGCACTTGCTCTGCGATAATTCACTGACAGTGCAGCACTTTCTCTGTGATAACCCACTGACAGTGCAGCACGTTCCCTGTGATAACCCACTGACAGTGCAGCACTTTCTCTGTGATAACCCACTGACAGTGCAGCACGTTCTCTGTGATAACCCACTGACAGTGCAGCACTTTGTCTGTGATAACCCACTGACAGTGCAGCATTTTCTCTGTGACAACACACTGACAGTGCGGCACTTTCTCTGTGATAACTCACTGACAGTGCAGCACTTTCACTGTGATAACTCACTGCCAGTGCAGCACTTTCTCTGCGATAACTCACTGAGAGCGCGGCACTTTCTCTGTGAAAACCCACTGACAGTGCAGCACTTTCTCTGTGATAACCCACTGACAGTGCAGCACTTTCCCTGTGATAACCCACTGACAGTGCAGCACTTTCCCTGTGATAACCCAGTGACAGTGCAGCACGTTCCCTGTGATAACTCACTGACAGTGCAGCACTTTCTCTGTGATAACCCAGTGACAGTGCAGCACTTTCCTTGTGATAACCCACTGACAGTGCAGCACTTTCCCTGTGATAACCCACTGACAGTGCAGCACTTTCCCTGTGATAACCCACTGAGAGTGCAGCACTTTCCCTGTGATAACCCATTGACAGTGCAGCACTTTCCCTGTGATAACACACTGATAGTGCAGCACTTTCCCTGTGATAACACACTGAGAGTGCAGCACTTTCCCTGTGATAACACACTGACAGTGCAGCACTTTCCCTGTGATAACACACTGAGAGTGCAGCACATTCCCTGTGATAACACACTGAGAGTGCAGCACTTTCTCTGTGATAACCCACCGACAGTGCAGCACTTTCTCTGTGATAACTCACCGACAGTGCAGCACTTTCTGTGTGATGACTCACTGACAGTGCAGCACTTTCCCTGTGATAACTCACTGTCAGTGCAGCACTTTCCCTGTGATAACCCACTGACAGTGCAGCACTTTCTCTGTGATAACCCACTGACAGTGCAGCACTTTCTCTGTGATAACACACTGTCAGTGAAGCACTTTCTCTTTGATAACACACCGACAGTGCAGCACTTTCTCTGTGATAACTCACTGTCAGTGCAGCACTTTCTCTGTGATAACCCACTGACAGTGCAGCACTTCCTCTGTGATAACCCACCGACAGTGCAGCACTTTCTCTGTGATAACCCACTGACAGTGCAGCACTTTCTCTGTGATAACCCACTGACAGTGCAGCACTTTCCCTGTGATAACCCACTGACAGTGCAGCACTTTCCCTGTGATAACACACTGACAGTGCAGCACTTTCCCTGTGATAACACACTGACAGTGCAGCACTTTCCCTGTGATAACACACTGACAGTGCAGCACATTCCCTGTGATAACACACTGAGAGTGCAGCACTTTCCCTGTGATAACACACTGACAGTGCAGCACTTTCCCTGTGATAACACACTGAGAGTGCAGCACATTCCCTGTGATAACACACTGAGAGTGCAGCACTTTCTCTGTGATAACCCACCGACAGTGCAGCACTTTCTCTGTGATAACTCACCGACAGTGCAGCACTTTCTGTGTGATGACTCACTGTCAGTGCAGCACTTTCCCTGTGATAACCCACTGACAGTGCAGCACTTTCTCTGTGATAACCCACTGACAGTGCAGCACTTTCTCTGTGATAACACACTGTCAGTGAAGCACTTTCTCTTTGATAACACACCGACAGTGCAGCACTTTCTCTGTGATAACTCACTGTCAGTGCAGCACTTTCTCTGTGATAACCCACCGACAGTGCAGCACTTCCTCTGTGATAACCCACTGACAGTGCAGCACTTTCTCTGTGATAACCCACTGACAGTGCAGCACTTTCTCTGTGATAACCCACTGACAGTGCAGCACTTTCCCTGTGATAACCCACTGACAGTGCAGCACTTTCCCTGTTATAACACACTGACAGTGCAGCACTTTCCCTGTGATAACCAATGACAGTACAGCACTTTCCCTGTGATAACCCACCGACAGTGCAGCACTTTCTCTGTGATAACACACTGACAGTGCAGCACTTTCTCTGTGATAAACCACTGACAGTTCAGCACTTTCTCTGTGAAAACCCACTGACAGTCCAGCACTTTCCGTGTGATATCCCACTGACAGTGCAGCACTTTCTCTGTGATAACCCACTGACAGTGCAGCACTTACCCTGTGATAACCCACTGACAGTGCAGCACTTTCCCTGTGATAACCCACTGACAGTGCAGCACTTGCTCTGCGATAACTCACTGACAGTGCAGCACTTTCTCTGTGATAACCCACTGACAGTGCAGCACGTTCCCTGTGATAACCCACTGACAGTGCAGCACTTTCTCTGTGATAACCCACTGACAGTGCAGCACGTTCTCTGTGATAACCCACTGACAGTGCAGCACTTTGTCTGTGATAACCCACTGACAGTGCAGCATTTTCTCTGTGACAACACACTGACAGTGCGGCACTTTCTCTGTGATAATGCACTGACAGTGCAGCACTTTCACTGTGATAACTCACTGCCAGTGCAGCACTTTCTCTGCGATAACTCACTGAGAGCGCGGCACTTTCTCTGTGAAAACCCACTGACAGTGCAGCACTTTCTCTGTGATAACCCACTGACAGTGCAGCACTTTCCCTGTGATAACCCACTGACAGTGCAGCACTTTCCCTGTGATAACCCAGTGACAGTGCAGCACGTTCCCTGTGATAACTCACTGACAGTGCAGCACTTTCTCTGTGATAACCCAGTGACAGTGCAGCACTTTCCTTGTGATAACCCACTGACAGTGCAGCACTTTCCCTGTGATAACCCACTGACAGTGCAGCACTTTCCCTGTGATAACCCACTGAGAGTGCAGCACTTTCCCTGTGATAACCCATTGACAGTGCAGCACTTTCCCTGTGATAACACACTGATAGTGCAGCACTTTCCCTGTGATAACACACTGAGAGTGCAGCACTTTCCCTGTGATAACACACTGACAGTGCAGCACTTTCCCTGTGATAACACACTGAGAGTGCAGCACTTTCCCTGTGATAACACACTGAGAGTGCAGCACTTTCTCTGTGATAACCCACCGACAGTGCAGCACTTTCTCTGTGATAACTCACCGACAGTGCAGCACTTTCTGTGTGATGACTCACTGACAGTGCAGCACTTTCCCTGTGATAACTCACTATCAGTGCAGCACTTTCCCTGTGATAACCCACTGACAGTACAGCACTTTCCCTGTGATAACCCACCGACAGTGCAGCACTTTCTCTGTGATAACACACTGACAGTGCAGCACATTCTCTGTGATAACCCACTGACAGTTCAGCACTTTCTCTGTGAAAACCCACTGACAGTCCAGCACTTTCCGTGTGATATCCCACTGACAGTGCAGCACTTTCTCTGTGATAACCCACTGACAGTGCAGCACTTACCCTGTGATAACCCACTGACAGTGCAGCACTTTCCCTGTGATAACCCACTGACAGTGCAGCACTTGCTCTGCGATAACTCACTGACAGTGCAGCACTTTCTCTGTGATAACCCACTGACAGTGCAGCACTTTCCCTGTGATAACCCACTGACAGTGCAGCACTTTCTCTGTGATAACCCACTCACAGTGCAGCACGTTCTCTGTGATAACCCACTGACAGTGCAGCACTTTGTCTGTGATAACCCACTGACAGTGCAGCATTTTCTCTGTGACAACACACTGACAGTGCGGCACTTTCTCTGTGATAACTCACTGACAGTGCAGCACTTTCACTGTGATAACTCACTGCCAGTGCAGCACTTTCTCTGCGATAACTCACTGAGAGCGCAGCACTTTCTCTGTGATAACCCACTGACAGTGCAGCACTTTCTCTGTGATAACCCACTGACAGTGCAGCACTTTCCCTGTGATAACCCACTGACAGTGCAGCACTTTCCCTGTGATAACCCACTGACAGTGCAGCACGTTCCCTGTGATAACTCACTGACAGTGCAGCACTTTCTCTGTGATAACCCAGTGACAGTGCAGCACTTTCCCTGTGATAACCCACTGACAGTGCAGCACTTTCCCTGTGATAACCCACTGACAGTGCAGCACTTTCCCTGTGATAACGCACTGAGAGTGCAGCACTTTCCCTGTGATAACCCATTGACAGTGCAGCACTTTCCCTGTGATAATACACTGATAGTGCAGCACTTTCCCTGTGATAACACACTGAGAGTGCAGCACTTTCCCTGTGATAACACACTGACAGTGCAGCACTTTCCCTGTGATAACACACTGAGAGTGCAGCACATTCCCTGTGATAACACACTGAGAGTGCAGCACTTTCTCTGTGATAACCCACCGACAGTGCAGCACTTTCTCTGTGATAACTCACCGACAGTGCAGCACTTTCTGTGTGATGACTCACTGACAGTGCAGCACTTTCCCTGTGATAACTCACTGTCAGTGCAGCACTTTCCCTGTGATAACCCACTGACAGTGCAGCACTTTCTCTGTGATAACCCACTGACAGTGCAGCACTTTCTCTGTGATAACACACTGTCAGTGAAGCACTTTCTCTTTGATAACACACCGACAGTGCAGCACTTTCTCTGTGATAACTCACTGTCAGTGCATCACTTTCTCTGTGATAACCCACCGACAGTGCAGCACTTCCTCTGTGATAACCCACCGACAGTGCAGCACTTTCTCTGTGATAACCCACTGACAGTGCAGCACTTTCTCTGTGATAACCCACTGACAGTGCAGCACTTTCCCTGTGATAACCCACTGACAGTGCAGCACTTTCCCTGTGATAACACACTGACAGTGCAGCACTTTCCCTGTGATCACCCACTGACAGTACAGCACTTTCCCTGTGATAACCCACCGACAGTGCAGCACTTTCTCTGTGATAACCCACTGACAGTGCAGCACTTTCTCTGTGATAACCCACTGACAGTTCAGCACTTTCTCTGTGAAAACCCACTGACAGTCCAGCACTTTCCGTGTGATATCCCACTGACAGTGCAGCACTTTCTCTGTGATAACCCACTGACAGTGCAGCAATTACCCTGTGATAACCCACTGACAGTGCAGCACTTTCTCTGCGATAACTCACTGACAGTGCAGCACTTTCTCTGTGATAACCCACTGACAGTGCAGCACTTTCCCTGTGATAACCCACTGACAGTGCAGCACTTTCTCTGTGATAACCCACTGACAGTGCAGCACGTTCTCTGTGATAACCCACTGACAGTGCAGCACTTTCTCTGTGATAACCCACTGACAGTGCAGCATTTTCTCTGTGACAACACACTGACAGTGCGGCACTTTCTCTGTGATAACTCACTGACAGTGCAGCACTTTCACTGTGATAACTCACTGCCAGTGCAGCACTTTCTCTGCGATAACTCACTGAGAGCGCAGCACTTTCTCTGTGATAACCCACTGACAGTGCAGCACTTTCCCTGTGATAACCCACTGACGGTGCAGCACTTTCCCTGTGATAACCCAGTGACAGTGCTGCACTTTCCCTGTGATAACTCACTGACAGTGCAGCACTTTCTCTGTGATAACCCAGTGACAGTGCAGCACTTTCCCTGTGATAACCCACTGACAGTGCAGCACTTTCCCTGTGATAACCCACTGACAGTGCAGCACTTTCCCTGTGATAACGCACTGAGAGTGCAGCACTTTCCCTGTGATAACCCATTGACAGTGCAGCACTTTCCCTGTGATAACACACTGATAGTGCAGCACTTTCCCTGTGATAACACACTGAGAGTGCTGCACTTTACCTTTGATAACACACTGACAGTGCAGCACTTTCCCTGTGATAACACACTGAGAGTGCAGCACTTTCCCTGTGATAACACACTGAGAGTGCAGCACTTTCTCTGTGATAACCCACCGACAGTGCAGCACTTTCTCTGTGATAACTCACCGACAGTGCAGAATTTTCTGTGTGATGACTCACTGACAGTGCAGCATTTTCCCTGTGATAACTCACTGTCAGTGCAGCACTTTCCCTGTGATAACCCACTGACAGTGCAGCACTTTCTCTGTGATAACCCACTGACAGTGCAGCACTTTCCCTGTGATAACCCACTGAGAGTGCAGCACTTTCCCTGTGATAACCCATTGACAGTGCAGCACTTTCCCTGTGATAACACACTGATAGTGCAGCACTTTCCCTGTGATAACACACTGAGAGTGCAGCACTTTCCCTGTGATAACACACTGACAGTGCAGCACTTTCCCTGTGATAACACACTGAGAGTGCAGCACATTCCCTGTGATAACACACTGAGAGTGCAGCACTTTCTCTGTGATAACCCACCGACAGTGCAGCACTTTCTCTGTGATAACTCACCGACAGTGCAGCACTTTCTGTGTGATGACTCACTGACAGTGCAGCACTTTCCCTGTGATAACTCACTGTCAGTGCAGCACTTTCCCTGTGATAACCCACTGACAGTGCAGCACTTTCTCTGTGATAACCCACTGACAGTGCAGCACTTTCTCTGTGATAACACACTGTCAGTGAAGCACTTTCTCTTTGATAACACACCGACAGTGCAGCACTTTCTCTGTGATAACTCACTGTCAGTGCAGCACTTTCTCTGTGATAACCCACTGACAGTGCAGCACTTCCTCTGTGATAACCCACCGACAGTGCAGCACTTTCTCTGTGATAACCCACTGACAGTGCAGCACTTTCTCTGTGATAACCCACTGACAGTGCAGCACTTTCCCTGTGATAACCCACTGACAGTGCAGCACTTTCCCTGTGATAACACACTGACAGTGCAGCACTTTCCCTGTGATAACACACTGACAGTGCAGCACTTTCCCTGTGATAACACACTGACAGTGCAGCACATTCCCTGTGATAACACACTGAGAGTGCAGCACTTTCCCTGTGATAACACACTGACAGTGCAGCACTTTCCCTGTGATAACACACTGAGAGTGCAGCACATTCCCTGTGATAACACACTGAGAGTGCAGCACTTTCTCTGTGATAACCCACCGACAGTGCAGCACTTTCTCTGTGATAACTCACCGACAGTGCAGCACTTTCTGTGTGATGACTCACTGTCAGTGCAGCACTTTCCCTGTGATAACCCACTGACAGTGCAGCACTTTCTCTGTGATAACCCACTGACAGTGCAGCACTTTCTCTGTGATAACACACTGTCAGTGAAGCACTTTCTCTTTGATAACACACCGACAGTGCAGCACTTTCTCTGTGATAACTCACTGTCAGTGCAGCACTTTCTCTGTGATAACCCACCGACAGTGCAGCACTTCCTCTGTGATAACCCACTGACAGTGCAGCACTTTCTCTGTGATAACCCACTGACAGTGCAGCACTTTCTCTGTGATAACCCACTGACAGTGCAGCACTTTCCCTGTGATAACCCACTGACAGTGCAGCACTTTCCCTGTTATAACACACTGACAGTGCAGCACTTTCCCTGTGATAACCAATGACAGTACAGCACTTTCCCTGTGATAACCCACCGACAGTGCAGCACTTTCTCTGTGATAACACACTGACAGTGCAGCACTTTCTCTGTGATAAACCACTGACAGTTCAGCACTTTCTCTGTGAAAACCCACTGACAGTCCAGCACTTTCCGTGTGATATCCCACTGACAGTGCAGCACTTTCTCTGTGATAACCCACTGACAGTGCAGCACTTACCCTGTGATAACCCACTGACAGTGCAGCACTTTCCCTGTGATAACCCACTGACAGTGCAGCACTTGCTCTGCGATAACTCACTGACAGTGCAGCACTTTCTCTGTGATAACCCACTGACAGTGCAGCACGTTCCCTGTGATAACCCACTGACAGTGCAGCACTTTCTCTGTGATAACCCACTGACAGTGCAGCACGTTCTCTGTGATAACCCACTGACAGTGCAGCACTTTGTCTGTGATAACCCACTGACAGTGCAGCATTTTCTCTGTGACAACACACTGACAGTGCGGCACTTTCTCTGTGATAATGCACTGACAGTGCAGCACTTTCACTGTGATAACTCACTGCCAGTGCAGCACTTTCTCTGCGATAACTCACTGAGAGCGCGGCACTTTCTCTGTGAAAACCCACTGACAGTGCAGCACTTTCTCTGTGATAACCCACTGACAGTGCAGCACTTTCCCTGTGATAACCCACTGACAGTGCAGCACTTTCCCTGTGATAACCCAGTGACAGTGCAGCACGTTCCCTGTGATAACTCACTGACAGTGCAGCACTTTCTCTGTGATAACCCAGTGACAGTGCAGCACTTTCCTTGTGATAACCCACTGACAGTGCAGCACTTTCCCTGTGATAACCCACTGACAGTGCAGCACTTTCCCTGTGATAACCCACTGAGAGTGCAGCACTTTCCCTGTGATAACCCATTGACAGTGCAGCACTTTCCCTGTGATAACACACTGATAGTGCAGCACTTTCCCTGTGATAACACACTGAGAGTGCAGCACTTTCCCTGTGATAACACACTGACAGTGCAGCACTTTCCCTGTGATAACACACTGAGAGTGCAGCACTTTCCCTGTGATAACACACTGAGAGTGCAGCACTTTCTCTGTGATAACCCACCGACAGTGCAGCACTTTCTCTGTGATAACTCACCGACAGTGCAGCACTTTCTGTGTGATGACTCACTGACAGTGCAGCACTTTCCCTGTGATAACTCACTATCAGTGCAGCACTTTCCCTGTGATAACCCACTGACAGTACAGCACTTTCCCTGTGATAACCCACCGACAGTGCAGCACTTTCTCTGTGATAACACACTGACAGTGCAGCACATTCTCTGTGATAACCCACTGACAGTTCAGCACTTTCTCTGTGAAAACCCACTGACAGTCCAGCACTTTCCGTGTGATATCCCACTGACAGTGCAGCACTTTCTCTGTGATAACCCACTGACAGTGCAGCACTTACCCTGTGATAACCCACTGACAGTGCAGCACTTTCCCTGTGATAACCCACTGACAGTGCAGCACTTGCTCTGCGATAACTCACTGACAGTGCAGCACTTTCTCTGTGATAACCCACTGACAGTGCAGCACTTTCCCTGTGATAACCCACTGACAGTGCAGCACTTTCTCTGTGATAACCCACTCACAGTGCAGCACGTTCTCTGTGATAACCCACTGACAGTGCAGCACTTTGTCTGTGATAACCCACTGACAGTGCAGCATTTTCTCTGTGACAACACACTGACAGTGCGGCACTTTCTCTGTGATAACTCACTGACAGTGCAGCACTTTCACTGTGATAACTCACTGCCAGTGCAGCACTTTCTCTGCGATAACTCACTGAGAGCGCAGCACTTTCTCTGTGATAACCCACTGACAGTGCAGCACTTTCTCTGTGATAACCCACTGACAGTGCAGCACTTTCCCTGTGATAACCCACTGACAGTGCAGCACTTTCCCTGTGATAACCCACTGACAGTGCAGCACGTTCCCTGTGATAACTCACTGACAGTGCAGCACTTTCTCTGTGATAACCCAGTGACAGTGCAGCACTTTCCCTGTGATAACCCACTGACAGTGCAGCACTTTCCCTGTGATAACCCACTGACAGTGCAGCACTTTCCCTGTGATAACGCACTGAGAGTGCAGCACTTTCCCTGTGATAACCCATTGACAGTGCAGCACTTTCCCTGTGATAATACACTGATAGTGCAGCACTTTCCCTGTGATAACACACTGAGAGTGCAGCACTTTCCCTGTGATAACACACTGACAGTGCAGCACTTTCCCTGTGATAACACACTGAGAGTGCAGCACATTCCCTGTGATAACACACTGAGAGTGCAGCACTTTCTCTGTGATAACCCACCGACAGTGCAGCACTTTCTCTGTGATAACTCACCGACAGTGCAGCACTTTCTGTGTGATGACTCACTGACAGTGCAGCACTTTCCCTGTGATAACTCACTGTCAGTGCAGCACTTTCCCTGTGATAACCCACTGACAGTGCAGCACTTTCTCTGTGATAACCCACTGACAGTGCAGCACTTTCTCTGTGATAACACACTGTCAGTGAAGCACTTTCTCTTTGATAACACACCGACAGTGCAGCACTTTCTCTGTGATAACTCACTGTCAGTGCATCACTTTCTCTGTGATAACCCACCGACAGTGCAGCACTTCCTCTGTGATAACCCACCGACAGTGCAGCACTTTCTCTGTGATAACCCACTGACAGTGCAGCACTTTCTCTGTGATAACCCACTGACAGTGCAGCACTTTCCCTGTGATAACCCACTGACAGTGCAGCACTTTCCCTGTGATAACACACTGACAGTGCAGCACTTTCCCTGTGATCACCCACTGACAGTACAGCACTTTCCCTGTGATAACCCACCGACAGTGCAGCACTTTCTCTGTGATAACCCACTGACAGTGCAGCACTTTCTCTGTGATAACCCACTGACAGTTCAGCACTTTCTCTGTGAAAACCCACTGACAGTCCAGCACTTTCCGTGTGATATCCCACTGACAGTGCAGCACTTTCTCTGTGATAACCCACTGACAGTGCAGCAATTACCCTGTGATAACCCACTGACAGTGCAGCACTTTCTCTGCGATAACTCACTGACAGTGCAGCACTTTCTCTGTGATAACCCACTGACAGTGCAGCACTTTCCCTGTGATAACCCACTGACAGTGCAGCACTTTCTCTGTGATAACCCACTGACAGTGCAGCACGTTCTCTGTGATAACCCACTGACAGTGCAGCACTTTCTCTGTGATAACCCACTGACAGTGCAGCATTTTCTCTGTGACAACACACTGACAGTGCGGCACTTTCTCTGTGATAACTCACTGACAGTGCAGCACTTTCACTGTGATAACTCACTGCCAGTGCAGCACTTTCTCTGCGATAACTCACTGAGAGCGCAGCACTTTCTCTGTGATAACCCACTGACAGTGCAGCACTTTCCCTGTGATAACCCACTGACGGTGCAGCACTTTCCCTGTGATAACCCAGTGACAGTGCTGCACTTTCCCTGTGATAACTCACTGACAGTGCAGCACTTTCTCTGTGATAACCCAGTGACAGTGCAGCACTTTCCCTGTGATAACCCACTGACAGTGCAGCACTTTCCCTGTGATAACCCACTGACAGTGCAGCACTTTCCCTGTGATAACGCACTGAGAGTGCAGCACTTTCCCTGTGATAACCCATTGACAGTGCAGCACTTTCCCTGTGATAACACACTGATAGTGCAGCACTTTCCCTGTGATAACACACTGAGAGTGCTGCACTTTACCTTTGATAACACACTGACAGTGCAGCACTTTCCCTGTGATAACACACTGAGAGTGCAGCACTTTCCCTGTGATAACACACTGAGAGTGCAGCACTTTCTCTGTGATAACCCACCGACAGTGCAGCACTTTCTCTGTGATAACTCACCGACAGTGCAGAATTTTCTGTGTGATGACTCACTGACAGTGCAGCATTTTCCCTGTGATAACTCACTGTCAGTGCAGCACTTTCCCTGTGATAACCCACTGACAGTGCAGCACTTTCTCTGTGATAATCCACTGACAGTGCAGCACGTTCTCTGTGATAACCCACTGACAGTGCAGCACTTTGTCTGTGATAACCCACTGACAGTGCAGCATTTTCCCTGTGACAACACACTGACAGTGCGGCACTTTCTCTGTGATAACTCACTGACAGTGCAGCACTTTCACTGTGATAACTCACTGCCAGTGCAGCACTTTCTCTGCGATAACTCACTGAGAGCGCGGCACTTTCTCTGTGATAACCCACTGACAGTGCAGCACTTTCTCTGTGATAACCCACTGACAGTGCAGCACTTTCCCTGTGATAACCCACTGACAGTGCAGCACTTTCCCTGTGATAACCCAGTGACAGTGCAGCACGTTCCCTGTGATAACTCACTGACAGTGCAGCACTTTCTCTGTGATAACCCAGTGACAGTGCAGCACTTTCCCTGTGATAACCCACTGACAGTGCAGCACTTTCCCTGTGATAACCCAGTGACAGTGCAGCACGTTCCCTGTGATAACTCACTGACAGTGCAGCACTTTCTCTGTGATAACCCAGTGACAGTGCAGCACTTTCCCTGTGATAACCCACTGACAGTGCAGCACTTTCCCTGTGATAACCCACTGACAGTGCAGCACTTTCCCTGTGATAACCCACTGAGAGTGCAGCACTTTCCCTGTGATAACCCATTGACAGTGCAGCACTTTCCCTGTGATAACACACTGATAGTGCAGCACTTTCCCTGTGATAACACACTGAGAGTGCAGCACTTTCCCTGTGATAACACACTGACAGTGCAGCACTTTCCCTGTGATAACACACTGAGAGTGCAGCACTTTCCCTGTGATAACACACTGAGAGTGCAGCACTTTCTCTGTGATAACCCACCGACAGTGCAGCACTTTCTCTGTGATAACTCACCGACAGTGCAGCACTTTCTGTGTGATGACTCACTGACAGTGCAGCACTTTCCCTGTGATAACTCACTATCAGTGCAGCACTTTCCCTGTGATAACCCACTGACAGTACAGCACTTTCCCTGTGATAACCCACCGACAGTGCAGCACTTTCTCTGTGATAACACACTGACAGTGCAGCACATTCTCTGTGATAACCCACTGACAGTTCAGCACTTTCTCTGTGAAAACCCACTGACAGTCCAGCACTTTCCGTGTGATATCCCACTGACAGTGCAGCACTTTCTCTGTGATAACCCACTGACAGTGCAGCACTTACCCTGTGATAACCCACTGACAGTGCAGCACTTTCCCTGTGATAACCCACTGACAGTGCAGCACTTGCTCTGCGATAACTCACTGACAGTGCAGCACTTTCTCTGTGATAACCCACTGACAGTGCAGCACTTTCCCTGTGATAACCCACTGACAGTGCAGCACTTTCTCTGTGATAACCCACTGACAGTGCAGCACGTTCTCTGTGATAACCCACTGACAGTGCAGCACTTTGTCTGTGATAACCCACTGACAGTGCAGCATTTTCTCTGTGACAACACACTGACAGTGCGGCACTTTCTCTGTGATAACTCACTGACAGTGCAGCACTTTCACTGTGATAACTCACTGCCAGTGCAGCACTTTCTCTGCGATAACTCACTGAGAGCGCAGCACTTTCTCTGTGATAACCCACTGACAGTGCAGCACTTTCCCTGTGATAACCCACTGACAGTGCAGCACTTTCCCTGTGATAACCCACTGACAGTGCAGCACGTTCCCTGTGATAACTCACTGACAGTGCAGCACTTTCTCTGTGATAACCCAGTGACAGTGCAGCACTTTCCCTGTGATAACCCACTGACAGTGCAGCACTTTCCCTGTGATAACCCACTGACAGTGCAGCACTTTCCCTGTGATAACGCACTGAGAGTGCAGCACTTTCCCTGTGATAACCCATTGACAGTGCAGCACTTTCCCTGTGATAATACACTGATAGTGCAGCACTTTCCCTGTGATAACACACTGAGAGTGCAGCACTTTCCCTGTGATAACACACTGACAGTGCAGCACTTTCCCTGTGATAACACACTGAGAGTGCAGCACATTCCCTGTGATAACACACTGAGAGTGCAGCACTTTCTCTGTGATAACCCACCGACAGTGCAGCACTTTCTCTGTGATAACTCACCGACAGTGCAGCACTTTCTGTGTGATGACTCACTGACAGTGCAGCACTTTCCCTGTGATAACTCACTGTCAGTGCAGCACTTTCCCTGTGATAACCCACTGACAGTGCAGCACTTTCTCTGTGATAACCCACTGACAGTGCAGCACTTTCTCTGTGATAACACACTGTCAGTGAAGCACTTTCTCTTTGATAACACACCGACAGTGCAGCACTTTCTCTGTGATAACTCACTGTCAGTGCAGCACTTTCTCTGTGATAACCCACCGACAGTGCAGCACTTCCTCTGTGATAACCCACCGACAGTGCAGCACTTTCTCTGTGATAACCCACTGACAGTGCAGCACTTTCTCTGTGATAACCCACTGACAGTGCAGCACTTTCCCTGTGATAACCCACTGACAGTGCAGCACTTTCCCTGTGATAACACACTGAGAGTGCAGCACTTTCCCTGTGATAACCCACTGACAGTACAGCACTTTCCCTGTGATAACCCACCGACAGTGCAGCACTTTCTCTGTGATAACCCACTGACAGTGCAGCACTTTCTCTGTGATAACCCACTGACAGTTCAGCACTTTCTCTGTGAAAACCCACTGACAGTCCAGCACTTTCCGTGTGATATCCCAATGACAGTGCAGCACTTTCTCTGTGATAACCCACTGACAGTGCAGCACTTACCCTGTGATAACCCACTGACAGTGCAGCACTTTCCCTGTGATAACCCACTGACAGTGCAGCACTTGCTCTGCGATAACTCACTGACAGTGCAGCACTTTCTCTGTGATAACCCACTGACAGTGCAGCACTTTCCCTGTGATAACCCACTGACAGTGCAGCACTTTCTCTGTGATAACCCACTGACAGTGCAGCACGTTCTCTGTGATAACCCACTGACAGTGCAGCACTTTGTCTGTGATAACCCACTGACAGTGCAGCATTTTCTCTGTGACAACACACTGACAGTGCGGCACTTTCTCTGTGATAACTCACTGACAGTGCAGCACTTTCACTGTGATAACTCACTGCCAGTGCAGCACTTTCTCTGCGATAACTCACTGAGAGCGCAGCACTTTCTCTGTGATAACCCACTGACAGTGCAGCACTTTCTCTGTGATAACCCACTGACAGTGCAGCACTTTCCCTGTGATAACCCACTGACAGTGCAGCACTTTCCCTGTGATAACCCAGTGACAGTGCAGCACGTTCCCTGTGATAACTCACTGACAGTGCAGCACTTTCTCTGTGATAACCCAGTGACAGTGCAGCACTTTCCCTGTGATAACCCACTGACAGTGCAGCACTTTCCCTGTGATAACCCACTGACAGTGCAGCACTTTCCCTGTGATAACGCACTGAGAGTGCAGCACTTTCCCTGTGATAACCCATTGACAGTGCAGCACTTTCCCTGTGATAACACACTGATAGTGCAGCACTTTCCCTGTGATAACACACTGAGAGTGCTGCACTTTCCCTGTGATAACACACTGACAGTGCAGCACTTTCCCTGTGATAACACACTGAGAGTGCAGCACTTTCCCTGTGATAACACACTGAGAGTGCAGCACTTTCCCTGTGATAACCCACCGACAGTGCAGCACTTTCTCTGTGATAACCCACTGACAGTGCAGCACTTTCTCTGTGATAACTCACCGACAGTGCAGCACTTTCCCTGTGATAACTCACTGTCAGTGCAGCACTTTCCCTGTGATAACCCACTGACAGTGCAGCACTTTCTCTGTGATAACCCACTGACAGTGCAGCACTTTCCCTGTGATAACCCACTGACAGTGCAGCACTTTCCCTGTGATAACCCAGTGACAGTGCAGCACGTTCCCTGTGATAACTCACTGACAGTGCAGCACTTTCTCTGTGATAACCCAGTGACAGTGCAGCACTTTCCCTGTGATAACCCACTGACAGTGCAGCACTTTCCCTGTGATAACCCACTGACAGTGCAGCACTTTCCCTGTGATAACACACTGAGAGTGCAGCACTTTCCCTGTGATAACACACTGACAGTGCAGCACTTTCCCTGTGATAACACACTGAGAGTGCAGCACTTTCCCTGTGATAACACACTGAGAGTGCAGCACTTTCTCTGTGATAACCCACCGACAGTGCAGCACTTTCTCTGTGATAACTCACCGACAGTGCAGCACTTTATGTGTGATGACTCACTGACAGTGCAGCACTTTCCCTGTGATAACTCACTGTTAGTGCAGCACTTTTTCTGTGATAACCCACTGACAGTGCAGCACTTTCTCTGTGATAACCCACTGACAGTGCAGCACTTTCTCTGTGATAACACACTGTCAGTGCAGCACTTTCTCTGTTATAACACACCGACAGTGCAGCACTTTCTCTGTGATAACTCACTGTCAGTGCAGCACTTTCTCTGTGATAACACACTGACAGTGCAGCACTTTCTCTGTGATAACCCACTGACAGTGCAGCACTTTCTCAGTGATAACCCACTGACAGTGCAGCACTTTCTCTGTGATAACCCACTGACAGTGCAGCTCTTTCTCTGTGATAACTCACTGACAGTGCAGCACTTTTCATGTGATAACACACTGACAGTACAGCACATTCCCTGTGATAACCCACAGACAGTACAGCACTTTCCCTGTGATAACCCACTGACAGTGCAGCACTTTCTCTGTGATAACCCACTGACAGTGCAGCACTTTCTCTGTGATAACCCACCGACAGTACAGCACTTTCTCTGTGATAATCCACCGACAGTACAGCACTTTCCCTGTGATAACCCACTGACAGTGCAGCACTTTCTCTGTGATAACTTACCGACAGTGCAGCACTTTCTCTGTGATAACCCACTGACAGTACAGCACTTTCCCTGTGATAACCCACTGACAGTACAGCACATTCCCTGTGATAACCCACTGACAGTGCAGCACTTTCTCTGTGATAACCCACTGACAGTGCAGCACTTTCTCTGTGATAACCCACCGACCGTGCAGCACTTTCTCTGTGATAACCCACTGACAGTGCAGCACTTCTCTGTGATAACACATTGACAGTGCAGCACTTTCTCTGTGATAACACATTGACAGTGCAGCACTTTCTCTGTGATAACCCACCGACAGTGCAGCACTTTCCCTGTGATAACCCACTGGCAGTGCAGCACTTCTCTGTGATAACACATTGAGAGTGCAGCACTTTCCCTGCGATAGCCCACTGACAGTGCAGCACTTTCTCTGTGATAACTCACCGACAGTGCAGCACTTTCTCTGTGATAAATCACCGACAGTGCAGCAGTTTCACTTTGATAAATCACTGACAGTGCAGCACTTTCTCTGTGATAACTTACGGACAGTGCAGCACTTTCTCTGTGATAACTCACCGACAGTACAGCACTTACCCTGTGATAACCAACTGACACGGCAGCACGTTCCCTGTGATAACCCACTGACAGTGCAGCACTTTCTCTGTGATAACCCACTGACAGTGCAGCACTTTCTCTGTGATAACCCACTGACAGTGCAGCACTTTCTCTGTGATAACCCACTGACAGCGCAGCACATTCCCTGTGATAACCCACCGACAGTGCAGCACTTTGTCTGTGATAAGCCACCGACAGTGCAGCACTTTCTCTGTGATAACCCACCGACAGTGCAGCACTTTCTCTGTGATAACCCACTGACAGTGCAGCACTTTCTCTGTGATAACCCACTCACAGTGCAGCACTTTCCCTGTGATAACCCACTGACAGTGCAGCACTTTCCCTGTGATAACACACTGACAGTGCAGCACTTTCCCTGTGATAACCCACTGACAGTACAGCACTTTCCCTGTGATAACCCACCGACAGTGCAGCACTTTCTCTGTGATAACCCACCGACAGTGCAGCACTTCCTCTGTGATAACTCACCGACAGTGCAGCACTTGCTCTGTGATAACCCACTGACAGTGCAGCACTTTCTCTGTGATAACCCACTGACAGTGCAGCACTTTCCCTGTGACAAGCCACTGACAGTGCAGCACTTTCCCTGTGATAACACACTGACAGTGCAGCACTTTCCCTGTGATAACCCACTGACAGTACATCACTTTCCCTGTGATAACCCACCGACAGTGCAGCATTTTCTCTGTGATAACACACTGCCAGTGCAGCACTTTCTCTGTGATAACCCACTGACAGTTCAGCACTTTCTCTGTGATAACCCACTGACAGTTCAGCACTTTCCCTGTGATAACCCACTGACAGTGCAGCACTTTCTCTGTGATAACCCACTGACAGTGCAGCACTTTCTCTGTGATAACTCACTGACAGTGCAGCACTTTCTCTGTGATAACTCACTGTCAGTGCAGCACTTTCTCTGCGATAACTCACTGACAGCGCAGCACTTTCTCTGTGATAACCCACTGACAGTGCAGCACTTTCTCTGTGATAACTCACTGACAGTGCAGCACTTTCCCTGTGATAACCCACTGACAGTGCAGCACTTTCCCTGTGATAACTCACTGACAGTGCAGCACTTTCCCTGTGATAACTCACTGACAGTGCAGCACTTTCTCTGTGATAACCCAGTGACAGTGCAGCACTTTCCCTGTGATAACCCACTGACAGTGCAGCACTTTCTCTGTGATAACACACTGACAGTGCAGCACTTTCCCTGTGATAACACACTGAGAGTGCAGCACTTTCCCTGTGATAACCCACTCACATTGCAGCACTTTCCATTTGATAAATCACTGAGAGTGCAGCACTTTCCCTGTGATAACACACTGAGAGTGCAGCACTTTCCCTGTGATAACCCACCGACAGTGCAGCACTTTCTCTGTGATAACACACTGTCAGTGAAGCACTTTCTCTGTGATAACCCACCGACAGTGCAGCACTTTCTCTGTGATAACTCACTGTCAGTGCAGCACTTTCTCTGTGATAACCCACTGACAGTGCAACACTTTCTCTGTGATAACCCAATGACAGTGAAACACTTTCTCTGTGATAACCCACTGACAGTGCAGCACTTTCTCTGTGATAACCCACTGACAGTGCAGCACTTTCCCTGTGATAACCCACTGACAGTGCAGCACTTTCGCTGTGATAACACACTGACAGTACAGCACTTTCCCTGTGATAACCCACTGACAGTGCAGCACTTTCTCTGTGATAAACCACTGACAGTGCAGCACTTTTTCTGTGATAACCCACCGTCAGTACAGCACTTTCTCTGTGGTAAACCACCGACAGTACAGCACTTTCACTGTGATAACCCACTGACAGTGCAGCACTTTCTCTGTGATAACTTACCGACAGTGCAGCACTTTCTCTGTGATAACCCACTGACAGTACAGCACTTTCCCTGTGATAACCCACTGACAGTACAGCACTTTCCCTGTGATAACCCACTGACAGTGCAGTACTTTCTCTGTGATAACCCACTGACAGTGCAGCACTTTCTCTGTGATAACACATTGACAGTGCAGCACTTTCCCTGTGATAACCCACTGACAGTGCAGCACTTTCTCTGTGATAACCCACCGACAGTGCTGCACTTTCTCTGTGATAACCCACTGACAGTGCAGCACTTCTCTGTGATAACACATTGACAGTGCAGCACTTTCTCTGTGATAACACATTGACAGTGCAGCACTTTCTCTGTGATAACCCACCGACAGTGCAGCACTTTCCCTGTGTTAACCCACTGGCAGTGCAGCACTTCTCTGTGATAACACATTGAGAGTGCAGCACTTTCCCTGCGATAACCCACTGACAGTGCAGCACTTTCTCTGTGATAACCCACTGACAGTGCAGCACTTTATCTGTGATAACTCACCGAGAGTGCAGCACTTTCTCTGTGACAAATCACCGACAGTGCAGCAATTTCACTGTGATACTTTACCGACAGTGCAGCATTTTCTCTGTGATAAATCACTGTCAGTGCAGCACTTTCTCTGTGATAACTTACCGACAGTGCAGCACTTTCTCTGTGATAACCCACTGGCAGTGCAGCACTTCTCTGTGATAACACATTGAGAGTGCAGCACTTTCCCTGCGATAACCCACTGACAGTGCAGCACTTTCTCTGTGATAACTCACCGACAGTGCAGCACTTTCTCTGTGATAAATCACCGACAGTGCAGCAGTTTCACTGTGATAAATCACTGACAGTGCAGCACTTTCTCTGTGATAACTTACCGACAGTGCAGCACTTTCTCTGTGATAACCCACTGACAGTGCAGCACGTTCCCTGTGATAACCCACTGACAGTGCAGCACTTTCTCTGTGATAACCCACTGACAGTGCAGCACTTTCTCTGTGATAACCCACTGACAGTGCAGCACTTTCTTTGTGATAACCCACCGACAGTGCAGCACTTTCTTTGTGATAACTCGCGACAGTGCAGCACTTTATCTGTGATGACTCACCAGCAGTGCAGCACTTTCTCTGTGATAACCCACCAGCAGTGCAGCAGTTTCTCTGTGATAACTCACCGACAGTGCAGCACTTTCTCTGTGATGACTCACCAGCAGTGCAGCACTTTCTCTGTGATAACCCACTGACAGTGCAGCACTTTCTCTGTGATAACGCACTGACAGTGCAGCACTTTCTTTGTGATAACCCACCGACAGTGCAGCACTTTCTTTGTGATAACTCGCGACAGTGCAGCACTTTATCTGTGATGACTCACCAGCAGTGCAGCACTTTCTCTGTGATAACCCACCAGCAGTGCAGCAGTTTCTCTGTGATAACTCACCGACAAAGCAGCACTTTCTCTGTGATGAATCACCAGCAGTGCAGCACTTTCTCTGTGATAACCCACCAGCAGTGCAGCACTTTCTCTGTGATAAGTCACTGACAGTGCAGCACTTTCTCTGTGATAACTCACCGACAGTGCAGCACTTTCCCTGTGATAACTTACTGACAGTGCAGCACTTTCTCTTTGATAACACACTGACATTGCAGCACTTTCTCTGTGATAACCCACTGACAGTGCAGCACTTTCTCTGTGATAACTTACTGACAGTGCAGCACTTTCTGTGTGATAACCCACTGACAGTGCAGCACTATCCCTGTGATAACCCACTGACAGTGCAGCACTTTCGCTGTGATAACCCACTGAAGTGCAGCACTTTCTCTGTGATAACCCACTGACAGTTCAGCACTTTCCCTGTGATAACCCACTGACAGTGCAGCACTTTCTCTGTGATAACCCACTGACAGTGCAGCACTTTCTCTGTGATAACTCACTGACAGTGCAGCACTTTCTCTGTGATAACTCACTGTCAGTGCAGCACTTTCTCTGCGATAACTCACTGACAGCGCAGCACCTTCTCTGTGATAACCCACTGACAGTGCAGCACTTTCTCTGCGATAACTCACTGACAGTGCAGCACTTTCCCTGTGATAACCCACTGAGAGTGCAGCACTTTCCATGTGATAACCCAGTGACAGTGCAGCACTTTCCCTGTGATAACTCACTGACAGTGCAGCACTTTCTCTGTGATAACCCACTGACAGTGCAGCACTTTCCCTGTGATAACCCACTGACAGTGCAGCACTTTCTCTGTGATAACACATTGACAGTGCAGCACTTTCCCTGTGATAACACACTGAGAGTGAAGCACTTTCCCTGTGATAACCCACTGACATTGCAGCACTTTCCCTGTGATAACACACTGAGAGTGCAGCACTTTCCCTGTGATAACACACTGAGAGTGCAGCACTTTCCCTGTGATAACCCACCGACAGTGCAGCACTTTCTCTGTGATAACTCATCTACAGTGCAGCACTTTCCCTGTGATAACTCAGTGACAGTGCAGCACTTTCCCTGTGATAACTCACTGTCAGTGCAGCACTTTCCCTGTGATAACCCACTGACAGTGGAGCACTTTCTCTGTGATAACCCACTGACAGTGCAGCACTTTCTCTGTGATAACACACTGTCAGTGAAGCACTTTCTCTGTGATAACCCACCGACAGTGCAGCACTTTCTCTGTGATAACTCACTGTCAGTGCAGCACTTTCTCTGTGATAACCCACTGACAGTGCAGCACTTTCTCTGTGTGATCACCCACTGACAGTGCAGCACTTTCTCTGTGATAACCCACTGACAGTGCAGGACTTTCCCTGTGATAACCCACTGACAGTGCAGCACTTTCGCTGTGATAACACACTGACAGTACAGCACTTTCCCTGTGATAACCCACTGACAGTACAGCACTTTCCCTGTGATAACCCACTGACAGTGCAGCACTTTCTCTGTGATAAACCACTGACAGTGCAGCACTTTCTCTGCGATAACCCACTGACAGTGCAGCACTTTCTCTGCGATAACCCACCGACAGTGCAGCACTTTCTCTGTGATAACCCACTGGCAGTGCAGCACTTCTCTGTGATAACACATTGAGAGTGCAGCACTTTCCCTGCGATAACCCACTGACAGTGCAGCACTTTATCTGTGATGACTCACCAGCAGTGCAGCACTTTCTCTGTGATAACCCACCAGCAGTGCCGCACTTTCTCTGTGATAACTCACCGACAGTGCAGCACTTTCTCTGTGATGACTCACCAGCAGTGCAGCACATTCTCTGTGATAACCCACCAGCAGTGCAGCACTTTCTCTGTGATAAGTCACTGACAGTGCAGCACTTGCTCTGTGATAACTCACCGACAGTGCAGCACTTTCCCTGTGATAACTTACTGACAGTGCAGCACTTTCTCTTTGATAACACACTGACAGTGCAGCACTTTCTCTGTGATAACCCACTGAGTGTGCAGCACTTTCTCTGTGATAACTTACTGACAGTGCAGCACTTTCTCTGTGATAACCCACTGACAGTGCAGCACTTTCCCTGTGATAACACACTGAGAGTGAAGCACTTTCCCTGTGATAACCCACTGACATTGCAGCACTTTCCCTGTGATAACACACTGAGAGTGCAGCACTTTCCCTGTGATAACACACTGAGAGTGCAGCACTTTCCCTGTGATAACCCACCGACAGTGCAGCACTTTCTCTGTGATAACTCATCTACAGTGCAGCACTTTCCCTGTGATAACTCAGTGACAGTGCAGCACTTTCCCTGTGATAACTCACTGTCAGTGCAGCACTTTCCCTGTGATAACCCACTGACAGTGGAGCACTTTCTCTGTGATAACCCACTGACAGTGCAGCACTTTCTCTGTGATAACACACTGTCAGTGAAGCACTTTCTCTGTGATAACCCACCGACAGTGCAGCACTTTCTCTGTGATAACTCACTGTCAGTGCAGCACTTTCTCTGTGATAACCCACTGACAGTGCAGCACTTTCTCTGTGTGATCACCCACTGACAGTGCAGCACTTTCTCTGTGATAACCCACTGACAGTGCAGGACTTTCCCTGTGATAACCCACTGACAGTGCAGCACTTTCGCTGTGATAACACACTGACAGTACAGCACTTTCCCTGTGATAACCCACTGACAGTACAGCACTTTATCTGTGATGACTCACCAGCAGTGCAGCACTTTCTCTGTGATAACCCACCAGCAGTGCCGCACTTTCTCTGTGATAACTCACCGACAGTGCAGCACTTTCTCTGTGATGACTCACCAGCAGTGCAGCACATTCTCTGTGATAACCCACCAGCAGTGCAGCACTTTCTCTGTGATAAGTCACTGACAGTGCAGCACTTGCTCTGTGATAACTCACCGACAGTGCAGCACTTTCCCTGTGATAACTTACTGACAGTGCAGCACTTTCTCTTTGATAACACACTGACAGTGCAGCACTTTCTCTGTGATAACCCACTGAGTGTGCAGCACTTTCTCTGTGATAACTTACTGACAGTGCAGCACTTTCTCTGTGATAACCCACTGACAGTGCAGCACTTTCTCTGTGATAACTCACTGACAGTGCAGCACTTTCTCTGTGATAACCCACTGACAGTGCAGCACTTTCTCTGTGATAACTCACTGACAGTGCAGCACTTTCTCTGTGATAACCCACTGACAGTGCAGCACTTTCCCTGTGATAACACACTGACAGTGCAGCACTTTCCCTGTGATAACCCACTGACAGTACAGCACTTTCCCTGTGATAACCCACCGACAGTGCAGCACATTCTCTGTGATAACACACTGACAGTGCAGCACTTTCTCTGTGATAACACACTGACAGTGCAGCACTTTCTCTGTGATAACCCACTGACAGTGCAGCACTTTCCCTGTGATAACCCACTGACAGTGCAGCACATTCCCTGTGATAACCCACTGACAGTGCAGCACTTGCTCTGCGATAACTCACTGACAGTGCAGCACTTTCTCTGTGATAACCCACTGACAGTGCAGCACTTTCCCTGTGATAACCCACTGACAGTGCAGCACTTTCCCTGTGATAACCCACTGACAGTTCAGCACTTTCCCTGTGATAACCCACTGACAGTTCAGCACTTTCCCTGTGATAACCCACTGACAGTGCAGCACTTTCTCTGTGATAACCCACTGACAGTGCAGCACTTTCTCTGTGATAACTCACTGACAGTGCAGCACTTTCTCTGTGATAACCCACTGACAGTGCAGCACTTTCTCTGTGATAACTCACTGACAGTGTAGCACTTTCCCTTTGATAACCCACTGACAGTGCAGCACTTTCCATGTGATAACCCAGTGACAGTGCAGCACTTTCCCTGTGATAACTCACTGACAGTGCAGCACTGTCTCTGTGATAACCCAGTGACAGTGCAGCACTTTCCCTGTGATAACCCACTGACAGTGCAGCACTTTCTCTGTGATAACACACTGACAGTGCAGCACTTTCCCTGTGATAACACACTGAGAGTGCAGCACTTTCCCTGTGATAACCCACTGACATTGCAGCACTTTCCATTTGATAACACACTGAGAGTGCAGCACTTTCCCTGTGATAACCCACCGACAGTGCAGCACTTTCTCTGTGAGAACTCACTGACAGTGCAGCACTTTCCCTGTGATAACTCAGTGACAGTGCAGCACTTTCCCTGTGATAACTCACTGTCAGTGCAGCACTTTCCCTGTGATAACCCACTGACAGTGCAGCACTTTCTCTGTGATAACCCACTGACAGTGCAGCACTTTCTCTGTGATAACACACTGTCAGTGAAGCACTTTCTCTGTGATAACCCACCGACAGTGCAGCACTTTCTCTGTGATAACTCACTGTCAGTGCAGCACTTTCTCTGTGATAACCCACTGTCAGTGCAGCACTTTCTCTGTGATAACCCACTGATAGTGAAACACATTCTCTGTGATAACCCACTGACAGTGCAGCACTTTCCCTGTGATAACCCACTGACAGTGCAGCACTTTCTCTGTGATAAACCACTGACAGTGCAGCACTTTCTCTGTGATAACCCACCGTCAGTACAGCACTTTCTCTGTGATAAACCACCGACAGTACAGCACTTTCTCTGTGATAACCCACTGACAGTACAGCACTTTCCCTGTGATAACCCACTGACAGTACAGCACTTTCCCTGTGATAACCCACTGACAGTGCAGTACTTTCTCTGTGATAACCCACTGACAGTGCAGCACTTTCTCTGTGATAACACATTGACAGTGCAGCACTTTCCCTGTGATAACCCACTGACAGTGCAGCACTTTCTCTGTGATAACCCACCGACAGTGCAGCACTTTCTCTGTGATAACCCACTGACAGTGCAGCACTTCTCTGTGATAACACATTGACAGTGCAGCACTTTCTCTGTGATAACACATTGACAGTGCAGCACTTTCTCTGTGATAACCCACCGACAGTGCAGCACTTTCCCTGTGATAACCCACTGGCAGTGCAGCACTTCTCTGTGATAACACATTGAGTGTGCAGCACTTTCCCTGCGATAACCCACTGACAGTGCAGCACTTTCTCTGTGATAACCCACTGACAGTGCAGCACTTTATCTGTGATAACTCACCGACAGTGCAGCACTTTCTCTGTGACAAATCAGCGACAGTGCAGCAGTTTCACTGTGATAACTTACCGACAGTGCAGCATTTCCTCTGTGATAAATCACTGTCAGTGCAGCACTTTCTCTGTGATAACTTACCGACAGTGCAGCACTTTCTCTGTGATAACCCACTGGCAGTGCAGCACTTCTCTGTGATAACACATTGAGAGTGCAGCACTTTCCCTGCGATAACCCACTGACAGTGCAGCACTTTATCTGTGATGACTCACCAGCAGTGCAGCACTTTCTCTGTGATAACCCACCAGCAGTGCCGCACTTTCTCTGTGATAACTCACCGACAGTGCAGCACTTTCTCTGTGATGACTCACCAGCAGTGCAGCACATTCTCTGTGATAACCCACCAGCAGTGCAGCACTTTCTCTGTGATAAGTCACTGACAGTGCAGCACTTTCTCTGTGATAACTCACCGACAGTGCAGCACTTTCCCTGTGATAACTTACTGACAGTGCAGCACTTTCTCTTTGATAACACACTGACAGTGCAGCACTTTCTCTGTGATAACCCACTGACAGTGCAGCACTTTCTCTGTGATAACTTACTGACAGTGCAGCACTTTCTCTGTGATAACCCACTGACAGTGCAGCACTTTCTCTGTGATAACTCACTGACAGTGCAGCACTTTCTCTGTGATAACCCACTGACAGTGCAGCACTTTCTCTGTGATAACTCACTGACAGTGCAGCACTTTCTCTGTGATAACCCACTGACAGTGCAGCACTTTCCCTGTGATAACACACTGACAGTGCAGCACTTTCCCTGTGATAACCCACTGACAGTACAGCACTTTCCCTGTGATAACCCACCGACAGTGCAGCACATTCTCTGTGATAACACACTGACAGTGCAGCACTTTCTCTGTGATAACACACTGACAGTGCAGCACTTTCTCTGTGATAACCCACTGACAGTGCAGCACTTTCCCTGTGATAACCCACTGACAGTGCAGCACTTTCCCTGTGATAACCCACTGACAGTGCAGCACTTGCTCTGCGATAACTCACTGACAGTGCAGCACTTTCTCTGTGATAACCCACTGACAGTGCAGCACTTTCCCTGTGATAACCCACTGACAGTGCAGCACTTTCCCTGTGATAACCCACTGACAGTTCAGCACTTTCCCTGTGATAACCCACTGACAGTTCAGCACTTTCCCTGTGATAACCCACTGACAGTGCAGCACTTTCTCTGTGATAACCCACTGACAGTGCAGCACTTTCTCTGTGATAACTCACTGACAGTGCAGCACTTTCTCTGTGATAACCCACTGACAGTGCAGCACTTTCTCTGTGATAACTCACTGACAGTGCAGCACTTTCCCTTTGATAACCCACTGACAGTGCAGCACTTTCCATGTGATAACCCAGTGACAGTGCAGCACTTTCCCTGTGATAACTCACTGACAGTGCAGCATTTTCTCTGTGATAACCCAGTGACAGTGCAGCACTTTCCCTGTGATAACCCACTGACAGTGCAGCACTTTCTCTGTGATAACACACTGACAGTGCAGCACTTTCCCTGTGATAACACACTGAGAGTGCAGCACTTTCCCTGTGATAACCACTGACATTGCAGCACTTTCCATTTGATAACACACTGAGAGTGCAGCACTTTCCCTGTGATAACCCACCGACAGTGCAGCACTTTCTCTGTGATAACTCAGTGACAGTGCAGCACTTTCCCTGTGATAACTCACTGTCAGTGCAGCACTTTCCCTGTGATAACCCACTGACAGTGCAGCACTTTCTCTGTGATAACCCACTGACAGTGCAGCAATTTCTCTGTGATAACACACTGTCAGTGAAGCACTTTCTCTGTGATAACCCACCGACAGTGCAGCACTTTCTCTGTGATAACTCACTGTCAGTGCAGCACTTTCTCTGTGATAACCCACTGTCAGTGCAGCACTTTCTCTGTGATAACCCACTGACAGTGAAACACTTTCTCTGTGATAACCCACTGACAGTGCAGCACTTTCTCTGTGATAACCCACTGACAGTGCAGCACTTTCCCTGTGATAACCCACTGACAGTGCAGCACTTTCTCTGTGATAAACCACTGACAGTGCAGCACTTTCTCTGTGATAACCCACCGTCAGTACAGCACTTTCACTGTGATAACGCACTGACAGTGCAGCACTTTCTCTGTGATAACTTACCGACAGTGCAGCACTTTCCATTTGATAACACACTGAGAGTGCAGCACTTTCCCTGTGATAACCCACCGACAGTGCAGCACTTTCCCTGTGATAACTCAGTGACAGTGCAGCACTTTCCCTGTGATAACTCACTGTCAGTGCAGCACTTTCCCTGTGATAACCCACTGACAGTGCAGCACTTTCTCTGTGATAACCCACTGACAGTGCAGCACTTTCTCTGTGATAACACACTGTCAGTGAAGCACTTTCTCTGTGATAACCCACCGACAGTGCAGCACTTTCTCTGTGATAACTCACTGTCAGTGCAGCACTTTCTCTGTGATAAACCACTGTCAGTGCAGCACTTTCTCTGTGATAACCCACTGACAGTGAAACACTTTCTCTGTGATAACCCACTGACAGTGCAGCACTTTCTCTGTGATAACCCACTGACAGTGCAGCACTTTCCCTGTGATAACCCACTGACAGTGCAGCACTTTCTCTGTGATAAACCGCTGACAGTGCAGCACTTTCTCTGTGATAACCCACCGTCAGTACAGCACTTTCTCTGTGATAAACCACCGACAGTACAGCACTTTCACTGTGATAACCCACTGACAGTGCAGCACTTTCTCTGTGATAACTTACCGACAGTGCAGCACTTTCTCTGTGATAACTTACCGACAGTGCAGCACTTTCCCTGTGATAACCCACTGACAGTGCAGCACTTTCCCTGTGATAACCCACTGACAGTTCAGCACTTTCCCTGTGATAACCCACTGACAGTTCAGCACTTTCCCTGTGATAACCCACTGACAGTGCAGCACTTTCTCTGTGATAACCCACTGACAGTGCAGCACTTTCTCTGTGATAACTCACTGACAGTGCAGCACTTTCTCTGTGATAACCCACTGTCAGTGCAGCACTTTCTCTGTGATAACTCACTGACAGTGCAGCACTTTCCCTTTGATAACCCACTGACAGTGCAGCACTTTCCATGTGATAACCCAGTGACAGTGCAGCACTTTCCCTGTGATAACTCACTGACAGTGCAGCACTTTCTCTGTGATAACCCAGTGACAGTGCAGCACTTTCCCTGTGATAACCCACTGACAGTGCAGCACTTTCTCTGTGATAACACACTGACAGTGCAGCACTTTCCCTGTGATAACACACTGAGAGTGCAGCACTTTCCCTGTGATACCCCACTGACATTGCAGCACTTTCCATTTGATAACACACTGAGAGTGCAGCACTTTCCCTGTGATAACCCACCGACAGTGCAGCACTTTCTCTGTGATAACTCACTGACAGTGCAGCACTTTCCCTGTGATAACTCAGTGACAGTGCAGCACTTTCCCTGTGATAACTCACTGTCAGTGCAGCACTTTCCCTGTGATAACCCACTGACAGTGCAGCACTTTCTCTGTGATAACCCACTGACAGTGCAGCACTTTCTCTGTGATAACACACTGTCAGTGAAGCACTTTCTCTGTGATAACCCACCGACAGTGCAGCACTTTCTCTGTGATAACTCACTGTCAGTGCAGCACTTTCTCTGTGATAACCCACTGTCAGTGCAGCACTTTCTCTGTGATAACCCACTGACAGTGAAACACTTTCTCTGTGATAACCCACTGACAGTGCAGCACTTTCTCTGTGATAACCCACTGACAGTGCAGCACTTTCCCTGTGATAACCCAGACAGTGCAGCACTTTCTCTGTGATAAACCACTGACAGTGCAGCACTTTCTCTGTGATAACCCACCGTCAGTACAGCACTTTCTCTGTGATAAACCACCGACAGTACAGCACTTTCACTGTGATAACCCACTGACAGTGCAGCACTTTCTCTGTGATAACTTACCGACAGTGCAGCACTTTCTCTGTGATAACCCACTGACAGTACAGCACTTTCCCTGTGATAACCCACTGACAGTACAGCACTTTCCCTGTGATAACCCACTGACAGTGCAGTACTTTCTCTGTGATAACCCACTGACAGTGCAGCACTTTCTCTGTGATAACACATTGACAGTGCAGCACTTTCCCTGTGATAACCCACTGACAGTGCAGCACTTTCTCTGTGATAACCCACCGACAGTGCAGCACTTTCTCTGTGATAACCCACTGAGAGTGCAGCACTTCTCTGTGATAACACATTGACAGTGCAGCACTTTCTCTGTGATAACACATTGACAGTGCAGCACTTTCTCTGTGATAACCCACCGACAGTGCAGCACTTTCCCTGTGATAACCCACTGGCAGTGCAGCACTTCTCTGTGATAACACATTGAGAGTGCAGCACTTTCCCTGCGATAACCCACTGACAGTGCAGCACTTTCTCTGTGATAACCCACTGACAGTGCAGCACTTTATCTGTGATAACTCACCGACAGTGCAGCACTTTCTCTGTGACAAATCAGCGACAGTGCAGCAGTTTCACTGTGATAACTTACCGACAGTGCAGCATTTCCTCTGTGATAAATCACTGTCAGTGCAGCACTTTCTCTGTGATAACTTACCGACAGTGCAGCACTTTCTCTGTGATAACCCACTGGCAGTGCAGCACTTCTCTGTGATAACACATTGAGAGTGCAGCACTTTCCCTGCGATAACCCACTGACAGTGCAGCACTTTCTCTGTGATAACTCACCGACAGTGCAGCACTTTCTCTGTGATAAATCACCGACAGTGCAGCAGTTTCACTGTGATAAATCACTGACAGTGCAGCACTTTCTCTGTGATAACTTACCGACAGTGCAGCACTTTCTCTGTGATAACCCACTGACAGTGCAGCACGTTCCCTGTGATAACCCACTGACAGTGCAGCACTTTCTCTGTGATAACCCACTGACAGTGCAGCACTTTCTCTGTGATAACCCACTGACAGTGCAGCACTTTCTTTGTGATAACCCACCGACAGTGCAGCACTTTCTTTGTGGTAACTCGCGACAGTGCAGCACTTTATCTGTGATGACTCACCAGCAGTGCAGCATTTCTCTGTGATAACCCACCATCAGTGCAGCAGTTTCTCTGTGATAACTCACCGACAGTGCAGCACTTTCTCTGTGATGACTCACCAGCAGTGCAGCACTTTCTCTGTGATAACCCACCAGCAGTGCAGCACTTTCTCTGTGATAACCCACTGACATTGCAGCACTTTCCATTTGATAACATACTGAGAGTGCAGCACTTTCCCTGTGATAACACACTGAGAGTGCAGCACTTTCCCTGTGATAACCCACCGACAGTGCAGCACTTTCTCTGTGATAACTCACTTACAGTGCAGCACTTTCCCTGTGATAACTCAGTGACAGTGCAGCACTTTCCCTGTGATAACTCACTGTCAGTGCAGCACTTTCCATTTGATAACATACTGAGAGTGCAGCACTTTCCCTGTGATAACACACTGTCAGTGAAGCACTTTCTCTGTGATTACCCACCGACAGTGCAGCACTTTCTCTGTGATAACTCACTGTCAGTGCAGCACTTTCTCTGTGATAACCCACTGACAGTGCAGCACTTTCTCTGTGATAACCCACTGACAGTGAAACAATTTCTCTGTGATAACCCACTGACAGTGCAGCACTTTCTCTGTGATAACCCACTGACAGTGCAGCACTTTCCCTGTCATAACCCACTGACAGTGCAGCACTTTCGCTGTGATAACACACTGACAGTACAGCACTTTCCCTGTGATAACCCACTGACAGTACAGCACTTTCCCTGTGATAACCCAGTGACAGTGCAGCACTTTCTCTGTGATAAACCACTGACAGTGCAGCACTTTCTCTGCGATAACCCACTGACAGTGCAGCACTTTCTCTGCGATAACCCACTGACAGTGCAGCACTTTCTCTGCGATAACCCACTGACAGTGCAGCAGTTTCTCTGCGATAACCCACTGACAGTGCAGCACTTGCTCTGCGATAACCCACTGACAGTGCAGCACTTTCCCTATGATAACCCACTGACAGTGCAGCACTTTCCCTGTGATAACCCACCAACAGTGCAGCACTTTCCATGAGATAACACACTGACAGTGCAGCTCTTTCTCTGTGATAACCCACTGACAGTGCAGCACTTTCCCTGTGATAACTCACTGACAGTGCAGCACTGTCTCTGTGATAACTCACCGACAGTGCAGCACTTTCCCTGTGATAACTCAGTGACAGTGCAGCACTTTCCCTGTGATAACTCACCGACAGTGCAGCACTTTCCCTGTGATAACTCAGTGACAGTGCAGCACTTTCCCTGTGATAACTCACTGACAGTGCAGCACTGTCTCTGTGATAACCCAGTGACAGTGCAGCACTTTCCCTGTGATAACCCACTGACAGTGCAGCACTTTCTCTGTGATAACACACTGACAGTGCAGCACTTTCCCTGTGATAACACACTGAGAGTGCAGCACTTTCCCTGTGATAACCCACTGACATTGCAGCACTTCCCATTTGATAACACACTGAGAGTGCAGCACTTTCCCTGTGATAACCCACCGACAGTGCAGCACTTTCTCTGTGATAACTCAGTGACAGTGCAGCACTTTCCCTGTGATAACTCAGTGACAGTGCAGCACTTTCCCTGTGATAACTCACTGTCAGTGCAGCACTTTCCCTGTGATAACCCACTGACAGTGCAGCACTTTCTCTGTGATAACCCACTGACAGTGCAGCACTTTCTCTGTGATAACACACTCTCAGTGAAGCACTTTCTCTGTGATAACCCACCGACAGTGCAGCACGTTCTCTGTGATAACTCACTGTCAGTGCAGCACTTTCTCTGTGATAACCCACTGTCAGTGCAGCACTTTCTCTGTGATAACCCACTGATCGTGAAACACTTTCTCTGTGATAACCCACTGACAGTGCAGCACTTTCCCTGTGATAACCCACTGACAGTGCAGCAGTTTATCTGTGATGACTCACCAGCAGTGCAGCATTTCTCTGTGATAACCCACCATCAGTGCAGCAGTTTCTCTGTGATAACTCACCGACAGTGCAGCACTTTCTCTGTGATGACTCACCAGCAGTGCAGCACTTTCTCTGTGATAACCCACCAGCAGTGCAGCACTTTCTCTGTGATAACCCACTGACATTGCAGCACTTTCCATTTGACAACATACTGAGAGTGCAGCACTTTCCCTGTGATAACACACTGAGAGTGCAGCACTTTCCCTGTGATAACCCACCGACAGTGCAGCACTTTCTCTGTGATAACTCACTTACAGTGCAGCACTTTCCCTGTGATAACCCACTGACAGTGCAGCACTTTCCATTTGATAACATACTGAGAGTGCAGCACTTTCCCTGTGATAACACACTGTCAGTGAAGCACTTTCTCTGTGATTACCCACCGACAGTGCAGCACTTTCTCTGTGATAACTCACTGTCAGTGCAGCACTTTCTCTGTGATAACCCACTGACAGTGCAGCACTTTCTCTGTGATAACCCACTGACAGTGAAACAATTTCTCTGTGATAACCCACTGACAGTGCAGCACTTTCTCTGTGATAACACACTGACAGTGCAGCACTTTCCCTGTCATAACCCACTGACAGTGCAGCACTTTCGCTGTGATAACACACTGACAGTACAGCACTTTCCCTGTGATAACCCACTGACAGTACAGCACTTTCCCTGTGATAACCCAGTGACAGTGCAGCACTTTCTCTGTGATAAACCACTGACAGTGCAGCACTTTCTCTGCGATAACCCACTGACAGTGCAGCACTTGCTCTGCGATAACCCACTGACAGTGCAGCACTTTCCCTATGATAACCCACTGACAGTGCAGCACTTTCCCTGTGATAACCCACCAACAGTGCAGCACTTTCCCTGAGATAACACACTGACAGTGCAGCTCTTTCTCTGTGATAACCCACTGACAGTGCAGCACTTTCCCTGTGATAACACACTGAGAGTGCAGCACTTTCCCTGTGATAACCCACTGACATTGCAGCACTTTCCATTTGATAACACACTGAGAGTGCAGCACTTTCCCTGTGATAACCCACCGACAGTGCAGCACTTTCCCTGTGATAACTCAGTGACAGTGCAGCACTTTCCCTGTGATAACTCACTGTCAGTGCAGCACTTTCCCTGTGATAACCCACTGACAGTGCAGCACTTTCCCTGTGATAACTCACTGACAGTGCAGCACTGTCTCTGTGATAACTCACCGACAGTGCAGCACTTTCCCTGTGATAACTCAGTGACAGTGCAGCACTTTCCCTGTGATAACTCACCGACAGTGCAGCACTTTCCCTGTGATAACTCAGTGACAGTGCAGCACTTTCCCTGTGATAACTCACTGACAGTGCAGCACTGTCTCTGTGATAACCCAGTGACAGTGCAGCACTTTCCCTGTGATAACCCACTGACAGTGCAGCACTTTCTCTGTGATAACACACTGACAGTGCAGCACTTTCCCTGTGATAACACACTGAGAGTGCAGCACTTTCCCTGTGATAACCCACTGACATTGCAGCACTTTCCATTTGATAACACACTGAGAGTGCAGCACTTTCCCTGTGATAACCCACCGACAGTGCAGCACTTTCCCTGTGATAACTCACTGACAGTGCAGCACTTTCCCTGTGATAACTCAGTGACAGTGCAGCACTTTCCCTGTGATAACTCACTGTCAGTGCAGCACTTTCCCTGTGATAACCCACTGACAGTGCAGCACTTTCTCTGTGATAACCCACTGACAGTGCAGCACTTTCTCTGTGATAACACACTGTCAGTGAAGCACTTTCTCTGTGATAACCCACCGACAGTGCAGCACTTTCTCTGTGATAACTCACTGTCAGTGCAGCACTTTCTCTGTGATAACCCACTGTCAGTGCAGCACTTTCTCTGTGATAACCCACTGATAGTGAAACACTTTCTCTGTGATAACCCACTGACAGTGCAGCACTTTCCCTGTGATAACCCACTGACAGTGCAGCACTTTCTCTGTGATAAACCACTGACAGTGCAGCACTTTCTCTGTGATAACCCACCGTCAGTACAGCACTTTCTCTGTGATAAACCACCGACAGTACAGCACTTTCACTGTGATAACCCACTGACAGTGCAGCACTTTCTCTGTGATAACTTACCGACAGTGCAGCACTTTCTCTGTGATAACCCACTGACAGTACAGCACTTTCCCTGTGATAACCCACTGACAGTACAGCACTTTCCCTGTGATAACCCACTGACAGTGCAGTACTTTCTCTGTGATAACCCACTGACAGTGCAGCACTTTCTCTGTGATAACACATTGACAGTGCAGCACTTTCCCTGTGATAACCCACTGACAGTGCAGCACTTTCTCTGTGATAACCCACCGACAGTGCAGCACTTTCTCTGTGATAACCCACTGACAGTGCAGCACTTCTCTGTGATAACACATTGACAGTGCAGCACTTTCTCTGTGATAACACATTGACAGTGCAGCACTTTCTCTGTGATAACCCACCGACAGTGCAGCACGTTCCCTGTGATAACCCACAGGCAGTGCAGCACTTCTCTGTGATAACACATTGAGTGTGCAGCACTTTCCCTGCGATAACCCACTGACAGTGCAGCACTTTCTCTGTGATAACCCACTGACAGTGCAGCACTTTATCTGTGATAACTCACCGACAGTGCAGCACTTTCTCTGTGACAAATCAGCGACAGTGCAGCAGTTTCACTGTGATAACTTACCGACAGTGCAGCATTTCCTCTGTGATAAATCACTGTCAGTGCAGCACTTTCTCTGTGATAACTTACCGACAGTGCAGCACTTTCTCTGTGATAACCCACTGGCAGTGCAGCACTTCTCTGTGATAACACATTGAGAGTGCAGCACTTTCCCTGCGATAACCCACTGACAGTGCAGCACTTTATCTGTGATGACTCACCAGCAGTGCAGCACTTTCTCTGTGATAACCCACCAGCAGTGCCGCACTTTCTCTGTGATAACTCACCGACAGTGCAGCACTTTCTCTGTGATGACTCACCAGCAGTGCAGCACATTCTCTGTGATAACCCACCAGCAGTGCAGCACTTTCTCTGTGATAAGTCACTGACAGTGCAGCACTTTCTCTGTGATAACTCACCGACAGTGCAGCACTTTCCCTGTGATAACTTACTGACAGTGCAGCACTTTCTCTTTGATAACACACTGACAGTGCAGCACATTCTCTGTGATAACCCACTGACAGTGCAGCACTTTCTCTGTGATAACTTACTGACAGTGCAGCACTTTCTCTGTGATAACCCACTGACAGTGCAGCACTTTCTCTGTGATAACTCACTGACAGTGCAGCACTTTCTCTGTGATAACCCACTGACAGTGCAGCACTTTCTCTGTGATAACTCACTGACAGTGCAGCACTTTCTCTGTGATAACCCACTGACAGTGCAGCACTTTCCCTGTGATAACCCACTGACAGTGCAGCACTTTCCCTGTGATAACCCACTGACAGTACAGCACTTTCCCTGTGATAACCCACCGACAGTGCAGCACATTCTCTGTGATAACACACTGACAGTGCAGCACTTTCTCTGTGATAACACACTGACAGTGCAGCACTTTCTCTGCGATAACTCACTGACAGTGCAGCACTTTCTCTGTGATAACCCACTGACAGTGCAGCACTTTCCCTGTGATAACCCACTGACAGTGCAGCACTTTCCCTGTGATAACCCACTGACAGTTCAGCACTTTCCCTGTGATAACCCACTGACAGTTCAGCACTTTCCCTGTGATAACCCACTGACAGTGCAGCACTTTCTCTGTGATAACCCACTGACAGTGCAGCACTTTCTCTGTGATAACTCACTGACAGTGCAGCACTTTCTCTGTGATAACCCACTGACAGTGCAGCACTTTCTCTGTGATAACTCACTGACAGTGCAGCACTTTCCCTTTGATAACCCACTGACAGTGCAGCACTTTCCATGTGATAACCCAGTGACAGTGCAGCACTTTCCCTGTGATAACTCACTGACAGTGCAGCACTTTCTCTGTGATAACCCAGTGACAGTGCAGCACTTTCCCTGTGATAACCCACTGACAGTGCAGCACTTTCTCTGTGATAACACACTGAGAGTGCAGCACTTTCCCTGTGATAACACACTGAGAGTGCAGCACTTTCCCTGTGATAACCACTGACATTGCAGCACTTTCCATTTGATAACACACTGAGAGTGCAGCACTTTCCCTGTGATAACCCACCGACAGTGCAGCACTTTCTCTGTGATAACTCAGTGACAGTGCAGCACTTTCCCTGTGATAACTCACTGTCAGTGCAGCACTTTCCCTGTGATAACCCACTGACAGTGCAGCACTTTCTCTGTGATAACCCACTGACAGTGCAGCACTTTCTCTGTGATAACACACTGTCAGTGATGCACTTTCTCTGTGATAACCCACCGACAGTGCAGCACTTTCTCTGTGATAACTCACTGTCAGTGCAGCACTTTCTCTGTGATAACCCACTGTCAGTGCAGCACTTTCTCTGTGATAACCCACTGACAGTGAAACACTTTCTCTGTGATAACCCACTGACAGTGCAGCACTTTCTCTGTGATAACCCACTGACAGTGCAGCACTTTCCCTGTGATAACCCACTGACAGTGCAGCACTTTCTCTGTGATAAACCACTGACAGTGCAGCACTTTCTCTGTGATAACCCACCGTCAGTACAGCACTTTCTCTGTGATAAACCACCGACAGTACAGCACTTTCACTGTGATAACGCACTGACAGTGCAGCACTTTCTCTGTGATAACTTACCGACAGTGCAGCACTTTCCATTTGATAACACACTGAGAGTGCAGCACTTTCCCTGTGATAACCCACCGACAGTGCAGCACTTTCCCTGTGATAACTCAGTGACAGTGCAGCACTTTCCCTGTGATAACTCACTGTCAGTGCAGCACTTTCCCTGTGATAACCCACTGACAGTGCAGCACTTTCTCTGTGATAACCCACTGACAGTGCAGCACTTTCTCTGTGATAACACACTGTCAGTGAAGCACTTTCTCTGTGATAACCCACCGACAGTGCAGCACTTTCTCTGTGATAACTCACTGTCAGTGCAGCACTTTCTCTGTGATAAACCACTGTCAGTGCAGCACTTTCTCTGTGATAACCCACTGACAGTGAAACACTTTCTCTGTGATAACCCACTGACAGTGCAGCACTTTCTCTGTGATAACCCACTGACAGTGCAGCACTTTCCCTGTGATAACCCACTGACAGTGCAGCACTTTCTCTGTGATAAACCACTGACAGTGCAGCACTTTCTCTGTGATAACCCACCGTCAGTACAGCACTTTCTCTGTGATAAACCACCGACAGTGCAGCACTTTCTCTGTGATAACCCACTGACAGTGAAACAATTTCTCTGTGATAACCCACTGACAGTGCAGCACTTTCTCTGTGATAACCCACTGACAGTGCAGCACTTTCCCTGTCATAACCCACTGACAGTGCAGCACTTTCGCTGTGATAACACACTGACAGTACAGCACTTTCCCTGTGATAACCCACTGACAGTACAGCACTTTCCCTGTGATAACCCAGTGACAGTGCAGCACTTTCTCTGTGATAAACCACTGACAGTGCAGCACTTTCTCTGCGATAACCCACTGACAGTGCAGCACTTTCTCTGCGATAACCCACTGACAGTGCAGCACTTTCTCTGCGATAACCCACTGACAGTGCAGCAGTTTCTCTGCGATAACCCACTGACAGTGCAGCACTTGCTCTGCGATAACCCACTGACAGTGCAGCACTTTCCCTATGATAACCCACTGACAGTGCAGCACTTTCCCTGTGATAACCCACTGACAGTGCAGCACTTTCTCTGTGATAACCCACTGACAGTGCAGCACTTTCTCTGTGATAACACACTGTCAGTGAAGCACTTTCTCTGTGATAACCCACCGACAGTGCAGCACTTTCTCTGTGATAACTCACTGTCAGTGCAGCACTTTCTCTGTGATAACCCACTGTCAGTGCAGCACTTTCTCTGTGATAACCCACTGATAGTGAAACACTTTCTCTGTGATAACCCACTGACAGTGCAGCACTTTCCCTGTGATAACCCACTGACAGTGCAGCACTTTCTCTGTGATAAACCACTGACAGTGCAGCACTTTCTCTGTGATAACCCACCGTCAGTACAGCACTTTCTCTGTGATAAACCACCGACAGTACAGCACTTTCACTGTGATAACCCACTGACAGTGCAGCACTTTCTCTGTGATAACTTACCGACAGTGCAGCACTTTCTCTGTGATAACCCACTGACAGTACAGCACTTTCCCTGTGATAACCCACTGACAGTTCAGCACTTTCCCTGTGATAACCCACTGACAGTGCAGTACTTTCTCTGTGATAACCCACTGACAGTGCAGCACTTTCTCTGTGATAACACATTGACAGTGCAGCACTTTCCCTGTGATAACCCACTGACAGTGCAGCACTTTCTCTGTGATAACCCACCGACAGTGCAGCACTTTCTCTGTGATAACCCACTGACAGTGCAGCACTTCTCTGTGATAACACATTGACAGTGCAGCACTTTCTCTGTGATAACACATTGACAGTGCAGCACTTTCTCTGTGATAACCCACCGACAGTGCAGCACGTTCCCTGTGATAACCCACAGGCAGTGCAGCACTTCTCTGTGATAACACATTGAGTGTGCAGCACTTTCCCTGCGATAACCCACTGACAGTGCAGCACTTTCTCTGTGATAACCCACTGACAGTGCAGCACTTTATCTGTGATAACTCACCGACAGTGCAGCACTTTCTCTGTGACAAATCAGCGACAGTGCAGCAGTTTCACTGTGATAACTTACCGACAGTGCAGCATTTCCTCTGTGATAAATCACTGTCAGTGCAGCACTTTCTCTGTGATAACTTACCGACAGTGCAGCACTTTCTCTGTGATAACCCACTGGCAGTGCAGCACTTCTCTGTGATAACACATTGAGAGTGCAGCACTTTCCCTGCGATAACCCACTGACAGTGCAGCACTTTATCTGTGATGACTCACCAGCAGTGCAGCACTTTCTCTGTGATAACCCACCAGCAGTGCCGCACTTTCTCTGTGATAACTCACCGACAGTGCAGCACTTTCTCAGTGATGACTCACCAGCAGTGCAGCACATTCTCTGTGATAACCCACCAGCAGTGCAGCACTTTCTCTGTGATAAGTCACTGACAGTGCAGCACTTTCTCTGTGATAACCCACCGTCAGTACAGCACTTTCTCTGTGATAAACCACCGACAGTGCAGCACTTTCTCTGTGATAACCCACTGACAGTGAAACAATTTCTCTGTGATAACCCACTGACAGTGCAGCACTTTCTCTGTGATAACCCACTGACAGTGCAGCACTTTCCCTGTCATAACCCACTGACAGTGCAGCACTTTCGCTGTGATAACACACTGACAGTACAGCACTTTCCCTGTGATAACCCACTGACAGTACAGCACTTTCCCTGTGATAACCCAGTGACAGTGCAGCACTTTCTCTGTGATAAACCACTGACAGTGCAGCACTTTCTCTGCGATAACCCACTGACAGTGCAGCACTTTCTCTGCGATAACCCACTGACAGTGCAGCACTTTCTCTGCGATAACCCACTGACAGTGCAGCAGTTTCTCTGCGATAACCCACTGACAGTGCAGCACTTGCTCTGCGATAACCCACTGACAGTGCAGCACTTTCCCTATGATAACCCACTGACAGTGCAGCACTTTCCCTGTGATAACCCACTGACAGTGCAGCACTTTCTCTGTGATAACCCACTGACAGTGCAGCACTTTATCTGTGATAACTCACCGACAGTGCAGCACTTTCTCTGTGACAAATCAGCGACAGTGCAGCAGTTTCACTGTGATAACTTACCGACAGTGCAGCATTTCCTCTGTGATAAATCACTGTCAGTGCAGCACTTTCTCTGTGATAACTTACCGACAGTGCAGCACTTTCTCTGTGATAACCCACTGGCAGTGCAGCACTTCTCTGTGATAACACATTGAGAGTGCAGCACTTTCCCTGCGATAACCCACTGACAGTGCAGCACTTTATCTGTGATGACTCACCAGCAGTGCAGCACTTTCTCTGTGATAACCCACCAGCAGTGCCGCACTTTCTCTGTGATAACTCACCGACAGTGCAGCACTTTCTCAGTGATGACTCACCAGCAGTGCAGCACATTCTCTGTGATAACCCACCAGCAGTGCAGCACTTTCTCTGTGATAAGTCACTGACAGTGCAGCACTTTCTCTGTGATAACTCACCGACAGTGCAGCACTTTCCCTGTGATAACTTACTGACAGTGCAGCACTTTCTCTTTGATAACACACTGACAGTGCAGCACTTTCTCTGTGATAACCCACTGACAGTGCAGCACTTTCTCTGTGATAACTTACTGACAGTGCAGCACTTTCTCTGTGATAACCCACTGACAGTGCAGCACTTTCTCTGTGATAACTCACTGACAGTGCAGCACTTTCTCTGTGATAACCCACTGACAGTGCAGCACTTTCTCTGTGATAACTCACTGACAGTGCAGCACTTTCTCTGTGATAACCCACTGACAGTGCAGCACTTTCCCTGTGATAACCCACTGACAGTGCAGCACTTTCCCTGTGATAACCCACTGACAGTACAGCACTTTCCCTGTGATAACCCACCGACAGTGCAGCACATTCTCTGTGATAACACACTGACAGTGCAGCACTTTCTCTGTGATAACACACTGACAGTGCAGCACTTTCTCTGTGATAACCCACTGACAGTGCAGCACTTTCCCTGTGATAACCCACTGACAGTGCAGCACTTTCCCTGTGATAACCCACTGACAGTGCAGCACTTGCTCTGCGATAACTCACTGACAGTGCAGCACTTTCTCTGTGATAACCCACTGACAGTGCAGCACTTTCCCTGTGATAACCCACTGACAGTGCAGCACTTTCCCTGTGATAACCCACTGACAGTTCAGCACTTTCCCTGTGATAACCCACTGACAGTTCAGCACTTTCCCTGTGATAACCCACTGACAGTGCAGCACTTTCTCTGTGATAACCCACTGACAGTGCAGCACTTTCTCTGTGATAACTCACTGACAGTGCAGCACTTTCTCTGTGATAACCCACTGACAGTGCAGCACTTTCTCTGTGATAACTCACTGACAGTGCAGCACTTTCCCTTTGATAACCCACTGACAGTGCAGCACTTTCCATGTGATAACCCAGTGACAGTGCAGCACTTTCCCTGTGATAACTCACTGACAGTGCAGCACTTTCTCTGTGATAACCCAGTGACAGTGCAGCACTTTCCCTGTGATAACCCACTGACAGTGCAGCACTTTCTCTGTGATAACACACTGAGAGTGCAGCACTTTCCCTGTGATAACACACTGAGAGTGCAGCACTTTCCCTGTGATAACCACTGACATTGCAGCACTTTCCATTTGATAACACACTGAGAGTGCAGCACTTTCCCTGTGATAACCCACCGACAGTGCAGCACTTTCTCTGTGATAACTCAGTGACAGTGCAGCACTTTCCCTGTGATAACTCAATGTCAGTGCAGCACTTTCCCTGTGATAACCCACTGACAGTGCAGCACTTTCTCTGTGATAACCCACTGACAGTGCAGCACTTTCTCTGTGATAACACACTGTCAGTGAAGCACTTTCTCTGTGATAACCCACCGACAGTGCAGCACTTTCTCTGTGATAACTCACTGTCAGTGCAGCACTTTCTCTGTGATAACCCACTGTCAGTGCAGCACTTTCTCTGTGATAACCCACTGACAGTGAAACACTTTCTCTGTGATAACCCACTGACAGTGCAGCACTTTCTCTGTGATAACCCACTGACAGTGCAGCACTTTCCCTGTGATAACCCACTGACAGTGCAGCACTTTCTCTGTGATAAACCACTGACAGTGCAGCACTTTCTCTGTGATAACCCACCGTCAGTACAGCACTTTCTCTGTGATAAACCACCGACAGTACAGCACTTTCACTGTGATAACGCACTGACAGTGCAGCACTTTCTCTGTGATAACTTACCGACAGTGCAGCACTTTCCATTTGATAACACACTGAGAGTGCAGCACTTTCCCTGTGATAACCCACCGACAGTGCAGCACTTTCCCTGTGATAACTCAGTGACAGTGCAGCACTTTCCCTGTGATAACTCACTGTCAGTGCAGCACTTTCCCTGTGATAACCCACTGACAGTGCAGCACTTTCTCTGTGATAACCCACTGACAGTGCAGCACTTTCTCTGTGATAACACACTGTCAGTGAAGCACTTTCTCTGTGATAACCCACCGACAGTGCAGCACTTTCTCTGTGATAACTCACTGTCAGTGCAGCACTTTCTCTGTGATAAACCACTGTCAGTGCAGCACTTTCTCTGTGATAACCCACTGACAGTGAAACACTTTCTCTGTGATAACCCACTGACAGTGCAGCACTTTCTCTGTGATAACCCACTGACAGTGCAGCACTTTCCCTGTGATAACCCACTGACAGTGCAGCACTTTCTCTGTGATAAACCACTGACAGTGCAGCACTTTCTCTGTGATAACCCACCGTCAGTACAGCACTTTCTCTGTGATAAACCACCGACAGTGCAGCACTTTCTCTGTGATAACCCACTGACAGTGAAACAATTTCTCTGTGATAACCCACTGACAGTGCAGCACTTTCTCTGTGATAACCCACTGACAGTGCAGCACTTTCCCTGTCATAACCCACTGACAGTGCAGCACTTTCGCTGTGATAACACACTGACAGTACAGCACTTTCCCTGTGATAACCCACTGACAGTACAGCACTTTCCCTGTGATAACCCAGTGACAGTGCAGCACTTTCTCTGTGATAAACCACTGACAGTGCAGCACTTTCTCTGCGATAACCCACTGACAGTGCAGCACTTTCTCTGCGATAACCCACTGACAGTGCAGCACTTTCTCTGCGATAACCCACTGACAGTGCAGCAGTTTCTCTGCGATAACCCACTGACAGTGCAGCACTTGCTCTGCGATAACCCACTGACAGTGCAGCACTTTCCCTATGATAACCCACTGACAGTGCAGCACTTTCCCTGTGATAACCCACCAACAGTGCAGCACTTTCCCTGATATAACACACTGACAGTGCAGCTCTTTCTCTGTGATAACCCACTGACAGTGCAGCACTTTCCCTGTGATAACACACTGAGAGTGCAGCACTTTCCCTGTGATAACCCACTGACATTGCAGCACTTTCCATTTGATAACACACTGAGAGTGCAGCACTTTCCCTGTGATAACACACTGAGAGTGCAGCACTTTCCCTGTGATAACCCACCGACAGTGCAGCACTTTCCCTGTGATAACTCAGTGACAGTGCAGCACTTTCCCTGTGATAACTCACTGTCAGTGCAGCACTTTCCCTGTGATAACCCACTGACAGTGCAGCACTTTCTCTGTGATAACCCACTGACAGTGCAGCACTTTCTCTGTGATAACACACTGTCAGTGAAGCACTTTCTCTGTGATAACCCACCGACAGTGCAGCACTTTCTCTGTGATAACTCACTGTCAGTGCAGCACTTTCTCTGTGATAACCCACTGACAGTGCAGCACTTTCTCTGTGATAACCCACTGACAGTGAAACACTTTCTCTGTGATAACCCACTGACAGTGCAGCACTTTCTCTGTGAAAACCCACTGACAGTGCAGCACTTTCCCTGTGATAACCCACTGACAGTGCAGCACTTTCGCTGTGATAACACACTGACAGTACAGCACTTTCCCTGTGATAACCCACTGACAGTACAGCACTTTCCCTGTGATAACCCAGTGACAGTGCAGCACTTTCTTTGTGATAAACCACTGACAGTGCAGCACTTTCTCTGCGATAACCCACTGACAGTGCAGCACTTTCTCTGCGATAACCCAAAGACAGTGCAGCACTTTCTCTGCGATAACCTACTGACAGTGCAGCAGTTTCTCTGCGATAACCCACTGACAGTGCAGCACTTGCTCTGCGATAACCCACTGACAGTGCAGCACTTTCCCTGTGATAACCCACTGACAGTGCAGCACTTTCCCTGTGATAACCCACCAACAGTGCAGCACTTTCCCTGAGATAACACACTGACAGTGCAGCTCTTTCTCTGTGATAACCCACTGACAGTGCAGCAATTTCCCTGTGAGAACCCACTGACAGTGCAGCACTTTCCCTGTGATAACCCACCGACAGTGCAGCACTTTCTCTGTGATAACACACCGACAGTGCAGCACTTTCTCTGTGATAACCCACTGACAGTGCAGTACTTTCTCTGTGACAACCCACTGACAGTGCAGCACTTTCTCTGTGATAATCCACTGACAGTGCAGCACTTTCCCTGTGATAACTTACCGACAGTGCAGCACTTTCTCTGTGATAACCCACCGACAGTGCAGCACTTTCTCTGTGATAACCCACTGACAGTGCAGCACTTTGTCTGTGATAACCCACTGACAGTGCAGCACTTTGTCTGTGATAACCCACTGACAGTGCAGCACTTTCCCTGTGATAACACACTGACAGTGCAGCACTTTCCCTGTGATAACCCACTGACAGTACAGCACTTTCCCTGTGATAACCCACCGACAGTGCAGCACATTCTCTGTGATAACACACTGACAGTGCAGCACTTTCTCTGTGATAACACACCGACAGTGCAGCACTTTCTCTGTGATAACCCACTGACAGTGCAGCACTTTCCCTGTGATAACTCACTGACAGTGCAGCACTTTCCCTGTGATAACCCACTGACAGTGCAGCACTTTCCATGTGATAACCCAGTGACAGTGCAGCACTTTCCCTGTGATAACTCACTGACAGTGCAGCACTTTCTCTGTGATAACCCAGTGACAGTGCAGCACTTTCCCTGTGATAACCCACTGACAGTGCAGCACTTTCTCTGTGATAACACACTGACAGTGCAGCACTTTCCCTGTGATAACACACTGAGAGTGCAGCACTTTCCCTGTGATAACCCACTGACATTGCAGCACTTTCCATTTGATAACACACTGAGAGTGCAGCACTTTCCCTGTGATAACACACTGAGAGTGCAGCACTTTCCCTGTGATAACCCACCGACAGTGCAGCACTTTCTCTGTGATAACACACTGTCAGTGAAGCACTTTCTCTGTGATAACTCACTGTCAGTGCAGCACTTTCTCTGTGATAACTCACTGTCAGTGCAGCACTTTCTCTGTGATAACCCACTGACAGTGCAGCACTTTCTCTGTGATAACCCACTGACAGTGAAACACTTTCTCTGTGATAACCCACTGACAGTGCAGCACTTTCTCTGTGATAACCCACTGACAGTGCAGCACTTTCCCTGTGATAACCCACTGACAGTGCAGCACTTTCGCTGTGATAACACACTGACAGTACAGCACTTTCCCTGTGATAACCCACTGACAGTGCAGCACTTTCTCTGTGATAAACCACTGACAGTGCAGCACTTTCTCTGTGATAGCCCACCGTCAGTACAGCACTTTCTCTGTGGTAAACCACCGACAGTACAGCACTTTCACTGTGATAACCCACTGACAGTGCAGCACTTTCTCTGTGATAACTTACCGACAGTGCAGCACTTTTTCTGTGATAACCCACTGACAGTACAGCACTTTCCCTGTGATAACCCACTGACAGTACAGCACTTTCCCTGTGATAACCCACTGACAGTGCAGTACTTTCTCTGTGATAACCCACTGACAGTGCAGCACTTTCTCTGTGATAACACATTGACAGTGCAGCACTTTCCCTGTGATAACCCACTGACAGTGCAGCACTTTCTCTGTGATAACCCACCGACAGTGCTGCACTTTCTCTGTGATAACCCACTGACAGTGCAGCACTTCTCTGTGATAACACATTGACAGTGCAGCACTTTCTCTGTGATAACACATTGACAGTGCAGCACTTTCTCTGTGATAACCCACCGACAGTGCAGCACTTTCCCTGTGTTAACCCACTGGCAGTGCAGCACTTCTCTGTGATAACACATTGAGAGTGCAGCACTTTCCCTGCGATAACCCACTGACAGTGCAGCACTTTCTCTGTGATAACCCACTGACAGTGCAGCACTTTATCTGTGATAACTCACCGACAGTGCAGCACTTTCTCTGTGACAAATCACCGACAGTGCAGCAATTTCACTGTGATAACTTACCGACAGTGCAGCATTTTCTCTGTGATAAATCACTGTCAGTGCAGCACTTTCTCTGTGATAACTTACCGACAGTGCAGCACTTTCTCTGTGATAACCCACTGGCAGTGCAGCACTTCTCTGTGATAACACATTGAGAGTGCAGCACTTTCCCTGCGATAACCCACTGACAGTGCAGCACTTTCTCTGTGATAACTCACCGACAGTGCAGCACTTTCTCTGTGATAAATCACCGACAGAGCAGCAGTTTCACTGTGATAAATCACTGACAGTGCAGCACTTTCTCTGTGATAACTTACCGACAGTGCAGCACTTTCTCTGTGATAACCCACTGACAGTGCAGCACGTTCCCTGTGATAACCCACTGACAGTGCAGCACTTTCTCTGTGATAACCCACTGACAGTGCAGCACTTTCTCTGTGATAACCCACTGACAGTGCAGCACTTTCTTTGTGATAACCCACCGACAGTGCAGCACTTTCTTTGTGATAACTCGCGACAGTGCAGCACTTTATCTGTGATGACTCACCAGCAGTGCAGCACTTTCTCTGTGATAACCCACCAGCAGTGCAGCAGTTTCTCTGTGATAACTCACCGACAGTGCAGCACTTTCTCTGTGATTACTCACCAGCAGTGCAGCACTTTCTCTGTGATAACCCACTGACAGTGCAGCACTTTCTCTGTGATAACGCACTGACAGTGCAGCACTTTCTTTGTGATAACCCACCGACAGTGCAGCACTTTCTTTGTGATAACTCGCGACAGTGCAGCACTTTATCTGTGATGACTCACCAGCAGTGCAGCACTTTCTCTGTGATAAACCACTGTCAGTGCAGCACTTTCTCTGTGATAACCCACTGACAGTGAAACACTTTCTCTGTGATAACCCACTGACAGTGCAGCACTTTCTCTGTGATAACCCACTGACAGTGCAGCACTTTCCCTGTGATAACCCACTGACAGTGCAGCACTTTCTCTGTGATAAACCACTGACAGTGCAGCACTTTCTCTGTGATAACCCACCGTCAGTACAGCACTTTCTCTGTGATAAACCACCGACAGTGCAGCACTTTCTCTGTGATAACCCACTGACAGTGAAACAATTTCTCTGTGATAACCCACTGACAGTGCAGCACTTTCTCTGTGATAACCCACTGACAGTGCAGCACTTTCCCTGTCATAACCCACTGACAGTGCAGCACTTTCGCTGTGATAACACACTGACAGTACAGCACTTTCCCTGTGATAACCCACTGACAGTACAGCACTTTCCCTGTGATAACCCAGTGACAGTGCAGCACTTTCTCTGTGATAAACCACTGACAGTGCAGCACTTTCTCTGCGATAACCCACTGACAGTGCAGCACTTTCTCTGCGATAACCCACTGACAGTGCAGCACTTTCTCTGCGATAACCCACTGACAGTGCAGCAGTTTCTCTGCGATAACCCACTGACAGTGCAGCACTTGCTCTGCGATAACCCACTGACAGTGCAGCACTTTCCCTATGATAACCCACTGACAGTGCAGCACTTTCCCTGTGATAACCCACTGACAGTGCAGCACTTTCTCTGTGATAACCCACTGACAGTGCAGCACTTTCTCTGTGATAACACACTGTCAGTGAAGCACTTTCTCTGTGATAACCCACCGACAGTGCAGCACTTTCTCTGTGATAACTCACTGTCAGTGCAGCACTTTCTCTGTGATAACCCACTGTCAGTGCAGCACTTTCTCTGTGATAACCCACTGATAGTGAAACACTTTCTCTGTGATAACCCACTGACAGTGCAGCACTTTCCCTGTGATAACCCACTGACAGTGCAGCACTTTCTCTGTGATAAACCACTGACAGTGCAGCACTTTCTCTGTGATAACCCACCGTCAGTACAGCACTTTCTCTGTGATAAACCACCGACAGTACAGCACTTTCACTGTGATAACCCACTGACAGTGCAGCACTTTCTCTGTGATAACTTACCGACAGTGCAGCACTTTCTCTGTGATAACCCACTGACAGTACAGCACTTTCCCTGTGATAACCCACTGACAGTACAGCACTTTCCCTGTGATAACCCACTGACAGTGCAGTACTTTCTCTGTGATAACCCACTGACAGTGCAGCACTTTCTCTGTGATAACACATTGACAGTGCAGCACTTTCCCTGTGATAACCCACTGACAGTGCAGCACTTTCTCTGTGATAACCCACCGACAGTGCAGCACTTTCTCTGTGATAACCCACTGACAGTGCAGCACTTCTCTGTGATAACACATTGACAGTGCAGCACTTTCTCTGTGATAACACATTGACAGTGCAGCACTTTCTCTGTGATAACCCACCGACAGTGCAGCACGTTCCCTGTGATAACCCACAGGCAGTGCAGCACTTCTCTGTGATAACACATTGAGTGTGCAGCACTTTCCCTGCGATAACCCACTGACAGTGCAGCACTTTCTCTGTGATAACCCACTGACAGTGCAGCACTTTATCTGTGATAACTCACCGACAGTGCAGCACTTTCTCTGTGACAAATCAGCGACAGTGCAGCAGTTTCACTGTGATAACTTACCGACAGTGCAGCATTTCCTCTGTGATAAATCACTGTCAGTGCAGCACTTTCTCTGTGATAACCCACTGGCAGTGCAGCACTTCTCTGTGATAACACATTGAGAGTGCAGCACTTTCCCTGCGATAACCCACTGACAGTGCAGCACTTTATCTGTGATGACTCACCAGCAGTGCAGCACTTTCTCTGTGATAACCCACCAGCAGTGCCGCACTTTCTCTGTGATAACTCACCGACAGTGCAGCACTTTCTCTGTGATGACTCACCAGCAGTGCAGCACATTCTCTGTGATAACCCACCAGCAGTGCAGCACTTTCTCTGTGATAAGTCACTGACAGTGCAGCACTTTCTCTGTGATAACTCACCGACAGTGCAGCACTTTCCCTGTGATAACTTACTGACAGTGCAGCACTTTCTCTTTGATAACACACTGACAGTGCAGCACTTTCTCTGTGATAACCCACTGACAGTGCAGCACTTTCTCTGTGATAACTTACTGACAGTGCAGCACTTTCTCTGTGATAACCCACTGACAGTGCAGCACTTTCTCTGTGATAACTCACTGACAGTGCAGCACTTTCTCTGTGATAACCCACTGACAGTGCAGCACTTTCTCTGTGATAACTCACTGACAGTGCAGCACTTTCTCTGTGATAACCCACTGACAGTGCAGCACTTTCCCTGTGATAACCCACTGACAGTGCAGCACTTTCCCTGTGATAACCCACTGACAGTACAGCACTTTCCCTGTGATAACCCACCGACAGTGCAGCACATTCTCTGTGATAACACACTGACAGTGCAGCACTTTCTCTGTGATAACACACTGACAGTGCAGCACTTTCTCTGTGATAACCCACTGACAGTGCAGCACTTTCCCTGTGATAACCCACTGACAGTGCAGCACTTTCCCTGTGATAACCCACTGACAGTGCAGCACTTTCCCTGTGATAACCCACTGACAGTGAAACACTTTCTCTGTGATAACCCACTGACAGTGCAGCACTTTCTCTGTGATAACCCACTGACAGTGCAGCACTTTCCCTGTGATAACCCACTGACAGTGCAGCACTTTCTCTGTGATAAACCACTGACAGTGCAGCACTTTCTCTGTGATAACCCACCGTCAGTACAGCACTTTCTCTGTGATAAACCACCGACAGTACAGCACTTTCACTGTGATAACGCACTGACAGTGCAGCACTTTCCATTTGATAACACACTGAGAGTGCAGCACTTTCCCTGTGATAACCCACCGACAGTGCAGCACTTTCCCTGTGATAACTCAGTGACAGTGCAGCACTTTCCCTGTGATAACTCACTGTCAGTGCAGCACTTTCCCTGTGATAACCCACTGACAGTGCAGCACTTTCTCTGTGATAACCCACTGACAGTGCAGCACTTTCTCTGTGATAACACACTGTCAGTGAAGCACTTTCTCTGTGATAACCCACCGACAGTGCAGCACTTTCTCTGTGATAACTCACTGTCAGTGCAGCACTTTCTCTGTGATAAACCACTGTCAGTGCAGCACTTTCTCTGTGATAACCCACTGACAGTGAAACACTTTCTCTGTGATAACCCACTGACAGTGCAGCACTTTCTCTGTGATAACCCACTGACAGTGCAGCACTTTCCCTGTGATAACCCACTGACAGTGCAGCACTTTCTCTGTGATAAACCACTGACAGTGCAGCACTTTCTCTGTGATAACCCACCGTCAGTACAGCACTTTCTCTGTGATAAACCACCGACAGTGCAGCACTTTCTCTGTGATAACCCACTGACAGTGAAACAATTTCTCTGTGATAACCCACTGACAGTGCAGCACTTTCTCTGTGATAACCCACTGACAGTGCAGCACTTTACCTGTCATAACCCACTGACAGTGCAGCACTTTCGCTGTGATAACACACTGACAGTACAGCACTTTCCCTGTGATAACCCACTGACAGTACAGCACTTTCCCTGTGATAACCCAGTGACAGTGCAGCACTTTCTCTGTGATAAACCACTGACAGTGCAGCACTTTCTCTGCGATAACCCACTGACAGTGCAGCACTTTCTCTGCGATAACCCACTGACAGTGCAGCACTTTCTCTGCGATAACCCACTGACAGTGCAGCAGTTTCTCTGCGATAACCCACTGACAGTGCAGCACTTGCTCTGCGATAACCCACTGACAGTGCAGCACTTTCCCTATGATAACCCACTGACAGTGCAGCACTTTCCCTGTGATAACCCACTGACAGTGCAGCACTTTCTCTTTGATAACCCACTGACAGTGCAGCACTTTCTCTGTGATAACACACTGTCAGTGAAGCACTTTCTCTGTGATAACCCACCGACAGTGCAGCACTTTCTCTGTGATAACTCACTGTCAGTGCAGCACTTTCTCTGTGATAACCCACTGTCAGTGCAGCACTTTCTCTGTGATAACCCACTGATAGTGAAACACTTTCTCTGTGATAACCCACTGACAGTGCAGCACTTTCCCTGTGATAACCCACTGACAGTGCAGCACTTTCTCTGTGATAAACCACTGACAGTGCAGCACTTTCTCTGTGATAACCCACCGTCAGTACAGCACTTTCTCTGTGATAAACCACCGACAGTACAGCACTTTCACTGTGATAACCCACTGACAGTGCAGCACTTTCTCTGTGATAACTTACCGACAGTGCAGCACTTTCTCTGTGATAACCCACTGACAGTACAGCACTTTCCCTGTGATAACCCACTGACAGTACAGCACTTTCCCTGTGATAACCCACTGACAGTGCAGTACTTTCTCTGTGATAACCCACTGACAGTGCAGCACTTTCTGTGTGATAACACATTGACAGTGCAGCACTTTCCCTGTGATAACCCACTGACAGTGCAGCACTTTCTCTGTGATAACCCACCGACAGTGCAGCACTTTCTCTGTGATAACCCACTGACAGTGCAGCACTTCTCTGTGATAACACATTGACAGTGCAGCACTTTCTCTGTGATAACACATTGACAGTGCAGCACTTTCTCTGTGATAACCCACCGACAGTGCAGCACGTTCCCTGTGATAACCCACAGGCAGTGCAGCACTTCTCTGTGATAACACATTGAGTGTGCAGCACTTTCCCTGCGATAACCCACTGACAGTGCAGCACTTTCTCTGTGATAACCCACTGACAGTGCAGCACTTTATCTGTGATAACTCACCGACAGTGCAGCACTTTCTCTGTGACAAATCAGCGACAGTGCAGCAGTTTCACTGTGATAACTTACCGACAGTGCAGCATTTCCTCTGTGATAAATCACTGTCAGTGCAGCACTTTCTCTGTGATAACTTACCGACAGTGCAGCACTTTCTCTGTGATAACCCACTGGCAGTGCAGCACTTCTCTGTGATAACACATTGAGAGTGCAGCACTTTCCCTGCGATAACCCACTGACAGTGCAGCACTTTATCTGTGATGACTCACCAGCAGTGCAGCACTTTCTCTGTGATAACCCACCAGCAGTGCCGCACTTTCTCTGTGATAACTCACCGACAGTGCAGCACTTTCTCTGTGATGACTCACCAGCAGTGCAGCACATTCTCTGTGATAACCCACCAGCAGTGCAGCACTTTCTCTGTGATAAGTCACTGACAGTGCAGCACTTTCTCTGTGATAACTCACCGACAGTGCAGCACTTTCCCTGTGATAACTTACTGACAGTGCAGCACTTTCTCTTTGATAACACACTGACAGTGCAGCACTTTCTCTGTGATAACCCACTGACAGTGCAGCACTTTCTCTGTGATAACTTACTGACAGTGCAGCACTTTCTCTGTGATAACCCACTGACAGTGCAGCACTTTCTCTGTGATAACTCACTGACAGTGCAGCACTTTCTCTGTGATAACCCACTGACAGTGCAGCACTTTCTCTGTGATAACTCACTGACAGTGCAGCACTTTCTCTGTGATAACCCACTGACAGTGCAGCACTTTCCCTGTGATAACCCACTGACAGTGCAGCACTTTCCCTGTGATAACCCACTGACAGTACAGCACTTTCCCTGTGATAACCCACCGACAGTGCAGCACATTCTCTGTGATAACACACTGACAGTGCAGCACTTTCTCTGTGATAACACACTGACAGTGCAGCACTTTCTCTGTGATAACCCACTGACAGTGCAGCACTTTCCCTGTGATAACCCACTGACAGTGCAGCACTTTCCCTGTGATAACCCACTGACAGTGCAGCACTTGCTCTGCGATAACTCACTGACAGTGCAGCACTTTCTCTGTGATAACCCACTGACAGTGCAGCACTTTCCCTGTGATAACCCACTGACAGTTCAGCACTTTCCCTGTGATAACCCACTGACAGTTCAGCACTTTCCCTGTGATAACCCACTGACAGTGCAGCACTTTCTCTGTGATAACCCACTGACAGTGCAGCACTTTCTCTGTGATAACTCACTGACAGTGCAGCACTTTCTCTGTGATAACCCACTGACAGTGCAGCACTTTCTCTGTGATAACTCACTGACAGTGCAGCACTTTCCCTTTGATAACCCACTGACAGTGCAGCACTTTCCATGTGATAACCCAGTGACAGTGCAGCACTTTCCCTGTGATAACTCACTGACAGTGCAGCACTTTCTCTGTGATAACCCAGTGACAGTGCAGCACTTTCCCTGTGATAACCCACTGACAGTGCAGCACTTTCTCTGTGATAACACACTGAGAGTGCAGCACTTTCCCTGTGATAACACACTGAGAGTGCAGCACTTTCCCTGTGATAACCACTGACATTGCAGCACTTTCCATTTGATAACACACTGAGAGTGCAGCACTTTCCCTGTGATAACCCACCGACAGTGCAGCACTTTCTCTGTGATAACTCAGTGACAGTGCAGCACTTTCCCTGTGATAACTCACTGTCAGTGCAGCACTTTCCCTGTGATAACCCACTGACAGTGCAGCACTTTCTCTGTGATAACCCACTGACAGTGCAGCACTTTCTCTGTGATAACACACTGTCAGTGAAGCACTTTCTCTGTGATAACCCACCGACAGTGCAGCACTTTCTCTGTGATAACTCACTGTCAGTGCAGCACTTTCTCTGTGATAACCCACTGTCAGTGCAGCACTTTCTCTGTGATAACCCACTGACAGTGAAACACTTTCTCTGTGATAACCCACTGACAGTGCAGCACTTTCTCTGTGATAACCCACTGACAGTGCAGCACTTTCCCTGTGATAACCCACTGACAGTGCAGCACTTTCTCTGTGATAAACCACTGACAGTGCAGCACTTTCTCTGTGATAACCCACCGTCAGTACAGCACTTTCTCTGTGATAAACCACCGACAGTACAGCACTTTCACTGTGATAACGCACTGACAGTGCAGCACTTTCTCTGTGATAACTTACCGACAGTGCAGCACTTTCCATTTGATAACACACTGAGAGTGCAGCACTTTCCCTGTGATAACCCACCGACAGTGCAGCACTTTCCCTGTGATAACTCAGTGACAGTGCAGCACTTTCCCTGTGATAACTCACTGTCAGTGCAGCACTTTCCCTGTGATAACCCACTGACAGTGCAGCACTTTCTCTGTGATAACCCACTGACAGTGCAGCACTTTCTCTGTGATAACACACTGTCAGTGAAGCACTTTCTCTGTGATAACCCACCGACAGTGCAGCACTTTCTCTGTGATAACTCACTGTCAGTGCAGCACTTTCTCTGTGATAAACCACTGTCAGTGCAGCACTTTCTCTGTGATGACTCACCAGCAGTGCAGCACTTTCTCTGTGATAACCCACCAGCAGTGCCGCACTTTCTCTGTGATAACTCACCGACAGTGCAGTACTTTCTCTGTGATGACTCACCAGCAGTGCAGCACATTCTCTGTGATAACCCACCAGCAGTGCAGCACTTTCTCTGTGATAAGTCACTGACAGTGCAGCACTTTCTCTGTGATAACTCACCGACAGTGCAGCACTTTCCCTGTGATAACTTACTGACAGTGCAGCACTTTCTCTTTGATAACACACTGACAGTGCAGCACTTTCTCTGTGATAACCCACTGACAGTGCAGCACTTTCTCTGTGATAACTTACTGACAGTGCAGCACTTTCTCTGTGATAACCCACTGACAGTGCATCACTTTCTCTGTGATAACTCACTGACAGTGCAGCACTTTCTCTGTGATAACCCACTGACAGTGCAGCACTTTCTCTGTGATAACTCACTGACAGTGCAGCACTTTCTCTGTGATAACCCACTGACAGTGCAGCACTTTCCCTGTGATAACCCACTGACAGTGCAGCACTTTCCCTGTGATAACCCACTGACAGTACAGCACTTTCCCTGTGATAACCCACCGACAGTGCAGCACATTCTCTGTGATAACACACTGACAGTGCAGCACTTTCTCTGTGATAACACACTGACAGTGCAGCACTTTCTCTGTGATAACCCACTGACAGTGCAGCACTTTCCCTGTGATAACCCACTGACAGTGCAGCACTTTCCCTGTGATAACCCACTGACAGTGCAGCACTTGCTCTGCGATAACTCACTGACAGTGCAGCACTTTCTCTGTGATAACCCACTGACAGTGCAGCACTTTCCCTGTGATAACCCACTGACAGTGCAGCACTTTCCCTGTGATAACCCACTGACAGTTCAGCACTTTCCCTGTGATAACCCACTGACAGTTCAGCACTTTCCCTGTGATAACCCACTGACAGTGCAGCACTTTCTCTGTGATAACCCACTGACAGTGCAGCACTTTCTCTGTGATAACTCACTGACAGTGCAGCACTTTCTCTGTGATAACCCACTGACAGTGCAGCACTTTCTCTGTGATAACTCACTGACAGTGCAGCACTTTCCCTTTGATAACCCACTGACAGTGCAGCACTTTCTATGTGATAACCCAGTGACAGTGCAGCACTTTCCCTGTGATAACTCACTGACAGTGCAGCACTTTCTCTGTGATAACCCAGTGACAGTGCAGCACTTTCCCTGTGATAACCCACTGACAGTGCAGCACTTTCTCTGTGATAACACACTGAGAGTGCAGCACTTTCCCTGTGATAACACACTGAGAGTGCAGCACTTTCCCTGTGATAACCACTGACATTGCAGCACTTTCCATTTGATAACACACTGAGAGTGCAGCACTTTCCCTGTGATAACCCACCGACAGTGCAGCACTTTCTCTGTGATAACTCAGTGACAGTGCAGCACTTTCCCTGTGATAACTCACTGTCAGTGCAGCACTTTCCCTGTGATAACCCACTGACAGTGCAGCACTTTCTCTGTGATAACCCACTGACAGTGCAGCACTTTCTCTGTGATAACACACTGTCAGTGAAGCACTTTCTCTGTGATAACCCACCGACAGTGCAGCACTTTCTCTGTGATAACTCACTGTCAGTGCAGCACTTTCTCTGTGATAACCCACTGTCAGTGCAGCACTTTCTCTGTGATAACCCACTGACAGTGAAACACTTTCTCTGTGATAACCCACTGACAGTGCAGCACTTTCTCTGTGATAACCCACTGACAGTGCAGCACTTTCCCTGTGATAACCCACTGACAGTGCAGCACTTTCTCTGTGATAAACCACTGACAGTGCAGCACTTTCTCTGTGATAACCCACCGTCAGTACAGCACTTTCTCTGTGATAAACCACCGACAGTACAGCACTTTCACTGTGATAACGCACTGACAGTGCAGCACTTTCTCTGTGATAACTTACCGACAGTGCAGCACTTTCCATTTGATAACACACTGAGAGTGCAGCACTTTCCCTGTGATAACCCACCGACAGTGCAGCACTTTCCCTGTGATAACTCAGTGACAGTGCAGCACTTTCCCTGTGATAACTCACTGTCAGTGCAGCACTTTCCCTGTGATAACCCACTGACAGTGCAGCACTTTCTCTGTGATAACCCACTGACAGTGCAGCACTTTCTCTGTGATAACACACTGTCAGTGAAGCACTTTCTCTGTGATAACCCACCGACAGTGCAGCACTTTCTCTGTGATAACTCACTGTCAGTGCAGCACTTTCTCTGTGATAAACCACTGTCAGTGCAGCACTTTCTCTGTGATAACCCACTGACAGTGAAACACTTTCTCTGTGATAACCCACTGACAGTGCAGCACTTTCTCTGTGATAACCCACTGACAGTGCAGCACTTTCCCTGTGATAACCCACTGACAGTGCAGCACTTTCTCTGTGATAAACCACTGACAGTGCAGCACTTTCTCTGTGATAACCCACCGTCAGTACAGCACTTTCTCTGTGATAAACCACCGACAGTGCAGCACTTTCTCTGTGATAACCCACTGACAGTGAAACAATTTCTCTGTGATAACCCACTGACAGTGCAGCACTTTCTCTGTGATAACCCACTGACAGTGCAGCACTTTCCCTGTCATAACCCACTGACAGTGCAGCACTTTCGCTGTGATAACACACTGACAGTACAGCACTTTCCCTGTGATAACCCACTGACAGTACAGCACTTTCCCTGTGATAACCCAGTGACAGTGCAGCACTTTCTCTGTGATAAACCACTGACAGTGCAGCACTTTCTCTGCGATAACCCACTGACAGTGCAGCACTTTCTCTGCGATAACCCACTGACAGTGCAGCACTTTCTCTGCGATAACCCACTGACAGTGCAGCAGTTTCTCTGCGATAACCCACTGACAGTGCAGCACTTGCTCTGCGATAACCCACTGACAGTGCAGCACTTTCCCTATGATAACCCACTGACAGTGCAGCACTTTCCCTGTGATAACCCACCAACAGTGCAGCACTTTCCCTGAGATAACACACTGACAGTGCAGCTCTTTCTCTGTGATAACCCACTGACAGTGCAGCACTTTCCCTGTGATAACACACTGAGAGTGCAGCACTTTCCCTGTGATAACCCACTGACATTGCAGCACTTTCCATTTGATAACACACTGAGAGTGCAGCACTTTCCCTGTGATAACACACTGAGAGTGCAGCACTTTCCCTGTGATAACCCACCGACAGTGCAGCACTTTCCCTGTGATAACTCAGTGACAGTGCAGCACTTTCCCTGTGATAACTCACTGTCAGTGCAGCACTTTCCCTGTGATAACCCACTGACAGTGCAGCACTTTCTCTGTGATAACCCACTGACAGTGCAGCACTTTCTCTGTGATAACACACTGTCAGTGAAGCACTTTCTCTGTGATAACCCACCGACAGTGCAGCACTTTCTCTGTGATAACTCACTGTCAGTGCAGCACTTTCTCTGTGATAACCCACTGACAGTGCAGCACTTTCTCTGTGATAACCCACTGACAGTGAAACACTTTCTCTGTGATAACCCACTGACAGTGCAGCACTTTCTCTGTGAAAACCCACTGACAGTGCAGCACTTTCCCTGTGATAACCCACTGACAGTGCAGCACTTTCGCTGTGATAACACACTGACAGTACAGCACTTTCCCTGTGATAACCCACTGACAGTACAGCACTTTCCCTGTGATAACCCAGTGACAGTGCAGCACTTTCTTTGTGATAAACCACTGACAGTGCAGCACTTTCTCTGCGATAACCCACTGACAGTGCAGCACTTTCTCTGCGATAACCCAAAGACAGTGCAGCACTTTCTCTGCGATAACCTACTGACAGTGCAGCAGTTTCTCTGCGATAACCCACTGACAGTGCAGCACTTGCTCTGCGATAACCCACTGACAGTGCAGCACTTTCCCTGTGATAACCCACTGACAGTGCAGCACTTTCCCTGTGATAACCCACCAACAGTGCAGCACTTTCCCTGAGATAACACACTGACAGTGCAGCTCTTTCTCTGTGATAACCCACTGACAGTGCAGCAATTTCCCTGTGAGAACCCACTGACAGTGCAGCACTTTCCCTGTGATAACCCACCGACAGTGCAGCACTTTCTCTGTGATAACACACCGACAGTGCAGCACTTTCTCTGTGATAACCCACTGACAGTGCAGTACTTTCTCTGTGACAACCCACTGACAGTGCAGCACTTTCTCTGTGATAATCCACTGACAGTGCAGCACTTTCCCTGTGATAACTTACCGACAGTGCAGCACTTTCTCTGTGATAACCCACCGACAGTGCAGCACTTTCTCTGTGATAACCCACTGACAGTGCAGCACTTTGTCTGTGATAACCCACTGACAGTGCAGCACTTTGTCTGTGATAACCCACTGACAGTGCAGCACTTTCCCTGTGATAACACACTGACAGTGCAGCACTTTCCCTGTGATAACCCACTGACAGTACAGCACTTTCCCTGTGATAACCCACCGACAGTGCAGCACATTCTCTGTGATAACACACTGACAGTGCAGCACTTTCTCTGTGATAACACACCGACAGTGCAGCACTTTCTCTGTGATAACCCACTGACAGTGCAGCACTTTCCCTGTGATAACTCACTGACAGTGCAGCACTTTCCCTGTGATAACCCACTGACAGTGCAGCACTTTCCATGTGATAACCCAGTGACAGTGCAGCACTTTCCCTGTGATAACTCACTGACAGTGCAGCACTTTCTCTGTGATAACCCAGTGACAGTGCAGCACTTTCCCTGTGATAACCCACTGACAGTGCAGCACTTTCTCTGTGATAACACACTGACAGTGCAGCACTTTCCCTGTGATAACACACTGAGAGTGCAGCACTTTCCCTGTGATAACCCACTGACATTGCAGCACTTTCCATTTGATAACACACTGAGAGTGCAGCACTTTCCCTGTGATAACACACTGAGAGTGCAGCACTTTCCCTGTGATAACCCACCGACAGTGCAGCACTTTCTCTGTGATAACACACTGTCAGTGAAGCACTTTCTCTGTGATAACTCACTGTCAGTGCAGCACTTTCTCTGTGATAACTCACTGTCAGTGCAGCACTTTCTCTGTGATAACCCACTGACAGTGCAGCACTTTCTCTGTGATAACCCACTGACAGTGAAACACTTTCTCTGTGATAACCCACTGACAGTGCAGCACTTTCTCTGTGATAACCCACTGACAGTGCAGCACTTTCCCTGTGATAACCCACTGACAGTGCAGCACTTTCGCTGTGATAACACACTGACAGTACAGCACTTTCCCTGTGATAACCCACTGACAGTGCAGCACTTTCTCTGTGATAAACCACTGACAGTGCAGCACTTTCTCTGTGATAGCCCACCGTCAGTACAGCACTTTCTCTGTGGTAAACCACCGACAGTACAGCACTTTCACTGTGATAACCCACTGACAGTGCAGCACTTTCTCTGTGATAACTTACCGACAGTGCAGCACTTTTTCTGTGATAACCCACTGACAGTACAGCACTTTCCCTGTGATAACCCACTGACAGTACAGCACTTTCCCTGTGATAACCCACTGACAGTGCAGTACTTTCTCTGTGATAACCCACTGACAGTGCAGCACTTTCTCTGTGATAACACATTGACAGTGCAGCACTTTCCCTGTGATAACCCACTGACAGTGCAGCACTTTCTCTGTGATAACCCACCGACAGTGCTGCACTTTCTCTGTGATAACCCACTGACAGTGCAGCACTTCTCTGTGATAACACATTGACAGTGCAGCACTTTCTCTGTGATAACACATTGACAGTGCAGCACTTTCTCTGTGATAACCCACCGACAGTGCAGCACTTTCCCTGTGTTAACCCACTGGCAGTGCAGCACTTCTCTGTGATAACACATTGAGAGTGCAGCACTTTCCCTGCGATAACCCACTGACAGTGCAGCACTTTCTCTGTGATAACCCACTGACAGTGCAGCACTTTATCTGTGATAACTCACCGACAGTGCAGCACTTTCTCTGTGACAAATCACCGACAGTGCAGCAATTTCACTGTGATAACTTACCGACAGTGCAGCATTTTCTCTGTGATAAATCACTGTCAGTGCAGCACTTTCTCTGTGATAACTTACCGACAGTGCAGCACTTTCTCTGTGATAACCAACTGGCAGTGCAGCACTTCTCTGTGATAACACATTGAGAGTGCAGCACTTTCCCTGCGATAACCCACTGACAGTGCAGCACTTTCTCTGTGATAACTCACCGACAGTGCAGCACTTTCTCTGTGATAAATCACCGACAGAGCAGCAGTTTCACTGTGATAAATCACTGACAGTGCAGCACTTTCTCTGTGATAACTTACCGACAGTGCAGCACTTTCTCTGTGATAACCCACTGACAGTGCAGCACGTTCCCTGTGATAACCCACTGACAGTGCAGCACTTTCTCTGTGATAACCCACTGACAGTGCAGCACTTTCTCTGTGATAACCCACTGACAGTGCAGCACTTTCTTTGTGATAACCCACCGACAGTGCAGCACTTTCTTTGTGATAACTCGCGACAGTGCAGCACTTTATCTGTGATGACTCACCAGCAGTGCAGCACTTTCTCTGTGATAACCCACCAGCAGTGCAGCAGTTTCTCTGTGATAACTCACCGACAGTGCAGCACTTTCTCTGTGATTACTCACCAGCAGTGCAGCACTTTCTCTGTGATAACCCACTGACAGTGCAGCACTTTCTCTGTGATAACGCACTGACAGTGCAGCACTTTCTTTGTGATAACCCACCGACAGTGCAGCACTTTCTTTGTGATAACTCGCGACAGTGCAGCACTTTATCTGTGATGACTCACCAGCAGTGCAGCACTTTCTCTGTGATAAACCACTGTCAGTGCAGCACTTTCTCTGTGATAACCCACTGACAGTGAAACACTTTCTCTGTGATAACCCACTGACAGTGCAGCACTTTCTCTGTGATAACCCACTGACAGTGCAGCACTTTCCCTGTGATAACCCACTGACAGTGCAGCACTTTCTCTGTGATAAACCACTGACAGTGCAGCACTTTCTCTGTGATAACCCACCGTCAGTACAGCACTTTCTCTGTGATAAACCACCGACAGTGCAGCACTTTCTCTGTGATAACCCACTGACAGTGAAACAATTTCTCTGTGATAACCCACTGACAGTGCAGCACTTTCTCTGTGATAACCCACTGACAGTGCAGCACTTTCCCTGTCATAACCCACTGACAGTGCAGCACTTTCGCTGTGATAACACACTGACAGTACAGCACTTTCCCTGTGATAACCCACTGACAGTACAGCACTTTCCCTGTGATAACCCAGTGACAGTGCAGCACTTTTTCTGTGATAAACCACTGACAGTGCAGCACTTTCTCTGCGATAACCCACTGACAGTGCAGCACTTTCTCTGCGATAACCCACTGACAGTGCAGCACTTTCTCTGCGATAACCCACTGACAGTGCAGCACTTTCTCTGCGATAACCCACTGACAGTGCAGCACTTGCTCTGCGATAACCCACTGACAGTGCAGCACTTTCCCTATGATAACCCACTGACAGTGCAGCACTTTCCCTGTGATAACCCACTGACAGTGCAGCACTTTCTCTGTGATAACCCACTGACAGTGCAGCACTTTCTCTGTGATAACACACTGTCAGTGAAGCACTTTCTCTGTGATAACCCACCGACAGTGCAGCACTTTCTCTGTGATAACTCACTGTCAGTGCAGCACTTTCTCTGTGATAACCCACTGTCAGTGCAGCACTTTCTCTGTGATAACCCACTGATAGTTAAACACTTTCTCTGTGATAACCCACTGACAGTGCAGCACTTTCCCTGTGATAACCCACTGACAGTGCAGCACTTTCTCTGTGATAAACCACTGACAGTGCAGCACTTTCTCTGTGATAACCCACCGTCAGTACAGCACTTTCTCTGTGATAAACCACCGACAGTACAGCACTTTCACTGTGATAACCCACTGACAGTGCAGCACTTTCTCTGTGATAACTTACCGACAGTGCAGCACTTTCTCTGTGATAACCCACTGACAGTACAGCACTTTCCCTGTGATAACCCACTGACAGTACAGCACTTTCCCTGTGATAACCCACTGACAGTGCAGTACTTTCTCTGTGATAACCCACTGACAGTGCAGCACTTTCTCTGTGATAACACATTGACAGTGCAGCACTTTCCCTGTGATAACCCACTGACAGTGCAGCACTTTCTCTGTGATAACCCACCGACAGTGCAGCACTTTCTCTGTGATAACCCACTGACAGTGCAGCACTTCTCTGTGATAACACATTGACAGTGCAGCACTTTCTCTGTGATAACACATTGACAGTGCAGCACTTTCTCTGTGATAACCCACCGACAGTGCAGCACGTTCCCTGTGATAACCCACAGGCAGTGCAGCACTTCTCCGTGATAACACATTGAGTGTGCAGCACTTTCCCTGCGATAACCCACTGACAGTGCAGCACTTTCTCTGTGATAACCCACTGACAGTGCAGCACTTTATCTGTGATAACTCACCGACAGTGCAGCACTTTCTCTGTGACAAATCAGCGACAGTGCAGCAGTTTCACTGTGATAACTTACCGACAGTGCAGCATTTCCTCTGTGATAAATCACTGTCAGTGCAGCACTTTCTCTGTGATAACTTACCGACAGTGCAGCACTTTCTCTGTGATAACCCACTGGCAGTGCAGCACTTCTCTGTGATAACACATTGAGAGTGCAGCACTTTCCCTGCGATAACCCACTGACAGTGCAGCACTTTATCTGTGATGACTCACCAGCAGTGCAGCACGTTCTCTGTGATAACCCACCAGCAGTGCCGCACTTTCTCTGTGATAACTCACCGACAGTGCAGCACTTTCTCTGTGATGACTCACCAGCAGTGCAGCACATTCTCTGTGATAACCCACCAGCAGTGCAGCACTTTCTCTGTGATAAGTCACTGACAGTGCAGCACTTTCTCTGTGATAACTCACCGACAGTGCAGCACTTTCCCTGTGATAACTTACTGACAGTGCAGCACTTTCTCTTTGATAACACACTGACAGTGCAGCACTTTCTCTGTGATAACCCACTGACAGTGCAGCACTTTCTCTGTGATAACTTACTGACAGTGCAGCACTTTCTCTGTGATAACCCACTGACAGTGCAGCACTTTCTCTGTGATAACTCACTGACAGTGCAGCACTTTCTCTGTGATAACCCACTGACAGTGCAGCACTTTCTCTGTGATAACTCACTGACAGTGCAGCACTTTCTCTGTGATAACCCACTGACAGTGCAGCACTTTCCCTGTGATAACCCACTGACAGTGCAGCACTTTCCCTGTGATAACCCACTGACAGTACAGCACTTTCCCTGTGATAACCCACCGACAGTGCAGCACATTCTCTGTGATAACACACTGACAGTGCAGCACTTTCTCTGTGATAACACACTGACAGTGCAGCACTTTCTCTGTGATAACCCACTGACAGTGCAGCACTTTCCCTGTGATAACCCACTGACAGTGCAGCACTTTCCCTGTGATAACCCACTGACAGTGCAGCACTTGCTCTGCGATAACTCACTGACAGTGCAGCACTTTCTCTGTGATAACCCACTGACAGTGCAGCACTTTCCCTGTGATAACCCACTGACAGTGCAGCACTTTCCCTGTGATAACCCACTGACAGTTCAGCACTTTCCCTGTGATAACCCACTGACAGTTCAGCACTTTCCCTGTGATAACCCACTGACAGTGCAGCACTTTCTCTGTGATAACCCACTGACAGTGCAGCACTTTCTCTGTGATAACTCACTGACAGTGCAGCACTTTCTCTGTGATAACCCACTGACAGTGCAGCACTTTCTCTGTGATAACTCACTGACAGTGCAGCACTTTCCCTTTGATAACCCACTGACAGTGCAGCACTTTCCATGTGATAACCCAGTGACAGTGCAGCACTTTCCCTGTGATAACTCACTGACAGTGCAGCACTTTCTCTGTGATAACCCAGTGACAGTGCAGCACTTTCCCTGTGATAACCCACTGACAGTGCAGCACTTTCTCTGTGATAACACACTGAGAGTGCAGCACTTTCCCTGTGATAACACACTGAGAGTGCAGCACTTTCCCTGTGATAACCACTGACATTGCAGCACTTTCCATTTGATAACACACTGAGAGTGCAGCACTTTCCCTGTGATAACCCACCGACAGTGCAGCACTTTCTCTGTGATAACTCAGTGACAGTGCAGCACTTTCCCTGTGATAACTCACTGTCAGTGCAGCACTTTCCCTGTGATAACCCACTGACAGTGCAGCACTTTCTCTGTGATAACCCACTGACAGTGCAGCACTTTCTCTGTGATAACACACTGTCAGTGAAGCACTTTCTCTGTGATAACCCACCGACAGTGCAGCACTTTCTCTGTGATAACTCACTGTCAGTGCAGCACTTTCTCTGTGATAACCCACTGTCAGTGCAGCACTTTCTCTGTGATAACCCACTGACAGTGAAACACTTTCTCTGTGATAACCCACTGACAGTGCAGCACTTTCTCTGTGATAACCCACTGACAGTGCAGCACTTTCCCTGTGATAACCCACTGACAGTGCAGCACTTTCTCTGTGATAAACCACTGACAGTGCAGCACTTTCTCTGTGATAACCCACCGTCAGTACAGCACTTTCTCTGTGATAAACCACCGACAGTACAGCACTTTCACTGTGATAACGCACTGACAGTGCAGCACTTTCTCTGTGATAACTTACCGACAGTGCAGCACTTTCCATTTGATAACACACTGAGAGTGCAGCACTTTCCCTGTGATAACCCACCGACAGTGCAGCACTTTCCCTGTGATAACTCAGTGACAGTGCAGCACTTTCCCTGTGATAACTCACTGTCAGTGCAGCACTTTCCCTGTGATAACCCACTGACAGTGCAGCACTTTCTCTGTGATAACCCACTGACAGTGCAGCACTTTCTCTGTGATAACACACTGTCAGTGAAGCACTTTCTCTGTGATAACCCACCGACAGTGCAGCACTTTCTCTGTGATAACTCACTGTCAGTGCAGCACTTTCTCTGTGATAAACCACTGTCAGTGCAGCACTTTCTCTGTGATAACCCACTGACAGTGAAACACTTTCTCTGTGATAACCCACTGACAGTGCAGCACTTTCTCTGTGATAACCCACTGACAGTGCAGCACTTTCCCTGTGATAACCCACTGACAGTGCAGCACTTTCTCTGTGATAAACCACTGACAGTGCAGCACTTTCTCTGTGATAACCCACCGTCAGTACAGCACTTTCTCTGTGATAAACCACCGACAGTGCAGCACTTTCTCTGTGATAACCCACTGACAGTGAAACAATTTCTCTGTGATAACCCACTGACAGTGCAGCACTTTCTCTGTGATAACCCACTGACAGTGCAGCACTTTCCCTGTCATAACCCACTGACAGTGCAGCACTTTCGCTGTGATAACACACTGACAGTACAGCACTTTCCCTGTGATAACCCACTGACAGTACAGCACTTTCCCTGTGATAACCCAGTGACAGTGCAGCACTTTCTCTGTGATAAACCACTGACAGTGCAGCACTTTCTCTGCGATAACCCACTGACAGTGCAGCACTTTCTCTGCGATAACCCACTGACAGTGCAGCACTTTCTCTGCGATAACCCACTGACAGTGCAGCAGTTTCTCTGCGATAACCCACTGACAGTGCAGCACTTGCTCTGCGATAACCCACTGACAGTGCAGCACTTTCCCTATGATAACCCACTGACAGTGCAGCACTTTCCCTGTGATAACCCACCAACAGTGCAGCACTTTCCCTGAGATAACACACTGACAGTGCAGCTCTTTCTCTGTGATAACCCACTGACAGTGCAGCACTTTCCCTGTGATAACACACTGAGAGTGCAGCACTTTCCCTGTGATAACCCACTGACATTGCATCACTTTCCATTTGATAACACACTGAGAGTGCAGCACTTTCCCTGTGATAACACACTGAGAGTGCAGCACTTTCCCTGTGATAACCCACCGACAGTGCAGCACTTTCCCTGTGATAACTCAGTGACAGTGCAGCACTTTCCCTGTGATAACTCACTGTCAGTGCAGCACTTTCCCTGTGATAACCCACTGACAGTGCAGCACTTTCTCTGTGATAACCCACTGACAGTGCAGCACTTTCTCTGTGATAACACACTGTCAGTGAAGCACTTTCTCTGTGATAACCCACCGACAGTGCAGCACTTTCTCTGTGATAACTCACTGTCAGTGCAGCACTTTCTCTGTGATAACCCACTGACAGTGCAGCACTTTCTCTGTGATAACCCACTGACAGTGAAACACTTTCTCTGTGATAACCCACTGACAGTGCAGCACTTTCTCTGTGAAAACCCACTGACAGTGCAGCACTTTCCCTGTGATAACCCACTGACAGTGCAGCACTTTCGCTGTGATAACACACTGACAGTACAGCACTTTCCCTGTGATAACCCACTGACAGTACAGCACTTTCCCTGTGATAACCCAGTGACAGTGCAGCACTTTCTTTGTGATAAACCACTGACAGTGCAGCACTTTCTCTGCGATAACCCACTGACAGTGCAGCACTTTCTCTGCGATAACCCAAAGACAGTGCAGCACTTTCTCTGCGATAACCTACTGACAGTGCAGCAGTTTCTCTGCGATAACCCACTGACAGTGCAGCACTTGCTCTGCGATAACCCACTGACAGTGCAGCACTTTCCCTGTGATAACCCACTGACAGTGCAGCACTTTCCCTGTGATAACCCACCAACAGTGCAGCACTTTCCCTGAGATAACACACTGACAGTGCAGCTCTTTCTCTGTGATAACCCACTGACAGTGCAGCAATTTCCCTGTGAGAACCCACTGACAGTGCAGCACTTTCCCTGTGATAACCCACCGACAGTGCAGCACTTTCTCTGTGATAACACACCGACAGTGCAGCACTTTCTCTGTGATAACCCACTGACAGTGCAGTACTTTCTCTGTGACAACCCACTGACAGTGCAGCACTTTCTCTGTGATAATCCACTGACAGTGCAGCACTTTCCCTGTGATAACTTACCGACAGTGCAGCACTTTCTCTGTGATAACCCACCGACAGTGCAGCACTTTCTCTGTGATAACCCACTGACAGTGCAGCACTTTGTCTGTGATAACCCACTGACAGTGCAGCACTTTGTCTGTGATAACCCACTGACAGTGCAGCACTTTCCCTGTGATAACACACTGACAGTGCAGCACTTTCCCTGTGATAACCCACTGACAGTACAGCACTTTCCCTGTGATAACCCACCGACAGTGCAGCACATTCTCTGTGATAACACACTGACAGTGCAGCACTTTCTCTGTGATAACACACCGACAGTGCAGCACTTTCTCTGTGATAACCCACTGACAGTGCAGCACTTTCCCTGTGATAACTCACTGACAGTGCAGCACTTTCCCTGTGATAACCCACTGACAGTGCAGCACTTTCCATGTGATAACCCAGTGACAGTGCAGCACTTTCCCTGTGATAACTCACTGACAGTGCAGCACTTTCTCTGTGATAACCCAGTGACAGTGCAGCACTTTCCCTGTGATAACCCACTGACAGTGCAGCACTTTCTCTGTGATAACACACTGACAGTGCAGCACTTTCCCTGTGATAACACACTGAGAGTGCAGCACTTTCCCTGTGATAACCCACTGACATTGCAGCACTTTCCATTTGATAACACACTGAGAGTGCAGCACTTTCCCTGTGATAACACACTGAGAGTGCAGCACTTTCCCTGTGATAACCCACCGACAGTGCAGCACTTTCTCTGTGATAACACACTGTCAGTGAAGCACTTTCTCTGTGATAACTCACTGTCAGTGCAGCACTTTCTCTGTGATAACTCACTGTCAGTGCAGCACTTTCTCTGTGATAACCCACTGACAGTGCAGCACTTTCTCTGTGATAACCCACTGACAGTGAAACACTTTCTCTGTGATAACCCACTGACAGTGCAGCACTTTCTCTGTGATAACCCACTGACAGTGCAGCACTTTCCCTGTATTAACCCACTGACAGTGCAGCACTTTCGCTATGATAACACACTGACAGTACAGCACTTTCCCTGTGATAACCCACTGACAGTGCAGCACTTTCTCTGTGATAAACCACTGACAGTGCAGCACTTTCTCTGTGATAGCCCACCGTCAGTACAGCACTTTCTCTGTGGTAAACCACCGACAGTACAGCACTTTCACTGTGATAACCCACTGACAGTGCAGCACTTTCTCTGTGATAACTTACCGACAGTGCAGCACTTTTTCTGTGATAACCCACTGACAGTACAGCACTTTCCCTGTGATAACCCACTGACAGTACAGCACTTTCCCTGTGATAACCCACTGACAGTGCAGTACTTTCTCTGTGATAACCCACTGACAGTGCAGCACTTTCTCTGTGATAACACATTGACAGTGCAGCACTTTCCCTGTGATAACCCACTGACAGTGCAGCACTTTCTCTGTGATAACCCACCGACAGTGCTGCACTTTCTCTGTGATAACCCACTGACAGTGCAGCACTTCTCTGTGATAACACATTGACAGTGCAGCACTTTCTCTGTGATAACACATTGACAGTGCAGCACTTTCTCTGTGATAACCCACCGACAGTGCAGCACTTTCCCTGTGTTAACCCACTGGCAGTGCAGCACTTCACTGTGATAACACATTGAGAGTGCAGCACTTTCCCTGCGATAACCCACTGACAGTGCAGCACTTTCTCTGTGATAACCCACTGACAGTGCAGCACTTTATCTGTGATAACTCACCGACAGTGCAGCACTTTCTCTGTGACAAATCACCGACAGTGCAGCAATTTCACTGTGATAACTTACCGACAGTGCAGCATTTTCTCTGTGATAAATCACTGTCAGTGCAGCACTTTCTCTGTGATAACTTACCGACAGTGCAGCACTTTCTCTGTGATAACCCACTGGCAGTGCAGCACTTCTCTGTGATAACACATTGAGAGTGCAGCACTTTCCCTGCGATAACCCACTGACAGTGCAGCACTTTCTCTGTGATAACTCACCGACAGTGCAGCACTTTCTCTGTGATAAATCACCGACAGAGCAGCAGTTTCACTGTGATAAATCACTGACAGTGCAGCACTTTCTCTGTGATAACTTACCGACAGTGCAGCACTTTCTCTGTGATAACCCACTGACAGTGCAGCACGTTCCCTGTGATAACCCACTGACAGTGCAGCACTTTCTCTGTGATAACCCACTGACAGTGCAGCACTTTCTCTGTGATAACCCACTGACAGTGCAGCACTTTCTTTGTGATAACCCACCGACAGTGCAGCACTTTCTTTGTGATAACTCGCGACAGTGCAGCACTTTATCTGTGATGACTCACCAGCAGTGCAGCACTTTCTCTGTGATAACCCACCAGCAGTGCAGCAGTTTCTCTGTGATAACTCACCGACAGTGCAGCACTTTCTCTGTGATTACTCACCAGCAGTGCAGCACTTTCTCTGTGATAACCCACTGACAGTGCAGCACTTTCTCTGTGATAACGCACTGACAGTGCAGCACTTTCTTTGTGATAACCCACCGACAGTGCAGCACTTTCTTTGTGATAACTCGCGACAGTGCAGCACTTTATCTGTGATGACTCACCAGCAGTGCAGCACTTTCTCTGTGATAACCCACCAGCAGTGCAGCAGTTTCTCTGTGATAACTCACCGACAGTGCAGCACTTTCTCTGTGATGAATCACCAGCAGTGCAGCACTTTCTCTGTGATAACCCACCAGCAGTGCAGCACTTTCTCTGTGATAAGTCACTGACAGTGCAGCACTTTCTCTGTGATAACTCACCGACAGTGCAGCACTTTCCCTGTGATAACTTACTGACAGTGCAGCACTTTCTCTTTGATAACACACTGACATTGCAGCACTTTCTCTGTGATAACCCACTGACAGTGCAGCACTTTCTCTGTGATAACTTACTGACAGTGCAGCACTTTCTGTGTGATAACCCACTGACAGTGCAGCACTATCCCTGTGATAACCCACTGACAGTGCAGCACTTTCGCTGTGATAACCCACTGAAGTGCAGCACTTTCTCTGTGATAACCCACTGACAGTTCAGCACTTTCCCTGTGATAACCCACTGACAGTGCAGCACTTTCTCTGTGATAACCCACTGACAGTGCAGCACTTTCTCTGTGATAACTCACTGACAGTGCAGCACTTTCTCTGTGATAACTCACTGTCAGTGCAGCACTTTCTCTGTGATAACTCACTGACAGCGCAGCACTTTCCCTGTGATAACCCACTGACAGTGCAGCACTTTCCATGTGATAACCCAGTGACAGTGCAGCACTTTCCCTGTGATAACTCACTGACAGTGCAGCACTTTCTCTGTGATAACCCACTGACAGTGCAGCACTTTCCCTGTGATAACTCACTGACAGTGCAGCACTTTCTCTGTGATAACCCACTGACAGTGCAGCACTTTCCCTGTGATAACTCACTGACAGTGCAGCACTTTCTCTGTGATAACCCACTGACAGTGCAGCACTTTCTCTGCGATAACTCACTGACAGTGCAGCACTTTCCCTGTGATAACCCACTGACAGTGCAGCACTTTCCATGTGATAACCCAGTGACAGTGCAGCACTTTCCCTGTGATAACTCACTGATAGTGCAGCACTTTCTCTGTGATAACCCACTGACAGTGCAGCACTTTCCCTGTGATAACCCACTGACAGTGCAGCACTTTCTCTGTGATAACACATTGACAGTGCAGCACTTTCCCTGTGATAACACACTGAGAGTGCAGCACTTTCCCTGTGATAACCCACTGACATTGCAGCACTTTCCCTGTGATAACACACTGAGAGTGCAGCACTTTCCCTGTGATAACACACTGAGAGTGCAGCACTTTCCCTGTGATAACCCACCGACAGTGCAGCACTTTCTCTGTGATAACTCATCTACAGTGCAGCACTTTCACTGTGATAACTCAGTGACAGTGCAGCACTTTCCCTGTGATAACTCACTGTCAGTGCAGCACTTTCCCTGTGATAACCCACTGACAGTGGAGCACTTTCTCTGTGATAACCCACTGACAGTGCAGCACTTTCTCTGTGATAACACACTGTCAGTGAAGGACTTTCTCTGTGGTAACCCACCGACAGTGCAGCACTTTCTCTGTGATAACTCACTGTCAGTGCAGCACTTTCTCTGTGATAACCCACTGACAGTGCAGCACTTTCTCTGTGTGATCACCCACTGACAGTGCAGCACTTTCTCTGTGATAACCCACTGAGAGTGCAGGACTTTCCCTGTGATAACCCACTGACAGTGCAGCACTTTCGCTGTGATAACACACTGACAGTACAGCACTTTCCCTGTGATAACCCACTGACAGTACAGCACTTTCCCTGTGATAACCCACTGACAGTGCAGCACTTTCTCTGTGATAAACCACTGACAGTGCAGCACTTTCTCTGCGATAACCCACTGACAGTGCAGCACTTTCTCGGCGATAACCCACCGACAGTGCAGCACTTTCTCTGTGATAACCCACTGGCAGTGCAGCACTTCTCTGTGATAACACATTGAGAGTGCAGCACTTTCCCTGCGATAACCCACTGACAGTGCAGCACTTTATCTGTGATGACTCACCAGCAGTGCAGCACTTTCTCTGTGATAACCCACCAGCAGTGCCGCACTTTCTCTGTGATAACTCACCGACAGTGCAGCACTTTCTCTGTGATGACTCACCAGCAGTGCAGCACATTCTCTGTGATAACCCACCAGCAGTGCAGCACTTTCTCTGTGATAAGTCACTGACAGTGCAGCACTTTCTCTGTGATAACTCACCGACAGTGCAGCACTTTCCCTGTGATAACTTACTGACAGTGCAGCACTTTCTCTTTGATAACACACTGACAGTGCAGCACTTTCTCTGTGATAACCCACTGACAGTGCAGCACTTTCTCTGTGATAACTTACTGACAGTGCAGCACTTTCTCTGTGATAACCCACTGACAGTGCAGCACTTTCTCTGTGATAACTCACTGACAGTGCAGCACTTTCTCTGTGATAACCCACTGACAGTGCAGCACTTTCTCTGTGATAACTCACTGACAGTGCAGCACTTTCTCTGTGATAACCCACTGACAGTGCAGCACTTTCCCTGTGATAACACACTGACAGTGCAGCACTTTCCCTGTGATAACCCACTGAGAGTACAGCACTTTCCCTGTGATAACCCACCGACAGTGCAGCACATTCTCTGTGATAACACACTGACAGTGCAGCACTTTCTCTGTGATAACACACTGACAGTGCAGCACTTTCTCTGTGATAACCCACTGACAGTGCAGCACTTTCCCTGTGATAACCCACTGACAGTGCAGCACTTTCCCTGTGATAACCCACTGACAGTGCAGCACTTGCTCTGCGATAACTCACTGACAGTGCAGCACTTTCTCTGTGATAACCCACTGACAGTGCAGCACTTTCCCTGTGATAACCCACTGACAGTGCAGCACTTTCCCTGTGATAACCCACTGACAGTTCAGCACTTTCCCTGTGATAACCCACTGACAGTTCAGCACTTTCCCTGTGATAACCCACTGACAGTGCAGCACTTTCTCTGTGATAACCCACTGACAGTGCAGCACTTTCTCTGTGATAACTCACTGACAGTGCAGCACTTTCTCTGTGATAACCCACTGACAGTGCAGCACTTTCTCTGTGATAACTCACGGACAGTGCAGCACTTTCCCTTTGATAACCCACTGACAGTGCAGCACTTTCCATGTGATAACCCAGTGACAGTGCAGCACTTTCCCTGTGATAACTCACTGACAGTGCAGCACTGTCTCTGTGATAACCCAGTGACAGTGCAGCACTTTCCCTGTGATAACCCACTGACAGTGCAGCACTTTCTCTGTGATAACACACTGACAGTGCAGCACTTTCCCTGTGATAACACACTGAGAGTGCAGCACTTTCCCTGTGATAACCCACTGACATTGCAGCACTTTCCATTTGATAACACACTGAGAGTGCAGCACTTTCCCTGTGATAACCCACCGACAGTGCAGCACTTTCTCTGTGATAACTCACTGACAGTGCAGCACTTTCCCTGTGATAACTCAGTGACAGTGCAGCACTTTCCCTGTGATAACTCACTGTCAGTGCAGCACTTTCCCTGTGATAACCCACTGACAGTGCAGCACTTTCTCTGTGATAACCCACTGACAGTGCAGCACTTTCTCTGTGATAACACACTGTCAGTGAAGCACTTTCTCTGTGATAACCCACCGACAGTGCAGCACTTTCTCTGTGATAACTCACTGTCAGTGCAGCACTTTCTCTGTGATAACCCACTGTCAGTGCAGCACTTTCTCTGTGATAACCCACTGATAGTGAAACACTTTCTCTGTGATAACCCACTGACAGTGCAGCACTTTCCCTGTGATAACCCACTGACAGTGCAGCACTTTCTCTGTGATAAACCACTGACAGTGCAGCACTTTCTCTGTGATAACCCACCGTCAGTACAGCACTTTCTCTGTGATAAACCACCGACAGTACAGCACTTTCACTGTGATAACCCACTGACAGTGCAGCACTTTCTCTGTGATAACTTACCGACAGTGCAGCACTTTCTCTGTGATAACCCACTGACAGTACAGCACTTTCCCTGTGATAACCCACTGACAGTACAGCACTTTCCCTGTGATAACCCACTGACAGTGCAGTACTTTCTCTGTGATAACCCACTGACAGTGCAGCACTTTCTCTGTGATAACACATTGACAGTGCAGCACTTTCCCTGTGATAACCCACTGACAGTGCAGCACTTTCTCTGTGATAACCCACCGACAGTGCAGCACTTTCTCTGTGATAACCCACTGACAGTGCAGCACTTCTCTGTGATAACACATTGACAGTGCAGCACTTTCTCTGTGATAACACATTGACAGTGCAGCACTTTCTCTGTGATAACCCACCGACAGTGCAGCACTTTCCCTGTGATAACCCACTGGCAGTGCAGCACTTCTCTGTGATAACACATTGAGAGTGCAGCACTTTCCCTGCGATAACCCACTGACAGTGCAGCACTTTCTCTGTGATAACCCACTGACAGTGCAGCACTTTATCTGTGATAACTCACCGACAGTGCAGCACTTTCTCTGTGACAAATCAGCGACAGTGCAGCAGTTTCACTGTGATAACTTACCGACAGTGCAGCATTTCCTCTGTGATAAATCACTGTCAGTGCAGCACTTTCTCTGTGATAACCCACCGACAGTGCAGCACTTTCTCTGTGATAACCCACTGGCAGTGCAGCACTTCTCTGTGATAACACATTGAGAGTGAAGCACTTTCCCTGCAAAATCCCACTGACAGTGCAGCACTTTATCTGTGATGACTCACCAGCAGTGCAGCACTTTCTCTGTGATAACCCACCAGCAGTGCCGCACTTTCTCTGTGATAACTCACCGACAGTGCAGCACTTTCTCTGTGATGACTCACCAGCAGTGCAGCACATTCTCTGTGATAACCCACCAGCAGTGCAGCACTTTCTCTGTGATAAGTCACTGACAGTGCAGCACTTTCTCTGTGATAACTCACCGACAGTGCACCACTTTCCCTGTGATAACTTACTGACAGTGCAGCACTTTCTCTTTGATAACACACTGACAGTGCAGCACTTTCTCTGTGATAACCCACTGACAGTGCAGCACTTTCTCTGTGATAACTTACTGAGAGTGCAGCACTTTCTCTGTGATAACCCACTGACAGTGCAGCACTTTCTCTGTGATAACTCACTGACAGTGCAGCACTTTCTCTGTGATAACCCACTGACAGTGCAGCACTTTCTCTGTGATAACACATTGACAGTGCAGCACTTTCCCTGTGATAACCCACTGACAGTGCAGCACTTTCTCTGTGATAACCCACCGACAGTGCAGCACTTTCTCTGTGATAACCCACTGACAGTGCAGCACTTCTCTGTGATAACACATTGACAGTGCAGCACTTTCTCTGTGATAACACATTGACAGTGCAGCACTTTCTCTGTGATAACCCACCGACAGTGCAGCACTTTCCCTGTGATAACCCACTGGCAGTGCAGCACTTCTCTGTGATAACACATTGAGAGTGCAGCACTTTCCCTGCGATAACCCACTGACAGTGCAGCACTTTCTCTGTGATAACCCACTGACAGTGCAGCACTTTATCTGTGATAACTCACCGACAGTGCAGCACTTTCTCTGTGATAAGTCACTGACAGTGCAGCACTTTCTCTGTGATAACTCACCGACAGTGCAGCACTTTCCCTGTGATAACTTACTGACAGTGCAGCACTTTCTCTTTGATAACACACTGACAGTGCAGCACTTTCTCTGTGATAACCCACTGACAGTGCAGCACTTTCTCTGTGATAACTTACTGAGAGTGCAGCACTTTCTCTGTGATAACCCACTGACAGTGCAGCACTTTCTCTGTGATAACTCACTGACAGTGCAGCACTTTCTCTGTGATAACCCACTGACAGTGCAGCACTTTCTCTGTGATAACACATTGACAGTGCAGCACTTTCCCTGTGATAACCCACTGACAGTGCAGCACTTTCTCTGTGATAACCCACCGACAGTGCAGCACTTTCTCTGTGATAACCCACTGACAGTGCAGCACTTCTCTGTGATAACACATTGACAGTGCAGCACTTTCTCTGTGATAACACATTGACAGTGCAGCACTTTCTCTGTGATAACCCACCGACAGTGCAGCACTTTCCCTGTGATAACCCACTGGCAGTGCAGCACTTCTCTGTGATAACACATTGAGAGTGCAGCACTTTCCCTGCGATAACCCACTGACAGTGCAGCACTTTCTCTGTGATAACCCACTGACAGTGCAGCACTTTATCTGTGATAACTCACCGACAGTGCAGCACTTTCTCTGTGACAAATCAGCGACAGTGCAGCAGTTTCACTGTGATAACTTACCGACAGTGCAGCATTTCCTCTGTGATAAATCACTGTCAGTGCAGCACTTTCTCTGTGATAACCCACCGACAGTGCAGCACTTTCTCTGTGATAACCCACTGGCAGTGCAGCACTTCTCTGTGATAACACATTGAGAGTGCAGCACTTTCCCTGCGATAACCCACTGACAGTGCAGCACTTTATCTGTGATGACTCACCAGCAGTGCAGCACTTTCTCTGTGATAACCCACCAGCAGTGCCGCACTTTCTCTGTGATAACTCACCGACAGTGCAGCACTTTCTCTGTGATGACTCACCAGCAGTGCAGCACATTCTCTGTGATAACCCACCAGCAGTGCAGCACTTTCTCTGTGATAAGTCACTGACAGTGCAGCACTTTCTCTGTGATAACTCACCGACAGTGCAGCACTTTCCCTGTGATAACTTACTGACAGTGCAGCACTTTCTCTTTGATAACACACTGACAGTGCAGCACTTTCTCTGTGATAACCCACTGACAGTGCAGCACTTTCTCTGTGATAACTTACTGAGAGTGCAGCACTTTCTCTGTGATAACCCACTGACAGTGCAGCACTTTCTCTGTGATAACTCACTGACAGTGCAGCACTTTCTCTGTGATAACCCACTGACAGTGCAGCACTTTCTCTGTGATAACTCACTGACAGTGCAGCACTTTCTCTGTGATAACCCACTGACAGTGCAGCACTTTCCCTGTGATAACACACTGACAGTGCAGCACTTTCCCTGTGATAACCCACTGACAGTACAGCACTTTCCCTGTGATAACCCACCGACAGTGCAGCACATTCTCTGTGATAACACACTGACAGTGCAGCACTTTCTCTGTGATAACACACTGACAGTGCAGCACTTTCTCTGTGATAACCCACTGACAGTGCAGCACTTTCCCTGTGATAACCCACTGACAGTGCAGCACTTTCCCTGTGATAACCCACTGACAGTGCAGCACTTGCTCTGCGATAACTCACTGACAGTGCAGCACTTTCTCTGTGATAACCCACTGACAGTGCAGCACTTTCCCTGTGATAACCCACTGACAGTGCAGCACTTTCCCTGTGATAACCCACTGACAGTTCAGCACTTTCCCTGTGATAACCCACTGACAGTTCAGCACTTTCCCTGTGATAACCCACTGACAGTGCAGCACTTTCTCTGTGATAACCCACTGACAGTGCAGCACTTTCTCTGTGATAACTCACTGACAGTGCAGCACTTTCTCTGTGATAACCCACTGACAGTGCAGCACTTTCTCTGTGATAACTCACTGACAGTGCAGCACTTTCCCTTTGATAACCCACTGACAGTGCAGCACTTTCCATGTGATAACCCAGTGACAGTGCAGCACTTTCCCTGTGATAACTCACTGACAGTGCAGCACTTTCTCTGTGATAACACACTGACAGTGCAGCACTTTCCCTGTGATAACCCACTGACAGTGCAGCACTTTCTCTGTGATAACACACTGACAGTGCAGCACTTTCCCTGTGATAACACACTGAGAGTGCAGCACTTTCCCTGTGATAACCACTGACATTGCAGCACTTTCCATTTGATAACACACTGAGAGTGCAGCACTTTCCCTGTGATAACCCACCGACAGTGCAGCACTTTCTCTGTGATAACTCAGTGACAGTGCAGCACTTTCCCTGTGATAACTCACTGTCAGTGCAGCACTTTCCCTGTGATAACCCACTGACAGTGCAGCACTTTCTCTGTGATAACCCACTGACAGTGCAGCACTTTCTCTGTGATAACACACTGTCAGTGAAGCACTTTCTCTGTGATAACCCACCGACAGTGCAGCACTTTCTCTGTGATAACTCACTGTCAGTGCAGCACTTTCTCTGTGATAACCCACTGTCAGTGCAGCACTTTCTCTGTGATAACCCACTGACAGTGAAACACTTTCTCTGTGATAACCCACTGACAGTGCAGCACTTTCTCTGTGATAACCCATTGACAGTGCAGCACTTTCCCTGTGATAACCCACTGACAGTGCAGCACTTTCTCTGTGATAAACCACTGACAGTGCAGCACTTTCTCTGTGATAACCCACCGTCAGTACAGCACTTTCTCTGTGATAAACCACCGACAGTACAGCACTTTCACTGTGATAACCCACTGACAGTGCAGCACTTTCTCTGTGATAACTTACCGACAGTGCAGCACTTTCCATTTGATAACACACTGAGAGTGCAGCACTTTCCCTGTGATAACCCACCGACAGTGCAGCACTTTCCCTGTGATAACTCAGTGACAGTGCAGCACTTTCCCTGTGATAACTCACTGTCAGTGCAGCACTTTCCCTGTGATAACCCACTGACAGTGCAGCACTTTCTCTGTGATAACCCACTGACAGTGCAGCACTTTCTCTGTGATAACACACTGTCAGTGAAGCACTTTCTCTGTGATAACCCACCGACAGTGCAGCACTTTCTCTGTGATAACTCACTGTCAGTGCAGCACTTTCTCTGTGATAAACCACTGTCAGTGCAGCACTTTCTCTGTGATAACCCACTGACAGTGAAACACTTTCTCTGTGATAACCCACTGACAGTGCAGCACTTTCTCTGTGATAACCCACTGACAGTGCAGCACTTTCCCTGTGATAACCCACTGACAGTGCAGCACTTTCTCTGTGATAAACCACTGACAGTGCAGCACTTTCTCTGTGATAACCCACCGTCAGTACAGCACTTTCTCTGTGATAAACCACCGACAGTACAGCACTTTCACTGTGATAACCCACTGACAGTGCAGCACTTTCTCTGTGATAACTTACCGACAGTGCAGCACTTTCTCTGTGATAACCCACTGACAGTGCAGCACTTTCCCTGTGATAACCCACTGACAGTGCAGCACTTTCCCTGTGATAACCCACTGACAGTTCAGCACTTTCCCTGTGATAACCCACTGACAGTTCAGCACTTTCCCTGTGATAACCCACTGACAGTGCAGCACTTTCTCTGTGATAACCCACTGACAGTGCAGCACTTTCTCTGTGATAACTCACTGACAGTGCAGCACTTTCTCTGTGATAACCCACTGACAGTGCAGCACTTTCTCTGTGATAACTCACTGACAGTGCAGCACTTTCCCTTTGATAACCCACTGACAGTGCAGCACTTTCCATGTGATAACCCAGTGACAGTGCAGCACTTTCCCTGTGATAACTCACTGACAGTGCAGCACTTTCTCTGTGATAACCCAGTGACAGTGCAGCACTTTCCCTGTGATAACCCACTGACAGTGCAGCACTTTCTCTGTGATAACACACTGACAGTGCAGCACTTTCCCTGTGATAACACACTGAGAGTGCAGCACTTTCCCTGTGATAACCCACTGACATTGCAGCACTTTCCATTTGATAACACACTGAGAGTGCAGCACTTTCCCTGTGATAACCCACCGACAGTGCAGCACTTTCTCTGTGATAACTCACTGACAGTGCAGCACTTTCCCTGTGATAACTCAGTGACAGTGCAGCACTTTCCCTGTGATAACTCACTGTCAGTGCAGCACTTTCCCTGTGATAACCCACTGACAGTGCAGCACTTTCTCTGTGATAACCCACTGACAGTGCAGCACTTTCTCTGTGATAACACACTGTCAGTGAAGCACTTTCTCTGTGATAACCCACCGACAGTGCAGCACTTTCTCTGTGATAACTCACTGTCAGTGCAGCACTTTCTCTGTGATAACCCACTGTCAGTGCAGCACTTTCTCTGTGATAACCCACTGACAGTGAAACACTTTCTCTGTGATAACCCACTGACAGTGCAGCACTTTCTCTGTGATAACCCACTGACAGTGCAGCACTTTCCCTGTGATAACCCACTGACAGTGCAGCACTTTCTCTGTGATAAACCACTGACAGTGCAGCACTTTCTCTGTGATAACCCACCGTCAGTACAGCACTTTCTCTGTGATAAACCACCGACAGTACAGCACTTTCACTGTGATAACCCACTGACAGTGCAGCACTTTCTCTGTGATAACTTACCGACAGTGCAGCACTTTCTCTGTGATAACCCACTGACAGTACAGCACTTTCCCTGTGATAACCCACTGACAGTACAGCACTTTCCCTGTGATAACCCACTGACAGTGCAGTACTTTCTCTGTGATAACCCACTGACAGTGCAGCACTTTCTCTGTGATAACACATTGACAGTGCAGCACTTTCCCTGTGATAACCCACTGACAGTGCAGCACTTTCTCTGTGATAACCCACCGACAGTGCAGCACTTTCTCTGTGATAACCCACTGACAGTGCAGCACTTCTCTGTGATAACACATTGACAGTGCAGCACTTTCTCTGTGATAACACATTGACAGTGCAGCACTTTCTCTGTGATAACCCACCGACAGTGCAGCACTTTCCCTGTGATAACCCACTGGCAGTGCAGCACTTCTCTGTGATAACACATTGAGAGTGCTGCACTTTACCTGCGATAACCCACTGACAGTGCAGCACTTTCTCTGTGATAACTCACTGACAGTGCAGCACTTTATCTGTGATAACTCACCGACAGTGCAGCACTTTCTCTGTGACAAATCAGCGACAGTGCAGCAGTTTCACTGTGATAACTTACCGACAGTGCAGCATTTCCTCTGTGATAAATCACTGTCAGTGCAGCACTTTCTCTGTGATAACTTACCGACAGTGCAGCACTTTCTCTGTGATAACCCACTGGCAGTGCAGCACTTCTCTGTGATAACACATTGAGAGTGCAGCACTTTCCCTGCGATAACCCACTGACAGTGCAGCACTTTCTCTGTGATAACTCACCGACAGTGCAGCACTTTCTCTGTGATAAATCACCGACAGTGCAGCAGTTTCACTGTGATAAATCACTGACAGTGCAGCACTTTCTCTGTGATAACTTACCGACAGTGCAGCACTTTCTCTGTGATAACCCACTGACAGTGCAGCACGTTCCCTGTGATAACCCACTGACAGTGCAGCACTTTCTCTGTGATAACCCACTGACAGTGCAGCACTTTCTCTGTGATAACCCACTGACAGTGCAGCACTTTCTTTGTGATAACCCACCGACAGTGCAGCACTTTCTTTGTGATAACTCGCGACAGTGCAGCACTTTATCTGTGATGACTCACCAGCAGTGCAGCATTTCTCTGTGATAACCCACCATCAGTGCAGCAGTTTCTCTGTGATAACTCACCGACAGTGCAGCACTTTCTCTGTGATGACTCACCAGCAGTGCAGCACTTTCTCTGTGATAACCCACCAGCAGTGCAGCACTTTCTCTGTGATAACCCACTGACATTGCAGCACTTTCCATTTGATAACATACTGAGAGTGCAGCACTTTCCCTGTGATAACACACTGAGAGTGCAGCACTTTCCCTGTGATAACCCACCGACAGTGCAGCACTTTCTCTGTGATAACTCACTTACAGTGCAGCACTTTCCCTGTGATAACTCAGTGACAGTGCAGCACTTTCCCTGTGATAACTCACTGTCAGTGCAGCACTTTCCCTGTGATAACCCACTGACAGTGCAGCACTTTCTCTGTGATAACCCACTGACAGTGCAGCACTTTCTCTGTGATAACACACTGTCAGTGAAGCACTTTCTCTGTGATTACCCACCGACAGTGCAGCACTTTCTCTGTGATAACTCACTGTCAGTGCAGCACTTTCTCTGTGATAACCCACTGACAGTGCAGCACTTTCTCTGTGATAACCCACTGACAGTGAAACAATTTCTCTGTGATAACCCACTGACAGTGCAGCACTTTCTCTGTGATAACCCACTGACAGTGCAGCACTTTCCCTGTCATAACCCACTGACAGTGCAGCACTTTCGCTGTGATAACACACTGACAGTACAGCACTTTCACTGTGATAACCCACTGACAGTACAGCACTTTCCCTGTGATAACCCAGTGACAGTGCAGCACTTTCTCTGTGATAAACCACTGACAGTGCAGCACTTTCTCTGCGATAACCCACTGACAGTGCAGCACTTTCTCTGCGATAACCCACTGACAGTGCAGCACTTTCTCTGCGATAACCCACTGACAGTGCAGCAGTTTCTCTGCGATAACCCACTGACAGTGCAGCACTTGCTCTGCGATAACCCACTGACAGTGCAGCACTTTCCCTATGATAACCCACAGACAGTGCAGCACTTTCCCTGTGATAACCCACCAACAGTGCAGCACTTTCCCTGAGATAACACACTGACAGTGCAGCTCTTTCTCTGTGATAACCCACTGACAGTGCAGCACTTTCCCTGTGATAACACACTGAGAGTGCAGCACTTTCCCTGTGATAACCCACTGACATTGCAGCACTTTCCATTTGATAACACACTGAGAGTGCAGCACTTTCCCTGTGATAACACACTGAGAGTGCAGCACTTTCCCTGTGATAACCCACCGACAGTGCAGCACTTTCCCTGTGATAACTCAGTGACAGTGCAGCACTTTCCCTGTGATAACTCACTGTCAGTGCAGCACTTTCCCTGTGATAACCCACTGACAGTGCAGCACTTTCTCTGTGATAACCCACTGACAGTGCAGCACTTTCTCTGTGATAACACACTGTCAGTGAAGCACTTTCTCTGTGATAACTCACTGTCAGTGCAGCACTTTCTCTGTGATAACCCACTGACAGTGCAACACTTTCTCTGTGATAACCCACTGACAGTGAAACACTTTCTCTGTGATAACCCACTGACAGTGCAGCACTTTCTCTGTGATAACCCACTGACAGTGCAGCACTTTCCCTGTGATAACCCACTGACAGTGCAGCACTTTCGCTGTGATAACACACTGACAGTACAGCACTTTCCCTGTGATAACCCACTGACAGTACAGCACTTTCCCTGTGATAACCCAGTGACAGTGCAGCACTTTCTTTGTGATAAACCACTGACAGTGCAGCACTTTCTCTGCGATAACCCACTGACAGTGCAGCACTTTCTCTGCGATAACCCAAAGACAGTGCAGCACTTTCTCTGCGATAACCTACTGACAGTGCAGCAGTTTCTCTGCGATAACCCACTGACAGTGCAGCACTTGCTCTGCGATAACCCACTGACAGTGCAGCACTTTCCCTGTGATAACCCACTGACAGTGCAGCACTTTCCCTGTGATAACCCACCAACAGTGCAGCACTTTCCCTGAGATAACACACTGACAGTGCAGCTCTTTCTCAGTGATAACCCACTGACAGTGCAGCAATTTCCCTGTGAGAACCCACTGACAGTGCAGCACTTTCCCTGTGATAACCCACCGACAGTGCAGCACTTTCTCTGTGATAACACACCGACAGTGCAGCACTTTCTCTGTGATAACCCACTGACAGTGCAGTACTTTCTCTGTGACAACCCACTGACAGTGCAGCACTTTCTCTGTGATAACCCACTGACAGTGCAGCACTTTCCCTGTGATAACTTACCGACAGTGCAGCACTTTCTCTGTGATAACCCACCGACAGTGCAGCACTTTCTCTGTGATAACCCACTGACAGTGCAGCACTTTGTCTGTGATAACCCACTGACAGTGCAGCACTTTGTCTGTGATAACCCACTGACAGTGCAGCACTTTCCCTGTGATAACACACTGACAGTGCAGCACTTTCCCTGTGATAACCCACTGACAGTACAGCACTTTCCCTGTGATAACCCACCGACAGTGCAGCACATTCTCTGTGATAACACACTGACAGTGCAGCACTTTCTCTGTGATAACACACTGACAGTGCAGCACTTTCTCTGTGATAACACACTGACAGTGCAGCACTTTCTCTGTGATAACCCACTGACAGTGCAGCACTTTCCCTGTGATAACCCACTGACGGTGCAGCACTTTCTCTGTGATAACCCACTGACAGTGCAGCACTTTCCCTGTGATAACCCACTGACAGTGCAGCACTTTCCCTGTGATAACCCACTGACAGTGCAGCACTTGCTCTGCGATAACTCACTGACAGTGCAGCACTTTCCCTGTGATAACCCACCAACAGTGCAGCACTTTCCCTGTGATAACCCACTGACAGTGCAGCACTTTCTCTGTGATAACCCACTGACAGTTCAGCAATTTCTCTGCGATAACCCACTGACAGTGCAGCAGTTTCTCTGCGATAACCCACTGACAGTGCAGCACTTGCTCTGCGATAACCCACTGACAGTGCAGCACTTTCCCTATGATAACCCACAGACAGTGCAGCACTTTCCCTGTGATAACCCACCAACAGTGCAGCACTTTCCCTGAGATAACACACTGACAGTGCAGCTCTTTCTCTGTGATAACCCACTGACAGTGCAGCACTTTCCCTGTGATAACACACTGAGAGTGCAGCACTTTCCCTGTGATAACCCACTGACATTGCAGCACTTTCCATTTGATAACACACTGAGAGTGCAGCACTTTCCCTGTGATAACACACTGAGAGTGCAGCACTTTCCCTGTGATAACCCACCGACAGTGCAGCACTTTCCCTGTGATAACTCAGTGACAGTGCAGCACTTTCCCTGTGATAACTCACTGTCAGTGCAGCACTTTCCCTGTGATAACCCACTGACAGTGCAGCACTTTCTCTGTGATAACCCACTGACAGTGCAGCACTTTCTCTGTGATAACACACTGTCAGTGAAGCACTTTCTCTGTGATAACTCACTGTCAGTGCAGCACTTTCTCTGTGATAACCCACTGACAGTGCAGCACTTTCTCTGTGATAACCCACTGACAGTGAAACACTTTCTCTGTGATAACCCACTGACAGTGCAGCACTTTCTCTGTGATAACCCACTGACAGTACAGCACTTTCCCTGTGATAACCCACTGACAGTGCAGCACTTTCGCTGTGATAACACACTGACAGTACAGCACTTTCCCTGTGATAACCCACTGACAGTACAGCACTTTCCCTGTGATAACCCAGTGACAGTGCAGCACTTTCTTTGTGATAAACCACTGACAGTGCAGCACTTTCTCTGCGATAACCCACTGACAGTGCAGCACTTTCTCTGCGATAACCCAAAGACAGTGCAGCACTTTCTCTGCGATAACCTACTGACAGTGCAGCAGTTTCTCTGCGATAACCCACTGACAGTGCAGCACTTGCTCTGCGATAACCCACTGACAGTGCAGCACTTTCCCTGTGATAACCCACTGACAGTGCAGCACTTTCCCTGTGATAACCCACCAACAGTGCAGCACTTTCCCTGAGATAACACACTGACAGTGCAGCACTTTCTCTGTGATAACCCACTGACAGTGCAGCAATTTCCCTGTGAGAACCCACTGACAGTGCAGCACTTTCCCTGTGATAACCCACCGACAGTGCAGCACTTTCTCTGTGATAACACACCGACAGTGCAGCACTTTCTCTGTGATAACCCACTGACAGTGCAGTACTTTCTCTGTGACAACCCACTGACAGTGCAGCACTTTCTCTGTGATAACCCACTGACAGTGCAGCACTTTCCCTGTGATAACTTACCGACAGTGCAGCACTTTCTCTGTGATAACCCACCGACAGTGCAGCACTTTCTCTGTGATAACCCACTGACAGTGCAGCACTTTGTCTGTGATAACCCACTGACAGTGCAGCACTTTGTCTGTGATAACCCACTGACAGTGCAGCACTTTCCCTGTGATAACACACTGACAGTGCAGAACTTTCCCTGAGATAACCCACTGACAGTACAGCACTTTCCCTGTGATAACCCACCGACAGTGCAGCACATTCTCTGTGATAACACACTGACAGTGCAGCACTTTCTCTGTGATAACACACTGACAGTGCAGCACTTTCTCTGTGATAACCCACTGACAGTGCAGCACTTTCCCTGTGATAACCCACTGACGGTGCAGCACATTCTCTTTGATAACCCACTGACAGTGCAGCACTTTCCCTGTGATAACCCACTGACAGTGCAGCACTTTCCCTGTGATAACCCACTGACAGTGCAGGACTTGCTCTGCGATAACTCACTGACAGTGCAGCACTTTCTCTGTGATAACCCACTGACAGTGCAGCACTTTCCGTGTGATAACCCACTGACAGTGCAGCACTTTCCCTGTGATAACCCACTGACAGTGCAGCACTTTCTCTGTGATAACCCACTGACAGTTCAGCACTTTCCCTGTGATAACCCACTGACAGTGCAGCACTTTCTCTGTGATAACCCACTGAGAGTGCAGCACTTTCTCTGTGATAACTCACTGACAGTGCAGCACGTTCTCTGTGATAACTCACTGACAGTGCAGCACGTTCTCTGTGATAACTCACTGTCAGTGCAGCACTTTCTCTGCGATAACTCACTGACAGCGCAGCACTTTCTCTGTGATAACCCACTGACAGTGCAGCACTTTCTCTGTGATAACTCACTGACAGTGCAGCACATTCCCTGTGATAACCCACTGACAGTGCAGCACTTTCCATGTGATAACCCAGTGACAGTGCAGCACTTTCCCTGTGATAACTCACTGACAGTGCAGCACTTTCTCTGTGATAACCCAGTGACAGTGCAGCACTTTCCCTGTGATAACCCACTGACAGTGCAGCATTTTCTCTGTGATAACACACTGACAGTGCAGCACTTTCCCTGTGATAACACACTGAGAGTGCAGCACTTTCCCTGTGATAACCCACTGACATGGCAGCACTTTCCATTTGATAACACACTGAGAGTGCAGCACTTTCCCCGTGATAACACACTGAGAGTGCAGCACTTTCCCTGTGATAAACCACCGACAGTGCAGCATCTTCTCTGTGATAACTCACTGACAGTGCAGCACTTTCCCTGTGATAACACAGTGACAGTGCAGCACTTTCCCTGTGATAACCCACTGACAGTGCAGCACTTTCTCTGTGATAACCCACTGACAGTGCAGCACTTTCTCTGTGATAACACACTGTCAGTGAAGCACTTTTTCTGTGATAACCCACCGACAGTGCAGCACTTTCTCTGTGATAACTCACTGTCAGTGCAGCACTTTCTCTGTGATAACCCACTGACAGTGCAGCACTTTCTCTGTGATAACCCACTGAGAGTGAAACACTTTCTCTGTGATAACCCACTGACAGTGCAGCACTTTCTCTTTGATAACCCACTGACAGTGCAGCACTTTCCCTGTGATAACCCACTGACAGTGCAGCACTTTCGCTGTGATAACACACTGACTGTACAGCACTTTCCCTGTGATAACCCACTGAGAGTGCAGCACTTTCTCTGTGATAACTCACTGACAGTGCAGCACGTTCTCTGTGATAACCCACTGACAGTGCAGCACTTTCTCTTTGATAACCCACTGACAGTGCAGCACTTTCCCTGTGATAACCCACTGACAGTGCAGCACTTTCTCTGTGATAACTCACTGTCAGTGCAGCACTTTCTCTGTGATAACCCACTGAGAGTGCAGCACTTTCTCTGTGATAACTCACTGACAGTGCAGCACGTTCTCTGTGATAACTCACTGTCAGTGCAGCACTTTCTCTGTGATAACTCACTGACAGCGCAACACTTTCTCTGCTATAACTCACTGACAGCGCAGCACTTTCTCTGTGATAACCCACTGACAGTGCAGCACTTTCTCTGTGATAACTCACTGACAGTGCAGCACTTTCCATGTGATAACCCAGTGACAGTGCAGCACTTTCCCTGTGATAACTCACTGACAGTACAGCACTTTCCCTGTGATAACCCACTGACAGTACAGCACTTTCCCTGTGATAACCCAGTGACAGTGCAGCACTTTCTTTGTGATAAACCACTGACAGTGCAGCACTTTCTCTGCGATAACCCACTGACAGTGCAGCACTTTCTCTGCGATAACCCAAAGACAGTGCAGCACTTTCTCTGCGATAACCTACTGACAGTGCAGCAGTTTCTCTGCGATAACCCACTGACAGTGCAGCACTTGCTCTGCGATAACCCACTGACAGTGCAGCACTTTCCCTGTGATAACCCACTGACAGTGCAGCACTTTCCCTGTGATAACCCACCAACAGTGCAGCACTTTCCCTGAGATAACACACTGACAGTGCAGCACTTTCTCTGTGATAACCCACTGACAGTGCAGCAATTTCCCTGTGAGAACCCACTGACAGTGCAGCACTTTCCCTGTGATAACCCACCGACAGTGCAGCACTTTCTCTGTGATAACACACCGACAGTGCAGCACTTTCTCTGTGATAACCCACTGACAGTGCAGTACTTTCTCTGTGACAACCCACTGACAGTGCAGCACTTTCTCTGTGATAACCCACTGACAGTGCAGCACTTTCCCTGTGATAACTTACCGACAGTGCAGCACTTTCTCTGTGATAACCCACCGACAGTGCAGCACTTTCTCTGTGATAACCCACTGACAGTGCAGCACTTTGTCTGTGATAACCCACTGACAGTGCAGCACTTTGTCTGTGATAACCCACTGACAGTGCAGCACTTTCCCTGTGATAACACACTGACAGTGCAGAACTTTCCCTGAGATAACCCACTGACAGTACAGCACTTTCCCTGTGATAACCCACCGACAGTGCAGCACATTCTCTGTGATAACACACTGACAGTGCAGCACTTTCTCTGTGATAACACACTGACAGTGCAGCACTTTCTCTGTGATAACCCACTGACAGTGCAGCACTTTCCCTGTGATAACCCACTGACGGTGCAGCACATTCTCTTTGATAACCCACTGACAGTGCAGCACTTTCCCTGTGATAACCCACTGACAGTGCAGCACTTTCCCTGTGATAACCCACTGACAGTGCAGGACTTGCTCTGCGATAACTCACTGACAGTGCAGCACTTTCTCTGTGATAACCCACTGACAGTGCAGCACTTTCCGTGTGATAACCCACTGACAGTGCAGCACTTTCCCTGTGATAACCCACTGACAGTGCAGCACTTTCTCTGTGATAACCCACTGACAGTTCAGCACTTTCCCTGTGATAACCCACTGACAGTGCAGCACTTTCTCTGTGATAACCCACTGAGAGTGCAGCACTTTCTCTGTGATAACTCACTGACAGTGCAGCACGTTCTCTGTGATAACTCACTGACAGTGCAGCACGTTCTCTGTGATAACTCACTGTCAGTGCAGCACTTTCTCTGCGATAACTCACTGACAGCGCAGCACTTTCTCTGTGATAACCCACTGACAGTGCAGCACTTTCTCTGTGATAACTCACTGACAGTGCAGCACATTCCCTGTGATAACCCACTGACAGTGCAGCACTTTCCATGTGATAACCCAGTGACAGTGCAGCACTTTCCCTGTGATAACTCACTGACAGTGCAGCACTTTCTCTGTGATAACCCAGTGACAGTGCAGCACTTTCCCTGTGATAACCCACTGACAGTGCAGCATTTTCTCTGTGATAACACACTGACAGTGCAGCACTTTCCCTGTGATAACACACTGAGAGTGCAGCACTTTCCCTGTGATAACCCACTGACATGGCAGCACTTTCCATTTGATAACACACTGAGAGTGCAGCACTTTCCCCGTGATAACACACTGAGAGTGCAGCACTTTCCCTGTGATAAACCACCGACAGTGCAGCATCTTCTCTGTGATAACTCACTGACAGTGCAGCACTTTCCCTGTGATAACACAGTGACAGTGCAGCACTTTCCCTGTGATAACCCACTGACAGTGCAGCACTTTCTCTGTGATAACCCACTGACAGTGCAGCACTTTCTCTGTGATAACACACTGTCAGTGAAGCACTTTTTCTGTGATAACCCACCGACAGTGCAGCACTTTCTCTGTGATAACTCACTGTCAGTGCAGCACTTTCTCTGTGATAACCCACTGACAGTGCAGCACTTTCTCTGTGATAACCCACTGAGAGTGAAACACTTTCTCTGTGATAACCCACTGACAGTGCAGCACTTTCTCTTTGATAACCCACTGACAGTGCAGCACTTTCCCTGTGATAACCCACTGACAGTGCAGCACTTTCGCTGTGATAACACACTGACTGTACAGCACTTTCCCTGTGATAACCCACTGAGAGTGCAGCACTTTCTCTGTGATAACTCACTGACAGTGCAGCACGTTCTCTGTGATAACCCACTGACAGTGCAGCACTTTCTCTTTGATAACCCACTGACAGTGCAGCACTTTCCCTGTGATAACCCACTGACAGTGCAGCACTTTCTCTGTGATAACTCACTGTCAGTGCAGCACTTTCTCTGTGATAACCCACTGAGAGTGCAGCACTTTCTCTGTGATAACTCACTGACAGTGCAGCACGTTCTCTGTGATAACTCACTGTCAGTGCAGCACTTTCTCTGTGATAACTCACTGACAGCGCAACACTTTCTCTGCTATAACTCACTGACAGCGCAGCACTTTCTCTGTGATAACCCACTGACAGTGCAGCACTTTCTCTGTGATAACTCACTGACAGTGCAGCACTTTCCATGTGATAACCCAGTGACAGTGCAGCACTTTCCCTGTGATAACTCACTGACAGTGCAGCACTTTCTCTGTGATAACCCAGTGACAGTGCAGCACTTTCCCTGTGATAACCCACTGACAGTGCAGCACTTTCCCTGTGATAACACACTGACAGTGCAGCACTTTCTCTGTGATAACCCAGTGACAGTGCAGCACTTTCCCTGTGATAACTCACTGACAGTGCAGCACTTTCTCTGTGATAACCCAGTGACAGTGCAGCACTTTCCCTGTGATAACCCACTGACAGTGCAGCACTTTCTCTGTGATAACACACTGACAGTGCAGCACTTTCCCTGTGATAACACACTGAGAGTGCAGCACTTTCCCTGTGATAACCCACTGACATTGCAGCACTTTCCATTTGATAACACACTGAGAGTGCAGCACTTTCCCTGTGATAACCCACCGACAGTGCAGCACTTTCTCTGTGATAACTCACTGACAGTGCAGCACTTTCCCTGTGATAACTCAGTGACAGTGCAGCACTTTCCCTGTGATAACTCACTGTCAGTGCAGCACTTTCCCTGTGATAACCCACTGACAGTGCAGCACTTTCTCTGTGATAACCCACTGACAGTGCAGCACTTTCTCTGTGATAACACACTGTCAGTGAAGCACTTTCTCTGTGATAACCCACCGACAGTGCAGCACTTTCTCTGTGATAACTCACTGTCAGTGCAGCACTTTCTCTGTGATAACCCACTGTCAGTGCAGCACTTTCTCTGTGATAACCCACTGACAGTGAAACACTTTCTCTGTGATAACCCACTGTCAGTGCAGCACTTTCTCTGTGATAACCCACTGACAGTGCAGCACTTTCCCTGTGATAACCCACTGACAGTGCAGCACTTTCTCTGTGATAAACCACTGACAGTGCAGCACTTTCTCTGTGATAACCCACCGTCAGTACAGCACTTTCTCTGTGATAAACCACCGACAGTACAGCACTTTCACTGTGATAACCCACTGACAGTGCAGCACTTTCTCTGTGATAACTTACCGACAGTGCAGCACTTTCTCTGTGATAACCCACTGACAGTACAGCACTTTCCCTGTGATAACCCACTGACAGTACAGCACTTTCCCTGTGATAACCCACTGACAGTGCAGTACTTTCTCTGTGATAACCCACTGACAGTGCAGCACTTTCTCTGTGATAACACATTGACAGTGCAGCACTTTCCCTGTGATAACCCACTGACAGTGCAGCACTTTCTCTGTGATAACCCACCGACAGTGCAGCACTTTCTCTGTGATAACCCACTGACAGTGCAGCACTTCTCTGTGATAACACATTGACAGTGCAGCACTTTCTCTGTGATAACACATTGACAGTGCAGCACTTTCTCTGTGATAACCCACCGACAGTGCAGCACTTTCCCTGTGATAACCCACTGGCAGTGCAGCACTTCTCTGTGATAACACATTGAGAGTGCTGCACTTTACCTGCGATAACCCACTGACAGTGCAGCACTTTCTCTGTGATAACTCACTGACAGTGCAGCACTTTATCTGTGATAACTCACCGACAGTGCAGCACTTTCTCTGTGACAAATCAGCGACAGTGCAGCAGTTTCACTGTGATAACTTACCGACAGTGCAGCATTTCCTCTGTGATAAATCACTGTCAGTGCAGCACTTTCTCTGTGATAACTTACCGACAGTGCAGCACTTTCTCTGTGATAACCCACTGGCAGTGCAGCACTTCTCTGTGATAACACATTGAGAGTGCAGCACTTTCCCTGCGATAACCCACTGACAGTGCAGCACTTTCTCTGTGATAACTCACCGACAGTGCAGCACTTTCTCTGTGATAAATCACCGACAGTGCAGCAGTTTCACTGTGATAAATCACTGACAGTGCAGCACTTTCTCTGTGATAACTTACCGACAGTGCAGCACTTTCTCTGTGATAACCCACTGACAGTGCAGCACGTTCCCTGTGATAACCCACTGACAGTGCAGCACTTTCTCTGTGATAACCCACTGACAGTGCAGCACTTTCTCTGTGATAACCCACTGACAGTGCAGCACTTTCTTTGTGATAACCCACCGACAGTGCAGCACTTTCTTTGTGATAACTCGCGACAGTGCAGCACTTTATCTGTGATGACTCACCAGCAGTGCAGCATTTCTCTGTGATAACCCACCATCAGTGCAGCAGTTTCTCTGTGATAACTCACCGACAGTGCAGCACTTTCTCTGTGATGACTCACCAGCAGTGCAGCACTTTCTCTGTGATAACCCACCAGCAGTGCAGCACTTTCTCTGTGATAACCCACTGACATTGCAGCACTTTCCATTTGATAACATACTGAGAGTGCAGCACTTTCCCTGTGATAACACACTGAGAGTGCAGCACTTTCCCTGTGATAACCCACCGACAGTGCAGCACTTTCTCTGTGATAACTCACTTACAGTGCAGCACTTTCCCTGTGATAACTCAGTGACAGTGCAGCACTTTCCCTGTGATAACTCACTGTCAGTGCAGCACTTTCCCTGTGATAACCCACTGACAGTGCAGCACTTTCTCTGTGATAACCCACTGACAGTGCAGCACTTTCTCTGTGATAACACACTGTCAGTGAAGCACTTTCTCTGTGATTACCCACCGACAGTGCAGCACTTTCTCTGTGATAACTCACTGTCAGTGCAGCACTTTCTCTGTGATAACCCACTGACAGTGCAGCACTTTCTCTGTGATAACCCACTGACAGTGAAACAATTTCTCTGTGATAACCCACTGACAGTGCAGCACTTTCTCTGTGATAACCCACTGACAGTGCAGCACTTTCCCTGTCATAACCCACTGACAGTGCAGCACTTTCGCTGTGATAACACACTGACAGTACAGCACTTTCACTGTGATAACCCACTGACAGTACAGCACTTTCCCTGTGATAACCCAGTGACAGTGCAGCACTTTCTCTGTGATAAACCACTGACAGTGCAGCACTTTCTCTGCGATAACCCACTGACAGTGCAGCACTTTCTCTGCGATAACCCACTGACAGTGCAGCACTTTCTCTGCGATAACCCACTGACAGTGCAGCAGTTTCTCTGCGATAACCCACTGACAGTGCAGCACTTGCTCTGCGATAACCCACTGACAGTGCAGCACTTTCCCTATGATAACCCACAGACAGTGCAGCACTTTCCCTGTGATAACCCACCAACAGTGCAGCACTTTCCCTGTGATAACCCACCGACAGTGCAGCACTTTCTCTGTGATAACACACCGACAGTGCAGCACTTTCTCTGTGATAACCCACTGACAGTGCAGTACTTTCTCTGTGACAACCCACTGACAGTGCAGCACTTTCTCTGTGATAACCCACTGACAGTGCAGCACTTTCCCTGTGATAACTTACCGACAGTGCAGCACTTTCTCTGTGATAACCCACCGACAGTGCAGCACTTTCTCTGTGATAACCCACTGACAGTGCAGCACTTTGTCTGTGATAACCCACTGACAGTGCAGCACTTTGTCTGTGATAACCCACTGACAGTGCAGCACTTTCCCTGTGATAACACACTGACAGTGCAGCACTTTCCCTGAGATAACCCACTGACAGTACAGCACTTTCCCTGTGATAACCCACCGACAGTGCAGCACATTCTCTGTGATAACACACTGACAGTGCAGCACTTTCTCTGTGATAACACACTGACAGTGCAGCACTTTCTCTGTGATAACCCACTGACAGTGCAGCACTTTCCCTGTGATAACCCACTGACGGTGCAGCACATTCTCTTTGATAACCCACTGACAGTGCAGCACTTTCCCTGTGATAACCCACTGACAGTGCAGCACTTTCCCTGTGATAACCCACTGACAGTGCAGGACTTGCTCTGCGATAACTCACTGACAGTGCAGCACTTTCTCTGTGATAACCCACTGACAGTGCAGCACTTTCCGTGTGATAACCCACTGACAGTGCAGCACTTTCCCTGTGATAACCCACTGACAGTGCAGCACTTTCTCTGTGATAACCCACTGACAGTTCAGCACTTTCCCTGTGATAACCCACTGACAGTGCAGCACTTTCTCTGTGATAACCCACTGAGAGTGCAGCACTTTCTCTGTGATAACTCACTGACAGTGCAGCACGTTCTCTGTGATAACTCACTGACAGTGCAGCACGTTCTCTGTGATAACTCACTGTCAGTGCAGCACTTTCTCTGCGATAACTCACTGACAGCGCAGCACTTTCTCTGTGATAACCCACTGACAGTGCAGCACTTTCTCTGTGATAACTCACTGACAGTGCAGCACATTCCCTGTGATAACCCACTGACAGTGCAGCACTTTCCATGTGATAACCCAGTGACAGTGCAGCACTTTCCCTGTGATAACTCACTGACAGTGCAGCACTTTCTCTGTGATAACCCAGTGACAGTGCAGCACTTTCCCTGTGATAACCCACTGACAGTGCAGCATTTTCTCTGTGATAACACACTGACAGTGCAGCACTTTCCCTGTGATAACACACTGAGAGTGCAGCACTTTCCCTGTGATAACCCACTGACATGGCAGCACTTTCCATTTGATAACACACTGAGAGTGCAGCACTTTCCCCGTGATAACACACTGAGAGTGCGGCACTTTCCCTGTGATAAACCACCGACAGTGCAGCATCTTCTCTGTGATAACTCACTGACAGTGCAGCACTTTCCCTGTGATAACACAGTGACAGTGCAGCACTTTCCCTGTGATAACCCACTGACAGTGCAGCACTTTCTCTGTGATAACCCACTGACAGTGCAGCACTTTCTCTGTGATAACACACTGTCAGTGAAGCACTTTTTCTGTGATAACCCACCGACAGTGCAGCACTTTCTCTGTGATAACTCACTGTCAGTGCAGCACTTTCTCTGTGATAACCCACTGACAGTGCAGCACTTTCTCTGTGATAACCCACTGAGAGTGAAACACTTTCTCTGTGATAACCCACTGACAGTGCAGCACTTTCTCTTTGATAACCCACTGACAGTGCAGCACTTTCCCTGTGATAACCCACTGACAGTGCAGCACTTTCGCTGTGATAACACACTGACTGTACAGCACTTTCCCTGTGATAACCCACTGACAGTGCAGCACTTTCTCTGTGATAACTTACCGACAGTGCAGCACTTTCTCTGTGATAACCCACTGACAGTACAGCACTTTCCCTGTGATAACCCACTGACAGTACAGCACTTTCCCTGTGATAACCCACTGACAGTGCAGTACTTTCTCTGTGATAACCCACTGACAGTGCAGCACTTTCTCTGTGATAACCCACTGACAGTACAGCACTTTCCCTGTGATAACCCACTGACAGTACAGCACTTTCCCTGTGATAACCCACTGACAGTGCAGTACTTTCTCTGTGATAACCCACTGACAGTACAGCACTTTCCCTGTGATAACCCACTGAGAGTGCAGCACTTTCCCTGTGATAACCCACCGACAGTGCAGCACTTTCTCTGTGATAACACACTGTCAGTGAAGCACTTTCTCTGTGATAACCCACCGACAGTGCAGCACTTTCTCTGTGATAACTCACTGTCAGTGCAGCACTTTCTCTGTGATAACCCACTGAGAGTGCAGCACTTTCTCTGTGATAACTCACTGACAGTGCAGCACGTTCTCTGTGATAACTCACTGTCAGTGCAGCACTTTCTCTGTGATAACTCACTGACAGCGCAACACTTTCTCTGCTATAACTCACTGACAGCGCAGCACTTTCTCTGTGATAACCCACTGACAGTGCAGCACTTTCTCTGTGATAACTCACTGACAGTGCAGCACTTTCCATGTGATAACCCAGTGACAGTGCAGCACTTTCCCTGTGATAACTCACTGACAGTGCAGCACTTTCTCTGTGATAACCCAGTGACAGTGCAGCACTTTCCCTGTGATAACCCACTGACAGTGCAGCACTTTCCCTGTGATAACACACTGACAGTGCAGCACTTTCTCTGTGATAACCCACTGAGAGTGCAGCACTTTCTCTGTGATAACTCACTGACAGTGCAGCACGTTCTCTGTGATAACTCACTGTCAGTGCAGCACTTTCTCTGTGATAACTCACTGACAGCGCAGCACTTTCTCTGCTATAACTCACTGACAGCGCAGCACTTTCTCTGTGATAACCCACTGACAGTGCAGCACTTTCTCTGTGATAACTCACTGACAGTGCAGCACTTTCCATGTGATAACCCAGTGACAGTGCAGCACTTTCCCTGTGATAACTCACTGACAGTGCAGCACTTTCTCTGTGATAACCCAGTGACAGTGCAGCACTTTCCCTGTGATAACCCACTGACAGTGCAGCACTTTCCCTGTGATAACACACTGAGAGTGCAGCACTTTCCCTGTGATAACCCACTGACATTGCAGCACTTTCCATTTGATAACACACTGAGAGTGCAGCACTTTCCCTGTGATAACACACTGAGAGTGCAGCACTTTCCCTGTGATAAACCACCGACAGTGCAGCATCTTCTCTGTGATAACTCACTGACAGTGCAGCACTTTCCCTGTGATAACTCAGTGACAGTGCAGCACTTTCCCTGTGATAACTCACTGTCAGTGCAGCACTTTCCCTGTGATAACCCACTGACAGTGCAGCACTTTCTCTGTGATAACCCACTGACAGTGCAGCACGTTCTCTGTGATAACACACTGTCAGTTAAGCACTTTCTCTGTGATAACCCACCGACAGTGCAGCACTTTCTCTGTGATAACTCACTGTCAGTGCAGCACTTTCTCTGTGATAACCCACTGACAGTGCAGCACTTTCTCTGTGATAACCCACTGACAGTGAAACACTTTCTCTGTGATAACCCACTGACAGTGCAGCACTTTCTCTTTGATAACCCACTGACAGTGCAGCACTTTCCCTGTGATAACCCACTGACAGTGCAGCACTTTCCCTGTGATAACCCACTGACAGTGCAGCACTTTCGCTGTGATAACACACTGACATACAGCACTTTCCCTGTGATAACCCACTGACAGTGCAGCACTTTCTCTGTGATAAACCACTGACAGTGCTGCACTTTCTCTGTGATAACCTACCGTCAGTACAGCACTTTCTCTGTGATAAACCACCGACAGTACAGCACTTTCCCTGTGATAACCCACTGACAGTGCAGCACTTTCTCTGTGATAACTTACCGACAGTGCAGCACTTTCTCTGTGATAACCCACTGACAGTACAGCACTTTCCCTGTGATAACCCACTGACAGTACAGCACTTTCCCTGTGATAACCCACTGACAGTGCAGTACTTTCTCTGTGATAACCCACTGACAGTGCAGCACTTTCTCTGTGATAAACCACTGACAGTGCAGCACTTTCTCTGTGATAACCCACCGTCAGTACAGCACTTTCTCTGTGATAAACCACCGACAGTACAGCACTTTCCCTGTGATAACCCACTGACAGTGCAGCACTTTCTCTGTGATAACTTACCGACAGTGCAGCACTTTCTCTGTGATAACCCACTGACAGTACAGCACTTTCCCTGTGATAACCCACTGACAGTACAGCACTTTCCCTGTGATAACCCACTGACAGTGCAGTACTTTCTCTGTGATAACCCACTGACAGTGCAGCACTTTCTCTGTGATAACACATTGACAGTGCAGCACTTTCCCTGTGATAACCCACTGACAGTGCAGCACTTTCTCTGTGATAACCCACTGACAGTGCAGCACTTTCTCTGTGATAACTCACTGACAGTGCAGCACATTCCCTGTGATAACCCACTGACAGTGCAGCACTTTCCATGTGATAACCCAGTGACAGTGCAGCACTTTCCCTGTGATAACTCATGACAGTGCAGCACTTTCTCTGTGATAACCCATTGACAGTGCAGCACTTTCCCTGTGATAACCCACTGACAGTGCAGCATTTTCTCTGTGATAACACACTGACAGTGCAGCACTTTCCCTGTGATAACACACTGAGAGTGCAGCACTTTCCCTGTGATAACCCACTGACATTGCAGCACTTTCCATTTGATAACACACTGAGAGTGCAGCACTTTCCCCGTGATAACACACTGAGAGTGCAGCACTTTCCCTGTGATAAACCACCGACAGTGCAGCATCTTCTCTGTGATAACTCACTGACAGTGCAGCACTTTCCCTGTGATAACACTGTGACAGTGCAGCACTTTCCCTGTGATAACCCACTGACAGTGCAGCACTTTCTCTGTGATAACCCACTGACAGTGCAGCACTTTCTCTGTGATAACACACTGTCAGTGAAGCACATTCTCTGTGATAACCCACCGACAGTGCAGCACTTTCTCTGTGATAACTCACTGTCAGTGCAGCACTTTCTCTGTGATAACCCACTGACAGTGCAGCACTTTCTCTGTGATAACCCACTGAGACTGAAACACTTTCTCTGTGATAACCCACTGACAGTGCAGCACTTTCCCTGTGATAACCCACTGACAGTGCAGCACTTTCGCTGTGATAACACACTGACAGTACAGCACTTTCCCTGTGATAACCCACTGACAGTGCAGCACTTTCTCTGTGATAAACCACTGACAGTGCTGCACTTTCTCTGTGATAACCTACCGTCAGTACAGCACTTTCTCTGTGATAAACCACCGACAGTACAGCACTTTCCCTGTGATAACCCACTGACAGTGCAGCACTTTCTCTGTGATAACTTACCGACAGTGCAGCACTTTCTCTGTGATAACCCACTGACAGTACAGCACTTTCCCTGTGATAACCCACTGACAGTACAGCACTTTCCCTGTGATAACCCACTGACAGTGCAGTACTTTCTCTGTGATAACCCACTGACAGTGCAGCACTTTCTCTGTGATAACACATTGACAGTGCAGCACTTTCCCTGTGATAACCCACTGAGAGTGCAGCACTTTCCCTGTGATAACCCACCGACAGTGCAGCACTTTCTCTGTGATAACACACTGTCAGTGAAGCACTTTCTCTGTGATAACCCACCGACAGTGCAGCACTTTCTCTGTGATAACTCACTGTCAGTGCAGCACTTTCTCTGTGATAACCCACTGACAGTGCAGCACTTTGTCTGTGATAACCCACTGACAGTGCAGCACTTTCCCTGTGATAACACACTGACAGTGCAGCACTTTCCCTGTGATAACCCACTGACAGTACAGCACTTTCCCTGTGATAACCCACCGACAGTGCAGCATATTCTCTGTGATAACACACTGACAGTGCAGCACTTTCTCTGTGATAACACACTGACAGTGCAGCACTTTCTCTGTGATAACCCACTGACAGTGCAGCACTTTCCCTGTGATAACCCACTGACAGTGCAGCACCTTCTCTGTGATAACCCACTGACAGTGCAGCACTTTCCCTGTGATAACCCACTGACAGTGCAGCACTTTACCTGTGATAACCCACTGACAGTGCAGCACTTGCTCTGCGATAACTCACTGACAGTGCAGCACTTTCTCTGTGATAACCCACTGACAGTGCAGCACTTTCCGTGTGATAACCCACTGACAGTGCAGCACTTTCCCTGTGATAACCCACTGACAGTGCAGCACTTTCTCTGTGATAACCCACTGACAGTTCAGCACTTTCCCTGTGATAACCCACTGACAGTGCAGCACTTTCTCTGTGATAACCCACTGAGAGTGCAGCACTTTCTCTGTGATAACTCACTGACAGTGCAGCACGTTCTCTGTGATAACTCACTGTCAGTGCAGCACTTTCTCTGCGATAACTCACTGACAGCGCAGCACTTTCTCTGTGATAACCCACTGACAGTGCAGCACTTTCTCTGTGATAACTCACTGACAGTGCAGCACATTCCCTGTGATAACCCACTGACAGTGCAGCACTTTCCATGTGATAACCCAGTGACAGTGCAGCACTTTCCCTGTGATAACTCACTGACAGTGCAGCACTTTCTCTGTGATAACCCAGTGACAGTGCAGCACTTTCCCTGTGATAACCCACTGACAGTGCAGCACTTTCTCTGTGATAACACACTGAGAGTGCAGCACTTTCCCTGTGATAACCCACTGACATTGCAGCACTTTCCATTTGATAACACACTGAGAGTGCAGCACTTTCCCTGTGATAACACACTGAGAGTGCAGCACTTTCCCTGTGATAAACCACCGACAGTGCAGCATCTTCTCTGTGATAACTCACTGACAGTGCAGCACTTTCCCTGTGATAACTCAGTGACAGTGCAGCACTTTCCCTGTGATAACTCACTGTCAGTGCAGCACTTTCCCTGTGATAACCCACTGACAGTGCAGCACTTTCTCTGTGATAACTCACTGACAGTGCAGCACGTTCTCTGTGATAACACACTGTCAGTTAAGCACTTTCTCTGTGATAACCCACCGACAGTGCAGCACTTTCTCTGTGATAACTCACTGTCAGTGCAGCACTTTCTCTGTGATAACCCACTGACAGTGCAGCACTTTCTCTGTGATAACCCACTGACAGTGAAACACTTTCTCTGTGATAACCCACTGACAGTGCAGCACTTTCTCTTTGATAACCCACTGACAGTGCAGCACTTTCCCTGTGATAACCCAATGACAGTGCAGCACTTTCGCTGTGATAACACACTGACAGTACAGCACTTTCCCTGTGATAACCCACTGACAGTGCAGCACTTTCTCTGTGATAAACCACTGACAGTGCAGCACTTTCTCTGTGATAACCCACCGTCAGTACAGCACTTTCTCTGTGATAAACCACCGACAGTACAGCACTTTCCCTGTGATAACCCACTGACAGTGCAGCACTTTCTCTGTGATAACATACCGACAGTGCAGCACTTTCTCTGTGATAACCCACTGACAGTACAGCACTTTCCCTGTGATAACCCACTGACAGTACAGCACTTTCCCTGTGATAACCCACTGACAGTGCAGTACTTTCTCTGTGATAACCCACTGACAGTGCAGCACTTTCTCTGTGATAACACATTGACAGTGCAGCACTTTCCCTGTGATAACCCACTGACAGTGCAGCACTTTCTCTGTGATAACCCACCGACAGTGCAGCACTTTCTCTGTGATAACCCACTGACAGTGCAGCACTTTCTCTGTGATAACCCACTGACAGTGCAGCACTTTCCCTGTGATAACCCACTGACAGTGCAGCACCTTCTCTGTGATAACCCACTGACAGTGCAGCACTTTCCCTGTGATAACCCACTGACAGTGCAGCACTTTACCTGTGATAACCCACTGACAGTGCAGCACTTGCTCTGCGATAACTCACTGACAGTGCAGCACTTTCTCTGTGATAACCCACTGACAGTGCAGCACTTTCCGTGTGATAACCCACTGACAGTGCAGCACTTTCCCTGTGATAACCCACTGACAGTGCAGCACTTTCTCTGTGATAACCCACTGACAGTTCAGCACTTTCCCTGTGATAACCCACTGACAGTGCAGCACTTTCTCTGTGATAACCCACTGAGAGTGCAGCACTTTCTCTGTGATAACTCACTGACAGTGCAGCACGTTCTCTGTGATAACTCACTGTCAGTGCAGCACTTTCTCTGCGATAACTCACTGACAGCGCAGCACTTTCTCTGTGATAACCCACGGACAGTGCAGCACTTTCTCTGTGATAACTCACTGACAGTGCAGCACATTCCCTGTGATAACCCACTGACAGTGCAGCACTTTCCATGTGATAACCCAGTGACAGTGCAGCACTTTCCCTGTGATAACTCACTGACAGTGCAGCACTTTCTCCGTGATAACCCAGTGACAGTGCAGCACTTTCCCTGTGATAACCCACTGACAGTGCAGCACTTTCTCTGTGATAACACACTGACAGTGCAGCACTTTCCCTGTGATAACACACTGAGAGTGCAGCACTTTCCATTTGATAACACACTGAGAGTGCAGCACTTTCCCTGTGATAACACACTGAGAGTGCAGCACTTTCCCTGTGATAAACCACCGACAGTGCAGCATCTTCTCTGTGATAACTCACTGACAGTGCAGCACTTTCCCTGTGATAACTCAGTGACAGTGCAGCACTTTCCCTGTGATAACTCACTGTCAGTGCAGCACTTTCCCTGTGATAACCCACTGACAGTGCAGCACTTTCTCTGTGATAACCCACTGACAGTGCAGCACGTTCTCTGTGAAAACACACTGTCAGTTAAGCACTTTCTCTGTGATAACCCACCGACAGTGCAGCACTTTCTCTGTGATAACTCACTGTCAGTGCAGCACTTTCTCTGTGATAACTCATGACAGTGCAGCACTTTCTCTGTGATAACCCAGTGACAGTGCAGCACTTTCCCTGTGATAACCCACTGACAGTGCAGCATTTTCTCTGTGATTACACACTGACAGTGCAGCACTTTCCCTGTGATAACACACTGAGAGTGCAGCACTTTCCCTGTGATAACCCACTGACATTGCAGCACTTTCCATTTGATAACACACTGAGAGTGCAGCACTTTCCCCGTGATAACACACTGAGAGTGCAGCACTTTCCCTGTGATAAACCACCGACAGTGCAGCATCTTCTCTGTGATAACTCAGTGACAGTGCAGCACTTTCCCTGTGATAACACAGTGACAGTGCAGCACTTTCCCTGTGATAACCCACTGACAGTGCAGCACTTTCTCTGTGATAACCCACTGACAGTGCAGCACTTTCTCTGTGATAACACACTGTCAGTGAAGCACATTCTCTGTGATAACCCACCGACAGTGCAGCACTTTCTCTGTGATAACTCACTGTCAGTGCAGCACTTTCTCTGTGATAACCCACTGACAGTGCAGCACTTTCTCTGTGATAACCCACTGAGACTGAAACACTTTCTCTGTGATAACCCACTGACAGTGCAGCACTTTCTCTTTGATAACCCACTGACAGTGCAGCACTTTCCCTGTGATAACCCACTGACAGTGCAGCACTTTCGCTGTGATAACACACTGACAGTACAGCACTTTCCCTGTGATAACCCACTGACAGTGCAGCACTTTCTCTGTGATAAACCACTGACAGTGCAGCACTTTCTCTGTGATAACCTACTTTCAGTACAGCACTTTCTCTGTGATAAACCACCGACAGTACAGCACTTTCCCTGTGATAACCCACTGACAGTGCAGCACTTTCTCTGTGATAACTTACCGACAGTGCAGCACTTTCTCTGTGATAACCCACTGACAGTACAGCACTTTCCCTGTGATAACCCACTGACAGTACAGCACTTTCCCTGTGATAACCCACTGACAGTGCAGTACTTTCTCTGTGATAACCCACTGACAGTGCAGCACTTTCTCTGTGATAACACATTGACAGTGCAGCACTTTCCCTGTGATAACCCACTGAGAGTGCAGCACTTTCCCTGTGATAACCCGCCGACAGTGCAGCACTTTCTCTGTGATAACACACTGTCAGTGAAGCACTTTCTCTGTGATAACCCACCGACAGTGCAGCACTTTCTCTGTGATAACTCACTGTCAGTGCAGCACTTTCTCTGTGATAACCCACTGACAGTGCAGCACTTTGTCTGTGATAACCCACTGACAGTGCAGCACTTTCCCTGTGATAACACACTGACAGTGCAGCACTTTCCCTGTGATAACCCACTGACAGTACAGCACTTTCCCTGTGATAACCCACCGACAATGCAGCATATTCTCTGTGATAACACACTGACAGTGCAGCACTTTCTCTGTGATAACACACTGACAGTGCAGCACTTTCTCTGTGATAACCCACTGACAGTGCAGCACTTTCCCTGTGATAACCCACTGACAGTGCAGCACCTTCTCTGTGATAACCCACTGACAGTGCAGCACTTTCCCTGTGATAACCCACTGACAGTGCAGCACTTTACCTGTGATAACCCACTGACAGTGCAGCACTTGCTCTGCGATAACTCACTGACAGTGCAGCACTTTCTCTGTGATAACCCACTGACAGTGCAGTACTTTCCGTGTGATAACCCACTGACAGTGCAGCACTTTCCCAGTGATAACCCACTGACAGTGCAGCACTTTCTCTGTGATAACCCACTGACAGTTCAGCACTTTCCCTGTGTTAACCCACTGACAGTGCAGCACTTTCTCTGTGATAACCCACTGAGAGTGCAGCACTTTCTCTGTGATAACTCACTGACAGTGCAGCACGTTCTCTGTGATAACTCACTGTCAGTGCAGCACTTTCTCTGCGATAACTCACTGACAGCGCAGCACTTTCTCTGTGATAACCCACTGACAGTGCAGCACTTTCTCTGTGATAACTCACTGACAGTGCAGCACATTCCCTGTGATAACCCACTGACAGTGCAGCACTTTCCATGTGATAACCCAGTGACAGTGCAGCACTTTCCCTGTGATAACTCACTGACAGTGCAGCACTTTCTCCGTGATAACCCAGTGACAGTGCAGCACTTTCCCTGTGATAACCCACTGACAGTGCAGCACTTTCTCTGTGATAACACACTGACAGTGCAGCACTTTCCCTGTGATAACACACTGAGAGTGCAGCACTTTCCATTTGATAACACACTGAGAGTGCAGCACTTTCCCTGTGATAACACACTGAGAGTGCAGCACTTTCCCTGTGATAAACCACCGACAGTGCAGCATCTTCTCTGTGATAACTCACTGACAGTGCAGCACTTTCCCTGTGATAACTCAGTGACAGTGCAGCACTTTCCCTGTGATAACTCACTGTCAGTGCAGCACTTTCCCTGTGATAACCCACTGACAGTGCAGCACTTTCTCTGTGATAACCCACTGACAGTGCAGCACGTTCTCTGTGATAACACACTGTCAGTTAAGCACTTTCTCTGTGATAACCCACCGACAGTGCAACACTTTCTCTGTGATAACTCACTGTCAGTGCAGCACTTTCTCTGTGATAACTCATGACAGTGCAGCACTTTCTCTGTGATAACCCAGTGACAGTGCAGCACTTTCCCTGTGATAACCCACTGACAGTGCAGCATTTTCTCTGTGATTACACACTGACAGTGCAGCACTTTCCCTGTGATAACACACTGAGAGTGCAGCACTTTCCCTGTGATAACCCACTGACATTGCAGCACTTTCCATTTGATAACACACTGAGAGTGCAGCACTTTCCCCGTGATAACACACTGAGAGTGCAGCACTTTCCCTGTGATAAACCACCGACAGTGCAGCATCTTCTCTGTGATAACTCAGTGACAGTGCAGCACTTTCCCTGTGATAACACAGTGACAGTGCAGCACTTTCCCTGTGATAACCCACTGACAGTGCAGCACTTTCTCTGTGATAACCCACTGACAGTGCAGCACTTTCTCTGTGATAACACACTGTCAGTGAAGCACATTCTCTGTGATAACCCACCGACAGTGCAGCACTTTCTCTGTGATAACTCACTGTCAGTGCAGCACTTTCTCTGTGATAACCCACTGACAGTGCAGCACTTTCTCTGTGATAACCCACTGAGACTGAAACACTTTCTCTGTGATAACCCACTGACAGTGCAGCACTTTCTCTTTGATAACCCACTGACAGTGCAGCACTTTCCCTGTGATAACCCACTGACAGTGCAGCACTTTCGCTGTGATAACACACTGACAGTACAGCACTTTCCCTGTGATAACCCACTGACAGTGCAGCACTTTCTCTGTGATAAACCACTGACAGTGCAGCACTTTCTCTGTGATAACCTACCGTCAGTACAGCACTTTCTCTGTGATAAACCACCGACAGTACAGCACTTTCCCTGTGATAACCCACTGACAGTGCAGCACTTTCTCTGTGATAACTTACCGACAGTGCAGCACTTTCTCTGTGATAACCCACTGACAGTACAGCACTTTCCCTGTGATAACCCACTGACAGTACAGCACTTTCCCTGTGATAACCCACTGACAGTGCAGTACTTTCTCTGTGATAACCCACTGACAGTGCAGCACTTTCTCTGTGATAACACATTGACAGTGCAGCACTTTCCCTGTGATAACCCACTGAGAGTGCAGCACTTTCCCTGTGATAACCCGCCGACAGTGCAGCACTTTCTCTGTGATAACACACTGTCAGTGAAGCACTTTCTCTGTGATAACCCACCGACAGTGCAGCACTTTCTCTGTGATAACTCACTGTCAGTGCAGCACTTTCTCTGTGATAACCCACTGACAGTGCAGCACTTTGTCTGTGATAACCCACTGACAGTGCAGCACTTTCCCTGTGATAACACACTGACAGTGCAGCACTTTCCCTGTGATAACCCACTGACAGTACAGCACTTTCCCTGTGATAACCCACCGACAATGCAGCATATTCTCTGTGATAACACACTGACAGTGCAGCACTTTCTCTGTGATAACACACTGACAGTGCAGCACTTTCTCTGTGATAACCCACTGACAGTGCAGCACCTTCTCTGTGATAACCCACTGACAGTGCAGCACCTTCTCTGTGATAACCCACTGACAGTGCAGCACTTTCCCTGTGATAACCCACTGACAGTGCAGCACTTTACCTGTGATAACCCACTGACAGTGCAGCACTTGCTCTGCGATAACTCACTGACAGTGCAGCACTTTCTCTGTGATAACCCACTGACAGTGCAGTACTTTCCGTGTGATAACCCACTGACAGTGCAGCACTTTCCCAGTGATAACCCACTGACAGTGCAGCACTTTCTCTGTGATAACCCACTGACAGTTCAGCACTTTCCCTGTGTTAACCCACTGACAGTGCAGCACTTTCTCTGTGATAACCCACTGAGAGTGCAGCACTTTCTCTGTGATAACTCACTGACAGTGCAGCACGTTCTCTGTGATAACTCACTGTCAGTGCAGCACTTTCTCTGCGATAACTCACTGACAGCGCAGCACTTTCTCTGTGATAACCCACTGAAAGTGCAGCACTTTCTCTGTGATAACTCACTGACAGTGCAGCACATTCCCTGTGATAACCCACTGACAGTGCAGCACTTTCCATGTGATAACCCAGTGACAGTGCAGCACTTTCCCTGTGATAACTCACTGACAGTGCAGCACTTTCTCTGTGATAACCCAGTGACAGTGCAGCACTTTCCCTGTGATAACCCACTGACAGTGCAGCACTTTCTCTGTGATAACACACTGACAGTGCAGTACTTTCCCTGTGATAACACACTGAGAGTGCAGCACTTTCCCTGTGATAACCCACTGACATTGCAGCACTTTCCATTTGATAACACACTGAGAGTGCAGCACTTTCCCTGTGATAACACACTGAGAGTGCAGCACTTTCCCTGTGATAAACCACCGACAGTGCAGCATCTTCTCTGTGATAACTCACTGACAGTGCAGCACTTTCCCTGTGATAACTCAGTGACAGTGCAGCACTTTCCCTGTGATAACTCACTGTCAGTGCAGCACTTTCCCTGTGATAACCCACTGACAGTGCAGCACTTTCTCTGTGATAACTCAATGACAGTGCAGCACGTTCTCTGTGATAACACACTGTCAGTTAAGCACTTTCTCTGTGATAACCCACCGACAGTGCAGCACTTTCTCTGTGATAACTCACTGTCAGTGCAGCACTTTCTCTGTGATAACCCACTGACAGTGCAGCACTTTCTCTGTGATAACCCACTGACAGTGAAACACTTTCTCTGTGATAACCCACTGACAGTGCAGCACTTTCTCTTTGATAACCCACTGACAGTGCAGCACTTTCCCTGTGATAACCCACTGACAGTGCAGCACTTTCGCTGTGATAACACACTGACAGTACAGCACTTTCCCTGTGATAACCCACTGACAGTGCAGCACTTTCTCTGTGATAAACCACTGACAGTGCAGCACTTTCTCTGTGATAACCCACCGACAGTACAGCACTTTCCCTGTGATAACCCACTGACAGTGCAGCACTTTCTCTGTGATAACATACCGACAGTGCAGCACTTTCTCTGTGATAACCCACTGACAGTACAGCACTTTCCCTGTGATAACCCACTGACAGTACAGCACTTTCCCTGTGATAACCCACTGACAGTGCAGTACTTTCTCTGTGATAACCCACTGACAGTGCAGCACTTTCTCTGTGATAACACATTGACAGTGCAGCACTTTCCCTGTGATAACCCACTGACAGTGCAGCACTTTCTCTGTGATAACCCACCGACAGTGCAGCACTTTCTCTGTGATAACCCACTGACAGTGCAGCACTTTCTCTGTGATAACCCACTGACAGTGCAGCACTTTCCCTGTGATAACCCACTGACAGTGCAGCACCTTCTCTGTCATAACCCACTGACAGTGCAGCACTTTCCCTGTGATAACCCACTGACAGTGCAGCACTTTACCTGTGATAACCCACTGACAGTGCAGCACTTGCTCTGCGATAACTCACTGACAGTGCAGCACTTTCTCTGTGATAACCCACTGACAGTGCAGCACTTTCCGTGTGATAACCCACTGACAGTGCAGCACTTTCCCTGTGATAACCCACTGACAGTGCAGCACTTTCTCTGTGATAACCCACTGACAGTTCAGCACTTTCCCTGTGATAACCCACTGACAGTGCAGCACTTTCTCTGTGATAACCCACTGAGAGTGCAGCACTTTCTCTGTGATAACTCACTGACAGTGCAGCACGTTCTCTGTGATAACTCACTGTCAGTGCAGCACTTTCTCTGCGATAACTCACTGACAGCGCAGCACTTTCTCTGTGATAACCCACTGACAGTGCAGCACTTTCTCTGTGATAACTCACTGACAGTGTAGCACATTCCCTGTGATAACCCACTGACAGTGCAGCACTTTCCATGTGATAACCCAGTGACAGTGCAGCACTTTCCCTGTGATAACTCACTGACAGTGCAGCACTTTCTCTGTGATAACCCAGTGACAGTGCAGCACTTTCCCTTCGATAACCCACTGACAGTGCAGCACTTTCTCTGTGATAACACACTGACAGTGCAGCACTTTCCCTGTGATAACACACTGAGAGTGCAGCACTTTCCCTGTGATAACCCACTGACATTGCAGCACTTTCCATTTGATAACACACTGAGAGTGCAGCACTTTCCCTGTGATAACACACTGAGAGTGCAGCACTTTCCCTGTGATAAACCACCGACAGTGCAGCATCTTCTCTGTGATAACTCACTGACAGTGCAGCACTTTCCCTGTGATAACTCAGTGACAGTGCAGCACTTTCCCTGTGATAACTCACTGTCAGTGCAGCACTTTCCCTGTGATAACCCACTGACAGTGCAGCACTTTCTCTGTGATAACCCACTGACAGTGCAGCACGTTCTCTGTGATAACTCACTGTCAGTGCAGCACTTTCTCTGTGATAACCCACTGACAGTGCAGCACTTTCTCTGTGATAACCCACTGACAGTGAAACACTTTCTCTGTGATAACCCACTGACAGTGCAGCACTTTCTCTTTGATAACCCACTGACAGTGCAGCACTTTCCCTGTGATAACCCACTGACAGTGCAGCACTTTCGCTGTGATAACACACTGACAGTACAGCACTTTCCCTGTGATAACCCACTGACAGTGCAGCACTTTCTCTGTGATAAACCACTGACAGTGCAGCACTTTCTCTGTGATAACCCACCGTCAGTACAGCACTTTCTCTGTGATAAACCACCGACAGTACAGCACTTTCCCTGTGATAACCCACTGACAGTGCAGCACTTTCTCTGTGATAACTTACCGACAGTGCAGCACTTTCTCTGTGATAACCCACTGACAGTACAGCACTTTCCCTGTGATAACCCACTGACAGTACAGCACTTTCCCTGTGATAACCCACTGACAGTGCAGCACTTTCTCTGTGATAACCCATTGACAGTGCAGCACTTTCCCTGTGATAACACACTGACAGTGCAGCACTTTCTCTGTGATAACCCACCGACAGTGCAGCACTTTCTCTGTGATAACCCACTGACAGTGCAGCACTTCTCTGTGATAACACATTGACAGTGCAGCACTTTCTCTGTGACAAATCACCGACAGTGCAGCAGTTTCACTGTGATAACTTACCGACAGTGCAGCATTTTCTCTGTGATAAATCACTGTCAGTGCAGCACTTTTTCTGTGATAACTTACCGACAGTGCAGCACTTTCTCTGTGATAACCCACTGGCAGTGCAGCACTTCTCTGTGATAACACATTGAGAGTGCAGCACAATCCCTGCGATAACCCACTGACAGTGCAGCACTTTCTCTGTGATAACTCACCGACAGTGCAGCACTTTCTCTGTGATAAATCACCGACAGTGCAGCAGTTTCACTGTGATAAATCACTGACAGTGCAGCACTTTCTCTGTGATAACTTACCGACAGTGCAGCACTTTCTCTGTGATAACCCACTGACAGTGCAGCACGTTCCCTGTGATAACCCACTGACAGTGCAACACTTTCTCTGTGATAACCCAGTGACAGTGCAGCACTTTCTCTGTGATAACCCACTGACAGTGCAGCACTTTCTTTGTGATAACCCACCGACAGTGCAGCACTTTCTTTGTGATAACTCGCGACAGTGCAGCACTTTATCTGTGATGACTCACCAGCAGTGCAGCACTTTCTCTGTGATAACCCACCAGCAGTGCCGCACTTTCTCTGTGATAACTCACCGACAGTGCAGCACTTTCTCTGTGATGACTCACCAGCAGTGCAGCACTTTCTCTGTGATAACCCACCAGCAGTGCAGCACTTTCTCTGTGATAAGTCACTGACAGTGCAGCACTTTCTCTGTGATAACTCACCGACAGTGCAGCACTTTCCCTGTGATAACTTACTGAGAGTGCAGCACTTTCTCTTTGATAACACAATGACAGTGCAGCACTTTCTCTGTGATAACCCACTGACAGTGCAGCACTTTCTCTGTGATAACTTACTGACAGTGCAGCACTTTCTCTGTGATAACCCACTGACAGTGCAGCACTTTCTCAGTGATAACCCACTGACAGTGCAGCACTTTCTCTGTGATAACCCACTGACAGTGCAGCACTTTCTCTGTGATAACCCACTGACAGTGCAGCACTTTCCCTGTGATAACCCACTGACAGTGCAGCACTTTCGCTGTGATAACACACTGACAGTACAGCACTTTCCCTGTGATAACCCACTGACAGTGCAGCACTTTCTCTGTGATAACCCACTGACAGTGCAGCACTTTCTCTGTGATAACCCACCGTCAGTACAGCACTTTCCCTGTGATAAACCACCGACAGTACAGCACTTTCCCTGTGATAACCCACTGACAGTGCAGCACTTTCTCTGTGATAACCCACTGACAGTGCAGCACTTTCTCTGTGATAACAAATTGACAGTGCAGCACTTTCCCTGTGATAACCCACTGACAGTGCAGCACTTTCTCTGTGATAACCCACCGACAGTGAAGCACTTTCTCTGTGATAACCCACTGACAGTGCAGCACTTCTCTGTGATAACACATTGACAGTGCAGCACTTTCTCTGTGATAACACATTGACAGTGCAGCACTTTCTCTGTGATAACCCACCGACAGTGCAGCACTTTCCCTGTGATAATCCACTGGCAGTGCAGCACTTCTCTGTGATAACACATTGAGAGTGCAGCACTTTCCCTGCGATAACCCACTGACAGTGCAGCACTTTCTCTGTGATAACCCACTGACAGTGCAGCACTTTATCTGTGATAACTCACCGACAGTGCAGCACTTTCTCTGTGACAAATCACCGACAGTGCAGCAGTTTCACTGTGATAACTTACCGAAAGTGCAGCATTTTCTCTGTGATAAATCACTGTCAGTGCAGCACTTTCTCTGTGATAACTTACCGACTTTGCAGCACTTTGTCTGTGATAACCCACTGGCAGTGCAGCACTTCTCTGTGATAACACATTGAGAGTGCAGCACATTCCCTGCGATAACCCACTGACAGTGCAGCACTTTCTCTGTGATAACTCACCGACAGTGCAGCACTTTCTCTGTGATAAATCACCGACAGTGCAGCAGTTTCACTGTGATAAATCACTGACAGTGCAGCACTTTCTCTGTGATAACTTACCGACAGTGCAGCACTTTCTCTGTGATAACCCACTGACAGTGCAGCACGTTCCCTGTGATAACCCACTGACAGTGCAGCACTTTCTCTGTGATAACCCAGTGACAGTGCAGCACTTTCTCTGTGATAACCCACTGACAGTGCAGCACTTTCTTTGTGATAACCAACCGACAGTGCAGCACTTTCTTTGTGATAACTCGCGACAGTGCAGCACTTTATCTGTGATGACTCACCAGCAGTGCAGCACTTTCTCTGTGATAACCCACCAGCAGTGCCGCACTTGCTCTGTGATAACTCACCGACAGTGCAGCACTTTCTCTGTGATGACTCACCAGCAGTGCAGCACTTTCTCTGTGATAACCAACCAGCAGTGCAGCACTTTCTCTGTGATAAGTCACTGACAGTGCAGCACTTTCTCTGTGATAACTCACCGACAGTGCAGCACTTTCCCTGTGATAACTAACTGACAGTGCAGCACTTTCTCTTTGATAACACGCTGACAGTGCAGCACTTTCTCTGTGATAACCCACTGACAGTGCAGCACTTTCTCTGTGATAACTTACTGACAGTGCAGCACTTTCTCTGTGATAACCCACTGACAGTGCAGCACTTTCTCAGTGATAACCCACTGACAGTGCAGCACTTTCTGTGTGATAACCCACTGACAGTGCAGCACTTTCTCTGTGATAACTCACTGACAGTGCAGCACTTTCTCTGTGATAACCCCTTGACATTGCAGCACTTTCCCTGTGATAACACACTGACAGTGCAGCACTTTCCCTGTGATAACCCACTGACAGTACAGCACTTTCCCTGTGATAACCCACCGACAGTGCAGCACATTCTCTGCGATAACACACTGACAGTGCAGCACTTTCTCTGTGATAACACACTGACAGTGCAGCACTTTCTCTGTGATAACCCACTGACAGTGCAGCACTTTCCCTGTGATAACCCACTGACAGTGAAGCACTTTCTCTGTGATAACCCACTGACAGTTAGCACTTTCCCTGTGATAACCCACTGACAGTGCAGCACTTGCTCTGCGATAACTCACTGACAGTGCAGCACTTTCTCTGTGATAACCCACTGACAGTGCAGCACTTTCCCTGTGATAACCCACTGACAGTGCAGCACTTTCCCTGTGATAACACACTGACAGTGCAGCACTTTCTCTGTGATAACCCACTGACAGTTCAGCACTTTCCCTGTGATAACCCACTGACAGTGCAGCACTTTCTCTGTGATAACCCACTGACAGTGCAGCACTTTCTCTGTGATAACTCACTGACAGTGCAGCACTTTCTCTGTGATAACTCACTGTCAGTGCAGCACTTTCTCTGCGATAACTCACTGACAGCGCAGCACTTTCTCTGTGATAACCCACTGACAGTGCAGCACTTTCTCTGTGACAACTCACTGACAGTGCAGCACTTTCCCTGTGATAACCCACTGACAGTGCAGCACTTTCCATGTGATAACCCAGTGACAGTGCAGCACTTTCCCTGTGATCACTCACTGACAGTGCAGCACTTTCTCTGTGATAACCCAGTGACAGTGCAGCACTTTCCCTGTGATAACCCACTGAGAGTGCAGCACTTTCTCTGTGATAACACATTGACAGTGCAGCACTTTCCCTGTGATAACACACTGAGAGTGCAGCACTTTCCCTGTGATAACCCACTGACTTTGCAGCACTTTCCATTTGATAACACACTGAGAGTGCAGCACTTTCCCTGTGATAACACACTGAGAGTGCAGCACTTTTCCTGTGATAACCCACCGACAGTGCAGCACTTTCTCTGTGATAACTCACTGACAGTGCAGCACTTTCCCTGTGATAACTCAGTGACAGTGCAGCACTTTCCCTGTGATAACTCACTGTCAGTGCAGCACTTTCCCTGTGATAACCCACTGACATTGCAGCACTTTCTCTGTGATAACCCACTGACAGTGCAGCACTTTCTCTGTGATAACACACTGTCAGTGAAGCACTTTCTCTGTGATAACCCACCGACAGTGCAGCACTTTCTCTGTGATAACTCACTGTCAGTGCAGCACTTTCTCTGTGATAACCCACTGACAGTGCAGCACTTTCTCTGTGATAACCCACTGACAGTGAAACACTTTCTCTGTGATAACCCACTGACAGTGCAGCACTTTCTCTGTGATAACCCACTGACAGTGCAGCACTTTCGCTGTGATAACACACTGACAGTACAGCACTTTCCCTGTGATAACCCACTGACAGTGCAGCACTTTCTCTGTGATAAACCACTGACAGTGCAGCACTTTCTCTGTGATAACCCACCGTCAGTACAGCACTTTCTCTGTGATAAACCTCCGACAGAACAGCACTTTCCCTGTGATAACCCACTGACAGTGCAGCACTTTCTCTGTGATAACTTACCGACAGTGCAGCACTTTCTCTGTGATAACCCACTGACAGTACAGCACTTTCCCTGTGATAACCCACTGACAGTACAGCACTTTCCCTGTGATAACCCACTGACAGTGCAGTACTTTCTCTGTGATAACCCACTGACAGTGCAGCACTTTCTCTGTGATAACACATTGACAGTGAAGCACTTTCCCTGTGATAACCCACTGACAGTGCAGCACTTTCTCTGTGATAACCCACCGACAGTGCAGCACTTTCTCTGTGATAACCCACTGACAGTGCAGCACTTCTCTGTGATAACACATTGACAGTGCAGCACTTTCTTTGTGAGAACACATTGACAGTGCAGCACTTTCTCTGTGATAACCCACCGACAGTGCAGCACTTTCCCTGTAATAACCCACTGGCAGTGCAGCACTTCTCTGTGATAACACATTGAGAGTGCAGCACTTTCCCTGCGATAACCCACTGACAGTGCAGCACTTTCCCTGTGATAACCCACTGACAGTGCAGCACTTTATCTGTGATAACTCACCGACAGTGCAGCACTTTCTCTGTGACAAATCACCGACAGTGCAGCAGTTTCACTGTGATAACTTACCGACAGTGCAGCATTTTCTCTGTGATAAATCACTGTCAGTGCAGCACTTTCTCTGTGAAAACTTACAGACAGTTCAGCACTTTCTCTGTGATAACCCACTGGCAGTGCAGCACTTCTCTGTGATAACACATTGAGAGTGCAGCACTTTCCCTGCGATAACCCACTGACAGTGCAGCACTTTCTCTGTGATAACTCACCGACAGTGCAGCACTTTCTCTGTGATAAATCACCGACAGTGCAGCAGATTCACTGTGATAAATCACTGACAGTGCAGCACTTTCTCTGTGATAACTTACCGACAGTGCAGCACTTTCTCTGTGATAACCCACTGACAGTGCAGCACGTTCCCTGTGATAACCCACTGACAGTGCAGCACTTTCTCTGTGATAACCCACTGACAGTGCAGCACTTTCTCTGTGATAACCCACTGACAGTGCAGCACTTTCTTTGTGATAACCCACCGACAGTGCAGCACTTTCTTTGTGATAACTCGCGACAGTGCAGCACTTTATCTGTGATGACTCACCAGCAGTGCAGCACTTTCTCTGTGATTACCCACCAGCAGTGCCGCACTTTCTCTGTGATAACTCACCGACAGTGCAGCACTTTCTCTGTGATGACTCACCAGCAGTGCAGCACTTTCTCTGTGATAACCCACCAGCAGTGCAGCACTTTCTCTGTGATAAGTCACTGACAGTGCAGCACTTTCTCTGTGATAACTCACCGACAGTGCAGCACTTTCCCTGTGATAACTTACTGACAGTGCAGCACTTTCTCTTTGATAACACACTGACAGTGCAGCACTTTCTCTGTGATAACCCACTGAAAGTGCAGCACTTTCTCTGTGATAACTCACTGACAGTGCAGCACTTTCTCTGTGATAACCCACTGACAGTGCAGCACTTCCTCTGTGATAACCCACTGACAGTGCAGCACTTTATCTGTGATAACCCACTGACAGTGCAGCACTTTCTCTGTGATAACCCACTGGCAGTGCAGCACTTCTGTGTGATAACACATTGAGAGTGCAGCACATTCCCTGCGATAACCCACTGACAGTGCAGCACTTTCTCTGTGATAACTCACCGACAGTGCAGCACTTTCTCTGTGATAAATCACCGACAGTGCAGCAGTTTCACTGTGATAAATCACTGACAGTGCAGCACTTTCTCTGTGATAACTTACCGACAGTGCAGCACTTTCTCTGTGATAACCCACTGACAGTGCAGCACGTTCCCTGTGATAACCCACTGACAGTGCAGCACTTTCCCTGTGATAACCCACTGACAGTGCAGCACTTTCTTTGTGATAACCCACCGACAGTGCAGCACTTTCTTTGTGATAACTCGCGACAGTGCAGCACTTTATCTGTGATGACTCACCAGCAGTGCAGCACTTTCTCTGTGATAACCCACCAGCAGTGCCGCACTTTCTCTGTGATAACTCACCGACAGTGCAGCACTTTCTCTGTGATGACTCACCAGCAGTGCAGCACTTTCTCTGTGATAACCCACCAGCAGTGCAGCACTTTCTCTGTGATAAGTCACTGACAGTGCAGCACTTTCTCTGTGATAACTCACCGACAGTGCAGCACTTTCCCTGTGATAACTTACTGACAGTGCAGCACATTCTCTTTGATAACACACTGACAGTGCAGCACTTTCTCTGTGATAACCCACTGACAGTGCAGCACTTTCTCTGTGATAACCCACTGACAGTGCAGCACTTTCTTTGTGATAACCCACCGACAGTGCAGCACTTTCTTTGTGATAACTCGCGACAGTGCAGCACTTTATCTGTGATGACTCACCAGCAGTGCAGCACTTTCTCTGTGATTACCCACCAGCAGTGCCGCACTTTCTCTGTGATAACTCACCGACAGTGCAGCACTTTCTCTGTGATGACTCACCAGCAGTGCAGCACTTTCTCTGTGATAACCCACCAGCAGTGCAGCACTTTCTCTGTGATAAGTCACTGACAGTGCAGCACTTTCTCTGTGATAACTCACCGACAGTGCAGCACTTTCCCTGTGATAACTTACTGACAGTGCAGCACTTTCTCTTTGATAACACACTGACAGTGCAGCACTTTCTCTGTGATAACCCACTGAAAGTGCAGCACTTTCTCTGTGATAACTCACTGACAGTGCAGCACTTTCTCTGTGATAACCCACTGACAGTGCAGCACTTCCTCTGTGATAACCCACTGACAGTGCAGCACTTTATCTGTGATAACCCACTGACAGTGCAGCACTTTCTCTGTGATAACCCACTGGCAGTGCAGCACTTCTGTGTGATAACACATTGAGAGTGCAGCACATTCCCTGCGATAACCCACTGACAGTGCAGCACTTTCTCTGTGATAACTCACCGACAGTGCAGCACTTTCTCTGTGATAAATCACCGACAGTGCAGCAGTTTCACTGTGATAAATCACTGACAGTGCAGCACTTTCTCTGTGATAACTTACCGACAGTGCAGCACTTTCTCTGTGATAACCCACTGACAGTGCAGCACGTTCCCTGTGATAACCCACTGACAGTGCAGCACTTTCCCTGTGATAACCCACTGACAGTGCAGCACTTTCTTTGTGATAACCCACCGACAGTGCAGCACTTTCTTTGTGATAACTCGCGACAGTGCAGCACTTTATCTGTGATGACTCACCAGCAGTGCAGCACTTTCTCTGTGATAACCCACCAGCAGTGCCGCACTTTCTCTGTGATAACTCACCGACAGTGCAGCACTTTCTCTGTGATGACTCACCAGCAGTGCAGCACTTTCTCTGTGATAACCCACCAGCAGTGCAGCACTTTCTCTGTGATAAGTCACTGACAGTGCAGCACTTTCTCTGTGATAACTCACCGACAGTGCAGCACTTTCCCTGTGATAACTTACTGACAGTGCAGCACATTCTCTTTGATAACACACTGACAGTGCAGCACTTTCTCTGTGATAACCCACTGACAGTGCAGCACTTTCTCTGTGATAACTTACTGAGAGTGCAGCACTTTCTCTGTGATAACCCACTGACAGTGCAGCACTTTCTCAGTGATAACCCACTGACAGTGCAGCACTTTCTCTGTGATAACCCACTGACAGTGCAGCACTTTCTCTGTGATAACCCACTGACAGTGCAGCACTTTCCCTGTGATAACCCACTGACAGTGCAGCACTTTCGCTGTGATAACCCACTGAGAGTGCAGCACTTTCTCTGTGATAAACCACTGACAGTGCAGCACTTTCTCTGTGATAACCCACCGTCAGTACAGCACTTTCTCTGTGATAAACCACCGACAGTACAGCACTTTCTCTGTGATAACCCACTGACAGTGCAGCACTTTCTCTGTGATAACACATTGACAGTGCAGCACTTTCTCTGTGATAACCCACTGACAGTACAGCACTTTCCCTGTGATAACCCACTGACAGTGCAGTACTTCTCTGTGATTACACATTGACAGTACAGCACTTTCTCTGTGATAACACATTGACAGTGCAGCCCTTTCTCTGTGATAACCCACCGACAGTGCAGCACTTTCCCTGTGATAACCCACTGGCAGTGCAGCACTTCTCTGTGATAACACATTGAGAGTGCAGCACTTTCCCTGCGATAACCCACTGACAGTGCAGCACTTTCTCTGTGATAACCCACTGACAGTGCAGCACTTTATCTGTGATAACTCACCGACAGTGCAGCACTTTCTCTGTGACAAATCACCGACAGTGCAGCAGTTTCACTGTGATAACTTACCAACAGTGCAGCATTTTCTCTGTGATAAATCACTGTCAGTGCAGCACTTTCTCTGTGATAACTTACCGACAGTGCAGCACTTTCTCTGTGATAACCCACTGGCAGTGCAGCACTTCTCGGTGATAACACATTGAGAGTGCAGCACATTCCCTGCGATAACCCACTGACAGTGCAGCACTTTCTCTGTGATAACTCACCGACAGTGCAGCACTTTCTCTGTGATAAATCACCGACAGTCCAGCAGTTTCACTGTGATAAATCACTGACAGTGCAGCACTTTCTCTGTGATAACTTACCGACAGTGCAGCACTTTCTCTGTGATAACCCACTGACAGTGCAGCACGTTCCCTGTGATAACCCACTGACAGTGCAGCACTTTCTCTGTGATAACCCAGTGACAGTGCAGCACTTTCTCTGTGATAACCCACTGACAGTGCAGCACTTTCTTTGTGATAACCCACCGACAGTGCAGCACTTTCTTTGTGATAACTCGCGACAGTGCAGCACTTTATCTGTGATGACTCACCAGCAGTGCAGCACTTTCTCTGTGATAACCCACCAGCAGTGCCGCACTTTCTCTGTGATAACTCACCGACAGTGCAGCACTTTCTCTGTGATGACTCACCAGCAGTGCAGCAATTTCTCTGTGATAACCCACCAGTAGTGCAGCACTTTCTCTGTGATAAGTCACTGACAGTGCAGCACTTTCTCTGTGATAACTCACCGACAGTGCAGCACTTTCCATGTGATAACTTACTGACAGTGCAGCACTTTCTCTTTGATAACACACTGACAGTGCAGCACTTTCTCTGTGATAACCCACTGACAGTGCAGCACTTTCTCTGTGATAACTTACTGACAGTGCAGCACTTTCTCTGTGATAACCCACTGACAGTGCAGCACTTTCTCAGTGATAACCCACTGACAGTGCAGCACTTTCTCTGTGATAACCCACTGACAGTGCAGCACTTTCTCTGTGATAACACATTGACAGTGCAGCACTTTCCCTGTGATAACCCACTGACAGTGCAGCACTTTCTCTGTGATAACCCACCGACAGTGCAGCACTTTCTCTGTGATAACCCCATGACAGTGCAGCACTTCTCTGTGATAACACACTGACAGTGCAGCACTTTCTCTGTGATAACACATTGACAGTGCAGCACTTTCCCTGCGATAACCCACTGACAGTGCAGCACTTTCCCTGTGATAACCCACTGACAGTGCAGCACTTTATCTGTGATAACTCACCGACAGTGCAGCACTTTCTCTGTGACAAATCACCGACAGTGCAGCAGTTTCACTGTGATAACTTACCGACAGTGCAGCATTTTCTCTGTGAGAAATCACTGTCAGTGCAGCACTTTCTCTGTGATAACTCACCGACAGTGCAGCACTTTCTCTGTGATAAATCACCGACAGTGCAGCAGTTTCACTGTGATAAATCACTGACAGTGCAGCACTTTCTCTGTGATAACTTACCGACAGTGCAGCACTTTCTCTGTGATAACCCACTGACAGTGCAGCACGTTCCCTGTGATAACCCACTGACAGTGCAGCACTTTCTCTGTGATAACCCAGTGACAGTGCAGCACTTTCTCTGTGATAACCCACTGACAGTGCAGCACTTTCTTTGTGATAACCAACCGACAGTGCAGCACTTTCTTTGTGATAACTCGCGACAGTGCAGCACTTTATCTGTGATGACTCACCAGCAGTGCAGCACTTTCTCTGTGATAACCCACCAGCAGTGCCGCACTTGCTCTGTGATAACTCACCGACAGTGCAGCACTTTCTCTGTGATAACCCACTGACAGTGCAGCACGTTCCCTGTGATAACCCACTGACAGTGCAGCACTTTCTCTGTGATAACCCAGTGACAGTGCAGCACTTTCTCTGTGATAACTCACCGACAGTGCAGCACTTTCCCTGTGATAACTTACTGACAGTGCAGCACTTTCTCTTTGATAACACACTGACAGTGCAGCACTTTCTCAGTGATAACCCACTGACAGTGCAGCACTTTCTCTGTGATAACCCACTGACAGTGCAGCACTTTCTCTGTGATAACTCACTGACAGTGCAGCACTTTCTCAGTGATAACCCACTGACAGTGCAGCACTTTCTCTGTGATAACCCACTGACAGTGCAGCACTTTCTCTGTGATAACCCACTGACAGTGCAGCACTTTCCCTGTGATAACCCACTGACAGTGCAGCACTTTCGCTGTGATAACCCACTGAGAGTGCAGCACTTTCTCTGTGATAAACCACTGACAGTGCAGCACTTTCTCTGTGATAACCCACCGTCAGTACAGCACTTTCTCTGTGATAAACCACCGACAGTACAGCACTTTCTCTGTGATAACCCACTGACAGTGCAGCACTTTCTCTGTGATAACACATTGACAGTGCAGCACTTTCTCTGTGATAACCCACTGACAGTACAGCACTTTCCCTGTGATAACCCACTGACAGTGCAGTACTTCTCTGTGATTACACATTGACAGTACAGCACTTTCTCTGTGATAACACATTGACAGTGCAGCCCTTTCTCTGTGATAACCCACCGACAGTGCAGCACTTTCCCTGTGATAACCCACTGGCAGTGCAGCACTTCTCTGTGATAACACATTGAGAGTGCAGCACTTTCCCTGCGATAACCCACTGACAGTGCAGCACTTTCTCTGTGATAACCCACTGACAGTGCAGCACTTTATCTGTGATAACTCACCGACAGTGCAGCACTTTCTCTGTGACAAATCACCGACAGTGCAGCAGTTTCACTGTGATAACTTACCAACAGTGCAGCATTTTCTCTGTGATAAATCACTGTCAGTGCAGCACTTTCTCTGTGATAACTTACCGACAGTGCAGCACTTTCTCTGTGATAACCCACTGGCAGTGCAGCACTTCTCGGTGATAACACATTGAGAGTGCAGCACATTCCCTGCGATAACCCACTGACAGTGCAGCACTTTCTCTGTGATAACTCACCGACAGTGCAGCACTTTCTCTGTGATAAATCACCGACAGTCCAGCAGTTTCACTGTGATAAATCACTGACAGTGCAGCACTTTCTCTGTGATAACTTACCGACAGTGCAGCACTTTCTCTGTGATAACCCACTGACAGTGCAGCACGTTCCCTGTGATAACCCACTGACAGTGCAGCACTTTCTCTGTGATAACCCAGTGACAGTGCAGCACTTTCTCTGTGATAACCCACTGACAGTGCAGCACTTTCTTTGTGATAACCCACCGACAGTGCAGCACTTTCTTTGTGATAACTCGCGACAGTGCAGCACTTTATCTGTGATGACTCACCAGCAGTGCAGCACTTTCTCTGTGATAACCCACCAGCAGTGCCGCACTTTCTCTGTGATAACTCACCGACAGTGCAGCACTTTCTCTGTGATGACTCACCAGCAGTGCAGCAATTTCTCTGTGATAACCCACCAGTAGTGCAGCACTTTCTCTGTGATAAGTCACTGACAGTGCAGCACTTTCTCTGTGATAACTCACCGACAGTGCAGCACTTTCCATGTGATAACTTACTGACAGTGCAGCACTTTCTCTTTGATAACACACTGACAGTGCAGCACTTTCTCTGTGATAACCCACTGACAGTGCAGCACTTTCTCTGTGATAACTTACTGACAGTGCAGCACTTTCTCTGTGATAACCCACTGACAGTGCAGCACTTTCTCAGTGATAACCCACTGACAGTGCAGCACTTTCTCTGTGATAACCCACTGACAGTGCAGCACTTTCTCTGTGATAACACATTGACAGTGCAGCACTTTCCCTGTGATAACCCACTGACAGTGCAGCACTTTCTCTGTGATAACCCACCGACAGTGCAGCACTTTCTCTGTGATAACCCCATGACAGTGCAGCACTTCTCTGTGATAACACACTGACAGTGCAGCACTTTCTCTGTGATAACACATTGACAGTGCAGCACTTTCCCTGCGATAACCCACTGACAGTGCAGCACTTTCCCTGTGATAACCCACTGACAGTGCAGCACTTTATCTGTGATAACTCACCGACAGTGCAGCACTTTCTCTGTGACAAATCACCGACAGTGCAGCAGTTTCACTGTGATAACTTACCGACAGTGCAGCATTTTCTCTGTGAGAAATCACTGTCAGTGCAGCACTTTCTCTGTGATAACTCACCGACAGTGCAGCACTTTCTCTGTGATAAATCACCGACAGTGCAGCAGTTTCACTGTGATAAATCACTGACAGTGCAGCACTTTCTCTGTGATAACTTACCGACAGTGCAGCACTTTCTCTGTGATAACCCACTGACAGTGCAGCACGTTCCCTGTGATAACCCACTGACAGTGCAGCACTTTCTCTGTGATAACCCAGTGACAGTGCAGCACTTTCTCTGTGATAACCCACTGACAGTGCAGCACTTTCTTTGTGATAACCAACCGACAGTGCAGCACTTTCTTTGTGATAACTCGCGACAGTGCAGCACTTTATCTGTGATGACTCACCAGCAGTGCAGCACTTTCTCTGTGATAACCCACCAGCAGTGCCGCACTTGCTCTGTGATAACTCACCGACAGTGCAGCACTTTCTCTGTGATAACCCACTGACAGTGCAGCACGTTCCCTGTGATAACCCACTGACAGTGCAGCACTTTCTCTGTGATAACCCAGTGACAGTGCAGCACTTTCTCTGTGATAACTCACCGACAGCGCAGCACTTTCCCTGTGATAACTTACTGACAGTGCAGCACTTTCTCTTTGATAACACACTGACAGTGCAGCACTTTCTCAGTGATAACCCACTGACAGTGCAGCACTTTCTCTGTGATAACCCACTGACAGTGCAGCACTTTCTCTGTGATAACTCACTGACAGTGCAGCACTTTCTCTGTGATAACCCACTGACAGTGCAGCACTTTCCCTTATGATAACACACTGACAGTGCAGCACTTTCCCTGTGATAACCCACTGACAGTACAGCACTTTCCCTGTGATAACCCACCGACAGTGCAGCACATTCTCTGCGATAACACACTGACAGTGAAGCACTTTCTCTGTGATAACACACTGACAGTGCAGCACTTTCTCTGTGATAACCCACTGACAGTGCAGCACTTTCCCTGTGATAACCCACTGACAGTGAAGCACTTTCTCTGTGATAACCCACTGACAGTTAGCACTTTCCCTGTGATAACCCACTGACAGTGCAGCACTTGCTCTGCGATAACTCGCTGACAGTGCAGCACTTTCTCTGTGATAACCCACTGACAGTGCAGCACTTTCCCTGTGATAACCCACTGACAGTGCAGCACTTTATCTGTGATAACTCACCGACAGTGCAGCACTTTCTCTGTGACAAATCACCGACAGTGCAGCAGTTTCACTGTGATAACTTACCAACAGTGCAGCATTTTCTCTGTGATAAATCACTGTCAGTGCAGCACTTTCTCTGTGATAACTTACCGACAGTGCAGCACTTTCTCTGTGATAACCCACTGGCAGTGCAGCACATCTCGGTGATAACACATTGAGAGTGCAGCACATTCCCTGCGATAACCCACTGACAGTGCAGCACTTTCTCTGTGATAACTCACCGACAGTGCAGCACTTTCTCTGTGATAAATCACCGACAGTCCAGCAGTTTCACTGTGATAAATCACTGACAGTGCAGCACTTTCTCTGTGATAACTTACCGACAGTGCAGCACTTTCTCTGTGATAACCCACTGACAGTGCAGCACGTTCCCTGTGATAACCCACTGACAGTGCAGCACTTTCTCTGTGATAACCCAGTGACAGTGCAGCACTTTCTCTGTGATAACCCACTGACAGTGCAGCACTTTCTTTGTGATAACCAACCGACAGTGCAGCACTTTCTTTGTGATAACTCGCGACAGTGCAGCACTTTATCTGTGATGACTCACCAGCAGTGCAGCACTTTCTCTGTGATAACCCACCAGCAGTGCCGCACTTGCTCTGTGATAACTCACCGACAGTGCAGCACTTTCTCTGTGATAACCCACTGACAGTGCAGCACGTTCCCTGTGATAACCCACTGACAGTGCAGCACTTTCTCTGTGATAACCCAGTGACAGTGCAGCACTTTCTCTGTGATAACTCACCGACAGTGCAGCACTTTCCCTGTGATAACTTACTGACAGTGCAGCACTTTCTCTTTGATAACACACTGACAGTGCAGCACTTTCTCAGTGATAACCCACTGACAGTGCAGCACTTTCTCTGTGATAACCCACTGACAGTGCAGCACTTTCTCTGTGATAACTCACTGACAGTGCAGCACTTTCTCTGTGATAACCCACTGACAGTGCAGCACTTTCCCTTATGATAACACACTGACAGTGCAGCACTTTCCCTGTGATAACCCACTGACAGTACAGCACTTTCCCTGTGATAACCCACCGACAGTGCAGCACATTCTCTGCGATAACACACTGACAGTGAAGCACTTTCTCTGTGATAACACACTGACAGTGCAGCACTTTCTCTGTGATAACCCACTGACAGTGCAGCACTTTCCCTGTGATAACCCACTGACAGTGAAGCACTTTCTCTGTGATAACCCACTGACAGTTAGCACTTTCCCTGTGATAACCCACTGACAGTGCAGCACTTGCTCTGCGATAACTCGCTGACAGTGCAGCACTTTCTCTGTGATAACCCACTGACAGTGCAGCACTTTCTCTGTGATAACCCACTGACAGTGCAGCACTTTATCTGTGATAACTCACCGACAGTGCAGCACTTTCTCTGTGACAAATCACCGACAGTGCAGCAGTTTCACTGTGATAACTTACCAACAGTGCAGCATTTTCTCTGTGATAAATCACTGTCAGTGCAGCACTTTCTCTGTGATAACTTACCGACAGTGCAGCACTTTCTCTGTGATAACCCACTGGCAGTGCAGCACTTCTCGGTGATAACACATTGAGAGTGCAGCACATTCCCTGCGATAACCCACTGACAGTGCAGCACTTTCTCTGTGATAACTCACCGACAGTGCAGCACTTTCTCTGTGATAAATCACCGACAGTCCAGCAGTTTCACTGTGATAAATCACTGACAGTGCAGCACTTTCTCTGTGATAACTTACCGACAGTGCAGCACTTTCTCTGTGATAACCCACTGACAGTGCAGCACGTTCCCTGTGATAACCCACTGACAGTGCAGCACTTTCTCTGTGATAACCCAGTGACAGTGCAGCACTTTCTCTGTGATAACCCACTGACAGTGCAGCACTTTCTTTGTGATAACCCACCGACAGTGCAGCACTTTCTTTGTGATAACTCGCGACAGTGCAGCACTTTATCTGTGATGACTCACCAGCAGTGCAGCACTTTCTCTGTGATAACCCACCAGCAGTGCCGCACTTTCTCTGTGATAACTCACCGACAGTGCAGCACTTTCTCTGTGATGACTCACCAGCAGTGCAGCAATTTCTCTGTGATAACCCACCAGTAGTGCAGCACTTTCTCTGTGATAAGTCACTGACAGTGCAGCACTTTCTCTGTGATAACTCACCGACAGTGCAGCACTTTCCATGTGATAACTTACTGACAGTGCAGCACTTTCTCTTTGATAACACACTGACAGTGCAGCACTTTCTCTGTGATAACCCACTGACAGTGCAGCACTTTCTCTGTGATAACTTACTGACAGTGCAGCACTTTCTCTGTGATAACCCACTGACAGTGCAGCACTTTCTCAGTGATAACCCACTGACAGTGCAGCACTTTCTCTGTGATAACCCACTGACAGTGCAGCACTTTCTCTGTGATAACACATTGACAGTGCAGCACTTTCCCTGTGATAACCCACTGACAGTGCAGCACTTTCTCTGTGATAACCCACCGACAGTGCAGCACTTTCTCTGTGATAACCCCATGACAGTGCAGCACTTCTCTGTGATAACACACTGACAGTGCAGCACTTTCTCTGTGATAACACATTGACAGTGCAGCACTTTCCCTGCGATAACCCACTGACAGTGCAGCACTTTCCCTGTGATAACCCACTGACAGTGCAGCACTTTATCTGTGATAACTCACCGACAGTGCAGCACTTTCTCTGTGACAAATCACCGACAGTGCAGCAGTTTCACTGTGATAACTTACCGACAGTGCAGCATTTTCTCTGTGAGAAATCACTGTCAGTGCAGCACTTTCTCTGTGATAACTCACCGACAGTGCAGCACTTTCTCTGTGATAAATCACCGACAGTGCAGCAGTTTCACTGTGATAAATCACTGACAGTGCAGCACTTTCTCTGTGATAACTTACCGACAGTGCAGCACTTTCTCTGTGATAACCCACTGACAGTGCAGCACGTTCCCTGTGATAACCCACTGACAGTGCAGCACTTTCTCTGTGATAACCCAGTGACAGTGCAGCACTTTCTCTGTGATAACCCACTGACAGTGCAGCACTTTCTTTGTGATAACCAACCGACAGTGCAGCACTTTCTTTGTGATAACTCGCGACAGTGCAGCACTTTATCTGTGATGACTCACCAGCAGTGCAGCACTTTCTCTGTGATAACCCACCAGCAGTGCCGCACTTGCTCTGTGATAACTCACCGACAGTGCAGCACTTTCTCTGTGATAACCCACTGACAGTGCAGCACGTTCCCTGTGATAACCCACTGACAGTGCAGCACTTTCTCTGTGATAACCCAGTGACAGTGCAGCACTTTCTCTGTGATAACTCACCGACAGTGCAGCACTTTCCCTGTGATAACTTACTGACAGTGCAGCACTTTCTCTTTGATAACACACTGACAGTGCAGCACTTTCTCAGTGATAACCCACTGACAGTGCAGCACTTTCTCTGTGATAACCCACTGACAGTGCAGCACTTTCTCTGTGATAACTCACTGACAGTGCAGCACTTTCTCTGTGATAACCCACTGACAGTGCAGCACTTTCCCTTATGATAACACACTGACAGTGCAGCACTTTCCCTGTGATAACCCACTGACAGTACAGCACTTTCCCTGTGATAACCCACCGACAGTGCAGCACATTCTCTGCGATAACACACTGACAGTGAAGCACTTTCTCTGTGATAACACACTGACAGTGCAGCACTTTCTCTGTGATAACCCACTGACAGTGCAGCACTTTCCCTGTGATAACCCACTGACAGTGAAGCACTTTCTCTGTGATAACCCACTGACAGTTAGCACTTTCCCTGTGATAACCCACTGACAGTGCAGCACTTGCTCTGCGATAACTCGCTGACAGTGCAGCACTTTCTCTGTGATAACCCACTGACAGTGCAGCACTTTCCCTGTGATAACCCACTGACAGTGCAGCACTTTCCCTGTGATAACCCACTGACAGTGCAGCACTTTCTCTGTGATAACCCACTGACAGTTCAGCACTTTCCCTGTGATAACCCACTGACAGTGCAGCACTTTCTCTGTGATAACCCACTGTCAGTGCAGCACTTTCTCTGCGATAACTCACTGACAGCGCAGCACTTTCTCTGTGATAACCCACTGACAGTGCAGCACTTTCTCTGTGACAACTCACTGACAGTGCAGCACTTTCCCTGTGATAACCCACTGACAGTGCAGCACTTTCCATGTGATAACCCAGTGACAGTGCAGCACTTTCCCTGTGATAACCCACTGACAGTGCAGTACTTTCTCTGTGATAACCCACTGACAGTGCAGCACTTTCTCTGTGATAACACATTGACAGTGCAGCACTTTCCCTGTGATAACCCTCTGACAGTGCAGCACTTTCTCTGTGATAACCCACCGACAGTGAAGCACTTTCTCTGTGATAACCCACTGACAGTGCAGCACTTTCTCTGTGATAACAAATTGACAGTGCAGCACTTTCCCTGTGATAACCCACTGACAGTGCAGCACTTTCTCTGTGATAACCCACCGACAGTGAAGCACTTTCTCTGTGATAACCCACTGACAGTGCAGCACTTCTCTGTGATAACACATTGACAGTGCAGCACTTTCTCTGTGATAACACATTGACAGTGCAGCACTTTCTCTGTGATAACCCACTGACAGTGCAGCACTTTATCTGTGATAACTCACCGACAGTGCAGCACTTTCTCTGTGACAAATCACCGACAGTGCAGCAGTTTCACTGTGATAACTTACCGACAGTGCAGCATTTTCTCTGTGATAAATCACTGTCAGTGCAGCACTTTCTCTGTGATAACTTACCGACTTTGCAGCACTTTGTCTGTGATAACCCACTGGCAGTGCAGCACTTCTCTGTGATAACACATTGAGAGTGCAGCACATTCCCTGCGATAACCCACTGACAGTGCAGCACTTTCTCTGTGATAACTCACCGACAGTGCAGCACTTTCTCTGTGATAAATCACCGACAGTGCAGCAGTTTCACAGTGATAAATCACTGACAGTGCAGCACTTTCTCTGTGATAACTTACCGACAGTGCAGCACTTTCTCTGTGATAACCCACTGACAGTGCAGCACGTTCCCTGTGATAACCCACTGACAGTGCAGCACTTTCTCTGTGATAACCCAGTGACAGTGCAGCACTTTCTCTGTGATAACCTACTGACAGTGCAGCACTTTCTTTGTGATAACCAACCGACAGTGCAGCACTTTCTTTGTGATAACTCGAGACAGTGCAGCACTTTATCTGTGATGACTCACCAGCAGTGCAGCACTTTCTCTGTGATAACCCACCAGCAGTGCCGCACTTGCTCTGTGATAACTCACCGACAGTGCAGCACTTTCTCTGTGATGACTCACCAGCAGTGCAGCACTTTCTCTGTGATAACCAACCAGCAGTGCAGCACTTTCTCTGTGATAAGTCACTGACAGTGCAGCACTTTCTCTGTGATAACTCACCGACAGTGCAGCACTTTCCCTGTGATAACTTACTGACAGTGCAGCACTTTCTCTTTGATAACACACTGACAGTGCAGCACTTTCTCTGTGATAACCCACTGACAGTGCAGCACTTTCTCTGTGATAACTTACTGACAGTGCAGCACTTTCTCTGTGATAACCCACTGACAGTGCAGCACTTTCTCAGTGATAACCCACTGACAGTGCAGCACTTTCTCTGTGATAACCCACTGACAGTGCAGCACTTTCTCTGTGATAACTCACTGACAGTGCAGCACTTTCTCTGTGATAACCCACTGACAGTGCAGCACTTTCCCTTATGATAACACACTGACAGTGCAGCACTTTCCCTGTGATAACCCACTGACAGTACAGCACTTTCCCTGTGATAACCCACCGACAGTGCAGCACATTCTCTGCGATAACACACTGACAGTGCAGCACTTTCTCTGTGATAACACACTGACAGTGCAGCACTTTCTCTGTGATAACCCACTGACAGTGCAGCACTTTCCCTGTGATAACCCACTGACAGTGAAGCACTTTCTCTGTGATAACCCACTGACAGTTAGCACTTTCCCTGTGATAACCCACTGACAGTGCAGCACTTGCTCTGCGATAACTCGCTGACAGTGCAGCACTTTCTCTGTGATAACCCACTGACAGTGCAGCACTTTCCCTGTGATAACCCACTGACAGTGCAGCACTTTCCCTGTGATAACCCACTGACAGTGCAGCACTTTCTCTGTGATAACCCACTGACAGTTCAGCACTTTCCCTGTGATAACCCACTGACAGTGCAGCACTTTCTCTGTGATAACCCACTGTCAGTGCAGCACTTTCTCTGCGATAACTCACTGACAGCGCAGCACTTTCTCTGTGATAACCCACTGACAGTGCAGCACTTTCTCTGTGACAACTCACTGACAGTGCAGCACTTTCCCTGTGATAACCCACTGACAGTGCAGCACTTTCCATGTGATAACCCAGTGACAGTGCAGCACTTTCCCTGTGATAACACACTGACAGTGCAGCACTTTCTCTGTGATAACCCAGTGACAGTGCAGCACTTTCCCTGTGATAACCCACTGACAGTGCAGCACTTTCTCTGTGATAACACGTTGACAGTGCAGCACTTTCCCTGTGATAACACACTGAGAGTGCAGCACTTTCCCTGTGATAACCCACTGACATTGCAGCACTTTCCATTTGATAACACACTGAGAGTGCAGCACTTTCCCTGTGATAACACACTGAGAGTGCAGCACTTTTCCTGTGATAACCCACCGACAGTGCAGCACTTTCTCTGTGATAACTCACTGACAGTGCAGCACTTTCCCTGTGATAACTCAGTGACAGTGCAGCACTTTCCCTGTGATAACCCACTGACAGTGCAGCACTTTCTCTGTGATAACTCACTGACAGTGAAACACTTTCTCTGTGATAACCCACTGACAGTGCAGCACTTTCTCTGTGATAACCCACTGACAGTGCAGCACTTTCGCTGTGATAACACACTGACAGTACAGCACTTTCCCTGTGATAACCCACTGACAGTGCAGCACTTTCTCTGTGATAAACCACTGACAGTGCAGCACTTTCTCTGTGATAACCCACCGTCAGTACAGCACTTTCTCTGTGATAAGTCCCCGACAGAACAGCACTTTCCCTGTGATAACCCACTGACAGTGCAGCACTTTCTCTGTGATAACTTACCGACAGTGCAGCACTTTCTCTGTGATAACCCACTGACAGTACAGCACTTTCCCTGTGATAACCCACTGAGAGTACAGCACTTTCCCTGTGATAACCCACTGACAGTGCAGTACTTTCTCTGTGATAACCCACTGACAGTGCAGCACCTTCTCTGTGATAACACAATGACAGTGAAGCACTTTCCCTGTGATAACCCACTGACAGTGCAGCACTTTCTCTGTGATAACCCACCGACAGTGCAGCACTTTCTCTGTGATAACCCACTGACAGTGCAGCACTTCTCTGTGATAACACATTGACAGTGCAGCACTTTCTCTGTGATAACACATTGACAGTGCAGCACTTTCTCTGTGATAACCCACCGACAGTGCAGCACTTTCCCTGTAATAACCCACTGGCAGTGCAGCACTTCTCTGTGATAACACATTGAGAGTGCAGCACTTTCCCTGCGATAACCCACTGACAGTGCAGCACTTTCTCTGTGATAACCCACTGACAGTGCAGCACTTTATCTGTGATAACTCACCGACAGTGCAGCACTTTCTCTGTGACAAATCACTGACAGTGCAGCAGTTTCACTGTGATAACTTACCGACAGTGCAGCATTTTCTCTGTGATAAATCACTGTCAGTGCAGCACTTTCTCTGTGATAACTTACCGACAGTGCAGTACTTTCTCTGTGATAACCCACTGGCAGTGCAGCACTTCTCTGTGATAACACATTGAGAGTGCAGCACTTTCCCTGCGATAACCCACTGACAGTGCAGCACTTTCTCTGTGATAACTCACCGACAGTGCAGCACTTTCTCTGTGATAAATCACCGACAGTGCAGCAGATTCACTGTGATAAATCACTGACAGTGCAGCACTTTCTCTGTGATAACTTACCGAAAGTGCAGCACTTTCTCTGTGATAACCCACTGACAGTGCAGCACGTTCCCTGTGATAACCCACTGACAGTGCAGCACTTTCTCTGTGATAACCCACTGACAGTGCAGCACTTTCTCTGTGATAACCCACTGACAGTGCAGCACTTTCTTTGTGATAACCCACCGACAGTGCAGCACTTTCTTTGTGATAACTCGCGACAGTGCAGCACTTTATCTGTGATGACTCACCAGCAGTGCAGCACTTTCTCTGTGATAACCCACCAGCAGTGCAGCAGTTTCTCTGTGATAACTCACCGACAGTGCAGCACTTTCTCTGTGATGACTCACCAGCAGTGCAGCACTTTCTCTGTGATAACCCACCAGCAGTGCAGCACTTTCTCTGTGATAAGTCACTGACAGTGCAGCACTTTCTCTGTGATAACTCACCGACAGTGCAGCACTTTCCCTGTGATAACTTACTGACAGTGCAGCACTTTCTCTTTGATAACACACTGACAGTGCAGCACATTCTCTGTGATAACCCACTGACAGTGCAGCACTTTCTCTGTGATAACCCACTGACAGTGCAGCACTTTCTCTGTGATAACCCACTGACAGTGCAGCACTTTCTCAGTGATAATCCACTGACAGTGCAGCACTTTCTCTGTGATAACCCACTGACAGTGCAGCACTTTCTCTGTGATAACTCACTGACAGTGCAGCACTTTCTCTGTGATAACCCACTGACAGTGCAGCACTTCCTCTGTGATAACCCACTGACAGTGCAGCACTTTATCTGTGATAACCCACTGACAGTGCAGCACTTTCTCTGTGATAACCCACTGACAGTGCAGCACTTCTCTGTGATAACACATTGAGAGTGCAGCACATTCCCTGCGATAACCCACTGACAGTGCAGCACTTTCTCTGTGATAACTCGCCGACAGTGCAGCACTTTCTCTGTGATAAATCACCGACAGTGCAGCAGTTTCACTGTGATAAATCACTGAGAGTGCAGCACTTTCTCTGTGATAACTTACCGACAGTGCAGCACTTTCTCTGTGATAACCCACTGACAGTGCAGCACGTTCCCTGTGATAACCCACTGACAGTGCAGCACTTTCTCTGTGATAACCCACTGACAGTGCAGCACTTTATCTGTGATGACTCACCAGCAGTGCAGCACTTTCTCTGTGATAACCCACCAGCAGTGCCGCACTTTCACTGTGATAACTCACCGACAGTGCAGCACTTTCTCTGTGATGACTCACCAGCAGTGCAGCACTTTCTCTGTGATAAGTCACTGACAGTGCAGCACTTTCTCTGTGATAACTCACCGACAGTGCAGCACTTTCCCTGTGATAACTTACTGACAGTGCAGCACATTCTCTTTGATAACCCACTGACAGTGCAGCACTTTCTCAGTGATAACCCACTGACAGTGCAGCACTTTCTCTGTGATAACCCACTGACAGTGCAGCACTTTCTCTGTGATAACCCACTGACAGTGCAGCACTTTCCCTGTGATAACCCACTGACAGTGCAGCACTTTCGCTGTGATAACACACTGACAGTACAGCACTTTCCCTGTGATAACCCACTGATAGTGCAGCACTTTCTCTGTGATAAACCACTGACAGTGCAGCACTTTCTCTGTGATAACCCACCGTCAGTACAGCACTTTCTCTGTGATAAACCACCGACAGTACAGCACTTTCTCTGTGATAACCCACTGACAGTGCAGCACTTTCTCTGTGATAACACATTGACAGTGCAGCACTTTCTCTGTGATAACACATTGACAGTGCAGCACTTTCTCTGTGATAACCCACTGACAGTACAGCACTTTCCCTGTGATAACCCACTGACAGTGCAGTACTTTCTCTGTGATAACCCACTGACAGTGCAGCACTTTCTCTGTGATAACACATTGACAGTGCAGCACTTTCCCTGTGATAACCCACTGACAGTGCAGCACTTTCTCTGTGATAACCCACCGACAGTGCAGCACTTTCTCTGTGATAACCCACTGACAGTGCAGCACTTTCTCTGTGATAACACATTGACAGTGCAGCCCTTTCTCTGTGAAAACCCACCGACAGTGCAGCACTTTCCCTGTGATAACCCACTGGCAGTGCAGCACTTCTCTGTGATAACACATTGAGAGTGCAGCACTTTCCCTGCGATAACCCACTGACAGTGCAGCACTTTCTCTGTGATAACCCACGGACAGTGCAGCACTTTCTCTGTGATAACTCACCGACAGTGCAGCACTTTCTCTGTGACAAATCACCGACAGTGCAGCAGTTTCACTGTGATAACTTACCGACAGTGCAGCATTTTCTCTGTGATAAATCACTGTCAGTGCAGCACTTTCTCTGTGATAACTTACCGACAGTGCAGCACTTTCTCTGTGATAACCCACTGGCAGTGCAGCACTTCTCGGTGATAACACATTGAGAGTGCAGCACATTCCCTGCGATAACCCACTGACAGTGCAGCACTTTCTCTGTGATAACTCACCGACAGTGCAGCACTTTCTCTGTGATAAATCACCGACAGTGCAGCAGTTTCACTGTGATAAATCACTGACAGTGCAGCACTTTCTCTGTGATAACTTACCGACAGTGCAGCACTTTCTCTCTGATAACCCACTGACAGTGCAGCACGTTCCCTGTGATAACCCACTGACAGTGCAGCACTTTCTCTGTGATAACCCAGTGACAGTGCAGCACTTTCTCTGTGATAACCCACTGACAGTGCAGCACTTTCTTTGTGATAACCCACCGACAGTGCAGCACTTTCTTTGTGATAACTCGCGACAGTGCAGCACTTTATCTGTGATGACTCACCAGCAGTGCAGCACTTTCTCTGTGATAACCCACCAGCAGTGCCGCACTTTCTCTGTGATAACTCACCGACAGTGCAGCACTTTCTCTGTGATGACTCACCAGCAGTGCAGCACTTTCTCTGTGATAACCCACCAGCAGTGCAGCACTTTCTCTGTGATAAGTCACTGACAGTGCAGCACTTTCTCTGTGATAACTCACCGACAGTGCAGCACTTTCCATGTGATAACTTACTGACAGTGCAGCACTTTCTCTTTGATAACACACTGACAGTGCAGCACTTTCTCTGTGATAACCCACTGACAGTGCAGCACTTTCTCTGTGATAACTCACTGACAGTGCAGCACTTTCTCTGTGATAACCCACTGACAGTACAGCACTTTCCCTGTGATAACCCACTGACAGTACAGCACTTTCCCTGTGATAACCCACTGACAGTGCAGTACTTTCTCTGTGATAACCCACTGACAGTGCAGCACTTTCTCTGTGATAACACATTGACAGTGAAGCTCTTTCCCTGTGATAACCCACTGACAGTGCAGCACTTTCTCTGTGATAACCCACCGACAGTGCAGCACTTTCTCTGTGATAACCCACTGACAGTGCAGCACTTCTCTGTGATAACACATTGACAGTGCAGCACTTTCTCTGTGATAACTCATTGACAGTGCAGCACTTTCTCTGTGATAACCCACCGACAGTGCAGCACTTTCCCTGTAATAACCCACTGGCAGTGCAGCACTTCTCTGTGATAACACATTGAGAGTGCAGCACTTTCCCTGCGATAACCCACTGACAGTGCAGCACTTTCTCTGTGATAACCCACTGACAGTGCAGCACTTTATCTGTGATAACTCACCGACAGTGCAGCACTTTCTCTGTGACAAATCACCGACAGTGCAGCAGTTTCACTGTGATAACTTACCGACAGTGCAGCATTTTCTCTGTGATAAATCACTGTCAGTGCAGCACTTTCTCTGTGATAACTTACCGACAGTGCAGTACTTTCTCTGTGATAACCCACTGGCAGTGCAGCACTTCTCTGTGATAACACATTGAGTGTGCAGCACTTTCCCTGCGATAACCCACAGACAGTGCAGCACTTTCTCTGTGATAACTCACCGACAGTGCAGCACTTTCTCTGTGATAAATCACCGACAGTGCAGCAGATTCACTGTGATAAATCACTGACAGTGCAGCACTTTCTCTGTGATAACTTACCGACAGTGCAGCACTTTCTCTGTGATAACCCACTGACAGTGCAGCACGTTCCCTGTGATAACCCACTGACAGTGCAGCACTTTCTCTGTGATAACCCACTGACAGTGCAGCACTTTCTCTGTGATAACCCACTGACAGTGCAGCACTTTCTTTGTGATAACCCACCGACAGTGCAGCACTTTCTTTGTGATAACTCGCGACAGTGCAGCACTTTATCTGTGATGACTCACCAGCAGTGCAGCACTTTCTCTGTGATAACCCACCAGCAGTGCAGCAGTTTCTCTGTGATAACTCACCGACAGTGCAGCACTTTCTCTGTGATGACTCACCAGCAGTGCAGCACTTTCTCTGTGATAACCCACCAGCAGTGCAGCACTTTCTCTGTGATAAGTCACTGACAGTGCAGCACTTTCTCTGTGATAACTCACCGACAGTGCAGCACTTTCCCTGTGATAACTTACTGACAGTGCAGCACTTTCTCTTTGATAACACACTGACAGTGCAGCACTTTCTCTGTGATAACCCACTGACAGTGCAGCACTTTCTCTGTGATAACTTACTGACAGTGCAGCACTTTCTCTGTGATAACCCACTGACAGTGCAGCACTTTCTCAGTGATAATCCACTGACAGTGCAGCACTTTCTCTGTGATAACCCACTGACAGTGCAGCACTTTCTCTGTGATAACTCACTGACAGTGCAGCACTTTCTCTGTGATAACCCACTGACAGTGCAGCACTTCCTCTGTGATAACCCACTGACAGTGCAGCACTTTATCTGTGATAACCCACTGACAGTGCAGCACTTTCTCTGTGATAACCCACTGGCAGTGCAGCACTTCTCTGTGATAACACATTGAGAGTGCAGCATATTCCCTGCGATATCCCACTGACAGTGCAGCACTTTCTCTGTGATAACTCACCGACAGTGCAGCACTTTCTCTGTGATAAATCACCGACAGTGCAGCAGTTTCACTGTGATAAATCACTGACAGTGCAGTACTTTCTCTGTGATAACTTACCGACAGTGCAGCACTTTCTCTGTGATAACCCACTGACAGTGCAGCACGTTCCCTGTGATAACCCACTGACAGTGCAGCACTTTCTCTGTGATAACCCACTGACAGTGCAGCACTTTCTTTGTGATAACCCACCGACAGTGCAGCACTTTCTTTGTGATAACTCGCGACAGTGCAGCACTTTATCTGTGATGACTCACCAGCAGTGCAGCACTTTCTCTGTGATAACCCACCAGCAGTGCCGCACTTTCTCTGTGATAACTCACCGACAGTGCAGCACTTTCTCTGTGATGACTCACCAGCAGTGCAGCACTTTCTCTGTGATAAGTCACTGACAGTGCAGCACTTTCTCTGTGATAACTCACCGACAGTGCAGCACTTTCCCTGTGATAACTTACTGACAGTGCAGCACATTCTCTTTGATAACACACTGACAGTGCAGCACTTTCTCTGTGATAACCCACTGACAGTGCAGCACTTTCTCTGTGATAACTTACTGACAGTGCAGCACTTTCTCTGTGATAACCCACTGACAGTGCAGCACTTTCTCAGTGATAACCCACTGACAGTGCAGCACTTTCTCTGTGATAACCCACTGACAGTGCAGCACTTTCTCTGTGATAACCCACTGACAGTGCAGCACTTTCCCTGTGATAACCCACTGACAGTGCAGCACTTTCGCTGTGATAACACACTGACAGTACAGCACTTTCCCTGTGATAACCCACTGATAGTGCAGCACTTTCTCTGTGATAAACCACTGACAGTGCAGCACTTTCTCTGTGATAACCCACCGTCAGTACAGCACTTTCTCTGTGATAAACCACCGACAGTACAGCACTTTCTCTGTGATAACCCACTGACAGTGCAGCACTTTCTCTGTGATAACACATTGACAGTGCAGCACTTTCTCTGTGATAACACATTGACAGTGCAGCACTTTCTCTGTGATAACCCACTGACAGTACAGCACTTTCCCTGTGATAACCCACTGACAGTGCAGTACTTTCTCTGTGATAACCCACTGACAGTGCAGCACTTTCTCTGTGATAACACATTGACAGTGCAGCACTTTCCCTGTGATAACCCACTGACAGTGCAGCACTTTCTCTGTGATAACCCACCGACAGTGCAGCACTTTCTCTGTGATAACCCACTGACAGTGCAGCACTTTCTCTGTGATAACACATTGACAGTGCAGCCCTTTCTCTGTGATAACCCACCGACAGTGCAGCACTTTCCCTGTGATAACCCACTGGCAGTGCAGCACTTCTCTGTGATAACACATTGAGAGTGCAGCACTTTCCCTGCGATAACCCACTGACAGTGCAGCACTTTCTCTGTGATAACCCACTGACAGTGCAGCACTTTCTCTGTGATAACTCACCGACAGTGCAGCACTTTCTCTGTGACAAATCACCGACAGTGCAGCAGTTTCACTGTGATAACTTACCGACAGTGCAGCATTTTCTCTGTGATAAATCACTGTCAGTGCAGCACTTTCTCTGTGATAACTTACCGACAGTGCAGCACTTTCTCTGTGATAACCCACTGGCAGTGCAGCACTTCTCGGTGATAACACATTGAGAGTGCAGCACATTCCCTGCGATAACCCACTGACAGTGCAGCACTTTCTCTGTGATAACTCACCGACAGTGCAGCACTTTCTCTGTGATAAATCACCGACAGTGCAGCAGTTTCACTGTGATAAATCACTGACAGTGCAGCACTTTCTCTGTGATAACTTACCGACAGTGCAGCACTTTCTCTGTGATAACCCACTGACAGTGCAGCACGTTCCCTGTGATAACCCACTGACAGTGCAGCACTTTCTCTGTGATAACCCAGTGACAGTGCAGCACTTTCTCTGTGATAACCCACTGACAGTGCAGCACTTTCTTTGTGATAACCCACCGACAGTGCAGCACTTTCTTTGTGATAACTCGCGACAGTGCAGCACTTTATCTGTGATGACTCACCAGCAGTGCAGCACTTTCTCTGTGATAACCCACCAGCAGTGCCGCACTTTCTCTGTGATAACTCACCGACAGTGCAGCACTTTCTCTGTGATGACTCACCAGCAGTGCAGCAATTTCTCTGTGATAACCCACCAGTAGTGCAGCACTTTCTCTGTGATAAGTCACTGACAGTGCAGCACTTTCTCTGTGATAACTCACCGACAGTGCAGCACTTTCCATGTGATAACTTACTGACAGTGCAGCACTTTCTCTTTGATAACACACTGACAGTGCAGCACTTTCTCTGTGATAACCCACTGACAGTGCAGCACTTTCTCAGTGATAACTTACTGACAGTGCAGCACTTTCTCTGTGATAACCCACTGACAGTGCAGCACTTTCTCAGTGATAACCCACTGACAGTGCAGCACTTTCTCTGTGATAACCCACTGACAGTGCATCACTTTCTCTGTGATAACACATTGACAGTGCAGCACTTTCCCTGTGATAACCCACTGACAGTGCAGCACTTTCTCTGTGATAACCCACCGACAGTGCAGCACTTTCTCTGTGATAACCCACTGACAGTGCAGCACTTCTCTGTGATAACACACTGACAGTGCAGCACTTTCTCTGTGATAACACATTGACAGTGCAGCACTTTCCCTGCGATAACCCACTGACAGTGCAGCACTTTCCCTGTGATAACCCACTGACAGTGCAGCACTTTATCTGTGATAACTCACTGACAGTGCAGCACTTTCTCTGTGACAAATCACCGACAGTGCAGCAGTTTCACTGTGATAACTTACCGACAGTGCAGCATTTTCTCTGTGAGAAATCACTGTCAGTGCAGCACTTTCTCTGTGATAACTCACCGACAGTGCAGCACTTTCTCTGTGATAAATCACCGACAGTGCAGCAGTTTCACTGTGATAAATCACTGACAGTGCAGCACTTTCTCTGTGATAACTTACCGACAGTGCAGCACTTTCTCTGTGATAACCCACTGACAGTGCAGCACGTTCCCTGTGATAACCCACTGACAGTGCAGCACTTTCTCTGTGATAACCCAGTGACAGTGCAGCACTTTCTCTGTGATAACCCACTGACAGTGCAGCACTTTCTTTGTGATAACCAACCGACAGTGCAGCACTTTCTTTGTGATAACTCGCGACAGTGCAGCACTTTATCTGTGATGACTCACCAGCAGTGCAGCACTTTCTCTGTGATAACCCACCAGCAGTGCCGCACTTGCTCTGTGATAACTCACCGACAGTGCAGCACTTTCTCTGTGATAACCCACTGACAGTGCAGCACGTTCCCTGTGATAACCCACTGACAGTGCAGCACTTTCTCTGTGATAACCCAGTGACAGTGCAGCACTTTCTCTGTGATAACTCACCGACAGTGCAGCACTTTCCCTGTGATAACTTACTGACAGTGCAGCACTTTCTCTTTGATAACACACTGACAGTGCAGCACTTTCTCTGTGATAACCCACTGACAGTGCAGCACTTTCTCTGTGATAACTTACTGACAGTGCAGCACTTTCTCTGTGATAACCCACTGACAGTGCAGCACTTTCTCAGTGATAACCCACTGACAGTGCAGCACTTTCTCTGTGATAACCCACTGACAGTGCAGCACTTTCTCTGTGATAACTCACTGACAGTGCAGCACTTTCTCTGTGATAACCCACTGACAGTGCAGCACTTTCCCTTATGATAACACACTGACAGTGCAGCACTTTCCCTGTGATAACCCACTGACAGTACAGCACTTTCCCTGTGATAACCCACCGACAGTGCAGCACATTCTCTGCGATAACACACTGACAGTGCAGCACTTTCTCTGTGATAACACACTGACAGTGCAGCACTTTCTCTGTGATAACCCACTGACAGTGCAGCACTTTCCCTGTGATAACCCACTGACAGTGAAGCACTTTCTCTGTGATAACCCACTGACAGTTAGCACTTTCCCTGTGATAACCCACTGACAGTGCAGCACTTGCTCTGCGATAACTCGCTGACAGTGCAGCACTTTCTCTGTGATAACCCACTGACAGTGCAGCACTTTCCCTGTGATAACCCACTGACAGTGCAGCACTTTCCCTGTGATAACCCACTGACAGTGCAGCACTTTCTCTGTGATAACCCACTGACAGTTCAGCACTTTCCCTGTGATAACCCACTGACAGTGCAGCACTTTCTCTGTGATAACCCACTGTCAGTGCAGCACTTTCTCTGCGATAACTCACTGACAGCGCAGCACTTTCTCTGTGATAACCCACTGACAGTGCAGCACTTTCTCTGTGACAACTCACTGACAGTGCAGCACTTTCCCTGTGATAACCCACTGACAGTGCAGCACTTTCCATGTGATAACCCAGTGACAGTGCAGCACTTTCCCTGTGATAACCCACTGACAGTGCAGTACTTTCTCTGTGATAACCCACTGACAGTGCAACACTTTCTCTGTGATAACACATTGACAGTGCAGCACTTTCCCTGTGATAACCCTCTGACAGTGCAGCACTTTCTCTGTGATAACCCACCGACAGTGAAGCACTTTCTCTGTGATAACCCACTGACAGTGCAGCACTTTCTCTGTGATAACAAATTGACAGTGCAGCACTTTCCCTGTGATAACCCACTGACAGTGCAGCACTTTCTCTGTGATAACCCACCGACAGTGAAGCACTTTCTCTGTGATAACCCACTGACAGTGCAGCACTTCTCTGTGATAACACATTGACAGTGCAGCACTTTCTCTGTGATAACACATTGACAGTGCAGCACTTTCTCTGTGATAACCCACTGACAGTGCAGCACTTTATCTGTGATAACTCACCGACAGTGCAGCACTTTCTCTGTGACAAATCACCGACAGTGCAGCAGTTTCACTGTGATAACTATCCGACAGTGCAGCATTTTCTCTGTGATAAATCACTGTCAGTGCAGCACTTTCTCTGTGATAACTTACCGACTTTGCAGCACTTTGTCTGTGATAACCCACTGGCAGTGCAGCACTTCTCGGTGATAACACATTGAGAGTGCAGCACATTCCCTGCGATAACCCACTGACAGTGCAGCACTTTCTCTGTGATAACTCACCGACAGTGCAGCACTTTCTCTGTGATAAATCACCGACAGTGCAGCAGTTTCACTGTGATAAATCACTGACAGTGCAGCACTTTCTCTGTGATAACTTACCGACAGTGCAGCACTTTCTCTGTGATAACCCACTGACAGTGCAGCACGTTCCCTGTGATAACCCACTGACAGTGCAGCACTTTCTCTGTGATAACCCAGTGACAGTGCAGCACTTTCTCTGTGATAACCCACTGACAGTGCAGCACTTTCTTTGTGATAACCAACCGACAGTGCAGCACTTTCTTTGTGATAACTCGCGACAGTGCAGCCCTTTATCTGTGATGACTCACCAGCAGTGCAGCACTTTCTCTGTGATAACCCACCAGCAGTGCCGCACTTGCTCTGTGATAACTCACCGACAGTGCAGCACTTTCTCTGTGATGACTCACCAGCAGTGCAGCACTTTCTCTGTGATAACCAACCAGCAGTGCAGCACTTTCTCTGTGATAAGTCACTGACAGTGCAGCACTTTCTCTGTGATAACTCACCGACAGTGCAGCACTTTCCCTGTGATAACTTACTGACAGTGCAGCACTTTCTCTTTGATAACACACTGACAGTGCAGCACTTTCTCTGTGATAACCCACTGACAGTGCAGCACTTTCTCTGTGATAACTTACTGACAGTGCAGCACTTTCTCTGTGATAACCCACTGACAGTGCAGCACTTTCTCAGTGATAACCCACTGACAGTGCAGCACTTTCTCTGTGATAACCCACTGACAGTGCAGCACTTTCTCTGTGATAACTCACTGACAGTGCAGCACTTTCTCTGTGATAACCCACTGACAGTGCAGCACTTTCCCTTATGATAACACACTGACAGTGCAGCACTTTCCCTGTGATAACCCACTGACAGTACAGCACTTTCCCTGTGATAACCCACCGACAGTGCAGCACATTCTCTGCGATAACACACTGACAGTGCAGCACTTTCTCTGTGATAACACACTGACAGTGCAGCACTTTCTCTGTGATAACCCACTGACAGTGCAGCACTTTCCCTGTGATAACCCACTGACAGTGAAGCACTTTCTCTGTGATAACCCACTGACAGTTAGCACTTTCCCTGTGATAACCCACTGACAGTGCAGCACTTGCTCTGCGATAACTCGCTGACAGTGCAGCACTTTCTCTGTGATAACCCACTGACAGTGCAGCACTTTCCCTGTGATAACCCACTGACAGTGCAGCACTTTCTCTTTGATAACACACTGACAGTGCAGCACTTTCTCTGTGATAACCCACTGACAGTGCAGCACTTTCTCTGTGATAACTTACTGACAGTGCAGCACTTTCTCTGTGATAACCCACTGACAGTGCAGCACTTTCTCAGTGATAACCCACTGACAGTGCAGCACTTTCTCTGTGATAACCCACTGACAGTGCAGCACTTTCTCTGTGATAACTCACTGACAGTGCAGCACTTTCTCTGTGATAACCCACTGACAGTGCAGCACTTTCCCTTATGATAACACACTGACAGTGCAGCACTTTCCCTGTGATAACCCACTGACAGTACAGCACTTTCCCTGTGATAACCCACCGACAGTGCAGCACATTCTCTGCGATAACACACTGACAGTGCAGCACTTTCTCTGTGATAACACACTGACAGTGCAGCACTTTCTCTGTGATAACCCACTGACAGTGCAGCACTTTCCCTGTGATAACCCACTGACAGTGAAGCACTTTCTCTGTGATAACCCACTGACAGTTAGCACTTTCCCTGTGATAACCCACTGACAGTGCAGCACTTGCTCTGCGATAACTCGCTGACAGTGCAGCACTTTCTCTGTGATAACCCACTGACAGTGCAGCACTTTCCCTGTGATAACCCACTGACAGTGCAGCACTTTCCCTGTGATAACCCACTGACAGTGCAGCACATTCTCTGTGATAACCCACTGACAGTTCAGCACTTTCCCTGTGATAACCCACTGACAGTGCAGCACTTTCTCTGTGATAACCCACTGTCAGTGCAGCACTTTCTCTGCGATAACTCACTGACAGCGCAGCACTTTCTCTGTGATAACCCACTGACAGTGCAGCACTTTCTCTGTGACAACTCACTGACAGTGCAGCACTTTCCCTGTGATAACCCACTGACAGTGCAGCACTTTCCATGTGATAACCCAGTGACAGTGCAGCACTTTCCCTGTGATAACCCACTGACAGTGCAGTACTTTCTCTGTGATAACCCACTGACAGTGCAGCACTTTCTCTGTGATAACACATTGACAGTGCAGCACTTTCCCTGTGATAACCCTCTGACAGTGCAGCACTTTCTCTGTGATAACCCACCGACAGTGAAGCACTTTCTCTGTGATAACCCACTGACAGTGCAGCACTTTCTCTGTGATAACAAATTGACAGTGCAGCACTTTCCCTGTGATAACCCACTGACAGTGCAGCACTTTCTCTGTGATAACCCACCGACAGTGAAGCACTTTCTCTGTGATAAACCACTGACAGTGCAGCACTTCTCTGTGATAACACATTGACAGTGCAGCACTTTCTCTGTGATAACACATTGACAGTGCAGCACTTTCTCTGTGATAACCCACTGACAGTGCAGCACTTTATCTGTGATAACTCACCGACAGTGCAGCACTTTCTCTGTGACAAATCACCGACAGTGCAGCAGTTTCACTGTGATAACTATCCGACAGTGCAGCATTTTCTCTGTGATAAATCACTGTCAGTGCAGCACTTTCTCTGTGATAACTTACCGACTTTGCAGCACTTTGTCTGTGATAACCCACTGGCAGTGCAGCACTTCTCCGTGATAACACATTGAGAGTGCAGCACATTCCCTGCGATAACCCACTGACAGTGCAGCACTTTCTCTGTGATAACTCACCGACAGTGCAGCACTTTCTCTGTGATAAATCACCGACAGTGCAGCAGTTTCACTGTGATAAATCACTGACAGTGCAGCACTTTCTCTGTGATAACTTACCGACAGTGCAGCACTTTCTCTGTGATAACCCACTGACAGTGCAGCACGTTCCCTGTGATAACCCACTGACAGTGCAGCACTTTCTCTGTGATAACCCAGTGACAGTGCAGCACTTTCTCTGTGATAACCCACTGACAGTGCAGCACTTTCTTTGTGATAACCAACCGACAGTGCAGCACTTTCTTTGTGATAACTCGCGACAGTGCAGCACTTTATCTGTGATGACTCACCAGCAGTGCAGCACTTTCTCTGTGATAACCCACCAGCAGTGCCGCACTTGCTCTGTGATAACTCACCGACAGTGCAGCACTTTCTCTGTGATGACTCACCAGCAGTGCAGCACTTTCTCTGTGATAACCAACCAGCAGTGCAGCACTTTCTCTGTGATAAGTCACTGACAGTGCAGCACTTTCTCTGTGATAACTCACCGACAGTGCAGCACTTTCCCTGTGATAACTTACTGACAGTGCAGCACTTTCTCTTTGATAACACACTGACAGTACAGCACTTTCTCTGTGATAACCCACTGACAGTGCAGCACTTTCTCTGTGATAACTTACTGACAGTGCAGCACTTTCTCTGTGATAACCCACTGACAGTGCAGCACTTTCTCAGTGATAACCCACTGACAGTGCAGCACTTTCTCTGTGATAACCCACTGACAGTGCAGCACTTTCTCTGTGATAACTCACTGACAGTGCAGCACTTTCTCTGTGATAACCCACTGACAGTGCAGCACTTTCCCTTATGATAACACACTGACAGTGCAGCACTTTCCCTGTGATAACCCACTGACAGTACAGCACTTTCCCTGTGATAACCCACCGACAGTGCAGCACATTCTCTGCGATAACACACTGACAGTGCAGCACTTTCTCTGTGATAACACACTGACAGTGCAGCACTTTCTCTGTGATAACCCACTGACAGTGCAGCACTTTCCCTGTGATAACCCACTGACAGTGAAGCACTTTCTCTGTGATAACCCACTGACAGTTAGCACTTTCCCTGTGATAACCCACTGACAGTGCAGCACTTGCTCTGCGATAACTCGCTGACAGTGCAGCACTTTCTCTGTGATAACCCACTGACAGTGCAGCACTTTCCCTGTGATAACCCACTGACAGTGCAGCACTTTCCCTGTGATAACCCACTGACAGTGCAGCACTTTCTCTGTGATAACCCACTGACAGTTCAGCACTTTCCCTGTGATAACCCACTGACAGTGCAGCACTTTCTCTGTGATAACCCACTGTCAGTGCAGCACTTTCTCTGCGATAACTCACTGACAGCGCAGCACTTTCTCTGTGATAACCCACTGACAGTGCAGCACTTTCTCTGTGACAACTCACTGACAGTGCAGCACTTTCCCTGTGATAACCCACTGACAGTGCAGCACTTTCCATGTGATAACCCAGTGACAGTGCAGCACTTTCCCTGTGATAACTCACTGACAGTGCAGCACTTTCTCTGTGATAACCCAGTGACAGTGCAGCACTTTCCCTGTGATAACCCACTGACAGTGCAGCACTTTCTCTGTGATAACACGTTGACAGTGCAGCACTTTCCCTGTGATAACACACTGAGAGTGCAGCACTTTCCCTGTGATAACCCACTGACATTGCAGCACTTTCCATTTGATAACACACTGAGAGTGCAGCACTTTCCCTGTGATAACACACTGAGAGTGCAGCACTTTTCCTGTGATAACCCACCGACAGTGCAGCACTTTCTCTGTGATAACTCACTGACAGTGCAGCACTTTCCCTGTGATAACTCAGTGACAGTGCAGCACTTTCCCTGTGATAACCCACTGACAGTGCAGCACTTTCTCTGTGATAACTCACTGACAGTGAAACACTTTCTCTGTGATAACCCACTGACAGTACAGCACTTTCTCTGTGATAACCCACTGACAGTGCAGCACTTTCGCTGTGATAACACACTGACAGTACAGCACTTTCCCTGTGATAACCCACTGACAGTGCAGCACTTTCTCTGTGATAAACCACTGACAGTGCAGCACTTTGTCTGTGATAACCCACCGTCAGTACAGCACTTTCTCTGTGATAAACCACCGACAGAACAGCACTTTCCCTGTGATAACCCACTGACAGTGCAGCACTTTCTCTGTGATAACTTACCGACAGTGCAGCACTTTCTCTGTGATAACCCACTGACAGTACAGCACTTTCCCTGTGATAACCCACTGACAGTACAGCACTTTCCCTGTGATAACCCACTGACAGTGCAGTACTTTCTCTGTGATAACCCACTGACAGTGCAGCACCTTCTCTGTGATAACACAATGACAGTGAAGCACTTTCCCTGTGATAACCCACTGACAGTGCAGCACTTTCTCTGTGATAACCCACCGACAGTGCAGCACTTTCTCTGTGATAACCCACTGACAGTGCAGCACTTCTCTGTGATAACACATTGACAGTGCAGCACTTTCTCTGTGATAACACATTGACAGTGCAGCACTTTCTCTGTGATAACCCACCGACAGTGCAGCACTTTCCCTGTAATAACCCACTGGCAGTGCAGCACTTCTCTGTGATAACACATTGAGAGTGCAGCACTTTCCCTGCGATAACCCACTGACAGTGCAGCACTTTCTCTGTGATAACCCACTGACAGTGCAGCACTTTATCTGTGATAACTCACCGACAGTGCAGCACTTTCTCTGTGACAAATCACTGACAGTGCAGCAGTTTCACTGTGATAACTTACCGACAGTGCAGCATTTTCTCTGTGATAAATCACTGTCAGTGCAGCACTTTCTCTGTGATAACTTACCGACAGTGCAGTACTTTCTCTGTGATAACCCACTGGCAGTGCAGCACTTCTCTGTGATAACACATTGAGAGTGCAGCACTTTCCCTGCGATAACCCACTGACAGTGCAGCACTTTCTCTGTGATAACTCACCGACAGTGCAGCACTTTCTCTGTGATAAATCACCGACAGTGCAGCAGATTCACTGTGATAAATCACTGACAGTGCAGCACTTTCTCTGTGATAACTTACCGAAAGTGCAGCACTTTCTCTGTGATAACCCACTGACAGTGCAGCACGTTCCCTGTGATAACCCACTGACAGTGCAGCACTTTCTCTGTGATAACCCACTGACAGTGCAGCACTTTCTCTGTGATAACCCACTGACAGTGCAGCACTTTCTTTGTGATAACCCACCGACAGTGCAGCACTTTCTTTGTGATAACTCGCGACAGTGCAGCACTTTATCTGTGATGACTCACCAGCAGTGCAGCACTTTCTCTGTGATAACCCACCAGCAGTGCAGCAGTTTCTCTGTGATAACTCACCGACAGTGCAGCACTTTCTCTGTGATGACTCACCAGCAGTGCAGCACTTTCTCTGTGATAACCCACCAGCAGTGCAGCACTTTCTCTGTGATAAGTCACTGACAGTGCAGCACTTTCTCTGTGATAACTCACCGACAGTGCAGCACTTTCCCTGTGATAACTTACTGACAGTGCAGCACTTTCTCTTTGATAACACACTGACAGTGCAGCACATTCTCTGTGATAACCCACTGACAGTGCAGCACTTTCTCTGTGATAACTTACTGACAGTGCAGCACTTTCTCTGTGACAACCCACTGACAGTGCAGCACTTTCTCAGTGATAATCCACTGACAGTGCAGCACTTTCTCTGTGATAACCCACTGACAGTGCAGCACTTTCTCTGTGATAACTCACCGACAGTGCAGCACTTTCTCTGTGATAACCCACTGACAGTGCAGCACTTCCTCTGTGATAACCCACTGACAGTGCTGCACTTTATCTGTGATAACCCACTGACAGTGCAGCACTTTCTCTGTGATAACCCACTGACAGTGCAGCACTTCTCTGTGATAACACATTGAGAGTGCAGCACATTCCCTGCGATAACCCACTGACAGTGCAGCACTTTCTCTGTGATAACTCACCGACAGTGCAGCACTTTCTCTGTGATAAATCACCGACAGTGCAGCAGTTTCACTGTGATAAATCACTGAGAGTGCAGCACTTTCTCTGTGATAACTTACCGACAGTGCAGCACTTTCTCTGTGATAACCCACTGACAGTGCAGCACGTTCCCTGTGATAACCCACTGACAGTGCAGCACTTTCTCTGTGATAACCCACTGACAGTGCAGCACTTTATCTGTGATGACTCACCAGCAGTGCAGCACTTTCTCTGTGATAACCCACCAGCAGTGCCGCACTTTCTCTGTGATAACTCAACGACAGTGCAGCACTTTCTCTGTGATGACTCACCAGCAGTGCAGCACTTTCTCTGTGATAAGTCACTGACAGTGCAGCACCTTCTCTGTGATAACTCACCGACAGTGCAGCACTTTCCCTGTGATAACTTACTGACAGTGCAGCACATTCTCTTTGATAACCCACTGACAGTGCAGCACTTTCTCAGTGATAACCCACTGACAGTGCAGCACTTTCTCTGTGATAACCCACTGACAGTGCAGCACTTTCTCTGTGATAACCCACTGACAGTGCAGCACTTTCCCTGTGATAACCCACTGACAGTGCAGCACTTTCGCTGTGATAACACACTGACAGTACAGCACTTTCCCTGTGATAACCCACTGATAGTGCAGCACTTTCTCTGTGATAAACCACTGACAGTGCAGCACTTTCTCTGTGATAACCCACCGTCAGTACAGCACTTTCTCTGTGATAAACCACCGACAGTACAGCACTTTCTCTGTGATAACCCACTGACAGTGCAGCACTTTCTCTGTGATAACACATTGACAGTGCAGCACTTTCTCTGTGATAACACATTGACAGTGCAGCACTTTCTCTGTGATAACCCACTGACAGTACAGCACTTTCCCTGTGATAACCCACTGACAGTGCAGTACTTTCTCTGTGATAACCCACTGACAGTGCAGCACTTTCTCTGTGATAACACATTGACAGTGCAGCACTTTCCCTGTGATAACCCACTGACAGTGCAGCACTTTCTCTGTGATAACCCACCGACAGTGCAGCACTTTCTCTGTGATAACCCACTGACAGTGCAGCACTTTCTCTGTGATAACACATTGACAGTGCAGCCCTTTCTCTGTGATAACCCACCGACAGTGCAGCACTTTCCCTGTGATAACCCACTGGCAGTGCAGCACTTCTCTGTGATAACACATTGAGAGTGCAGCACTTTCCCTGCGATAACCCACTGACAGTGCAGCACTTTCTCTGTGATAACCCACGGACAGTGCAGCACTTTCTCTGTGATAACTCACCGACAGTGCAGCACTTTCTCTGTGACAAATCACCGACAGTGCAGCAGTTTCACTGTGATAACTTACCGACAGTGCAGCATTTTCTCTGTGATAAATCACTGTCAGTGCAGCACTTTCTCTGTGATAACTTACCGACAGTGCAGCACTTTCTCTGTGATAACCCACTGGCAGTGCAGCACTTCTCGGTGATAACACATTGAGAGTGCAGCACATTCTCTGCGATAACCCACTGACAGTGCAGCACTTTCTCTGTGATAACTCACCGACAGTGCAGCACTTTCTCTGTGATAAATCACCGACAGTGCAGCAGTTTCACTGTGATAAATCACTGACAGTGCAGCACTTTCTCTGTGATAACTTACCGACAGTGCAGCACTTTCTCTCTGATAACCCACTGACAGTGCAGCACGTTCCCTGTGATAACCCACTGACAGTGCAGCACTTTCTCTGTGATAACCCAGTGACAGTGCAGCACTTTCTCTGTGATAACCCACTGACAGTGCAGCACTTTCTTTGTGATAACCCACCGACAGTGCAGCACTTTCTTTGTGATAACTCGCGACAGTGCAGCACTTTATCTGTGATGACTCACCAGCAGTGCAGCACTTTCTCTGTGATAACCCACCAGCAGTGCCGCACTTTCTCTGTGATAACTCACCGACAGTGCAGCACTTTCTCTGTGATGACTCACCAGCAGTGCAGCACTTTCTCTGTGATAACCCACCAGCAGTGCAGCACTTTCTCTGTGATAAGTCACTGACAGTGCAGCACTTTCTCTGTGATAACTCACCGACAGTGCAGCACTTTCCATGTGATAACTTACTGACAGTGCAGCACTTTCTCTTTGATAACACACTGACAGTGCAGCACTTTCTCTGTGATAACCCACTGACAGTGCAGCACTTTCTCTGTGATAACTCACTGACAGTGCAGCACTTTCTCTGTGATAACCCACTGACAGTACAGCACTTTCCCTGTGATAACCCACTGACAGTACAGCACTTTCCCTGTGATAACCCACTGACAGTGCAGTACTTTCTCTGTGATAACCCACTGACAGTGCAGCACTTTCTCTGTGATAACACATTGACAGTGAAGCTCTTTCCCTGTGATAACCCACTGACAGTGCAGCACTTTCTCTGTGATAACCCACCGACAGTGCAGCACTTTCTCTGTGATAACCCACTGACAGTGCAGCACTTCTCTGTGATAACACATTGACAGTGCAGCACTTTCTCTGTGATAACTCATTGACAGTGCAGCACTTTCTCTGTGATAACCCACCGACAGTGCAGCACTTTCCCTGTAATAACCCACTGGCAGTGCAGCACTTCTCTGTGATAACACATTGAGAGTGCAGCACTTTCCCTGCGATAACCCACTGACAGTGCAGCACTTTCTCTGTGATAACCCACTGACAGTGCAGCACTTTATCTGTGATAACTCACCGACAGTGCAGCACTTTCTCTGTGACAAATCACCGACAGTGCAGCAGTTTCACTGTGATAACTTACCGACAGTGCAGCATTTTCTCTGTGATAAATCACTGTCAGTGCAGCACTTTCTCTGTGATAACTTACCGACAGTGCAGTACTTTCTCTGTGATAACCCACTGGCAGTGCAGCACTTCTCTGTGATAACACATTGAGTGTGCAGCACTTTCCCTGCGATAACCCACTGACAGTGCAGCACTTTCTCTGTGATAACTCACCGACAGTGCAGCACTTTCTCTGTGATAAATCACCGACAGTGCAGCAGATTCACTGTGATAAATCACTGACAGTGCAGCACTTTCTCTGTGATAACTTACCGACAGTGCAGCACTTTCTCTGTGATAACCCACTGACAGTGCAGCACGTTCCCTGTGATAACCCACTGACAGTGCAGCACTTTCTCTGTGATAACCCACTGACAGTGCAGCACTTTCTCTGTGATAACCCACTGACAGTGCAGCACTTTCTTTGTGATAACCCACCGACAGTGCAGCACTTTCTTTGTGATAACTCGCGACAGTGCAGCACTTTATCTGTGATGACTCACCAGCAGTGCAGCACTTTCTCTGTGATAACCCACCAGCAGTGCAGCAGTTTCTCTGTGATAACTCACCGACAGTGCAGCACTTTCTCTGTGATGACTCACCAGCAGTGCAGCACTTTCTCTGTGATAACCCACCAGCAGTGCAGCACTTTCTCTGTGATAAGTCACTGACAGTGCAGCACTTACTCTGTGATAACTCACCGACAGTGCAGCACTTTCCCTGTGATAACTTACTGACAGTGCAGCACTTTCTCTTTGATAACACACTGACAGTGCAGCACTTTCTCTGTGATAACCCACTGACAGTGCAGCACTTTCTCTGTGATAACTTACTGACAGTGCAGCACTTTCTCTGTGATAACCCACTGACAGTGCAGCACTTTCTCAGTGATAATCCACTGACAGTGCAGCACTTTCTCTGTGATAACCCACTGACAGTGCAGCACTTTCTCTGTGATAACTCACTGACAGTGCAGCACTTTCTCTGTGATAACCCACTGACAGTGCAGCACTTCCTCTGTGATAACCCACTGACAGTGCAGCACTTTATCTGTGATAACCCACTGACAGTGCAGCACTTTCTCTGTGATAACCCACTGGCAGTGCAGCACTTCTCTGTGATAACACATTGAGAGTGCAGCACATTCCCTGCGATAACCCACTGACAGTGCAGCACTTTCTCTGTGATAACTCACCGACAGTGCAGCACTTTCTCTGTGATAAATCACCGACAGTGCAGCAGTTTCACTGTGATAAATCACTGACAGTGCAGTACTTTCTCTGTGATAACTTACCGACAGTGCAGCACTTTCTCTGTGATAACCCACTGACAGTGCAGCACGTTCCCTGTGATAACCCACTGACAGTGCAGCACTTTCTCTGTGATAACCCACTGACAGTGCAGCACTTTCTTTGTGATAACCCACCGACAGTGCAGCACTTTCTTTGTGATAACTCGCGACAGTGCAGCACTTTATCTGTGATGACTCACCAGCAGTGCAGCACTTTCTCTGTGATAACCCACCAGCAGTGCCGCACTTTCTCTGTGATAACTCACCGACAGTGCAGCACTTTCTCTGTGATGACTCACCAGCAGTGCAGCACTTTCTCTGTGATAAGTCACTGACAGTGCAGCACTTTCTCTGTGATAACTCACCGACAGTGCAGCACTTTCCCTGTGATAACTTACTGACAGTGCAGCACATTCTCTTTGATAACACACTGACAGTGCAGCACTTTCTCTGTGATAACCCACTGACAGTGCAGCACTTTCTCTGTGATAACTTACTGACAGTGCAGCACTTTCTCTGTGATAACCCACTGACAGTGCAGCACTTTCTCAGTGATAACCCACTGGCAGTGCAGCACTTTCTCTGTGATAACCCACTGACAGTGCAGCACTTTCTCTGTGATAACCCACTGACAGTGCAGCACTTTCCCTGTGATAACCCACTGACAGTGCAGCACTTTCGCTGTGATAACACACTGACAGTACAGCACTTTCCCTGTGATAACCCACTGATAGTGCAGCACTTTCTCTGTGATAAACCACTGACAGTGCAGCACTTTCTCTGTGATAACCCACCGTCAGTACAGCACTTTCTCTGTGATAAACCACCGACAGTACAGCACTTTCTCTGTGATAACCCACTGACAGTGCAGCACTTTCTCTGTGATAACACATTGACAGTGCAGCACTTTCTCTGTGATAACACATTGACAGTGCAGCACTTTCTCTGTGATAACCCACTGACAGTACAGCACTTTCCCTGTGATAACCCACTGACAGTGCAGTACTTTCTCTGTGATAACCCACTGACAGTGCAGCACTTTCTCTGTGATAACACATTGACAGTGCAGCACTTTCTCTGTGATAACCCACTGACAGTGCAGCACTTTCTCTGTGATAACACATTGACAGTGCAGCCCTTTCTCTGTGATAACCCACCGACAGTGCAGCACTTTCCCTGTGATAACCCACTGGCAGTGCAGCACTTCTCTGTGATAACACATTGAGAGTGCAGCACTTTCCCTGCGATAACCCACTGACAGTGCAGCACTTTCTCTGTGATAACCCACTGACAGTGCAGCACTTTCTCTGTGATAACTCACCGACAGTGCTGCACTTTCTCTGTGATAAATCACCGACAGTGCAGCAGTTTCACTGTGATAAATCACTGACAGTGCAGCACTTTCTCTGTGACAAATCACCGACAGTGCAGCAGTTTCACTGTGATAACTTACCGACAGTGCAGCATTTTCTCTGTGATAAATCACTGTCAGTGCAGCACTTTCTCTGTGATAACTTACCGACAGTGCAGCACTTTCTCTGTGATAACCCACTGGCAGTGCAGCACTTCTCGGTGATAACACATTGAGAGTGCAGCACATTCCCTGCGATAACCCACTGACAGTGCAGCACTTCCTCTGTGATAACTCACCGACAGTGCAGCACTTTCTCTGTGATAAATCACCGACAGTGCAGCAGTTTCACTGTGATAAATCACTGACAGTGCAGCACTTTCTCTGTGATAACTTACCGACAGTGCAGCACTTTCTCTGTGATAACCCACTGACAGTGCAGCACGTTCCCTGTGATAACCCACTGACAGTGCAGCACTTTCTCTGTGATAACCCAGTGACAGTGCAGCACTTTCTCTGTGATAACCCACTGACAGTGCAGCACTTTCTTTGTGATAACCCACCGACAGTGCAGCACTTTCTTTGTGATAACTCGCGACAGTGCAGCACTTTATCTGTGATGACTCACCAGCAGTGCAGCACTTTCTCTGTGATAACCCACCAGCAGTGCCGCACTTTCTCTGTGATAACTCACCGACAGTGCAGCACTTTCTCTGTGATGGCTCACCAGCAGTGCAGCACTTTCTCTGTGATAACCCACCAGCAGTGCAGCACTTTCTCTGTGATAAGTCACTGACAGTGCAGCACTTTCTCTGTGATAACTCACCGACAGTGCAGCACTTTCCATGTGATAACTTACTGACAGTGCAGCACTTTCTCTTTGATAACACACTGACAGTGCAGCACTTCCTCTGTGATAACCCACTGACAGTGCAGCACTTTCTCTGTGATAACTTACTGACAGTGCAGCACTTTCTCTGTGATAACCCACTGACAGTGCAGCACTTTCTCAGTGATAACCCACTGACAGTGCAGCACTTTCTCTGTGATAACCCACTGACAGTGCAGCACTTTCTCTGTGATAACACATTGACAGTGCAGCACTTTCCCTGTGATAACCCACTGACAGTGCAGCACTTTCTCTGTGATAACCCACCGACAGTGCAGCACTTTCTCTGTGATAACCCACTGACAGTGCAGCACTTCTCTGTGATAACACATTGACAGTGCAGCACTTTCTCTGTGATAACACATTGACAGTGCAGCACTTTCTCTGTGATAACCCACCGACAGTGCAGCACTTTCCCTGTGATAACCCACTGACAGTGCAGAACTTTATCTGTGATAACTCACCGACAGTGCAGCACTTTCTCTGTGACAAATCACCGACAGTGCAGCAGTTTCACTGTGATAACTTACCGACAGTGCAGCATTTTCTCTGTGATAAATCACTGTCAGTGCAGCACTTTCTCTGTGATAACTTACCGACAGTGCAGGACTTTCTCTGTGATAACCCACTGGCAGTGCAGCACTTCTCTGTGATAACACATTGAGAGTGCAGCACTTTCCCTGCGATAACCCACTGACAGTGCAGCACTCTCTCTGTGATAACTCACCGACAGTGCAGCACTTTCTCTGTGATAAATCACCGACAGTGCAGCAGTTTCACTGTGATAAATCACTGAGAGTGCAGCACTTTCTCTGTGATAACTTACCGACAGTGCAGCACTTTCTCTGTGATAACCCACTGACAGTGCAGCACGTTCCCTGTGATAACCCACTGACAGTGCAGCACTTTCTCTGTGATAACCCACTGACAGTGCAGCACTTTCTCTGTGATAACCCACTGACAGTGCAGCACTTTCTTTGTGATAACCCACCGACAGTGCAGCACTTTCTTTGTGATAACTCGCGACAGTGCAGCACTTTATCTGTGATGACTCACCAGCAGTGCAGCACTTTCTCTGTGATAACCCACCAGCAGTGCAGCAGTTTCTCTGTGATAACTCACCGACAGTGCAGCACTTTCTCTGTGATGACTCACCAGCAGTGCAGCACTTTCTCTGTGATAACCCACCAGCAGTGCAGCACTTTCTCTGTGATAAGTCACTGACAGTGCAGCACATTCTCTGTGATAACTCACCGACAGTGCAGCACTTTACCTGTGATAACTTACTGACAGTGCAGCACTTTCTCTTTGATAACACACTGACAGTGCAGCACTTTCTCTGTGATAACCCACTGACAGTGCAGCACTTTCTCTGTGATAACTTACTGACAGTGCAGGACTTTCTCTGTGATAACCCACTGACAGTGCAACACTTTCTCAGTGATAACCCACTGACAGTGCAGCACTTTCTCTGTGATAACCCACTGACAGTGCAGCACTTCCTCTGTGATAACCCACTGACAGTGCAGCACTTCCTCAGTGATAACCCACTGACAGTGCAGCACTTTATCTGTGATAACCCACTGACAGTGCAGCACTTTCTCTGTGATAAACCACTGACAGTGCAGCACTTTCCCTGTGATAACTTACTGGCAGTGCAGCACTTTCCCTGTGATAACCCACTGACAGTGCAGCACTTTCCCTGTGAAAACCCACTGAGAGTGCAGCACTTTCTCTGTGATAAGCCACTGACACTGCAGCACTTTCCCTGTGTTAACCCACTGACAGTGCAGCACTTTCTCTGTGATAACCCACTGACAGTGCAGCACTTGCTCTGCGATAACTCACTGACAGTGCAGCACTTTCTCTGTGATAACCCACTGACAGTGCAGCACTTTCCCTGTTATAACCCACTGACAGTGCAGCACTTTCCCTGTGATAACCCACTGACAGTGCAGCACTTTCTCTGTGATAACCCACTGACAGTGCAGCACTTTCTCTGTGATAACCCACTGACAGTTCAGCACTTTCCCTGCGATAACCCACTGACAGTGCAGCACTTTCTCTGTGATAACCCACTGACAGTGCAGCACTTTCTCTGTGATAACTCTCTGTCAGTGCAGCGCTTTCTCTGCGATAACTCACTGACAGCGCAGCACTTTCTCTGTGATAACCCACTGACAGTGCAGCACTTTCTCTGTGATAACTCACTGACAGTGCAGCACTTTCCCTGTGATAACCCACTGACAGTGCAGCACTTTCCATGTGATAATCCAGTGACAGTGCAGCACTTTCCCTGTGATAACCGACTGACAGTGCAGCTCTTTCTCTGTGATAACACACTGACAGTGCAGCACTTTCCCTGTGATAACACACTGAGAGTGCAGCACTTTCCCTGTGATAACCCACTGACATTGCAGCACTTTCCCTGTGATAACACACTGAGAGTGCAGCACTTTCCCTGTGATAACACACTGAGAGTGCAGCACTTTCCCTGTGATAACCCACCGACAGTGCAGCACTTTCTCTGTGATAACTCACTGACAGTGCAGCACTTTCCCTGTGATAACTCAGTGACAGTGCAGCACTTTCTCTGTGATAACTCACTGTCATTGCAGCACTTTCTCTGTGATAACCCACTGACAGTGCAGCACTTTCTCTGTGATAACCCACTGACAGTGCAGCACTTTCTCTGTGATAACCCACTGACAGTGCAGCACTTTCTCTGTGATAACCCACTGACAGTGCAGCACTTTCCCTGTGATAACCCCCTGACAGTGCAGCACTTTCGCTGTGATAACACACTGACAGTACAGCACTTTCCCTGTGATAACCCACTGACAGTACAGCACTTTCCCTGTGATAACCCACTGACAGTGCAGCACTTTCTCTGTGATAAACCACTGACAGTGCAGCACTTTCTCTGTGATAACCCACCGTCAGTACAGCACTTGCTCTGTGATAAACCACCGACAGTACAGCACTTTCCCTGTGATAACCCACTGACAGTGCAGCACTTTATCTGTGATAACCCACTGACAGTGCAGCACTTTCCCTGTGAAAACCCACCGAGAGTGCAGCACTTTCTCTGTGATAACCCACTGACAGTGCAGCACTTTCCCTGTGTTAACCCACTGACAGTGCAGCACTTTCTCTGTGATAACCCACTGACAGTGCAGCACTTTCTCTGTGATAACCCACTGACAGTGCAGCACTTTCTCTGTGATAACCCACTGACAGTTCAGCACTTTCCCTGCGATAACCCACTGACAGTGCAGCACTTTCTCTGTGATAACCCACTGACGTTGCAGCACTTTCTCTGTGATAACTCACTGTCAGTGCAGCACTTTCTCTGCGATAACTCACTGACAGCGCAGCATTTTCTCTGTGATAACCCACTGACAGTGCAGCACTTTCTCTGTGATAACTCACTGACAGTGCAGCACTTTCCCTGTGATAACCCACTGACAGTGCAGCACTTTCCATGTTATAACCCACTGACAGTGCAGCACTTTCCCTGTGATAACCCACTGACAGTACAGCACTTTCCCTGTGAAAACCCACTGAGAGTGCAGAACTTTCTCTGTGATAACCCACTGACAGTGCAGCACTTTCCCTGTGTTAACCCACTGACAGTGCAGCACTTTCTCTGTGATAACCCACTGACAGTGCAGCACTTTCTCTGTGATAACCCACTGACAGTGCAGCACTTTCTCTGTGATAACCCACTGACAGTTCAGCACTTTCCCTGCGATAACCCACTGACAGTGCAGCACTTTCTCTGTGATAACCCACTGACAGTGCAGCACTTTCTCTGTGATAACTCACTGTCAGTGCAGCACTTTCTCTGCGATAACTCACTGACAGCGCAGCATTTTCTCTGTGATAACCCACTGACAGTGCAGCACTTTCTCTGTGATAACTCACTGACAGTGCAGCACTTTCCCTGTGATAACCCACTGACAGTGCAGCACTTTCCATGTTATAACCCAGTGACAGTGCAGCACTTTCCCTGTGATAACCGACTGACAGTGCAGCACTTTCTCTGTGATAACACACTGACAGTGCAGCACTTTCCCTGTGCTAACACACTGAGAGTGCAGCACTTTCCCTGTGATAACCCACTGACATTGCAGCACTTTCCCTGTGATAACACACTGAGAGTGCAGCACTTTCCCTGTGATAACACACTGAGAGTGCAGCACTTTCCCTGTGATAACCCACCGACAGTGCAGCACTTTCTCTGTGATAACTCACTGACAGTGCAGCACTTTCCCTGTGATAACTCAGTGACAGTGCAGCACTTTCTCTGTGATAACTCACTGTCAGTGCAGCACTGTCTCTGTGATAACCCACTGACAGTGCAGCACTTTCTCTGTGATAACCCACTGACAGTGCAGAACTTTCTCTGTGATAACCCACTGACAGTGCAGCACTTTCTCTGTGATAACCCACTGACAGTGCAGCACTTTCTCTGTGATAACCCACCGTCAGTACAGCACTTTCTCTGTGATAAACCACCGACAGTACAGCACTTTCCCTGTGATAACCCACTGACAGTGCAGCACTTTATCTGTGATAACCCACTGACAGTGCAGCACTTTCTCTGTGATAACTCACTGTCAGTGCAGCACTTTCTCTGCGATAACTCACTGACAGCGCAGCACTTTCTCTGTGATAACCCACTGACAGTGCAGCACTTTCTCTGTGATAACTCACTGACAGTGCAGCACTTTCCCTGTGATAACCCACTGACAGTGCAGCACTTTCCATGTGATTACCCAGTGACAGTGCAGCACTTTCCCTGTGATAACCCACTGACAGTGCAGCACTTTCTCTGTGATAACACACTGACAGTGCAGCACTTTCCCTGTGATAACACACTGAGAGTGCAGCACTTTCCCTGTGATAACCCACTGACATGGCAGCACTTTCCCTGTGATAACACACTGAGAGTGCAGCAATTTCCCTGTGATAACACACTGAGAGTGCAGCACTTTCCCTGTGATAACCCACCGACAGTGCAGCACTTTCTCTGTGATAACTCACTGACAGTGCAGCACTTTCCCTGTGATAACTCAGTGACAGTGCAGCACTTTCTCTGTGATAACTCACTGTCAGTGCAGCACTTTCTCTGTGATAACCCACTGACAGTGCAGCACTTTCTCTGTGATAACCCACTGACAGTGCAGCACTTTCTCTGTGATAACCCACTGACAGTGCAGCACTTTCTCTGTGATAACCCACTGACAGTGCAGCACTGTCCCTGTGATAACCCACTGACAGTGCAGCACTTTCGCTGTGATAACACACTGACAGTACAGCACTTTCCCTGTGATAACCCACTGAGAGTACAGCACTTTCCCTGTGATAACCCACTGACAGTGCAGCACTATCTCTGTGATAAACCACTGACAGTGCAGCACTTTCTCTGTGATAACCCACCGTCAGTACAGCACGTTCTCTGTGATAAACCACCGACAGTACAGCACTTTCCCTGTGATAACCCACTGACAGTGCAGCACTTTATCTGTGATAACCCACTGACAGTGCAGCACTTTCTCTGTGATAACTCACTGTCAGTGCAGCACTTTCTCTGCGATAACTCACTGACAGCGCAGCACTTTCTCTGTGATAACCCACTGACAGTGCAGCACTTTCTCTGTGATAACTCACTGACAGTGCAGCACTTTCCCTGTGATAACCCACTGACAGTGCAGCACTTTCCATGTGATAACCCAGTGACAGTGCAGCACTTTCCCTGTGATAACCGACTGACAGTGCAGCACTTTCTCTGTGATAACCCACTGACAGTGCAGCACTTTCCCTGTGATAACACACAGAGAGTGCAGCACTTTCCCTGTGATAACCCACTGACATTGCAGCACTTTCCCTGTGATAACACACTGAGAGTGCAGCACTTTCCCTGTGATAACACACTGAGAGTGCAGCACTTTCCCTGTGATAACCCACCGACAGTGCAGCACTTTCTCTGTGATAACTCACTGACAGTGCAGCACTTTCCCTGTGATAACTCAGTGACAGTGCAGCACTTTCTCTGTGATAACTCACTGTCAGTGCAGCACTTTCTCTGTGATAACCCACTGACAGTGCAGCACTTTCTCTGTGATAACCCACTGACAGTGCAGCACTTTCTCTGTGATAACCCACTGACAGTGCAGCACTTTCTCTGTGATAACCCACTGACAGTGCAGCACTTTCCCTGTGATAACCCACTGACAGTGCAGCACTTTCGCTGTGATAACACACTGACAGTACAGCACTTTCCCTGTGATAACCCACTGACAGTACAGCACTTTCCCTGTGATAACCCACTGACAGTGCAGCACTTTCTCTGAGATAAACCACTGACAGTGCAGCACTTTCTCTGTGATAACCCACCGTCAGTACAGCACTTTCTCTGTGATAAACCACCGACAGTACAGCACTTTCCCTGTGATAACCCACTGACAGTGCAGCACTTTATCTGTGATAACCCACTGACAGTGCAGCACTTTCTCTGTGATAAACCACTGACAGTGCAGCACTTTCCCTGTGATAACTTACTGGCAGTGCAGCACTTTCCCTGTGATAACCCACTGACAGTGCAGCACTTTCCCTATGAAAACCCACTGAGAGTGCAGCACTTTCTCTGTGATAACCCACTGACAGTTCAGCACTTTCCCTGCGATAACCCACTGACAATGCAGCACTTTCTCTGTGATAACCCACTGACAGTGCAGCACTTTCTCTGTGATAACTCACTGTCAGTGCAGCACTTTCTCTGCGATAACTCACTGACAGCGCAGCACTTTCTCTGTGATAACCCACTGACAGTGCAGCACTTTCTCTGTGATAACTCACTGACAGTGCAGCACTTTCCCTGTGATAACCCACTGACAGTGCAGCACTTTCCATGTGATAACCCAGTGACAGTGCAGCACTTTCCCTGTGATAACCGACTGACAGTGCAGCACTTTCTCTGTGATAACACACTGACAGTGCAGCACTTTCCCTGTGCTAACACACTGAGAGTGCAGCATTTTCCCTGTGATAACCCACTGACATTGCAGCACTTTCCCTGTGATAACACACTGAGAGTGCAGCACTTTCCCTGTGATAACACACTGAGAGTGCAGCACTTTCCCTGTGATAACCCACCGACAGTGCAGCACTTTCTCTGTAATAACTCACTGACAGTGCAGCACTTTCCCTGTGATAACTCAGTGACAGTGCAGCACTTTCTCTGTGATAACTCACTGTCAGTGCAGCACTTTCTCTGTGATAACCCACTGACAGTGCAGCACTTTCTCTGTGATAACCCACTGACAGTGCAGCACTTTCTCTGTGATAACCCACTGACAGTGCAGCACTTTCTCTGTGATAAACCACTGACAGTGCAGCACTTTCCCTGTGATAACCCACTGACAGTGCAGCACTTTCGCTGTCAGAACACACTGACAGTACAGCACTTTCCCTGTGATAAACCACTGACAGTACAGCACTTTCCCTGTGATAACCCACTGACAGTGCAGCACTTTCTCTGTGATAAACCACTGACAGTGCAGCACTTTCTCTGTGATAACCCACCGTCAGTACAGCACTTTCTCTGTGATAAACCACCGACAGTACAGCACTTTCCCTGTGATAACCCACTGACAGTGCAGCACTTTATCTGTGATAACCCACTGACAGTGCAGCACTTTCTCTGTGATAAACCACTGACAGTGCAGCACATTCCCTGTGATAACTTACTGACAGTGCAGCACTTTCCCTGTGAAAACCCACTGAGAGTGCAGCACTTTCTCTGTGATAACCCACTGACAGTGCAGCACTTTCTCTGTGATAACCCACTGACAGTGCAGCACTTTCTCTGTGATAACCCACTGACAGTGCAGCACTTTCCCTGTGATAACCCACTGACAGTGCAGCACTTGCTCTGCGATAACTCACTGACAGTGCAGCACTTTCTCTGTGATAACCCACTGACAGTGCAGCACTTTCCCTGTGATAACCCACTGACAGTGCAGCACTTTCCCTGTGATAACCCACTGACAGTGCAGCACTTTCTCTGTGATAACTCACTGACAGTGCAGCACTTTCTCTGTGATAACTCACTGTCAGTGCAGCACTTTCTCTGCGATAACTCACTGACAGCGCAGCACTTTCTCAGTGATAACCCACTGACAGTGCAGCACTTTCTCTGTGATAACTCACTGACAGTGCAGCATTTTCCCTGTGATAACCCACTGACAGTGCAGCACTTTCCATGTGATAACCCAGTGACAGTGCAGCACTTTCCCTGTGATAACCGACTGACAGTGCAGCACTTTATCTGTGATAACACACTGAGAGTGCAGCACTTTCCCTGTGATAACCCACCGACAGTGCAGCACTTTCTCTGTGATAACTCACTGACAGTGCAGCACTTTCCCTGTGATAACTCAGTGACAGTGCAGCACTTTCTCTGTGATAACTCACTGTCAGTGCAGCACTTTCTCTGTGATAACCCACTGACAGTGCAGCACTTTCCCTGTGATAACCCACTGACAGTGCAGCACTTTCCATGTGATAACCCAGTGACAGTGCAGCACTTTCCCTGTGATAACACACTGAGAGTGCAGCACTTTCCCTGTGATAACACACTGAGAGTGCAGCACTTTCCCTGTGATAACCCACCGACAGTGCAGCACTTTCTCTGTGATAACTCACTGACAGTGCAGCACTTTCCCTGTGATAACTCAGTGACAGTGCAGCACTTTCTCTGTGATAACTCACTGTCAGTGCAGCACTTTCTCTGTGATAACCCACTGACAGTGCAGCACTTTCTCTGTGATAACCCACTGACAGTGCAGCACCTTCTCTGTGATAACCCACTGACAGTGCAGCACTTTCTCTGTGATAACCCACTGACAGTGCAGCACTTTCCCTGTGATAACCCACTGACAGTGCAGCACTTTCGCTGTGATTACACACTGACAGTACAGCACTTTCCTGTGATTACCCACTGACAGTACAGCACTTTCCCTGTGATAACCCACTGACAGTGCAGCACTTTCTCTGTGATAAACCACTGAGAGTGCAGCACTTTCTCTGTGATAACCCACCGTCAGTACAGCACTTTCTCTGTGATAAACCACCGACAGTACAGCACTTTCTCTGTGATAACCCACTGACAGTGCAGCACTTTCTCTGTGATAACTTACCGACAGTACAGCACTTTCCCTGTGATAACTCACTGACAGTACAGCACTTTCCCTGTGATAACCCACTGACAGTGCAGCACTTTCTCTGTGATAACCCACCGACAGTGCAGCACTTTCTCTGTGATCACCCACTGACAGTGCAGCACTTCTCTGTGATAACACATTGACAGTGCAGCACTTTCTCTGTGATAACACATTGACAGTGCAGCACTTTCTCTGTGATAACCCACCGACAGTGCAGCACTTTCCCTGTGATAACCCACTGGCAGTGCAGCACTTCTCTGTGATAACACATTGAGAGTGCAGCACTTTCCCTGCGATAACCCACTGACAGTGCAGCACTTTCTCTGTGATAACTCACCGACAGTGCAGCACTTTCTCTGTGACAAATCACCGACAGTGCAGCAGTTTCACTGTGATAACTTACGGACAGTGCAGCACTTTCTGTGATAAATCACTGTCAGTGCAGCACTTTCTCTGTGATAACTTACCGACAGTGCAGCACTTTCTCTGTGATAACCCACTGGCAGTGCAGCACTTCTCTGTGATAACACATTGAGAGTGCAGCACTTTCCCTGCGATAACCCACTGACAGTGCAGCACTTTCTCTGTGATAACTCACCGACAGTGCAGCACTTTCTCTGTGATAACCCACTGACAGTGCAGCACTTCTCTGTGATAACACATTGACAGTGCAGCACTTTCTCTGTGATAACTCACCGACAGTGCAGCACTTTCTCTGTGATAAATCACCGACAGTGCAGCTGTTTCACTGTGATAAATCACTGACAGTGCAGCATTTTCTCTGTGATAACTTACCGACAGTGCAGCACTTTCTCTGTGATAACCCACTGACAGTGCAGCACGTTCCCTGTGATAACCCACTGACAGTGCAGCACTTTCTCTGTGATAACCCACTGACAGTGCAGCACTTTCTCTGTGATAACCCACTGACAGTGCAGCACTTTCTTTGTGATAACCCACCGACAGTGCAGCACTTTCTTTGTGATAACTCGCGACAGTGCAGCAATTTATCTGTGATGACTCACCAGCAGTGCAGCACTTTCTCTGTGATAACCCACCAGCAGTGCAGCAGTTTCTCTGTGATAACTCACCGAGAGTGCAGCACTTTCTCTGTGATGACTCACCAGCAGTGCAGCACTTTCTCTGTGATAACCCACCAGCAGTGCAGCACTTTCTCTGTGATAAGTCACTGACAGTGCAGCACTTTCTCTGTGATAACTCACCGACAGTGCAGCACTTTCCCTGTGATAACTTACTGACAGTGCAGCACTTTCTCTTTGATAACACACTGACAGTGCAGCACTTTCTCTGTGATAACCCACTGACAGTGCAGCACTTTCTCTGTGATAACTTACGGACAGTGCAGCACTTTCTCTGTGATAACCCACTGACAGTGCAGCACTTTCTCAGTGATAACCCACTGACAGTGCAGCACTTTCTCTGTGATAACCCACTGACAGTGCAGCACTTTCTCTGTGATAACTCACTGACAGTGCAGCACTTTCTCTGTGATAACCCACTGACAGTGCAGCACTTCCTCTGTGATAACCCTCTGACAGTGCAGCACTTTATCTGTGATAACCCACTGACAGTGCAGCAGTTTCTCTGTGATAAACCACTGACAGTGCAGCACTTTCCCTGTGATAACTTACTGGCAGTGCAGCACTTTCCCTGTGATAACCCACTGGCAGTGCAGCACTTTCCCTGTGTTAACCCACTGACAGTGCAGCACTTTCTCTGTGATATCCCACTGACAGTGCAGCACTTTCCCTGTGATAACACACTGAGAGTGCAGCACTTTCCCTGTGATAACCCACCGACAGTGCAGCACTTTCTCTGTGATAACTCACTGACAGTGCAGCACTTTCCCTGTGATAACTCAGTGACAGTGCAGCACTTTCTCTGTGATAACTCACTGTCAGTGCAGCACTTTCTCTGTGATAACCCACTGACAGTGCAGCACTTTCTCTGTGATAACCCACTGACAGTGCAGCACTTTCTCTGTGATAACCCACTGACAGTGCAGCACTTTCTCTGTGATAAACCACTGACAGTGCAGCACTTTCCCTGTGATAACCCACTGACAGTGCAGCACTTTCGCTGTCATAACACACTGACAGTACAGCACTTTCCCTGTGATAACCCACTGACAGTACAGCACTTTCCCTGTGATAACTCACTGTCAGTGCAGCACTTTCTCTGCGATAACTCACTGACAGCGCAGCACTTTCTCTGTGATAACTCACTGTCAGTGCAGCACTTTCTCTGTGATAACCCACTGACAGTGCAGCACTTTCTCTGTGATAACTCACTGTCAGTGCAGCACTTTCTCTGCGATAACTCACTGACAGCGCAGCACTTTCTCTGTGATAACCCACTGACAGTGCAGCACTTTCTCTGTGATAACTCACTGACAGTGCAGCACTTTCCCTGTGATAACCCACTGACAGTGCAGCACTTTCCATGTGATAACCCAGTGACAGTGCAGCACTTTCCCTGTGATAACCGACTGACAGTGCAGCACTTTCTCTGTGATAACACACTGACAGTGCAGCACTTTCCCTGTGCTAACACACTGAGAGTGCAGCATTTTCCCTGTGATAACCCACTGACATTGCAGCACTTTCCCTGTGATAACACACTGAGAGTGCAGCACTTTCCCTGTGATAACACACTGAGAGTGCAGCACTTTCCCTGTGATAACCCACCGACAGTGCAGCACTTTCTCTGTGATAACTCACTGACAGTGCAGCACTTTCCCTGTGATAACTCAGTGACAGTGCAGCACTTTCTCTGTGATAACTCACTGTCAGTGCAGCACTTTCTCTGTGATAACCCACTGACAATGCAGCACTTTCTCTGTGATAACCCACTGACAGTGCAGCACTTTCTCTGTGATAACCCACTGACAGTGCAGCACTTTCTCTGTGATAAACCACTGACAGTGCAGCACTTTCCCTGTGATAACCCACTGACAGTGCAGCACTTTCGCTGTCAGAACACACTGACAGTACAGCACTTTCCCTGTGATAACCCACTGACAGTACAGCACTTTCCCTGTGATAACCCACTGACAGTGCAGCACTTTCTCTGTGATAAACCACTGACAGTGCAGCACTTTCTCTGTGATAACCCACCGTCAGTACAGCACTTTCTCTGTGATAAACCACCGACAGTACAGCACTTTCCCTGTGATAACCCACTGACAGTGCAGCACTTTCTCTGTGATAAACCACTGACAGTGCAGCACTTTCTCTGTGATAACCCACCGTCAGTACAGCACTTTCTCTGTGATAAACCACCGACAGTACAGCACTTTCCCTGTGATAACCCACTGACAGTGCAGCACTTTATCTGTGATAACCCAATGACAGTGCAGCACTTTCCCTGTGAAAACCCACTGAGAGTGCAGCACTTTCTCTGTGATAACCCACTGACAGTGCAGCACTTTCCCTGTGTTAACCCACTGACAGTGCAGCACTTTCTCTGTGATAACCCACTGACAGTGCAGCACTTTCCCTGTGATAACCCACTGACAGTGCAGCACTTGCTCTGCGATAACTCACTGACAGTGCAGCACTTTCTCTGTGATAACCCACTGACAGTGCAGCACTTTCCCTGTGATAACCCACTGACAGTGCAGCACTTTCCCTGTGATAACCCACTGACAGTGCAGCACTTTCTCTGTGATAACTCACTGACAGTGCAGCACTTTCTCTGTGATAACTCACTGTCAGTGCAGCACTTTCTCTGCGATAACTCACTGACAGCGCAGCACTTTCTCAGTGATAACCCACTGACAGTGCAGCACTTTCTCTGTGATAACTCACTGACAGTGCAGCATTTTCCCTGTGATAACCCACTGACAGTGCAGCACTTTCCATGTGATAACCCAGTGACAGTGCAGCACTTTCCCTGTGATAACCGACTGACAGTACAGCACTTTATCTGTGATAACACACTGAGAGTGCAGCACTTTCCCTGTGATAACCCACCGACAGTGCAGCACTTTCTCTGTGATAACTCACTGACAGTGCAGCACTTTCCCTGTGATAACTCAGTGACAGTGCAGCACTTTCTCTGTGATAACTCACTGTCAATGCAGCACTTTCTCTGTGATAACCCACTGACAGTGCAGCACTTTCCCTGTGATAACCCACTGACAGTGCAGCACTTTCCATGTGATAACCCAGTGACAGTGCAGCACTTTCCCTGTGATAACACACTGAGAGTGCAGCACTTTCCCTGTGATAACACACTGAGAGTGCAGCACTTTCCCTGTGATAACCCACCGACAGTGCAGCACTTTCTCTGTGATAACTCACTGACAGTGCAGCACTTTCCCTGTGATAACTCAGTGACAGTGCAGCACTTTCTCTGTGATAACTCACTGTCAGTGCAGCACTTTCTCTGTGATAACCCACTGACAGTGCAGCACTTTCTCTGTGATAACCCACTGACAGTGCAGCACCTTCTCTGTGATAACCCACTGACAGTGCAGCACTTTCTCTGTGATAACCCACTGACAGTGCAGCACTTTCCCTGTGATAACCCACTGACAGTGCAGCACTTTCGCTGTGATTACACACTGACAGTACAGCACTTTCCTGTGATAACCCACTGACAGTACAGCACTTTCCCTGTGATAACCCACTGACAGTGCAGCACTTTCTCTGTGATAAACCACTGAGAGTGCAGCACTTTCTCTGTGATAACCCACCGTCAGTACAGCACTTTCTCTGTGATAAACCACCGACAGTACAGCACTTTCTCTGTGATAACCCACTGACAGTGCAGCACTTTCTCTGTGATAACTTACCGACAGTGCAGCACTTTCTCTGTGATAACCCACTGACAGTACAGCACTTTCCCTGTGATAACTCACTGACAGTACAGCACTTTCCCTGTGATAACCCACTGACAGTGCAGCACTTTCTCTGTGATAACTCACCGACAGTGCAGCACTTTCTCTGTGACAAATCACCGACAGTGCAGCAGTTTCACTGTGATAACTTACGGACAGTGCAGCACTTTCTGTGATAAATCACTGTCAGTGCAGCACTTTCTCTGTGATAACTTACCGACAGTGCAGCACTTTCTCTGTGATAACCCACTGGCAGTGCAGCACTTCTCTGTGATAACACATTGAGAGTGCAGCACTTTCCCTGCGATAACCCACTGACAGTGCAGCACTTTCTCTGTGATAACTCACCGACAGTGCAGCACTTTCTCTGTGATAACCCACTGACAGTGCAGCACTTCTCTGTGATAACACATTGACAGTGCAGCACTTTCTCTGTGATAACTCACCGACAGTGCAGCACTTTCTCTGTGATAAATCACCGACAGTGCAGCTGTTTCACTGTGATAAATCACTGACAGTGCAGCATTTTCTCTGTGATAACTTACCGACAGTGCAGCACTTTCTCTGTGATAACCCACTGACAGTGCAGCACGTTCCCTGTGATAACCCACTGACAGTGCAGCACTTTCTCTGTGATAACCCACTGACAGTGCAGCACTTTCTCTGTGATAACCCACTGACAGTGCAGCACTTTCTTTGTGATAACCCACCGACAGTGCAGCACTTTCTTTGTGATAACTCGCGACAGTGCAGCAATTTATCTGTGATGACTCACCAGCAGTGCAGCACTTTCTCTGTGATAACCCACCAGCAGTGCAGCAGTTTCTCTGTGATAACTCACCGAGAGTGCAGCACTTTCTCTGTGATGACTCACCAGCAGTGCAGCACTTTCTCTGTGATAACCCACCAGCAGTGCAGCACTTTCTCTGTGATAAGTCACTGACAGTGCAGCACTTTCTCTGTGATAACTCACCGACAGTGCAGCACTTTCCCTGTGATAACTTACTGACAGTGCAGCACTTTCTCTTTGATAACACACTGACAGTGCAGCACTTTCTCTGTGATAACCCACTGACAGTGCAGCACTTTCTCTGTGATAACTTACGGACAGTGCAGCACTTTCTCTGTGATAACCCACTGACAGTGCAGCACTTTCTCAGTGATAACCCACTGACAGTGCAGCACTTTCTCTGTGATAACCCACTGACAGTGCAGCACTTTCTCTGTGATAACTCACTGACAGTGCAGCACTTTCTCTGTGATAACCCACTGACAGTGCAGCACTTCCTCTGTGATAACCCTCTGACAGTGCAGCACTTTATCTGTGATAACCCACTGACAGTGCAGCAGTTTCTCTGTGATAAACCACTGACAGTGCAGCACTTTCCCTGTGATAACTTACTGGCAGTGCAGCACTTTCCCTGTGATAACCCACTGACAGTGCAGCACTTTCCCTGTGTTAACCCACTGACAGTGCAGCACTTTCTCTGTGATATCCCACTGACAGTGCAGCACTTTCCCTGTGATAACACACTGAGAGTGCAGCACTTTCCCTGTGATAACCCACCGACAGTGCAGCACTTTCTCTGTGATAACTCACTGACAGTGCAGCACTTTCCCTGTGATAACTCAGTGACAGTGCAGCACTTTCTCTGTGATAACTCACTGTCAGTGCAGCACTTTCTCTGTGATAACCCACTGACAGTGCAGCACTTTCTCTGTGATAACCCACTGACAGTGCAGCACTTTCTCTGTGATAACCCACTGACAGTGCAGCACTTTCTCTGTGATAAACCACTGACAGTGCAGCACTTTCCCTGTGATAACCCACTGACAGTGCAGCACTTTCGCTGTCATAACACACTGACAGTACAGCACTTTCCCTGTGATAACCCACTGACAGTACAGCACTTTCCCTGTGATAACCCACTGACAGTGCAGCACTTTCTCTGTGATAAACCACTGACAGTGCAGCACTTTCTCTGTGATAACCCACCGTCAGTACAGCACTTTCTCTGTGATAAACCACTGACAGTGCAGCACTTTCCCTGTGATAAACCACTGACAGTGCAGCACTTTCCCTGTGATAACCCACTGACAGTGCAGCACTTTCGCTGTCATAACACACTGACAGTACAGCACTTTCCCTGTGATAACCCACTGACAGTACAGCACTTTCCCTGTGATAACCCACTGACAGTGCAGCACTTTCTCTGTGATAAACCACTGACAGTGCAGCACTTTATCTGTGATAACCCACTGACAGTGCAGCACTTTCTCTGTGATAAACCACTGACAGTGCAGCACTTTCCCTGTGATAACTTACTGACAGTGCAGCACTTTCCCTGTGAAAACCCACTGAGAGTGCAGCACTTTCTCTGTGATAACCCACTGACAGTGCAGCACTTTCCCTGTGTTAACCCACTGACAGTGCAGCACTTTCTCTGTGATAACCCACTGACAGTGCAGCACATTCCCTGTGATAACCCACTGACAGTGCAGCACTTGCTCTGCGATAACTCACTGACAGTGCAGCACTTTCTCTGTGATAACCCACTGACAGTGCAGCACTTTCCCTGTGATAACCCACTGACAGTGCAGCACTTTCCCTGTGATAACCCACTGACAGTGCAGCACTTTCTCTGTGATAACTCACTGACAGTGCAGCACTTTCTCTGTGATAACTCACTGTCAGTGCAGCACTTTCTCTGCGATAACTCACTGACAGCGCAGCACTTTCTCAGTGATAACCCACTGACAGTGCAGCACTTTCTCTGTGATAACTCACTGACAGTGCAGTATTTTCCCTGTGATAACCCACTGACAGTGCAGCACTTTCCATGTGATAACCCAGTGACAGTGCAGCACTTTCCCTGTGATAACCGACTGACAGTGCAGCACTTTATCTGTGATAACACACTGAGAGTGCAGCACTTTCCCTGTGATAACCCACCGACAGTGCAGCACTTTCTCTGTGATAACTCACTGACAGTGCAGCACTTTCCCTGTGATAACTCAGTGACAGTGCAGCACTTTCTCTGTGATAACTCACTGTCAGTGCAGCACTTTCCCTGTGATAACCCACTGACAGTGCAGCACTTTCCATGTGATAACCCAGTGACAGTGCAGCACTTTCCCTGTGATAACCGACTGACAGTGCAGCACTTTATCTGTGATAACACACTGAGAGTGCAGCACTTTCCCTGTGATAACCCACCGACAGTGCAGCACTTTCTCTGTGATAACTCACTGACAGTGCAGCACTTTCCCTGTGATAACTCAGTGACAGTGCAGCACTTTCTCTGTGATAACCCACTGACAGTGCAGCACTTTCCATGTGATAACCCAGTGACAGTGCAGCACTTTCCCTGTGATAACACACTGAGAGTGCAGCACTTTCCCTGTGATAACACACTGAGAGTGCAGCACTTTCCCTGTGATAACCCACCGACAGTGCAGCACTTTCTCTGTGATAACTCACTGACAGTGCAGCACTTTCCCTGTGATAACTCAGTGACAGTGCAGCACTTTCTCTGTGATAACTCACTGTCAGTGCAGCACTTTCTCTGTGATAACCCACTGACAGTGCAGCACTTTCTCTGTGATAACCCACTGACAGTGCAGCACCTTCTCTGTGATAACCCACTGACAGTGCAGCACCTTCTCTGTGATAACCCACTGACAGTGCAGCACTTTCCCTGTGATAACCCACTGACAGTGCAGCACTTTCGCTGTGATTACACACTGACAGTACAGCACTTTCCTGTGATAACCCACTGACAGTACAGCACTTTCCCTGTGATAACCCACTGACAGTGCAGCACTTTCTCTGTGATAAACCACTGAGAGTGCAGCACTTTCTCTGTGATAACCCACCGTCAGTACAGCACTTTCTCTGTGATAAACCACCGACAGTACAGCACTTTCTCTGTGATAACCCACTGACAGTGCAGCACTTTCTCTGTGATAACTTACCGACAGTGCAGCACTTTCTCTGTGATAACCCACTGACAGTACAGCACTTTCCCTGTGATAACCCACTGACAGTACAGCACTTTCCCTGTGATAACCCACTGACAGTGCAGTACTTTCTCTGTGATAACCCACTGACAGTGCAGCACTTTCTCTGTGATAACACATTGACAGTGCAGCACTTTCCCTGTGATAACCCACTGACAGTGCAGCACTTTCTCTGTGATAACCCACCGACAGTGCAGCACTTTCTCTGTGATAACCCACTGACAGTGCAGCACTTCTCTGTGATAACACATTGACAGTGCAGCACTTTCTCTGTGATAACACATTGACAGTGCAGCACTTTCTCTGTGATAACCCACCGACAGTGCAGCACTTTCCCTGTGATAACCCACTGGCAGTGCAGCACTTCTCTGTGATAACACATTGAGAGTGCAGCACTTTCCCTGCGATAACCCACTGACAGTGCAGCACTTTCTCTGTGATAACTCACCGACAGTGCAGCACTTTCTCTGTGACAAATCACCGACAGTGCAGCAGTTTCACTGTGATAACTTACGGACAGTGCAGCACTTTCTGTGATAAATCACTGTCAGTGCAGCACTTTCTCTGTGATAACTTACCGACAGTGCAGCACTTTCTCTGTGATAACCCACTGGCAGTGCAGCACTTCTCTGTGATAACACATTGAGAGTGCAGCACTTTCCCTGCGATAACCCACTGACAGTGCAGCACTTTCTCTGTGATAACTCACCGACAGTGCAGCACTTTCTCTGTGATAACCCACTGACAGTGCAGCACTTCTCTGTGATAACACATTGACAGTGCAGCACTTTCTCTGTGATAACTCACCGACAGTGCAGCACTTTCTCTGTGATAAATCACCGACAGTGCAGCTGTTTCACTGTGATAAATCACTGACAGTGCAGCATTTTCTCTGTGATAACTTACCGACAGTGCAGCACTTTCTCTGTGATAACCCACTGACAGTGCAGCACGTTCCCTGTGATAACCCACTGACAGTGCAGCACTTTCTCTGTGATAACCCACTGACAGTGCAGCACTTTCTCTGTGATAACCCACTGACAGTGCAGCACTTTCTTTGTGATAACCCACCGACAGTGCAGCACTTTCTTTGTGATAACTCGCGACAGTGCAGCACTTTATCTGTGATGACTCAACAGCAGTGCAGCACTTTCTCTGTGATAACCCACCAGCAGTGCCGCACTTTCTCTGTGATAACTCACCGACAGTGCAGCACTTTCTCTGTGATGACTCACCAGCAGTGCAGCACTTTCTCTGTGATAACCCACCAGCAGTGCAGCACTTTCTCTGTGATAAGTCACTGACAGTGCAGCACTTTCTCTGTGATAACTCACCGACAGTGCAGCACTTTCCCTGTGATAACTTACTGACAGTGCAGCACTTTCTCTTTGATAACACACTGACAGTGCAGCACTTTCTCTGTGATAACCCACTGACAGTGCAGCACTTTCTCTGTGATAACTTACGGACAGTGCAGCACTTTCTCTGTGATAACCCACTGACAGTGCAGCACTTTCTCAGTGATAACCCACTGACAGTGCAGCACTTTCTCTGTGATAACCCACTGACAGTGCAGCACTTTCTCTGTGATAACTCACTGACAGTGCAGCACTTTCTCTGTGATAACCCACTGACAGTGCAGCACTTCCTCTGTGATAACCCTCTGACAGTGCAGCACTTTATCTGTGATAACCCACTGACAGTGCAGCAGTTTCTCTGTGATAAACCACTGACAGTGCAGCACTTTCCCTGTGATAACTTACTGGCAGTGCAGCACTTTCCCTGTGATAACCCACTGACAGTGCAGCACTTTCCCTGTGTTAACCCACTGACAGTGCAGCACTTTCTCTGTGATATCCCACTGACAGTGCAGCACTTTCCCTGTGATAACTTACTGGCAGTGCAGCACTTTCCCTGTGATAACCCACTGACAGTGCAGCACTTTCCCTGTGTTAACCCACTGACAGTGCAGCACTTTCTCTGTGATAACCCACTGACAGTGCAGCACTTTCCCTGTGATAACCCACTGACAGTGCAGCACTTGCTCTGCGATAACTCACTGACAGTGCAGCACTTTCTCTGTGATAACCCACTGACAGTGCAGCACTTTCCCTGTGATAACCCACTGACAGTGCAGCACTTTCCCTGTGATAACCCACTGACAGTGCAGCACTTTCTCTGTGATAACCCACTGACAGTGCAGCACTTTCTCTGTGTTAACCCACTGACAGTTCAGCACTTTCCCCGCGATAACCCACCGTCAGTGCAGCACTTTCTCTGCGATAACTCACTGACAGCGCAGCAGTTTCTCTGTGATAACCCACTGACAGTGCAGCACTTTCTCTGTGATAACTCACTGACAGTGCAGCACTTTCCCTATGATAACCCACTGACAGTGCAGCACTTTCCATGTGATAACCCAGTTACAGTGCAGCACTTTCCCTGTGATAACCGACTGACAGTGCAGCACTTTCTCTGTGATAACACACTGACAGTGCAGCACTTTCCCTGTGATAACACACTGAGAGTGCTGCACTTTCCCTGTGATAACCCACTGACATTGCAGCACTTTCCCTGTGATAACACACTGAGAGTGCAGCACTTTCCCTGTGATAACACACTGAGAGTGCAGCACTTTCCCTGTGTTAACCCACCGACAGTGCAGCACTTTCTCTGTGATAACTCACTGACAGTGCAGCACTTTCCCTGTGATAACTCAGTGACAGTGCAGCACTTTCTCTGTGATAACTCACTGTCAGTGCAGCACTTTCTCTGTGATAACCCACTCACAGTGCAGCAATTTCTCTGTGATAACCCACTGACAGTGCAGCACTTTCTCTGTGATAACCCACTGACAGTGCAGCACTTTCTCTGTGATAACCCACTGACAGTGCAGCACTTTCCCTGTGATAACCCACTGACAGTGCAGCACTTTCGCTGTGATAACACACTGACAGTACAGCACTTTCCCTGTGATAACCCACTGACAGTACAGCACTTTCCCTGTGATAACCCACTGACAGTGCAGCACTTTCTCTGTGATAAACCACTGACAAAGCAGCACTTTCTCTGTGATAACCCACCGTCAGTACAGCACTTTCTCTGTGATAAACCACCGACAGTACAGCCCTTTCCCTGTGATAACCCACTGACAGTGCAGCACTTTCTCTGTGATAACTTACCGACAGTGCAGCACAGTCTCTGTGATAACCCACTGACAGTACAGCACTTTCCCTGTGATAACCCACTGACAGTACAGCACTTTCCCTGTGATAACCCACTGACAGTGCAGTACTTTCTCTGTGATAACCCACTGACAGTGCAGCACTTTCTCTGTGATAACTCACCGACAGTGCAGCACTTTCCCTGTGATAACCCACTGACAGTGCAGCACTTTCTCTGTGATAACCCACCGACAGTGCAGCACTTTCTCTGTGATAACCCACTGACAGTGCAGCACGTTCCCTGTGATAACCCACTGACAGTGCAGCACTTTCTCTGTGATAACCCACTGACAGTGCAGCACTTTCTCTGTGATAACCCACTGACAGTGCAGCACTTTCTTTGTGATAACCCACCGACAGTGCAGCACTTTCTTTGTGATAACTCGCGACAGTGCAGCACTTTATGTGTGATGACTCACCAGCAGTGCAGCACTTTCTCTACGATAAACCACCAGCAGTGCAGCATTTTCTCTGTAATAACTCACCGACAGTGCAGCACTTTCTCTGTGATGACTCACCAGCAGTGCAGCCCTTTCCCTGTGATAACCCACTGACAGTGCAGCACTTTCTCTGTGATAAGTCACTGACAGTGCAGCACTTTCTCTGTGATAACCCACTGACAGTGCAGCACTTTCTTTGTGATAACCCACCGACAGTGCAGCACTTTCTCTGTGATAACTCACCGACAGTGCAGCACTTTCCCTGTGATAACTTACTGACAGTGCAGCACTTTCTCTTTGATAACACACTGACAGTGCAGCACTTTCTCTGTGATAACCCACTGACAGTGCAGCACTTTCTCTGTGATAACTTACGGACAGTGCAGCACTTTCTCTGTGATAACCCACTGACAGTGCAGCACTTTCTCAGTGATAACGAACTGACAGTGCAGCACTTTCTCTGTGATAACCCACTGACAGTGCAGCACTTTCTCTGTGATAACTCACTGACAGTGCAGCACTTTCTCTGTGATAACCCACTGACAGTGCAGCACTTCCTCTGTGATAACCCACTGACAGTGCAGCACTTTATCTGTGATAACCCACTGACAGTGCAGCACTTTCTCTGTGATAAACCACTGACAGTGCAGCACTTTCCCTGTGATAACTTACTGGCAGTGCAGCACTTTCCCTGTGATAACCCACTGACAGTGCAGCACTTTCCCTGTGTTAACCCACTGACAGTGCAGCACTTTCTCTGTGATATCCCACTGACAGTGCAGCACTTTCCCTGTGATAACTTACTGGCAGTGCAGCACTTTCCCTGTGATAACCCACTGACAGTGCAGCACTTTCCCTGTGTTAACCCACTGACAGTGCAGCACTTTCTCTGTGATAACCCACTGACAGTGCAGCACTTTCCCTGTGATAACCCACTGACAGTGCAGCACTTTCCCTGTGATAACCCACTGACAGTGCAGCACTTTCTCTGTGATAACCCACTGACAGTGCAGCACTTTCTCTGTGATAACCCACTGACAGTTCAGCACTTTCCCTGCGATAACCCACTGTCAGTGCAGCACTTTCTCTGCGATAACTCACTGACAGCGCAGCACTTTCTCTGTGATAACCCACTGACAGTGCAGCACTTTCTCTGTGATAACTCACTGACAGTGCAGCACTTTCCCTGTGATAACCCACTGACAGTGCAGCACTTTCCATGTGATAACTCAGTGACAGTGCAGCACTTTCCCTGTGATAACCCACTGACAGTGCAGCACTTTCCCTGTGTTAACCCACTGACAGTGCAGCACTTTCTCTGTGATATCCCACTGACAGTGCAGCACTTTCCCTGTGATAACTTACTGGCAGTGCAGCACTTTCCCTGTGATAACCCACTGACAGTGCAGCACTTTCCCTGTGTTAACCCACTGACAGTGCAGCACTTTCTCTGTGATAACCCACCGACAGTACAGCCCTTTCCCTGTGATAACCCACTGAGAGTGCAGCACTTTCCCTGTGTTAACCCACTGACAGTGCAGCACTTTCGCTGTGATAACTCAGTGACAGTGCAGCAATTTCTCTGTGATAACCCACTGACAGTTCAGCACTTTCCCTGCGATAACTCAGTGACAGTGCAGCACTGTCTCTGTGATAACTCACTGTCAGTGCAGCACTTTCTCTGTGATAACCCACTCACAGTGCAGCACTTTCTGTGTGATAACCCACTGACAGTGCAGCACTTTCTCTGTGATAACCCACTGACAGTGCAGCACTTTCTCTGTGATAACCCACTGACAGTGCAGTACTTTCCCTGTGATAACCCACTGACAGTGCAGCACTTTCGCTGTGATAACACACTGACAGTGCAGCACTTTCCCTGTGATAACCCACTGACAGTACAGCACTTTCCCTGTGATAACCCACTGACAGTGCAGCACTTTCTCTGTGATAACCCACTGGCAGTGCAGCACTTCTCTGTGATAACACATTGAGAGTACAGCACTTTCCCGGCGATAACCCACTGACAGTGCAGCACTTTCTCTGTGATACCTCACCGACAGTGCAGCACTTTCTCTGTGACAAATCACCGACAGTGCAGCAGTTTCACTGTGATAACTTACCGACAGTGCAGCATTTTCTCTGTGATAAATCACTGTCAGTGCAGCACTTTCTCTGTGATAACTTACCGACAGTGCAGCACTTTCTCTGTGATAACCCACTGGCAGTGCAGCACTTCTCTGTGAAAACACATTGAGAGTGCAGCACTTTCCCTGTGATAACCCACTGACAGTGCAGCACTTTCCCTGTGATAACACACTGAGAGTGCTGCACTTTCCCTGTGATAACCCACTGACATTGCAGCACTTTCCCTGTGATAACACACTGAGAGTGCAGCACTTTCCCTGTGATAACACACTGAGAGTGCAGCACTTTCCCTGTGTTAACCCACTGACAGTGCAGCACTTTCGCTGTGATAACTCAGTGACAGTGCAGCACTTTCTCTGTGATAACTCAGTGACAGTGCAGCACTTTCTCTGTGATAACTCACTGTCAGTGCAGCACTTTCTCTGTGATAACCCACTCACAGTGCAGCACTTTCTCTGTGATAACCCACTGACAGTGCAGCACTTTCTCTGTGATAACCCACTGACAGTGCAGTACTTTCTCTGTGATAACCCACTGACAGTGCAGCACTTTCTCTGTGATAACACATTGACAGTGCAGCACTTTCCCTGTGATAACCCACTGACAGTGCAGCACTTTCTCTGTGATAACCCACCGACAGTGCAGCACTTTCTCTGTGATAACCCACTGACAGTGCAGCACTTCTCTGTGATAACACATTGACAGTGCAGCACTTTCTCTGTGATAACACATTGACAGTGCAGCACTTTCTCTGTGATAACCGACCGACAGTGCAGCACTTTCCCTGTGATAACCCACTGGCAGTGCAGCACTTCTCTGTGATAACACATTGAGAGTGCAGCACTTTCCCTGCGATAACCCACTGACAGTGCAGCACTTTTTTTGTGATAACTCACCGACAGTGCAGCACTTTCTCTGTGACAAATCACCGACAGTGCAGCAGTTTCACGGTGATAACTTACCGACAGTGCAGCACTTTCTCTGTGATAAATCACTGTCAGTGCAGCACTTTCTCTGTGATAACTTACCGACAGTGCAGCACTTTCTCTGTGATAACCCACTGGCAGTGCAGCACTTCTCTGTGATAACACATTGAGAGTGCAGCATTTTCCTGCGATAACCCACTGACAGTGCAGCACTTTCTCTGTGATAACCCACCGACAGTGCAGCACTTTCTCTGTGATAACCCACTGACAGTGCAGCACTTCTCTGTGATAACACATTGACAGTGCAGCACTTTCTCTGTGATAATACATTGACAGTGCAGCACTTTCTCTGTGATAACCGACCGACAGTGCAGCACTTTCCCTGTGATAACCCACTGGCAGTGCAGCACTTCTCTGTGATAACACATTGAGAGTGCAGCACTTTCCCTGCGATAACCCACTGACAGTGCAGCACTTTTTTTGTGATAACTCACCGACAGTGCAGCACTTTCTCTGTGACAAATCACCGACAGTGCAGCAGTTTCACTGTGATAACTTACCGACAGTGCAGCACTTTCTCTGTGATAAATCACTGTCAGTGCAGCACTTTCTCTGTGATAACTCACCGACAGTGCAGCACTCTCTCTGTGATAACCCACTGACAGTGCAGCACTTCTCTGTGATAACACATTGACAGTGCAGCACTTTCTCTGTGATAACACATTGACAGTGCAGCACTTTCTCTGTGATAACCCACCGACAGTGCAGCACTTTCCCTGTGATAACCCACTGGCAGTGCAGCACTTCTCTGTGATAACACATTGAGAGTACAGCACTTTCCCGGCGATAACCCACTGACAGTGCAGCACTTTCTCTGTGATACCTCACCGACAGTGCAGCACTTTCTCTCTGACAAATCACCGACAGTGCAGCAGTTTCACTGTGATAACTTACCGACAGTGCAGCATTTTCTCTGTGATAAATCACTGTCAGTGCAGCACTTTCTCTGTGATAACTTACCGACAGTGCAGCACTTTCTCTGTGATAACCCACTGGCAGTGCAGCACTTCTCTGTGAAAACACATTGAGAGTGCAGCACTTTCCCTGCGATAACCCACTGACAGTGCAGCACTTTCTCTGTGATAACTCACCGACAGTGCAGCACTTTCACTGTGATAAATCACTGACAGTGCAGCACTTTCTCTGTGATAACTTACCGACAGTGCAGCACTTTCTCTGTGATAACCCACTGACAGTGCAGCACGTTCCCTGTGATAACCCACTGACAGTGCAGCACTTTCTCTGTGATAACCCACTGACAGTGCAGCACTTTCTCTGTGATAACCCACTGACAGTGCAGCACTTTCTTTGTGATAACCCACCGACAGTGCAGCACTTTCTTTGTGATAACTCGCGACAGTGCAGCACTTTCTATGTGATAACTCACTGTCAGTGCAGCACTTTCTCTGTGATAACCCACCAGCAGTGCCGCACTTTCTCTGTGATAACTCACCGACAGTGCAGCACTTTCTCTGTGATGACTCACCAGCAGTGCAGCACTTTCTCTGTGATAACCCACCAGCAGTGCAGCACTTTCTCTGTGATAAGTCACTGACAGTGCAGCACTTTCTCTGTGATAACTCACCGACAGTGCAGCACTTTCCCTGTGATAACTTACTGACAGAGCAGCACTTTCTCTTTGATAACACACTGACAGTGCAGCACTTTCTCTGTGATAACCCACTGACAGTGCAGCACTTTCTCTGTGATAACCCACTGACAGTGCAGCACTTTCTCTGTGATAACTCACTGACAGTGCAGCACTTTCTCTGTGATAACCCACTGACAGTGCAGCACTTCCTCTGTGATAACCCACTGACAGTGCAGCACTTTATCTGTGATAACCCACTGACAGTGCAGCACTTTCTCTGTGATAAACCACTGACAGTGCAGCACTTTCCCTGTGATAACTTACTGGCAGTGCAGCACTTTCCCTGTGATAACCCACTGACAGTGCAGCACTTTCCCTGTGTTAACCCACTGACAGTGCAGCACTTTCTCTGTGATATCCCATTGACAGTGCAGCACTTTCCCTGTGATAACTTACTGGCAGTGCAGCACTTTCCCTGTGATAACCCACTGACAGTGCAGCACTTTCCCTGTGTTAACCCACTGACAGTGCAGCACTTTCTCTGTGATAACCCACTGACAGTGCAGCACTTTCCCTGTGATAACCCACTGACAGTGCAGCACTTGCTCTGCGATAACTCACTGACAGTGCAGCACTTTCTCTGTGATAACCCACTGACAGTGCAGCACTTTCCCTGTGATAACCCACTGACAGTGCAGCACTCTCCCTGTGATAACCCACTGACAGTGCAGCACTTTCTCTGTGATAACCCACTGACAGTGCAGCACTTTCTCTGTGATAACCCACTGACAGTTCAGCACTTTCCCTGCGATAACCCACTGTCAGTGCAGCACTTTCTCTGCGATAACTCACTGACAGCGCAGCACTTTCTCTGTGATAACCCACTGACAGTGCAGCACTTTCTCTGTGATAACTCACTGACAGTGCAGCACTTTCCCTGTGATAACCCACTGACAGTGCAGCACTTTCCATGTGATAACTCAGTGACAGTGCAGCACTTTCCCTGTGATAACCGACTGACAGTGCAGCACTTTCTCTGTGATAACACACTGACAGTGCAGCACTTTCCCTGTGATAACACACTGAGAGCGCTGCACTTTCCCTGTGATAACCCACTGACATTGCAGCACTTTCCCTGTGATAACACACTGAGAGTGCAGCACTTTCCCTGTGATAACACACTGAGAGTGCAGCACTTTCCCTGTGTTAACCCACTGACAGTGCAGCACTTTCGCTGTGATAACTCAGTGACAGTGCAGCACTTTCTCTGTGATAACTCACTGACAGTGCAGCACTTTCCCTGTGATAACTCAGTGACAGTGCAGCACTTTCTATGTGATAACTCACTGTCAGTGCAGCACTTTCTCTGTGATAACCCACTCACAGTGCAGCACTTTCTGTGTGATAACCCACTGACAGTGCAGCACTTTCTCTGTGATAACCCACTGACAGTGCAGCACTTTCTCTGTGATAACCCACTGACAGTGCAGCACTTTCCCTGTGATAACCCACTGACAGTGCAGCACTTTCGCTGTGATAACACACTGACAGTACAGCACTTTCCCTGTGATAACCCACTGACAGTACAGCACTTTCCCTGTGATAACCCACTGACAGTGCAGCACTTTCTCTGTGATAAACCACTGACAGTGCAGCACTTTCTCTGTGATAACCCACCGTCAGTACAGCACTTTCTCTGTGATAAACCACCGACAGTACAGCCCTTTCCCTGTGATAACCCACTGACAGTGCAGCACTTTCTCTGTGATAACTTACCGACAGTGCAGCACTTTCTCTGTGATAACCCACTGACAGTACAGCACTTTCCATGTGATAACCCACTGACAGTACAGCACTTTCCCTGTGATAACCCACTGACAGTGCAGTACTTTCTCTGTGATAACCCACTGACAGTGCAGCACTTTCTCTGTGATAACACATTGACAGTGCAGCACTTTCCCTGTGATAACCCACTGACAGTGCAGCACTTTCTCTGTGATAACCCACCGACAGTGCAGCACTTTCTCTGTGATAACCCACTGACAGTGCAGCACTTCTCTGTGATAACACATTGACAGTGCAGCACTTTCTCTGTGATAATTCATTGACAGTGCAGCACTTTCTCTGTGATAACCGACCGACAGTGCAGCACTTTCCCTGTGATAACCCACTGGCAGTGCAGCACTTCTCTGTGATAACACATTGAGAGTGCAGCACTTTCCCTGCGATAACCCACTGACAGTGCAGCACTTTTTTTGTGATAACTCACCGACAGTGCAGCACTTTCTCTGTGACAAATCACCGACAGTGCAGCAGTTTCACTGTGATAACTTACCGACAGTGCAGCACTTTCTCTGTGATAAATCACTGTCAGTGCAGCACTTTCTCTGTGATAACTTACCGACAGTGCAGCACTTTCTCTGTGATAACCCACTGGCAGTGCAGCACTTCTCTGTGATAACACATTGAGAGTGCAGCACTTTCCCTGCGATAACCCACTGACAGTGCAGCACTTTCTCTGTGATAACTCACCGACAGTGCAGCACTTTCTCTGTGATAACCCACTGACAGTGCAGCACTTCTCTGTGATAACACATTGACAGTGCAGCACTTTCTCTGTGATAACACATTGACAGTGCAGCACTTTCTCTGTGATAACCCACCGACAGTGCAGCACTTTCCCTGTGATAACCCACTGGCAGTGCAGCACTTCTCTGTGATAACACATTGAGAGTACAGCACTTTCCCGGCGATAACCCACTGACAGTGCAGCACTTTCTCTGTGATACCTCACCGACAGTGCAGCACTTTCTCTGTGACAAATCACCGACAGTGCAGCAGTTTCACTGTGATAACTTACCGACAGTGCAGCATTTTCTCGGTGATAAATCACTGTCAGTGCAGCACTTTCTCTGTGATAACTTACCGACAGTGCAGCACTTTCTCTGTGATAACCCACTGGCAGTGCAGCACTTCTCTGTGAAAACACATTGAGAGTGCAGCACTTTCCCTGTGATAACCCACTGACAGTGCAGCACTTTCCCTGTGATAACACACTGAGAGTGCTGCACTTTCCCTGTGATAACCCACTGACATTGCAGCACTTTCCCTGTGATAACACACTGAGAGTGCAGCACTTTCCCTGTGATAACACACTGAGAGTGCAGCACTTTCCCTGTGTTAACCCACTGACAGTGCAGTACTTTCGCAGTGATAACTCAGTGACAGTGCAGCACTTTCTCTGTGATAACTCACTGACAGTGCAGCACTTTCCCTGTGATAACTCAGTGACAGTGCAGCACTTTCTCTGTGATAACTCACTGTCAGTGCAGCACTTTCTCTGTGATAACCCACTCACAGTGCAGCACTTTCTGTGTGATAACCCACTGACAGTGCAGCACTTTCTCTGTGATAACCCACTGACAGTGCAGTACTTTCTCTGTGATAACCCACTGACAGTGCAGCACTTTCTCTGTGATAACACATTGACAGTGCAGCACTTTCCCTGTGATAACCCACTGACAGTGCAGCACTTTCTCTGTGATAACCCACCGACAGTGCAGCACTTTCTCTGTGATAACCCACTGACAGTGCAGCACTTCTCTGTGATAACACATTGACAGTGCAGCACTTTCTCTGTGATAACACATTGACAGTGCAGCACTTTCTCTGTGATAACCGACCGACAGTGCAGCACTTTCCCTGTGATAACCCACTGGCAGTGCAGCACTTCCCTGTGATAACACATTGAGAGTGCAGCACTTTCCCTGCGATAACCCACTGACAGTGCAGCACTTTTTTTGTGATAACTCACCGACAGTGCAGCACTTTCTCTGTGACAAATCACCGACAGTGCAGCAGTTTCACTGTGATAACTTACCGACAGTGCAGCACTTTCTCTGTGATAAATCACTGTCAGTGCAGCACTTTCTCTGTGATAACTTACCGACAGTGCAGCACTTTCTCTGTGATAACCCACTGGCAGTGCAGCACTTCTCTGTGATAACACATTGAGAGTGCAGCATTTTCCTGCGATAACCCACTGACAGTGCAGCACTTTCTCTGTGATAACTCACCGACAGTGCAGCACTCTCTCTGTGATAACCCACTGACAGTGCAGCACTTCTCTGTGATAACACATTGACAGTGCAGCACTTTCTCTGTGATAACACATTGACAGTGCAGCACTTTCTCTGTGATAACCCACCGACAGTGCAGCACTTTCCCTGTGATAACCCACTGGCAGTGCAGCACTTCTCTGTGATAACACATTGAGAGTACAGCACTTTCCCGGCGATAACCCACTGACAGTGCAGCACTTTCTCTGTGATACCTCACCGACAGTGCAGCACTTTCTCTGTGACAAATCACCGACAGTGCAGCAGTTTCACTGTGATAACTTACCGACAGTGCAGCATTTTCTCTGTGATAAATCACTGTCAGTGCAGCACTTTCTCTGTGATAACTTACCGACAGTGCAGCACTTTCTCTGTGATAACCCACTGGCAGTGCAGCACTTCTCTGTGAAAACACATTGAGAGTGCAGCACTTTCCCTGCGATAACCCACTGACAGTGCAGCACTTTTTCTGTGATAACTCACCGACAGTGCAGCACTTTCTCTGTGATAAATCACCGACAGTGCAGCAGTTTCACTGTGATAAATCACTGACAGTGCAGCACTTTCTCTGTGATATCTTACCGACAGTGCAGCACTTTCTCTGTGATAACCCACTGACAGTGCAGCACGTTCCCTGTGATAACCCACTGACAGTGCAGCACTTTCTCTGTGATAACCCACTGACAGTGCAGCACTTTCTCTGTGATAACCCACTGACAGTGCAGCACTTTCTTTGTGATAACCCACCGACAGTGCAGCACTTTCTTTGTGATAACTCGCGACAGTGCAGCACTTTATCTGTGATGACTCAACAGCAGTGCAGCACTTTCTCTGTGATAACCCACCAGCAGTGCCGCACTTTCTCTGTGATAACTCACCGACAGTGCAGCACTTTCTCTGTGATGACTCACCAGCAGTGCAGCACTTTCTCTGTGATAACCCACCAGCAGTGCAGCACTTTCTCTGTGATAAGTCACTGACAGTGCAGCACTTTCTCTGTGATAACTCACCGACAGTGCAGCACTTTCCCTGTGATAACTTACTGACAGTGCAGCACTTTCTCTTTGATAACACACTGACAGTGCAGCACTTTCTCTGTGATAACCCACTGACAGTGCAGCACTTTCTCTGTGATAACCCACTGACAGTGCAGCACTTTCTCAGTGATAACCCACTGACAGTGCAGTACTTTCTCTGTGATAACCCACTGACAGTGCAGCACTTTCTCTGTGATAACTCACTGACAGTGCAGCACTTTCTCTGTGATAACCCACTGACAGTGCAGCACTTCCTCTGTGATAACCCACTTACAGTGCAGCACTTTATCTGTGATAACCCACTGACAGTGCAGCACTTTCTCTGTGATAAACCACTGACAGTGCAGCACTTTCCCTGTGAAAACTTACTGGCAGTGCAGCACTTTCCCTGTGATAACCCACTGACAGTGCAGCACTTTCCCTGTGAAAACCCACTGAGAGTGCAGCACTTTCTCTGTGATAAGCCACAGACAGTGCAGCACTTTCCCTGTGTTAACCCACTGACAGTGCAGCACTTTCCCTGTGATAACCCACTGACAGTGCAGCACTTTCCCTGTGATAACCCACTGACAGTGCAGCACTTGCTCTGCGATAACTCACTGACAGTGCAGCACTTTCTCTGTGATAACCCACTGACAGTGCAGCACTTTCCCTGTGATAACCCACTGACAGTGCAGCACTTTCCCTGTGATAACCCACTGACAGTGCAGCACTTTCTCTGTGATAACCCACTGGCAGTGCAGCACTTCCTCTGTGATAACCCACTGACAGTTCAGCACTTTCCCTGTGATAACCCACTGACAGTGCAGCACTTTCTCTGTGATAACCCACTGACAGTGCAGCACTTTCTCTGTGATAACTCACTGTCAGTGCAGCACTTTCTCTGCGATAACTCACTGACAGCGCAGCACTTTCTCTGTGATAACCCACTGACAGTGCAGCACTTTCTGTGTGATCACTCACTGACAGTGCAGCACTTTCCCTGTGATAACCGACTGACAGTGCAGCACTTTCCATGTGATAACCCAGTGACAGTGCAGCACTTTCCCTGTGATAACCCACTGACAGTGCAGCACTTTCTCTGTGATAACACACTGACACTGCAGCACTTTCCCTGTGATAACACACTGAGAGTGCAGCACTTTCCCTGTGATAACCCACTGACATTGCAGCACTTTCCCTGTGATAACACACTGAGAGTGCAGCACTTTCCCTGTGATAACACACTCACAGTGCAGCACTTTCCCTGTGATAACTCAGTGACAGTGCAGCACTTTCCCTGTGATAACTCACTGTCAGTGCAGCACTTTCCCTGTGATAACCCACTGACAGTGCAGCACTTTCTCTGTGATAACCCACTGACAGTGCAGCACTTTCTCTGTAATAACACACTGTCAGTGAAGCACCTTCTCGGTGATAACCCACCGACAGTGCAGCACTTTCTCTGTGATAACTCACTGTCAGTGCAGCACTTTCTGTGTGATAACCCACTGACAGTGCAGCACTTTCTCTGTGATAACCCACTGACAGTGCAGCACTTTCTCTGTGATAACCCACTGACAGTGCAGCACTTTCTCTGTGATAACCCACTGAGAGTGCAGCACTTTCCCTGTGATAACCCACTGACAGTGCAGCACTTTCGCTGTGATAACAAACTGACAGTACAGCACTTTCCCTGTGATAACCCACTGACAGTCCAGCACTTTCCCTGTGATAACCCACTGACAGTGCAGCACTTTCTCTTTGATAAACCACTGAGAGTGCAGCACTTTCTTTGTGATAACCCACCGTCAGTACAGCACTTTCTCTGTGATAAACCACCGACAGTACAGCACTTTCCCTGTGATAACCCACTGACAGTGCAGCACTTTCTCTGTGATAACTTACCGACAGCGCAGCACGTTCTCTGTGATAACCCACTGACAGTACAGCACTTTCCCTGTGATAACCCACTGACAGTACAGCACTTTCCCTGTGATAACCCACTGACAGTGCAGTACTTTCTCTGTGATAACCCACTGACAGTGCAGCACTTTCTCTGTGATAACACATTGACAGTGCAGCACTTTCCCTGTGATAACCCACTGACAGTACAGCACTTTCTCTGTGATAACCCACCGACATTGCAGCACTTTCTCTGCGATAACTCACTGACAGCGCAGCATTTTCTCTGTGATAACCCACTGACAGTGCAGCACTTTCTCTGTGATAACTCACTGAGCGTGCAGCACTTTCCCTGTGATAACCTACTGACAGTGCAGCACTTTCCCTGTGATAACCCACTGACAGTGCAGCACTTTCCCTGTGATAACCCACAGACAGTGCAGCACTTTCCCTGTGATAACTCACTGAGAGTGCAGCACTTTCCCTGTGATAACCTATTGACAATGCATCACTTTCCCTGTGATAACACACTGACAGTGCAGCACTTTCCCTGTGATAACACACTGAGAGTGCAGCACTTTCCCTGTGATAACCCACTGACAGTGCAGCACTTTCCCTGTGATAACACACTGAGAGTGCAGCACTTTCCCTGTGATAACCCACTGACAGTCCAGCACTTTCCCTGTGATAACCCACTGACAGCGCAGCACTTTCTCTGTGATAAACCACTGACAGTGCAGCACTTTCTCTGTGATAACCCACCGTAAGTACAGCACTTTCTCTGTGATAAACCACCGACAGTACAGCACTTTCCCTGTGATAACCCACTGACAGTGCAGCACTTTCTCTGTGATAACTTACCGACAGCGCAGCACTTTCTCTGTGATAACCCACTGACAGTACAGCACTTTCCCTGTGATAACCCACTGACAGTACAGCACTTTCCCTGTGATAACCCACTGACAGTGCAGTACTTTCTCTGTGATAACCCACTGACAGTGCAGCACTTTCTCTGTGATAACACATTGACAGTGCAGCACTTTCCCTGTGATTACCCACTGACAGTGCAGCACTTTCTCTGTGATAACCCACCGACAGTGCAGCACTTTCTCTGCGATAACTCACTGACAGCGCAGCACTTTCTCTGTGATAACCCACTGACAGTGCAGCACTTTCTCTGTGATAACTCACTGAGAGTGCAGCACTTTCCCTGTGATAACCTACTGACAGTGCAGCACTTTCCCTGTGATAACCCACTGACAGTGCAGCACTTTCCCTGTGATAACCCACAGACAGTGCAGCACTTTCCCTGTGATAACGCACTGAGAGTGCAGCACTTTCCCTGTGATAACCTATTGACAATGCAGCACTTTCCCTGTGATAACACACTGACAGTGCAGCACTTTCCCTGTGATAACACACTGAGAGTGCAGCACTTTCCCTGTGATAACCCACTGACAGTGCAGCACTTTCCCTGTGATAACACACTGAGAGTGCAGCACTTTCCCTATGATAACCCACTGACAGTGCAGCACTTTCTCTGTGATAACCCACCGGCCGTGCAGCACATTCTCTGTGATAACTCACTGACAGTGCAGCACTTTCCCTGTGATAACTCACTGACAGTGCAGCACTTTCCCTGTGATAACTCACTGTCAGTGCAGCACTTTCCCTGTGATAACCCACTGACAGTGCAGCACTTTCTCTGTGATAACCCACTGACAGTGCAGCACTTTCTCTGTGATAACACACTGTCAGTGAAGCAATTTCTCTTTGATAACACACCGACAGCGCACCACTTTCTCTGTGATAACTCACTGTCAGTGCAGCACTTTCTCTGTGATAACCCACTGACAGTGCAGCACTTTCTCTGTGATAACCCACTGACAGTGCAGCACTTTCTCTGTGATAACCCACTGACAGTGCAGCACTTTCTCTGTGATAACCCACTGACAGTGCAGCTCTTTCTCTGTGATAACTCACTGACAGTTCAGCACTTTCCCTGTGATAACACACTGACAGTACAGCACTTTCCCTGTGATAACCCATAGACAGTACAGCACTTTCTCTGTGATAACCCACTGACAGTGCAGCACTTTCTCTGTGATAACCCACCGACAGTACAGCACTTTCCCTGTGATAACCCACTGACAGTGCAGCACTTTCTCTGTGATAACTTACCGACAGTGCAGCACTTTCTCTGTGATAACCCACTGACAGTACAGCACTTTCCCTGTGATAACCCACTGACAGTACAGCACATTCCCTGTGATAACCCACTGACAGTGCAGCACTTTCTCTGTGATAACCCACTGACAGTGCAGCACTTTCTCTGTGATAACACATTGACAGTGCAGCACTTTCCCTGTGATAACCCACTGACAGTGCAGCACTTTCTCTGTGATAACCCACCGACAGTGCTGCACTTTCTCTGTGATAACCCACTGACAGTGCAGCACTTCTCTGTGATAACACATTGACAGTGCAGCACTTTCTCTGTGATAACACATTGACAGTGCAGCACTTTCTCTGTGATAACCCACCGACACTGCAGCACTTTCCCTGTGATAACCCACTGGCAGTGCAGCACTTCTCTGTGATAACACATTGAGAGTGCAGCACTTTCCCTGCGATAACCCACTGACAGTGCAGCACTTTCTCTGTGATAACTCACCGACAGTGCAGCACTTTCTCTGTGATAAATCACCGACAGTGCAGCAGTTTCACTGTGATAACTTACCGACAGTGCAGCACTTTCTCTTTAATAACTCACCGACAGTGCAGCAGTTTCCCTGTGATAACCCACTGTCAGTGCAGCACGTTCCCTGTGATAACCCACTGACAGTGCAGCACTTTCTCTGTCATAACCCACTGACAGTGCAGCATTTTCTCTGTGATAACCCACTGACAGTGCAGCACTTTCTTTGTGATAACCCACCGACAGTGCATCACTTTCTTTGTGATAACTCACCGACAGTGCAGCACTTTCTCTGTGATGACTCACCAGCAGTGCAGCACTTTCTCTGTGATAACCCACCAGCAGTGCAGCACTTTCTCTGTGATAAGTCACCAGCAGTGCAGCACTTTCTCTGTGATAACCCACTAGCAGTGCAGCACTTTCTCTGTGATAAGTCACTGACAGTGCAGCACTTTCTCTGTGATAACTCACCGACAGTGCAGCACTTTCCCTGTGATAACCCACCGACAGTGCAGCACTTCTCTGTGATAACACATTGAGATTGCAGCACTTTCCCTGCGATAACCCACTGACAGTGCAGCACTTTCTCTGTGTTAACTCACCGACAGTGCAGCACTTTCTCTGTGATAAATCACCGACAGTGCAGCAGTTTCACTGTGATAACTTACCGACAGTGCAGCACTTTCTCTGTGATAAATCACCGACACTGCAGCAGTTTCACTGTGATAAATCACTGACAGTGCAGCACTTTCTCTGTGATAACTTACCGACAGTGCAGCACTTTCTCTGTGATAACCCACCGACAGTACAGCACTTTCCCTGTGATAACCCACTGACAGTGCAGCACGTTCCCTGTGATAATCCCCTGACAGTGCAGCACTTTCTCTGTGATAACCCACTGACAGTGCAGCACTTTCTCTGTGATAACCCACTGACAGTGCAGCACTTTCTCTGTGATAACCCACTGACAGTGGAGCACTTTCTTTGTGATAACCCACCGACAGTGCAGCACTTTCTTTGTGATAACTCACGACCGTGCAGCACTTTCTCTGTGATGACTCACCAGCAGTGCAGCATTTTCTCTGTGATAACCCACCAGCAGTGCAGCACTTTCTCTGTGATAACCCACCAGCAGTGCAGCACTTTCTCTGTGATAACTCACCGACAGTGCAGCACTTTCTCTGTGATGACTCACCAGCAGTGCAGCACTTTCTCTGTGATAAGTCACTGACAGTGCAGCACTTTCTCTGTGATAACTCACCGACAGTGCAGCACTTTCCCTGTGATAACTTACTGACAGTGCAGCACTTTCTCTGTGATAACACACTGACAGTGCAGCACTTTCTCTGTGATAACCCTCTTACAGTGCAGCACTTTCTCTGTTATAACCCACTGACAGTGCAGCACTTGCTCTGTGATAACACACTGACAGTGCAGCACTTTCTCTGTGATAACCCACTGATAGTGCAGCAATTTGTCTGTGATAACTCACTGACAGTGCAGCACTTTCTCTGTGATAACCCACTGACAGTGCAGCACTTTCTCTGTGATAACTCACTGACACTGCAGCACTTTCTCTGTGATAACACACTGACAGTGCAGCACTTTCTCTGCGATAACTCACTGTCAGTGCAGCACTTTCTCTGTGATAACTTACTGACAGTGCAGCACTTTCTCTGTGATAACCCACTGACAGTGCAGCACTATCTCTGTGATGACTCACCAACAGTACAGCACGTTGTCTGTGATAACTCACTGACAGTGCAGCACTTTCTCTGTGATAACTCACTGATAGCGCAGCACTTTGTCTGTGATAACTCACTGACAGTGCAGCACTTTCTCTGTGATAACTCACTGACTTTGCAGCACTTTCTCTGTGATAACCCACTGACAGTGCAGCACTTTCTCTGTGATAACTCACTGACAGTGCAGCACTTTGTCTGTGATAACTCACTGACAGTGCAGCACTTTGTCTGTGATAACACACTGACAGTGCAGCACTTTCCCTGTGTTTACCCACTGACAGTACAGCACTTTCCCTGTGATAACCCACCGACAGTGCAGCACTTTCTCTGTGATAACGCACTGACAGTGCAGCACTTTCTCTGTGATAACACACTGACAGTGCAGCACTTTCTCTGTGATAACCCACTGACAGTGCAGCACTTTCCCTGTGATAACCCACTGACAGTGCAGCACTTTCTCTGTGATAACCCACTGACAGTGCAGCACTTTCCCTGTGATAACCCACTGACAGTGCAGCACTTTCCCTGTGATAACCCACTGACAGTGCAGCACTTTATCTGTGATAACCCACTGACAGTGCAGCACTTTCTCTGTGATAACCCACTGAGAGTGCAGCACTTTCCCTGTGATAACTTACTGGCAGTGCAGCACTTTCCCTGTGTTAACCCACTGACAGTGCAGCACTTTCCCTGTGATAACCCACTGACAGTGCAGCACATTCTCTGTGATAAGCCACTGACAGTGCAGCACTTTCCCTGTGTTAACCCTCTGACAGTGCAGCACTTTCCCTGTGATAACCCACTGACAGTGCAGCACTTTCTCTATGATAACTCACTGAGAGTGCAGCACTTTTTCTGTGATAACCCACCGACAATGCAGCACTTTCCCTGTGATAACTCACTTACAGTTCAGCACTTTCTCTGTGATAACCCACTGACAGTGCAGCACTTTCTCTGCGAAAACCCACTGACAGTGCAGCACTTTCTCTGCGATAACCCACTGACAGTGCAGCAGTTTCTCTGCGATAACCCACTGACAGTGCAGCACTTGCTCTGCGATAACCCACTGACAGTGCAGCACTTTCCCTGTGATAACACACTGACAGTGCAGCACTTTCGCTGTGATAACCCACCAACAGTGCAGCACTTTCCCTGAGATAACACACTGACTGTGCAGCACTTTCTCTGTGATAACCCACTGACAGTGCAGCACTTTCTCTGTGATAACCCACTGACAGTGCAGCACTTTCTCTGTGATAACCCACTGACAGTGCAGCTCTTTCTCTGTGATAACTCACTGACAGTGCAGCACTTTCCCTGTGATAACACACTGACAGTACAGCACTTTCCCTGTGATAACCCATAGACAGTACAGCACTTTCTCTGTGATAACCCACTGACAGTGCAGCACTTTCTCTGTGATAACCCACCGACAGTACAGCACTTTCCCTGTGATAACCCACTGACAGTGCAGCACTTTCTCTGTGATAACTTACCGACAGTGCAGCACTTTCTCTGTGATAACCCACTGACAGTACAGCACTTTCCCTGTGATAACCCACTGACAGTACAGCACATTCCCTGTGATAACCCACTGACAGTGCAGCACTTTCTCTGTGATAACCCACTGACAGTGCAGCACTTTCTCTGTGATAACACATTGACAGTGCAGCACTTTCCCTGTGATAACCCACTGACAGTGCAGCACTTTCTCTGTGATAACACACCGACAGTGCTGCACTTTCTCTGTGATAACCCACTGACAGTGCAGCACTTCTCTGTGATAACACATTGACAGTGCAGCACTTTCTCTGTGATAACACATTGACAGTGCAGCACTTTCTCTGTGATAACCCACCGACACTGCAGCACTTTCCCTGTGATAACCCACTGGCAGTGCAGCACTTCTCTGTGATAACACATTGAGAGTGCAGCACTTTCCCTGCGATAACCCACTGACAGTGCAGCACTTTCTCTGTGATAAATCACCGACAGTGCAGCAGTTTCACTGTGATAACTTACCGACAGTGCAGCACTTTCTCTTTAATAACTCACCGACAGTGCAGCAGTTTCCCTGTGATAACCCACTGACAGTGCAGCACGTTCCCTGTGATAACCCACTGACAGTGCAGCACTTTCTCTGTGATAACCCACTGACAGTGCAGCACTTTCTCTGTGATAACCCACTGACAGTGCAGCACTTTCTTTGTGATAACCCACCGACAGTGCATCACTTTCTTTGTGATAACTCGCGACAGTGCAGCACTTTCTCTCGGATGACTCACCAGCAGTGCAGCACTTTCTCTGTGATAACCCACCAGCAGTGCAGCAGTTTCTCTGTGATAACTCACCGACAGTGCAGCACTTTCTCTGTGATGACTCACCAGCAGTGCAGCACTTTCTCTGTGATAACCCACCAGCAGTGCAGCACTTTCTCTGTGATAAGTCACCAGCAGTGCAGCACTTTCTCTGTGATAACCCACTAGCAGTGCAGCACTTTCTCTGTGATAAGTCACTGACAGTGCAGCACTTTCTCTGTGATAACTCACCGACAGTGCAGCACTTTCCCTGTGATAACCCACCGACAGTGCAGCACTTCTCTGTGATAACACATTGAGAGTGCAGCACTTTCCCTGCGATAACCCACTGACAGTGCAGCACTTTCTCTGTGTTAACTCACCGACAGTGCAGCACTTTCTCTGTAATAAATCACCGACAGTGCAGCAGTTTCACTGTGATAACTTACCGACAGTGCAGCACTTTCTCTGTGATAAATCACCGACACTGCAGCAGTTTCACTGTGATAAATCACTGACAGTGCAGCACTTTCTCTGTGATAACTTACCGACAGTGCAGCACTTTCTCTGTGATAACCCACCGACAGTACAGCACTTTCCCTGTGATAACCCACTGACAGTGCAGCACGTTCCCTGTGATAATCCCCTGACAGTGCAGCACTTTCTCTGTGATAACCCACTGACAGTGCAGCACTTTCTCTGTGATAACCCACTGACAGTGGAGCACTTTCTTTGTGATAACCCACCGACAGTGCAGCACTTTCTTTGTGATAACTCACGACCGTGCAGCCCTTTCTCTGTGATGACTCACCAGCAGTGCAGCATTTTCTCTGTGATAACCCACCAGCAGTGCAGCACTTTCTCTGTGATAACCCACCAGCAGTGCAGCACTTTCTCTGTGATAACTTACCGACAGTGCAGCACTTTCTCTGTGATGACTCACCACCAGTGCAGCACTTTCTCTGTGATAAGTCACTGACAGTGCAGCACTTTCTCTGTGATAACTCAGCGACAGTGCAGCACTTTCCCTGTGATAACTTACTGACAGTGCAGCACTTTCTCTGTGATAACACACTGACAGTGCAGCACTTTCTCTGTGATAACCCACTTACAGTGCAGCATTTTCTCTGTGATAACCCACTGACAGTGCAGCACTTGCTCTGTGATAACACACTGACAGTGCAGCACTTTCTCTGTGATAACCCACTGATAGTGCAGCAATTTGTCTGTGATAACTCACTGACAGTGCAGCACTTTCTCTGTGATAACCCACTGACAGTGCAGCACTTTCTCTGTGATAACTCACTGACACTGCAGCACTTTCTCTGTGATAACACACTGACAGTGCAGCACTTTCTCTGCGATAACTCACTGTCAGTGCAGCACTTTCTCTGTGATAACTTACTGACAGTGCAGCACTTTCTCTGTGATAACCCACTGACAGTGCAGCACTATCTCTGTGATGACTCACCAACAGTACAGCACGTTGTCTGTGATAAATCACTGACAGTGCAGCACTTTCTCTGTGATAACTCACTGATAGCGCAGCACTTTGTCTGTGATAACTCACTGACAGTGCAGCACTTTCTCTGTGATAACTCACTGACAGTGCAGCACTTTCTCTGTGATAACCCACTGACAGTGCAGCACTTTCTCTGTGATAACTCACTGACAGTGCAGCACTTTGTCTGTGATAACTCACTGACAGTGCAGCACTTTGTCTGTGATAACACACTGACAGTGCAGCACTTTCCCTGTGATAACCCACTGACAGTACAGCACTTTCCCTGTGATAACCCACCGACAGTGCAGCACTTTCTCTGTGATAACGCACTGACAGTGCAGCACTTTCTCTGTGATAACCCACTGACAGTGCAGCACTTTCTCTGTGATAACCCACTGACAGTGCAGCACTTTCCCTGTAATAACCCACTGACAGTGCAGCACTTTCTCTGTGATAACCCACTGACAGTGCAGCACTTTCCCTGTGATAACCCACTGACAGTGCAGCACTTTCCCTGTGATAACCCACTGACAGTGCAGCACTTTATCTGTGATAACCCACTGACAGTGCAGCACTTTCTCTGTGATAACCCATTGACAGTGCAGCACTTTCCCTGTGATAACTTACTGGCAGTGCAGCACTTTCCCTGTGTTAACCCACTGACAGTGCAGCACTTTCCCTGTGATAACCAACTGACAGTGCAGCACATTCTCTGTGATAAGCCACTGACAGTGCAGCACTTTCCCTGTGTTAACCCACTGACAGTGCAGCACTTTCCCTGTGAAAACCCACTGACAGTGCAGCACTTTCTCTATGATAACTCACTGAGAGGGCAGCACTTTTTCTGTGATAACCCACCGACAGTGCAGCACTTTCCCTGTGATAACTCACTTACAGTTCAGCACTTTCTCTGTGATAACCCACTGACAGTGCAGCACTTTCTCTGCGATAACCCACTGACAGTGCAGCACTTTCTCTGCGAAAACCCACTGACAGTGCAGCACTTTCTCTGCGATAACCCACTGACAGTGCAGCACTTTCTCTGCGATAACCCACTGACAGTGCAGCAGTTTCTCTGCGATAACCCACTGGCAGTGCAGCACTTGCTCTGCGATAACCCACTGACAGTGCAGCACTTTCCCTGTGATAACACACTGACAGTGCAGCACTTTCCCTGTGATAACCCACCAACAGTGCAGCACTTTCCCTGAGATAACACACTGACAGTGCAGCACTTTCTCTGTGCTAACCCACTGACAGTGCAGCAATTTCCCTGTTATAACCCACTGACAGTGCAGCACTTTCCGTGTGATAACCCACTGACAGTGCAGCACTTTCCCTGTGATAACCCACTGACAGTGCAGCACTTTCTCTGTGATAACCTACTGACATTGCAGCACTTTCTCTCTGATAACCAACTGACAGTGCAGCTCTTTCTCAGTGATAACACACTGACAGTGCAGCACTTTCTCTGTGATAACTCACTGACATTGCAGCACTTTCTCTGTGATAACTCACTGACAGTGCAGCACTTTCTCGGTGATAACCCACCGAGACTGCAGCACTTTCTCTGTGATAACACACTGACAGTGCAGCACTTTCTCTGTGATAACCCACTGACAGTGCAGCACTTTCTCTGTGATAACCCACCAGCAGTGCAGCACTTTCTCTGTGATAACCCACCAGCAGTGCAGCACTTTCTCTGTGATAACCCACCAGCAGTGCAGCACTTTCTCTGTGATAAGTCACTGACAGTGCAGCAATTTCTCTGTGATAACTCACCGACAGTGCAGCACTTTCCCTGTGATAACTTACTGACAGTGCAGCACTTTCTCTGTGATAACACACTGACAGTGCAGCACTTTCTCTGTGATAACACACTGACAGTGCAGCACTTTCTTTATGATAACTCACTGACAGTACAGCACTTTCTCTGTGATAACCCACTGACAGTGCAGCACTTCCTCGGTGATAACCCACTGACAGTGCAGCACTTTATCTGTGATAACCCACTGACAGTGCAGCACTTTCCCTGTGATAACACACTGACAGTGCAGCACTTTCTCTGTGATAACCCACTTACAGTGCAGCACTTTCTCTGTTATAACCCACTGACAGTGCAGCACTTGCTCTGTGATAACACACTGACAGTGCAGCACTTTCTCTGTGATAACCCACTGATAGTGCAGCAATTTGTCTGTGATAACTCACTGACAGTGCAGCACTTTCTCTGTGATAACCCACTGACAGTGCAGCACTTTCTCTGTGATAACTCACTGACACTGCAGCACTTTCTCTGTGATAACACACTGACAGTGCAGCACTTTCTCTGCGATAACTCACTGTCAGTGCAGCACTTTCTCTGTGATAACTTACTGACAGTGCAGCACTTTCTCTGTGATAACCCACTGACAGTGCAGCACTATCTCTGTGATGACTCACCAACAGTACAGCACGTTGTCTGTGATAACTCACTGACAGTGCAGCACTTTCTCTGTGATAACTCACTGATAGCGCAGCACTTTGTCTGTGATAACTCACTGACAGTGCAGCACTTTCTCTGTGATAACTCACTGACAGTGCAGCACCTTCTCTGTGATAACCCACTGACAGTGCAGCACTTTCTCTGTGATAACTCACTGACAGTGCAGCACTTTGTCTGTGATAACTCACTGACAGTGCAGCACTTTGCCTGTGATAACACACTGACAGTGCAGCACTTTCCCTGTGATAACCCACTGACAGTACAGCACTTTCCCTGTGATAACCCACCGACAGTGCAGCACTTTCTCTGTGATAACGCACTGACAGTGCAGCACTTTCTCTGTGATAACACACTGACAGTGCAGCAATTTCTCTGTGATAACCCACTGACAGTGCAGCACTTTCCCTGTGATAACCCACTGACAGTGCAGCACTTTCTCTGTGATAACCCACTGACAGTGCAGCACTTTCCCTGTGATAACCAACTGACAGTGCAGCACTTTCCCTGTGATAACCCACTGACAGTGCAGCACTTTATCTGTGATAACCCACTGACAGTGCAGCACTTTCTCTGTGATAACCCACTGACAGTGCAGCACTTTCCCTGTGATAACTTACTGGCAGTGCAGCACTTTCCCTGTGTTAACCCACTGACAGTGCAGCACTTTCCCTGTGATAACCCACTGACAGTGCAGCACTTTCTCTGTAATAAGCCACTGACAGTGCAGCACTTTCCCTGTGTTAACCCACTGAAAGTGCAGCACTTTCTCTGTGATAACCCACTGACAGTGCAGCACTTTCTCTATGATAACTCACTGAGAGTGCAGCACTTTTTCTGTGATAACCCACCGACAGTGCAGCACTTTCCCTGTGATAACTCACTTACAGTTCAGCACTTTCTCTGTGATAACCCACTGACAGTGCAGCACTTTCTCTGCGATAACCCACTGACAGTGCAGCACTTTCTCTGCGAAAACCCACTGACAGTGCAGCACTTTCTCTGCGATAACACACTGACAGTGCAGCACTTTCTATGCGATAACCCACTGACAGTGCAGCAGTTTCTCTGCGATAACCCACTGACAGTGCAGCACTTGCTCTGCGATAACCCACTGACAGTGCAGCACTTTCCCTGTGATAACACACTGACAGTGCAGCACTTTCCCTGTGATAACCCACCAACAGTGCAGCACTTTCCCTGAGATAACACACTGACAGTGCAGCACTTTCTCTGTGATAACCCACTGACAGTGCAGCACTTTCTCTGTGATAACCCACTGACAGTGCAGCACTTTCTCTGTGATAACCCACTGACAGTGCAGCTCTTTCTCTGTGATAACTCACTGACAGTGCAGCACTTTCCCTGTGATAACACACTGACAGTACAGCACTTTCCCTGTGATAACCCATAGACAGTACAGCACTTTCTCTGTGATAACCCACTGACAGTGCAGCACTTTCTCTGTGATAACCCACCGACAGTACAGCACTTTCCCTGTGATAACCCACTGACAGTGCAGCACTTTCTCTGTGATAACTTACCGACAGTGCAGCACTTTCTCTGTGATAACCCACTGACAGTACAGCACTTTCCCTGTGATAACCCACTGACAGTACAGCACATTCCCTGTGATAACCCACTGACAGTGCAGCACTTTCTCTGTGATAATCCACTGACAGTGCAGCACTTTCTCTGTGATAACACATTGACAGTGCAGCACTTTCCCTGTGATAACCCACTGACAGTGCAGCACTTTCTTTGTGATAACCCACCGACAGTGCTGCACTTTCTCTGTGATAACCCACTGACAGTGCAGCACTTCTCTGTGATAACACATTGAGAGTGCAGCACTTTCCCTGCGATAACCCACTGACAGTGCAGCACTTTCTCTGTGATAACTCACCGACAGTGCAGCACTTTCTCTGTGATAAATCACCGACAGTGCAGCAGTTTCACTGTGATAACTTACCGACAGTGCAGCACTTTCTCTTTAATAACTCACCGACAGTGCAGCAGTTTCCCTGTGATAACCCACTGACAGTGCAGCACGTTCCCTGTGATAACCCACTGACAGTGCAGCACTTTCTCTGTGATAACCCACTGACAGTGCAGCATTTTCTCTGTGATAACCCACTGACAGTGCAGCACTTTCTTTGTGATAACCCACCGACAGTGCATCACTTTCTTTGTGATAACTCGCGACAGTGCAGCAGTTTCTCTCGGATGACTCACCAGCAGTGCAGCACTTTCTCTGTGATAACCCACCAGCAGTGCAGCAGTTTCTCTGTGATAACTCACCGACAGTGAAGCACTTTCTCTGTGATGACTCACCAGCAGTGCAGCACTTTCTCTGTGATAACCCACCAGCAGTGCAGCACTTTCTCTGTGATAAGTCACCAGCAGTGCAGCACTTTCTCTGTGAAAACCCACTAGCAGTGCAGGACTTTCTCTGTGATAAGTCACTGACAGTGCAGCACTTTCTCTGTGATAACTCACCGACAGTGCAGCACTTTCCCTGTGATAACCCACCGACAGTGCAGCACTTCTCTGTGATAACACATTGAGAGTGCAGCACTTTCCCTGCGATAACCCACTGACATAACAGCACTTTCTCTGTGTTAACTCACCGACAGTGCAGCACTTTCTCTGTGATAAGCCACTGACAGTGCAGCACTTTCCCTGTGTTAACCCACTGACAGTGCAGCACTTTCCCTGTGATAACCCACTGACAGTGCAGCACTTTCTCTATGATAACTCACTGAGAGTGCAGCACTTTTTCTGTGATAACCCACCGACAGTGCAGCACTTTCCCTGTGATAACTCACTTACAGTTCAGCACTTTCTCTGTGATAACCCACTGACAGTGCAGCACTTTCTCTGCGATAACCCACTGACAGTGCAGCACTTTCTCTGCGAAAACCCACTGACAGTGCAGCACTTTCTCTGCGATAACCCACTGACAGTGCAGCACTTTCTCTGCGAAAACCCACTGACAGTGCAGCACTTTCTCTGCGATAACCCACTGACAGTGCAGCACTTTCTCTGTGATAACCCACTGACAGTGCAGCACTTTCTTTGTGATAACTCGCGACCGTGCAGCACTTTCTCTGTGATGACTCACCAGCAGTGCAGCATTTTCTCTGTGATAACCCACCAGCAGTGCAGCACTTTCTCTGTGATAACCCACCAGCAGTGCAGCACTTTCTCTGTGATAAATCACCGACAGTGCAGCACTTGCTCTGCGATAACCCACTGACAGTGCAGCACTTTCCCTGTGATAACACACTGACAGTGCAGCACTTTCCCTGTGATAACCCACCAACAGTGCAGCACTTTCCCTGAGATAACACACTGACAGTGCAGCACTTTCTCTGTGATAACCCACTGACAGTGCAGCACTTTCTCTGTGATAACCCACTGACAGTGCAGCACTTTCTCTGTGATAACCCACTGACAGTGCAGCTCTTTCTCTGTGATAACTCACTGACAGTGCAGCACTTTCCCTGTGATAACACACTGACAGTACAGCACTTTCCCTGTGATAACCCATAGACAGTACAGCACTTTCTCTGTGATAACCCACTGACAGTGCAGCACTTTCTCTGTGATAACCCACCGACAGTACAGCACTTTCCCTGTGATAACCCACTGACAGTGCAGCACTTTCTCTGTGATAACTTACCGACAGTGCAGCACTTTCTCTGTGATAACCCACTGACAGTACAGCACTTTCCCTGTGATAACCCACTGACAGTACAGCACATTCCCTGTGATAACCCACTGACAGTGCAGCACTTTCTCTGTGAAACCCACTGACAGTGCAGCACTTTCTCTGTGATAACACATTGACAGTGCAGCACTTTCCCTGTGATAACCCACTGACAGTGCAGCACTTTCTCTGTGATAACCCACCGACAGTGCTGCACTTTCTCTGTGATAACCCACTGACAGTGCAGCACTTCTCTGTGATAACACATTGAGAGTGCAGCACTTTCCCTGCGATAACCCACTGACAGTGCAGCACTTTCTCTGTGATAACTCACCGACAGTGCAGCACTTTCTCTGTGATAAATCACCGACAGTGCAGCAGTTTCACTGTGATAACTTACCGACAGTGCAGCACTTTCTCTTTAATAACTCACCGACAGTGCAGCAGTTTCCCTGTGATAACCCACTGACAGTGCAGCACGTTCCCTGTGATAACCCACTGACAGTGCAGCACTTTCTCTGTGATAACCCACTGACAGTGCAGCATTTTCTCTGTGATAACCCACTGACAGTGCAGCACTTTCTTTGTGATAACCCACCGACAGTGCATCACTTTCTTTGTGATAACTCGCGACAGTGCAGCAGTTTCTCTCGGATGACTCACCAGCAGTGCAGCACTTTCTCTGTGATAACCCACCAGCAGTGCAGCAGTTTCTCTGTGATAACTCACCGACAGTGAAGCACTTTCTCTGTGATGACTCACCAGCAGTGCAGCACTTTCTCTGTGATAACCCACCAGCAGTGCAGCACTTTCTCTGTGATAAGTCACCAGCAGTGCAGCACTTTCTCTGTGATAACCCACTAGCAGTGCAGGACTTTCTCTGTGATAAGTCACTGACAGTGCAGCACTTTCTCTGTGATAACTCACCGACAGTGCAGCACTTTCCCTGTGATAACCCACCGACAGTGCAGCACTTCTCTGTGATAACACATTGAGAGTGCAGCACTTTCCCTGCGATAACCCACTGACAGTGCAGCACTTTCTCTGTGTTAACTCACCGACAGTGCAGCACTTTCTCTGTGATAAATCACCGACAGTGCAGCAGTTTCACTGTGATAACTTACCGACAGTGCAGCACTTTCTCTGTGATAAATCACCGACACTGCAGCAGTTTCACTGTGATAAATCACTGACAGTGCAGCACTTTCTCTGTGATAACTTACCGACAGTGCAGCACTTTCTCTGTGATAACCCACCGACAGTACAGCACTTTCCCTGTGATAACCCACTGACAGTGCAGCACGTTCCCTGTGATAATCCCCTGACAGTGCAGCACTTTCTCTGTGATAACCCACTGACAGTGCAGCACTTTCTCTGTGATAACCCACTGACAGTGGAGCACTTTCTTTGTGATAACCCACCGACAGTGCAGCACTTTCTTTGTGATAACTCACGACCGTGCAGCACTTTCTCTGTGATGACTCACCAGCAGTGCAGCATTTTCTCTGTGAGAACCCACCAGCAGTGCAGCACTTTCTCTGTGATAACCCACCAGCAGTGCAGCACTTTCTCTGTGATAACTCACCGACAGTGCAGCACTTTCTCTGTGATGACTCACCAGCAGTGCAGCACTTTCTCTGTGATAAGTCACTGACAGTGCAGCACTTTCTCTGTGATAACTCACCGACAGTGCAGCACTTTCCCTGTGATAACTTACTGACAGTGCAGCACTTTCTCTGTGATAACACACTGACAGTGCAGCACTTTCTCTGTGATAACCCACTTACAGTGCAGCACTTTCTCTGTGATAACCAACTGACAGTGCAGCACTTGCTCTGTGATAACACACTGACAGTGCAGCACTTTCTCTGTGATAACCAACTGATAGTGCAGCAATTTGTCTGTGATAACTCACTGACAGTGCAGCACTTTCTCTGTGATAACCCACTGACAGTGCAGCACTTTCTCTGTGATAACTCACTGACACTGCAGCACTTTCTCTGTGATAACACACTGACAGTGCAGCACTTTCTCTGCGATAACTCACTGTCAGTGCAGCACTTTCTCTGTGATAACTTACTGACAGTGCAGCACTTTCTCTGTGATAACCCACTGACAGTGCAGCACTATCTCTGTGATGACTCACCAACAGTACAGCACGTTGTCTGTGATAACTCACTGACAGTGCAGCACTTTCTCTGTGATAACTCACTGATAGCGCAGCACTTTGTCTGTGATAACTCACTGACAGTGCAGCACTTTCTCTGTGATAACTCACTGACAGTGCAGCACTTTCTCTGTGATAACCCACTGACAGTGCAGCACTTTCTCTGTGATAACTCACTGACAGTGCAGCACTTTGTCTGTGATAACTCACTGACAGTGCAGCACTTTGTCTGTGATAACACACTGACAGTGCAGCACTTTCCCTGTGATAACCCACTGACAGTACAGCACTTTCCCTGTGATAACCCACCGACAGTGCAGCACTTTCTCTGTGATAACGCACTGACAGTGCAGCACTTTCTCTGTGATAACACACTGACAGTGCAGCACTTTCTCTGTGATAACCAACTGACAGTGCAGCACTTTCCCTGTGATAACCCACTGACAGTACAGCACTTTCTCTGTGATAACCCACTGACAGTGCAGCACTTTCCCTGTGATAACCCACTGACAGTGCAGCACTTTCCCTGTGATAACCCACTGACAGTGCAGCACTTTATCTGTGATAACCCACTGACAGTGCAGCACTTTCTCTGTGATAACCCACTGACAGTGCAGCACTTTCCCTGTGATAACTTACTGGCAGTGCAGCACTTTCCCTGTGTTAACCCACTGACAGTGCAGCACTTTCCCTGTGATAACCCACTGACAGTGCAGCACAATCTCTGTGATAAGCCACTGACAGTGCAGCACTTTCCCTGTGTTAACCCACTGACAGTGCAGCACTTTCCCTGTGATAACCCACTGACAGTGCAGCACTTTCTCTATGATAACTCACTGAGAGTGCAGCACTTTTTCTGTGATAACCCACCGACAGTGCAGCACTTTCCCTGTGATAACTCACTTACAGTTCAGCACTTTCTCTGTGATAACCCACTGACAGTGCAGCACTTTTTCTGCGATAACCCACTGACAGTGCAGCACTTTCTCTGCGAAAACCCACTGACAGTGCAGCACTTTCTCTGCGATAACCCACTGACAGTGCAGCACTTTCTCTGCGATAACCCACTGACAGTGCAGCAGTTTCTCTGCGATAACCCACTGACAGTGCAGCACTTGCTCTGCGATAACCCACTGACAGTGCAGCACTTTCCCTGTGATAACACACTGACAGTGCAGCACTTTCCCTGTGATAACCCACCAACAGTGCAGCACTTTCCCTGAGATAACACACTGACAGTGCAGCACTTTCTCTGTGATAACCCACTGACAGTGCAGCACTTCTCTGTGATAACACATTGACAGTGCAGCACTTTCTCTGTGATAACACATTGACAGTGCAGCACTTTCTCTGTGATAACCCACCGACACTGCAGCACTTTCCCTGTGATAACCCACTGGCAGTGCAGCACTTCTCTGTGATAACACATTGAGAGTGCAGCACTTTCCCTGCGATAACCCACTGACAGTGCAGCACTTTCTCTGTGATAACCTACTGACATTGCAGCACTTTCTCTGTGATAACCAACTGACAGTGCAGCACTTTCTCAGTGATAACACACTGACAGTGCAGCACTTTCTCTGTGATAACCCACTGACATTGCAGCACTTTCTCTGTGATAACTCACTGACAGTGCAGCACTTTCTCGGTGATAACCCACCGAGACTGCAGCACTTTCTCTGTGATAACACACTGACAGTGCAGCACTTTCTCTGTGATAACCCACTGACAGTGCAGCACTTTCTCTGTGATAACCCTCCAGCAGTGCAGCACTTTCTCTGTGATAACCCACCAGCAGTGCAGCACTTTCTCTGTGATAACCCACCAGCAGTGCAGCACTTTCTCTGTGATAAGTCACTGACAGTGCAGCAATTTCTCTGTGATAACTCACCGACAGTGCAGCACTTTCCCTGTGATAACTTACTGACAGTGCAGCACTTTCTCTGTGATAACACACTGACAGTGCAGCACTTTCTCTGTGATAACACACTGACAGTGCAGCACTTTCTCTGTGATAACTCACTGACAGTACAGCACTTTCTCTGTGATAACCCACTGACAGTGCAGCACTTCCTCGGTGATAACCCACTGACAGTGCAGCACTTTATCTGTGATATCCCACTGACAGTGCAGCACTTTCTCTGTGATAACCCCCTGACAGTGCAGCACTTTCCCTGTGATAACCCACTGACAGTGCAGCACCTTCCCTGTGTTAACCCACTGACAGTGCAGCACTTTCTCTGTGATAAGCCACTGACAGTGCAGCACTTTCTCTGTGATAACCCACTGACAGTGCAGCACTTTCCCTGTGATAACCCACTGACAGTGCAGCACTTCTCTGTGATAACACATTGACAGTGCAGCACTTTCTCTATGATAACCCACTGACAGTGCAGCACTTTCTCTGTGATAACCCACTGACAGTGCAGCACTTTCCCTGTGATAACCCACTGACATTGCAGCACTTCTCTGCTATAACACATTGAGAGTGCAGCACTTTCCCTGCGATAACCCACTGACAGTCCAGCACTTTCTCTGTGATAACTCACCGACAGTGCAGCACTTTTTCTGTGATAAATCACCGACAGTGCACCAGTTTCACTGTGATAACTTACCGACAGTGCAGCACTTTCTCTTTGATAAATCACCGACACTGCAGCAGTTTCACTGTGATAAATCACTGACAGTGCAGCACTTTCTCTGTGATAACTTACCGACAGTGCAGCACTTTCTCTGTGATAACCCACCGACAGTACAGCACTTTCCCTGTGATAACCCACTGACAGTGCAGCACTTTCCCTGTGATAACACACTGACAGTGCAGCACTTTCCCTGTGATAACCCACCAACAGTGCAGCACTTTCCCTGAGATAACACACTGACAGTGCAGCACTTTCTCTGTGCTAACCAACTGACAGTGCAGCAATTTCCCTGTGATAACCCACTGACAGTGCAGCACTTTCCCTGAGATAACCCACTGACAGTGCAGCACTTTCCCTGTGATAACCCACTGACAGTGCAGCACTTTCTCTGTGATAACCTACTGACATTGCAGCACTTTCTCTGTGATAACCAACTGACAGTGCAGCTCTTTCTCAGTGATAACACACTGACAGTGCAGCACTTTCTCTGTGATAACCCACTGACATTGCAGAACTTTCTCTGTGATAACTCACTGACAGTGCAGCACTTTCTCGGTGATAACCCACCGACAGTGCAGCACTTTCTCTGTGATAACACACTGACAGTGCAGCACTTTCTCTGTGATAACTCACTGACAGTGCAGCACTTTCTCTGTGATAACCCACCAGCAGTGCAGCACTTTCTCTGTGATAACCCACCAGCAGTGCAGCACTTTCTCTGTGATAACCCACCAGCAGTGCAGCACTTTCTCTGTGATAAGTCACTGACAGTGCAGCAATTTCTCTGTGATAACTCACCGACAGTGCAGCACTTTCCCTGTGATAACTTACTGACAGTGCAGCACTTTCTCTGTGATAACACACTGACAGTGCAGCACTTTCTCTGTGATAACACACTGACAGTGCAGCACTTTCTCTGTGATAACTCACTGACAGTACAGCACTTTCTCTGTGATAACCCACTGACAGTGCAGCACTTCCTCGGTGATAACCCACTGACAGTGCAGAACTTTATCTGTGATAACCCACTGACAGTGCAGCACTTTCTCTGTGATAACCCACTGACAGTGCAGCACTTTCCCTGTGATAACCCACTGACAGTGCAGCACTTTCCCTGTGTTAACCCACTGACAGTGCAGCACTTTCTCTGTGATAAGCCACTGACAGTGCAGCACTTTCTCTGTGATAACCCACTGACAGTGCAGCACTTTCCCTGTGATAACCCACTGACAGTGCAGCACTTCTCTGTGATAACACATTGACAGTGCAGCACTTTCTCTATGATAACCCATTGACAGTGCAGCACTTTCTCTGTGATAACCCACCGACAGTGCAGCACTTTCCCTGTGATAACCCACTGACAGTGCAGCACTTCTCTGTGATAACACATTGAGAGTGCAGCACTTTCCCTGCGATAACCCACTGACAGTCCAGCACTTTCTCTGTGATAACTCACCGACAGTGCAGCACTTTTTCTGTGATATCTCACCGACTGTGCAGCAGTTTCACTGTGATAACTTACCGACAGTGCAGCACTTTCCCTGTGATAAATCACCGACACTGCAGCAGTTTCACTGTGATAAATCACTGACAGTGCAGCACTTTCTCTGTGATAACGTACCGACAGTGCAACACTTTCTCTGTGATAACCCACCGACAGTACAGCACTTTCCCTGTGATAACCCACTGACAGTGCAGCACGTTCCCTGTGATAACCCACTGACAGTGCAGCACTTTCTCTGTGATAACCCACTGACAGTGCAGCACTTTCTCTGTGATAACCCACTGACAGTGCAGCACTTTCTCTGTGATAACCCACTGACAGTGCAGCACTTTCTTTGTGATAACCCACCGACAGTGCAGCACTTTCTTTGTGATAACTCGCGACCGTGCAGCACTTTCTCTGTGATGACTCACCAGCAGTGCAGCATTTTCTCTGTGATAACCCACCAGCAGTGCAGCACTTTCTCTGTGATAACCCACCAGCAGTGCAGCACTTTCTCTGTGATAAATCACCGACAGTGCAGCACTTGCTCTGCGATAACCCACTGACAGTGCAGCACTTTCCCTGTGATAACACACTGACAGTGCAGCACTTTCCCTGTGATAACCCACCAACAGTGCAGCACTTTCCCTGAGATAACACACTGACAGTGCAGCACTTTCTCTGTGATAACCCACTGACAGTGCAGCACTTCTCTGTGATAACACATTGACAGTGCAGCACTTTGTCTGTGATAACACATTGACAGTGCAGCACTTTCTCTGTGATAACCCACCGACACTGCAGCACTTTCCCTGTGATAACCCACTGGCAGTGCAGCACTTCTCTGTGATAACACATTGAGAGTGCAGCACTTTCCCTGCGATAACCCACTGACAGTGCAGCACTTTCTCTGTGATAACCTACTGACATTGCAGCACTTTCTCTGTGATAACCAACTGACAGTGCAGCACTTTCTCAGTGATAACACACTGACAGTGCAGCACTTTCTCTGTGATAACCCACTGACATTGCAGCACTTTCTCTGTGATAACTCACTGACAGTGCAGCACTTTCTCGGTGATAACCCACCGAGACTGCAGCACTTTCTCTGTGATAACACACTGACAGTGCAGCACTTTCTCTGTGATAACCCACTGACAGTGCAGCACTTTCTCTGTGATAACCCTCCAGCAGTGCAGCACTTTCTCTGTGATAACCCACCAGCAGTGCAGCACTTTCTCTGTGATAACCCACCAGCAGTGCAGCACTTTCTCTGTGATAAGTCACTGACAGTGCAGCAATTTCTCTGTGATAACTCACCGACAGTGCAGCACTTTCCCTGTGATAACTTACTGACAGTGCAGCACTTTCTCTGTGATAACACACTGACAGTGCAGCACTTTCTCTGTGATAACACACTGACAGTGCAGCACTTTCTCTGTGATAACTCACTGACAGTACAGCACTTTCTCTGTGATAACCCACTGACAGTGCAGCACTTCCTCGGTGATAACCCACTGACAGTGCAGCACTTTATCTGTGATAACCCACTGACAGTGCAGCACTTTCTCTGTGATAACCCCCTGACAGTGCAGCACTTTCCCTGTGATAACCCACTGACAGTGCAGCACCTTCCCTGTGTTAACCCACTGACAGTGCAGCACTTTCTCTGTGATAAGCCACTGACAGTGCAGCACTTTCTCTGTGATAACCCACTGACAGTGCAGCACTTTCCCTGTGATAACCCACTGACAGTGCAGCACTTCTCTGTGATAACACATTGACAGTGCAGCACTTTCTCTATGATAACCCACTGACAGTGCAGCACTTTCTCTGTGATAACCCACTGACAGTGCAGCACTTTCCCTGTGATAACCCACTGACATTGCAGCACTTCTCTGCTATAACACATTGAGAGTGCAGCACTTTCCCTGCGATAACCCACTGACAGTCCAGCACTTTCTCTGTGATAACTCACCGACAGTGCAGCACTTTTTCTGTGATAAATCACCGACAGTGCACCAGTTTCACTGTGATAACTTACCGACAGTGCAGCACTTTCTCTTTGATAAATCACCGACACTGCAGCAGTTTCACTGTGATAAATCACTGACAGTGCAGCACTTTCTCTGTGATAACTTACCGACAGTGCAGCACTTTCTCTGTGATAACCCACCGACAGTACAGCACTTTCCCTGTGATAACCCACTGACAGTGCAGCACTTTCCCTGTGATAACACACTGACAGTGCAGCACTTTCCCTGTGATAACCCACCAACAGTGCAGCACTTTCCCTGAGATAACACACTGACAGTGCAGCACTTTCTCTGTGCTAACCAACTGACAGTGCAGCAATTTCCCTGTGATAACCCACTGACAGTGCAGCACTTTCCCTGAGATAACCCACTGACAGTGCAGCACTTTCCCTGTGATAACCCACTGACAGTGCAGCACTTTCTCTGTGATAACCTACTGACATTGCAGCACTTTCTCTGTGATAACCAACTGACAGTGCAGCTCTTTCTCAGTGATAACACACTGACAGTGCAGCACTTTCTCTGTGATAACCCACTGACATTGCAGCACTTTCTCTGTGATAACTCACTGACAGTGCAGCACTTTCTCGGTGATAACCCACCGACAGTGCAGCACTTTCTCTGTGATAACACACTGACAGTGCAGCACTTTCTCTGTGATAACTCACTGACAGTGCAGCACTTTCTCTGTGATAACCCACCAGCAGTGCAGCACTTTCTCTGTGATAACCCACCAGCAGTGCAGCACTTTCTCTGTGATAACCCACCAGCAGTGCAGCACTTTCTCTGTGATAAGTCACTGACAGTGCAGCAATTTCTCTGTGATAACTCACCGACAGTGCAGCACTTTCCCTGTGATAACTTACTGACAGTGCAGCACTTTCTCTGTGATAACACACTGACAGTGCAGCACTTTCTCTGTGATAACACACTGACAGTGCAGCACTTTCTCTGTGATAACTCACTGACAGTACAGCACTTTCTCTGTGATAACCCACTGACAGTGCAGCACTTCCTCGGTGATAACCCACTGACAGTGCAGAACTTTATCTGTGATAACCCACTGACAGTGCAGCACTTTCTCTGTGATAACCCACTGACAGTGCAGCACTTTCCCTGTGATAACCCACTGACAGTGCAGCACTTTCCCTGTGTTAACCCACTGACAGTGCAGCACTTTCTCTGTGATAAGCCACTGACAGTGCAGCACTTTCTCTGTGATAACCCACTGACAGTGCAGCACTTTCCCTGTGATAACCCACTGACAGTGCAGCACTTCTCTGTGATAACACATTGACAGTGCAGCACTTTCTCTATGATAACCCATTGACAGTGCAGCACTTTCTCTGTGATAACCCACCGACAGTGCAGCACTTTCCCTGTGATAACCCACTGACAGTGCAGCACTTCTCTGTGATAACACATTGAGAGTGCAGCACTTTCCCTGCGATAACCCACTGACAGTCCAGCACTTTCTCTGTGATAACTCACCGACAGTGCAGCACTTTTTCTGTGATATCTCACCGACTGTGCACCAGTTTCACTGTGATAACTTACCGACAGTGCAGCACTTTCCCTGTGATAAATCACCGACACTGCAGCAGTTTCACTGTGATAAATCACTGACAGTGCAGCACTTTCTCTGTGATAACGTACCGACAGTGCAACACTTTCTCTGTGATAACCCACCGACAGTACAGCACTTTCCCTGTGATAACCCACTGACAGTGCAGCACGTTCCCTGTGATAACCCACTGACAGTGCAGCACTTTCTCTGTGATAACCCACTGACAGTGCAGCACTTTCTCTGTGATAACCCACTGACAGTGCAGCACTTTCTCTGTGATAACCCACTGACAGTGCAGCACTTTCTTTGTGATAACCCACCGACAGTGCAGCACTTTCTTTGTGATAACTCGCGACCGTGCAGCACTTTCTCTGTGATGACTCACCAGCAGTGCAGCATTTTCTCTGTGATAACCCACCAGCAGTGCAGCACTTTCTCTGTGATAACCCACCAGCAGTGCAGCACTTTCTCTGTGATAAATCACCGACAGTGCAGCACTTGCTCTGCGATAACCCACTGACAGTGCAGCACTTTCCCTGTGATAACACACTGACAGTGCAGCACTTTCCCTGTGATAACCCACCAACAGTGCAGCACTTTCCCTGAGATAACACACTGACAGTGCAGCACTTTCTCTGTGATAACCCACTGACAGTGCAGCACTTCTCTGTGATAACACATTGACAGTGCAGCACTTTGTCTGTGATAACACATTGACAGTGCAGCACTTTCTCTGTGATAACCCACCGACACTGCAGCACTTTCCCTGTGATAACCCACTGGCAGTGCAGCACTTCTCTGTGATAACACATTGAGAGTGCAGCACTTTCCCTGCGATAACCCACTGACAGTGCAGCACTTTCTCTGTGATAACCTACTGACATTGCAGCACTTTCTCTGTGATAACCAACTGACAGTGCAGCTCTTTCTCAGTGATAACACACTGACAGTGCAGCACTTTCTCTGTGATAACCCACTGACATTGCAGCACTTTCTCTGTGATAACTCACTGACAGTGCAGCACTTTCTCGGTGATAACCCACCGAGACTGCAGCACTTTCTCTGTGATAACCCACCAGCAGTGCAGCAGTTTCTCTGTGATAACTCACCGACAGTGAAGCACTTTCTCTGTGATGACTCACCAGCAGTGCAGCACTTTCTCTGTGATAACCCACCAGCAGTGCAGCACTTTCTCTGTGATAAGTCACCAGCAGTGCAGCACTTTCTCTGTGATAACCCACTAGCAGTGCAGGACTTTCTCTGTGATAAGTCACTGACAGTGCAGCACTTTCTCTGTGATAACTCACCGACAGTGCAGCACTTTCCCTGTGATAACCCACCGACAGTGCAGCACTTCTCTGTGATAACACATTGAGAGTGCAGCACTTTCCCTGCGATAACCCACTGACAGTGCAGCACTTTCTCTGTGTTAACTCACCGACAGTGCAGCACTTTCTCTGTGATAAATCACCGACAGTGCAGCAGTTTCACTGTGATAACTTACCGACAGTGCAGCACTTTCTCTGTGATAAATCACCGACACTGCAGCAGTTTCACTGTGATAAATCACTGACAGTGCAGCACTTTCTCTGTGATAACTTACCGACAGTGCAGCACTTTCTCTGTGATAACCCACCGACAGTACAGCACTTTCCCTGTGATAACCCACTGACAGTGCAGCACGTTCCCTGTGATAATCCCCTGACAGTGCAGCACTTTCTCTGTGATAACCCACTGACAGTGCAGCACTTTCTCTGTGATAACCCACTGACAGTGGAGCACTTTCTTTGTGATAACCCACCGACAGTGCAGCACTTTCTTTGTGATAACTCACGACCGTGCAGCACTTTCTCTGTGATGACTCACCAGCAGTGCAGCATTTTCTCTGTGAGAACCCACCAGCAGTGCAGCACTTTCTCTGTGATAACCCACCAGCAGTGCAGCACTTTCTCTGTGATAACTCACCGACAGTGCAGCACTTTCTCTGTGATGACTCACCAGCAGTGCAGCACTTTCTCTGTGATAAGTCACTGACAGTGCAGCACTTTCTCTGTGATAACTCACCGACAGTGCAGCACTTTCCCTGTGATAACTTACTGACAGTGCAGCACTTTCTCTGTGATAACACACTGACAGTGCAGCACTTTCTCTGTGATAACCCACTTACAGTGCAGCACTTTCTCTGTGATAACCAACTGACAGTGCAGCACTTGCTCTGTGATAACACACTGACAGTGCAGCACTTTCTCTGTGATAACCCACTGATAGTGCAGCAATTTGTCTGTGATAACTCACTGACAGTGCAGCACTTTCTCTGTGATAACCCACTGACAGTGCAGCACTTTCTCTGTGATAACTCACTGACACTGCAGCACTTTCTCTGTGATAACACACTGACAGTGCAGCACTTTCTCTGCGATAACTCACTGTCAGTGCAGCACTTTCTCTGTGATAACTTACTGACAGTGCAGCACTTTCTCTGTGATAACCCACTGACAGTGCAGCACTATCTCTGTGATGACTCACCAACAGTACAGCACGTTGTCTGTGATAACTCACTGACAGTGCAGCACTTTCTCTGTGATAACTCACTGATAGCGCAGCACTTTGTCTGTGATAACTCACTGACAGTGCAGCACTTTCTCTGTGATAACTCACTGACAGTGCAGCACTTTCTCTGTGATAACCCACTGACAGTGCAGCACATTCTCTGTGATAACTCACTGACAGTGCAGCACTTTGTCTGTGATAACTCACTGACAGTGCAGCACTTTGTCTGTGATAACACACTGACAGTGCAGCACTTTCCCTGTGATAACCCACTGACAGTACAGCACTTTCCCTGTGATAACCCACCGACAGTGCAGCACTTTCTCTGTGATAACGCACTGACAGTGCAGCACTTTCTCTGTGATAACACACTGACAGTGCAGCACTTTCTCTGTGATAACCAACTGACAGTGCAGCACTTTCCCTGTGATAACCCACTGACAGTACAGCACTTTCTCTGTGATAACCCACTGACAGTGCAGCACTTTCCCTGTGATAACCCACTGACAGTGCAGCACTTTCCCTGTGATAACCCACTGACAGTGCAGCACTTTATCTGTGATAACCCACTGACAGTGCAGCACTTTCTCTGTGATAACCCACTGACAGTGCAGCACTTTCCCTGTGATAACTTACTGGCAGTGCAGCACTTTCCCTGTGTTAACCCACTGACAGTGCAGCACTTTCCCTGTGATAACCCACTGACAGTGCAGCACAATCTCTGTGATAAGCCACTGACAGTGCAGCACTTTCCCTGTGTTAACCCACTGACAGTGCAGCACTTTCCCTGTGATAACCCACTGACAGTGCAGCACTTTCTCTATGATAACTCACTGAGAGTGCAGCACTTTTTCTGTGATAACCCACCGACAGTGCAGCACTTTCCCTGTGATAACTCACTTACAGTTCAGCACTTTCTCTGTGATAACCCACTGACAGTGCAGCACTTTTTCTGCGATAACCCACTGACAGTGCAGCACTTTCTCTGCGAAAACCCACTGACAGTGCAGCACTTTCTCTGCGATAACCCACTGACAGTGCAGCACTTTCTCTGCGATAACCCACTGACAGTGCAGCAGTTTCTCTGCGATAACCCACTGACAGTGCAGCACTTGCTCTGCGATAACCCACTGACAGTGCAGCACTTTCCCTGTGATAACACACTGACAGTGCAGCACTTTCCCTGTGATAACCCACCAACAGTGCAGCACTTTCCCTGAGATAACACACTGACAGTGCAGCACTTTCTCTGTGATAACCCACTGACAGTGCAGCACTTCTCTGTGATAACACATTGACAGTGCAGCACTTTCTCTGTGATAACACATTGACAGTGCAGCACTTTCTCTGTGATAACCCACCGACACTGCAGCACTTTCCCTGTGATAACCCACTGGCAGTGCAGCACTTCTCTGTGATAACACATTGAGAGTGCAGCACTTTCCCTGCGATAACCCACTGACAGTGCAGCACTTTCTCTGTGATAACCTACTGACATTGCAGCACTTTCTCTGTGATAACCAACTGACAGTGCAGCACTTTCTCAGTGATAACACACTGACAGTGCAGCACTTTCTCTGTGATAACCCACTGACATTGCAGCACTTTCTCTGTGATAACTCACTGACAGTGCAGCACTTTCTCGGTGATAACCCACCGAGACTGCAGCACTTTCTCTGTGATAACACACTGACAGTGCAGCACTTTCTCTGTGATAACCCACTGACAGTGCAGCACTTTCTCTGTGATAACCCACCAGCAGTGCAGCACTTTCTCTGTGATAACCCACCAGCAGTGCAGCACTTTCTCTGTGATAACCCACCAGCAGTGCAGCACTTTCTCTGTGATAAGTCACTGACAGTGCAGCAATTTCTCTGTGATAACTCACCGACAGTGCAGCACTTTCCCTGTGATAACTTACTGACAGTGCAGCACTTTCTCTGTGATAACACACTGACAGTGCAGCACTTTCTCTGTGATAACACACTGACAGTGCAGCACTTTCTCTGTGATAACTCACTGACAGTACAGCACTTTCTCTGTGATAACCCACTGACAGTGCAGCACTTCCTCGGTGATAACCCACTGACAGTGCAGCACTTTATCTGTGATAACCCACTGACAGTGCAGCACTTTCTCTGTGATAACCCCCTGACAGTGCAGCACTTTCCCTGTGATAACCCACTGACAGTGCAGCACCTTCCCTGTGTTAACCCACTGACAGTGCAGCACTTTCTCTGTGATAAGCCACTGACAGTGCAGCACTTTCTCTGTGATAACCCACTGACAGTGCAGCACTTTCCCTGTGATAACCCACTGACAGTGCAGCACTTCTCTGTGATAACACATTGACAGTGCAGCACTTTCTCTATGATAACCCACTGACAGTGCAGCACTTTCTCTGTGATAACCCACTGACAGTGCAGCACTTTCCCTGTGATAACCCACTGACATTGCAGCACTTCTCTGCTATAACACATTGAGAGTGCAGCACTTTCCCTGCGATAACCCACTGACAGTCCAGCACTTTCTCTGTGATAACTCACCGACAGTGCAGCACTTTTTCTGTGATAAATCACCGACAGTGCACCAGTTTCACTGTGATAACTTACCGACAGTGCAGCACTTTCTCTTTGATAAATCACCGACACTGCAGCAGTTTCACTGTGATAAATCACTGACAGTGCAGCACTTTCTCTGTGATAACTTACCGACAGTGCAGCACTTTCTCTGTGATAACCCACCGACAGTACAGCACTTTCCCTGTGATAACCCACTGACAGTGCAGCACTTTCCCTGTGATAACACACTGACAGTGCAGCACTTTCCCTGTGATAACCCACCAACAGTGCAGCACTTTCCCTGAGATAACACACTGACAGTGCAGCACTTTCTCTGTGCTAACCAACTGACAGTGCAGCAATTTCCCTGTGATAACCCACTGACAGTGCAGCACTTTCCCTGAGATAACCCACTGACAGTGCAGCACTTTCCCTGTGATAACCCACTGACAGTGCAGCACTTTCTCTGTGATAACCTACTGACATTGCAGCACTTTCTCTGTGATAACCAACTGACAGTGCAGCTCTTTCTCAGTGATAACACACTGACAGTGCAGCACTTTCTCTGTGATAACCCACTGACATTGCAGAACTTTCTCTGTGATAACTCACTGACAGTGCAGCACTTTCTCGGTGATAACCCACCGACAGTGCAGCACTTTCTCTGTGATAACACACTGACAGTGCAGCACTTTCTCTGTGATAACTCACTGACAGTGCAGCACTTTCTCTGTGATAACCCACCAGCAGTGCAGCACTTTCTCTGTGATAACCCACCAGCAGTGCAGCACTTTCTCTGTGATAACCCACCAGCAGTGCAGCACTTTCTCTGTGATAAGTCACTGACAGTGCAGCAATTTCTCTGTGATAACTCACCGACAGTGCAGCACTTTCCCTGTGATAACTTACTGACAGTGCAGCACTTTCTCTGTGATAACACACTGACAGTGCAGCACTTTCTCTGTGATAACACACTGACAGTGCAGCACTTTCTCTGTGATAACTCACTGACAGTACAGCACTTTCTCTGTGATAACCCACTGACAGTGCAGCACTTCCTCGGTGATAACCCACTGACAGTGCAGAACTTTATCTGTGATAACCCACTGACAGTGCAGCACTTTCTCTGTGATAACCCACTGACAGTGCAGCACTTTCCCTGTGATAACCCACTGACAGTGCAGCACTTTCCCTGTGTTAACCCACTGACAGTGCAGCACTTTCTCTGTGATAAGCCACTGACAGTGCAGCACTTTCTCTGTGATAACCCACTGACAGTGCAGCACTTTCCCTGTGATAACCCACTGACAGTGCAGCACTTCTCTGTGATAACACATTGACAGTGCAGCACTTTCTCTATGATAACCCATTGACAGTGCAGCACTTTCTCTGTGATAACCCACCGACAGTGCAGCACTTTCCCTGTGATAACCCACTGACAGTGCAGCACTTCTCTGTGATAACACATTGAGAGTGCAGCACTTTCCCTGCGATAACCCACTGACAGTCCAGCACTTTCTCTGTGATAACTCACCGACAGTGCAGCACTTTTTCTGTGATATCTCACCGACTGTGCACCAGTTTCACTGTGATAACTTACCGACAGTGCAGCACTTTCCCTGTGATAAATCACCGACACTGCAGCAGTTTCACTGTGATAAATCACTGACAGTGCAGCACTTTCTCTGTGATAACGTACCGACAGTGCAACACTTTCTCTGTGATAACCCACCGACAGTACAGCACTTTCCCTGTGATAACCCACTGACAGTGCAGCACGTTCCCTGTGATAACCCACTGACAGTGCAGCACTTTCTCTGTGATAACCCACTGACAGTGCAGCACTTTCTCTGTGATAACCCACTGACAGTGCAGCACTTTCTCTGTGATAACCCACTGACAGTGCAGCACTTTCTTTGTGATAACCCACCGACAGTGCAGCACTTTCTTTGTGATAACTCGCGACCGTGCAGCACTTTCTCTGTGATGACTCACCAGCAGTGCAGCATTTTCTCTGTGATAACCCACCAGCAGTGCAGCACTTTCTCTGTGATAACCCACCAGCAGTGCAGCACTTTCTCTGTGATAAATCACCGACAGTGCAGCACTTGCTCTGCGATAACCCACTGACAGTGCAGCACTTTCCCTGTGATAACCCACCAACAGTGCAGCACTTTCCCTGAGATAACACACTGACAGTGCAGCACTTTCTCTGTGATAACCCACTGACAGTGCAGCACTTCTCTGTGATAACACATTGACAGTGCAGCACTTTGTCTGTGATAACACATTGACAGTGCAGCACTTTCTCTGTGATAACCCACCGACACTGCAGCACTTACCCTGTGATAACCCACTGGCAGTGCAGCACTTCTCTGTGATAACACATTGAGAGTGCAGCACTTTCCCTGCGATAACCCACTGACAGTGCAGCACTTTCTCTGTGATAACCTACTGACATTGCAGCACTTTCTCTGTGATAACCAACTGACAGTGCAGCTCTTTCTCAGTGATAACACACTGACAGTGCAGCACTTTCTCTGTGATAACCCACTGACATTGCAGCACTTTCTCTGTGATAACTCACTGACAGTGCAGCACTTTCTCGGTGATAACCCACCGAGACTGCAGCACTTTCTCTGTGATAACCCACCAGCAGTGCAGCAGTTTCTCTGTGATAACTCACCGACAGTGAAGCACTTTCTCTGTGATGACTCACCAGCAGTGCAGCACTTTCTCTGTGATAACCCACCAGCAGTGCAGCACTTTCTCTGTGATAAGTCACCAGCAGTGCAGCACTTTCTCTGTGATAACCCACTAGCAGTGCAGGACTTTCTCTGTGATAAGTCACTGACAGTGCAGCACTTTCTCTGTGATAACTCACCGACAGTGCAGCACTTTCCCTGTGATAACCCACCGACAGTGCAGCACTTCTCTGTGATAACACATTGAGAGTGCAGCACTTTCCCTGCGATAACCCACTGACAGTGCAGCACTTTCTCTGTGTTAACTCACCGACAGTGCAGCACTTTCTCTGTGATAAATCACCGACATTGCAGCAGTTTCACTGTGATAACTTACCGACAGTGCAGCACTTTCTCTGTGATAAATCACCGACACTGCAGCAGTTTCACTGTGATAAATCACTGACAGTGCAGCACTTTCTCTGTGATAACTTACCGACAGTGCAGCACTTTCTCTGTGATAACCCACCGACAGTACAGCACTTTCCCTGTGATAACCCACTGACAGTGCAGCACGTTCCCTGTGATAATCCCCTGACAGTGCAGCACTTTCTCTGTGATAACCCACTGACAGTGCAGCACTTTCTCTGTGATAACCCACTGACAGTGGAGCACTTTCTTTGTGATAACCCACCGACAGTGCAGCACTTTCTTTGTGATAACTCACGACCGTGCAGCACTTTCTCTGTGATGACTCACCAGCAGTGCAGCATTTTCTCTGTGATAACCCACCAGCAGTGCAGCACTTTCTCTGTGATAACCCACCAGCAGTGCAGCACTTTCTCTGTGATAACTCACCGACAGTGCAGCACTTTCTCTGTGATGACTCACCAGCAGTGCAGCACTTTCTCTGTGATAAGTCACTGACAGTGCAGCACTTTCTCTGTGATAACTCACCGACAGTGCAGCACTTTCCCTGTGATAACTTACTGACAGTGCAGCACTTTCTCTGTGATAACACACTGACAGTGCAGCACTTTCTCTGTGATAACCCACTGACAGTGCAGCACTTTCTCTGTGATAACCAACTGACAGTGCAGCACTTGCTCTGTGATAACACACTGACAGTGCAGCACTTTCTCTGTGATAACCCACTGATAGTGCAGCAATTTGTCTGTGATAACTCACTGACAGTGCAGCACTTTCTCTGTGATAACCCACTGACAGTGCAGCACTTTCTCTGTGATAACTCACTGACACTGCAGCACTTTCTCTGTGATAACACACTGACAGTGCAGCACTTTCTCTGCGATAACTCACTGTCAGTGCAGCACTTTCTCTGTGATAACTTACTGACAGTGCAGCACTTTCTCTGTGATAACCCACTGACAGTGCAGCACTATCTCTGTGATGACTCACCAACAGTACAGCACGTTGTCTGTGATAACTCACTGACAGTGCAGCACTTTCTCTGTGATAACTCACTGATAGCGCAGCACTTTGTCTGTGATAACTCACTGACAGTGCAGCACTTTCTCTGTGATAACTCACTGACAGTGCAGCACTTTCTCTGTGATAACCCACTGACAGTGCAGCACTTTCTCTGTGATAACTCACTGACAGTGCAGCACTTTGTCTGTGATAACTCACTGACAGTGCAGCACTTTGTCTGTGATAACACACTGACAGTGCAGCACTTTCCCTGTGATAACCCACTGACAGTACAGCACTTTCCCTGTGATAACCCACCGACAGTGCAGCACTTTCTCTGTGATAACGCACTGACAGTGCAGCACTTTCTCTGTGATAACACACTGACAGTGCAGCACTTTCTCTGTGATAACCCACTGACAGTGCAGCACTTTCCCTGTGATAACCCACTGACAGTACAGCACTTTCTCTGTGATAACCCACTGACAGTGCAGCACTTTCTCTGCGAAAACCCACTGACAGTGCAGCACTTTCTCTGCGATAACCCACTGAGAGTGCAGCACTTTCTCTGCGATAACCCACTGACAGTGCAGCAGTTTCTCTGCGATAACCCACTGACAGTGCAGCACTTGCTCTGCGATAACCCACTGACAGTGCAGCACTTTCCCTGTGATAACACACTGACAGTGCAGCACTTTCCCTGTGATAACCCACCAACAGTGCAGCACTTTCCCTGAGATAACACACTGACAGTGCAGCACTTTCTCTGTGATAACCCACTGACAGTGCAGCACTTCTCTGTGATAACACATTGACAGTGCAGCACTTTCTCTGTGATAACACATTGACAGTGCAGCACTTTCTCTGTGATAACCCACCGACACTGCAGCACTTTCCCTGTGATAACCCACTGGCAGTGCAGCACTTCTCTGTGATAACACATTGAGAGTGCAGCACTTTCCCTGCGATAACCCACTGACAGTGCAGCACTTTCTCTGTGATAACCTACTGACATTGCAGCACTTTCTCTGTGATAACCAACTGACAGTGCAGCACTTTCTCGGTGATAACCCACCGAGACTGCAGCACTTTCTCTGTGATAACACACTGACAGTGCAGCACTTTCTCTGTGATAACCCACTGACAGTGCAGCACTTTCTCTGTGATAACCCACCAGCAGTGCAGCACTTTCTCTGTGATAACCCACCAGCAGTGCAGCACTTTCTCTGTGATAACCCACCAGCAGTGCAGCACTTTCTCTGTGATAAGTCACTGACAGTGCAGCAATTTCTCTGTGATAACTCACCGACAGTGCAGCACTTTCCCTGTGATAACTTACTGACAGTGCAGCACTTTCTCTGTGATAACACACTGACAGTGCAGCACTTTCTCTGTGATAACACACTGACAGTGCAGCACTTTCTCTGTGATAACTCACTGACAGTACAGCACTTTCTCTGTGATAACCCACTGACAGTGCAGCACTTCCTCGGTGATAACCCACTGACAGTGCAGCACTTTATCTGTGATAACCCACTGACAGTGCAGCACTTTCTCTGTGATAACCCCCTGACAGTGCAGCACTTTCCCTGTGATAACCCACTGACAGTGCAGCACTTTCCCTGTGTTAACCCACTGACAGTGCAGCACTTTCTCTGTGATAAGCCACTGACAGTGCAGCACTTTCTCTGTGATAACCCACTGACAGTGCAGCACTTTCCCTGTGATAACCCACTGACAGTGCAGCACTTCTCTGTGATAACACATTGACAGTGCAGCACTTTCTCTATGATAACCCACTGACAGTGCAGCACTTTCTCTGTGATAACCCACTGACAGTGCAGCACTTTCCCTGTGATAACCCACTGACATTGCAGCACTTCTCTGCTATAACACATTGAGAGTGCAGCACTTTCCCTGCGATAACCCACTGACAGTCCAGCACTTTCTCTGTGATAACTCACCGACAGTGCAGCACTTTTTCTGTGATAAATCACCGACAGTGCACCAGTTTCACTGTGATAACTTACCGACAGTGCAGCACTTTCTCTTTGATAAATCACCGACACTGCAGCAGTTTCACTGTGATAAATCACTGACAGTGCAGCACTTTCTCTGTGATAACTTACCGACAGTGCAGCACTTTCTCTGTGATAACCCACCGACAGTACAGCACTTTCCCTGTGATAACCCACTGACAGTGCAGCACTTTCCCTGTGATAACCCACCAACAGTGCAGCACTTTCCCTGAGATAACACACTGACAGTGCAGCACTTTCTCTGTGCTAACCAACTGACAGTGCAGCAATTTCCCTGTGATAACCCACTGACAGTGCAGCACTTTCCCTGAGATAACCCACTGACAGTGCAGCACTTTCCCTGTGATAACCCACTGACAGTGCAGCACTTTCTCTGTGATAACCTACTGACATTGCAGCACTTTCTCTGTGATAACCAACTGACAGTGCAGCTCTTTCTCAGTGATAACACACTGACAGTGCAGCACTTTCTCTGTGATAACCCACTGACATTGCAGCACTTTCTCTGTGATAACTCACTGACAGTGCAGCACTTTCTCGGTGATAACCCACCGACAGTGCAGCACTTTCTCTGTGATAACACACTGACAGTGCAGCACTTTCTCTGTGATAACTCACTGACAGTGCAGCACTTTCTCTGTGATAACCCACCAGCAGTGCAGCACTTTCTCTGTGATAACCCACCAGCAGTGCAGCACTTTCTCTGTGATAACACACTGACAGTGCAGCACTTTCTCTGTGATAAGTCACTGACAGTGCAGCAATTTCTCTGTGATAACTCACCGACAGTGCAGCACTTTCCCTGTGATAACTTACTGACAGTGCAGCACTTTCTCTGTGATAACACACTGACAGTGCAGCACTTTCTCTGTGATAACACACTGACAGTGCAGCACTTTCTCTGTGATAACTCACTGACAGTACAGCACTTTCTCTGTGATAACCCACTGACAGTGCAGCACTTCCTCGGTGATAACCCACTGACAGTGCAGCACTTTATCTGTGATAACCCACTGACAGTGCAGCACTTTCTCTGTGATAACCCACTGACAGTGCAGCACTTTCCCTGTGATAACCCACTGACAGTGCAGCACTTTCCCTGTGTTAACCCACTGACAGTGCAGCACTTTCTCTGTGATAAGCCACTGACAGTGCAGCACTTTCTCTGTGATAACCCACTGACAGTGCAGCACTTTCCCTGTGATAACCCACTGACAGTGCAGCACTTCTCTGTGATAACACATTGACAGTGCAGCACTTTCTCTATGATAACCCATTGACAGTGCAGCACTTTCTCTGTGATAACCCACCGACAGTGCAGCACTTTCCCTGTGATAACCCACTGACAGTGCAGCACTTCTCTGTGATAACACATTGAGAGTGCAGCACTTTCCCTGCGATAACCCACTGACAGTCCAGCACTTTCTCTGTGATAACTCACCGACAGTGCAGCACTTTTTCTGTGATATCTCACCGACTGTGCACCAGTTTCACTGTGATAACTTACCGACAGTGCAGCACTTTCCCTGTGATAAATCACCGACACTGCAGCAGTTTCACTGTGATAAATCACTGACAGTGCAGCACTTTCTCTGTGATAACTTACCGACAGTGCAACACTTTCTCTGTGATAACCCACCGACAGTACAGCACTTTCCCTGTGATAACCCACTGACAGTGCAGCACGTTCCCTGTGATAACCCACTGACAGTGCAGCACTTTCTCTGTGATAACCCACTGACAGTGCAGCACTTTCTCTGTGATAACCCACTGACAGTGCAGCACTTTCTCTGTGATAACCCACTGACAGTGCAGCACTTTCTTTGTGATAACCCACCGACAGTGCAGCACTTTTTTTGTGATAACTCGCGACCGTGCAGCACTTTCTCTGTGATGACTCACCAGCAGTGCAGCATTTTCTCTGTGATAACCCACCAGCAGTGCAGCACTTTCTCTGTGATAACCCACCAGTAGTGCAGCACTTTCTCTGTGATAAATCACCGACAGTGCAGCACTTGCTCTGCGATAACCCACCAACAGTGCAGCACTTTCCCTGAGATAACACACTGACAGTGCAGCACTTTCTCTGTGATAACCCACTGACAGTGCAGCACTTCTCTGTGATAACACATTGACAGTGCAGCACTTTGTCTGTGATAACACATTGACAGTGCAGCACTTTCTCTGTGATAATCCACCGACACTGCAGCACTTTCCCTGTGATAACCCACTGGCAGTGCAGCACTTCTCTGTGATAACACATTGAGAGTGCAGCACTTTCCCTGCGATAACCCACTGACAGTGCAGCACTTTCTCTGTGATAACCTACTGACATTGCACCTCTTTCTCTGTGATAACCAACTGACAGTGCAGCTCTTTCTCAGTGATAACACACTGACAGTGCAGCACTTTCTCTGTGATAACCCACTGACATTGCAGCACTTTCTCTGTGATAACTCACTGACAGTGCAGCACTTTCTCGGTGATAACCCACCGAGACTGCAGCACTTTCTCTGTGATAACACACTGACAGTGCAGCACTTTCTCTGTGATAACCCACTGACAGTGCAGCACTTTCTCTGTGATAACCCACCAGCAGTGCAGCACTTTCTCTGTGATAACCCACCAGCAGTGCAGCACTTTCTCTGTGATAACCCACCAGCAGTGCAGCACTTTCTCTGTGATAAGTCACTGACAGTGCAGCAATTTCTCTGTGATAACTCACCGACAGTGCAGCACTTTCCCTGTGATAACTTACTGACAGTGCAGCACTTTCTCTGTGATAACACACTGACAGTGCAGCACTTTCTCTGTGATAACACACTGACAGTGCAGCACTTTCTCTGTGATAACTCACTGACAGTACAGCACTTTCTCTGTGATAACCCACTGACAGTGCAGCACTTCCTCGGTGATAACCCACTGACAGTGCAGCACTTTATCTGTGATAACCCACTGACAGTGCAGCACATTCTCTGTGATAACCCACTGACAGTGCAGCACTTTCCCTGTGATAACCCACTGACAGTGCAGCACTTTCCCTGTGTTAACCCACTGACAGTGCAGCACTTTCTCTGTGATAAGCCACTGACAGTGCAGCACTTTCTCTGTGATAACCCACTGACAGTGCAGCACTTTCCCTGTGATAACCCACTGACAGTGCAGCACTTTCCCTGTGTTAACCCACTGACAGTGCAGCACTTTCTCTGTGATAACCCACTGACAGTGCAGCACTTTCTCTGTGATAACCCACTGACAGTGCAGCACTTCTCTGTGATAACAATTTGACAGTGCAGCACTTTGTCTGTGATAACACATTGACAGTGCAGCACTTTCTCTGTGATAACCCACCGACACTGCAGCACTTTCCCTGTGATAACCCACTGGCAGTGCAGCACTTCTCTGTGATAACACATTGAGAGTGCAGCACTTTCCCTGCGATAACCCACTGACAGTGCAGCACTTTCTCTGTGATAACCTACTGACATTGCAGCACTTTCTCTGTGATAACCAACTGACAGTGCAGCTCTTTCTCAGTGATAACACACTGACAGTGCAGCACTTTCTCTGTGATAACCCACTGACATTGCAGCACTTTCTCTGTGATAACTCACTGACAGTGCAGCACTTTCTCGGTGATAACCCACCGAGACTGCAGCACTTTCTCTGTGATAACACACTGACAGTGCAGCACTTTCTCTGTGATAACCCACTGACAGTGCAGCACTTTCTCTGTGATAACCCACCAGCAGTGCAGCACTTTCTCTGTGATAACCCACCAGCAGTGCAGCACTTTCTCTGTGATAACCCACCAGCAGTGCAGCACTTTCTCTGTGATAAGTCACTGACAGTGCAGCAATTTCTCTGTGATAACTCACCGACAGTGCAGCACTTTCCCTGTGATAACTTACTGACAGTGCAGCACTTTCTCTGTGATAACACACTGACAGTGCAGCACTTTCTCTGTGATAACACACTGACAGTGCAGCACTTTCTCTGTGATAACTCACTGACAGTACAGCACTTTCTCTGTGATAACCCACTGACAGTGCAGCACTTCCTCGGTGATAACCCACTGACAGTGCAGCACTTTATCTGTGATAACCCACTGACAGTGCAGCACTTTCTCTGTGATAACCCACTGACAGTGCAGCACTTTCCCTGTGATAACCCACTGACAGTGCAGCACTTTCCCTGTGTTAACCCACTGACAGTGCAGCGCTTTCTCTGTGATAAGCCACTGACAGTGCAGCACTTTCTCTGTGATAACCCACTGACAGTGCAGCACTTTCCCTGTGATAACCCACTGACAGTGCAGCACTTCTCTGTGATAACACATTGACAGTGCAGCACTTTCTCTATGATAACCCACTGACAGTGCAGCACTTTCTCTGTGATAACCCACTGACAGTGCAGCACTTTCCCTGTGATAACCCACTGACAGTGCAGCACTTCTCTGCTATAACACATTGAGAGTGCAGCACTTTCCCTGCGATAACCCACTGACAGTCCAGCACTTTCTCTGTGATAACTCACCGACAGTGCAGCACTTTTTCTGTGATAAATCACCGACAGTGCACCAGTTTCACTGTGATAACTTACCGACAGTGCAGCACTTTCTCTTTGATAAATCACCGACACTGCAGCAGTTTCACTGTGATAAATCACTGACAGTGCAGCACTTTCTCTGTGATAACTTACCGACAGTGCAGCACTTTCTCTGTGATAACCCACCGACAGTGCAGCACTTTCCCTGTGATAACCCACTGACAGTGCAGCACTTTCCCTGTGATAACACACTGACAGTGCAGCACTTTCCCTGTGATAACCCACCAACAGTGCAGCACTTTCCCTGAGATAACACACTGACAGTGCAGCACTTTCTCTGTGATAACCAACTGACAGTGCAGCAATTTCCCTGTGATAACCCACTGACAGTGCAGCACTTTCCCTGAGATAACCCACTGACAGTGCAGCACTTTCCCTGTGATAACCAACTGACAGTGCAGCACTTTCCCTGAGATAACCTACTGACATTGCAGCACTTTCTCTGTGATAACCAACTGACAGTGCAGCTCTTTCTCAGTGATAACACACTGACAGTGCAGCACTTTCTCTGTGATAACCCACTGACATTGCAGCACTTTCTCTGTGATAACTCACTGACAGTGCAGCACTTTCTCGGTGATAACCCACCGACAGTGCAGCACTTTCTCTGTGATAACACACTGACAGTGCAGCACTTTCTCTGTGATAACTCACTGACAGTGCAGCACTTTCTCTGTGATAACCCACCAGCAGTGCAGCACTTTCTCTGTGATAACCCACCAGCAGTGCAGCACTTTCTCTGTGATAACCCACCAGCAGTGCAGCACTTTCTCTGTGATAAGTCACTGACAGTGCAGCAATTTCTCTGTGATAACTCACCGACAGTGCAGCACTTTCCCTGTGATAACTTACTGACAGTGCAGCACTTTCTCTGTGATAACACACTGACAGTGCAGCACTTTCTCTGTGATAACACACTGACAGTGCAGCACTTTCTCTGTGATAACTCACTGACAGTACAGCACTTTCTCTGTGATAACCCACTGACAGTGCAGCACTTCCTCGGTGATAACCCACTGACAGTGCAGCACTTTATCTGTGATAACCCACTGACAGTGCAGCACTTTCTCTGTGATAACCCACTGACAGTGCAGCACTTTCCCTGTGATAACCCACTGACAGTGCAGCACTTTCCCTGTGTTAACCCACTGACAGTGCAGCACTTTCTCTGTGATAAGCCACTGACAGTGCAGCACTTTCTCTGTGATAACCCACTGACAGTGCAGCACTTTCCCTGTGATAACCCACTGACAGTGCAGCACTTCTCTGTGATAACACATTGACAGTGCAGCACTTTCTCTATGATAACCCATTGACAGTGCAGCACTTTCTCTGTGATAACCCACCGACAGTGCAGCACTTTCCCTGTGATAACCCACTGACAGTGCAGCACTTCTCTGTGATAACACATTGAGAGTGCAGCACTTTCCCTGCGATAACCCACTGACAGTCCAGCACTTTCTCTGTGATAACTCACCGACAGTGCAGCACTTTTTCTGTGATATCTCACCGACTGTGCACCAGTTTCACTGTGATAACTTACCGACAGTGCAGCACTTTCCCTGTGATAAATCACCGACACTGCAGCAGTTTCACTGTGATAAATCACTGACAGTGCAGCACTTTCTCTGTGATAACTTACCGACAGTGCAACACTTTCTCTGTGATAACCCACCGACAGTACAGCACTTTCCCTGTGATAACCCACTGACAGTGCAGCACGTTCCCTGTGATAACCCACTGACAGTGCAGCACTTTCTCTGTGATAACCCACTGACAGTGCAGCACTTTCTCTGTGATAACCCACTGACAGTGCAGCACTTTCTTTGTGATAACCCACCGACAGTGCAGCACTTTCTTTGTGATAACTCGCGACCGTGCAGCACTTTCTCTGTGATGACTCACCAGCAGTGCAACACTTTCTCTGTGATAACCCACCGACAGTACAGCACTTTCCCTGTGATAACCCACTGACAGTGCAGCACGTTCCCTGTGATAACCCACTGACAGTGCAGCACTTTCTCTGTGATAACCCACTGACAGTGCAGCACTTTCTCTGTGATAACCCACTGACAGTGCAGCACTTTCTTTGTGATAACCCACCGACAGTGCAGCACTTTCTTTGTGATAACTCGCGACCGTGCAGCACTTTCTCTGTGATGACTCACCAGCAGTGCAGCATTTTCTCTGTGATAACCCACCAGCAGTGCAGCACTTTCTCTGTGATAACCCACCAGCAGTGCAGCACTTTCTCTGTGATAAATCACCGACAGTGCAGCACTTTCTCTGTGATGACTCACCAGCAGTGCAGCACTTTCTCTGTGATAAGTCACTGACAGTGCAGCACTTTCTCTGTGATAACTCAGCGACAGTGCAGCACTTTCCCTGTGATAACTTACTGACAGTGCAGCACTTTGTCTGTGATAACACACTGACAGTGCAGCACTTTCTCTGTGATAACCCACTGACAGTGCAGCACTTTCTCTGTGATAACCCACTGACAGTGCAGCACTTGCTCCGTGATAACACACTGGCAGTGCAGCACTTTCTCTGTGATAACCCACTGATAGTGCAGAACTTTGTCTGTGATAACTCACTGACAGTGCAGCACTTTCTCTGTGATAACCCACTGACAGTGCAGCACTTTCTCTGTGATAACCCACTGTCAGTGCAGCACTTTCTTCGTGATAACCCAACGACAGTGCAGCACTTTCTTTGTGATAACTCGATAGTGCAGCACTTTCTCTGTGATGACTCACCAGCAGTGCAGCACTTTCTCTGTGATAACCCACCAGCAGTGCAGCAGTTTCTCTGTGATAACTCACTGACAGTGCAGCACTTTCCCTGTGATAACCCACTGACAGTGCAGCACTTTCCCTGTGTTAACCCACTGACAGTGCAGCACTTTCTCTGTGATAAGCCACTGACAGTGCAGCACTTTCTCTGTGATAACCCACTGACAGTGCAGCACTTTCCCTGTGATAACCCACTGACAGTGCAGCACTTCTCTGTGATAACACATTGACAGTGCAGCACTTTCTCTATGATAACACACTGACAGTGCAGCACTTTCTCTGTGATAACCCACCGACAGTGCAGCACTTTCCCTGTGATAACCCACTGACAGTGCAGCACTTCTCTGTGATAACACATTGAGAGTGCAGCACTTTCCCTGCGATAACACACTGACAGTCCAGCACTTTCTCTGTGATAACTCACCGACAGTGCAGCACTTTTTCTGTGATATCTCACCGACAGTGCACCAGTTTCACTGTGATAACTTACCGACAGTGCAGCACTTTCTCTGTGATAAATCACCGACACTGCAGCAGTTTCACTGTGATAAATCACTGACAGTGCAGCACTTTCTCTGTGATAACTTACCGACAGTGCAACACTTTCTCTGTGATAACCCACCGACAGTACAGCACTTTCCCTGTGATAACCCACTGACAGTGCAGCACGTTCCCTGTGATAACCCACTGACAGTGCAGCACTTTCTCTGTGATAACCCACTGACAGTGCAGCACTTTCTCTGTGATAACCCACTGACAGTGCAGCACTTTCTCTGTGAAAACCCACTGACAGTGCAGCACTTTCTTTGTGATAACCCACCGACAGTGCAGCACTTTTTTTGTGATAACTCGCGACCGTGCAGCACTTTCTCTGTGATGACTCACCAGCAGTGCAGCATTTTCTCTGTGATAACCCACCAGCAGTGCAGCACTTTCTCTGTGATAAATCACCGACAGTGCCGCACTTTCTCTGTGATGACTCACCAGCAGTGCAGCACTTTCTCTGTGATAAGTCACTGAGAGTGCAGCACTTTCTCTGTGATAACTCACCGACAGTGCAGCACTTTCCCTGTGATAACTTACTGACAGTGCAGCACTTTGTCTGTGATAACACACTGACAGTGCAGCACTTTCTCTGTGATAACCCACTGACAGTGCAGCACTTTCTCTGTGATAACCCACTGACAGTGCAGCACTTGCTCCGTGATAACACACTGGCAGTGCAGCACTTTCTCTGTGATAACCCACTGATAGTGCAGAACTTTGTCTGTGATAACTCACTGACAGTGCAGCACTTTCTCTGTGATAACCCACTGACAGTGCAGCACTTTCTCTGTGATAACCCACTGTCAGTGCAGCACTTTCTTCGTGATAACCCAACGACAGTGCAGCACTTTCTTTGTGATAACTCGATAGTGTAGCACTTTCTCTGTGATGACTCACCAGCAGTGCAGCACTTTCTCTGTGATAACCCACCAGCAGTGCAGCAGTTTCTCTGTGATAACTCACTGACAGTGCAGCACTTTCCCTGTGATAACCCACTGACAGTGCAGCACTTTCCCTGTGTTAACCCACTGACAGTGCAGCACTTTCTCTGTGATAAGCCACTGACAGTGCAGCACTTTCTCTGTGATAACCCACTGACAGTGCAGCACTTTCCCTGTGATAACCCACTGACAGTGCAGCACTTCTCTGTGATAACACATTGACAGTGCAGCACTTTCTCTATGATAACCCACTGACAGTGCAGCACTTTCTCTGTGATAACCCACCGACAGTGCAGCACTTTCCCTGTGATAACCCACTGACAGTGCAGCACTTCTCTGTGATAACACATTGAGAGTGCAGCACTTTCCCTGCGATAACACACTGACAGTCCAGCACTTTCTCTGTGATAACTCACCGACAGTGCAGCACTTTTTCTGTGATATCTCACCGACAGTGCACCAGTTTCACTGTGATAACTTACCGACAGTGCAGCACTTTCTCTGTGATAAATCACCGACACTGCAGCAGTTTCACTGTGATAAATCACTGACAGTGCAGCACTTTCTCTGTGATAACTTACCGACAGTGCAACACTTTCTCTGTGATAACCCACCGACAGTACAGCACTTTCCCTGTGATAACCCACTGACAGTGCAGCACGTTCCCTGTGATAACCCACTGACAGTGCAGCACTTTCTCTGTGATAACCCACTGACAGTGCAGCACTTTCTCTGTGATAACCCACTGACAGTGCAGCACTTTCTCTGTGAAAACCCACTGACAGTGCAGCACTTTCTTTGTGATAACCCACCGACAGTGCAGCACTTTCTTTGTGATAACTCGCGACCGTGCAGCACTTTCTCTGTGATGACTCACCAGCAGTGCAGCATTTTCTCTGTGATAACCCACCAGCAGTGCAGCACTTTCTCTGTGATAACCCACCAGCAGTGCAGCACTTTCTCTGTGATAAATCACCGACAGTGCCGCACTTTCTCTGTGATGACTCACCAGCAGTGCAGCACTTTCTCTGTGATAAGTCACTGACAGTGCAGCACTTTCTCTGTGATAACTCACCGACAGTGCAGCACTTTCCCTGTGATAACTTACTGACAGTGCAGCACTTTGTCTGTGATAACACACTGACAGTGCAGCACTTTCTCTGTGATAACCCACTGACAGTGCAGCACTTTCTCTGTGATAACCCACTGACAGTGCAGCACTTGCTCCGTGATAACACACTGGCAGTGCAGCACTTTCTCTGTGATAACCCACTGATAGTGCAGAACTTTGTCTGTGATAACTCACTGACAGTGCAGCACTTTCTCTGTGATAACCCACTGACAGTGCAGCACTTTCTCTGTGATAACCCACTGTCAGTGCAGCACTTTCTTCGTGATAACCCAACGACAGTGCAGCACTTTCTTTGTGATAACTCGATAGTGCAGCACTTTCTCTGTGATGACTCACCAGCAGTGCAGCACTTTCTCTGTGGTAACCCACCAGCAGTGCAGCACTTTCTCTGTGATAACTCACTGACAGTGCAGCACTTTCCCTGTGATAACCCACTGACAGTGCAGCACTTTCCCTGTGTTAACCCACTGACAGTGCAGCACTTTCTCTGTGATAAGCCACTGACAGTGCAGCACTTTCTCTGTGATAACCCACTGACAGTGCAGCACTTTCCCTGTGATAACCCACTGACAGTGCAGCACTTCTCTGTGATAACACATTGACAGTGCAGCACTTTCTCTATGATAACCCACTGACGGTGCAGCACTTTCTCTGTGATAACCCACCGACAGTGCAGCACTTTCCCTGTGATAACCCACTGACAGTGCAGCACTTCTCTGTGATAACACATTGAGAGTGCAGCACTTTCCCTGCGATAACCCACTGACAGTCCAGCACTTTCTCTGTGATAACTCACCGACAGTGCAGCACTTTTTCTGTGATATCTCACCGACAGTGCACCAGTTTCACTGTGATAACTTACCGACAGTGCAGCACTTTCTCTGTGATAAATCACCGACACTGCAGCAGTTTCACTGTGATAAATCACTGACAGTGCAGCACTTTCTCTGTGATAACTTACCGACAGTGCAACACTTTCTCTGTGATAACCCACCGACAGTACAGCACTTTCCCTGTGATAACCCACTGACAGTGCAGCACGTTCCCTGTGATAACCCACTGACAGTGCAGCACTTTCTCTGTGATAACCCACTGACAGTGCAGCACTTTCTTTGTGATAACCCACCGACAGTGCAGCACTTTCTTTGTGATAACTCGCGACCGTGCAGCACTTTCTCTGTGATGACTCACCAGCAGTGCAGCATTTTCTCTGTGATAACCCACCAGCAGTGCAGCACTTTCTCTGTGATAACCCACCAGCAGTGCAGCACTTTCTCTGTGATAAATCACCTACAGTGCAGCACTTTCTCTGTGATGACTCACCAGCAGTGCAGCACTTTCTCTGTGATAAGTCACTGACAGTGCAGCACTTTCTCTGTGATAACTCACCGACAGTGCAGCACTTTCCCTGTGATAACTTACTGACAGTGCAGCACTTTCTCTGTGATAACACACTGACAGTGCAGCACTTTCTCTGTGATAACCCACTGACAGTGCAGCACTTTCTCTGTGATAACCCACTGACAGTGCAGCACTTGCTCTGTGATAACACACTGGCAGTGCAGCACTTTCTCTGTGATAACCCACTGATAGTGCAGCACTTTGTCTGTGATAACTCACTGACAGTGCAGCACTTTCTCTGTGATAACCCACTGACAGTGCAGCACTTTCTCTGTGATAACCCACTGACAGTGCAGCACTTTCTTCGTGATAACCCAACGACAGTGCAGCACTTTCTTTGTGATAACTCGATAGTGCAGCACTTTCTCTGTGATGACTCACCAGCAGTGCAGCACTTTCTCTGTGATAACCCACCAGCAGTGCAGCAGTTTCTCTGTGATAACTCACCGACAGTGCAGCACATTCTCTGTGATGACTCACCAGCAGTGCAGCACTTTCTCTGTGATAACCCACCAGCAGTGCAGCACTTTCTCTGTGATAAGTTACTGACAGTGCAGTACTTTCTCTGTGATAACTCACTGACAGTGCAGCACTATCCCTGTGATAACTTACTGACAGTGCAGCACTTTCTCTGTGTTAACACACTGACAGTGCAGCACTTTCTCTGTGATAACACACTGACAGTGCAGCACTTTCTCTGTGATAACTCACTGACAGTACAGCACTTTCTCTGTGATAACCCACTGAGAGTGCAGCACTTCCTCGGTGATAACCCACTGACAGTGCAGCACTTTATCTGTGATAACCCACTGACAGTGCAGCACTTTCTCTGTGATAACCCACTGACAGTGCAGCACTTTCCCTGTGATAACTTACTGGCAGTGCAGCACTTTCCCTGTGTTAACCCACTGACAGTGCAGCACTTTCCCTGTGATAACCCACTGACAGTGCAGCACTTTTTCTGTGATAAGCCACTGACAGTGCAGCACTTTCTCTGTGATAACCCACTGACAGTGCAGCACTTTCCCTGTGATAACCCACTGACAGTGCAGCACTTCTCTGTGATAACACATTGACAGTGCAGCACTTTCTCTATGATAACCCACTGACAGTGCAGCACTTTCTCTGTGATAACACACTGACAGTGCAGCACTTTCTCTGTGATAACCCACTGACAGTGCAGCACTTTCTCTGTGATAACCCACTGACAGTGCAGCACTTGCTCTGTGATAACACACTGGCAGTGCAGCACTTTCTCTGTGATAACCCACTGATAGTGCAGCACTTTGTCTGTGATAACTCTCTGACAGTGCAGCACTTTCTCTGTGAAAACACACTGACAGTGCAGCACTTTCTCTGTGATAACTCACTGACGCTGCAGCACTTTCTCTGTGATAACACACTGACAGTGCAGCACTTTGTCTGTGATAACTCACCAGCAGTGCAGCACTTTCTCTGTGATAAATCACCGACAGTGCAGCACTTTCTCTGTGATAAATCACCGGCAGTGCAGCACTTTCTCTGTGATAAGTCACTGACAGTGCAGCACTTTCTCTGTGATAACCCACCAGCAGTGCAGCACTTTCTCTGTGATAACCCACCAGCAGTGCAGCACTTTCTCTGTGATAAATCACCGACAGTGCAGCACTTTCTCTGTGATAAGTCACTGACAGTGCAGCACTTTCTCTGTGATAACACACCGACAGTGCAGCACTTTCCCTGTGATAACTTACAGACAGTGCAGCACTTTCTCTGTGATAACACACTGACAGTGCAGCACTTTCTCTGTGATAACCCACTGACAGTGCAGCACTTTCTCTGTGATAACCCACTGACAGTGCAGCACTTGCTCTGTGATAACACACTGGCAGTGCAGCACTTTCTCTGTGATAACCCACTGATAGTGCAGCACTTTGTCTGTGATAACTCACTGACAGTGCAGCACTTTCTCTGTGATAACACACTGACAGTGCAGCACTTTCTCTGTGATAACTCACTGACGCTGCAGCACTTTCTCTGTGATAACACACTGACAGTGCAGCACTTTCTCTGCGATAATCCACTGACAGTGCAGCACTTTCCCTGTGATAACTTACTGGCAGTGCAGCACTTTCCCTGTGTTAACCCACTGACAGTGCAGCACTTTCCCTGTGAGAACCCACTGACAGTGCAGCACTTTCTCTGTGATAAGCCACTGACAGTGCAGCACTTTCTCTGTGATAACCCACTGACAGTGCAGCACTTTCCCTGTGATAACCCACTGACAGTGCAGCACTTCTCTCTGATAACACATTGACAGTGCAGCACTTTCTCTATGATAACCCACTGACAGTGCAGCACTTTCTCTGTGATAACCCACCGACAGTGCAGCACTTTCCCTGTGATAACACACTGACAGTGCAGCACTTCTCTGTGATAACACATTGAGAGTGCAGCACTTTCCCTGCGATAACCCACTGACAGTGCAGCACTTTCTCTGTGATAACTCACCGACAGTGCAGCACTTTCTCTGTGATAAATCACCGACAGTGCAGCAGTTTCACTGTGATAACTTACCGACATTGCAGCACTTTCTCTGTGATAAATCACCGACACTGCAGCAGTTTCACTGTGATAAATCACTGACAGTGCAAACTTTCTCTGTGATAACTTACCGACAGTGCAGCACTTTCTCTGAGATAACCCACCGACAGTACAGCACTTTCCCTGTGATAACCCACTGACAGTGCAGAACGTTCCCTGTGATAACCCACTGACAGTGCAGCACTTTCTCTGTGATAACCCACTGACAGTGCAGCACTTTCTCTGTGATAACCCACTGACAGTGCAGCACTTTCTATGTAATAACCCACTGACAGCGCAGCACTTTCTGTGTGATAAATCACCGACAGTGCAGCACTATCTTTGTGATAACTCGCGACCGTGCAGCACTTTCTCTGTGATGACTCACCAGCAGTGCAGCATTTTCTCTGTGATAACCCACCAGCAGTGCAGCACTTTCTCTGTGATAACCCACCAGCAGTGCAGCACTTTCTCTGTGATAAATCACCGACAGTGCAGCACTTTCTCTGTGATGACTCACCAGCAGTGCATCACTTTCTCTGTGATAAGTCACTGACAGTGCAGCACTTTCTCTGTGATGACTAAACAACAGTACAGCACGTTGTCTGTGATAACTCACTGACAGTGCAGCACTTTCTCTGTGATAACTCACTGATAGTGCTGCACTTTGTCTGTGATAACTCACTGACAGTGCAGCACTTTCTCTGTGATAACCCACTGACAGTGCAGCACTTTCTCTGTGATAACCCACTGACAGTGCAGCACTTTCTGTGTGATAACTCACTGACAGTGCAGCACTTTGTCTGTGATAACTCACTGACAGTGCAGCACTTTCTCTGTGATAAGCCACTGACAGTGCAGCACTTTTTCTGTGATAACCCACTGACAGTGCAGCACTTGCTCTGTGATAACTCACTGACAGTGCAGCACTTTGTCTGTGATAACTCACTGAGAGTGCAGCACTTTCTCTGTGATAACCCACTGACAGTGCAGCACTTTCTCTGTGATAACACACTGACATTGCAGCACTTTCTCTGTGATAACTCACTGACAGTACAGCACTTTCTCTGTGATAACCCACTGAGAGTGCAGCACTTCCTCGGTGATAACCCACTGACAGTGCAGCACATTATCTGTGATAAACCACTGACAGTGCAGCACTTTCTCTGTGATAACCCACTGACAGAGCAGCACTTTCCCTGTGATAACTTACTGGCAGGGCAGCACTTTCTCTTCGTTAACCCACTGACAGTGCAGCACTTTCCCTGTGATAACCCACTGACAGAGCAGCACTTTCTCTGTGATAACCCACTGACAATGCAGCACTTTCTCTGTGATAACTCACTGAGAGTGCAGCACTTCTTCTGTGATAACCCACCGACAGTGCAGCACTTTCCCTGTGATAACTCACTGACAGTTCAGCACTTTCTCTGTGATAACCCACTGACAGTGCAGCACTTTCTCTGCGATAACCCACTGACAGTGCAGCACTTTCTCTGCGAAAACCCACTGGCAGTGCAGCACTTCTCTGTGATAACACATTGAAAGTGCAGCACTTTCCCTGCGATAACCCACTGACAGTGCAGCACTTTCTCTGTGATAACTCACCGACAGTGCAGCACTTTCTCTGTGACAAATCACCGACAGTGCAGCAGTTTCACTGTGATAACTTACCGACAGTGCAGCACTTTCTCTGTGATAAATCACTGACAGTGCAGCACTTTTCCTGAGATAACACACTGACAGTGCAGCACTTTCTCTGTGATAACCCACTGACAGTGCAGCAATTTCCCTGTGATAACCCACTGACAGTGCAGAACTTTCCCTGTGATAACCCACTGACAGTGCAGCACTTTCCCTGTGATAACCCACTGACAGTGCAGCACTTTCTCTGTGATAACCTACTGACATTGCAGCACTTTCTCTGTGATAACCAACTGACAGTGCAGCTCTTTCTCAGTGATAACACACTGACAGTGCAGCACTTTCTCTGTGATAACCAACTGACATTGCAGCAATTTCTCTGTGATAACTCACTGACAGTGCAGCACTTTCTCGTTGATAACCCACTGACAGTGCAGCACTTTCTCTGTGATAACCCACCGAGAGTGCAGTACTTTCTCTGTGATAACCCACTGACAGTGCAGCACTTTATTTGTGATAACCCACTAACAGTGCAGCACTTTCTCTGTGATAACCCACCGACAGTACAGCACTTTCTCTGTGATAACCCACCGACAGTGCAGCACTTTCTCTGTGATAACCCACCGACAGTGCAGCACTTTCTCTGTGATAACACACCGACAGTGCAGCACTTTCTCTGTGATAACCCACTGACAGTGCAGTACTTTCTCTGTGATAACCCACTGACAGTGCAGCACTTTCTCTGTGATAACCCACTGGCAGTGCAGCACTTTCCCTGTGATAACACACTCACAGTGCAGCACTTTCCCAGTGATAACCCACTGACAGTACAGCACTTTCCCTGTGATAACCCACCGACAGTGCAGCACTTTCTCTGTGATAACACACTGACAGTGCAGCACTTTCTCTGTGATAACACACTGACAGTGCAGCACTTTCTCTGTGATAACCCACTGACAGTGCAGCACTTTCCCTGTGATAACCCACTGACAGTGCAGCACTTTCTCTGTGATAACGCACTGACAGTGCAGCACTTTCTCTGTGATAACTCACTGACAGTGCAGCACTTTCTCTGTGATAACCCACTGATAGTGCAGCACTTTCTCTGTGATAACTCACTGACAGTGCAGCACTTTCTCTGTGATAACTCACTGACAGTGCAGCACTTTCTCTGTGATAACCCACTGACAGTGCAGCACTTTATCTGTGATAACCCACTGACAGTGCAGCACTTTCTCTGTGATAACCCACTGACAGTGCAGCACTTTCCCTGTGCTAACTTACTGGCAGTGCAGCACTTTCCCTGTGTTAACCCACTGACAGTGCAGCACTTTCCCTGTGATAACCCACTGACAGTGCAGCACTTTCTCTGTGATAAGCCACTGACAGTGCAGCACTTTCCCTGTGTTAACCCACTGACAGTGCAGCACTTTCCCTGTGATAACCCACTGACAGTGCTTCACTTTCTCTGTGATAACTCACTGAGAGTGCAGCAATTTTTCTGTGATAACACACCGACAGTGCAGCACTTTCCCTGTGATAACCCACTGACAGTTCAGCACTTTCTCTGTGATAACCCACTGACAGTGCAGCACTTTCTCTGCGATAACCCACTGACAGTGCAGCACTTTCTCTGCGAAAACCCACTGACAGTGCAGCACTTTCTCTGCAATAACCCACTGATAGTGCTGCAATTTCTCTGCGATAACCCACTGACAGTGCAGCAGTTTCTCTGCGATAACCCACTGACAGTGCAGCACTTGCTCTGCGATAACCTTTTGACAGTGCAGCTCTTTCCCTGTGATAACCCACTGACAGTGCAGCACTTTCCCTGTGATAACCCACCAACAGTGCAGCACTTTCCCTGAGATAACACACTGACAGTGCAGCACTTTCTCTGTGATAACCCACTGACAGTGCAGCAATTTCCCTGTGATAACCCACTGACAGTGCAGCACTTTCCCTGTGATAACCCACTGACAGTGCAGCACTTTCCCTGTGATAACCCACTGACAGTGCAGCACTTTCTCTGTGATAACCTACTGACATTGCAGCACTTTCTCTGTGATAACCAACTGACAGTGCAGCTCTTTCTCAGTGATAACACACTGACAGTGCAGCACTTTCTCTGTGATAACCAACTGACATTGCAGCAATTTCTCTGTGATAACTCACTGACAGTGCAGCACTTTCTCGTTGATAACCCACTGACAGTGCAGCACTTTCTCTGTGATAACCCACCGAGAGTGCAGTACTTTCTCTGTGATAACCCACTGACAGTGCAGCACTTTCTTTGTGATAACCCACTAACAGTGCAGCACTTTCTCTGTGATAACCCACCGACAGTACAGCACTTTCTCTGTGATAACCCACCGACAGTGCAGCACTTTCTCTGTGATAACCCACCGACAGTGCAGCACTTTCTCTGTGATAACACACCGACAGTGCAGCACTTTCTCTGTGATAACCCACTGACAGTGCAGTACTTTCTCTGTGATAACCCACTGACAGTGCAGCACTTTCTCTGTGATAACCCACTGGCAGTGCAGCACTTTCCCTGTGATAACACACTGACAGTGCAGCACTTTCCCAGTGATAACCCACTGACAGTACAGCACTTTCCCTGTGATAACCCACCGACAGTGCAGCACTTTCTCTGTGATAACACACTGACAGTGCAGCACTTTCTCTGTGATAACACACTGACAGTGCAGCACTTTCTCTGTGATAACCCACTGACAGTGCAGCACTTTCCCTGTGATAACCCACTGACAGTGCAGCACTTTCTCTGTGATAACGCACTGACAGTGCAGCACTTTCTCTGTGATAACTCACTGACAGTGCAGCACTTTCTCTGTGATAACCCACTGATAGTGCAGCACTTTCTCTGTGATAACTCACTGACAGTGCAGCACTTTCTCTGTGATAACTCACTGACAGTGCAGCACTTTCTCTGTGATAACCCACTGACAGTGCAGCACTTTATCTGTGATAACCCACTGACAGTGCAGCACTTTCTCTGTGATAACCCACTGACAGTGCAGCACTTTCCCTGTGCTAACTTACTGGCAGTGCAGCACTTTCCCTGTGTTAACCCACTGACAGTGCAGCACTTTCCCTGTGATAACCCACTGACAGTGCAGCACTTTCTCTGTGATAAGCCACTGACAGTGCAGCACTTTCCCTGTGTTAACCCACTGACAGTGCAGCACTTTCCCTGTGATAACCCACTGACAGTGCTTCACTTTCTCTGTGATAACTCACTGAGAGTGCAGCAATTTTTCTGTGATAACACACCGACAGTGCAGCACTTTCCCTGTGATAACCCACTGACAGTTCAGCACTTTCTCTGTGATAACCCACTGACAGTGCAGCACTTTCTCTGCGATAACCCACTGACAGTGCAGCACTTTCTCTGCGAAAACCCACTGACAGTGCAGCACTTTCTCTGCAATAACCCACTGATAGTGCTGCAATTTCTCTGCGATAACCCACTGACAGTGCAGCAGTTTCTCTGCGATAACCCACTGACAGTGCAGCACTTGCTCTGCGATAACCTTTTGACAGTGCAGCTCTTTCCCTGTGATAACCCACTGACAGTGCAGCACTTTCCCTGTGATAACCCACCAACAGTGCAGCACTTTCCCTGAGATAACACACTGACAGTGCAGCACTTTCTCTGTGATAACCCACTGACAGTGCAGCAATTTCCCTGTGATAACCCACTGACAGTGCAGCACTTTCCCTGTGATAACCCACTGACAGTGCAGCACTTTCCCTGTGATAAACCACTGACAGTGCAGCACTTTCTCTGTGATAACCTACTGACATTGCAGCACTTTCTCTGTGATAACCAACTGACAGTTCAGCTCTTTCTCAGTGATAACACACTGACAGTGCAGCACTTTCTCTGTGATAACACACTGACACTGCAGCACTTTCCCTGTGATAACACACTGACAGTGCAGCACTTTCCCTGTGATAACACACTGAGAGTGCAGCACTTTCCCTGTGATAACCCACTGACAGTGCAGCACTTTCCCTGTGATAACACACTGAGAGTGCAGCACTTTCTCTGTGATAACCCACCGAAAGTGCAGCACTTTCTCTGTGATAACTCACTGATCGTGCAGCACTGTCTCTGTGATAACCCACTGATAGTGCAGGACTTTCTCTGTGATAACTCACTGACATTGCAGCACTTTCTCTGTGATAACACATTGACAGTGCAGCACTTTCTCTGTGATAACCCACTGACAGTGCAGCACTTTCTCTGTGATAAACCACTGACAGTGCAGCACTTACCCTGTGATAACCCACCAACAGTGCAGCACTTTCCCTGAGATAACACACTGACAGTGCAGCACTTTCTCTGTGCTAACCAACTGACAGTGCAGCAATTTCCCTGTGATAACCCACTGACAGTGCAGCACTTTCCCTGAGATAACCCACTGACAGTGCAGCACTTTCCCTGTGATAACCCACTGACAGTGCAGCACTTTCTCTGTGATAACCCACCAGCAGTGCAGCACTTTCTCTGTGATAACCCACCAGCAGTGCAGCACTTTCTCTGTGATAAGTCACTGACAGTGCAGCAATTTCTCTGTGATAACTCACCGACAGTGCAGCACTTTCCCTGTGATAACTTACTGACAGTACAGCACTTTCTCTGTGATAACCCACTGACAGTGCAGCACGTCCTCGGTGATAACCCACTGACAGTGCAGCACTTTATCTGTGATAACCCACTGACAGTGCAGCACTTTCTCTGTGATAACCCACTGACAGTGCAGCACTTTCCCTGTGATAACCCACTGACAGTGCAGCACTTTCCCTGTGTTAACCCACTGACAGTGCAGCACTTTCTCTGTGATAAGCCACTGACAGTGCAGCACTTTCTCTGTGATAACCCACTGACAGTGCAGCACTTTCCCTGTGATAACCCACTGACAGTGCAGCACTTCTCTGTGATAACACATTGACAGTGCAGCACTTTCTCTATGATAACCCACTGACAGTGCAGCACTTTCTCTGTGATAACCCACCGACAGTGCAGCACTTTCCCTGTGATAACCCACTGACAGTGCAGCACTTCTCTGTGATAACACATTGAGAGTGCAGCACTTTCCCTGCGATAACCCACTGACAGTCCAGCACTTTCTCTGTGATAACTCACCGACAGTGCAGCACTTTTTCTGTGATATCTCACCGACAGTGCACCAGTTTCACTGTGATAACTTACCGACAGTGCAGCACTTTCTCTGTGATAAATCACCGACACTGCAGCAGTTTCACTGTGATAAATCACTGACAGTGCAGCACTTTCTCTGTGATAACTTACCGACAGTGCAACACTTTCTCTGTGATAACCCACCGACAGTACAGCACTTTCCCTGTGATAACCCACTGACAGTGCAGCACGTTCACTGTGATAACCCACTGACAGTGCAGCACTTTCTCTGTGATAACCCACTGACAGTGCAGCACTTTCTCTGTGATAACCCACTGACAGTGCAGCTCTTTCTCAGTGATAACACACTGACAGTGCAGCACTTTCTCTGTGATAACCAACAGACATTGCAGCAATTTCTCTGTGATAACTCACTGACAGTGCAGCACTTTCTCGTTGATAACCCACTGACAGTGCAGCACTTTCTCTCTGATAACCCACCGAGAGTGCAGCACTTTCTCTGTGATAACCCACTGACAGTGCAGCACTTTCTTTGTGATAACCCACTAACAGTGCAGCACTTTCTCTGTGATAACCCACCGACAGTACAGCACTTTCTCTGTGATAACCCACCGACAGTGCAGCACTTTCTCTGTGATAACCCACCGACAGTGCAGCACTTTCTCTGTGATAACACACCGACAGTGCAGCACTTTCTCTGTGATAACCCACTGACAGTGCAGTACTTTCTCTGTGATAACCCACTGACAGTGCAGCACTTTCTCTGTGATAACCCACTGGCAGTGCAGCACTTTCCCAGTGATAACACACTGACAGTGCAGCACTTTCCCTGTGATAACCCACTGACAGTACAGCACTTTCCCTGTGATAACCCACCGACAGTGCAGCACTTTCTCTGTGATAACACACTGACAGTGCAGCACTTTCTCTGTGATAACACACTGACAGTGCAGCACTTTCTCTGTGATAACCCACTGACAGTGCAGCACTTTCCGTGTGATAACCCACTGACAGTGCAGCACTTTCTCTGTGATAACCCACTGACAGTGCAGCACTTTCTCTGTGATAACTCACTGACAGTGCAGCACTTTCTCTGTGATAACCCACTGATAGTGCAGCACTTTCTCTGTGATAACTCACTGACAGTGCAGCACTTTCTCTGTGATAACTCACTGACAGTGCAGCACTTTCTCTGTGATAACCCACTGACAGTGCAGCACTTTATCTGTGATAACCCACTGACAGTGCAGCACTTTCTCTGTGATAACCCACTGACAGTGCAGCACTTTCCCTGTGCTAACTTACTGGCAGTGCAGCACTTTCCCTGTGTTAACCCACTGACAGTGCAGCACTTTCCCTGTGATAACCCACTGACAGTGCAGCACTTTCTCTGTGATAAGCCACTGACAGTGCAGCACTTTCCCTGTGTTAACCCACTGACAGTGCAGCACTTTCCCTGTGATAACCCACTGACAGTGCTTCACTTTCTCTGTGATAACTCACTGAGAGTGCAGCAATTTTTCTGTGATAACACACCGACAGTGCAGCACTTTCCCTGTGATAACCCACTGACAGTTCAGCACTTTCTCTGTGATAACCCACTGACAGTGCAGCACTTTCTCTGCGATAACCCACTGACAGTGCAGCACTTTCTCTGCGAAAACCCACTGACAGTGCAGCACTTTCTCTGCAATAACCCACTGATAGTGCTGCAATTTCTCTGCGATAACCCACTGACAGTGCAGCAGTTTCTCTGCGATAACCCACTGACAGTGCAGCACTTGCTCTGCGATAACCTTTTGACAGTGCAGCTCTTTCCCTGTGATAACCCACTGACAGTGCAGCACTTTCCCTGTGATAACCCACCAACAGTGCAGCACTTTCCCTGAGATAACACACTGACAGTGCAGCACTTTCTCTGTGATAACCCACTGACAGTGCAGCAATTTCCCTGTGATAACCCACTGACAGTGCAGCACTTTCCCTGTGATAACCCACTGACAGTGCAGCACTTTCCCTGTGATAACCCACTGACAGTGCAGCACTTTCTCTGTGATAACCCACTGACAGTGCAGCACTTTCTCTGTGATAAATCACCGACACTGCAGCAGTTTCACTGTGATAAATCACTGACAGTGCAAACTTTCTCTGTGATAACTTACCGACAGTGCAGCACTTTCTCTGAGATAACCCACCGACAGTACAGCACTTTCCCTGTGATAACCCACTGACAGTGCAGCACTTTCTCTGTGATAACCCACTGACAGTGCAGCACTTTCTCTGTAATAACCCACTGACAGTGCAGCACTTTCTGTGTGATAAATCACCGACAGTGCAGCACTTTCTTTGTGATAACTCGCGACCGTGCAGCACTTTCTCTGTGATGACTCACCAGCAGTGCAGCATTTTCTCTGTGATAACCCACCAGCAGTGCAGCACTTTCTCTGTGATAACCCACCAGCAGTGCAGAACTTTCTCTGTGATAAATCACCGACAGTGCAGCACTTTCTCTGTGATGACTCACCAGTAGTGCATCACTTTCTCTGTGATAAGTCACTGACAGTGCAGCACTTTCTCTGTGATAACTCACCGACAGTGCAGCACTTTCCCTGTGATAACTTACTGACAGTGCAGCACTTTCTCTGTGATAACACACTGACAGTGCAGCACTTTCTCTGTGATAACCCACTGACAGTGCAGCACTTTCTCTGTTATAACCCACTGACAGTGCAGCACTTGCTCTGTGATAACACACTGGCAGTGCAGAACTTTCTCTGTGATAACCCACTGATAGTGCAGCACTTTGGCTGTGATAACTCACTGACAGTGCAGCACCTTCTCTGTGATAACTCACTGACAGTGCAGCACTTTCTCTGTGATAACTCACTGACGCTGCAGCACTTTCTCTGTGATAACACACTGACAGTGCAGCAATTTCTCTGCGATAACTCACTGTCAGTGCAGCACTTTCTCTGTGATAACTTACTGACAGTGCAGCACTTTCTCTGTGATAACCCACTGACAGTGCAGCACTTTCTCTGTGATGACTCAACAACAGTACAGCACGTTGTCTGTGATAACTCACTGACAGGGAAGCACTTTCTCTGTGATAACTCACTGATAGTGCTGCACTTTGTCTGTGATAACTCACTGACAGTGCAGCACTTTCTCTGTGATAACCCACTGACAGTGCAGCACTTTCTCTGTGATAACCCACTGACAGTGCAGCACTTTCTGTGTGATAACTCACTGACAGTGCAGCACTTTGTCTGTGATAACTCACTGACAGTGCAGCACTTTCTCTGTGATAAGCCACTGACAGTGCAGCACTTTTTCTGTGATAACCCACTGACAGTGCAGCACTTGCTCTGTGATAACTCACTGACAGTGCAGCACTTTGTCTGTGATAACTCACTGAGAGTGCAGCACTTTCTCTGTGATAACCCACTGACAGTGCAGCACTTTCTCTGTGATAACACACTGACATTGCAGCACTTTCTCTGTGATAACTCACTGACAGTACAGCACTTTCTCTGTGATAACCCACTGAGAGTGCAGCACTTCCTCTGTGATAACCCACTGACAGTGCAGCACTTTATCTGTGATAACCCACTGACAGTGCAGCACTTTCTCTGTGATAACCCACTGACAGAGCAGCACTTTCCCTGTGATAACTTACTGGCAGGGCAGCACTTTCCCTTCGTTAACCCACTGACAGTGCAGCACTTTCCCTGTGATAACCCACTGACAGTGCAGCACTTTCTCTGTGATAACCCACTGACAATGCAGCACTTTCTCTGTGATAACTCACTGAGAGTGCAGCACTTCTTCTGTGATAACCCACCGACAGTGCAGCACTTTCCCTGTGATAACTCACTGACAGTTCAGCACTTTCTCTGTGATAACCCACTGACAGTGCAGCACTTTCTCTGCGATAACCCACTGACAGTGCAGCACTTTCTCTGCGAAAACCCACTGGCAGTGCAGCAGTTCTCTGTGATAACACATTGAAAGTGCAGCACTTTCCCTGCGATAACCCACTGACAGTGCAGCACTTTCTCTGTGATAACTCACCGACAGTGCAGCACTTTCTCTGTGACAAATCACCGACAGTGCAGCAGTTTCACTGTGATAACTTACCGACAGTGCAGCACTTTCTCTGTGATAAATCACTGACAGTGCAGCACTTTTCCTGAGATAACACACTGACAGTGCAGCACTTTCTCTGTGATAACCCACTGACAGTGCAGCAATTTCCCTGTGATAACCAACTGACAGTGCAGAACTTTCCCTGTGATAACCCACTGACAGTGCAGCACTTTCTCTGTGATAACCTACTGACATTGCAGCACTTTCTCTGTGATAACCAACTGACAGTGCAGCTCTTTCTCAGTGATAACACACTGACAGTGCAGCACTTTCTCTGTGATAACCAACTGACATTGCAGCACTTTCTCTGTGATAACTCACTGACAGTGCAGCACTTTCTCGTTGATAACCCACTGACAGTGCAGCACTTTCTCTGTGATAACCCACCGAGAGTGCAGCACTTTCCCTGTGATAACCCACTGACAGTGCAGCACTTTCTCTGTGATAACCCACTGACAGTGCAGCACTTTCTCTGTGATAACTCACTGACAGTGCAGCACTTTCTCTGTGATAACCCACTGATAGTGCAGCACTTTCTCTGTGATAACTCACTGACAGTGCAGCACTTTCTCTGTGATAACTCACTGACAGTGCAGCACTTTCTCTGTGATAACCCACTGACAGTGCAGCACTTTATCTGTGATAACCCACTGACAGTGCAGCACTTTCTCTGTGATAACCCACTGACAGTGCAGCACTTTCCCTGTGCTAACTTACTGGCAGTGCAGCACTTTCCCTGTGTTAACCCACTGACAGTGCAGCACTTTCCCTGTGATAACCCACTGACAGTGCAGCACTTCTCTGTGATAACACATTGAGAGTGCAGCACTTTCCCTGCGATAACACACTGACAGTCCAGCACTTTCTCTGTGATAACTCACCGACAGTGCAGCACTTTTTCTGTGATATCTCACCGACAGTGCACCAGTTTCACTGTGATAACTTACCGACAGTGCAGCACTTTCTCTGTGATAAATCACCGACACTGCAGCAGTTTCACTGTGATAAATCACTGACAGTCCAGCACTTTCTCTGTGATAACTCACCGACAGTGCAGCACTTTTTCTGTGATATCTCACCGACAGTGCACCAGTTTCACTGTGATAACTTACCGACAGTGCAGCACTTTCTCTGTGATAAATCACCGACACTGCAGCACTTTCTCTGTGATAACTCACCGACAGTGCAGCACTTTCCCTGTGATAACTTACTGACAGTGCAGCACTTTGTCTGTGATAACACACTGACAGTGCAGCACTTTCTCTGTGATAACCCACTGACAGTGCAGCGCTTTCTCTGTGATAACCCACTGACAGTGCAGCACTTGCTCTGTGATAACACACTGGCAGTGCAGCACTTTCTCTGTGATAACCCACTGATAGTGCAGCACTTTGTCTGTGATAACTCACGGACAGTGCAGCACTTTCTCTGTGATAACCCACTGACAGTGCAGCACTTTCTCTGTGATAACCCACTGTCAGTGCAGCACTTTCTTCGTGATAACCCAACGACAGTGCAGCACTTTCTTTGTGATAACTCGATAGTGCAGCACTTTCTCTGTGATGACTCACCAGCAGTGCAGCACTTTCTCTGTGATAACCCACCAGCAGTGCAGCAGTTTCTCTGTGATAACTCACCGACAGTGCAGCACATTCTCTGTGATGACTCACCAGCAGTGCAGCACTTTCTCTGTGATAACCCACCAGCAGTGCAGCACTTTCTCTGTGATAAGTTACTGACAGTGCAGCACTTTCTCTGTGATAACTCACTGACAGTGCAGCACTTTCCCTGTGATAACTTACCGACAGTGCAGCACTTTCTCTGTGTTAACACACTGACAGTGCAGCACTTTCTCTGTGATAACACACTGACAGTGCAGCACTTTCTCTGTGATAACTCACTGACAGTACAGCACTTTCTCTGTGATAACCCACTGACAGTGCAGCACTTCCTCGGTGATAACCCACTGACAGTGCAGCACTTTATCTGTGATAACCCACTGACAGTGCAGCACTTTCTCTGTGATAACCCACTGACAGTGCAGCACTTTCCCTGTGATAACTTTCTGGCAGTGCAGCACTTTCCCTGTGTTAACCCACTGACAGTGCAGCACTTTCCCTGTGATAACCCACTGACAGTGCAGCACTTTTTCTGTGATAAGCCACTGACAGTGCAGCACTTTCTCTGTGATAACCCACTGACAGTGCAGCACTTTCCCTGTGATAACCCACTGACAGTGCAGCACTTCTCTGTGATAACACATTGACAGTGCAGCACTTTCTCTATGATAACCCACTGACAGTGCAGCACTTTCTCTGTGATAACCCACCGACAGTGCAGCACTTTCCCTGTGATAACCCACTGACAGTGCAGCACTTTCTCTGTGATAACTCACCGACAGTGCAGCACTTTCTCTGTGATAACCCACCAGCAGTGCAGCACTTTCTCTGTGATAAATCACCGACAGTGCAGCACTTTCTCTGTGATAAATCACCGGCAGTGCAGCACTTTCTCTGTGTTAATCACTGACAGTGCAGCACTTTCTCTGTGATAACCCACCAGCAGTGCAGCACTTTCTCTGTGATAACCCACCAGCAGTGCAGCACTTTCTCTGTGATAAATCACCGACAGTGCAGCACTTTCTCTGTGATAAGTCACTGACAGTGCAGCACTTTCTCTGTGATAACTCACCGACAGTGCAGCACTTTCCCTGTGATAACTTACTGACAGTGCAGCACTTTCTCTGTGATAACACACTGACAGTGCAGCACTTTCTCTGTGATAACCCACTGACAGTGCAGCACTTTCTCTGTGATAACCCACTGACAGTGCAGCACTTGCTCTGTGATAACTCACTGGCAGTGCAGCACTTTCTCTGTGATAACCCACTGATAGTGCAGCACTTTGTCTGTGATAACTCACTGACAGTGCAGCACTTTCTCTGTGATAACACACTGACAGTGCAGCACTTTCTCTGTGATAACTCACTGACGCTGCAGCACTTTCTCTGTGATAACACACTGACAGTGCAGCACTTTCTCTGCGATAACCCACTGACAGTGCAGCACTTTCCCTGTGATAACTTACTGGCAGTGCAGCACTTTCCCTGTGTTAACCCACTGACAGTGCAGCACTTTCCCTGTGATAACCCACTGACAGTGCAGCACTTTCTCTGTGATAAGCCACTGACAGTGCAGCACATTCTCTGTGATAACCCACTGACAGTGCAGCACTTTCCCTGTGATAACCCACTGACAGTGCAGCACTTCTCTCTGATAACACATTGACAGTGCAGCACTTTCTCTATGATAACCCACTGACAGTGCAGCACTTTCTCTGTGATAACCCACCGACAGTGCAGCACTTTCCCTGTGATAACACACTGACAGTGCAGCACTTCTCTGTGATAACACATTGAGAGTGCAGCACTTTCCCTGCGATAACCCACTGACAGTGCAGCACTTTCTCTGTGATAACTCACCGACAGTGCAGCACTTTCTCTGTGATAAATCACCGACAGTGCAGCAGTTTCACTGTGATAACTTACCGACATTGCAGCACTTTCTCTGTGATAAATCACCGACACTGCAGCAGTTTCACTGTGATAAATCACTGACAGTGCAAACTTTCTCTGTGATAACTTACCGACAGTGCAGCACTTTCTCTGAGATAACCCACCGACAGTACAGCACTTTCCCTGTGATAACCCACTGACAGTGCAGCACTTTCTCTGTGATAACCCACTGACAGTGCAGCACTTTCTCTGTAATAACCCACTGACAGTGCAGCACTTTCTGTGTGATAAATCACCGACAGTGCAGCACTTTCTTTGTGATAACTCGCGACCGTGCAGCACTTTCTCTGTGATGACTCACCAGCAGTGCAGCATTTTCTCTGTGATAACCCACCAGCAGTGCAGCACTTTCTCTGTGATAACCCACCAGCAGTGCAGCACTTTCTCTGTGATAAATCACCGACAGTGCAGCACTTTCTCTGTGATGACTCACCAGTAGTGCATCACTTTCTCTGTGATAAGTCACTGACAGTGCAGCACTTTCTCTGTGATAACTCACCGACAGTGCAGCACTTTCCCTGTGATAACTTACTGACAGTGCAGCACTTTCTCTGTGATAACACACTGACAGTGCAGCACTTTCTCTGTGATAACCCACTGACAGTGCAGCACTTTCTCTGTTATAACCCACTGACAGTGCAGCACTTGCTCTGTGATAACACACTGGCAGTGCAGAACTTTCTCTGTGATAACCCACTGATAGTGCAGCACTTTGGCTGTGATAACTCACTGACAGTGCAGCACCTTCTCTGTGATAACTCACTGACAGTGCAGCACTTTCTCTGTGATAACTCACTGACGCTGCAGCACTTTCTCTGTGATAACACACTGACAGTGCAGCACTTTCTCTGCGATAACTCACTGTCAGTGCAGCACTTTCTCTGTGATAACTTACTGACAGTGCAGCACTTTCTCTGTGATAACCCACTGACAGTGCAGCACTTTCTCTGTGATGACTCAACAACAGTACAGCACGTTGTCTGTGATAACTCACTGACAGTGAAGCACTTTCTCTGTGATAACTCACTGATAGTGCTGCACTTTGTCTGTGATAACTCACTGACAGTGCAGCACTTTCTCTGTGATAACCCACTGACAGTGCAGCACTTTCTCTGTGATAACCCACTGACAGTGCAGCACTTTCTGTGTGATAACTCACTGACAGTGCAGCACTTTGTCTGTGATAACTCACTGACAGTGCAGCACTTTCTCTGTGATAAGCCACTGACAGTGCAGAACTTTTTCTGTGATAACCCACTGAGAGTGCAGCACTTGCTCTGTGATAACTCACTGACAGTGCAGCACTTTGTCTGTGATAACTCACTGAGAGTGCAGCACTTTCTCTGTGATAACCCACTGACAGTGCAGCACTTTCTCTGTGATAACACACTGACATTGCAGCACTTTCTCTGTGATAACTCACTGACAGTACAGCACTTTCTCTGTGATAACCCACTGAGAGTGCAGCACTTCCTCTGTGATAACCCACTGACAGTGCAGCACTTTATCTGTGATAACCCACTGACAGTGCAGCACTTTCTCTGTGATAACCCACTGACAGAGCAGCACTTTCCCTGTGATAACTTACTGGCAGGGCAGCACTTTCCCTTCGTTAACCCACTGACAGTGCAGCACTTTCCCTGTGATAACCCACTGACAGTGCAGCACTTTCTCTGTGATAACCCACTGACAATGCAGCACTTTCTCTGTGATAACTCACTGACAGTGCAGCACTTCTCTGTGATAACACATTGACAGTGCAGCACTTTCTCTATGATAACCCACTAACAGTGCAGCACTTTCTCTGTGATAACCCACCGACAGTGCAGCACTTTCCCTGTGATAACCCACTGACAGTGCAGCACTTTCTCTGTGATAACTCACCGACAGTGCAGCACTTTCTCTGTGATAACCCACCAGCAGTGCAGCACTTTCTCTGTGATAAATCACCGACAGTGCAGCACTTTCTCTGTGATAAATCACCGGCAGTGCAGCACTTTCTCTGTGTTAATCACTGACAGTGCAGCACTTTCTCTGTGATAACCCACCAGCAGTGCAGCACTTTCTCTGTGATAACCCACCAGCAGTGCAGCACTTTCTCTGTGATAAATCACCGACAGTGCAGCACTTTCTCTGTGATAAGTCACTGACAGTGCAGCACTTTCTCTGTGATAACTCACCGACAGTGCAGCACGTTCCCTGTGATAACTTACTGACAGTGCAGCACTTTCTATGTGATAACACACTGACAGTGCAGCACTTTCTCTGTGATAACCCACTGACAGTGCAGCACTTTCTCTGTGATAACCCACTGACAGTGCAGCACTTGCTCTGTGATAACTCACTGGCAGTGCAGCACTTTCTCTGTGATAACCCACTGATAGTGCAGCACTTTGTCTGTGATAACTCACTGACAGTGCAGCACTTTCTCTGTGATAACACACTGACAGTGCAGCACTTTCTCTGTGATAACTCACTGACGCTGCAGCACTTTCTCTGTGATAACACACTGACAGTGCAGCACTTTCTCTGCGATAACCCACTGACAGTGCAGCACTTTCTCTGTGATAACACACTGACAGTGCAGCACTTTCTCTGTGATAACTCACTGACGCTGCAGCACTTTCTCTGTGATAACACACTGACAGTGCAGCACTTTCTCTGCGATAACTCACCGACAGTGCAGCACTTTCTCTGTGATAAATCACCGACAGTGCAGCAGTTTCACTGTGATAACTTACCGACATTGCAGCACTTTCTCTGTGATAAATCACCGACACTGCAGCAGTTTCACTGTGATAAATCACCGACAGTGCAGCACTTTCTCTGTGATAAATCACCGGCAGTGCAGCACTTTCTCTGTGTTAATCACTGACAGTGCAGCACTTTCTCTGTGATAACCCACCAGCAGTGCAGCACTTTCTCTGTGATAACCCACCAGCAGTGCAGCACTTTCTCTGTGATAAATCACCGACAGTGCAGCACTTTCTCTGTGATAAGTCACTGACAGTGCAGCACTTTCTCTGTGATAACTCACCGACAGTGCAGCACTTTCCCTGTGATAACTTACTGACAGTGCAGCACTTTCTCTGTGATAACACACTGACAGTGCAGCACTTTCTCTGTGATAACCCACTGACAGTGCAGCACGTTCTCTGTGATAACCCACTGACAGTGCAGCACTTGCTCTGTGATAACTCACTGGCAGTGCAGCACTTTCTCTGTGATAACCCACTGATAGTGCAGCACTTTCTCTGTGATAACTCACTGACAGTGCAGCACTTTCTCTGTGATAACACACTGACAGTGCAGCACTTTCTCTGTGATAACTCACTGACGCTGCAGCACTTTCTCTGTGATAACACACTGACAGTGCAGCACTTTCTCTGCGATAACCCACTGACAGTGCAGCACTTTCCCTGTGATAACTTACTGGCAGTGCAGCACTTTCCCTGTGTTAACCCACTGAAAGTGCAGCACTTTCCCTGTGATAACCCACTGACAGTGCAGCACTTTCTCTGTGATAAGCCACTGACAGTGCAGCACTTTCTCTGTGATAACCCACTGACAGTGCAGCACTTTCCCTGTGATAACCCACTGACAGTGCAGCACTTCTCTCTGATAACACATTGACAGTGCAGCACTTTCTCTATGATAACCCACTGACAGTGCAGCACTTTCTCTGTGATAACCCACCGACAGTGCAGCACTTTCCCTGTGATAACACACTGACAGTGCAGCACTTCTCTGTGATAACACATTGAGAGTGCAGCACTTTCCCTGCGATAACCCACTGACAGTGCAGCACTTTCTCTGTGATAACTCACCGACAGTGCAGCACTTTCTCTGTGATAAATCACCGACAGTGCAGCAGTTTCACTGTGATAACTTACCGACATTGCAGCACTTTCTCTGTGATAAATCACCGACACTGCAGCAGTTTCACTGTGATAAATCACTGACAGTGCAAACTTTCTCTGTGATAACTTACCGACAGTGCAGCACTTTCTCTGAGATAACCCACCGACAGTACAGCACTTTCCCTGTGATAACCCACTGACAGTGCAGCACTTTCTCTGTGATAACCCACTGACAGTGCAGCACTTTCTCTGTAATAACCCACTGACAGTGCAGCACTTTCTGTGTGATAAATCACCGACAGTGCAGCACTTTCTTTGTGATAACTCGCGACCGTGCAGCACTTTCTCTGTGATGACTCACCAGCAGTGCAGCATTTTCTCTGTGATAACCCACCAGCAGTGCAGCACTTTCTCTGTGATAACCCACCAGCAGTGCAGCACTTTCTCTGTGATAAATCACCGACAGTGCAGCACTTTCTCTGTGATGACTCACCAGTAGTGCATCACTTTCTCTGTGATAAGTCACTGACAGTGCAGCACTTTCTCTGTGATAACTCACCGACAGTGCAGCACTTTCCCTGTGATAACTTACTGACAGTGCAGCACTTTCTCTGTGATAACACACTGACAGTGCAGCACTTTCTCTGTGATAACCCACTGACAGTGCAGCACTTTCTCCGTTATAACCCACTGACAGTGCAGCACTTGCTCTGTGATAACACACTGGCAGTGCAGAACTTTCTCTGTGATAACCCACTGATAGTGCAGCACTTTGGCTGTGATAACTCACTGACAGTGCAGCACCTTCTCTGTGATAACTCACTGACAGTGCAGCACTTTCTCTGTGATAACTCACTGACGCTGCAGCACTTTCTCTGTGATAACACACTGACAGTGCAGCACTTTCTCTGCGATAACTGACTGTCAGTGCAGCACTTTCTCTGTGATAACTTACTGACAGTGCAGCACTTTCTCTGTGATAACCCACTGACAGTGCAGCACTTTCTCTGTGATGACTCAACAACAGTACAGCACGTTGTCTGTGATAACTCACTGACAGTGAAGCACTTTCTCTGTGATAACTCACTGATAGTGCTGCACTTTGTCTGTGATAACTCACTGACAGTGCAGCACTTTCTCTGTGATAACCCACTGACAGTGCAGCACTTTCTCTGTGATAACCCACTGACAGTGCAGCACTTTCTGTGTGATAACTCACTGACAGTGCAGCACTTTGTCTGTGATAACTCACTGACAGTGCAGCACTTTCTCTGTGATAAGCCACTGACAGTGCAGCACTTTTTCTGTGATAACCCACTGAGATTGCAGCACTTGCTCTGTGATAACTCACTGACAGTGCAGCACTTTGTCTGTGATAACTCACTGAGAGTGCAGCACTTTCTCTGTGATAACCCACTGACAGTGCAGCACTTTCTCTGTGATAACCCACTGACAGTGCAGCACTTTATCTGTGATAACCCACTGACAGTGCAGCACTTTCTCTGTGATAACCCACTGACAGAGCAGCACTTTCCCTGTGATAACTTACTGGCAGGGCAGCACTTTCCCTGTGATAACCCACTGACAGTGCAGCACTTTCCCTGTGATAACCCACTGACAGTGCAGCACTTTCTCTGTGATAACCCACTGACAATGCAGCACTTTCTCTGTGATAACTCACTGAGAGTGCAGCACTTCTTCTGTGATAACCCACCGACAGTGCAGCACTTTCCCTGTGATAACTCACTGACAGTTCAGCACTTTCTCTGTGATAACCCACTGACAGTGCAGCACTTTCTCTGCGATAACCCACTGACAGTGCAGCACTTTCTCTGCGAAAACCCACTGGCAGTGCAGCAGTTCTCTGTGATAACACATTGAAAGTGCAGCACTTTCCCTGCGATAACCCACTGACAGTGCAGCACTTTCTCTGTGATAACTCACCGACAGTGCAGCACTTTCTCTGTGACAAATCACCGACAGTGCAGCAGTTTCACTGTGATAACTTACCGACAGTGCAGCACTTTCTCTGTGATAAATCACTGACAGTGCAGCACTTTTCCTGAGATAACACACTGACAGTGCAGCACTTTCTCTGTGATAACCCACTGACAGTGCAGCAATTTCCCTGTGATAACCCACTGACAGTGCAGAACTTTCCCTGTGATAACCCACTGACAGTGCAGCACTTTCCCTGTGATAACCCACTGACAGTGCAGCACTTTCTCTGTGATAACCTACTGACATTGCAGCACTTTCTCTGTGATAACCAACTGACAGTGCAGCTCTTTCTCAGTGATAACACACTGACAGTGCAGCACTTTCTCTGTGATAACCAACTGACATTGCAGCACTTTCTCTGTGATAACTCACTGACAGTGCAGCACTTTCTCGTTGATAACCCACTGACAGTGCAGCACTTTCTCTGTGATAACCCACCGAGAGTGCAGCACTTTCCCTGTGATAACCCACTGACAGTGCAGCACTTTCTCTGTGATAACCCACTGACAGTGCAGCACTTTCTCTGTGATAACTCACTGACAGTGCAGCACTTTCTCTGTGATAACCCACTGATAGTGCAGCACTTTCTCTGTGATAACTCACTGACAGTGCAGCACTTTCTCTGTGATAACTCACTGACAGTGCAGCACTTTCTCTGTGATAACCCACTGACAGTGCAGCACTTTATCTGTGATAACCTACTGACAGTGCAGCACTTTCTCTGTGATAACCCACTGACAGTGCAGCACTTTCCCTGTGCTAACTTACTGGCAGTGCAGCACTTTCCCTGTGTTAACCCACTGACAGTGCAGCACTTTCCCTGTGATAACCCACTGACAGTGCAGCACTTTCTCTGTGATAAGCCACTGACAGTGCAGCACTTTCTCTGTGATAACCCACTGACAGTGCAGCACTTTCCCTGTGATAACCCACTGACAGTGCAGCACTTCCCCTGTGATAACCCACTGACAGTGCTTCACTTTCTCTGTGATAACTCACTGAGAGTGCAGCAATTTTTCTGTGATAACACACCGACAGTGCAGCACTTTCCCTGTGATAACCCACTGACAGTTCAGCACTTTCTCTGTGATAACCCACTGACAGTGCAGCACTTTCTCTGCGAAAACCCACTGACAGTGCAGCACTTTCTCTGCAATAACCCTCTGATAGTGCTGCAATTTCTCTGCGATAACCCACTGTCAGTGCAGCAGTTTCTCTGCGATAACCCGCTGACAGTGCAGCACTTGCTCTGCGATAACCTTTTGACAGTGCAGCTCTTTCCCTGTGATAACCCACTGACAGTGCAGCACTTTCCCTGTGATAACCCACCAACAGTGCAGCACTTTCCCTGAGATAACACACTGACAGTGCAGCACTTTCTCTGTGATAACCCACTGACAGTGCAGCAATTTCCCTGTGATAACCCACTGACAGTGCAGCACTTTCCCTGTGATAACCCACTGACAGTGCAGCACTTTCCCTGTGATAAACCACTGACAGTGCAGCACTTTCTCTGTGATAACCAACTGACAGTGCAGCTCTTTCTCAGTGATAACACACTGACAGTGCAGCTCTTTCTCAGTGATAACACACTGACAGTGCAGCACTTTCTCTGTGATAACCCACTGACACTGCAGCACTTTCCCTGTGATAACACACTGACAGTGCAGTACTTTCCCTGTGATAACCCACTGACAGTGCAGCACTTTCCCTGTGATAACCTACTGACAGTGCAGCACTTTCCCTGTGATAACACACTGAGAGTGCAGCACTTTCTCTGTGATAACCCACCTAAAGTGCAGCACTTTCTCTGTGATAACTCACTGATCGTGCAGCACTGTCTCTGTGATAACCCACTGATAGTGCAGGACTTTCTCTGTGATAACTCACTGACAGTGCAGCACTTTCTCTGTGATAACACATTGACAGTGCAGCACTTTCTCTGTGATAACCCACTGACAGTGCAGCACTTTCTCTGTGATAAACCACTGACAGTGCAGCACTTTCTCTGTGATAACCCACTGACAGTGCAGCACTTTCTCTGTGATAACTCACTGATCGTGCAGCACTGTCCGTGTGATAACCCACTGATAGTGCAGGACTTTCTCTGTGATAACTCACTGACAGTGCAGCACTTTCTCTGTGATAACTCGCTGACAGCGCAGCACTTTCTCTGTGATAACCCACTGACAGTGCAGCACTTGCTCTGTGATAACACACTGACAGTGCAGCACTTTCTCTGTGATAACTCACTGACAGTGCAGCACTTTCTCTGTGATAACACACTGATAGTTCAGCACTTTCTCTGTGTTAACCCACTGACAGTGCAGCACTTTCCCTGTGATAACTCGCTGACAGTGCAGCACTTTCTCTGTGATAACACACTGACAGTGCAGCACTTTCTCTGTGATAACTCACTGACAGTGCAGCACTTTCTCTGTGATAACACACTGACAGTGCAGCACTTTCTCTGCGATAACTCACTATCAGTGCAGCACTTTCTCTGTGATAACCCACTGACAGTGCAGCACTTTCTCTGTGATAACTCACTGACAGTGCAGCACTTTCTCTGTGATAACACACTGATAGTTCAGCACTTTCTCTGTGTTAACCCACTGACAGTGCAGCACTTTCCCTGTGATAACTCGCTGACAGTGCAGCACTTTCTCTGTGATAACACACTGACAGTGCAGCACTTTCTCTGTGATAACTCACTGACAGTGCAGCACTTTCTCTGTGATAACACACTGACAGTGCAGCACTTTCTCTGCGATAACTCACTATCAGTGCAGCACTTTCTCTGTGATAACTTACTGACAGTGCAGCATTTTCTCTGTGATAACCCACTGACAGTGCAGCACTTTCTCTGTGATGACTCACCAACAGTGCAGCACTTTGTCTGTGATAACTCACTGAGAGTGCAGCACTTTCTCTGTGATAACTCACTCACAGCGCAGACTTTGCCTGTGATAACTCACTGACAGTGCAGCACTTTCCCTGTGATGACCCACTGACAGTGCAGCACTTTCTCTGTGATAACCTACTGACATTGCAGCACTTTCTCTGTGATAACCAACTGACAGTGCAGCTCTTTCTCAGTGATAACACACTGACAGTGCAGCACTTTCTCTGTGATAACCAACTGACATTGCAGCACTTTCTCTGTGATAACTCACTGACAGTGCAGCACTTTCTCGGTGATAACCCACTGACAGTGCAGCACTTTCCCTGTGATAACCCACCGAGAGTGCAGCACGTTCTCTGTGATAACCCACTGACAGTGCAGCACTTTCTTTGTGATAACCCACTAACAGTGCAGCACTTTCTCTGTGATAACCCACCGACAGTACAGCACTTTCTCTGTGATAACCCACCGACAGTGCAGCACTTTCTCTGTGATAACCCACCGACAGTGCAGCACTTTCACTGTGATAACACACCGACAGTGCAGCACTTTCTCTGTGATAACCCACTGACAGTGCAGTACTTTCTCTGTGATAACCCACTGACAGTGCAGCACTTTCTCTGTGATAACCCACTGGCAGTGCAGCACTTTCCCTGTGATAACACACTGACAGTGCAGCACTTTCCCTGTGATAACCCACTGACAGTACAGCACTTTCCCTGTGATAACCCACCGACAGTGCAGCACTTTCTCTGTGATAACACACTGACAGTGCAGCACTTTCTCTGTGATAACACACTGACAGTGCAGCACTTTCTCTGTGATAACCCACTGACAGTGCAGCACTTTCCCTGTGATAACCCACTGACAGTGCAGCACATTCTCTGTGATAACCAACTGACAGTGCAGCACTTTCTCTGTGATAACTCACTGACAGTGCAGCACTTTCTCTGTGATAACCCACTGATAGTGCAGCACTTTCTCTGTGATAACTCACTGACAGTGCAGCACTTTCTCTGTGATAACTCACTGACAGTGCAGCACTTTCTCTGTGATAACCCACTGACAGTGCAGCACTTTATCTGTGATAACCCACTGACAGTGCAGCACTTTCTCTGTGATAACCCACTGACAGTGCAGCACTTTCCCTGTGATAACTTACTGGCAGTGCAGCACTTTCCCTGTGTTAACCCACTGACAGTGCAGCACTTTCCCTGTGATAACCCACTGACAGTGCAGCACTTTCTCTGTGATAAGCCACTGACAGTGCAGCACTTTCCCTGCGTTAACCCACTGACAGTGCAGCACTTTCCCTGTGATAACCCACTGACAGTGCTTCACTTTCTCTGTGATAACTCACTGAGAGTGCAGCAATTTTTCTGTGATAACACACCGACAGTGCAGCACTTTCCCTGTGATAACCCACTGACAGTTCAGCACTTTCTCTGTGATAACCCACTGACAGTGCAGCACTTTCTCTGCGATAACCCACTGACAGTGCAGCACTTTCTCTGCGAAAACCCACTGACAGTGCAGCACTTTCTCAGCAATAACCCACTGATAGTGCTGCAATTTCTCTGCGATAACCCACTGACAGTGCAGCAGTTTCTCTGCGATAACCCACTGACAGTGCAGCACTTGCTCTGCGATAACCTTTTGACAGTGCAGCTCTTTCCCTGTGATAACCCACTGACAGTGCAGCACTTTCCCTGTGATAACCCACCAACAGTGCAGCACTTTCCCTGAGATAACACACTGACAGTGCAGCACTTTCTCTGTGATAACCCACTGACAGTGCAGCAATTTCCCTGTGATAACCCACTGACAGTGCAGCACTTTCCCTGTGATATCCCACTGACAGTGCAGCACTTTCCCTGTGATAAACCACTGACAGTGCAGCACTTTCTCTGTGATAACCTACTGACATTGCAGCACTTTCTCTGTGATAACCAACTGACAGTGCAGCTCTTTCTCAGTGATAACACACTGACAGTGCAGCACTTTCTCTGTGATAACCCACAGACACTGCAGCACTTTCCCTGTGATAACACACTGACAGTGCAGTACTTTCCCTGTGATAACCCACTGACAGTGCAGCACTTTCCCTGTGATAACACACTGACAGTGCAGCACTTTCCCTGTGATAACACACTGAGAGTGCAGCACTTTCCCTGTGATAACCCACTGACAGTGCAGCACTTTCCCTGTGATAACACACTGAGAGTGCAGCACTTTCTCTGTGATAACCCACCGACAGTGCAGCACTTTCTCTGTGATAACTCACTGATCGTGCAGCACTGTCTCTGTGATAACCCACTGATAGTGCAGGACTTTCTCTGTGATAACTCACTGACAGTGCAGCACTTTCTCTGTGATAACACATTGACAGTGCAGCACTTTCTCTGTGATAACCCACTGACAGTGCAGCACTTTCTCTGTGATAAACCACTGACAGTGTTGCACTTTCTCTGTGATAACCCACTGACAGTGCAGCACTTTCTCTGTGATAACTCACTGATCGTGCAGCACTGTCTCTGTGATAACCCACTGATAGTGCAGGACTTTCTCTGTGATAACTCACTGACAGTGCAGCACTTTCTCTGTGATAACTCGCTGACAGCGCAGCTCTTTCTCTGTGATAACCCACTGACAGTGCAGCACTTGCTCTGTGATAACACACTGACAGTGCAGCACTTTCTCTGTGATAACCCACTGACAGTGCAGCACTTTCTCTGTGATAACTCACTGACAGTGCAGCACTTTCTCTGTGATAACACACTGACTGTTAAGCACTTTCTCTGTGTTAACCCACTGACAGTGCAGCACTTTCCCTGTGATAACTCGCTGACAGTGCAGCACTTTCTCTGTGATAACACACTGACAGTGCAGCACTTTCTCTGTGATAACTCACTGACAGTGCAGCACTTTCTCTGTGATAACACACTGACAGTGCAGCACTTTCTCTGCGATAACTCACTATCAGTGCAGCACTTTCTCTGTGATAACTTACTGACAGTGCAGCATTTTCTCTGTGATAACCCACTGACAGTGCAGCACTTTCTCTGTGATGACTCACCAACAGTGCAGCACTTTGTCTGTGATAACTCACTGAGAGTGCAGCACTTTCTCTGTGATAACTCACTCACAGCGCAGACTTTGTCTGTGATAACTCACTGACAGTGCAGCACTTTCTCTGTGATAACCCACTGACAGTGCAACACTTTCTCTGTGATAACCCACTGACAGTGCAGCACTTTCTCTGTGATAACTCACTGACAGTGCAGCACTTTCACTGTGAGAACTCACTGACAGTGCAGCACTTTGTCTGTGATAACTCACTGACAGTGCAGCACTTTCTCTGTGATAACCCACTGACAGTGCAGCACTTTCTCTGTGATAACCCACTGACAGTGCAGCACTTTCTCTGTGATAACTCACTGACAGTCCAGCACTTTGTCTGTGATAACTCACTGAGAGTGCAGCACTTTCTCTGTGATAACCCACTGACAGTGCAGCACTTTCTCTGTGATAACACACTGACAGTGCAGCACATTCTCTGTGATAACTCACTGACAGTACAGCACTTTCTCTGTGATAACCCACTGACAGTGCAGCAATTCCTCTGTGATAACCCACTGACAGTGCAGCACTTTCTCTGTGATAACCCACCGACAGTGCAGCACTTTCTTTGTGATAACCAACGAGCAGTGCAGCACTTTCTCTGTGATAACTCACCGACAGTGCAGCACTTTCTCTGTGATGACTCACCAGCAGTGCAGCACTTTCTCTGTGATAATACACCAGCAGTGCAGCACTTTCTCTGTGATAACTCACCGACAGTGCAGCACTTTCTCTGTGATGACTCACCAGCAGTGCAGCACTTTCTCTGTGATAACCCACCAGCATTGCAGCATTTTCCCTGCGATAACCCACTGACAGTGCAGCACTTTCTCTGTGATAACTCACCGACAGTGCAGCACTTTCTCTGTGATAAATCACCGACAGTGCAGCAGTTTCACTGTGATAACTTACCGACAGTGCAGCACTTTCTCTGTGATAAATCACCGACAGTGCAGCAGTTTCACTGTGATAAATCACTGACAGTGCAGCACTTTCTCTGTGATAACTTACCGACAGTGCAGCACTTTCTCTGTGATAAATCACCGACAGTACAGCACTTTCCCTGTGATAACCCACTGACAGTGCAGCACGTTCCCTGTGATTACCCACTGACAGTGCAGCACTTTCTCTGTGATAACCCACTGACAGTGCAGCACTTTCTCTGTGATAACCCACTGACAGTGCAGCAATCTATTTGTGATAACCCACCGACAGTGCAGCACTTTCTCTGTGATGACTCACCAGCAGTGCAGCACTTTCTCTGTGATAACCCACCAGCAGTGCACCACTTTCTCTGTGATAACTCACCGACAGTGCAGCACTTTCTCTGTGATGACTCACCAGCAGTGCAGCACTTTCTCTGTGATAACCCACCAGCAGTGCAGCACTTTCTCTGTGATAAGTCACTGACAGTGCAGCACTTTCTCTGTGATAACTCACCGACAGTGCAGCACTTTCCCTGTGATAACTTCCTGACAGTGCAGCACTTTCTCTGTGATAACACACTGACAGTGCAGCACTTTCTCTGTGATAACCCACTGAGAGTGCAGCACTTTCTCAGTGACAACCCACTGACAGTGCAGCACTTTCTCTGTGATAACCCACTTACAGTGCAGCACTTTCTCTGTGATAACTCACTGACAGTGCAGCACTTTCTCTGTGATAACCCACTGATAGTGCAGCACTTTCTCTGTGATAACTCACTGACAGTGCAGCACTTTCTCTGTGATAACTCACTGACAGTGCAGCACTTTCCCTCATATAACACACTGACAGTGCAGCACTTTCCCTGTGATAACACACTGAGAGTGCAGCACTTTCCCTGTGATAATCCACCGACAGTGCAGCACTTTCTCTGTGATAACTCACTGATCGTGCAGCACTGTCTCTGTGATAACTCGCTGACAGTGCAGCACATTCTCTGTGATAACACACCGACAGTGCAGCACTTTCTCTGTGATAACTCACTGACAGTGCAGCACTTTCTCTGTGATAACCCACTGACAGTGCAGCACTTTCTCTGTGATAACTCACTGACAGTGCAGCACTTTCTCTGTGATAACTCACTGACAGTGCAGCACTTTGTCTGTGATAACTCACTGACAGTGCAGCACTTTCCCTGTGATAACTCACTGACAGTGCAGCACTTTCTCTGTGATAACTCACTGTCAGTGAAGCACTTTCTCTGTGATGACCCACTGACAGTGCAGCACTTTCTCTGTGATAACCCACCAGCAGTGCAGCACTTTCTATGTGATAACTCACTGACAGTGCAGCACTTTCTCTGTGATAACTCACCGACATTGCAGCACTTTCACTGTGATAACCCACTGACAGTGCAGCACTTTCTCTGTGATTCCCACTGACAGTGCAGCACTTTCTCTGTGATCACCCACTGACAGTGCAGCACTTTCTCTGTGATAACTCGCTGACAGTACAGCACTTTCTCTGTGATAACACACTGACAGTGCAGCACTTTCTCTGTGATAACTCACTGACAGTGCAGCACTTTCTCTGTGATAACACACTGACAGTGCAGCACTTTCTCTGCGATAACTTACTGACAGTGCAGCACTTTCTCTGTGATAACACACTGACAGTGCAGCACTTTCTCTGTGATAACCCACTGACAGTGCAGCACTTTCTCAGTGACAACCCACTGACAGTGCAGCACTTTCTCTGTGATAACCCACTTACAGTGCAGCACTTTCTCTGTGATAACTCACTGACAGTGCAGCACTTTCTCTGTGATAACCCACTGATAGTGCAGCACTTTCTCTGTGATAACTCACTGACAGTGCAGCACTTTCTCTGTGATAACTCACTGACAGTGCAGCACTTTCCCTCATATAACACACTGACAGTGCAGCACTTTCCCTGTGATAACACACTGAGAGTGCAGCACTTTCCCTGTGATAATCCACCGACAGTGCAGCACTTTCTCTGTGATAACTCACTGATCGTGCAGCACTGTCTCTGTGATAACTCGCTGACAGTGCAGCACATTCTCTGTGATAACACACCGACAGTGCAGCACTTTCTCTGTGATAACTCACTGACAGTGCAGCACTTTCTCTGTGATAACCCACTGACAGTGCAGCACTTTCTCTGTGATAACTCACTGACAGTGCAGCACTTTCTCTGTGATAACTCACTGACAGTGCAGCACTTTGTCTGTGATAACTCACTGACAGTGCAGCACTTTCCCTGTGATAACTCACTGACAGTGCAGCACTTTCTCTGTGATAACTCACTGTCAGTGAAGCACTTTCTCTGTGATGACCCACTGACAGTGCAGCAGTTTCTCTGTGATTCCCACTGACAGTGCAGCACTTTCTCTGTGATCACCCACTGACAGTGCAGCACTTTCTCTGTGATAACTCGCTGACAGTACAGCACTTTCTCTGTGATAACACACTGACAGTGCAGCACTTTCTCTGTGATAACTCACTGACAGTGCAGCACTTTCTCTGTGATAACACACTGACAGTGCAGCACTTTCTCTGCGATAACTTACTGACAGTGCAGCACTTTCTCTGTGATAACACACTGACAGTGCAGCACTTTCTCTGTGATAACCCACTGACAGTGCAGCACTTTCTCAGTGACAACCCACTGACAGTGCAGCACTTTCTCTGTGATAACCCACTTACAGTGCAGCACTTTCTCTGTGATAACTCACTGACAGTGCAGCACTTTCTCTGTGATAACCCACTGATAGTGCAGCACTTTCTCTGTGATAACTCACTGACAGTGCAGCACTTTCTCTGTGATAACTCACTGACAGTGCAGCACTTTCCCTCATATAACACACTGACAGTGCAGCACTTTCCCTGTGATAACACACTGAGAGTGCAGCACTTTCCCTGTGATAATCCACCGACAGTGCAGCACTTTCTCTGTGATAACTCACTGATCGTGCAGCACTGTCTCTGTGATAACTCGCTGACAGTGCAGCACATTCTCTGTGATAACACACCGACAGTGCAGCACTTTCTCTGTGATAACTCACTGACAGTGCAGCACTTTCTCTGTGATAACCCACTGACAGTGCAGCACTTTCTCTGTGATAACTCACTGACAGTGCAGCACTTTCTCTGTGATAACTCACTGACAGTGCAGCACTTTGTCTGTGATAACTCACTGACAGTGCAGCACTTTCCCTGTGATAACTCACTGACAGTGCAGCACTTTCTCTGTGATAACTCACTGTCAGTGAAGCACTTTCTCTGTGATGACCCACTGACAGTGCAGCAGTTTCTCTGTGATTCCCACTGACAGTGCAGCACTTTCTCTGTGATCACCCACTGACAGTGCAGCACTTTCTCTGTGATAACTCGCTGACAGTACAGCACTTTCTCTGTGATAACACACTGACAGTGCAGCACTTTCTCTGTGATAACTCACTGACAGTGCAGCACTTTCTCTGTGATAACACACTGACAGTGCAGCACTTTCTCTGCGATAACTTACTGACAGTGCAGCACTTTCTCTGTGATAACACACTATCAGTGCAGCACTTTCTCTGTGATAACTTACTGACAGTGCAGCATTTTCTCTGTGATAACCCACTGACAGTGCAGCACTTTCTCTGTGATGACTCACCAACTGTGCAGCACTTTGTCTGTGATAACTCACTGAGAGTGCAGCACTTTCTCTGTGATAACTCACTCACAGCGCAGACATTGTCTGTGATAACTCACTGACAGTGCAGCACTTTCTCTGTGATAACCCACTGACAGTGCAACACTTTCTCTGTGATAACCCACTGACAGTGCATAACTTTCTCTGTGATAACTCACTGACAGTGCAGCACTTTCACTGTGATAACTCACTGACAGTGCAGCACTTTGTCTGTGATAACTCACTGACAGTGCAGCACATTCTCTGTGATAACCCACTGACAGTTCAGCACTTTCTCTGTGATAACCCACTGACAGTGCAGCACTTTCTCTGTGATAACTCACTGACAGTCCAGCACTTTGTCTGTGATAACCCACTGACAGTGCAGCACTTTCTCTGTGATAACCCACTGACAGTGCAGCACTTTCTCTGTGATAACACACTGGCTGTGCAGCACATTCTCTGTGATAACTCACTGACAGTACAGCACTTTCTCTGTGATAACCCACTGACAGTGCAGCAATTCCTCTGTGATAACCCACTGACAGTGCAGCACTTTCTCTGTGATAACCCACCGACAGTGCAGCACTTTCTTTGTGATAACCCACCAGCAGTGCAGCACGTTCTCTGTGATAACTCACCGACAGTGCAGCACTTTCTCTGTGATGACTCACCAGCAGTGCAGCACTTTCTCTGTGATAATACACCAGCAGTGCAGCACTTTCTCTGTGATAACTCACCGACAGTGCAGCACTTTCTCTGTGATGACTCACCAGCAGTGCAGCACTTTCTCTGTGATAACCCACCAGCAGTGCAGCACTTTCTCTGTGATAACTTACTGACAGTGCAGCACTTTCTCCGTGATAACCCACTGACAGTTAAGCACTTTCTCTGTGTTAACCCACTGACAGTGCAGCACTTTCCCTGTGATAACTCGCTGACAGTGCAGCACTTTCTCTGTGATAACACACTGACAGTGCAGCACTTTCTCTGTGATAACTCACTGACAGTGCAGCACTTTCTCTGTGATAACACACTGACAGTGCAGCACTTTCTCTGCGATAACTCACTATCAGTGCAGCACTTTCTCTGTGATAACTTACTTACAGTGCAGCATTTTCTCTGTGATAACCCACTGACAGTGCAGCACTTTCTCTGTGATGACTCACCAACAGTGCAGCACTTTGTCTGTGATAACTCACTGACAGTGCAGCACTTTCTCTGTGATAACTCACTCACAGCGCAGACTTTGTCTGTGATAACTCACTGACAGTGCAGCACTTTCTCTGTGATAACCCACTGACAGTGCAACACTTTCTCTGTGATAACCCACTGACAGTGCAGCACTTTCTCTGTGATAACTCACTGACAGTGCAGCACTTTCACTGTGAGAACTCACTGACAGTGCAGCATTTAGACTGTGATAACTCACTGACAGTGCAGCACTTTCTCTGTGATAACCCACTGACAGTGCAGCACTTTCTCTGTGATAACCCACTGACAGTGCAGCACTTTCTCTGTGATAACTCACTGACAGTCCAGCACTTTGTCTGTGATAACTCACTGAGAGTGCAGCACTTTCTCTGTGATAACCCACTGACAGTGCAGCACTTTCTCTGTGATAACACACTGACAGTGCAGCACATTCTCTGTGATAACTCACTGACAGTACAGCACTTTCTCTGTGATAACCCACTGACAGTGCAGCAATTCCTCTGTGATAACCCACTGACAGTGCAGCACTTTCTCTGTGATAACCCACCGACAGTGCAGCACTTTCTTTGTGATAACCCACGAGCAGTGCAGCACTTTCTCTGTGATAACTCACCGACAGTGCAGCACTTTCTCTGTGATGACTCACCAGCAGTGCAGCACTTTCTCTGTGATAATACACCAGCAGTGCAGCACTTTCTCTGTGATAACTCACCGACAGTGCAGCACTTTCTCTGTGATAACACACTGACAGTGCAGCACATTCTCTGTGATAACTCACTGACAGTACAGCACTTTCTCTGTGATAACCCACTGACAGTGCAGCAATTCCTCTGTGATAACCCACTGACAGTGCAGCACTTTCTCTGTGATAACCCACCGACAGTGCAGCACTTTCTTTGTGATAACCCACGAGCAGTGCAGCACTTTCTCTGTGATAACTCACCGACAGTGCAGC